>NW_023416324.1:200176986-201417384 GCF_014108235.1 Myotis myotis | reverse complement strand
GATACATGCCCTTGGCCAGAATGGAACCTGGGACCCTTCTGTCCGCAGGCCGACGCTCTATCCACTGAGCCAAACCAGTTAGGGCAATATAAACAAATTTTGATAACATTTTCTCTATAGATTTTCATTTTAATGACTTTTCTTTTTACATTAAAGACATATTTTAAAAGAAAAAAAAAGCTGCAATTGCAGAAAAAGAATCAGAGTGCATCTTGGCCTGAATGATTCCATAGATTAAAAAAAAAAAAGTTTTACTGTCAACTAATGAAAATAACTAGAAAAAAACTAAGGAAAAGTATTTTCATTTTAAAATAGCCCCAGGTATTTCCTAGTTCAGTGAAAACATCTTAGGAACAAACTTATCATAAATGAGCGCTAAGGTCTGTTTGTTTTTATCATTCTATGTGAAAGCTTAGTCTATATATTCTTTCTCTGAAGTTTTATTTGATGGATTGTAAAATACTGAAAGTATAGAAGGAACACACTCAGGAAAAGCACTGAATTTGAGCTCTAAGGACTTGCAAAAGGAAGTGCAGCATCGTGCAAACTATGTGATTCTTGGAGTCAGATGGACTGAGGCTTTAAACATGCACCTGCAGTTATTAGTTTGTCCATCATAGATATACTAGCTTTTCTATTAGAAATATATTCAGCTGCATATTACAGAAACACCATAGCAACAAACAAACAAAAGTGGTTTACACAGAAGACAGGTTTATTTTGCTTACTGTGTTTAGTGGAATTTCCCAGACTCCTGCTTGTACCCGCGTTGGCCTGGTGCCACCTGCTCACCTGCTCTACCATCCTGCCATGGTTCCGCTGTTGTCGGGCCCATTGGTGCCCGGCAGAGCCTCCATTGCCACCCACTGCCAGTGCTGCCTCGCAGACACCCATCTTGTTTCACGCTGCCCCCAGCCCAGGCCTGATGCCTCTGGCCCAAGAATCATGCCTGGGCAGGGGACCCCCATCACCCTCTGATCGCTTGCTCCACCCCCCGCCCAAGCCTGACGCCTCTGACCCAGGCTTCAGGCCTGGGCAAGGGGACCATCATATCCCCCCAGTCCCCGGCTCCGCCCCCCACCCAGGCCTGATGCCTCTGGCCCAGGCATCAGGCCTGAGCAGGGGACCCCCAGCTCCCCGCGGTTGCAGGCTCCGCCCCTGCCCAGGCCTAACGCCTCTGGCCTAGGCGTCCGGCCCGGGCAGCGGGGACCTGCAGCTGCAGCGGCCCCGAAATTGTGGGCTCCGCTTTAGGCCCAGGCAAGGGCCCCCTAGCTCCTGGGACTGCCAGCTTCGACCGTGCCCAGCTCCCATTGTGGCTCCACCCCTAGTTCCTGCTATCACTGGCCAGGGCGGCAAAGGTGCCTGATTCTCCGATCATGGCTGGGGGGCAGGGCAAAGGTGGCCCCCCAGCTCTTAGCTCCCCCCTGGGTTTCCGATCACTGTCAGTGGCAGGGGGCTTCTTCCTGCTTCCCTTTCGCCTCCCTGCATTGTGCCTACATATGCAAATTAACCGCCATCTTGTTGGCAGTTAACTGCCAATCTTAGTTGGCAGTTAATTTGCATATAGCCCTGATTAGCCAATGAAAAGGGTAGCGTCGTACGCCAATTACCATTTTTCTCTTTTATTAGTGTAGATATATATAGATTAAAGTGTCCATTAAATAATAAGTAGTTTAGTGTTTTTAATGTGCTTCATTGATTCATTTGTCCTTATTACAGCATTACCAATTTGGTCAAATAGCTCAATGTTATTAGTTATTTAATTCACTTGTAATATTTTATAAATAGTATATGAAAATAACATTACAAAAAAAAAGGACCATATTTGAATTGGGGATATGTAGGTTGAAATTACCATTTCATATCATTATAAAGAGAAAAACTTAAATACATACAAAACATATCAACAAAAAAATTGGACAAAAGAAAAGCCATTTCTCTAATAATAGAAAAAGGAAAACAGACCAATACATAAACTCAGAGTAAGTAATTCCAATAAGTGCAAAGTAACTGCATACAGCAGTTTAAATTATTGCTTAGTTTTAGTCTTTGCATTTTTTTACCTGATAAAAGTATAAATAAGCCAATTACCAGTTACACTATTTTTTTTTATTTTTTTTAATTAAATCTTTATTGTTCAGATTATTACATTTGTTCCTCTTTTTTTTCCCCCCCCATAACTCCCCTCCTCCCAGCTCCCGCCCCACCCTCCGCCCTCACTCCCCACCCACTGTCCTCATCCATAGGTGCACGATTTTTGTCCAGTCTCTTCCCGCATCTCCCACACCCCTTTTCCCCCCAAGAATAGTCAGTCCATTCCCTTTCTATGTCCCTGATTCTATTATAATCACCAGATTATTTATTCACTTGATTCTTAGATTCACTTGTTGATAGATGCATATTTGTTGTTCATAATTTGTATCTTTACCTTTTTTTTTCTTCTTCCTCTTCTTAAAGGATACCTTTCAGCATTTCATATAATACTGGTTTGGTGGTGATGAACTCCTTTAGCTTTTCCTTATCTGTGAAGCTCTTTGTCTGACCTTCAGTTCTGAATGATAGCTTTGCTGGATAAAGTAATCTTGGTTGTAGGTTCTTGGTATTCATCACTTTGAATATTTCTTGCCATTCCCTTCTGGCCTGCAAAGTTTCTGTTGAGAAATCAGCTGACAGTCGTATGGGTATTCCCTTGTAGGTAACTGGGTTTCTTTCTCTTGCTGCTTTTAAGATTCTCTCTTTGTCTTTTGCTCTTGGCATTTTAATTATGATGTGTCTTGGTGTGGTCCTCTTTGGATTCCTTTTGTTTGGGGTTCTCTGCGCTTCCTGGACCTGTAGGTCTATTTCTTTCACCAGGTGGGGGAAGTTTTCTGTCATTATTTCTTCAAATAGGTTTTCAATATCTTGCTCTCTCTCATCCTCTGGCACCCCTATAATTCTGATGTTGGTGCGCTTGAAGCTGTCCCAGAGGCTCCTTACACTATCTTCATATTTTCGGATTCTTTTTTCATTTTGCTTTTCCGGTTGGGTGTTTTTTGCTTCTGTGCATTTCGAATCTTTGACTTGATTCTTGCACTCCTCTGGTCTGCTGTTGGGTGTCTGTATAATATTCTTTATTTCAGTCAGTGTATGCTTAATTTCTAGTTGGTTCTTTATCACAACATCGAGGGTCTCATTAGATTTCTTGAGGATCTCACTACATTTATCGACGGTCTCACAAGTCTTTTCGAGGGCCTTACTAAGTTTATCGGCAGCTTCTAGACAGTTCTTAAGAGACCTTAAAAGTGTGGTTCTGAACTCAATATCCTCCATTGACAGTTTTGTCCTGTTTCTTTGTCTCCGCATTTTTTATGCTTTCTTGGTGCACCCCCTAGTGGTCTTTGTCCGCAGTCTTGTTGCCTTTAAGCCTTGATTGATGTCGGCAATACCGGGGTGATTTGACCTCCAGGCTAACTGGCTATGAGAGTCCGCTGTGTCTGCAGTGGGAGAGCTTCTGTGCTGGATCTCTAGGGCGGTGCTAATCTAGCATTTGCCTGAGGCTATCCGGCAAATGGTTCTGTGCAGGGCTTGGGCGGGGCGGGTCCCCGGGGATCTACAGGGCAGGCGGAACAAGCAGTTATGGCGGCTCTCAGTTCCTTCCCCAGGGGCTCTGCCTCTCAGAGCCCCAGCAATGGCTGCAAACCTCGGAGAGAAAGCTGCCTTCGAGTTCCGACCGAAGCCAGACAGTCCCGTTTCTCCCGGTTGAGTCTTGGTCCCCAGAGACTCGCCCGGATCTGGAGCTCAGAGTCTGAAACTCCCTCCCGATTGAAAACAACAACCGCGCCCTCCGCCGCCAGCCCTCTCCGTGCGCACGCGCACTTCCGCACCTGAGTATTTCACTTCAGCACAGCGCCTCCTCTGAGTCTGGGTATGATATTCTCTTTCCTCCTAGTTGTAGAATTTCCACTAGCCAGCCTTCCTGTGGTTCTGGGTGATGTCCCTTCTGTCCTTTAGTTATATCTCTGAAGTGGTTGTTTGAGGCAGCGATCTCCGGCGTTAACCTATGCCGCCATCTTGGTTTCTCCAGTTACACTATTTTTATGCTTTATTGTTTAAATGTTTTCTATTGATTTTAGAGAGAAAGAAAAGGAGAGGAAGGCTGCCTCCTGCATGGGATCAAGCTCACAAACCTGCATGGCCCTGACTGGGAATCGAACTGGTGACCTCCCAGTGCATGGGACGATGCTCAACCAACTGAGCCAACACTGGCCAAGGTCAATTATGATTTTTTAAGTAAGGTGTAAGTCATATGATAGCAATACAAACCTGGATATGTACCATTCATCTAGAACAGGGCTTCTCCACCTCAACATTGCTGTCACTTTTGGACAGAGGATTCTTTGTTATCGGGCTGCCCTGTGAATCTGCTGATATATGAGGCATCCATGGCTCAGTCTTCTAGATGCTCACAGCACCCCTCCTCCCAATCACTTTTGACAACCAAAACTATCTGCACACATTAAAAATGTCCCCCCAGGGAGAAAGTCACACCCTTTGAGAATAGTTAATATAGAAAATAGAGTCTTGCCATACTACTAGTAACTAAGGACTCTAGAATGAAAAAAAAATGACATAATTCTGTCAAATCTGAAGCTGCTTACATAATTTATGCTTCATTTTCAGATTACTGAAAGTGAAAGCCAGTATTTCTTATTTCCTGGCATGGCTTTAAAAAAAATCTTATACAGGTTTAAAGGAATTATTGATTTTTATATCTTGCTTTCTTTACATCTATGAGAGCTGTGGCTAGTTATGAAGTGAAACACTTAATAAAAAATAACATCCTGAAAATTTGAGGCAAGATTGTGTTTCTTTATTACAAATAAAGAGAAGTGTCACCACAGGGCAGGCAACAGTGCAGTCCTTACAAACTACTCAATTCAGGCCAGTTTACTGGGGACAGATGGGCTTCCTACTCTTAATTGGCTCAAAGTTACCTCTCTCAATTAGGTGAAAGACAAATGTGCTTGGGCTTTTACACCTGGTTGAATTTACTACTTTCCATCCATGGGACTACACCTTACACTAAGAGAAGAAAAATCACTAAAATAAAGGCTTGTCTTATAATTATGAAACCTTGTTTTTTCCCACATATTTATAAGCAGTACTAACTGAAAATAGAAAATTTTAAATGTGTTCACATTGTAAATATGCATATTCATTGAAACCAAGACATTTTTGCAATTAAAAATGAAGTGAAGTTGTATGCACATCAGACATGCTAGCTCTCTTTCTTCACACTATTAAATATATGTGAATGTTATCTCAATACCAATATAATTTAACTTTCTTCTTTCTAAATGAAAAGCATAAAATTAGTCTAAAAATAAATTAAAAATTTGATTGAAACTATGATATGAAAAATATAAATTAATATATTTATCCGTATGCATTTTCATAACAATTTAGTTTGTTTTCTATACCATATTGATATTGAGATAAAGGCAAATAAATAGTCTTTTAAATTATTTCTAGTAAAAATCAATTTAGCTAATTTTTCACTATTGCAAATTAGGTTTCATGAAGAGAAAACATCCCAAATAGAAAATAAAGTTTGTCTTAGTAACTACTTAAAGTAAAAAAAAAATTATATTAAATAAAGAGTAAGCTTGATTGAGTTAATACTTACATTATTATGAACCATCCATCAGAATATCAGTAGACACATTTTCTACAATATCTAATTCTTCAAATTTCATTTAACAAATAAAGATTTGAGTTTAATAATAGAACTTATAAACTACCTTTATATCCAAGAGATCAAAACTGTGCAGATGCTGTGTACTATAAAGCAGGTATCATGAATTATTCAAAGTACTTTACATAGTGTGTGCATTGTGTGTGTTTGTGTGTGCTCAATGGAAAGCAATCATGCAAATGAGGTATTATTCTATTATTCCCTAACGACCAATCAAAATAAATAATTCCCTGAGGTCAAAATGACTAGAAAATTACTGATATCTGAGGTTCAATTTGTCAGATTCCACAGCAAATCTGCATTTAAAGCTACCCACTGAGCTTTATGGGCATTTGACAAGTAAATTATGCAATTGTAAATCTGTGAACACAAGCCAATTCTGAATGGCCCTCTCAATTGTAATTAATTTTGAAATAGTACTTTTTGAATGGCAGCAGGTGATATTGAGTTTCTCCCTTACTTGTGTTATTTCCTAGCTGGTCACCCCTCCACCTTTGAGTTGCACTAACTGGAGCCACATAAAAAATAAGAACTCTGCAACTCTGTGTACAGAGTTCTGCTGACATTCTGGAAATTCAGGAGTGAATATCCAGAAATTTGGGAGTGAAACATCCAATTTGTGTAAAATATGTTTTCTATGTGTTCTGTCTTGCTGAGTGGCAATGGAAGTTACGTATTAAATGATTCAAAAGGCCTGAACCTCTTTTCAATAGCTGGTCCTGCCTTGGGCTTTCACTTATACAGACTCAAGTGGCCCTTCATGCTGAGCAAGAATGGACTGGTTCCTACGGCTGCAAAGGCAAGCCCCAGCATGCCGAAGAAAAATGATGTGACTCCGTGGAAAAGAAGTTTCACCATATTCCTGTCTTGCAGTGGAATTTCCACTTCTGTCCAATATTTATGTTTAGGAAGTATGACTCCCAAGCTTCAAAACCAGGTATGCAAGAAATATCACCTGTCTTTATCTTCTAAAAATCAAACGAGTTTCAACTTGGCAGCCTAATCCTGATGAATTCACAGAGACTCTGGGAGATTTGGAGGATGTTTCCCTTAGTAGCCATCAGGATTGTATGCAGTTGTGTAATTTACAAAGCTCTAAGCAGCGGTTCTCAACCTGTGGGTCATGACCCTTTTGGGGGTCGAATGACCCTTTCACAGGGGTCGCCTAAAGACCATCGGAAAACACATATATAATTACATATTGTTTTTGTGATTAATCACTATGCTTTAATTATGTTCAATATGTAACAATGAAATTGGAGGTCACCACAACATGAGGAACTGTATTAAAGGGTCGCGGCATTAGGAAGGTTGAAGACCACTGCGAGTCTAAGGCATTTGTCATCTGTCATCTACTTTCACTAAGATAACTGATTTTCCCCCTTTACATGACATTTTCAATTCTGCCACCTCTATGCTGCTTCTGGTCCATATTCAAGAATCAAAAAGTCTCTTGATTTCAGATATGATTCTGTGTCTAAAAAAATCACATGCCTCCTTTTGTCAGAGATTTTGTCAATTTGCTTGGGAGTGTCCAGGAAGCACAGGTACTCATGGAGGACCATGTATAGGCCTCTCTCCTTGCCCCAGCCTAAGGTAACATCCACATAACACATGTAAAGCCCCTATAAAGAGAAACAGGAAGATAAATAAAAGGCACCACGTGGATATCCAAAACATTATCCAGATACTTAAGGCAGCGTGGAGGGACCTGGAGAGTATCATGCTAAGCAAAATAAGCCAGTCAGAGAAAGACAAGTATCACATGATCTCACTTATATATTCAATTGTGAAGTCACAGCCTGCGTGGCTTGGGTTCAGAAGCCTGGAGAAAGAGCTGACGCTCAAATTAATACACAAGACAAGAAATATAAATTTAGAAAATTATGGGGGAAGCCAGAGAAAGCTTAGTTCTAGTGACCAAGCTCCGCTGAATCTCAGCACCCATCTCCTTTTTATTTACTAGAATACACAATTGTCCTTTTAAGAATGCAAACAGGCATATCAAAGGTAATGTTTAGTGAACAGTAAAAAGATTATCAGGTTAGGGGGGTGGCCTTCGGCCATTCATTCAGCAGCAGGTAGTAACATGCAGATATCCAGCCTTCTGAATATCAAAGTCTATTCAGTCTTCTGATGGGACTTCTCACATTTGTATATTAATGACTGTTGATCTTTGCCTCCAGCATTCAATCTAATGAATAAAATAAGCTGATGAACAAAATAGATCCAGAGACATGGAAGCATGGCACAGACTGACAGATCTCAGAGGGCAGGGGGCAGGGAGCTGGGAGTGGGGGGAGAGAGATTAACTGAATAATTTTTACAAAAATATATTTTATTGATTTTTTATAGAGAGGAAGGGAGAAAGATAGAGAGTTAGAAACATCGATGAGAGAGAAACATCAACTAGCTGCCTCCTGCACACTCCCCACTGGGGATGTACCTGCAACAAAGGTACATGCCCTTGACTGGAATCGAACCTGGGACCCTTCAGTCCGCAGGCTGATGCTCTCTCCACTGAGCCATACTGGTTAGGGCTAACCGAAGAATTTATATACATATATGCATAACCCACAGACACAGATAATAGTATGCTAAAAGCTTGGGGTGTGCAGAGGCGGGAGCTGGGTGAAGTGGGTCAATGGATGAAAGAAGAGGAACATCTGTAATTCTTTAAACAATAAAGATTTTTTTAAAAAAATGACTAGACTAGATCATTTAAAGTGATTTCTAAAAAATGAAATTGATAAAAGCAAGTTGTCTGATGCCAAAAACGTTGTATGCAACTCCTCTATATTCCTAATGCTATTCAGAACCTCAAAAGTCATACTTCTCAGCCCAGAGGGGTGAATTGCAGCAGTGTCTACTGCTGTTGCCACAATCTGTTCTTCCTTTCATTCATAGTAATATGATATTAAACTGTTCCGATCCCTGGAATACAATCAAGGTGGTGTTCGCCACAGACCAACAGGCCAACTAATGACTCCCTGAACCTGTCTGTGGCTAAGGTTAAATAGTTCTGCAATCAGAATTGGCAAAGCATATCTCTGATAGTTTAGCTTCCTGATCCCAGCAGAGGTAGAAGTTCTCTTGGCAAACCAGGTCTGAGTTGTATTTCTGAGAGTTGTTCTTAAAGACTCAAAGATATCCCCAGCCCCACACTGTCCAGTTCAATGGTCCAGAGCCACATGTGATTGTTGAGCACTTAAAATGTTGGTGTTCCAAATTGAGATGCACTATAAATGTGAAAAACAAAACAGATTTCTAAGACAGTACAAAAAAGTAACATGTCTGTCATATGTTTATATTGATTAGCTATTGAAATAAAAATATTTTACATTAGGTTATATATTATAAAATTAATTTTATCTTATTCTTTTATATTTTTAATGTGACTACTAAACAAATTAAAATGGTATATATAGCTCTTATCAGATTTCTATTGGACGGCGCTGCCCAGGACCTTCTAAAGATTTTTTCAACACAATCTCCTAATAAGTTCCGTTCCTTGCAAGAGATGGCCTTATCTTAGAAAAGTTAGTCTCACTTGCAATCTTGAACTCCTTTTATAAACTTTCTCAAAAAATATAATTTGAAAAGAAACAAAGTTCCATTTTAGAAAAAAATTTTTAAAATATGCCAGTCATATCACATTGCTAAAATGTAAATAAAATACATCTATAGATGTAGAGTTAAAATACACAGATGTTCAACAGCATATGTGAACTCTGAAGCCTCCTGATGTGCAAAATAAATTACATAAATTAGTACTGTTAATTACTCTCCAAAGGGCAATGTCAAAATGATAGATGGATAATTCTGATTATTGAATGTTCTCTGTCAAGCATAGAAAAATGAATTAGATCGATTCAACCTGAGTGATTTTTTTTGATGTACCAATGTTTCCATCAATATTTTTCTTTGGTTCTTTCCTTCTCTATTAGTTTCCTTATTGTGATAATCATTAATATAAATAACTCACCATATCTGTTGGTTGTTAAGTTAGATTTTTGAATAATCATAATAAAAAATGGAATGAAAAAAGTAATAAGCATTAATTACAATCATATTTATTGTATTACCACAGCCTTTGTTTTTATTCATTCAATTACTTGCCTTTTAAGCACAGGAAATCACAAAATATTTGAACAAAACAAATATGTTTTAACCCTTGCTTCTTACAAACTGATTAAGGAACATTTTTCAATCAGTATTTCCTATATATATTGCTCATCTTTTTATGGAAGACAAATTATAATATTTTATTATTGAACAAAATCATGATACTAATTAATTTATTTATAACAAATAAAATTAGGAGTTATCAGGTCTCTATCTGGCTAGGAGAGGATCGGGTGCCCTAACTGACTGCAGGGGAAGCAAGAATTAACACCTCTTGCTCATGGCTGTCATCTAAACCCAGGTCTCTTAAACTAAGAAAGTATAGTTCAGAAGTTGAAACCAACATACAACATATTAAAAAGACAGTAAGTCCAGAAGCTACAGTTGCAAATATGAGTGATCTGTCTAGCTAGATGATAAATCCATTCCAAAAAATTTATGCATATACAATCAGCAAGAAAGAATATTGGCAGCATTCCATGAGCTATTTTGATTGGATTAAAGGGTTCTCTTTGTATTAAATCCCTGAGGTTTTATCTGGAGGGAGTTGGGGTGGTATGATATATTGTCCTAGATGGTTAAAGAAACTTATGTAGAATAGACTTAAGAGATTTGAAAAGGAAAAACTCCTGTTTTTCTTCTCTACTCTTCACTCTACTCACAAAATGCTTCATTTCAGACACCTCTGGTCACCAATGGTATGTGCATTTTTTTTTCTCATACCAAGCAATTGTTTGACTACAACAGGTTGACCTACAATCCATTTCAGTTCTGACACCATCTACCTGGAATTAGCATCAGATTCCACAGATGAATGAACAAGCCTCACAAGACTTCCTCCAACACACACACACACACACACACACACACACACACACACACACACGATTCAGATGCCAATCTTGTG
The DNA here is from genome assembly GCF_014108235.1 of Myotis myotis. Classification (NCBI taxonomy): domain Eukaryota; kingdom Metazoa; phylum Chordata; class Mammalia; order Chiroptera; family Vespertilionidae; genus Myotis; species Myotis myotis. The sequence goes on along the minus strand of NW_023416324.1, from coordinate 201,406,618 downwards.
ATTGCCCTTGTCCAGGTTGTTACCTGTGCTTCTGAAAATTGGATATAAATTAGAGGTTCCTGGGACCTCCAAATTGGGCTCGATTAATTTGCTAGGGTTTCTCACAGAACTCAGGAAAACAGTTTGCCTACTAGGTTATCATTTACAAAATGATATAATGCAGAAAGAGCTAGACAGAAACATCCATAGGGTAAGGTATGTGGGGAGAGGCTCAGAACTCCCATGTCTTCTTCAGACAGAGCACCTACCAGCACCTTCCCATGTTCACCAACCTGGAAGCTTTCTAAACCACCCTATAATCCAGAGTTTTGTTTTTGAAAGCTTTATTATGTAGGCATGTTTGATTAAACCACTGGCTTTCAAAAGTCAATTCATTAACATAAATTGAGGTATGGTTGAAAAGAGCTTATTATTTATTACTTAGGAAATTCCAGGTTTTGAGGGAGCTCTGTGCCAGGAAGTGGAATTAAGACTATATATATATATATATATATATATATATATATATATATATACACACACACACATATAATAACTCACATCATAGTATGTCAGAAATACAAAGATAAAGAAAGCAAGGAAGGAAGAGAGACAGAAAGTGTTAGTGTTATCTGAGAAAAATATGCCTGGTCCTTCCCCATTGCTAGCAGGAGTAGGGGTACCGGTGGAGTAAGCATTTGTAGAGGCCGCCACAGAGGATAAAGTATGGTGGAAAGCTTTATTTCTAGGGAATTACACCCTTGGGTTTTCAAAGTCCCATTTCCCTTAGTCCAGTCATAGAAGAAATGGAACTGGGTTTTCAGTAAAGCTAGAAGCAAAGCAATGTGCGGAGTTTCCTTTCCATGTTGGAGCTGGGTCTGGTTCAGCATCAGGTTAGTTACGTTCATTAGTCTATTGAGTGTGGGGGCAAATGCAGGGAAGCAGAACCAAAAGAACGCCATAAGCCCAGGGTCACAGGAATCCCAAGAGAGCAAACTTCTTTGTTCAGGAAATTATATCTCAAATTTCCTTGCTCTTACAGGGGCCATGCTCATTCTGGCCAACCATCTTGTCCCCAGATGTGATTGATAGGAAAGTACCTTCCCTATGCCATCCCACATTTGCTGGGCATGTGTCTATCTTCCCTTTGTCCAGTCCCTTTCCGATGTTTTTCCAGGAACATGTCTATAATGTCTGATCTTCCCGTTCCTCCTTGCCTATCTATATATCTGTATACATAAAAGGCTAAGCAACTGTCCGACCATCCGACTGTCCGACTGGCCAGTAGGTATAATGTGCACTGACCACCAGAGGGCAGATGCTCAACACAGGAGCTGCCGAGCTGTGGTGACTTGGCAGCAGCGGTTCTCAGATGATGCACCTCAGAACCAGAGAGGAGGGAGCCGGATTCCTCACAGGGCCATGCGATTCCACCTTCTGCCATGGGTTCTGTTGTTCCTGCGGCACTGTTGGCCCCGAATCTGGTTTACTGCACACTTGGGTTTGCATTCCACACTCTGTATGACAGCAAGTTTGCAGAGTTCCCTCTCACACTCCGAGACCTCTTGGGGGATGTTGGAGAGCTGGTTTTGGCCCAATCCCCACAGGCCAGGCCAAGGGACCCCACCTGCCAAAGGGATCCCCGCTCACTCCACAGACACCCTTGGAGCCACAGCGCAACCCCAGGTGTGGCCAGCAGGGGAGGGACTGTGGGAGGTTGGTTCCAGAGCATGTCTGGCCCATCTCGCCCAGTCCCACTCCACCAGCCACCTTCTAATTAATTTCCTTTCAATGTGCACAAATCCATGCACTGGGCCACTAGTTATTAATAACTAGCTAGTTACAATGGAATCATTAGGAGGACTGGATGAAGAGAAAAACTACTGTATATTAGAGCTAACAATCTCATTTTGTATTAATGAGTACATTGGAGAAGGAAGAATAAACAATTAAAATACTTTACAAAGTAAGAGGACAGTTTCTATATTGCTACTGTAGTTTTCACATAATTCTTTACATATATATATATGTATGTTATTTATTGACCAACTATTATTGACCCCTCTACCCAACACCGATCTTAATATTCTGGGAAATAAGTATAATTTTAAGAGACTTTCTGCCCTCTAGGATCATATACTCTTATAGGCTTACACTCAAAGAAATTGGCATATATATTCAATTTAATTACTCATTTCCATTGTTCTATTTGGTTGGTTTAAGGGAGCATTTGCTTGCTTGCAGCCATTTTAAAAATACAGTGTTGCACCAAATTATACAATGTCTCATGATACTAATATGATAGTTTTTATACACCTCTGACTTGGTATTTAGGTGTTTAATGGGTAAAAGCAATTACAGAGATGGTTTCAATTAATAAGCAGATGTAGTCCATTGACTGATAGACAGTTTATTTAGATAATGACAAATATGGTTCTAATTTTCAGGTTTTTTTTTTACATAAAGTGCTAGATTTAAAGGGACATTATTATTAGAGAGAAGGTAGTTTTTTTTTTTTTTAATTTTCCTTTGAAATCTGACGACAATATTATGTTAAACTTTAAATATATTATACTCTTCTGGAACTCTCCCTTCTCCCTCTCACATACACATTCTCAAACACAGGTACCTGTACACATACATCTTCCACAGCCTTCAGGAAATTCTACTCCTTTCTCTGAGCACTGAAAAACTAAATGATTTATGACCTCACTTTTTGAGGAGTGTATTTTTTTCTGTGGCACCTACTTTGATTAAAAAAAAACAACCCAAAAAACATTTTTGAGATGATTTTTTTCTGGGATTAAAGTCTAAGATTGCTGACAAAATGTGAGAGATTTTAAAGTCCTTTTTAAAAATAAATATTAGGTTCCACTCTTTCTATATGAAATTACAGTAGGAATGAATCCATTTGAGTATTTGAAAGAATATTTCCACTAAATATTTTATGATTTTTTAGAGAAACAGAACATTCTTTTGCCCCATTTGATCTTTTGGAGAATATTCTCTATGGCCCAATTGATTTTTCAAGATCCTTTCTCTTTTAGAAGAATATGTCAGCTCTCAAGTGACCAGTAGTTCTTCTTATCTGATGTGGTCTCTTTAAAACCCATAAGCATGTTTGGGTTATCAGATCCACTTTAAAATGCTGCCATTCATCTGTTCAATTTAATGCTTGCTCAGGAGGGAGCTGCTGTATTGACTAAGGGCTGTGCCACAATGAAGCTCGGAAAATGAGAAAAGAAAGAAAGGCAGGCCCAAGCTAAGCATACCATTAACTCCCCCTAAGACTGCAGTACATCAATAGAGCATTAGACCTAATCATGTTTTAGACAGATAGTCAACCACAGAAAAGAATAATCAGAGATATTTATTCAGAAGGAACACTGTTTTTAGTCTTTAAGCATTTGCTCCTCTTTTCTCCCTGAAAATGATGTGTAGTGATTAGTTTTTATCTGAGCAGGCAGGCATTCTCTCTTAAAAATTAAAATATGTCCTACTCTATAGAATAGAAATGAAAAAGAAGGATGTAGCTTTTGCCTTGTCTAATGCTTAAAGGATGCTTATTAAACAAAATAAGTAGACTAAGGCCATTCTTGCCGGCAGATAATATTTTTGTGTTTTATATTGATTGAGGAGGAAGTCACACGGGGTTCCTTTTCAATGTTCTATTGTGAATGGACCTCCTTTGTACTCATTAATACCTAGTTAAGTCTCAGGACAGTAAAACTTGCTTTTAATTTACAACCAGCTTAGTAAACTATTACTGCTTTTTTGTTTCTGTTAGAAAGTCATTTAACTTTCCTTACAAGGAGAGCTGCCTAATGCTTTCTTAAGGATTAAGAAAAAGGAAAGAGGGAAAAAAGAAGGACGGGAGAAAGGAGGGAAAGGAGCTTGGCTGCGATTTATGCTTGTGAGAGGAAGCAGCATTTCTCAGTCCTTAAATACTGGCAACTTAAAGTAGTTATTTTTAATAAACAAAGACTTAGGGAAAACCTCTGACGTTCTCCCTCACTGGCGAAAAGGAATTTAGGTAGAAGGCTTGCTTCAGGAAGAGAGATGTCACCACAGATAACTCTAGTTTAATATGAACTAAGTGTGAGAGACAGGGATGTCAACGTAAGAAACATTCAAAACTGTGAAGACTTTGAGCCAAACTGTTGACAAATGCCAGGAAGCAGAATCTCGATGAATTAAGATAATGTTCCAGAGAACGGCGGTTTTGCAGCTTGTTTTTGTTATGCCCAGATTTCAAGATCAAGACCCCCCAAAGATCCACCAGGGAGCACCAAATCCGATGCAAAAGCAGAGTCTTTTATTCAAGCTCGCTTGGTCCCCCCGCCTCCGCCTCCATTACTGGATGCAAGAGAGAGCCCCGAGTTCCAAGAGAACAAAGGTTATATAGGGCTAGTTATTTGGGTGGGCTTAGGGGGTGACGTGGGTTACAGAGATTGGTCATTTAGGTCAGGGTTTTTCATCAGGGTCTTACAGCACAAAGGTCAGGAAGTGACCAGCACATTCTGAGGCTTGGGCTGTCCCCCACTATAGCCTTATCAGGACCTTAGCTGCATTCCTGGAGCTTCATTGGTCCACTCAGGTGGTGGTTGGGGGAGTTAGGTCAATACCGGCATTCTTGTGGTCACTCAGAAAAGGAGGGGGCTTGGGCTGAGGGCCCAGGCCTACAAGGCAAAATAGGGGAGAGGGAGGGGAGTATGTTTCTGCTTTGTCCTTTCATTCCCCCCTTGTCTTGGAACTTACGGCTCAATCATGAGACGGACTGCATTCCTATTCCACCGTTGCTAGAGGCCCGTACTGGGCACACAGAACTATTAACTGAACTATCCCTATAAGCTTAACAAATGGTCCGGTGGAAGGGAAAGAAACCATTTTAGCTTTAACAACTTCTATTGAAATAGGAGTTTTCTTCTTAAAATTCCTCCATGGCTATTAAAAAGCCAAATCAAGATTAATTTATTTACTGTCCTGATGTTTGCATAAACATAACAAGAATGGTAACTGACTACCTTTGCTGGAATTTCATGGTTGAACCTTAATGTGCCCCGTAGGGCCAGGAAGCCAAGCCATCCAGCTGCCATCAGGCCTGCCTGCAGTATCTGCTGAGTTAGGTGAATCCCTCACCTGTAGCAACTCCACCTGAGCCCACGCTCCAGGCTTTAAGGCCAATCTCAGTAGCCCTTCTACTTGTTGCAGCCCAGAGTGTGTGGGGGTTCCGCAGGGACGCAGAGGCATCTTTACTGCTCCCCTTCTACTCTTACCAACCGCCAGTGATGGTAGGGCATGGGCCTGATGCTCCAGTGCCAGCCATCTTCAGGGCTCCCAAGCAGGATACAAGGCTTTCTTCGTGGCATTTTTACTGGCTTCAAGTCTTTAGAGCTCAGACAGGGCTCTTTAAAACCTGATACTCCAGTCAAAGTTTTCTGTTAATAAAACCATTATTAGGAACCAGTCTTATTGGATTTATGCAAAGAAATGTATTGCCATGATTTATTTAGCATTGCCAGATTTTGGAGGAATTACATAAGGAGAAAAACATACTGATCTACTCTAAGATTTTCTGACTTTCCTTGCTAATTCCTTTTCATGGATTTAAAACAAAACAGTAACTGTTGGTATAAAACCTTTTTTCTATGCATAATCATGCTTCAGATCTTTTATTTTAAACAGGCTTTTTCCAGCTTTATTACCCCTGACATGGGCATGGTGACTCAGGCCTGCAAGACACTATTACAGGCTTCCAACTGTTAGCTGTCTCTGAACAGAGACCAAAACCTGATAGGCACCCTTCCCTGCCCAGTTGGGCACCTGCCCTCTTGGCAGCTAGACACCCTTTACTTTTGGGGGTCACCTTGTACAGCTCCCTTCCAGGACAGCCAATATACATTCAAACCTGCAAAAGAATCAAAGGTTAATATAACATATCAATACAATGAAACATAATATTGGCATCATGGCCACTTCAGGCAGCCAAATCTTCCGCTATTATTTGGGGAGGTGACAAAAGTCCACTCTTTGACCTTTCTATATAAGGTAAAATTGTCCTTGTTTTTCTGAAGCCATGTCTATGAAGATGCAGGCATCATCTGAGTCTATTATATAATGTTCTGCAGGTATAGTCTTTTTCAAGTTGGGGTGAGTCTTGGGGTTGTGAACTTCTTTACCCACACCAAGTCCCCAGGCTGGAAAGGATGTACAGAGTCCGAGGTGACACTGGCAGGGCATCTTGAACAAGCTTATGGGTGGCTTGTAATTTCTGTAATAGATCATGTCCAAGTAAGGGGTACAGGCATTCTGGCATGACTAGAAATGAATGAGTTACCGTGTTCTTTCTGAGGTCCACAGTCCTCTTTGATGTCTGAGGAAAAAGACAGTTTGTCCGGTGGCTCTTAGAACTGGTGTCTTCTTAGATGTTACTGGTCCCATTGGCTCTGTCAAGACTGAATGGGCTGCTCCAGAATACACCAGGAAACTAACTGGGGGTTTTATTTATTTTATAAATATTTATACCTAAGTAGATATATAAATATCAAATAAATATCCACATTTACATCTTTTCAGTGAACAAGTACTTTTACAGTCTTGGGAATTTTGGCAGATAACAGGAACACTGCCCAAGTCCCCTGATGGGGGCCTGACAAGAACAGATGTGGGGGCCTTTGGCTGGGGGGGTATAAAGTCTTCATTCTTTTTCTCTTGGCACTGCTAAGGACAGGATCATTGGAGAGGTTTTTTCACCTAGGCAAGGCTGTGTTGAGCCATCTGGGGCAAAAGTGGTTTCTGCTTCCATTTTGGCTAAAAGGTCTCTGCCCATTAGAGGGACCAGGTCAACTGATAAATACAGGAATTCATGAACCACCTGATGGCCACCTAACTGACATCAGCAGGGGCGGCAGAACAGTCTGCAGCTGTGATAACGGTAGCTTCAATAATGGTGACTTTCTGTCCTGAGAGGGGAGTTACCTTCTGAGTAACTACCGAGTGCTCTGCCACTGTATCAACCATAAAGGTCACAGTCTGGCCCCCGATCTTCATTTTGACCATTGGCTCATGGGGGCCCAGTTGGAAAAATCCCAGTCTGTCCTAGTCAGAGTCAGCTGTTGCCAGTCCGAGGAGGTCTGCCTCAGGCGGCTCTGGCCAATAGTGGCTGGGTGGTTTGGATGGCCTTGCCAGCTTCTTCTGGCCTGCTTCTGCCCTGCCTGCCTTTTCACTCCTGCTATTAAACCTTACTCTGTCTCTTCTTACACACGCAGAACTGGACCCAAGGCAGCGAGGTTTGAGCAATTTTAAAATTCCTTAATATACATTTTATCATTCATGTTGCAGGGAAGGACTGTGTTGGCTCCTCCTGAATAAAAGGACTAATCAAAATAAGGCTTATTTTCTAAGTTTATTTGTCCCTGGGTGTGGACAACAAATGACACTAATCAGATTGACATAAACGATTTAACCTTTGTTTAGGGAGGCACATGCAAAGCATTTACGCCCAAGTGTCATTGGTTTAGGGAAGATAGGATTTCTGCTCAGTTTCCCCTGTTCTACTTGTCCCAGCTTACTGGTCTATCGTGCATTCAATTTTTTTAAAATGTATTCTGGCACAGGAGAAAGTTGTTTTGCTGTACATAGGTAGCTTAATCCCTATATAACTGGGCTTGGACCTCTGCCCAGAAAACTGCAGTCTATAAGTTCAATATGCAGTCTCTGGTTTTTCTAACCCAAAGAGGTTTCGGCCAATCTCTGAGTCAGACTCCTCCTCTCTTGGAGGATTTCAAAGTCCTGATGGCTCCCCGGTCCAGGGAGAGTGCCCTTTTGTTAACCCTTAGGGCCTTGCTTTTTTTGCCTTTCTACCAGTTCCCTTTGTGGCAGAGCAGCAATCAGGCCTCTTCCAAGGGAGTGCACTGGAAGGGGATATTAGCCCCTCCTCTTCCAGTAGCAACAGGTACTAAACCCTTTCAGTATATTTGCAAACAGGGAGCTTTTGCTAGCTCTATCCACAGCTTTTTCTACTTTGCTTGCTGCTGCTTCTTCTCTCAGGGCTGTAGCAGCTCAGCTCAGGCATCCAGCCCCCCTTCTTTGACCTGGCTCTCAGAGGCTGAGTCTGCCTGGCAAACAGTCCTAAATCACCAGGGTGGCTGAAGACTTCAGCTTTGTTCCTCCCCCGCCCCCCTTCTCTGTAGTAAATTGGCTAGTCCCACACAAACAAACTTTGTCCCGATCTCATGATGATCGGTGACGAGAGACAGACAAGGGAGGGGGTGACCTGTTTTCATAGATTTTCATTTAGACCAAAGTTGTGGAGCCACACAGGGAGAGGAGAGGTCAGGCCCTCTCCCTTCACACTCATATACTTTTACCAGACATTCATTCGGCAAAGGCATTTAGCTACCATAACACACAGTTTTTCCCAATTTAATCCGAACCTTAAACTTTTAGCTGGCAAGTCAAATATTCAGCATTTCTTAATCAGTAACATTTTTAAGAATAAACTTCAAAAATTTAAGACATAAGTTTTTTTATCATTTGAATTCAGTAAGCTTCAAGGTCCCAAGTTCCCAGAAGCTCTGGAAAACCACACCTGAGGCTGGCAAGCAGGTTTGGTACAGCCTTTGACTTTAAAATGACCATAATGCTTAAAGGAGTAGTTTGAGTCTGTCCCATAACGTCCGTCCAGTAAGTCCACAAAAAAAACATACAAACACAGAAAACTAAAATGGACCCAAAATACAGCCTTCCAACTCCATGGAAGCAACTAGATGATGGCCTTATGCCAAACCAGCGGGAGCAACCCGCCTTGTCTCAGATTGAGGGGTTTCTGCACCCTTCCAGATGGAGGATCGGGGCATCCCCAGACTCCTCCCACCCGTGGCCCCCCCAGTGTGTCCACCTTAGGCCATTACGGGCATTACAGATTTCAGAAGTGAGCTCACACAGGACAGAACACACAGCACAGAATAGACAACACACAGACACTTACCGCGGTCAGTCAGACTCTCGGATCGGGGTCCCTCGTGAGTCTTGGGGGTCCCGCACGAGCCCCCAAATGTTATGCCCAGATTTCAAGACCCCCCAAAGATCCACCAGGGAGCACCAAATCCGATGCAAAAGCAGAGAGTCTTTTATTCAAGCTCGCTTGGTCCCCCCGCCTCCGCCTCCATTACTGGATGCAAGAGAGAGCCCCGAGTTCCAAGAGAACAAAGGTTATATAGGGCTAGTTATTTGGGTGGGCTTAGGGGGTGACGTGGGTTACAGAGATTGGTCATTTAGGTCAGGGTTTTTCATCAGGGTCTTACAGCACAAAGGTCAGGAAGTGACCAGCACATTCTGAGGCTTGGGCTGTCCCCCACTATAGCCTTATCAGGACCTTAGCTGCATTCCTGGAGCTTCATTGGTCCACTCAGGTGGTGGTTGGGGGAGTTAGGTCAATACCGGCATTCTTGTGGTCACTCAGAAAAGGAGGGGGCTTGGGCTGAGGGCCCAGGCCTACAAGGCAAAATAGGGGAGAGGGAGGGGAGTATGTTTCTGCTTTGTCCTTTCATTTTATACATTATAATCAAAAGAGGAGATGTAAGTGGGTTACATGAAATCCATAGGTGATAGATTAGAGAGGTGGGAGAAAGCAAAGTGGGAAACCTCTGGGATTGGATAAGAAGTAAAAATGATAGAAACATACTTCTTTTACTTAGGTGGGTGCAGGATAGTTAACACTCAACAACTAACTCAATAACAATGAGGGGATTTGTGGTCTCTGCAGCGGAGTGTCTGTGCGTTGAGGGGTCTGAAAAAAGGGATGTTTCTTTAATATTCTAATGATATGCTATCATAGATGCCAAAGACAATAGACAGGCTCAGTTAAGGTAAAGATTGAACTTTGTCAGGGAAGATACTGGCTTAGGATATGATTACCCACTATAAATCGCTTTTTCAGTTTAAAAACTTTTAATTTCAGACCATCCTTTGTGGTTACTTTAGGTTTATGAGTTCTCAAAGTTGCCACACAAGACTTCTCTGAGCTAGTCAGGTTAGCATGTGGCCCCCTTTCATCCTCAGGGAGGGACCTGGCAAGGCCTCTTTGATCAAAGTCCTCTTGGTGTCCCATTGTTAAAGATGTCCCATCAAGTATTTATTTACTAGGACAAAACATTTGCTTTTCTGTCTCCATGTGCATTGCCTTCCTGTCCTTTGAAGCTCCAAACCCCCACCCCACCCTTTTCTCCTTAGCGCAAGATGGCATATAAGCCTGAACTGTCCAATGTGTTCTTGGGTCTCATACTAGTATTCATATAGCACCCCTGTAGGTACATACGTTTTAAATTTGGTTATTTTCTCCTCTTAATCTGTCTCAGGTTAATTTTGTTAGTAGCCCAGCCAGAAGAGTTTATGTGGGAAGAAATTATGTTTTGCACCCACACATTTGGAAGCCATGAAGCTTAGTAAAAAAAAAAAAAAAAAAAAAAAAAAAAAAAAAAAAAAAATTCAAAGTCTGGAATCTCTCTCTCAGGTCTGAGTGACGTATCTACTGTTCTTTGGGAAAACAACCCGAGATTACCCATTTTCTTCTGTGCCACATTCTATGATAGTGGGAAGTTGCAGAAATAATACCTTCTGTCAATAGATCGTTGTGAGGAACAAAAGAGATAATTGATATATAAATGGTTAATAAAGTGTAAATTGCTGTGCAATGATTCTCAACTACTACTTCCAGAAAATACAGGCATCCTGGGAGCCAAGGTGAGTGGTTATTGCACTAAACGAGACTCAGGTTAATATTTTCACAATTCTCAAAAATAATCAATATAACGTTCTCCATTTTCAGTCTTTTAGGCTATTTTTTCTTACACAGTTCACAATTGCTACCTCTACACAAATTAGTGACCAAAACCAGATAGAATGCTTTGAAACTGACAGACACACTGTACCCCTCTCTGCTGTAAATGAATAGAAATTATAGAAAAACATAGAGAGTTTAGCACATAGCTTATTTCTTACCAATATGCACTGAGCTGGTATAAGAATTCAGCTTCCTCTGGCCAGTGTAGTTCAGTGGTTGACCATCAGCTCATGAACCAGGAGGTCATGGTTTGACTCCCCCTCAGGGCACATGCCTGGGTTGCAGGCTCCATTCCCAGTAAGGGGTGTGCAGGAGGCAGCTGATCGATGTTTCTATCTTTTTGTCCCTCTTCCTTCCTCTCTCTAAAATCAATAAAAAATATATTTTAAAAAAGAATCCAGCAGCTTAAAGCACGCGCACGCATGCACACACACACACACACACACACACACACATACACACACACACACACCAGCATGCATACATTTCAATACAAAGTTAAACCTGTAAATAATGAAGGAAACGTCTCAATGCAAGAAACAAGAATGAGTTCAAAAGTATAAAAACCAAGAAAGAATGAAGTCCAAGGACTTGTAAGAGAGGCAGAGGTGCCTGCACAAATTTATGATTAGAACCCGGAGAGTGCAAACTAAAGGCTGTAGGGGAGAGATTGTTCTCTAGTTCTTGAACTAATAGAACAAATCTACCCCAAATAGCAAGGAGTCACTACTGACTAGAAAAATCCTCTTCGGATAAGTTTAGGAAAGCAGCAAGCATATTTGTGATAAACCCATCAGAGGCAGGGAATCAGAAGAAAAGATGCCCATAGGAATGAGAAAACACCTCCGTGAGTTACCCATGTTAGTGAGTCCTGGACTGATGATAGACCAGTAATACAGAAGAAATTGTAAGGAATGGACAATTTATTTGTGATTATAATGCAACTTAGTGGCTCAGATTTATATTTGTGCTATATATTTAATCAATTATGCACCAATATTTATTAAATAAAGGGTCTTTTCCAAATAGTTTGCAAATACTCATATTGTAATATATTAATTTCCCTTTTTCTGATTTATAATGGAATATTTTTCTGAGTTCTTAACTCTCTTTCACTTATTTTTTTTTATTTAATTCTGTTCTATTCTGATATCCCATTACCTCTGAAAACCACAGTGTCTCCTATATAACCACAATACAACTACCAAAATAAGAAATTAATGCTGATACATTACCACCACCTAATCCTCAAATCTCTTTCAAGTTTTGACGATTGTCCCTTTTATAGCAAAGGGATCCGGTTGCAAATTATACCTTGAACAGTCTGAAACAGTATCTGAGCCTTCATGATCTAGAAACTTTGAAGTTCACAGCCAGATATTTCATCAACTCTAAATTGAGTTGTCTGATGTCTCCTCATAGTTAGATTCAGGTTCTATATCTCCAACAGGAATATAGTTATGCTGTAAATTTTCTTTGTTTTCTATTAAATTGTGCACTGTTTTGTAGTTTTTTCATTGCTGATAATGTTCAATGTGATCACTTGATTAAGGTGATGCCTTGTAGGCTACTTCCTGGTTTGACTCTAATATCCATGCTCGCTGCATCTCTCATTCTGTTCGGATTCTGAAAACCCTCTGTGGGGCATTGAGCCATGTACACCCCTCTGCTCCCAGGGTCCCCAGTGTCTCTCATTCTCACTTTGCTTAGGCTTTCAGTCTATGTACGAGGCTACCATCTGAGTTTAATGTCTTGCTCACCTTGCAAGAGTTTGACAGCCCACAAAGGGATTTATCACACTCTAAGGGCCCATGTCATCCTGGCCAAAGTGGAGGACCTGAAGTCCGGGAATATGAAATCTATAGCCCTTCTATATTGGGAATAAATGCACTCTTGTGGGGAAGAAGACCAGCAGCATATTTGGGCCAATAATTAAAAGTACAAGAGTTTGCCTTCTTGATAGCGGTTCTTTTCCACATGCAAAACATGATCACCCCATCCCAGGATCCTAAAAGTGTTGTTTAACCATTGTATCAAGCTCTCGATCCAGAGCTATATAAACTGAAGACAAGTTAAGTGCTTCTTTTATTGCCAACATACAGTGGAGCAGAAAGGATAGAAGTGCAATAAATAATCCTGTTTGGAAAGAAGAAGAATGGAAAGTGAAGAGCAATCACAGATCCACTAGTACTGCTAAAATCTTTCCAGTAAAATATTGTTCATTCATTCCCCCTGTTCCAGTAGTCTTCAACTGGGGGTGATTCGCTCTCAGGAGACTTTTGACAATGACAGGTTGTTAACATTCTTTGTTGTTGACGATAAGGGTTGTGTGACACATAGTGTATAGAAGACAGGGATGCTGCTAAACATCCTATAGTGAACAGGACAGTTGCCCTCAACGAAAACGTATCCGCCTCAAAATATCAAGTGTGCTAAGGATGAGAAACGATGCTCTATTCTAAGGGTAAGAAATGATTCTTTATTAGGCCTGGGTTCTCTTCCCTCTGAATGACTCCCCAGTCCACTGTTGTTGACTTTTGGTTCTGTCCCCTGGTATGTATTTCCATGTCTCTCACCCGCTAGCCATTTCTAAAGGGGGCATTGGAAAATACACATTTCTTGGAGGACAAGTAAATATCTCAGGATACTTCTGGATGTGGAAAGCAGGGGCCTAGAGGTTCTTTCATATTTTGAATATTACAGCTAATATTAATATTTCATATGTTAAGTTCAATCCCCTCCATGTGCCAAATGCCAAACTAACTCACAATGTTTATATTCTTAAATATCTGAAGGTTAGAACTTGCTATTCTAATTGGCAGGATTTTGACAATATAAATGTCTTTTAAATAAAGTAAAAAGGGTCCTAGCTGGTCTGGCTCCGTGGTAGAGCATCAGCCTGTGGACTGAAGGGTCCAGGGTTTGATTCTGGTCAAGGGCACGTGCCTGGGTTCCGGGCTTGAGCTCTAGTGTGGGGAGTACAGGAGGCAGCCAATCAATGATTGATTCTCTCTCATCATTGATGTTTCTATCTCTATCTCCCTTTCCCTTCCTCTCTGAAATAAATAAAAATATATTTTAAAAAAACAAAATGAAAAGGTTTAGAAAGTAATCACAAAGTATATGGTACCTTCTGGAAAAGTGTTTGTATGTTAAAAAAACAAAAATAATCCCTTGTATTTTTTAAACTTGTAAATATTTAATTAAAAAGTGATTGTATTTTTTGGACATTTGTGTGGGTTTAAAGAGGCTGCAAAATATTCAATGTGCGTGTTATTATCTAGTAGGAGTGGAGCCAATGCTCTCACAGAGGTGGACTTGATCTCATCTGACAGCAAAGATAGTAGAAGATATTGATTAGAGGAAGAGCTTGTGGAGTGACATTTACAGTACAATGGATTAAGTTTAATGAGGGGACTTACTACTTATCAATAGAAGGCTTAACCTCATCCCCACATTTGTTAGGCATTATTGTGCAAAATAATTTAAAGTAGATTAAATGACTTATTGACTACACATAAATGTCTTGGAGAAGATAAACATTAATTACCTCTCTGTGTTTTTACTTTTCATAGACCATAAGGTTAAAACACACACACACACACCCACACACACACACACACACACACACCATGAAACTTTATTGTTAAATTAAAACAATTTAGGATAATATATATCACAAAGTGTATATCCATTCCTTATTATTTTAAAAGTTGTTCTGCAAAGCATTCATAATATGTTTTCTTAGAAAACTTTACACAATAAATATATTTTAGAAAAATACTTTTAATTCTGAATTATAAAAAGAAAATAAGATACCTAGTAAGGTTATTGTTCATTCCTAGCAATATTAGTTACAAAAAAATTCAAATAATGAATCTCAGAGGGAAGGGGTGGAATGTGATTAACCAAAGAATTTATATGCATACTAGAGGCCCAGTGCACGAAATTGTGCACAGGTAGGGTCCCTAGGCCTAGCCTGTGATCAGGGCCATCTTCCACCTGCTCACCAGTCTCCAGTCCCACCCCACTGTCTCCCACCCAGGTTCTCTGTGGTTACCTGTTCATCATCCAGCTGGGGGAAGGGACCAAGAGGTCTGCCTTCTGCCTGCTTGCCAGTCCCCAGTCCTGCTCCGCCACTACCCACAGTTCCCTGTTGGCCATCCAGCTATCAGAGCCTGCGGAGGGCTCGGGGGAGGGACCAAGAGGTGGTCAATGCACCTTATAGTGACTGGTTGATTGGTCATTCTGGTTGTTACGCTGTTATGGTTGTTGGCCTTTTACTATATAGGATATGCATGACCCATGGACACAGACAATAATAGTGTAGTAAAGGCCTGCGGGGGAGAGGTGGGTGCGGGGGGGGGGGGGGTCAATGGGGGAGAAAACGGGACATCTGTATACTTCCAACAACAAATATATATATATATATATATTTTAATACTCACCCGAGGATATTTTTCCATTGATTTTTAGAGCAAGTGGAAGAGAAGGGGACAGACAGAAACATTGATGTGAGAGAAATACAATGGAAGATACACCCATTGGTTGCCTCCTGCGCTCTCTGACCAGGGCCCAGAGCCAGGGAGGAGCCTGCAACTGAATCAGGACCAGGACTCTTCAGGTCTGCAGGCTCTCACTCTATCCACTGAGCCAAACTGGCTAGGGCAAGATAACTTTTAAAAATTTAAGTAGAGTGTTTCTAGTTTTATAAAGTCTCAAAATTAAAGAAAGTTTGTAGTCTATATTTCTTTCAATCATTACTAAAGTCATTTAAAAATGATAGATTTAGACCAAAAATTGGAGAAAAATCATTCAAATTTTAAGTGAAATGAACATATAATTGTAATAAGCTTCATTCCCACTAATATATAATGTCCCCTAGCATAAAAAAAAAAGTACATTAAGTGAGAGTACATTTTTTCAAGACCAATACCTTATTTCTTATTTTTTAAAAGAATTCCTGACTCTTCACAGCTTTAGAATAAAAATATTATTAGCCTAGTTCTCAGTTTTGTGAATTAGAAAGAACTGACCTGAATTTATAAAATAGGGGCTTGGGCTCTGGAAAACAACTCCACAAATTTCTAATTCTATGTCTTCAATATTCTCCTTTTCTAACAAGTTTTATTTGTTAATTTTAGTTTGTGTTGATGGAAAATTTACATACAGGGATGCATAGTCCTAATTGCAAAGTGTGATGCCTCTTGGCAAGTGTATTGAGGACAGGGCACTGTGGACATCACTCATTCCTAGAGTTGCCAGGAGTCAGAGCCGACTCAACAGCCTTTAAAAAAAGAAAATAAGCATTTCCAGATTAATGTTAAAGAAATTATGGTACTTCACATAATACAACATGAAGCAGGTGTCAAATGAATGAATTAGGGTTCTAAATATGAATATTACAATCACAATTTTGAGAGAAATAAAGTTGCCAAAGAATTCACACAGTATGATGACATTTTCACAACATATAAAATATCAAACCAATATTATATTATTTACCAACAGATATATTAAAATTAAAATAAAATGCAAGGTCTAAAATATTATGGGAATTTTTAAATTGGGAATTAGTAATATGGGACTTTCAAATGTATTGTTTGTTTTATTTAAATGGGGGTTAAGGGGCAGGCTAGAAGAGGTCAATTGGGGAGAAAAGGGAACATATGTAATACTTGCAACAATAAAGATTTAAAAAATAAAATAAAGGCTCTAGCCAGTTTTGTTCAGTGGTTAGAGCATCAACCTGTGGACTGAAGGGTTCTAGGTTTGATTTCGGTCAAGGGCATATGCCCAGGTTGTGGGTTCAGTCCTCAGCAAGAGGCATGCAGGAGGCAGCTGATCAATGATTCTCATCATTGATGTTTCTATCTCTCTTTCCCTCTCCCTTCCTCTCTAAAATCAATAAAAATATATTGGAAAAATTAAATAAAATAAAAGGGAAGTAGGTGTCTATAGGATGAGAGATATTAACACTAGGTGTAAAGTAACTCAATTACAAAATAAATCCAATAAAATATAGCGTCTATAGAAAGACTATAATCAATAGTCATCTGCCGGGAGCCGGTCCATGCTTGCTGTTTCAAGGGACCTGGCATATATGGCATACTGTTCTTAATATGTTTGCTCACCTTCTTGGCACTATGTGTTTTAACCAAGGTCTCTGAGAAAGGTTGTTTCCCCAGGTAGGGATTTTCCCCTGAAGTTAGGGAGGGAATAAAACCTCTTAACTAGTGCCAGGTGGGTAATTAATCACTTTAACTACGAACAATCATGCTTAAGCTACATAATCTTTACTCCCTGGAATGGAGATAAGAAACGCCCTAACCTTTGTAATAGAGATTGATAGGATTGAATCAACTGGTATAAATACAGATGTAATAAGACAGCAAGACACAGAACTTAGTATACGGAACCAAGAGAGACAGAACCAAGGCACAGAACCTACACAGAACGTTCTCTAGAGACAGAAGAACTTCGCTGGAGAGAACATGGCAAAAGATCCTGGACAGAAACTGGCCTCAGAACCTAGAGATAGAACCTAGGGAGAGAACATGGCAAAAGATCCTGGACTGAACCTGACTACAGAAATTGACAAAAGAACCTGACTAGAACCTGGTTACTGAACCTGGCTGGAGAACCTGGACAGAACCTGGCTGGAGAACCTAGCAAGACAACATGGACACAGAACCTGGCTGGAGATCCTAAGCAGAACTTCGCTGGAGATCCAGACCAGAACTTGGCTGGAGATCCTGGCTGGAGATCCTGGCTAGGCTGCTGATCAACTGAACCCTGTCTCCGTGTCATTCCTTCTTCGCCGACTCCGTCCACACCTTTGGGGACCCCTGGACCTGCTGGGGTTGGACCCCGGCATATGGCGCCCGAACAGGGACCCCTAGGTAAGCGCCCCGCACTCGGGACGGATCGGACTCCACCGTAGGAAGAGGGTGGATAGTCTTCGCCGACTCCGTCCACACCTTTGGGAAGCCCTGGAACAGGATTCCCCTAGGTAAGCCCCCCCCTCATTGAGAATCCCCACACTCGGGACGGATAGGACTCCACCAGGGTACTGCAGACCCCCCTATAGAGGATAAGTAGGGTAAGAAGGTGGATAGTACAGAACTTAGATTGAGAAGATGTGCCATACTGAGTCCAAAGAAAGAAGACTCTGTATTGATCTTTAGATTGAGAAGATGTGCCATACTGAGTCCAAAGAAAGAAGACTCTGTATTGATCTTTAGATTAAGAAGATGTGCCATACTGAGTCTAAAGAAAAAAGACTCGGTATTGATCTTTTAACACATATGCTTGCTAGCAGAGGAATTAAGGTTACTCCCAGTCAGACAGAACGTTTTATACAAGAAGTATGTCCATGCTTTTCTGAGGAAGGAAAGGTAAATGTAAAGTCATGGGAGAAGGTAGGCCCAAGGAGCCTTATCCTTAACCCCACTGCAGCCTTTCCACCCCGGGAAAGTGCAGGATTGGCAAGCTCTCCCTGGGGTGATAGATCAGGACTCAGGTAATAGCGGAAAGCGCCAATCCTACTCTTAAAATGGATACAAGAGAGCATTTCAGGTTTTTCTTTTTAATGCCCGCTTTTAAAAAATAAAAAAGGGGGAATTTGCCGGGAGCCGGTCCATGCTTGCTGTTTCAAGGGACCTGGCATATATGGCATACTGTTCTTAATATGTTTGCTCACCTTCTTGGCACTATGTGTTTTAACCAAGGTCTCTGAGAAAGGTTGTTTCCCCAGGTAGGGATTTTCCCCTGAAGTTAGGGAGGGAATAAAACCTCTTAACTAGTGCCAGGTGGGTAATTAATCACTTTAACTACGAACAATCATGCTTAAGCTACATAATCTTTACTCCCTGGAATGGAGATAAGAAACGCCCTAACCTTTGTAATAGAGATTGATAGGATTGAATCAACTGGTATAAATACAGATGTAATAAGACAGCAAGACACAGAACTTAGTATACGGAACCAAGAGAGACAGAACCAAGGCACAGAACCTACACAGAACGTTCTCTAGAGACAGAAGAACTTCGCTGGAGAGAACATGGCAAAAGATCCTGGACAGAAACTGGCCTCAGAACCTAGAGATAGAACCTAGGGAGAGAACATGGCAAAAGATCCTGGACTGAACCTGACTACAGAAATTGACAAAAGAACCTGACTAGAACCTGGTTACTGAACCTGGCTGGAGAACCTGGACAGAACCTGGCTGGAGAACCTAGCAAGACAACATGGACACAGAACCTGGCTGGAGATCCTAAGCAGAACTTCGCTGGAGATCCAGACCAGAACTTGGCTGGAGATCCTGGCTAGGCTGCTGATCAGCTGAACGCTGACTCCGTGTCGTACCTTCTTCGCCGACTCCGTCCACACCTTTGGGGACCCCTGGACCCGCTGGGGTTGGACCCCGGCAGTCATCCTATACAATAAAAGGCTAATATGCAAATTTTCCCCTCAACCAAGAGTTTGACCGGGAGTTCAATCGGGGGAGGGGCAGCCTGCCAACTGCCCACTGCTCCACCCCCAGACTCCCCCACCAGAATCAGGGGCGGGGCTGACCCCTCCCCCTAGATGGCCTGGCCCCACCCATGCACGAATTTGTGCACTGGGCCTCTAGTTATAAATAAAATATTATAAATGACAATAACTGATTGCCTACAACTGATTGAACATTGTGTCAGGAATAACTGTCATATTCATTAACACTTAGGTGACAGTGGATATATTTCACAACTATGTATCTAGCATGTACATAAAAAACACACAACTACCTTTATCTACTAAACATGCCTTAGTACCGGCACATTTACTCCTATGAAACGCAGACACAACGACAGTAGAAAGCATGAGTGATGTTGATCTAATTATCCCATTAAATGCATATTATATGTGAAGGGGAGCAGAATGCTCATTTTCCAGTTATTAATCCAGATTAACTATGAAAAGTGGAGAATACAAAAGGCTTACATTTTCTTTACTAGTTGAAATTGACGAACTATATGTGTGGAGAAGCAACAGCTTTCACGGAATTTCTGTTCAGCCAGCTGTCTTCTGTTTCTTTATAAGAACAAGAAACAAAGTCAAATATAAACAAACACTGGTTGGAATTAGTTTGAGGTACTTGGAGACTGAATAAAGACATGTAGTTTAACACAGACATAAACATAGGAGAAAAATGTTGTTTTAAATGTTGTACTTGATAACAGTATATCAGTGGAAAACTTTCTGGATTCCTCAGCACTCAGGTGTATATATCTATCGAGGTTGCTTGCTTATGAAAGATGTTTCTCAGTTCCTGGCTGGTGCCTATGGGCCCTTTCGTTTTCCTTCCTATAACCCAAGGTTCCAGTCTGCTTTTGTTTTCAGAGCACTTATTTCCACCTGCTCTGTTTTAAACCTTCGCAGCAAAAACATGGTTGTGGAGGAAAGTATACTTGCTCTATTTTTCTCTTTTCCTGTGACCTTCAAAGTAAGCACCTTTGTTATTTTAATGAGAGAAGCTGTTGATCATAGTGTGAATATTACCAACAAAACGGAAGGCACGCATCTTAGTCAGCTTGGCTTGCTCTCACAAAATTATTATAGGCTGAGTGGCTTGAACAGGAAAAACATTTGATTCTCACATTTTTGGAGGCTCAGGTGGTCCAAGATCAAAGTTCCAGCAGACTTGCAGAGAGCAGCCTTTTAGTGCTCATGTGGCAGAGAGAGAAAGGGTGTGGGGGGAGATGCTCTGGTCTCTCTTCTTAAAGAGACACTAGTCCCATCAGGGAGGCTCTACCTTTATGATCTCATTTAATTACCTCCCAAAGGACCCACCTCCAAACACCATCACATTGAGGGTTAGGGCTTTAACACATGCATTCGAGGGAGACATACACATTCAGTTTCTAATAGCACACAAATTCTAGAAATATTAACACATCATAGCATTCCATTCCTGGCCCAGGTTCCCGACTCTTTTTTTTAAAATCTGGTCCTGGAAGCTTCTCCCAGAAGATTCTGAAAAATAGACTAAAGTTTACCATTTGCTTTACTGGTTTCAATTCCTGTTTGCTCTTCCTGCAACATTATATGAATTAATAGATATGGGCCAAGGGTCAGACAGTACTGAGTGTGAATTAAACAGTTTCTGACTAAATACTCACTACACTGGGTCAGAGTGTGGAAGGGGGGGGCAAATTAAAAAAAAATCATGTCTAAAACACACTCTATAATATGGACTCCATTAAGAGTTTTTTTTTAAAAAAATATCTTGTCATCTTTGTCTTTTCAGTAGTTTCCATCCAAAGGTCATTTTGCCTGATAAAGAATCCTTGAGACTGCCCTATTTGCAGTTAAAGAGAAACCACTAGTTTATATATTATTTGACTAAGTTATTGACATATTCAGAGATTAGTAAATTCTCTCTGCTAAAAACAAAAAAGCTTGAGTTGAGTAACACGTGTGTCTGTTTCACTGTGGAATTGGTTATATGAACATAACTGCTATATTTTTAAAAAGTTAATTATTAGAAAGAAAAAGATATTAACTGCAACAAAATCAACATTCTTCATGAATAAATAACAATTTCTACCAATATAGGAAACATTTAGAACTATATAACAAAACTTTAATTTTATAGATGGTGTAGTACTTAATTTTTAATAGTTAAATTGGCTCCACATTTCTATTTAACATAGTAAAACCAGAAAACATTCTTATTAAAAGCATATAAATATGTATCATCCATTTAATCTAAGATATGTTGAAATATACATGTTTTAATTTCTGAAAACCACTAAATAACATAATTATTAAAATAATTTAAAACACTTAATATTCTATACTAGCTAAATAATCAAATAAAAAATTATACACCTTCAATAATATAACTGAAATAGTGATTTAAAATTGTGTTTACGTCTGTTCTATGTCCTAGAATTGTAGACAATCTGAAAGCATAAAGGAACGACTATGGCTAAAAATAATCACTAGTCCCTGATTTAGGAGAAAATGGGCAGAAACAGACATGAAATACACATCTGGGTTAGTGTTTTTCCAGGCAGCCTGGATATATTTGCAAAGCCTTGATTGTTCTCAGTTCAACTGAAAACTAGAAGTTTTGGGGTCACTTGGTGCATTGACAAGAGTAGCACACCCAAATTAAGTATGCATTGCCTCCAAAATCCAAAGACTCCTACTAAGCATTATGCCTCTTTCTTGGTTGTGGGAGGAGCCAAACACCACAATTTCTCCTTTACCTTAGATCGGATATCTCAACATGCCCCAACTGGACCCCTAAAGATTTCACTGAAGTGGAAGATCCTGAATTTTTGTCAGATTTATTTCCTACCCTCTGACACACAAATATCTTACCAATAAGAGTAGTTGCTACTTCTTGCTCACTAGTCCAATCAATACAGCATCATGAATGTAATGAAACTGTGAACAGTGTGGTAGCTGGTGGAAGGGAAAGGTGAGCAAGATCCCTGTGGACTGAATGCTACCATAGAGCTGGAGAATCGACACACCACTGAAGCAGGAAAGTCAGGTGTATTGTAAAGTAAACTGCCTTTGGGGGCCTTTAGAGGGGGGGAGCATTTGTCAAATCAATAACTGCAAACCAGGTACCAAGGGATGTGTTTATGTGCTCAGGCTATTGAATCCACATCTGGTACAGCACCTTTAATTAATTTGGAGTCACCACCTGGTTAAGCTTCCAATAGTCCACTTTCATTTTCCATGATATCAGTTTTTTACAAAATATATATTTTTATTGATTTTCTTTTTTAGAGAGAGAGGGAGATA
The DNA here is from genome assembly GCF_014108235.1 of Myotis myotis. Classification (NCBI taxonomy): domain Eukaryota; kingdom Metazoa; phylum Chordata; class Mammalia; order Chiroptera; family Vespertilionidae; genus Myotis; species Myotis myotis. The sequence continues at coordinate 201,383,991 of NW_023416324.1, read as the reverse complement.
GAGAGAGAGAAACACCGATGAGAGAGAAATATCGATTGGCTGCCTCCAGCACAGCCCTGACTTGAGATCAAGTCTGAAACCCGGGCATGTGCCTGACAGGGAATCAAACCCACGACCTCTTGATGCATGGGTCAACACTCAACCACTGAGCAACACCAGCTGGGCAATGATCCATCATCTGCATAGGCCAAATAGGTGAGTTGAGTGGGAATACTGTGGGAATCACCACCCCTGCATCTTTTATGTCCTCGATGGTGGCTATCATCTCTGTAACCCCTCCAGGAATCGGGTTGCTTTGGGTTTATTAGTTTTCTAAGGGCACTTGCACTTAAACTTTGCTACCATAACATCCCATACTCCACAGGACAGGAAACCAATGTAGGGATTCTGCCAAATACTGAGTATACCCAATCTAATTGTACACTTCACCACTGGGGAAATAACCACAAGATGGGGTCGGGTCCCACTGGACCCACCGTGGGACAGACCTGTGCTAAAACCCTGTCTAGTCTAGTCTAACTGGAGTGCCAGAGCGAGTGACCTGGGTCTCCCGGAATTAGTGTCAGTCCAGAGACAGAATCCAGTAATCCTCAAAAAGTCTGATTATTTCCTTTTCCCCAATGGACAGTCACCCTGTAAAAGGCTGTAGGTCCCTTCAGAAATGGCTGGGAGAAAGGTTAACTGTCTAGAGCAGCGGTTCTCAACCTGTGGGTCGCAACCCCTTTGGCGGTCGAACAACCATTTCACAGGGGTGGCCTAAGACCATCCTGCATATCAGATATTTACATTATGATTCATAACGGTAGCAACATTACAGTCATGAAGTAGCAACGAAAATAATTTTATGGTTGGGCCACAACATGAGGAACTGTATTTAAAGGGCCAGAAGGTTGAGAACCACTGGAGATTGTCAGCAGCGGAAGGGTGACCTTCCTCTGGGGGACTCAGCCTCCCCTTTGTGTGAAGGATTCTCAGTCGGGAAACTGCACTAAATCTGGGAATTGATTGAGGGGCTGTGACTCTCTTTGTTTATGGTTCAAGTTAGATTTCTGCTCCTATGACCTAGAACTCTCCCACTGTACAAATCAAGGAAGAATTTAGTAGATTGCCCATCTATTCCATTTGATATACTAGCCAACCCAGTGTCTCTGTGTCAGAGTATTCTGATTGCCACTTTCACTTGGCTGCCCTTCCTGGTAACATGTCCACCTTGACTTTGGTGATTAAGTGCTGCCACCTGCCCCTGCTTCCTGGCATTCAATTATCCCCATTATACTTAGGGTTTCAATTAAGTGGCAGGAATTCCCACAATAATTTCTGATCTACAAAGAAGAACAACCACAGATTTCTTTTAAGGTAATGGGGATGCATAACAAATTTGTTTCTCACAGTTGTGAAGAAAGATGTGCCCTCCTGATCCTCCCAGGTGGGTGAGCAGATCCACCAGATAAACCCGTTATCACATTCTTATCTCCCCTCCTCTACAGTACACCAAGGCTGTTCTGGCATTTCATCCTAAATAATTTAGTGTAAGCCACCTTTCGGTCTATGTTTCAGCCAACCAGCCAAACTATTAGAGCCCTTCTAACCCCTCTTGCAGCAACACCAGATGCAACAACTCTGCTTTGTGAGCCTATAGCCATAAATTTGGTCAGATCTAACTTTATGTTCCTTTCACCACTATCTTGCACACCCATTAATATCCATTCCCACACATAAAGCCAGGATTTAGAAAAATCATGTGGTTCCTATGGAGTACAGGATTGAACTTTTTACTTATGGAGTACACTTTCTACTTCACCTTTTGTTGGCTACAGAGACCTGAGTCTAGTTACAGATCTAGGATAAAGAGGTTCAGATAGAGCTGGGTTTCGAGTAAAATCGGTATTGTCTTGAAAGGCAAGCAGGATTAATCTCTTCAGACGACGGTGAAAGCAATGCTGCTTTCTCCTGGCAAGATGGGTCTGTGGAATTTCACTGTTTAATCAATGTCCCTGGCTCCACCAGAATCACATGTCCCATTCCAATTTTAAGGACCTCACTTCTTCCCAGCCAATGCCTTTACCTAACAGCAGACATCAGGTAAGATGGGGAATTCAATTTGTGTTGTAATTCAGTCACCTTCAGGATAAAACTGGTTTTCAGCAACCTCACTCTGCAGCTACAGCATGTAGGGCGTTCTTTCAGGGCAGACATGGAAAATTTCAGGTCATTTACAAGTTAGGCAGCACTGGGACTGGGAATTTGAATCCCTGAGCTGATCTTTTTCTTCCCTTCCTCAGTCCAGGGCCATTCAGGGCAACCAGTCAATCTCATTATACTCATTAGTTTGACAAAAAATGTTCTAAAGTTTCAAATAAATGGTTTCCCAGAACCTTGCCTCTTAAAAGTATTTGATTAGGAGTATCTGATGATGATATTTTATGTATTTTTATTCCTATTTCATGCAATAGTGCTCTCTTTACTACCAAGAACTGAATCATTTTAGAGCCTTTAAATCAAAAGAATAAATTCTAGCAACCTCAGAATCAATCCTCCAGACTTATCCTTACAATTCTGTTTCTCAGGTTCTAAAAAAAAACAAAACACAAAACAACAAAAAACAGAATATATATGTTCAGCAATTATTCATATATAGAATATATATGAAAGTTTATAATTTTGCTATAGAAGTTATGTTAATGATTTTATATTTATGAAATATTGTCCTTATTTGGCTGTCTATTTAAAACCTCATTAAAATGAAGTTGTATTCTCTTTCTCCCCCTTCCCAACAATTATGCCATCATCCACAGTTAGTAAATATTAATAGCTTTCATTCATTTATCTTTATTTTTACATGCACTTGACTTTTTACTCTTTGAATTATTAACCTTAAATAACACTCTTTGATACCTAGCAAATATGAGGCAAACTAATTTTACTTTCTAAAGTACTTACTAAGCACATGTCCTCCGATTTTATGATAGATGAATGATTTCCACATTGTCAGAGCATGTAAAATTTACAGTCCACCCCGTCAACTCTATTCTTCCTTTTATTTATTTGTTAAGTCAGCAATTACTCTTTTCACCTGGAGTTTATCTTTTTCTAAAATGCTCAAGAAGGCTCCTGCCAAGAATATTCACTAAGTTTCTTGCTTGTTCAAAATGTGTTCTTGTTTGTTTTTAAATTTCAAGCAAACTTGCCTTGCCTCACAATTTCTTTCCTAGAGTATCTTATAGATTTTTCTATATTCTCTCTTCGGGGTAAAACGGATTGTGACTGTGACAAATTTTCATTATAAAATGATGACCATATATAAGTTACCACAAAAAAAATGGGAACAGTTCTTAGAATGACATGGGACAATATAACAATATAATAATTACACTGGGATCATAGGCATAAAACCTGACTATCCTGTGAAAATCAGCATTAGTGGACTTTTGTCCAGAGACAACTATGATTTATTAGTACAGGGTCCCAGAAAAAAATTACAGATATATGAGGAAATGAGACAGGACATAAGAGGTATCCAAAAATGAGAGGGATTTTGAAAGGTTTACGGAGAGTAACTTGAGTTCAATCCTTCAAAGATGATCTGTTGAGAGTGTGGGCAAAACTTCAGTGTTTACTTGATTAGAGACAGGAGCTTGGAATATTTATACACCTATGAACTTTCGTTATTGTTTAAGAGCTGTTCACAGGGGGACACTTCTGAGGCAATTCTTTATCTCTACTTGTGCAAGCAAATTTGGTTCTCAGCACCTGTGCCTAGGTATCTGAGAGAGGTGCAACTTCTGACTCTTGGGAATGCAAACTACAAGGTGGGGCAAAAGTAAGTTTACAGTTGTGAGTACTCAAAACACAGAGTTTATTCTTGTCTTATTATTAATTATTGTATTATTTTCCATATGAACAACTGTAAGCCTACTTTTGCCCCACCCTGTATATGGATGCTTCATGGAAACAGATGCCTAAAGGGTCTGATAGAATATGAGTGGCACACTAACCAAATCCTATGGTTCCAATTTAAGGGGCACTCACTGTAAGCCAATCTAGTTTTCTGTGCCTAGTTACCTTTCTGTAAGGGAGAAAATTACAGGAAAAGGGTGAGTGGCCCTTAACTCACTGCAGTTTGTCTCTGGGCTGTAGTTATTTTCATGGTCATTCTCTTCCATTCATTCTTGTGTGTCTCCGTGTGTGCATTTGTATGCATACTGTAAAGTAAAGATTCTTCTCCTTTGTCTTCAAATATACTTAATTTGTTCTAGAGCAAATTGTCAAAAACATTATTATGTTCTTATGAAATAAACATAGTACCACTGTCAAAAAAATTAAGCTTATTAGCCTGGGCTTATTTCTGGATTTTCTTTTTTTTTCCCCATTTTCAATATGTTCAGTTGTCCACAAATGTGTATGTCACCTATGCTTTCTATACTGCTTTGATGACTGGTGCATAAAAAGACTATGTAATGAATTTTAAAATAAAAATATGTTCCCCTCTGGTTTTGTTCTTCTTTCTAATCATTTTGGATGTGATAGGTTCTTTGAATTTCTTCATAAAATTTAGAATTGTTTGATAATTCAAATTTGACTGAGTTTTCATTGAATCTATAAATCAATTTGGGGAAGATTAATATCATAACAAGTCTCCCAATCTGTGAGCATGCTTTATGTCTTAATTTATTTAGGTCTTTCAGCGAAGTGGTGAAGGTTTCAGTGGACTGGTATAGCACATATTTTGCTAAATTTATTCTTAAGTGTTCAAGTCTTCATGTTATTATTAATGATATGTGTGAAACTTTTCCCTTTTCATATTGTACCGGCTAGGACTTACATACAATCTTGAGATGCCGTGGTTAGAATGGGTGTCTCTGCCTTGTCCCAGAACTTAGAGGGAAATAATTCTGTTTTTATCTAGGACCAACTTCATGCATTGTGGCCTGTGCCTTCCCGCAGGACCTCATGCTCAGAAGGTCCCTATTTTTGGTTTAATGCTCTTTAGTCACTGCCTTGTAATTCTTAATAATCTGATCTTTGTATTTGTGTTTTATAAATGAAGTTTGATTGGGACACTGGAGCCTGAGAGTGATCAGGAATTGTGGAGGATATGTATGTCCACTGTTCCTTGCTGTTCCATTTACAGAGTATTTGCAATGCCCAGCGAGCATGGAAGTCCAGTGGACATAGCACACATGAATGGTCAACAAGATTTAAAGCAAGTACTAGATATACGTCTTAGATCTATGAATGAGTGGGCAGGGGTTGACAACCCTGACAGGCTATGATTTTCCTATGAGGCTATGAAAAAAGCAGGTGATGACTTTCTAAGAAATGCAAATAACACAGAAACCTTATAATGTCATTTCCCCCCACTGTTAACTTATTTTGAAAATAATGACATAGAAGGAAAGAAAAAGAAAAAATGACCCATAATAATTCTTTTTCTATTCAGTCCTTTTTTTCCTATTTTTCCCATCTATTTTGTTTTGTTGGTCTTACTCCCTCTTTGTCAGCTTTTTTTATTTAGTATTTTTTAAATTTCACTTTGCTTCTGTTAGATAATCAACCCTAACTACTTTTATGGTTATTTTGGTGTTCATAATACATCCTTATGTTATGAATTTACTTTCATCTAATATGTATCACATAAACAACATAAACAGTCTATTATGTCCTAATGGCAGTTAAAGAATGAAAAAGAAAACTTGTATATTTGTAATCATTCCTTTTTGTATTTCTCAGTTTCCATCCACCATCATTTTACTTGCTTGAAAAACTATAATATTATCATCAAGTTCAATTTAGTTGGTGATAAATTTCCCCAACTTTCTAGAAAAATATTTATCTTACCTTTATTTGTGATGTATATTTGACTTGATATAAAATTCTGTCAACTGTTAATCTTTTTTTCAACTTTAAAAATGTCCTGTTGTCTACCAGACATCCTTCCTAATGAGAAATCCATGAACATTGTTATCTTTGATCTCCTGTACACAATGAATAAACCTTCGCTCTAAGTACACGTCATTTGTATTTTACAGCAGAATAAAACAGATACAAGCTCATTGTTTGAGCACCATCCTTCCCTCTGCTACCTGCTCTGCAATTTCCCAGCCAAATCCACCTCTCTGAAATCATCTCCCCAAATTCCTCACTCATCTCTGGGAGATCATCATGTTGTATTGTGGATGCCACTCTCTTCATCATGTTCAAGAAAAGTTCCTGCAGAGAAAGCCAGAGTAATTGGACAGCTTACTTCCATTCTCTACCTTCTCTTGGGGATCCTAGTGCTATACTGCTTATTATCCAGTGTCTGAAATATTCATACATTTCATCCAGTTTCCTGGTTGTTAGGAGCAAAAGGACAAATCCATTCCTAGTTATTCTACATAGCGTGAGGCAAGTTATTCACTTTCTTTTTGTTGCATTTATTATTCTAGTATTTTAGAATTCTTTTTGCCATTACCCCTAACTCCTCTCCTGCACTCGTTACCTCTGTTTCTTTGTCTACTGCTTTTTACTGATACAGTATTCTATCTCAGCTCTAACCACAGAGTTCCTAACCTGTACAGTGCCATCTTTTTCTAGGAATGCAATTTATTAGGTGATTTCTAAGATCTCTGTCCTGCCTGTCTCCCTGTATCACAATGATACAGCTTTTCTTCTCTGTTATGGGTCCAACTGTGTCCCCTTCAAAACTTATGTATTTTATAGAGGTAATCACATTAAAATTAGGTCACTAAGGTGGGCCTTAATCTAATATGACTAGTGTTTTCAAAAGTAGGGGAAATTTGAAAACAAACACACACACAAGAATAATGCCATGTGAAGATATTCACCTACAAGCCAAGGAGAGAGGCCTGAAACAGCTCCTACCCTCACAGTTCTCAGAAAGAACCAAACAACCTGTTGACACTTTGATGTTGGACTTCTAGCCTTCAGAACTATGAGACAATAGTTTCTGCTGTTTGAGATTTCCAGTTGTGGTACTTTGTTATATCATCCCTAGCAAACTAATACCTCCCTCTATATGTTTTATATGAGAAGTGGGAAAATTCAAAACTAAACTACTATTATTTTTCTTCCAAAACATCTTATTATATTAGAGGCCCAGTACACAAAATTCTTGCACAGGTAGGGTCTTTAGGCCTGGCCAGCAATCAGGGCCATTCTGTGGGGCAACCGGCGGGGCAAACGGGAGCCCCTGCTGGCACCCACCTTGGCTGGTCTGGGGCCTGCGGGCTGAGGGCAGCTCCTGCATTGAGCATATGCCCCCTGGTGGTCAGGGCACATCATAGCAACTGGTCATTCCACTGGTAATTCCGCCATTCAGTCAATTTGCATATTAGGCTTTTATTATATAGGGTATACAGGATGTCCCCCAAAATATATACACACTGTAACAGCTGATAGCTTGGTTTTGAAAATCAAATGTATTTTAATAAACACTGCCTTTATTCAAAGTATGTATACACATTTTTGGGACACCCTATATTAAAAATTTGGCAACATAATGTAATATCGAACATGTAGGACAGTGATGGCGAACCTTTAGAGCTCGGCGTGTCAACATTTTGAAAAACCCTAACTTAACTCTGGTGCCGTGTCACATATAGAAATTTTTTGATATTTGCAACCATAGTAAAACAAAGACTTATATTTTGATATTTATTTTATATATTTAAATGCCATGTAACAAAGAAAAATCAATCAAAAAAATGAGTTCACATGTCACCTCTGACATGCCTGTCATAGGTTCGCCATCACTGATCTAGGACAACCCAAACACATGCACATGCGCGTGCGCGCGCGCACACACACACACACACACACACACACACACACACCTTTTGGGCATTATCTTATAAATGTGATAAGTATCCCATCTTAATATTGAACTTTCTGTCTACTTCTTTCACATTCCTGTGCAGTTGAGTATTGCTGGGGAAAAACGTAGATCATGCTGATTGTTCTTAATTTAAACATGTGACTACTAACCTTGGGGAAGTTGGGCATTATTGTTACTCAGAAATCAAACTGTACATCTCCATTCATTTTTTTTTTTTTTACCTCATTCTGCTAGGAAGCTATTTTATATTTCCAGAGCTACCTAAGTGGTCTTAACTCTCGGCTAATGATCTTGCTTCCAATTTCACTGAGAAAATGGAATCAATTACAAGAGAACTTTTGCAGGCTCTCACCACTCACTACCTGCAATTATGTCCAGATTCTCTTCCTGCTTTTTGGTTCATATGGATAAACTCCTAGCTGAAGTTTTCACCTCAACTTGTCTTCTACATACCATCTCCTTTATGCCAGATCTTGGCAGCAATATTTTATTTGTGTCTCCAATACATTTTTTTTTTTAAATTTCCCTTTCCACTGGATCTGTACAGTCACCACATAAATATGTCACTACTTCTATATTCTTCAAAGAGGGCTCCCTCAATCACAATTCTACCTTCAGCCACTGCCCCATTTTTTAAAAACTTCTCTTTACAAGGATATACAGTGGAATGGTTATTTACACCAAAATTTCTTATCTCCCTTTATCTCTTGAGCCCCCTTCATGAATCTTTCATTCACACCTTATTCACTTCTTTTATCAGATACAAATTAACTTCCAAGTGTCAAATCTAATGATTATTACTTAACCTGATAGTTTAATAGCATAACGCACATTTATTGTGTTATTATAACACAATAGTATATAACATGTATCAACACAAACTTTTTATATATCAGTAGCATATAACACATCCCCTGTTTCTTGGAGGAATGGCTGCTTTTGGCTTCCTGTCATCTACTTAAGTCTGATGTCCCCCTATTCCCTGGCCATGTCTTTGCTGCTTTATCCTCCTTCTCTGACATTTTAGTGTCAGATACCACAGAATTCAAACTTTGATTCTTCTTTTCTCTAGCTATACAACCCCTTTTTGATCTCACATCATCATATGGCTTTAATCACTATCTATACGCCAAGTGCCTGGCAGATTGATATATCCAATGCAGACCTCTCTGCTGAACCGTAGTCATGTGAATCTGACTATGGAGCCTATCACATAGTTGATGTCTATTAATTTGGGACATTGAAATGCATAGATAGTACAGACTAATAGTTTAGTGTTTAGCTCTATATCTAAATGCCACATTGTACTGCTACTACTTTACAATATGTTTATATATGATTAACACAAAATTATAAATTGTTTATATTTTACATATAACCTGAGGTACATGTTATAGATTTCCATGAATTTGTGTATAGGGGTGTGCTACCATATATGTAACCCCTTTTATACATGGGGATATAATGATATATTTATATATGTAAGTATAAACATATGTACTATATATAATTATTACATATTTTATACGTGTATGTATAAACACACATATATATGCACACTTATTTTGTATTGCAGTAATTTCTAATAATTAGATATATCTTTTTATGGATTGAGTGTCAGTAAAGAGATAGAAATGCTTGCATTATTTTTCATTGCCATATAAGGCAAGAAAGATTAAAATAGGGAATGTCACAAATGACCTCAATGCTGAGACAATGAAAACAATTAGATTATGACATTAACACACAATACCATAATCATACTTAAAATGTAATACTTATCAGTGAGCATTAATACTAATATTTATGTCTCACTTTCAAATAATTATCTATATTTGTGTAATTATATCATCCAGTGTTTGAAATTTGAACCACTGAAATGTCTATATCTTATAGAAACCATAAAGCAAATCCATTTTATAAATTGAAAGGCATCTTGCTTGAAATAGGCCTTCAAATCCTCCTATAAAGTTCATGAATGAAGCGTCATTGTCCAAAAATAAAGACTTCTGCTTCATGAGAAAATTTCAGTGACTCTGTAACACACAGTTTTTTCCTGTCATTTAAAAATGTTTCTGCATCTTAGTTATAAAAAAAATGTGGCCAACCTAAACTTGTTATAGAAAGGAATAGTAGTCTTCTATTAAAATTAGCAGCATTATTCTGAAAAAAAAAATTAGAAACTGACTTGTCACCTACAATTTACAATAAAAAACTGTCTCTATTGAGCTCTTTCTCTTTAGTTTGTTAGCAACATAACAAAAATATAATAGTGAATTAATGCATAAAATACATGTTTACTCTACCCTGCTCAGAAATAATTTTTCTGTAGTATACTGGAAATTGTGAGAAGGCGTGGCTTTCCAGTGCTACATTTTTATAAAGTGACAGATTATGTCACGGGACTCAGAATAAACTTAGAAAAATAAGTTTCCATAGTAAGATATAAATTTACCTTAAAATTGTGATTTTTCCCCTCTGTAGTAAATTCATGGGTATTGCATATATATTTCACTAATCAGTTTTAAGCTGTGTATGTATTCAAATGAATAACCCCGTTACTCCTATATGTTAATAGTTGTCTCTTGAAGTAATTACTATTTAGATTTGCAAAGTATTCATTAAATGCCTGCCAAATTACTTAAAAATCATAATAGACATTTAATGGGTGCTTTAAAACCAAAATAGAAATTACATTTGATTATAAGTAACTGTAGGTTTTTAAAGCTATCATTAGACATCTATTAAGACCATTTAACTTAAGTGTTACATAATTAGAGAAGAGCCAGGATTTTAATTGCACATTTGCAAACTGCTTAGCTTGCTTTGCTAAATTTTCACTTTATCCACCGCAAAAAAGTGTGAGTGAGGTATGAGGATTTCATCTTTTTTTTTTCTGTAAGCAATTTTTCACTGCACTTCCTGGGGTTCAGTGATCTCACAAATCAAAAAGCATATCACGTCCAATTATTAGGCCGTATCCAAAAAGTTAGAGAAAAGATTTGTACTGAATATTTACCTTCATTGTAGGATGCACCTCACTTTCTCTCCTCTGCCCCCCCAAAACCTCATGATAGGCCAAGATTCATTGTCTTTCCCACTTTTCAGATTACTGAGTAATATTGATGCTATGACCAAATAGCTGAGGTAGAAACGAATTGGTATCAAATTATGATTCAGTGCTTGCTATCTTGATCCTAGAAAGTACATCCCACGTTCCCAATAAAAAAAAGCATAATTTCCCATTAATTACCTCACTAAGTAGTTGCTTGTTATCACAGAAGTTAAGTGGGGATTAAAAGAGGGACTAAATTACACTTTTATGCCTTGAAGTACCAACTCATCTTGAAGTCGAGATTGGTAAACAAAATGCAGAGACATAAGAGTGTAATTTGGTTGCAGGTTCAATTCAGTAGATAAAGTGCCTCAGACGGCAGGCTTTTAGAGGCACTAAAACTCCTTTGCAAAGGCATCCACTTTTAGCTCTTCAGTATATCTCCATTAGACACCTGAGCTTGCCTCTTGTAAACCTGACGAAGAAAACATTCTGCTGAGAGGAAACTTATTGATATATCATTTCTTCTCTGAAGGTCTTTTCTTCCTGGAAACATGTGCATTTAAACAAGCTTTTGATTTCTTTGGAATCCGTCTGCCAACATTTACCCTATTTTTTAGCCCTGAATAAATATCACCTGTGAAATATGTTGTAAGTACTCTTTCTGCTCTCCATTCTTATTTCTGTACATATCCATTTAAAGTTGTGGTTGAAATGCAGCTTGGCCCACTTAACTAGGGATATGGCACTAGGATCTGTGGTCTCGCCAAGTAGTCTTTATTAATAAAGGTAATCTGACTGAGACAGTAGGATTCATAAGCCATTTAGTATCTATGGATCCATTTTAAGGAAAACTGATAAAGGAGAAGAGTGCTTAGACCAAATGGCCTTTCATGGCAACCCACTGGATTTTCTCCATCTCATCAGAATTCCCTAAATTTAAGCTAGTCCAAATCTCAAGTTCTTACTTTTTTTTTCTATTTGACTATTTTCTCATTTAAATCATTACAAATAAAGTAATACCTTTGGGGCAAACTTATCACTTACCATCTACCTCAACCCTTGGCTGGGACTAGTAACAGGGCCATATTTGGCAAGTTCTATTTACCTTCATGTGTGTTCAACTTGGTGAAAGTCGAATGGTCTATACTCAAAAGGAGATATTTTTCTTGGGAATTTTTTTTTTAATTTGTTGCTGATATATATATTTTTTTAAAAATGGAAACTTTCATAGTAAAATATCTAGAATTGTGCCCAGCCAGCATGGCTCAAGGGTTGAGCATCGGCCTTTGAACCACGATCCTCAGTAGGGAGCGTGCAGGAGGCAGCTGATCAATGATTGTCTGTCATCATTGATGTTTCCATTTCTCTCTCCCTCTCTGAAAACAATTAAAGATATATTTAAAAATATAGATTCCTTTTGATTTATTCAATGTGGGAAAAATAAGCAACAGCCTATGATGCATGAGAATTTCAGTGGATTTGAGCTTTGGCTGTGTCAAAGTCATTATTCCCTAGCATCCCTTCAATGATGATGACGCAACAAGTGGCCATTTGTAATTAGACTTACACTATTTTTTTTACACATAGATCTTTTCGTTGATTCACACTACTTGTTTCTTCCCTGTAGGTGTTCTCCCTTGGACATCTCCTTTAGGTGATCATCTCTAGGTTCAATGCTGAGCACAGGGCACATCTACCACGAAACAGAAGTTTCCTTAGTTTAAAGTGTACCAACACCCAGGCAGAGGCTCTAGCAATGTATTCATATCATCCAATGTTTCTTTAAAATCTGGGAAAGTAAGACAATTTCTGTTGAGTGTTTCCTTCCCACGTCCCGCGTGGGTCAGGGTTCAGGAACTTGAAGCAGAGCTGCACACAAATGAAAATGAAAAGACAAGAGATAATTTGAAATATTGGGGGACCAGGCGGGCAAGTCCAACTCAAGGGGAAGGACTTCCATCTGTGCTCAGGCCTCACCAAGCTTTAATTGATTCTGGGATGCACCCATAGCATAGCCCTTAGGCAGGTGACCACCTAGTGACAAGCAGACTAGCCCATCAGCAAGGATTTACATAATAATAAATAGGGAAGTTGCTTCAGCTACCACTGTCTGGACAAACAGAGGTGGAGCCTAGCTCTGACCTTTGCTAGGGCTTCAAAGCACCCAGCCTTGGGGTGGGGGGTGTGTGTGGGGGGTGTCTCTGTCTAAGCTTATCAGATAGTGAAGGCAATAAACAGTTTCCCACAAATTTCATATTACTTTTTTTGACAGGGCCCCTGAAAATGATGCAAGCTTCAATCCTTCCAAACCCTGGCTCCACCTGGCTGGCTGTGTGAAAATGAAATTCTAATCCTAGAACAATAGAATGAACATTCCTAATGACAGACTTTTTTTTTTCATCTCCCAGAAGACAATCTTGATAAATCGTCAGCAAATTAATGACATGCTCTCTTCATGGAAGAATTTGAAGAAAAATAAAACACAGGTATCATTTGCCTACAGACGTGTTGCTTCTTACTGCAGACGTGAAAACATGACCCTGGACCTCCTTGTCAATAACAAGACAGAAACATGGTCTTGTGGAAATTAAAAATTAGGTTTGTGCATGAAAGTACAATTCTAGAGAATTTGGGATGGACATATGCTGTTTCCACTTTTATCTGACTCTCATTAGAATGTTTTTGTGGATACAGTTTGATAGGCAATGTATTTAAAGCAGATAGATATTTGCAATTTTTTAAAATATATTTTCATTGATTTCAGAGAAGAAAAGAGAGGGAGAGAGAAATAGAAACATCAATGATTAGAGAGAATCATCCATCGGCTGCCTCCTGCACACCCCACACTGAGGATCGAACCTGCAACCTGGGCATGTGTCCTAACTGGGAATCGAACCGTGACCTCCTGGTTCATAGGTGGATGTTCAACCACTGAGCACGCCAGCCAGGCGACGTTTGTAATTTTTAAGTTGAAAGTGAGAAGAGATCTCTATATAAAGCCAACTAGAACCTTCCAGTACGTGTTGTAAATAGTTTTCTAGCAGTTTCTGATATTCACCCTTACAATGATTCAAAGGTATTTATTCCCGTTGAAACAATACATTGATATTCTTGGGTGTTGAAAAACAAGGCAAAAAAGAAAGAACTTAAGATGAGATTAAATAGATTACTATCAGAATATGAATATGAAGAGGCAATTTTAAATCACATTAATTATTCTGGAAAGGATTACTGAAAATGTTGATGCTTTAGATAAATTCTGAAGGGTATTTATAAATGAACTATACAGAGAAAATAGATTTGAAAAGAGACTAATAAATTAGGTGAGAGGAGGTATGTAGAATTCATATACCAGATTCAGTGAGAGGCTACTGCAACTGTTTCAACAGAGTTGCAATGACAGGTATTCAGATACTGCCATTGTAAAAAGTTACAGATATGTAAATCAGCTAATTAAAAAAATAGTAGAAGAGAGTAAAATCAACATTGGCCATAGAGGATGTATATATTAAAATTTACATTCAATTATCTCCCTGCATGTTTAATTTATTCTATTAAAGTATGTCAACAAGTTTCTCTAATCTATTGACACTCAAATATCTTCCTATAAATGATAAAATACATATTCCCTCAAAATTTTTTGGTGTTATTAAATGAAGAAAAAGCCTCATCCTAAAACTTTAATGTAGACTATATAAAAGCCTCCATTTTTGGTAAGTATTGGGGAAAGGAATATTAGCTTAAATAGACTTTTTTTTTATTATTTTTAAGGGCTCTAGGGATGCACTTCTATGCAATCCCTGGGAATTATTACCTGCCTTAAGTCTTTTTTTTTTTTTTAGTTGACGGGAAGTTATAATACATTAGTTGTAATCTGTATTTTAAAGAAATAAACAAAATCATAGAATTTTCCCTAGAATGTTTTCTGCTGTCCTACAATAAATCTATTAGTTTATTGTAAAGTTGTTTATGGTTCATATTTCAAGCCTTGTGGGCTAAGATTTTGTGTCGCAACAAATAGACATTGATTGCTCTATTTAGAAATGATTTTTCAGTGGTAAGTTGAGTGCTATTTATCCTGATCTTAGTTTTTATAACTTCCTTAAAGACAGCCTAGGCTAGGAACACTTCTGATGGTTTTATTTGAATTGACACAAAGAAGACTAGAAATTTAATCCTGTAATAAATTGTGCAATATTTCCTTTTAACTTATTAACCCCTCTCTTTAATACTGCAATTTATCCATCAAAACCAGTTCTTACGATGAAAAATAAATGTTCCATAAAAGTAAAGTGAGATTCTACAATTCACTTGTAGAATGCATCTGTATCTTAAAGGAGACTAATAAAATATGGAGTTGGAAAGTAAAACTAAGTCCCACTGTTAAATAGTTAGTGCTAATAAAGCAGCTCTGTGTGTGTGTGTATAGGTGTATATGGTACTGTTTTGCTATTCTTTATCACAGCTCTGCCACATTTCAAAACAGTGGTTCGCAACCTGTGGGTCGCGACCCCTTTGGGGGTCGAATGACCCTTTCACAGGGGTCGCCTAAGACCATCGGAAAATACATATATAATTACATATTGTTTTTGTGATTAATCACTATGCTTTAATTATGTTCAATTTGTAACAATGAAAATACATCCTGCATATCAGATATTTACATTATGATTCATAACAGTAGCAGAATTACAGTTATGAAGTAGCAACGAAAATAATTTCATGGTTGGGGGTCACCACAACATGAGGAACTATATTAAAGGATTGTGGCATTAGGAAGGTTGAGAACCACTGTTTTAAAACATATATTATGGTTGCTATGGGAAATCTAATGGTCAATAGAAAGTGGTGAAAGAAAATGTGGAAAAATATGTAGAAAAGTTAATAGAATTGTTTTCTGAGCCATGGAATCAGTTGTTCTCATTTCTGATAAAGCACATTATGACTTGATCATTACATCATTCAGGAGTAATCATCTAGGAGGAATGACAGCCACACCATCCCATAGCATTTCTTTTGTGATTTTATGTATTCTGTTATTATTCTTCTCACTGTTTGATCTTCCAGACAAAAATAGTGCTTTGGGACTTTTAAAGTAGAAATACAAATCTATTTATAGGCTTCTTAAAACAGAATCCTACCTGCAAACATATCCTGATAAGCTAGTCACATTTGATGAGGTAATAACTCCTCAAATCTCAGCATCTAATGAAAAATTTTTGTTTCTTGATCACGTTATATGAAAATTGCTGGCCCATTGTTGCTGTCCTCAGGGCATGGTCGATTTTATGTCTGTTCTATGTCGCTTCTCATCCTAGGACAAAAGCTTTAGGTGCAGCTCCTGTGAGCTATCATAAAGGAATAATTGTCAAATCTGACTCCTAAAAAAATAAGGGAATCTGAGCATGAAGCTTTACTAATAATCTTAAGGTTGCAGTCAACCAGGTGTCCCAGATGAAGAGGGAAGGGTTCCAGGATGTAGACTGCGGGTTTCCCAAGTGTTTCTCCCTGCACTAGGTATGCACTTTCTGGACAAGAATAATATTGAATTCTGTAAGTAAGCTTCATGCCTCTCCTCACACAGGAGTCAGGTATGTTTAAATTATGAGCTAGCTCTATCTTATACCACAAGAGTTATGTAGCTTATAAGTCAGTCTCTAAAGAGGCATAGGCCATAAATCCATAGATTCCTTTTGCTATATATACTATCAGTTGCTGAAAAAATATTGAAATCATCAAGTCTAATTATAAATGTGTCCATTTCTCCTGTAGAATATGTCATTTTGTGTTTCTTTTGAAGTATTATCAGCTACACTCATGTATAGAATTATTAGGTTTATGTCAATTACCTTTTGAAGAGATTAAAAATAAGACAAATTAGATTGCATATACCATATATTTACTATTTCTGATGCTTCTAAGGCTGACAGCTATCACAGTTTTGTCTGACTTATGAAAACAGTTTATTCTCAATGCAAAATAATTATCTTTTATATAGGCCTATAGTTTACCCATCAATTATAGATAATTTTGTTAAATCAAAGTGAGTTGAAGGTAATTTTAAGCATAAATGGGGAAATTTACTTTAACATTAGTTTAACATTTCCAATGTGTATATTCACTGTGAAGAAAGAACTTGCCAAGTACAAAATGCCATTTCAAAGATAATGGCAGATGCTTCTTTATTGTTATGCAGTTTTTAAAGGTGTTGCTTACTAAATTAGCTTTAAGTTCAATGCTGAGTTACAGAAAAGAATGACTTAAAAATATTGTTGGAAATAGTGTTCCACCTTCTCATAAACTTGGTAGCTGAGGGCTCCCCAGGCATCATTGTCCCATCCATGTTGTTGCTCAGCCACCTTCAATCTTTAACCTCCATCTGTGGTCCAAAGCCACTGCTCAATTGATAGTCTTTATGATAGCATCCAGGCTTCCAGGAATGAAGACACGATAAAAGAAAGTTATTCCTTCATAGAAAAATTTTGTACAATATTTGTTTCATATCTCACAAGTCAGATATTACTTTCAGGGTCACAGCCATATGTGAGGGAGACTGAGAAGTTCAGTCTAGTTCATGCAGCCAGGTATATGGGTATTCTATTACTCTATAGAAGTAGAATAGATATTGGGGAACAAGTAGTAGTTTTTGCAAAAATTACTGTATGAATAGGTGGAAAGATAAGAAGGTCTGTAGCCTATCCAAAGAAGAACCTTTATGTCATGCATAATTTTTACATAATTTATAACTTAAAATGTTATCTAACAGCCCTTCCTTTTGTACAAAACAACAGAAATACTGTCACTTAATGACAGGCTCCATCACCTGTCTCCAAATTTAAAACTCTGCTTAAGATGTTTATTCATTTAAACTAGAAATGATTAAGACCATTAGAAAGAATTATTGTATGCCTTTATTCCAGAATATAGCACAGTCCCAGGGAATAAAAAAAGTTATTACAAACAAAAATTTTATTAAACCATTTGCATGTCCAAATTGTATGGCATTGAACACCTTTATTAGGAAATCTTATTTGAGGAGCATAGTGCACACACCTTATTTTTTCTATCCTGTTCTCTCTTGGACAGCTTCACAGTGCTGCCATAGAAATATATCATTATAGACTTTAATTTCATGCACTTTATGGCTGCTGCCAACATAAAGGTAAAAAGATTAATCACTTCTGCACTTAGTGAGCATACTAGGGCCTTTTAAAAATTTCAATCTTGTTCATTTTTCCAAATGGTTCATTTGAATGCACAGAGGTACAATTTGATTGACTACCTTTCCCATTATTTCAGTGGTTAAACTAAAAGTCAGGACACTTATCAACAAGAAGAAAAATCCACTTGGAGTCTAGTATACCTAGGGTAACAACATTGAACACAATTAGCCATTGCAGTCAAAAGACCTTTGCAATCTAATCCCATAAAAGAGAAACATGAAAATTAACCACACCTCTGCTACGCCCCAAGCCACGCCAACCAGCCAATCAGAGTGACTATATGCAAATTAACCCAACCAAGATGGTGGCCGGCAGCCACGGAGCTGGAGCAAGCAGGAGGCTTGGTTGCCCCAGCAATGGAGGAAGCCAAGCTTCCCGCCTGCCCTAGTCGGCTGTGACCTCCATTCAAGGCAACAAAGTTTCAATTATAGAAGATAAAAAAATCCCAGATACCTGCTTCCAGTCAGCCTGTACTGGGAGCTTGGGTGTCTGGGGGCTGTGGCCAGCATGAAAACAGCCCTCAGCCTCTCACCCAGGCTGGTCAGGCACCCCAGTGGGACCCCCACCCTGATCCGGGACACCTTCAGGGCAAACCAGCCAGCCCCCACCCATGCACCATGCCTCTATCCTATTATAATAAAAGAGTAATATGCAAATTGACCCTAACAGCAGAACCACTGGGAATGATTGGTCACTATGACACACACTGACCACCAGAGGGCAGATGCTCAATGCAGGAGCTGCCCCCTGGTTGTCAGTGCACTCCGACAGAGGGAGCTCTGCTCAGCCACAAGCCAGGCTGATGGCTGCCAGTACAGTGGTGGTGGTGGGAGCCTCTCCCGCCTCCTCAGCAGCGCTAAGGATGTCTGACTGCAGCTTAGGCCTGCTCCCTGCTGGCAAGTGGACATCCCCCAAGGGCTGCCGGGCTGCCAGAGGGATGTTTGACTGCCAGCTTAGGCCCATTCACCCAGGGAGTGGGCCTAAGCCGGCAGGTGGACATCCCCCGGGGGGTCCCAGACTGTGAGAGGGCACAGGCTGGGCTGAAAGACGCCCCCAAGTGCACAGATTTTTATGCACCGGGCCTCTAGTGTTTTAAATAAAATGACAAAGAAACACCATGTAGTAAATATGGCATAGCTCCATTTTTTAACAATGCACAGATATAGGTGTTCAAAAACAAAAAAAGACGGTTTGTCCTTTTAAGATGTCTTTAAACAACAGTACAAGAGGCTGCTCTATCAAAAGTTGAATTGAGCAGTAAGCAAACTTTGTGTAGATTTTTAAAAAGTGAGCTGTGCTCAGTTCTTTGCCTGTGTTCACGATCCCTAGTTGTCATCTATGTTTTCAAGTTGGCTGTGTTCTGGAACATTTTTTTCCTGCATTGCTCTGAATACTTCCAGTAACTCTGGAGAAAAATATGTATTATCAAAAGCCATGTTAGTCAAAGTTTGACAACTAATCTTAGACTCCTGCCTTTTAAAATAGATTTCAGGGTTTCATTTCTGCTATGTCTAGTCATGCCAAACCATACTTATGTCTAGTTCGCTGAATAGAAAAGCTTGCAATGCTTTACAGCATTGATTGGCCCATGAATGGGAAATGCTATCCTGTGAAGAGAGGGGAACAAAATCAAACGTGAAGGTGCCACAATTGACAAATGAGATCAGAACACAAAGAGACCTAAATCTTGTCTCTGTGAGTCACACTGCCACACTCACCCTGGAAAAACATCAACATTTCTAGCACAGTTGTTCCAGGTAACATCTTACCTGATGGGAAAGGATAATAAAAGTTTCAAGTAGCATCTCAAGTTATCTAGCTTCTATCCCAGCAGAGATATGACTTGACTCATAGATCAAAGATCAAAATCCCTTGTTAGAACACTATACAGTGAAATAATTCCACTGGATAAGGAGGGAAAAGCAAAAATATTAATCATATTCTTTAAGAATTCTTTGACATATCAGTAAATTATTTCCTAATACTAATTAAGTAAACAATATTATAGCCAATTAGGCGGTTACCCTTAATTGCGACCAGAATCTCCTCTAGCTTTATTTTCGCATGCTCACTAGCTGTTTTGAAAATTCAAATGGTCATGGAAATATCTGTGACCCCATATTCTAATATCAGCCTCACAATCAAGCAAACTGTCTTTACTGTGAAATAACTCTGTTCTCCACCGATGCAAACTTCTTCATTTTGATTGTCAGTGTCCTTTAACAATCTTCATGGCCACTTTGTTCAATTAGCATTGCTAAAAGGTAGTACATACGGTATTTTTATTGAAGAAATAATGAATGAATACCCCCCTTCTCCCCCTAGAAATTGCCTATGTATGGCGGTGCACCTTCTTTATAAAGTAAGAGTTCACAACGTCTGATCTCTGAGTCACAGACACCAATCCCAGTGCTTACATAACTTCTACTGCAGAAGTTAAAAATTTTATCTGTCATCCTGCACAAAAATTCTCTGGGTAACCCAGTCACAATCTTACATTTTCTTCTGGAAGCGCAAACTAAATGATGTGTTTGTGCAGCAGAGCCTCAACACCCGCTACAACTATTCAGGGTGTAACATGGTGAACACAGTCTTCATGATTTATGACATTTTTCAGTCTCACCCAAACATGTATTCTCCAAGTGCAAATTTCTATCTATATTTATACTAAAAATGACTATTCAAAATCTATGTCAATTATTTTGCAATGCATGGTAACCCTAGATATGCCTCCAGCCAACACATTTTCACTCATTCAAACTGGCATAAGGGCGTCAGACCAGCGCTGAACCCTACAATGAAATGGAAGAAGAGACACACGTGCTTACTTTGAGTGATTGCATTGAGTGAAATTGCTTTAGGAGCAGGTTAGCATCATTCTAAGATGTATGCATGTGGAAGATAATTTGGAATTTAATATGACCGAAGAGCCTCATTTTGTCTGAAACAAGCATCACACATTTGTACAAATAGGTGCCCAGTGTATTTTGGAAATTCTGCTTCTTGGAAAATATAAATTATTCATTGTTGTGTCATCAAAATAATTTTTAAAAATCATAAATATTCAAAATAAAATTTTTGACATTTATAGGTATAAATAAGATAGAAAAGGACCAGACTATTAGGTTAAGATATTTTTGAATTGAATGACTTCTATAAACAGCTTTCACTGTGCTTTTGTTCTTTTTTTTTTTTTTTTTAAATATATTTTATTGATTTTTTACAGAGAGGAAGGGAGAGGAATAGAGAGTCAGAAACATCGATGACAGAGAAACATCAATCAATTGCCTCCTGCACACCTCCTACTGGGGATGTGCCCGCAACCAAGGTACATGCCCTTGACCGGAATCGAACCTGGGACCTTTCAGTCCGCAGGCTGACGCTCTATCCACTGAGCCAAACCGGTTAGGGCGACTGTGGTTTTGTTCTTATTATAAACAAGATAACTTCAAATTTATACTAGTTCATAAACAAATATACTCTGTTTTAAATCTGAGCTTACAAAGAATTTCCTTAAATGTATAGTGTCAACTATTTTTCCAAATCTATTGTTACCATGAATTTGTATTTTTACTAGTAAGCTTTATATAATCCTTGATCTTTTAGAAATAAATAATGCAACTCTGTTGATACACATGCACTATCAACTCAACTTCCAAGTGAGCTGGTTGTTCATGTGACATTGTTTTCTTCTCTGCTAATATAAGAGAGTTGGCTACTTACTTCTGTTTCTTTGGTTATAAATGCCAAACAAACAAGCAAACAAAAAGATGATTTATTTCATTATATTTTAATTTTTATTGATTTTAAAGTGGAAGGGAGAGATAGAGAGAGGTAGAAACATCAATGATGAGAGAGAATCATTGATTGACTGCCTCCTGCATGCCTCACACTGGGGATTGAGCTGCAACCCGGAAATAGAACTGACTGGGAATAGAACTGTGACCTCCTGGTTCATAGGCCAATGCTCAAACACTGAGCCATGCCAGCTGGGCAAAAAAAAAAATTATTTAAAATACATTCCTTAAACTGGTTGTGGGAAACAGAATAATCCCCCATCTCTTTCCCAAAGATGCCCATGGCCTGATCCTTGGAACCTGAGAATATGCTACATGGCAAAGGAACTCTGCAGATGGAATGAAGATCATATACCTTACTTTTTCCAGATTCTAGAAGTTGTTTGTATTGCTTTGTTCATGGACCCTCCCTTTATCTTCAAACCCAGCAACGCAGTATCTCTCTGACCATTATTGCATAGTCCACATCTCCCTTTTATCATAGTTGGGAAAGGTCCTCATTTTTTAAGGACTCATGTAATTAGATTGGGCCCATGCATGTAATCCAAGATAGTCTCCCAACTCAATATCTGTATTCTTAATCACGTCTGCAAATTCTCTTCTGCCATGTAAGGTAACATAGTCATAGGTTTTAGAGGTTCAGACATGAACGTCTTGAAGGGGAATCATTATTCTGCCTGCTACAGAGGAAAAAAATATAATCACTACATATTCAAAACAAGCTAGTAATTTCCCCATTTTTTTTTTCTGCAGAATGAGTGAGAGGACTATGCAAAACATGGCTAAAAGTCTCTATTGTGATTCATAATCCTATGACTTGTGAGTCCTACACTGAGCTCACCCCATGTCTGTCTCTGTCAAGATGTTGTTTTCTTGAATTTAGGCTTCTCATTTCAGTATCAGTTAATTAATCAAACAATGATATCTTTATGAACGATTTATTGATAATGTTTATCAGGAGCTTTTGCAGACTGAACAGCCCTTAGAAAATGTCGTTTAAATAATGTTGTCTATTACATATGCAAATAGTGTTTTATACATATAACTTCAGGAATGGCTTCTGTTTCTGTTCCTGTCTTTTGGAATCCAAAATTTCCATGGGTTTGTGACTGGGACCCGTGTGTTCTGCTCTGTTTTCTCTGCTGAACTAAGGAAACTAAGTGAAAACAGATTTCCTGTTAGGACTCAGATTTGTACTCCACGATGTTTTTCACTGTTAGAAACTAAAATTGATAGATTTTTTTCCCTCAGTGTTTTGGCTTCCTCCCCACACATATGCACACAAATAGGTATATTTTCCCAATGGCTTGAACATATACTTTGTTTACTTCATGAGTTCAGGAAACTTAGGGTGTACTTCCCAGAACTTCCCCGCAGCTCTTGGTTTCCAGCCATTCTATACATTGATTGGCATTGTTGAACATGCACAGGAAAAAATCCAAAAAGAATCCATTTCCTCTCTCTACAGAAAATGGAAAGCAACTTCAGCACGTTTGTGAAATAAAGATTCCACTGGGAGGTAATATTGAACTCAGTAAAGCTTAATATTTTACTTTTTAGAACATTTTATAGAATCATAATCAGCAATGAGGTTAGTAAATTTTTGGTTAAAACACTATATTTGGTATACTGTTTTACAAAAATAAACATCCTTAAATTTTAAAAAATGTCTTGCTGGACTTCCTGTAAATATCATGCTCCATTTATAAGATACTGTATATGCAGTTTAAAAATCTATTTTTAAAAAATGCAAACTATCCTGATTCTAGCTATTGAAAATCAGCAATTTATATTATTTGAAAATAATCACAAATTAGAATAGTGTTATGTTTTCTTTAGAGTATTATTGGATATAGTTAATTTTTATGACTACTTTTAATGGAATATTCTTTGCCTTGTAATACAAAGTACTCTCTATATATTAAATAATTATGGGAATATTTAGCATGTAACATTAAATGTTTCATTCCAAAATAAGTTTTATTAATAATTTTATTTATGAAAGAAGTAAAAATAATCACTATTAAACTCAGTCAGCACTTGCTTTGTGCTCCTAAATGCCTGTTGTTAGAATGGACTCTGGATATTTGGAAAGAAAATTGAAACTATAGTGACTTTCCACAGCATTGTTTATTATAGAAGTATTATTATATACAATATAATCTTTTCTTATGGTAAAATATATCTTTAATAACATAGACATAGCCTACTGGACATAAGTTCATACACATGTTCAAGATATTGATTCACCTTGGAATTTTAAAAAATATTGCTACTTACAGTTTAGCTATCATTTCATCATTCATGGGCTATTTGTGGTTACTCCGTGTGGTGGTCAATCTAATGTGTCAACTTCACAGGTCAAGGACATGTCCAGCGAGCTGGTAAAGCATTACTTCTGGTGTGTCTGTGAGGTGCTTCCAGAAGAAATTATCATTTGAAACATAGACTAAGAAAAGTAGATTGCCCTCCCTAATGTGGGTAGCCATCATTCAATCAGTTGAGGGCCCCAATAGAACAAAAAGGCAGAGAAAGGGTAAATTTCCTCTATCTGCTTGAGCTAGGACATCCATCCTGTCCTGCGTTTGGACATCTATATTCCTGGTTCTCAGGCCTTTGGACTACGATTGAGACTTACACCATTGGTTGCCCTGGTTCTCAGACCTTTGAGTTTGGACTGGAACAACACCACTGGCTTTCCTGGGCTTCCACATTACAGATAACAGATTGATCATAGGCCTAAACCTTGATAATCATTTGACCTAATTCCTTATAATAAATCTCTTTCTATACATCTGTATTTATCCTATCGGTTCTGTTTCTCTGGGGAACCCTGACTAATATACTCTGCAGCAGGCAATGTGCTAAGCAATAGAAATGTAATAGTGAACAGAGCACAGTATTTGTTTTCTTGGAACCCAAGGTTAAGTTTCACTGCTTTCTAGCACAGAGTCTGATCACATTGTAACTGGAGTAACCCCAAAAAGGATAGTATTAATATCATAGAGAATAAATATTGTCAAAGTTGAACAAAGTTCATCTATTTAATAAAATCCCCAAACTCAAGAGCGTATAATCATGAATAAATACATAGAGTGATACCTCTCATGGAAGACACAATCTATAGCTTATGCAGCTATGAATATTTATAAGGTTTATTCTCTTCATCTTTTGTTATTTCTTTTTAAAATTCAAGGATAGTATAACCTAATGTTCAAGAATGTTATCTCATATTAGTTATTTGGCTGTTTATTTCATTTTTCCTAATATTTTAAAATTTGCCTTTAAAAGACTCTGCTAATGGAAAAATTACATTTCTGGCTAAGGATAAGGGAAACTGGACCAGATGTATCTTCTTAACTGAAACAACAAAAAACTTGAACAAAATATATGTAACATTTTTAAGGGAAATGCAATTAGTACCACAATGAGATACAAATACACACCTATTAGAATGGTGAAAATTAAAGTAGCGGACCCTGTAAGTGTTAATGAGGAGTCCGTGGGGGAACTATAACTTTCTTACACTATTGGTGGAAATGTAAAATGGCACAATCATGTTGGAAAACATTTTTTTGCAGGTTCTTTAAAATTAAAAATATATCTACAATATGGTGCAGCTATTTCACTCCTCAGTGTTCACCCAACATAAATGAAATCATGTGCTGTACAAAGACTTGTACATGGATATTCATGACATCATCATGTGTAATAGGCCAGATGGAAAACAACTAAAGTTTTCATCAATAGATGAATGGGTAGACATACTTTGATACATTCATGCAATAAAATACTATACAACAAAAGATAATGAACTTTTACAACAACATACTACAACATAGATATATCTCAAGCAATTATGCTCATTGAAAGAAGCCAGGTAAAAAAGTTCATATTCTTTTATTCTATTTATATAAAATTATAGAATGAAAACTAATCCATATGACAGAAAGTTGACCAAGGATTGTCAGAGCTTGAGGGTGGGGTTAAATGGATATAGACAAGTATCAAGGATTAGTTAGTAGCACAATAAAACTTTTGCAGGCGATGGATATTATATATGCATCTATCTTGATATTACAGAAGATTTCACAGGAGTGAAAATATAGAATATATTAAAATGACTTTTAAAACTAATTTATTTGTATGTCCTTTGTATCTCAATCATGCTAATGAAAGATATCTGGTAATGAATAATACCTAAATGTCTCAGTAAGTGGGATATTTCCATATGAACTTGGATAAAATATTAATTGTAAGAGTATTTGTTATCAACAATAAAAACACATTTTTGCTGTAGGCAGATAAGCTTTGTGTATGTGATGTCTTGAATATCCATTGACTGCTTTATGATGTTACACAGAATTTTAAAATTGTCAGGGGACTGTAGGTAGAAATACTTAAAAGAAACTCTCATTTCCTTGGCTGAAATCTCTAGTGAATGGTGATAGCACAAAAGTATATTACAATGTTTTATTCCAAAGGCAGTTATATTTTAGTGGTGAGTGAGGGGTACTTTCATAGGGTCTGTGGGACTCTATAGAATTTTTTAGTTTAGAGTTTCTATCTAATGAATTAGATTTATTTTGCCAAGGAGATATTTTGAATTGGTTCTTTCCACACACTGAATCTAAGAACTTGAAAATTCATGATATTTTGAGTTCCAGAAAAAATGAACTAAATATATCATTTTAAAAAGTACGTATTTTCTAACATTCTAATAGCAGAAAAATTTGTATAGACTCTTTTAATTCTAGATTTCTAAAACACATACCAGCATTACTCATTTAAAATAATCAAATTTGAGTTTATGTGTATAATGTAAAATAATGTATAGCTCAGTAATCTTATTTTAAGACCAAGGGGAATTTCTCTGAATTACTATATTTTCTGGGTTTCACCAAGTTTCATTGGCAAAAGTTATCACTAAAAATGCCAGTTTCTCAGTTACAAATTCATAAATATTGTTGTAAAAGAATGACCTCATTTATTTAGATGTTCACTGCTCTGAAGAAGGAAAAAATTTGACACAAAATAGTACACTTTAGGCCCCTTTGAAGTTTCATACTTTCAAATATATGTGAAAAGTTTATTCCCAACTTAAAAAGTCCATTGGACTCAAAACTTTTAGTGAAGAAAAATATTATTTTACAAATGTTTTTAAAAGTGAATCTAACCTCCAGATATAAAAAATAGTTTCTTTCCCTGGCCAGGTAGCTCAATTGGTTGGGCTGCATCCCATACGCCACGGTTGGGGGCACATCCCCAGGGCATATACAAGAGTCAAGCAATCTTATATAATAAAAGTCTAATATGCTAAGTGTCCAGTCATCTGGTGACCTATCATCGGTTCAACCAATCAAAGCGTAATATGCTAATGATATCCCAAGGCCGCTCAACAGCTCACTATGACGTACCCTGACCACCAGGGGGGAGACAGTTGACTGGTCGGCCTGTCGCTATGACATGCACTGACCACCAGGGGGCAAACGCTCTGACTGGTAGATTAACTTGCTGCTGGGTATGGCTGATTGGGACTGAGATGGGCCAGACATGCCCTGGAGCCCTCCTGTAGTCCCTCCCCGGCTGGCCAACCTCCCGCATCCCTCCTAGGCCCAGATCATACACCAGTGGGGTCTCTCGGCCTGGCTTGTGCCCTCTCGCAATCTGGGACCCCTCAGTGAATGACGGAGAGCTGGTTTTGGCCCAATCCCTCAGGCCAGGCCGAGGGACGCCACTGGTGCATGAATTTATGCACTAGGCATCTAGTGAATGCATACATAAGTAAAACAAAACAAATCAATCTTTCTCTCTCTTTCTCTGTCTCCCTTCTGCTTTCTCTCTCTCTTTCTTTCTCTCTCTCTCTCTCTCTCTCTCCCCCTAAAATAAATAAATAAATAAATAAATAAATAAATAAATAAATAAATAAATAAATAAAAATTGATTCTGTAATGGAGTATTTTATTTACATTGTGTATCTGCTATTCTGAAGGACTTCATATTACCTAGCATGTTTACTTTTCAGCCTATACTTTTCTTATACATATACTAGAGGCCCAGGGCACGAAATTCATGCACAGGTAGGGTCCCTAGGCCTGGCCAGGGATCAGGACTGATTAGGGCCTTCTGGTTGCCAGCTGGAGCCTTCCTTTCCCAGCTGCCGGCTGCTGACCAGGGCCTTCTTTCATTCCGCACTGCCCCCTGGTGGTCAGCGTGCGTCATAGCAAGTGATCAAACTCCCGGTCTCCTGCTCAAACTCTAGAGGGGGCACTTTGCATATTAGCCATCCTATCTAATAAAAGAGAAACATGGTAATTGGCGTACGACCGCTACCCTTCCCATTGGCTAATCAGTAAGATATGCAAATTAACTGCCAGCCAAGATGGTGGCCGGCAGCCAGGCAGCTTGAAACTAACATGAGGCTTGCTTGCTTCAGTGACGGAGGACTGCAACGTTCCCCGCCTGCCTTGCCGGCCTCTGAGCCTGCAGTTTCAAACATTGTAACAAATATAGAATCTAAACAAAACCTCAGAAACCAGCTTTCAGCAGGCTGGTATCTCAGAGCTGGAGTTGATACAGAGTTTCGATTATAGAACCTGTTTTCAGCAGCTGAGGCCTCAGAGCTGGAGCCAAGCCTCAGAGCTAAAGCTGGCCCAGAATAAAAAAAATAAAAATAAAAAAAGGAGCAGTTGGGAGCTTCAGTCCCAACCTGAAAACAGCCCTCAGCCCCTCACCCAGACTGGCCAGGCACCCCAGTGGGGACCCCCACCCTAAAGGGTGTGTGACCCACTGCAAACAGCCATCATCCCCTCATCCAGGCTGGCCAGGCACCCCAGTGGGGACCCCCACCCTGATCCAGGACATCCTTCAGGGCAAACCAGCCAGCCCCCACCCATGCCCCAGGTCTCTATTCTATATAGTAAAAGGGTAATATACCTCCCAGCACTGGGATCAGCGGAGCTGAGAGGCCTCCAGGCCCCGGGATCAGTGTGACAGGGGACAGCGCTCAAACCCCCTGATCGCCCTGTGGCTCTGTGTGTGACAGGGGGCGGGGCCACAACCTCCTTATTGGCCCTCCTCTGTTCCTGACAGGTGAAGGCACCCCAACCCCCTGATCGGCCCTGCTCTGTGCCTGATACGGGGGAGCTCCCCAACCCCCTGATCGCCCTGTGGCTCTGTGTGTGACAGGGTGCAGCGCCCCAACCCCCCCACCCCACTGGCCCTGCTCTGTGTGTGATGGGGTAGAGCCATAACCTCCCCATCGGCCCTGCCCTGAGTGTGAGAGTGGCGGCACCCCAACCCCCTGATCTGCCCTGCTCTGTGTGTGACAGGGGGTGGTGCGCCAACTCCCCTATCGGCCCTACTCTGTGTGTGACAGGGGGGAGCTCCCCAACCCCCTGATCAGCCCTGCTCTGTGCGTGACAGGGGGCAGTGCCCCACCCCCTGATTGGCCCTGCTCTATGCGTGATAGGGGGTGGCGCTACAACCTCCCCATCGACCCTGCCTTGAGTGTGACAGGGGGCGGTGCCCCAACCCCCCAATCGGCCCTACCCTGAATGTGACTGAGGGTGACATCACAACCTCCCAATCTGCCCTGCTCTGTGCATGACACGGGGCGGTGCCCCAACTCCCCAGTGGGCCCTGCTCTGAGCCCGACCAGGGGCTGCACCTAGGGATTGGGCCTGCCCTCTGCCCCCCAGGAGCAGGCCTAAGCCAGCAGGTCGTTATCTCCCAAGGGGTCCCAGACTGCTAGAGGGCACAGGCCAGGCTGAGGGACCCCCCTTCCCCACGAGTGCACAAATTTTTGTGCACCGGGCCTTTAGTGTATATATATATACATATATATATATATATATATATATATATATATATATATATATATATATATATATGTATATATATATATAATAATGTAATATTGCAATTATATAGTGATACTGTATAACTCCCTATTATTGAGCTACAAGTAAGCTATTTCTTTTGTTTATCACTAAGTTTTTATCCATGGCAAATCATTACCACTAAAAAGAAGAAACTTGCTAATTTCTCCCCTCCAATGTTTGTCTTAATTTAAGTCATATCAAATTGAAAAATATTATAACAAATATCTATATATATAAAAGGCCAGCAACTGGAATGGCAGAATGACCAGAATAACTGGTGGCTATAACAAGCACTGCAGCAGCCAGCCTGATCCAGGCCCTGATCGGCCACCCCCTCCAGGTGGTCTAGCCCCCGATCAGCCCCCAACACCCTGATCAGGATTGGGGCCGGCTGGCCAACCAACCCCCACCCCTTCCCCTGGCCGGCCCAGCCCCAATGGACCTCTATTGGGGCGGGCCAGCAGTACCCCACCCATGCATAAATTCATGCACCAGGCCTCTAGTAAAAATACAAAAGAAACCTTTAACAACAGAGCTGTCCCCTAAGAACATTGTCTAGTTAATTACCAGTTTTGTTCTCTAGTCTTTTATCCAGCATTGAACCCTCAACTCTTAGAGCCAGGTAAGTAATAGATTTCATCTTCTGAATTAACTCCAATAAAAATAATAGAGATGACCAGAACAGCATCATGAGTAAGAATCTATGGCCATAATATCTTGTCTGTCTGTTGGGGAGGAAATGGTCAGCAGGTGATATTAACATCCCGTGTTCAAGAGCCACTAACCCTCAAGCTGTTCTTTTGGTTTATATCCCGTATATGAGGGATGCTCATGCATCTGGCTAATGGTGTTTCACTGGATTTGTTGTTATATTCAGAAAACTGAATACCATAGTTCTACCATCCAGAAATGCATACTTTTGCCTGAAATGCTGTGAGTTCAAGGTTAAATATAAATCACTAGGTAACTGTGTGAGTGCACATTCCTTGAAAGTCAGATCCCATGGGGATTCATCACTAAGTAAAAGACAGCTATTTCTCAACGGGAGCCAACTCAGTTACCCAGATAGTAGGAGCATTTAGAAACCTCTACTCACATTTAAAGAAACAACAAAATTCTAGGACACAGTGATATCCACTTTGAAGTTACCATTCATTTCATTTGAATAAAAGGCAAATATATACTATGTAGTAATGTTCTTAAACTTCAGTATGATAGGTAGCAATTAAATATTTTCTTTAGTTAATATAAAATTATTTTGTACTTCCTATGCAGCACTATTTTTAAAACATAAAATCCTCCCTTTATATTTGAAATTCTACAAATCTAAAGCACATGAAATATAGAATTCTGTGCAGCTTTATCAATAATTACCCTATGCAAGTATTAAAATAGTTTAATCCATTTCAATTTTTAATGAGATTAGTTCTAATTAAAATTTGTATTTGGGAAGAAGTTTAAACAATTACCCATTTTGAGGCAGCTTTCATGTTATACAGCTCCTTTTATCATATGGCTTTCTTTTATTATTTTCAAATGGTCTTCTGATTATGAAAATCATTTTTTTATGTTTAAATGTTCTCCCTGAGATTATTTATCAGTATGAAAATATTGCCATTTTATAATGTTTAATCTCAGCAAAAAAGGTGATGTGCTATGAAATGGTATCCATTTTGCATTACACTATGAAAGATTCTTCTTTTAGATTCTGTATAATTTTAGGTTAGTTTTTGATGTATATGTTCCATCATTCTAAATGTTTAAAGACTGATGTAAATTTCAATCTGGGAAACAGATTTATGAGAACATTTTTAAACACATTTGTTTTTATTTCTCTGAATAACAATTCATCCACTTGGCTTTGCAATAGATCAAGTTTTGACATTAAAATTTGGTTGTGATGTTGCATGTCCTTGTAATTCATTGTACTTATCAAAGTCTCTACATTAAAATAAAGACACACTTCAACTTTTAAAACAATAAACTCTCTCAAATCCTACTTGGCACATAGTTATAACTGCTGCATAAACATCATGTTGAGAAATTTAAAAATTAATAAGACAATAACAATATTATGTCAACAAGTAGAAAGATGTGATTTGGGAGTATCTCACCCAACCATGCTTCTAACAAGCAGGTGAATGCCATACAATATTCTATATAATAAAAGGCTAATATGCAAATTTACCAAATGGCAGAACGACTGGTCGCTATGATGCACAATGCAGGAATTGCCCCCTGGTGGTCAGTGCACTCCCACAGGGGGAGTGCCACTCAGCCAGAAGCTGGGCTCCTGGCTGGCGTCTCTCCCACCTCCTTCGCAGAGCTAAAGATGTTTGACTGCTGGCTTAGGCCCGCTCCCCAGAGGACATCCCCCAAGGGCTCCAGTACTTTGAGAGGTCACAGACCAGGATGAGGAACACCCCCCACCCCACCCCCCACCACGAGGTCATGAATTTCGTGCGCCAGGCCTCTAGTTGATTTTATAAACATATTCTAAGTTTTGAGAGGTAAGTGTGACAGAAATAAGAGAACACATAAGATTGGGCAAGAGTGTGCCTGGTGGCAGAGGAATCTGTAGAAAAGAAGTGAAACAATTCAGTTGAGAAAAAATGAAGATCTAAGCAAGGAAATAGAAATCAGAATGTGAAGAACAGATAGTTATGGAGACTATTACAAATATCAGCATACTACATTTTGGAATATTAATGTAGAAACTTAAAAGCAGGGATTTGGAGAAAAATAGAAATTTCTTATTTTTTGAAACAGGAGAGATGATGGTTCCATTCCTGTACTAGAAAATAGGGAAGGAGTTAGAAGTTGGAAGAAGTCAACAATTATTAGATTACTAGAGGCCCGGTGCACAAAATTCGTACCCCCGGGAGGGGGATCCCTCAGCCTGGCCTGCATCCTCTTGCAGTCCAGGAACCCTTGGGGGATGTTCGACTGATGGCCTAAGCTGTCAGCCAGACATCCTTAGTGCTGCTGTGGAGGCGGGAGAGGCTCCTGCCACCACCGCTGTGCTCGGCAGCCATGAGCCCAGCTCAGGGCTTCTGGCTGAGCAGCACTCCCCCTGTGGGAGCACACTGAACACCAGGGGGCAGCTCCTCTATTGAGTGTCTGACCCCTGGTGGTCAGTACACGTCATAGCAACTGGTAGTTCTGCCATTTGGTCGATTTGCTTATTAGCCTTTTATTATATAGGTTGTTTTAAGCTAAAAGACATGAAAGTGCTGAAGCCTAAGTAAAAATGGGGGAGAATGAGGGAAAGTTTGGGAAACATCTCCAATAAATGAGAGTCTAATACACAAAATAAAATTGTTCAGATGAAGTATGCAGAATAAGATCTAAGTCTGAGCTTTACAGAATGACAATTAATATGGGATATGTTTTGATGTGTGGGTTTTCATTTTGAGGTAAGATAACAATAGGTAGATTAGATCTATGTGAAACTGAACCAAATTCCCAGCGAGAGGGCAGAGGATAGGATCATGCCAGGTAAGTGGACTGCATTTGGAAAAGAGGGACACCTTTCATTGAGACTGGCAGGAAGGAGGCATGCCAAGGTGCGGGTACAGATACATGTGCAAGGGAGTAAGGAGAAATCTAAAGAAATTTCTGCATGGTGGATTTCATTTCTCTACAAAAAGGAAACAGAATACTCTGGTAAATATGAAGAGACAAAGTTGAAATTATGAGCCTTAATAACATAGAAGTTGTAAAATAGTTGCTGAGGTTAATAGGATAGGAAACTTTCTAGAAATGTGCAATAAGATTGACCCAGCAATGTTGAAAGCCTAGGTATGGTCATAATCCTCATATACGTAATGACAAATATATTCATGATGATATAATTGTCTCATACAATTTAGCTATTTTGTGGTAGGATTAAAGAAGACAGTCTTTTGGGTAGAAAGTGGAGGGCACAGGAACCACAACCAGATGTGCAAGACAACTTTATTTAGGCATGTGATCCATAGTCCTGTCTTCACCAAGTCCAACCCACCATTCACACGTTGTTACATACTAGTCATCACCTCCTTGTCTTTTCAAGTTCCCTGCTATAACCTGAAATAACATCCATTCCTTACATCTATCCAAATGATGCCCAACCGTAATGCCACAATCATTCCCTCTGAATAAAGTTCTCTTCAAATATTCTAGCATTATCTTAGCCTTTTTTGCAATGACATTGCACATAAAATCAAAGCTATTCTGATTATTTAATTAAAAGAATCTATAGGAAATGTATTGGCTCAAATTGTTTTCATTAGAAAGTTATAGATCAGGGGTGGGCAACCCCTGGCACGCATGCCAAATATGGCACGCCAGTAACTTTTGCTGGCACGCGAAACCCTCTCTTATAATCTTCCATTTACAATTTTTTTTCTTAATATCGACTTTTTTATTTTTCAGATAAATTCAGTGTAGGTGCATCTTAGATAAATAAATAATTTTATATAACAAGTTATCTTAAAGACCATAGACATGGATTGATGAGAGAGGGGAAGAGCAATTTCCATGCCTCTGCCTTAACTCTCCTTGCCTTCCTAGATCTGACCAGTGTTTTGGTTTCATCCACATACGCTTGTGAATCGTTGATCTCAGTGATGAATTTTGTTAAGTCTCGTAATAAGAGTAGCCTGGCGGATGAAAGTAGTTGCTCATGCATATCTCTGAAGATCACAAAATATAAACGTGATGTAAAATCTCTGTCATCAGTGATGCAGCAGCAAAAGTCCCACTGATAATATCAAACGGAGTCAAAGTTTTGTCGGAATATCAGTGTACATGTATACATTAAAAAATAAACGTATTTTTCATCATCATATACTGTTTCTGTCATTCGAATAAACTGTATTATTTCTTCAAGGTTTTTCACATACGTACACCTTAAGAGATATCAAGTAGGCGTAACATGTTCTCAGAAAATTAGGGTTGGCATGCAGAAGAATTTTGAGTCAGAGATTTTGCTGGTTTTGGCACGCACTCACAAAAAGGTTGCCCACCCCTGTTATAGATGATTGATAGATTAGGTAGATGAATATTTTATAGATAGATGATAGGTATAGGTAGATAATAGATGACAGATACATAGATGGATAGATGATAATTAACAGACATGAGACTTGTGAAATTACATATAAATATTTGGTAAAGTCAACTTTGTAACTGGCAATGTTGTTGTGATTTTGTAGCTCTTGAATCTTATTGATGTCTGGAAATACATTACTCTTTATAAAAAATATTTAAATATGTTATAAGTAGAAAGAAAACAAAGCAGCCATAGAAAATATTATGTTGTGTTTACTGTAATACTGAGCTCTGTCACTGACTATATCTGTCACTGAATTATAAAATGTTAGAAATAACATCAAGAAATGTGACATATAAAAATTTTGATATAAACTACTCAAGACATAAGCATAAATGATGTGTTTATTCAGTGATGCCAAAATATAGAAACCAGAGAGTGTCTGATATAGTAATCTTAAATTCAGAAAGTAGGAAAAATATGTTTATGCCTTAGCTGATTCTGTATAAATAAATAATATTCCTATGGATAGTTGTATGAATAGATCAATTCATATAGCATAAAATGTACAAAGACAGCTTGATGAGTTTGTATCTATTTTATAAAACACTCTTCTTGCCAGATATGTGCAGTTACTCACTTCTTAAGTCATTTGTAATTATATATATATATATATATACTCGAGGCCCGATGCACGAAATTTGTGCATGGGCAGGGTCCCTCGGCCTGGTTAGATTTGGAGTCTTATATGCCATTTTAATAAAGGAAAAGGGATTTAGGCTTCAAGGGATGATAAACTGTGATTAAGTCATGAGGAAACATGTGGGGAGAGTAATGAAATATAAGGGTTATTCTGGCAAGGTTTCTTTCTGCACTCATTTGGTTCCAGCTCTCCATCTCTAGAGATAAGTAGTTCTACTCTCCTAGCGAGGGAGACAGGAACACCTTGCAAAGTAAGGAGAAACTGTGCTGCCGCCACAAAGGGAAAGTTATGCCCTGATTTTAAGCAAAAAATGGGAGAGCATAGAACTTTTCTTACATTTTCTGACTCTCAATTGTTATCAAAATAATTCCTATGCCAAAGTGGCATATTTTGGACCTCTTCAATTCTAAATGGCCATATTATCCAAATCTTGTGGGCCCTGAATAAAACAACTAAGTACATAATATACAAACACTTGCTACCATATTTCATAATATTGGTACTATCATTCACTAACTATCATGGACAAACTAAGCTTATAATAGTTTTGCAATCGTACTTAAAGATGTAGACAACACTCAAATTAGCACTGGTCTGAATGAAGCTTGCCTTCTGAATCACTCTTCTTTTTTTAAAAAAATGTATTTTATTGATTTTTTTACAGAAAGGAAGGGAGAGGGATAGAGAGTTAGAAGCATCAATGAGAGAGAAACATGGATCAGCTGCCTCCTGCACACCTCCCACTGGGGATGTGCCCGCAACCAAGGTACATGCCCTTGACCGGAACCAAACCTGGGACCTTTCAGTCCGCAGGCTTATGCTCTATCCACTGAGCCAAGACGGCTAGAGCCTGAATCACTTTTCTATTGCCATGTAACCTGGTCTCACATTGTATAGCTCATTATGATACTAGAAGTAATGAGTCTGGCCAAAAAAAAAATGTTATTTATATTTTTATCGTGCTCTTATCATATTTAGCTTTCATTTATTGCCATATGCACTCAACTATAATTTTTGTTGTTACAAGGTTTAAATGCTAGCAACCCGATAAGTGATAAACAAGTTGGCACAAGATTATCATTTTTGCTAGAAAGACATTCCTTAAAAATATTCCCTAGATGGTTAGGCAGCAGATGGTATCTAATAAGTTAAACTCCAATGGCAGTCATGAGTGAGCGATGATTAAATTTTAAATCAAATCATGTTCTCAGAAGTATCTTGATATCTTGTTTTATTTGTTAATTGTACTCTGAATGGTGAAAGTCTGAGAAGTAATCAATGCAGTTCCATGTGTCTCCATTTAGTAAGAAATGTTCATTTGTAAGTGTTTACAGATAATCAACAGGACATAGAATTATAAAATTCTGTTTACTCTTCCATTTAACAATCTAAAATATATTGAGCTCTTAATATGTGTCAAGTTTCTAAGGTGAAAAGTATAAATAATAAACAATTCCTCCTTCTAGAAACAAAACACCTAATATGAAAGACTAAATTATAAGGGGTTTGCTAATGTTTATATTAAGTATGGAAAGCAAATTTTAATCAACATATACATTCTTGCTCATTACCTAGTTTTGAATGCTTAAATTCTCCCACTCAAATAGATTTATAGCTACATCTATCATCAGAATTGTTTGTTGGAACTTGAACCCAATATAGATTTTGATATAACACCAAACAAATATTTGATAACAGAAACCAGCAACTGTGAAATGGATTTAACAGTAATTAATAGCATTAGTATCTCCTTGTTCATGAATTCTGAAAATATTGGCATATGTTTTATGTATATATTCTAAAGTACAGATTTATATTGTAAAGTATATGCTCAGAGGAATAAGGTAGATATGTCCATCATTTCTGATAAGCAACATCAATTGTCACATTTCTAAATCTCAACACTTTAATACAAGTCCTCTTGTATTTGGAGTGCCAGTGTACTAGCAGATCAATCACTCTCATCCAGAAATCCCAAAGCCCAATACCCACAGGGAAATAAGCAGTATAAGACTTTAGCAGTGGTTCTCAACCTGTGGATCACGACCCCTTTGGCGGTCAAACGACCTTTTCACAGGGGTCGCCTGAGACCATTCTGCATATCAGATATTTACATTATGATTCATAACAGTAGCAACATTAAAGTTATGAAGTAGCAACGAAAATAATTTTATGGTTGGGTCACAACATGAGGAACTGTATTTAAAGGGCCAGAAGGTTGAGAACCACTACTTTAGAAGAATCATAGGTAACAGATTTATATAGACAAAGTATGTGAAATATATGAACTACTCAAACTATCCAGGATTTTCACACTTAAAATCTTCACTATGTAGCAGAACAAACAAAGGAATATCTACATCTACATATATAAAGCCATATGACATATATAATTTTCTGTATAATATAGATGATATGTGATTTTATATATGTATGTATATGGGAAAAGTAGAATTTATAATTTAGTTTTTCTTTAAGCAATGAGCGGCAGGCAGATAGCATTGTCTAAATATCGCAGTAACAATACTTTCCATTCATCAAGATGACTTAAACATTGCCATAATCCCATTAATGGATATTGATAATTCCACTCTCCTTAAAATGTGTTTTTGTCACTTGCTTGTGACCAAGAGAATGAGGAAGAGATGTGGCATGCAGTAACTTCGGGGCTTGGGTCATAAAAGTGTAGCAGCTTCTGCATTGTTCACTGGAACACTAATGCTGGAGCCTTGACTTGTCATGGCTCTAATGACCCTGAGGCCACCAAGCTAAGAGGAAGCCCAGGTCACACGGAAAGGCCACAGGTAAGTATTTACACCAAAAGTTCAGCTGAGATCTAAGCTAACAGCCAGCAACAACCACTAGACATGTAGGTGAATATCCCTTCAGATTATTCTAGCTCCAAGCAGTCAAGCTCACTTAGGCTTAAAGTCTCCTCAACTAACGGTGCAGCCATTGCTAAGCAGAAACAAGCTATCTCCATTGTACTTTGAATTTTTGATCTTGGAATAGATTGTGCAATAAATGTTGTTGTTTTGAGCCATTCCGTTTTTGGGGTATGTCAATACGCAGCAAGAGTAACTAAAACAAACAAAAAACATTAATTACTAGTATATTTGAAACTCATTCATGAGAATCTGTAACTCAACTTCACTATTTTAAGGTGAGCCAATAAAAATCTGTTATGAGTTTATGATACCAGTTCTAGGTGAGCTGTTTATGTATTCAAATTCTCATAAAAGGGCAATATGGAGATCCTATCAAAAGTTTAAGAATTGAATATGAGTGAGGATGGAATTATGCTTGATAAGGAACACATTTTTCTTGGTTAGCTTTTTTGAAAGAATGACTGCCAATTCCAGAAATATAAAAGTAAAATAACCTGATTTTTAAACTAGAAACATATGTGTCAATGTACTGTGTTTCTTTAAAAGAAAAATGCCTGAGCTACGGAAAAAGGAATTTGTAAATTGATATTGTATGACACAGTCTGCAAATATTATCTAGACAATAATTTACTTGACAAATCACGATCATCTCTCATGTTTGCATTGAACACTGAAAATTGCTTTACTGTATACCAAAATAGTTTATTTTAGCTTATTTATAACTTTTTCTTAATTTTATTTGCAAATTTGAAAGGAAGAATAGCATACAAGCAAATACATTGTATTTAATGAAGTAGCCCACTGCCTTAATTTTCAATAAGTTGAGCCTATGCATACACATATACATGCATGCACATACCCTTTCACACACACAAACACACACACACACACACAACTAAGGAAATGATCAACATGGTAGTAAATACCCAAAGATCGTACCATGTAGTTTCTTTAGCCAGTTTTTGTCATTTGGAAATACAGACATAATGTTGTCAGATTTCCAAGTTTCAAAACAACCCTTAATCAATATTTCACTATGAAATAAATCTGTTTGTTTTAATTTTGGCTCTGTTAAATCAGAGTGTTCTAGAATTGTAGTGTGATTAATTGATTTTCAGTTTAAACATCACCACTAAATGGCAAAAAGGCAGAAAAATTAGCATTGTTTGAGTGAGAAGCCTGACTTGGTTACCTTTAAAGGAGTAATTGAAAATGGTTGTTTGTGAATGAGAAAGGAAAAATTACTCCATTTCATCTCAAGATGAAAAACTGGCAGAATATCAGTCATTAATATCAAAATGCAAATGTGGCTCAATCATGAAAAATGACAGTGCAAATCTATATATATAAAAGCCCAGCGGCCAGAACGGCAGAACAACGGGCACAACTGGTGGTTATGACGTGCCCTGTGGTAACCAACCAGCCTGATCCGGGCCCCGATCTGCCCCCAACACCCTGATCAGGGGCAGGGCCAGTGGGCCAACTGCCCACTGGCCCCTCCACCCTCCCTTCTCCCCCGCCAGCACCCCCCAATGGGCTTCCATCAGGGCAGGCGGGCTGGCTGGATCCCACCTGTGCATGAATTCATGCACTGGGCCTCTAGTCAATAATGATGGTAGAAAGGAGTCAGAGCACAGGCGAACCATGGATGTTACCATTAAAATTGAGAATGCCAGGTAAGGAAGGCTATCATCCAGCTGCCAATTAATGTCCCTGCTGCAAAATAAGGCCAAAGTCCCCCGGACAGAAATGCAATTCTTGAGCATATTGAGTGCCTCGGATGCTCACACATCTCGTTAGACATTTGTATAAAATCAGTTCTATACCCAAGGCCATTTTACCTTTATGCTTCTTTTACCTGTATGCACGTTCATAAAATTTATGAGAAAATGTATTACTGCATTAGAGGAAAATCTAGCTTGTTCTTATAGAGCGATGAAAATTAGGTTTCCGCAATTAGGAGATTATAAATATGTATCTAGGAAGTTGCTATATACTGTGTATTCTACATACACTAAGATTCTGTGCATGTAAGAAACATCAGGATTCCGGTTTCAGTTTCAACATGGAAAGTGTCTGGATATCATCACATTTATCTTTACAAGAAAATGGTGAAAAACTGAAAAGCAGTGACTTTTGTTGCCTTTATCTCAGAATTGCAGTGAATCTGGAAAGACAGGTGAATAGAAACAAGCCTGATATGACATCTTTATCTACTCATCTGTTGGCAGACACTTAGAATGTTTCCATGCCTTGACTATAGTGAAGAATGCTATAATAAACATGAGAGTGCAAATATTTCTTATATCCTGTTTTCATTTCCTGCATATATATATGCCGATGTAGGATATCTAGGTCATGTGGTACTCTGTTTTTAATTGTCTGAGGAAATTCCATATTGTTTTCTATAGTGGCTGCACCAATTTATAGTTTCACTAATAATGTGTGAGGGTTCCCTTTCTTCCACATCTTCACCAGCACTAGTTGTTTCTTGCCTTTTTGATGATAGCCATTTTAACAGGTGAGGTGATAGCTCACTGTAGTTTTGATTTGCGTTTCCCCAATAATTAGTGATATTGATCACCTTTTCATGTACCCGTTGGCCATTTGTATGTCTTCTTTGGAAAAAAGTGGTCGATTTCTCTGACCACTTTTTAATAAGGTTGTTTGTCTTTTCCCCCCTTGAGTTGCATATGAAATATATATATATATATATATATATATATATATATATATATATATATATATGTAATTTTGCATACTAACCACTTGTTAGGTATTTGATTTGCAAATATTTTCTCCATTAAGTAGATTGCTTCTTCACTTTGTTGGTAGTTTCCTTTGCTGTGCAGAATATTTTAGTTTAATATAGTCCCACTTGATTACTTTCTTCTTACCCCTGAAGCATAATGATAAATAATAATTTTGTTTTCATTTTACCCCCACATCACTCTTCAAGTTAGACCTAGAGTTTTTGTATTACTTTTTTCCCTTTTTTTCCCCTTCTCCTCCTCTTCCTCCTCCCCCTCCTCCTCCTCCTCCTCCTCCTCCTCCTCCTCCTCCTCCTCCTCCTCCTCCTCCTTCTTCTTCTTCTTCTTCTTCTTCTTCTTCTTCTTCTTTCTCTCTCTCTCTCTCTCTCTCTCTCTCTCTCTCTCTCTCTCTCTCTCTCTCTCTCTCTCCCTCTCTCTCCTCTTGGTTTATTTTTGTTCCAGACTGCTAATTAAGAATGTGTGTACTGTAGGTTATTGGCGCTGTGCAATATTGCGTGAGATGTGGGAAACCTTTCATTATTACTTTCCTGAATTAGTGTTAGTCTCCTTTGATAGTTTAATAACTTCTTGGCACTCTTCAGTAATTGTGGCAGCTGCTTCTATTTTTCTTTTCTATGTTAAGATAATGACTTTATAGGAGTTTAATGCTTCATGAAAATTTCTAATGAACAAGTTGATACGCATTTTCACAGTAGTTTACAAAAACACATATTACATAAAATTTGCAACAGGTTAAGTCAATTCTTATGTAATTATGCTACTGTATTAATGTGGAAAATGTTTATACTATCCTCTGACATGGAAAACTTTTGTTATCCACTGTTATGTAGGATGTATTTATGTTGCCTGTTAGCTAAAAAAACTGTTAATC
Organism: Myotis myotis; assembly: GCF_014108235.1. Taxonomy (NCBI): domain Eukaryota; kingdom Metazoa; phylum Chordata; class Mammalia; order Chiroptera; family Vespertilionidae; genus Myotis; species Myotis myotis. Next base: position 201,341,925 of record NW_023416324.1, on the reverse strand, counting down.
TCTAGATGGGTTCTTTTTTCCTCATTAGTAAACCTGATACAGAATCCCATTGAAACAAGGAATGAAAATTATCCAAACTTAATAAATCAGTATTATTTTATGTAGGATAAATTTTATTGCCAGGAAAAAAAGGGACCCACTGGTGCATGAATCTGTGAACCAGGCCTAATAGTCCTATCTAATAAAGAGGGAATATGCTAATTGACCAGCACACCCTCACAAGATGGCAGCACCCACAGCCAATAAAGAGGGAATATGCTAATTGATTGCCATGCCCTCAAAGATGGCAGTGCCCACAGCCACAAGATGGCGGCGACCAGTACCCTCAGCCCCGCTGGGGTGACAGGCACGCGACACAGCCGGGCCCACCCCAGGTGGGTCCGGCCACTCGATGCATCTGCCTCCGGAGTCTCCCAATCCCCTCAGCCTCCTAGCCACCCAGGGTTGGCCCAAGGCACAGGCAAGCCTCAGATGGTGACTGCCCAGTCGCCCAGTGCCAGCCCAAGGTGCAGGCAAGCCTCAGATGGTGGCTGCCCAGCCACCCAGGGCTGGCCTGAGGCAAAGGCAAGCCTTGAATGTCGTTGCCCAGCCGATGCCCAAGGCACAGGCCAGCCTCAGATGGAAGCTTCCCAGCCAATGTCCAAGAAGCAGGCAAGCCTCGGATGGTGGCTACCCAGCTGCAGAGGTCCAGCCAGAGGCTCAGGTAACCAGGGTTGGCCTAGGCTTGCACTGCAGGCAGTGGCAACAGCAGAGCTGTGATGGGGGCATCACCTTACCCTGATCACGGGGTCTCCTCCTGCCCCTGAGGGCTCCCAGACTGTGAGGGGGCAGGCCGAGCTGAGGGACCCCCCCTTCCAGTGCATGAATTTTCATGCACCAGACCTCTAGTATTTATATAAAATCTTTAGTTAATCTCTTCCTGCCCTCCAGCACCCCCCAATTCCCTCTGAAATTCATCAGTCTGTTCTATGTTTCCATGACTGTGTGTTGAGCATCTGCCCCCTGGTGGTCATTGCTCATCATAGCTAGTGATCGAACGGTTGCTTAGGCTTTTACATATGAAGAATAAATTTTATTTTCCTGTCCCTCAATAAAAATGCATCTTTTTATATCTTCTTTTACCAAAAATGTACATCCTACTTCCTGTATACCATAGTCATTTTCTTTTATTTTTATTATTTCATAGTAGTTTTGTAAGCAAAAGCAAAACTTAACTCTTTTACAAATTTATTTTAGAAATGGAATTTCTGCAACAGTCTGTATTTTTAAAAAACTTTCTTTCCTCTGCTTTCCCCTTTAGTCAAGAGACAGAGAATGACAACTTCATGAAACAAGGAATGCAAGTTTTTTTTCCTAAAGGGTATATTTCTCTATTATCAGAAGCCTAAGGTAATTGCTTTTTAAATTTTTCATTTGCATTAGTGGTCAGACCACATGGACACTCCATTTGTTTCAAGGTCAATCACCGTAACATCATCCCCTTGGTTCTCTTCATTTTCTCAGGGATTCTACCTCTTACAATTTTAATGCTTTATCACAAACACTCAAATCTTAATCAGAGACACCTTGTGCCCTCCTAGATTTGCAATATGGTATGGCCAGTTATTACTCTGCTCTCCCACCTTATTTGCTAGACCTGAAGCTAGCAGAATGTGGACAACTGCATGTTCTCTGATCTCAGTTTTTCTTCCAGCTCTCTAATTTGAGTTTTGACCTCTAGATGGGCATTGGTGACCAGTCAAACTGTCCACATTAGAGGCAAGCCAACTACAGCAGCCTTTTATTTCCCTTTATTGAGTCAGTGCCCTATGTGTGGTCACCCAAACAAGCTCATTAAAGGAGCCTCCATCCTGTACGCAAATTCAGGTTCACAAGATTCCAACATAGATTCCACTTCTCCCCACATAGAGGTCAATAGCCAATGATTTTCACTTGCAGATGTCTCTTTCCAAAGGCCCATTTCTTTGTTTTCATAACTAGTTGGCTAATCATTAGGTTGCAACCTCCTCAGTAGCTTCCAAGGTGTGATCTAAAACAGGCCCCTTCCTTGGAGGACAGAGAGATAATGAAGAAAGAGGAAGACCACTCCAGATTGGTAAGAAGCAGGTTTAATAAACAAGGGAACTCCCTTCTGAGGTTTGTCTTAAGAGGCTTCAAGATTAATAGATTTCTGCATCTGCCCACAGAATCTTAAAAGTGCACATGGAGGTCTTAACTGGTTCCGTTACATACCCCGTGCCACATACATGGATTCAGATATCCTAATCACTATATTTCTGTCTCAAGGCTGTATTGTTAGAGCATCTTCTGTGATCTGTAAAGGCAAGCAGAATGCACATTCCAAGGTCCGGAGAAAGGACAAGGAGCCTCCAATCTCCAGGGTCCAGCTCCCGGGTGGACTGGCAGTCATGTCTTCTTGATGACCTCCTCCAACAGTGATTTCAGAAAGAAAGAAACCAGTGAGGAAACCCCTGGCATTCTTCCAGCATCCTGCCTTTAGGTAATTACTGGTCTGCAAACACAGGGAACTCCACAAAGCCGGGGAAGTCACAGAAGAAGAGCTGTAAACCTAACAATTCCAGGACCTTGCACAGAATGGAAGACATTTGAGTTCACAACAGGCAGAGTAGTGAGTGATCATATTACAGTGTTTCCTTCCAAGTAACAGATTCTCTGCTTTCATGTTTTTCTCTCTGTTTAATGTCTTCTCATTTATTTATTTTGACTCAGTTCACAGTTTGGATTTGCCTCCATGGCCTAGAGACTCAGATAATTTATCTTGTCCACAGTGCCTGAGCACAAACTGACTGAAAAGAAAAATAAATCCCAAACTCTTTCCACTGAAACATTTTGTCATTGTTAAATAAAACACTTTTTCTCTCTGATGATGACCTTTCAGATAGTTCCTTTGGTAGAGAAGTCCATATATTAGGGCAGAGGCTAAGGTTTATATTCATGACAAGGATAAAGAAGAAAAGCCAGCTCTGTGTATGCATGTGTGTCTTTTTGTTAGTGCAGGTGCTAAAACTAGCCACTCTGACTACTGTATTCCTGAAGAGGAGACTGGGTTTTAAAAAGTAATATATATATACTAGAGGCCCAGTGCACAAAATTTGTGCACTGTGGCAGGGGTGTCCCTCAGCCCAGCCTGCACTCTCTCCAATCTGACATCCCTCTCACAATCTGGGACTGCTGGCTCCTAACCATTCACCTCCCTTCCTGCCTGATTGACACCTAACTGCTCCCCTGCCAGCCTGATCTCGCCCGCAACTGCCCTCTCCAGCTGGCCATCTTATGACAACATGGGGCCGGCCATCTTGTGATGATATGGGGGCAGCCATCTTGTAATGGCAGTGGCCATCTTGGGATGACGTGGGGGTGGCCATCTTGTGGCAACCATTTTGTGACAACATGGGGATGGCCATCTTGTGGCAGCCATATTGTGATGACATGGGGGCGTCCATCTTGTGATGAAGTGAGGGTGGCCATCTTGTGATGACACGAGGGCATGAGGGTCAATTTGCATATTACCTCTTTATTATATAGAATATATAGAATATACATTTTATATATAGATACACATATATGTATATATATACATATATATATATATAAAATAACTTGAGGAATGATAAAAAGACTCTATGAATACTGACTTTGAAAAGTATTTAAGATTTAAAGTGCAAAATAGAGTTAAAAAATAGCATGCTTAACATAAATCCAAATGTAATGAAACCTTATTTTATATATTTATACCACAACAAACAGAGGTAAAAATTATGTGATAATCACTTTTCTCTTCATGCATCCTATATTATTGTAGCTCTTTATAGTATGTGTATGATCATTTTTTACATTTATTGCATTTATTGTATCCAAATGTCTTAGTGGTACACTGTCATTATTGGTTTACTTCTCTCTTTGATACAATATGCAAGTGAATGTTGTATATAACCTCCACTCTCTCTTCCCATAATTATCCACTCTAATGTATTTAATATAGGTCCTTAATTATGTATTACTTTTTTGTTTCTAGACATCATGGATTAACTCAATGCATATCAATATTCTTACCAAGAAAAACTAGAGCAGCCAGATTTTACTGTATATATGTAGTTGTATGTATGTGTACATACATATGTACATGTGTGCATATTGGGTAACTGATGAACTGAAAAGAATGTGAAGGGTCAATATCTAGAAAAAAGAAACTGTGACATGATAAGTATATGTTCTGCTCGGACTTTTTGCTTCAAGATATTTGCTGATTCTTTCCAGAGACAGGGTAAAAGACAAAAATGCAAACAGAGGGCCTGAACATAGATCTACTGCTAACTGGAATAGAATCTATCAGTAAACTGGCATGCATGGGACTTGCATGTGGAGGTTACCAGGATTTGGAGGAAGAGGGTTATGATATTCTTGTGGGCTGAATTGTGTCTCTCCTGACCCCATAAACTAATATATTGAAGTCCTAACTCCTAGTACCTCAAAATATGACTATTTGGAGATGGGCCCCTTATCTACATTTTTTTAAATATATTTTATTGATTTTTTACAGAGAGGAAGGGAGAGAGATAGAGAGTTAGAAACATCGATGAGAGAGAAACATCATCAGCTGCCTCCTGCACATCTCCTACTGGGGATATGCCCACAACCCAGGTACATGCCCTTGACCGGAATTGAACCTGGGACCTTTCAGTCCGCAGGCCAACGCTCTATCCACTGAGCCAAACCGGTTTTGGCCCCTTATCTACTTTTATAACCTATGTTTCTTTCAGTTTTTGTTCTTTTAAAATATTTCTCATTTAGTCCTAGCCAGTTTTGCTCAGTGGATAGAGCATGGGCCTGAGGACTGAAGGGTCCCAGGTTTGATTTCGGTCAAGGGCACATACCTCAGTTGCAGGTTCCTCCGCCCTGGTCAGGGTGCAATGTGGGAGGCGACCAATCAATGTGTCTCTCTCACATCGGTGTTTCTCTTTGTCTCGCCCTCCTCCCCTACCCCGCCCGCCCCCAGCTTCCACTCTCTCTAAAAATCACTGGAAAAAATATCCTTGGGTGAGGGTTAACAAAAAATAAAAAACAAATATATATATTTTAAAAGGGTAATTGTAAGATGATTACTGAGAAAAGTAGCTTTGTTTAGGTTGATTCCTGGACATCAAAAAAGTCATGAAGCATTGCAATAAATTGACATATATCTGTTTCTAATCTCAATAGTAATTTATTTCATTACATTTTCCTCATTTATAAAACTCTGATAATCTTTCATATTACCAGAGCCTTAACTCTAATAAAACTATAATGTTTTAGGACTTTTAATCATTTAGGATAATTTCTGTTTTCCAAATGCTATTTGCACAATAAGTCAGAAAAGTCTGCTATTAAGTCATTTTAGAGTATTGTAAGTATTTCCACGGAGCTTATTATCACTTAAATTCTAGACACATGTGAGTATAAAATTGCACTAACAGGAAATTCTTATGACATTTTTTATTGTATTTGAGATAGAGGAACATTGATTAGTTGGGGAAAATACCTTCATATTCAAATATAATGTTTCAGTAATTGTCATGCACAATTTTTCTGCTGTTAGGAATTATACCAACATTTTCTACCTAACATAATCATATGTACCTATTTGTTTTGTGTCAGTGCTGGTATATAATTGATATTCCCAAGTAATCATTAATCATGCTTTCACCCTTATTATAAAAAAGTCCTGGTTTGAACAATAATTTATATGTCCAATTACTATACTGTAGGCTTTTCTTTAGCTGTAAGTATGAAAGTTCACTTATGTGCCAAGAACTGTTCTTTCACACCTGGGGAGATAAACCCATCTTGGATCCTATTTACCAGCAAGAATCCTTCCATACTTGTTCATGGTAAAGAACACTGCCTTTCCTTCAACAAAGATTCTAATACAATTTTATAGCCATCTTTAGCTCTTTCAATTATTTTTATAAGAGCAACTATTGCCAATTGACAACTTGAAAAAATGAAATTATAAGTAATTTGTATTTTTAAAATATTTCTTCCAAATATGTATCAAATCCATGCACTGCTACCACCTCAGTCTGCACTGCTGTAATTTTCTCTGGAGTACAGGAGATGTTACTAGTCTCTGGATATCCACTGTGGGCATCCTTAAGTTTGTCCTTTCTGAAATCTGATAATGTTATATTCCTCCAACCTTGCTCTCATAATTTAGTCTGTCCCATGACTATTCATAATGACCAATTAACTCTTAATATGAATTCCAAATCCCACAACTCTCCAGCTTCATGTACCATACTATTCCTGCTGCCTGCATGCCACCCCCCTAGCCTTCATGCAGATTCCTGAGGTGACATGCTGTCAACTTCTGTCTAACGCTTTCTACATGCATTTCTCCTCGCCTCAATGCACATCTTCCTAACACCTGTTTTATTACCTTCAACCTATTGCTTATATAAATTTATTTTATCCAGATTTAGCTCACTTCCTAAGAGAAGAAGTTCCTGATTAGGTCAGTGATAGGACAATATTGCAAGATCCTAGAGATTCATTCCCCTCCCTCTTTTTGGTAAGTTTGCCAAGAGTTGCCTCAGTTAACCCAAATAGTCTATAGGTAGAAACCAATACCAATGGCTGATGTCAATATGTCTTGCATCAAGGATGTGCCCTGGAAAGACCTGTTGTTGGGATGCAGATCTTGGGCCTTGGAATGCAATTCCTTGCTGGGGATCCCTGGACCTGTGTCTTGTATCTAGGTGTCCCTAGGCCCTCTTGGGCTACCCTAAGTAACATGTTGTGGGGATGGGGTTTGTTCTCATACTTAGAGTGATCTCAGCTATGTACCTAGGATGCTTTCTCTCTACTAAAGCCTTGGCCGGGATCCGTACAAAGCATTCATGTTCGGCCTACACTGTGAAATAATGGAAGTTCAAGAGACTATGTGTACCCTACTGATTCTCTGCTTACAAGTTTTTCCTAATATAGCTAATGTTACATGTGTAACTTGTGGTGCCAGGCTTGCGTGCCCATAACCTCCTGTGCAACAGACAGCTTGATCTATGTTGTATCTTCATGACACTTCTCTTTTATCATTTACTATAATCTCAATTGTTACGTGTGAGCAATTGTTTGATTAATGTATGTCATTTCGTTTGACTCTATGCTCCGTGAAAGAATGAGAAAAGAGATTGTTTTGTTTACTTGTGTCCCAAACTTCTGGCACAATGGCTTGTACATAGTAAATGTTAATAATAAACATTCTTGAATGATCAAAATATGTGATAAATTATTTAACTCAATGAAAGGGGTGAAATAATAGATATTTGCAAATGAGGTCACATTTCAATGTCTCTCACGTTATCCCACAGTGACAGTGATAAATTATGTGCTTCTGGCAAGAAAAAAGGACAGGCTTAAGTGTTTGGTGATATGAACCCTTTCTAATAACCTGATGTTACATAGATCACTTAAATTATGTAATTTATCAATTAGAGCTATAAAGGAGGAGAGATGATGCAATATTTGTCTTCATTTCAGAGAGAGGTGATGACATGAATGAGAATTGATAAACTGTTTTAAGAGATTTCAAAAAAGGAAGTTGAGGGTATCATATATGTAAATACTATAATATTACAAGCTCTGTAAGGAGCACTTTGCATGGTTTCTCTAATTTAATTCAGTACATAGCACAAAAAGTCTTCAATGAATATTTCTAGATTTACATATTAATGAATAATATAATATATCTTACAGAGGTTTAGGGATAAGGTGTAATTAGAAAATCAAAAATTTTGCTCCTGAATCTAAAAATGTATCTGTCTTAATTTGTCACTAAAATGATGAGGCATAGAAGTTTTGTATTATAAAACTTATTGTAAAAGCTTTGTTATATACTAAAAATATATTGACTACATATTAGTTAAAACTTTGCAGTATGAGTTTCTACTTATTTCTCAAAATGTTTATTAATATTATTACAAGATCTTTATATTTCTTTGAATTCATTGATTATTAAGTTTTAAATGTTGTTACTTTTGCAATCTATTTATCAGAGTGATTATATATAAAATAATTTATATTATGTCATAGTTTGTCATGCTGATAATAAATAATAAATGTTATAAAACTTCCCAAAAGTTAAAGGCCCATAATAGTAAATTTAAGAACTTGAGTAATATAGAAAATAAAAACCTTGAATACTTCCAAAAGGGGGGAAAATTGCCAACCAGACAGGAACAAAATCTACAATGACATTCATTGTATTTTTCAATATATCAGTTAGTTTCTAAAAGACGTTCAATATATCTCATGTTCTGAATGAAATTCAATCTTGAGTGATATATGTGTGCTGTTTATAAATTTACATTTAATCCAAGCAATATTTCATTCAATTAATTTCTCATCAGTTATTTAATGGATAATCCTTGAAACTAGAGTTTAAACCTAGAAAGGAGAAAAGCTGGGATTGATGGAAAAAATATGGATACAGGCCATCAAGGGAGGTCATGGGAGAAGGGCTGCCGCAGGGATGGGGAGAAAAGAGCCCTAGCGGCTCCTCCCTCCCTCACACCATCCAAAACATCAGCCCAGACAGGTAAGAGATCTAACGGTAAAAGATTAAAAGGTGTTGACAATCCTAAGAGGTAATAACTTTATACTATATGGAAAAATATTAATTAAATAGGATACAAATGCAGTAATTTTTATTACAAAGCAAGTAATAAAATCAACCAAACTATATTCTAATAAAGAAATAAGAACTTCTAGTCATAAAATGACAGAATGAAGTGATTGAAAATGCTATCTAGTCAATGGAAGTGATTACTTGAATCACATTTAAACAAATCTATGTAGAAGAGTTGTAATCAATAATAAGAAATTTGGCCGAAAATCCAATAAAAATATGAACAGAAAGTTAAATGGGCAGTTTATAAAAAGGTAAACTCAAATACCAAGCATATAAAAATATGTTCAAATTCTTTAATAACCAGAGAAATATAAATTAAAACCAAAATAAGATGTCGGGAAATAAAAGGATTATAGACCATCTACTTTCATGGACGACAGTGTGGTGATGGTGGGGATGGCGGAGAGGTTGTATGGAGGTGGGAGGGAATAGAGGGGTATTCTTAAGGACAGTGCTCCTATATACTTAATAGTAGACAGCCCTAGTTTTACATTCCCCAAATTGCATGGTTATGATAGACATTGATATTTAGTTAAGAAGTACATTTATGTGCCATATTCAGTGATAGTTAAGTACCCTTGATGTAAAAAGTGAACTTCTTTTTAAAGATATCATGAATACTAGTTGATATCTTTGACATAAAGTACCAAACCACTTTTATTACAGTAGGCAGGCAGCTAGTTAGATATTAACAAAAAAGAAGGAACAAAACTGGCTAAGGCTAAGTCTGATGAAGCCTGGAAGCTAGAGCTTCAGACACATCCTCTGCCAAGCCGGGCAGGGAGGAAGATTGGCTTTCTCATCTCCCCAGGCACCATGGCTCAGACTACCAGGGGGAGGAATAAAAGAGTAGGGGAAATTCCTCTGCTGAAGCACTTACAGTAGAAGCCAAACTGGTGAATATAATGGGGAGGTGTCTAATCTTAGGAAAGGATAAAATTGGATAAGGATATGAAACCCTGCAAAATCCAGGAAAGGAATTGGATAAGGGATGTCCAAGCACAAGCCAGTGAAGAGCCAGGAAAAAGATTGGTTGCTATGAAAGAAAGCTTACCCCTTCCCAAACCCAAGAAGATATAATCAAAGATTAACAAAGGCCCCAGGTTCATTGGATGGTTTGTGTGCTCTCTCTCCAAAGCAGCCCTGCAGGCCCCAAACACAGCTCAAGTACAAGCTCAAGTACAGCGCTGGCCACAGGTCAGCCAGGGAAAGAGACTAAGCTAGACTACGAAAGCTTCTGAAGCCCATGCAAGGTAATAGCACAGCATTGCTGGGTCCTGGTCCTCCTGGGCCTGGTGCGGACAAGTGCAGGTCTGCGGCCCCAGAGGCTGGACTTCTCCCACAGTGAGATGGAGCTGAGCCACCTGGTTGTGGATGAGACTTTGGGCACAGTCCTTTGTTTTCGCCCCAATAAACCTTTCCACGATTGCTCACAGCCTCTTTTGCATGGGCCCCAAATGCTACCTTGCGATTCCATGGAGGAATCTTATTTCCACTGGCAACACTTTCAGAGATTGTATTTATGTATTTGGAGGTAGAATGTGGAATAATAATGTTTTCCTAACTTTGTAATTGAAGTCATACATATTTTTATTCAAAAATTGATAATCAGTCTGGCTGGTGTGGCTCAATGGTTGAGCATTGACCTATGACCAGGAGATCACAATTCGATTCCTCATCAGGGCACACGCCTGGGTTGCAGGCTGGATCCCCAGTGTGAGGGGAGCAGGAGGCAGCCTATCAAGGATTCTCTCTCATCATTGACGTCTTTTCTCTCTCTCCCTCTTCTTTTCTCTTGGAAATCAATAAAAAATTTTTTTTAAAAAAATTGATAATCAGAGGAAAAAGATTGTCTTACACATCTACAGCAAACTCAACTTGGGTAAGCGAGGGTGTGTGTGTGTGTGGGGGGGGGCGACTAACTTATATTATGGTTTATTTAATTGTCTCAAATCCATCAACATAGCAAAACATTGCAATTTACTTAAGTCCAAAATAGGTCCAAATGCTGCTTGACACATACAACCACATTTCTCTGAGCCCAGCTGCTTACTTGAAAGAAAGAAAACCGTTCTTATGACTTTTTATCTGGTTCTTACAAGGATTCATACTCTTTTAAAGGTCAAATGCCCGTGAGCACTTGGTTTCTGGTCAATATGTTTTTCTCTTGAAAGTATAAAGGGCAAAAGGGCTACCTGAAATGAGTAGACCTCTTTGGTTCCCAGCAGTGATGTGAATATGTGATGATTGCAAAACAAAGACTGCAGAGGCTGAGCTAATTTTCCTCATTTGAAGACCTGCTGTTGAGACAGCATCTGGCACTTACCATTCCAATACTCTACAGCCACAATCTGGATAGAAAATTCACAGGAGCCATTGAGATATAATTCTTATGGTGAAGCAAAAATCAGTAAGCTAATATCTGAGATTTGGATATTTAGAAATGCATAGTTTTAAAGTCTCTTTTTAGGCCCTGGCCAGGTAGCTGAGTTGGTTAGAGCATTTTCTGATATGCTAAAGTTGCAAGTTTGATCCTGGTCAAGGCCCATGTTTCTCTTTCTCTCTCTTAAATCAGTATATTTTTTAAAATTATTTTTAAAAGAAATAAAAAATAAAATCTCTTTTTGCTATTTAAAGTGTCAAACTTTTTTAAAAAGTGTCAAATATTTTGACCAATTCTGAATAGCATACATAATATGAGTGGGAATTACTTTTTATTCAAAAAGAAAGATCAACGCAGAGTAAATCTAGAATAGTGCATTTTGAACCCCAACCAACTAGTCAGAGTATATGATCTGGAATGGATATGCATAAACATTCAGAATATTGTCTAGAAACGTATATTTCTTAAGCATTGGATATTCAACTGATTAAAAGAGTATGATAGAAGGTCATATTTCCTCCCAGAAATACATGCCATACTTTGATAATTTTGTACTATGTAATCATGGATTCATAATTGTTTTTGAAAGGATCAAAATTCTGACACCCTAAAGCTATTGTTGTTGGGGTTTTTGGATATTGATTTAAAATTATTTGTTAGGAAGCAAAAGACTCAGAAAGAGCCTTTGGCCTTCCCCCCTTTCCTGCCCCAGAGATCAGACAGAGAAACCTGCTTCAGGAAGATCTTAGGATGTTCACGCAGCCTCATTTGAATTAAGTCTGGTAAACAGAGGGCTTCAGGCAGGTGCCTGTTCGCTAGACACTGTCTGTGTCCCTTTGTTTCTGAGTCACCTATGGGGTTTTTTCTGCCCTGTGTGTTCAGCTCTCCCTCAACTGCCTATAAAATGCCCATTCTTACTTCTGAAATCTGATATCTCTTAGCCCTCTTTTCCCCTTGATCCAAAATATCTTATACACCTGTAGATGAGGAAGGGTCCACATTCTAAATCTGACAAGCTCAGAGGAGGCCTGCATGGGGGCCTAACAAACTCAGGGCCATAACATAACCACATAGAATGGTCTGAAATGAAAAATTTCCTGAGAAAAACAAAAGCAAGTCATGGTGAGTAGTCATGTCCTAGGCCAGTGATGGCGAACCTATGACACGCGTGTCAGAGGTGACACGCGAGCTCATTTTTTTGGTTGATTTTTCTTTGTTAAATGGCATTTAAATATATAAAATAAGTATCAAAAATATAAGTCTTTGTTTTACTATGGTTGCAAATATCAAAAAATTTCTATATGTGGCACGGCACCAGAGTTAAGTTAGGGTTTTTCAAAATGCTGACACGCCGAGCTCAAAAGGTTCGCTATCACTGTCCTAGGGTGTTGTCTTCCTTGACAAAGGTCAATCTTTATCTTAATAACTGAGCCTGTCTGTTGTCATTCTGCATCTAGGATAACAAACCTTTGGTGTGTCAGGGTAATTTCCTTTTTCCAGACCCTTCAGGATATAATTTCTCACCAGAACACGAGTTCACAGAACCCCTCATAGTTATCTTGTTCCCCACATAACATGTCTATGTGCTGTAAGTGTTCATTGTTAACTATTCTGTATCCACCAATGTAAAATAAGTATATGTATCTTCATTTTACTTTTTAACCACCCTCAGAGATTTCCCCACTTTATTTTCTCCCACCTCCCTAACCCATCACCAATGAATTTCATGTAACTCCCTTATGCCTCCTCCTTTGACTTTAATATACAGTATAAAATAAGGTCCAAAACTGCCATTCTGTGGAGCATTTTCTCAATCCTTTAAGATTTTGCTTCCCAGCAATTGTCACTGGTTTGGTTCAAATAAACTCATAAAAATTCTCTATAGGCTTGGATGTTTTTATGTCAACATACCCAATGTTGCCTCACTGTCTTTGGAAGGTTCATGGAATGATCATGTTTGTGTGAATTCCCATGTATTGAACTTTGATTTTCTTCTGTCAATCTGGCTCTGTTCATGTGGTTATTAGCCTAGCTAGAAGACCTTAGAAAGTGGTAGGAAAAGTATTAATATTTTTTTCAGCCCCTATAGTTTAAATAACTCTATTTCAGGATGCTTAAGGCTACTATAAATATCTCAACAAAGAAAATTTTATTGAACTTTCAATGTGTTACATGAACCTTGGAGTACTTGCTGAATTCTCAAAATAAAATAAAATTTAAAAAGCAGGATTAAGCAAAATAGGCTTTTCTGATTCTTTTATTCTTCATTTTGCAATATGGCTGAAAGGGGAAAAAAATGGGCAAAAAGAAAATCTAGCAATGTACTTTTTCAGAAATCAGAAAGACAAGAATAAACTTGCTATTCCTGGTTAATTCATTACATTACTAAATCACTATGGCTGGTGTGGCTCAATTGGCTGGGCGTCATCCGGGCTCTGAAAGGTTGCAGGTTCTATCCCTGTCAGGGAACATGCCCAGGTTGCTGGCTCAATCCCCAGTAGGGGGCATGCAGGAGGAAACCAATCAGTATTTTGCTCTCACATCAGTGATGTTTCTCCTCACCCTCTCCCTTCCTCCTCTCTAAAAATCAATAAAAATATATATTTTTTAAATACTAAGCGCCATCTCTAAAACATACCCTAAATCAGTGTCCACATAATCTGCTGCTATCTTATATCTGTAAATCAGGCTTGAAATTAAATATTTATAGATGTTGTTGTTTTTAACACTGAAAAAAGGTTTTTGTAATTGCCATTGGTATTTGATTTTGGTGAAGACCTGCTATTTCCATAATCTGTGAAATTATATGCCTTAAATGAAATATATACTTTGTGGGTTTTTTTTGTGGTTTTTGATTTTGAGAAATCTGTTAATTGGCTTGACTTTAATTAGAGAATTATTTAGGTAATTATTTGTGGTTTAACATAATTAAAAAAAAAAAGAGCTACTCAAGGCTAGAATTCCTAAAGAAGTCAAAATACATTTCTTAACATGTGAATAAATGATATAGAAATGCAATTCAAATAACTAAGGGTTTTACTTATTTGGCTTATTATACACATAAGCTTTTCATCTAGAAAGAAGTCTACTGACAGTAAGCACCCTTAATTATATTGTTAAGAAACATAATTTCACTGAGTCAACAATATAATCTGGTTCCAAATGCAAACCATATTTATGAAATTTTCTTTAGAGCTGACCTTCTTAGAGTTTTTATTGAAGTATATTGGAAACCTATGAGATAGACATGCAATAAGGGAGTTTCTTAAGTCTACATCGTCATGGAATAATTTTCTCCCCATCAGGACACCCTATTAACACCATGTGGTTTCAACCTTTAATGAAACACACTGTATGTGAAACACTTATTGGTTGGGAGCGCTCCATGTCCCCCACCTGTTGCTAGTGGAAGTGGGATTCTTGTGATGTCACAAGAAAAGGAATTTTCTGTGACTCACACAGGAGAATGCGTGGCATTTATTTGCATGAAATTATATGCCCGAGTTTCCAAGGTCTCATTTCCCTTCATCCCACCAAGGAAGAAGTCCAGCTCTGTCTTCCATACGGCTAGAATTAAAGCTATTGCCCAAAGTTTCTGTGCCATCTTAGAGCACAGTCCAGTCCAGCATCAGGCTAGCATAATTTGTGTTCCCAGCTATAGTCCATCAGTCAGTCCACTGTGTGGGGGGGGTCCACATAGCTATGGGCCATGTGGCTTACAGGAACATGGGTGAATGCAAGGAAGCAGGAGCAAAACCAGAGAAACAAGAGAGCCAAGAGCTAAGGGAGTAAGAATACCTTTGTCTCAGGACTTTAATCTTTTAAGATGTTGCATGCTTGCAGTGACTTTGTTCGCCCTAGCCAATGATCTCTGCTCCCAGTTTAGACTGATAGGCACCTTCCCTACCTTACCCTGGCTCATTGAGCATGCATCCATCTCTCCTTTGTTGGACCACTCCCCCCAGTGATTTGCAGGGAATGTACTGGCTCCCTGGGGAGTGTGAAATTGCAGCTTCCTGGTGAAGCTTCCCAGATAGCCATGCTTATCATATCTGGCCTCCTTTTCGCTCCTTTCCTATTTATAACGAGCTAATTACAACAGTAACAAAACCATTCCTTCATTGTCTCCCAAATATACTGCAAACATTCCAAACTCGAGGAACCTGTTTAGACTCTTCTCCATTCCTCCCTTGATCTACCTATATTTGAATTCTGTTTCAACTTGGCTGGAATTTGCATATAGCCTTAATTTTAAACTATGTATTAAAAATTTTCCTCAGAGGGAAGGCAGGGGAGGGTGGGGTAAGAGGGAGAGATCAACCAAAGGACTTGTATGCATGCATATGAGCCTGACCAATGGACACAGACACCAGGGGGTGAGGGCATGAGTAGGGGGGCGGGGGAGGGGGGGCAAAGGGGGATAAGGACACAGATGTAATACCTTAATCAATAAAGGAAAATAAATAAATAAAAATAAAATATGATACCCTAAAAAAATGTTCCTTAAAGACCTTTGGAAGAAAAATAACAAGTTAGTCAGCTTAGTGTATAAAGAAAAAGTCGGAATCCATAATTGCTTTCATCTCAAACTTTGGGTTCCTATAATGTAATTATAGGAAATAGAACTTTTCTATAATAGGTATTTTTAAAAATTATGCTAACTTGCTTAGCGTATTATTTGTTAATATCAATACAGAATACAAATAAAATGACATTTTATTTAACATAAAACTAGAACCTTTAGCTGCTAAATAATTACACAAGAAATGAGATAAAGCCTAGAAAAATAAATTTTCATAAAATGAAACCCAGAAATGTATCTTTGAGATTATCCAAACGTGCTTCTTCTTTATTTTAAAAATGCATTGTAAGTTGTATATATGAGGCCTAAGAAGGTTAAGTATCTTAATCTGACATGAAAACATATTTATTTTACCATGGATAAGAGATGTCAGATATTTTTGAAATAATCATTATTGGTGGTTTTTCATTACTAGTATTACTATAATCTGAGATTGAATTTAGGATTAATATTAACATAATACAATTATTTATATGGTGTGGATAGATAAGCCAGGCAGAGCTGATGAAGATGCATTTTTAGCATGGCTTAAAGTCTCTTCCCTCTGACCAAATGATATTTTTGTGATACTGTAGTAATCTGCCTTTCACAAAACTTCACAGCCATATGAAAAACTTAAAAGACTTGTGCATATTCCTGACAAGGTAACAATTTCATATCACAGATCTGTAAAGGCAGAGAATTGAACAGGGGAAGAAATGAGAAGGTGTAAGAGTCACAATGTAAGAGAATTTGACTCACCATGAAGCAGATTCATTGCCCTGAAAGGATGAGGGCCTAAGCAAGTCCATCCCAGCATCTGCTGACGTGATGATGTGCCTTATTTCATGCTCCAAAGAGAGAGAAGGCAGGAGCTCAGCATTAATGTTCATTGTCACTTTCCTCTCTCCTGCTAATATTGGAGCCTTCCTCACCATATGTAGATGCTCTGCAGCATGCTATGTGTTATGCCCAGAATTCAAGATCCCCAAGAAACCACGCCAGGGAGCCAGTCCGATGCAAAAGCAGAAGGTCCTTTATTGAGTTAGCTAACCCGACCCGGGCCTCCAGTCGACGCAGCGACCGGAAACTGAGTGCCACCCATGAGAAAATCAGGGCTTTAATAGTGAGGGGAGGGGAGCTGGCTGTGGGCCCTGCTGATTGGCCAGGCGCAAGTCGGGTCTTGTTACACAGGATGTGGCGCGCACATCCCTTGCTTGTCATTGGTTAGTTCAAAGAAATCCCGGGCGTGGCCAGCAGGGGCCTGGGCTCGGGAAGAAGGCACTTTTCTGAGCACATGGCCTCTGCCTCAACATGGAGGATCCAGGGTAAGATGGAGGGCATAGCCCTCGCCCTTTCACTATGTAATATTCTGTGGGTCATCTCTTCTGCCATTACTGGCCTCTAAAATGGGTACACAGCTTTGCTATACGAATCCAGTTCTATACTCTATACTCCAAAAAGGGGTTGCAACTTGGCAGCAAAAATGTGCAAAATGACCTCCTCTAGATAGTAATGCTGTAGATTAGCAAAGTTTTGCCAATCTTAATGAATAAACATTTTGTGATGAGAAGCATAACATAAAGTAAAGAACATGGTAAAAAAATGTGGGATCAAACCCAAGCCTTAAGGTTCACTAGTGATTTTACCTTTAGAGAGCCATATTTCTCACCCTAGGTTTGTCATGTCCAAATTACAAATAGAAATGCCTTCCTTGAAGAATTATTGTGGAGATTTGAAATAATGAATATCGCTTACAATCACACATGGTAATTATGGCTAGAGAGGTTCAGGTTTAGCAACAGAACTTATATGAGTGGTATAGAACAATCAATGAATACAGGGATTAAACCTTAACAATTACTAAAACTAATGAAGAAGTCTATGAACTTAGTTTCTTATTCACTTGATTCTGGTAAGCCTAGGTGCCAGGAGACATATCTACAATTTCTTTGGCTTCTTAGGTTGTTTTGTGATTATTTTGAGCCTATTCACTGGTTTCCTAAAGCCACCTGTTTATTTTCTTTTCATGAAGTCATTTTATTCAAAGGAAAGGACTTATCAGTCATTGCATTAAAGGGCCTGCCAATCACACTATTAATTTGGTCTTTGACAGAAGGCTATGTTTTATTTGGCTTTTGTCACTCAAATGTTTTCTCAATTTTAGTTTCTTTTATTTTTCAATTACAGCAGACATTCAATATTAATGTTATATTTTAAAATTTGCAATTGACAGGAAGTTGTCCTACCAGTCTCTAAAGTTCTGGACCTTGTTTTTAACTGGACAAGAGTTTTCCGTGGCAGAACCCGCTTTACAGATCTCAGGAGTGAGACATGGATTGCCCTTTACTTCTCTTAAAAAAAAAAAAAAGAAGAAGAAGGTAGTTTTATCTCAGTGTGAATAGTTGTAGATAGACAGGTGGTGGTAGAAACCAGGTTGCAGTGATAAGTGGAGTGGGAAGGCAGGAGACCTATGAAAGAACAATGGGAGAATGAACTAGGTGAGTGATCTGAGATACCTTTTTTCTCTTAAGATTGGAGCAACTTCAAAAACATAAGTTGAGGAGAAGGAGCCAATAATCATAGAAGTTGTAGTATTTTTACTCTGGAGACTTCCTGCTTAGCACTGCTGTTTGCCCAGCACTTTCACCAGTTCCCTGAGTTTATCAATGTCTAGCTTCACCTCTTGGAAGTGAAGCTGTATAAGAACACATGCAAGCTGGAGGGAAGGAAATCTCTCCTCTTCCTCTTCCTATAAGGCTACCAATCCTATGGAATTAGGGCCCTACCCTTTGTTAAAAAAACAAAATCCAAGTCTGGCTGGTGTGGCTCAGTGGTTGAGTGACTCATACACCAAGAGGTTGCTGGTTCAAGAGTGCAAAATCTCAGGGAAGGCAGGGAAGGTAATCAACCAAAGACCTTGCATGCATATATTCATAACCCATGGACACAGACAATAGGATGGTGAAGGTCTGGAAAGGGGGAGGGGGCAGGGAGGGCTGGAGGAGGTCAATGGGGGGCGGGGGGAGAAGGGGACATATGTAAAAAAAAAGAAGAAGAAGAAAAAGAGGTTGCTGATTCAATTCCAGATCAGGGCACATGCCCGGGTTTCTGGCTCTATTCCCAGGGGTGGCATTTAGGCAGCAACAGATCTATGTTTCCCCCTCTCATCAATGTTTCTATCTCTCTCTCCCTCTCCCTTCCTCTCTTTAAAAAGCAATAAAATTTTTTTTTTCAAAAAAATCAACTAAGTACATTTAAAGATCCAATTGGGTTCATGAACCTAGCAGCATCCCATCTAACAAGTCGGAGGATTCTCTCTACTCCTCTTTATTTTCTCAAGGATGCTTATATAGCTAATAGCATTGGAAGATATGGTGCCCTCCCTCCAGAACAAAGGGTAGACATGCTTCCCATCTTTCCGGGAGCCAGTCCATGCTTGCTGTTTCAAGGGACCTGGCATATATGGCATACTGTTCTTAATATATTTGCTCACCTTCTTGGCACTATGTGTTTTAACCAAGGTCTCTGAGAAAGGTTGTTTCCCTAGGTAGGGATTTTCCCCTGAAGTTAGGGAGGGAATAAAATCTCTTAACTAAGTGCCAGGTGGGTAATTAATCACTTTAACTATGAACAATCCTGCTTAAGCTACATAATCTTTACTCCCTGGAATGGAGATAAGAAACGCCCTAACCTTTGGAATAGAGATTGATAGGATTGGAATCAACTGGTATAAATACAGATGTAACAAGACAGAACTTAGAAGACAGAACCAAGAGAGACAGAACCTACACACAGAACCTACACACAGAACCTAGAGACAGAAGAACTTGGCTGAAGAGAACATGGCAAAAGATCTTGGACTGAACCTGACTACAGAAATTGGCAAGAGAACCTGACTAGAACCTGGTGACAGAACCTGGCTGGAGAACCTAGTGAGGGAACATGGCTACAGAACCTGGCTGGAGAACCTGGAGAACCTGGCTGGAGAACCTAGCAAGAGAACATGGACACAGAACCTGGCAAGAGGTCCTAAGTAGAACCTCTCTGGAGATCCAGACCAGAACTTGGCTGGAGATCCTGGCTAGAGATCCTGGCTAGGCTGCTGATCAACTGAACACTGTCTCCATGTCCTTCCTTCTTCGCCGACTCCATCTACGCCTTTGGGAACCCCTGGACCTGCTGGGGTTGGACCCCGGCACCATCTTGTTTGCTGTCTATCATGAAATAAGTGTTTCTCTCCTGTAATGCAACCCATTGCATGTACAGATCCCATCTGGCCCTCTTCCCAGCATCCTGTGAGAATCAGGCCTCAAGACACTGCCACAAAATGCTGACACCCTCCTGGCTGCCATTATTTCTATAATTTTGTCTCTGACCCAGAAGTCTCATGTCCTCTACCAATACCTCCCCATGCAATTGTGACAGGTTAACTAGCAAGTAGTCTATAACCTCAGACCCCTGAGAGTTCTTAATATTTTCTTGTTATTTCTGCTTGGAAGCTGGCTTTTTTTTTTTTTTTTTTTTTTTTTTTTTTTTTTTTTTTTTTTGTGAGCTCACCTTTTTTATACACTCTCTTGTCTGGTGTAGCCAATGAAACAAAGCTCTCTACTAATATTCTGTTTTTCAATTACTTGGCCCAAAGTTGTCCAGTACATTACTGCTTTCTAAGTTGTCACAGAGTTTTTACCAAATGATTTACAATTAATTATGCACTGTCTATCATCTGATTAGTTCTTCATTATACTTTCTCTGGCCTCTAAAGCAATGTCACACTTTTTGTTTTTGTTGTTGTTATATCAGAAATCCATCTCTAGCATTATGAGTTTCCTTGACCCACTGAGTTAGTTCCCAATTCACCATCCATTTTGCATCTTTAAAAATTTAAATTATCTCATTTGCTTTAGTATTGTGCATATACCCTATTTAAAATGTCATTTCAATGAGATTTAAATAAGGGATTGATGACGAACACCTATGTTTCTGTATAAAGCTTTGTCTTGATTCTTTTTTCCTATTAAATCTCTCTTTTCTTCTGTTACAAAAATACTCCGATGCAAGATTCTTCTTTTGACTAACACTGCTGAATAAAGAGGATAATGTCTAATGGATGCAAACTTTTATATTTTAAATAATTTTCCAGCAGAAAGTTGAGATCAAACTCTAATTATAGATTGCTCTGAGATTTTATGAAACTATGCCAAATAACATTTAGTAGCAGATAAACTTTGGTATTTGCATGATTCAGTACAAACCTCTAATGCTTCAAGTTGCTTTTCCTTTCAAAAAATTGATTGAATGTATGGCATTCCCAACAATGTACAACTACAGAATTTCTTTCTTGCTACTGTCAACAATCTTAGACTCCTAGAGATAAAAATAAACTTTCAATATTATCTGGCCAACCACCCCTTTATGTATTTTTTTAAATATATTTTATTGATTTTTACAGAGAGGAAGGGAGAGAGATAGTTAGAAACATCGATGGGAGAGAAACATCGATCAGCTGCCTCCTGCACACCTCCTACTGGGGATGTGCCTGCAACCCAGGTACATGCCCTTGACCGGAATCGAACCTGGGACCTTTCAGCCCGCAAGCCGACGCTCTAGCCACTGAGCCAAACCAGTTTCGGCCCTTTATGTATTTTAAGTAGTTATAATGCCATTAACCAATCCATATCTCTCTAGTGAAGGCGAAACTAAGAAAACAATTTTGCAATTAAAGTGCAAGCATATGTCTCCCACACTGCTACAAGCTCTTCATCGCCTGCCAAACTCGCTCTGAGACATTCTGCTTTTCATTATTCATGATTTGGGAGTGAGGCACATCCCAGCAACAACTCACAAAGCGTATGCACATCTTATCTCACACTTCCACTCGGTGAATTGATTCTAATAAGGCTAGCAGAATCAGTTGATGTTATTGCGGATTCCCTGTTATAGGCCCCCCTCCAGGGGCCAGATTCCAGAGAGAGGACCAGGACAGAGGAGGTAAAATGATTTTCCTGCATCTGGCCCTCTCTAGTGCCCACCTCCAAGGATGGGAACTTGGAAGTGTATTCCCTCTTAGCGGTCCACTCTAAGGCCCGCCTCTCAAGGGAACCTCATGGCTGAGAAGCTCATGCACAGAGCATTAAGCATGTTGCATCTCTGCCTTTTCTCATCCCAGAGCTCCCACTGTTTACAGATTTCAAACAACTGCACATCTCTAGCAGCTGTTGTCCTTGCTTTTGTCCCTAGAGCAGCCGTGGGCAAACTACGGCCAGAAGGCTGCATCCTGCCCGTTTGAAATGAATAAAACTAAAAAAAAAAAAAAAAAAAAGACTGTACCCTTTTATGTAATGATGTTTACTTTGAATTTGTATTAGTTCACACAAACACTCCATCCATGCTTTTGTTCCGGCCCTCTGGTCCAGTTTAAGAACCCATTGTGGCCCTCAAGTCAAAAAGTTTGCCCATCCCTGCCCTAGAGTCTGTTGACCTGAATATTTTCTCCCAACTGTACTGGCTGCTTTGATTTCTACAAGCTAACCTTGATGCCTTCCCTTGCTATTGAAAGGCAGCATAGAAGAGTAACTAAAAGATATTTCAGAGCCAGAAAATGCAGGCCCTAACCCCATTCTTCTCTATTATCAGCTGTGTAATCTTTTCTCTGCTTCCTTACGCATACAATGGAGATACAATTGTAAACTTGACTCTCAGGGTGGGTGTGAGAACTGGGTGACTTAGTAAAAGTATTTACAGAAGAGCTGAGGCTCAGAGCTAGCACAACAGAAGTTTTAATGCATGTTAAAATTTCTATAAAATAGGTACCCTCTATAATTTCTCCTTACAACAAACAATTCCAACTTGAGATCTATGTTTTCTCTTTCTGTGATTTTTATATTATAAAATCCTTTCCTCTTGACCCTGGAATAGAACTTTGTTTATTGTCCATCCTCAGAATCAGAAACACAGTAAGACAGTTTATTCAGGCTGAAATCATTCGGGCTAAAATTAAAGAGAATGTTTGCTATTAGATGGCAATGATAAAATTAAAATGCAAGAAAAAAAGAGCATAATAAATAATTAATTAAGGGAATATGTTTCTAACTAACTGCAAAGATTCATTAGAAGAAAAATGGTTTTGTGACTCCCATTTAAATGAAGAAATCCCCTAATGGGTGATTTTATTTATTCAGAATTCTCACTTGTATTGTAACCTTCATGCCTTCTCACTCTAGTGCATAACTCTTTGACAGTTTCAGGCATCTGTTTTAGGAAGGCAATTGCCACGTCTATTTATTTAGTCCAAGATTTTCTTCTGAAGATTAATTCAACACTATTTTTTATTTAGAATGGCATTGTGTTACAGTAAGGGAAATGTATAACTTTTAAATGAGTATTAAATGAATCAAACAAATATCAACAGTATCAATATGTACATTTCAATACAATTTTATTTATTCTTCATCCTTTTAATAAGTACAATTGTGCAAATGTGTGCCAGTGTTTGTGCAAGGTGCTGGGAATATGAAGAAGAATTAAATGTTTTTAATTTAAGCAGGTAGATGACCTAGTAAGCAAGAGAAATTTTTAAAAAATGTAAAAAGTAAACAAACATGACTCAGTGTGGTTAAGATTATAAAAATTGCCAGAGGCTAAAACCAACAGTAGTTAGCATAAATGCAAAAAGACCCATTGGAAGGCCAATGGACTTTGATATTCAGCAGGGCTTAAAATCAGCATTATATTGCCCTGCTGTGGGCTCAATGGCTGAAGGCAATTCCCTAACCTGATAATCCTTTTACTGTTTACCAAACTGTACCTTTGATATGCCTGTATGCATTCCTAAAGGGCAACTGTGTATTCAAGTGAATAAAAGCTAACAGGTCCAGGGTTTCAGAGAGCTTCTCCACTAGAGAGAGGTTTCCACCTGGCTCCCCATGCCTTCCAAATTTATATTTCTTGTCTAGTGTTTTCATGTGTGCATGGCCCCTTCTTCAGATCCTGAACCCTAGCCATAAATGAATGTGGAAAAAAATGATCTGTGCAAGTAAATTGAAGGAATAACTTTATATGGTAAATCAGGGAATGCTTTGCTCAAAAAAAAACAGTGCTTGAGCTGAAATTTGTAGAATTTGTTATTTCATAATCATTTACTTTTACATACATTTTATACTTTTAAAAAATTAGTGGCAAACACATCTTAAAAATAAAGTAAATTTTTTAAAATACTCAATGACTCTTTATTCTCCTATGTGAAGAGGCTATTGTATTTGGGAAGATCTTTGTCTCAGACTTGCTAACTGGAAGTGGCAACCTCTCAGATGCCCATCATATTGTCATCTCAATTAATTACTTTTGAAAATAAGAAAATAAATTCTGTATTTTTTTTCCATGTCAGTAAATATATACAAGACTTCATTAGTTTTCTATAGCCTCTAGTGCAGACCTTCTACTGTTGCTCTTTTTCCGTAGCTCATGCTCTCACTCAGTACTCAGGGTAAAGTAAAAGCCACCAACCCTCCTCCCTAGAGCTTAGACCCCATGAAGGAGGGGTTGATTTTCCATTTTATCTTTAAGCTCTCATTTCCACTGAAGTCAAATAATGTTCCCCAGACTAGGGAGAGTGAACTGGACTCATGCACAAGCTGGTGGCCACACTATGCATGAGCACACTTTGAAGTGTCTGTAGGATGAATTTCTCTCCCTTGCCTACAGTGCTGTAAGACTCTCAAAATCAGCACCCTGTCTCTTCGTTCATTTTCCTGGATGCACTTCTACACTCCCTGTACCTAGCGTGTAGCTCTAACACCCATAACCATGAACTCACTTTCAGTGATGACCTTGGTGGCAGTGTTCCAAATGTCCCCAGGAAGTACTTGAACTTCTTGAAGTTATTCTCTTGCTGAGTTTAGACCCATAAATCTTAAGTGATTTTACATAGTTTTGTTTTTATGTATTGAGATTATATAATGAAATTATATATCATGAAATTCTATACCAGTCCAAGTGTTGCTATATTTGATCAGATACTTTCTATCAATAAATATTAATAATGTGTATACAATGAACAATAAATAAATTTCTTTCAAATAGTGGCATATAGTCTCTCATGTTTTTTTAAATCCATGTATCTGATGGAATCAAATTGCTTAAAACATTGTCTACACTTTCAAACGTTCAAAACTACATTGCCAAACAAGTTTTGCTTGATATAAGTTTGAATTCTGTTATCACTCACTTTCTATGTCAATATATTGGAAATCTTATGCTCTAGTTTTAATAGTTTTAAATTTTAATAATACATTTCTAAAAGTTTCACAAATATTATTTTTCAAATATTATCTTGTATTATTATGTCTCAGAGCTTGACACCATTAATTCTGGAGGGACTAGCACCATGTTCTAGAGATAAAATTGTATAAACTTATAATAACTGCAGATAAATCAGAGGTTATTATTTGAGTAGCAAAATAGTAAGAAACAAAGAAAATGTTGATTTTACTCAGCTCTTCGATAAAATTCCCTTATACATTTTTAAGGAAAATATTAAATGATTAATATTATTATTATTATTTAGAAAGGATATTCTTATT
Source organism: Myotis myotis (assembly GCF_014108235.1). Taxonomy (NCBI): domain Eukaryota; kingdom Metazoa; phylum Chordata; class Mammalia; order Chiroptera; family Vespertilionidae; genus Myotis; species Myotis myotis. The sequence goes on along the minus strand of NW_023416324.1, from coordinate 201,316,714 downwards.
ATTTTTAGAAAGGATATTCTTAACTTTGTTTTCTTATGAGCAATACAAAGTAAAACCAATATAAATGTTCTGGGGCAAAATTCCACTTTGATATGGGATCTGAAATCTAAGAAATATACATACAACAGACTATTCTGTGACTACATTTTGGACTATAATTTGCTCGTTATCTCTTTTTTAAGCTCACAAATTATAAGCACAAACTCAATATTTGATTTTCATATTTGACATCCATAAAGCAACAAGAAAACACAGTATTTAAGTGACTGTATTTCCAATATAACTTGGTTCTTAAAATAATATTGCTTCATTTTTACACAAGACAAAGCTTTTTGGAAGATCCATGACTATGGCACCCACATGTATCACTTTTATGCTGCTGTAGGAGTAGATCTGACAAACATTCAGCAAACAGATGGCTAACCTTCTGAATGACATTATTCATGTTAAACAAAATGGCTTTCTGAGGATCATAACAGAGCACCTGCTCTAGCGTTATTCTTCTAAGGGCAGAGGACATTCAGGATTTGTGAGACTGCCACCTGCAACATCAGGCGTATGATTGCCGACAGCCTTATAAGAAAGGGAATTGCTAATAAATTAGCAGCAATTCTTCATCTTATCATGCTCATCACTAAGCAGGTATAAAATTTAATTTGTGAAATTATTCATATTTATTTATTTATTCGAAGAAGGGAAGGACTTTAGGTACATTTTGGTAAACCTTAGAGTACAATTATTTTTTTAAATGCACTATAAAGCTATAAGTAAACTGAATCAATTACTTCTGAAATTTTAAATGAAAAAACACATATATCACAATATTCAATGTTATTCTTATATATTTACTAGTAATTTTCCAATCTTATTTCAAATATCTCTTATCACAATATTTCACATTTGTACTAGATGATTATTTTGTGAATCAAAATTTATTATTATTAAAGCATGCTCCTGATTAAATTATTTCCCTTTTCTTCATATGTAACTGCATTTCTGATGAGTTCTTTCAATATACAATTTCCCCCAATGAAATGTAAATCTGTCTACTCAGGATCCGTAATCAGTGGTCAGTGAAATATAGTTAGCCTTACCCAATGGTTTACTTCTCTACAAAAATTGATGCTTATTCTGTTATCATATATTCACAGTTAATTTTCTCAAATTATTTATTATGTCTGCTTCCTGGTTATTTTGTCAGTCCTGACTATTACTCAGACATATTACTGCACCATACTAGCTGCATCATTATGAACAATAGTACATCTAAAAAAAAAAAAAACTGTCCCTACAGATTTCTTTTTATAAAGTTGTTTCAGGAGAGATGGTTTATTAATTTTTTTAAAAAATCCTCACTCAAGGATATTTTTCCATTGATTTTTTAAGAGAGAGTAGAAGAGAGAGGGAAAGACAGAGAAAAATATTGATGTGAAAGAAACACACCGATTGGTTGCCTCCTGCACGCGCACCCTGGCCAAGGCCTGGGCAGGGGAGGAGCCTGCAACCAAGGTACGTGCTCTTTACTGGAATTGAACCTGGGACCCTTCAGTCCGCAGGTTGATGCTCTATCCACTGAGCCAAACTGGCTAAAGCTGTCCCTAAAGATTTTGACCCTACCACTGTCACCAAAGGCTGAGTATATTGATAATGTATTTGATGCACTTGTCTACTTCAGAAAACCAACACCATCAATAACTAGCAAAAGAGATGTGTCTTCTTGCTATGCTTTGTTAGTAATGAAAAGTTTATTTTGTGGTATCTCTTCCAGATGAAAACGTATCCATTGACTTTAGAAAGATATTTGATTATGTGCATATTTATAGCTTTATTTTTAAATTTTTAATGTAAAAATTTTTAATTACAATTGGCACACAATATTACATTAATTTCAGGTATATAGCGTAGTGATTGGACATTTATATAACTTATGAAGTGAGCATGTATACTTATAGTTTTATACCTAGACATCATCATGACATTTTAAACCATATTTTGATGTATTATATACATAAGTACAATGATAGCATGAGAAACAAACTTTCAATGTACTGAAAGTTACAGAAATCAGTCACTTTTATATTCATTTTACATATATTTAAAATTAATGTCTAAAATAAATAAGACAAATCCTTAAATACAGGGTGTCTCAAAAATGTATACACACATTGAATAATTATTACTTCCAATGGGTTAAATCTGAAAAGAAAGAAACATCAATTGAGCTATCAGCTGTTAAGTGTATATACAGTTTGGGGGGAGTGCCCTAGATATATATGCCTGTCTACCCTAAAAGAGACAATGGTGTGTTGCTTTCACATTCTAAAAACCTAAGGAGGTGGTATGTGAGTCACTCACAGTCCAGACAAGGAGATGATTGGCCTAATTGTGGTTAAGCGACAAATTGGGAAAATATTGATTGTCACTTAAGTTCTATTGAACTTCTTCATTTCCTTCCCTTCAAGAAATTAATCTTTTAGTGCCATTTACATGAAGTACATAAAGTAATTAAATATACCGTAAGGGCTATTTCTTAACAAATTCGCTTTTTACTTTAATTATTATAAAAAATTATAATAGTTGTAGAAGAGTTATGAATAAGACTCCTGATTTATAAGATTTGTGATAGTGGGATGTTTACTCTTAATAAGATGAGAGCGGCCTCAAACAGAAATTACTATAGTTTATAGTTTATTGTATCTGCCATAGGACCAATTTGGTTAGTATATGTGAATGTATGCTCTAAGAAATAGCATATTGTTTTGGAATTTTCATACCACATTTTTCTGTGTTAGAGCAGTGTTTTCTGAGAAAAATTTTAACTCATTCTGGAGATCTATTTTAGACACATTCCTGTGTTGTAGCATTTTATTTAACGCTACCCCAGTTAGAGATTTTAGATTTCACCAGGATTTGCCAGTCCTCCTTTTCCTAGGTTGATTATCAAAACACATAGAGCTCCTTTTAATCTTCAGTGTAATCTAAACCTACCTCAAGAATGTCAAGCATTGAAAAATAAGAGGGGTCATCTTGAAAATGTGTGCATGAGATTCATCAAAATAGCAAATTTCAAGGAGTAAGTGGGGTGTTTTTTTTTAGAATGTACTCTTTGCTGATTTCAGTCTAACACCAGACATGTGTATGCATATTATTCTCAACAGTCTGACTGCCTCTCATTTTTCACTGTTTGGAAAGATTTCAATCCATTTCCTACTGTGTGTGTGTGTGTGTGTGTGTGTGTGTGTGTGTGTGTGTGTGTTACTTATTAATATCTACATTGCCAAATGTTTTTTTGTTGTTTTCTGGAAAATAGCATTTTTCTTAAATTAATCTTAACCTTCACCTTCCCTCAAAAAGATAAAACCTATTCATAAGTAAAACCCTTTATGTATATTAGGATTTTCTCTCTTCAAGTCTTTAAAGTCAAGTGCCAAGTTAGTCTGGTTTTTCTCTTCTTTTTTAATTATTAGTTTAGTTAAGATGTCAAATATTATCAGATATAAGGCTACCAATTTTCTGGCCTGGTAAAGGTCTTATTCTAATAAAGGTCTTATTCTAATTCAAAATAATATTTATCAGATATATATTGGTCATGTCTTTAGCTACAGTTATTCAGACTACATTTTTACCTTTTTAAAGAATAAATTGCACAACCTAAAATTTTAGAGGTGATATAAAATACGTGACAGCTGCTCTATTTCTTTCTTCCATTAATTTTGGGATTGTATTTAAATCTGTCCAGTAAATCTGAAATGATTGATTATTTAAACTTTATGCTATTAATTATGCCTTTATATTTTTAATATTTATAACATTTATTTTAATATAAGCATATCTTATTAGGAGAGACAATTTATAGAAATATATTATACTATTGCTTTTTGTAACCTTTCTATCTATAATTCTTTAGCCTTCTGTTATTTAATGCTTCTTCATTTTTCAGAAAAGGATTCAGAAGTTTCATCTATTAATAATTGTGTTAGTCAGGTATCACACTTTCTAGTTCACAAAGTGTTAGCCTGTTTGCTTAAAATTCAGAATATTTAATGTTCCTAAATTATTTAAACTTCTATTTTAATATTTCTGTCTTTATTAGAATAAGACCTTTACCAGGCCAGAAAATTTAGCATCAGCCTTCATTCCTTAGTGCCATGTGTATCCCACATATATGTTGTTCCTTTAAAATGTATCTCTACTCTGGTTAGCTTTCTTCTGTATCTCTACTGCTACCATGCAGATCATCACCAGCTTTCTCTTGAACCACAATAATAGTCCCTGAATTGGTATCTTCACTTACTTTTCTGCTGATCCATTCCAATTAATATTTTGCGTAACATTCAGAATTACTAAACAAAGCAAAACAACAAAAACACAGCAAAGGCATGGGTTGAGTCAGGTTGGTGGCCTATTAAGAGTGTTTTTGTGACTTCCCTTTGACCTTAGAACCCTATGTTATATATCCCTTAACACATCTTACCCTTCATCTTGAGTTACTATGCCACACCCATGTCACTACTCTCCAGCTCTACTTCCAAATAACAGTCATTATGTTTGTGTGACTTTTATTATTTTTCATTTCTCAATTTAGCTGAGATCTGGGATCTCAAAACTTGACAGATGGTATAACATCATGGTTATGATATAGCACTGGAGTAGAACCACCCATAATCTAATACCAACTCAATCTTTCATAACCAGTGTGGTCTTGAGCAGTTTGCTATATCTCTGTATTGGTTTTTCACCTCTAGGATGAAGCTAATATTACCTATCTTAAAAACTTGTTATAAGAAATAAATAAGTTAATATATGTAAAGAACTGAGAAGAGTGTATAATGTATTTTGAGCACTGAATAAAGGTCAATTGTTAGGCTTTTATCTCAATAAAATGTTCTTTATAAGTCCATTAGTAATTCTTAAAACAATAGCAATTATAAGTAGAGCAGATACTTTAATAACTCTTGCTTCATTTCAAGGGCTATCTCCTCTAACTAGATTCTTTCTGTTGGTCTCTAACACTAAACCCTGATTGTTTCGTTCAATCATCTTAAAATCTTAATTACATACTAGTGGCTCAGTGCACGAAATTCATGCACGGGGGGGTGGGAGGGAGGTTGTCCCTCAGCCCGGTCTGCACCCTCTCCAATCTGGGACCTCTCAGTGGATGTCCAACTGCCGGTTTAAGCCCGATCCACTGGCAGTCGGAAATCCCTTTCACAATTTGGGACCGCTAGCTCCTAACCACTCACCTGCCTGCCTGCCTGATTGCCTCTAATCGCTTCTGCCTGCCAGTCTGATTGCCCCCTAACTGCTCCCCTGCTGGCCTGATTGATAGCTAACTGCTCCCTTGCCTGCCTGATTGCCCCCAACTGCCCTCCCCTGCTGGCTTGATTGCCCCCAAGGCTTTTATTTGTATAGATAATATACACATTCAAATATACAGATGTATCAGGTCGGCAGGGAAGGCCTATCATGCAAAAGTAGGCCTTCCTTCCCCTGGCTGCCAATAGCAGCTTCCCTCTGGCACCCGGGAGGGGCTCCCCTCGCAGCCCTGGCTTCGTCCGGAAGGATGTCCAGTCTAATTAACATATTATGCTTTTATTATTATAGATATAGAAAATTTCAGGGCATTTCCTTGAAATTTCTTGAAGCAAACAATAGAAATCAATTGCAAAGTTCTGAGGAACCCAGAACGTCCCAACTCTGATGGCATTGCATTGCTAGGTCAAAGTCCTTGACCTGCCCAAACTGCAGTTTCCATTCTGCATTATCTGTACTCCTTCCTCACCTTTGCTTGTTTCAGAATGGCAGCTTGCTGATAATTGTCAAGGTCTCCTAGAAAGTGCCTAGACTGGAGCGGCATCCACTTTCCTTTGAAGATGCACACATACCAATTTGTCTCATTTCCAGCTCCTTCATTCACCATCTAGTATTTTTGGGATGGTCATCCACTGCCACATGCCCAGCTTTCAGAGCTGAACGGAAGCTTTCCACCCAGACAATTGTGGATTCAGACCCTGAGTCTACCTCTCCTTATCTGGAAAATAAAGTTTAAAAAAAGCACACATCTATTTTATAACTTTCTAACGATAGGGATAAAGTGTCTAATGTGTGAATGATGCTTAAAGGTGATGGATCAGTACAATAGCAAAGAGCTTTTTCTTTTTGGGTGAGTCTGGTTTTCAGGGAGTTGGGCTCTTTAAGGGGGCGTCACCCTAGTTTCCTATGCAAATTGTCCAGCCTGTCCGGTGGCAGGAGTTGGTGGCCCTCTAACCCAGAACCGACAGTCACACTCCGCTGGTGCCGCTAATCCATGTCCTGAAAGGAGCAAGCCTGCGCCACGTGAGCGAGTGAGTGAAAGTGGTGCCACCCACAGGTGGCAGGCACAGCTGAAGCCTGCCATTCCCCGCCTCTCTCTCCTTGGAATTCCTCCAGAGGAGGCAGGCGAGCTGTGTGCCGCCACACTGCTCCTCTTTGCACATCCATTCCCCAAATAGGGGCTCCCCATTCCCCACTGCCCATGCCCCTACATGGGCTGGGCACTCCATCCATACACAGTGCCGTGCTGTGGTGCCCAGACTGGATGTAGCATCCCCATCCCACCCCCGTCCTTGCCTGTCACCTCCGAGGCTGGGGCAGGACTGGAAGTCTCCGGCAGGGAGGCCGCTCACACTGCCTGCTCTCGCTGGGGCGACCCAGGACGCCAAACCCGCTCTCTGGCTGGCTCCGTGGCTCCAGCTGGTGCCACCATCTTTGTTGGGTCAATTTGCATATTCCCTCCTTATTGACTCTGGGCCCCACCATCTTTATTGCAGAGTGATGGTTAATTTGCATATTACTCTTTTCTTAGATAGGATATATTTATTTCTTTGTGTGTATATAACCTATACAGATCACAAAACTCTAAGGTCCAGGCAAATAAATACTATGCCTATTTTGTTTATCACTGTATAACTTGCACCTAAAACTCTGAAAAGAAGACTGATAAGTAAGACCAGTAAGTGCTAAATTAATACTATTGGTAGAATTGAATTCCTTAAGCAACTGAATGAGAAAAGCTTTTGAGATTAGAGAATGAGCTCCCCAATAAGACAAGAAAGGCAATCCACTCACCTAACATAAGTGGCTAAAGAAGACAATTTGGCAGGCAGCTCTTAAAATACTATAACTTTCAGATAAGCAGATTCAATGAAAAGATCCAACTGGAACATTGGTGGGTGAATAGAGGTGGTGTGGAAGGTATCTTCCAGTAGACAGTAGGAAAAATCCAGATAATCTGTAAGTAAAAGGCATCTGTCAATAAGTAGTGTAAATATCTGATCATTGAGCTGTTCAGTTCTTGGTCAGGGATAGTACTAGCAACAGGGAATGAGACTCAGGGAAGCCAGGTAAGAAATAGTGTGCCAGGTGAAGATTTTGTCATAAAAGGTGAAATAAAAGCACAAAGCCTAAATATATTGTGATGATAGCATCATGCTGACCAACATAATTGGAGGACTATGTTTCCTTTAATAGTAATTAATTTGTTTAACCATTAATTGTCTTATGTCCTCATTTAGGGATATTTATTTAGAGAAACTTTTTTGTATAAACTATACTAGGCACACTAAAAAGCAAATTCGGCAAACTTTCTGAAATGAATGAAGTTACATTTAATGTGTATTTTGCTTGATGATTTCATTATGCTTCACTTTGTCTTTGATTTTTCTCACTTCACTTAAATTGTTGTAGCAATTTTTCTTTGCTCTTCATCCTCTGCCAAACAGCTGATCTTATTTGAATTAAAAAATGCAGCTGTCTTCATCAATCTTTCATGGTATATATGGATTTAAAAAATAAACTTCTAAGTACAAAAACTCATGACATTATTCAGCTTATGAGCTAAATCAAGATCTGCTTTTCACGATGTAGCTATTTCCATTCCTATGCAAATTTTACTTTGTTCTTAGTACTGACATTTTCCTCCATTTCACAGTTGGCGGAATTAAAACATAGACTGACAGATTACAAGTAAACTCCATTATATTAATGCAAAAGCTCAAATTATCCTAATTATAACTGATAATAAAATTTATAAAAAATGCTAATGTCATTGTTAGTTTATGTAAAATGTCAGTCATTTCAATTTATATATCTGTTTTAAGGTTCTTCTGTTTTCACATTTCTAAAATTATGATGGTTATGCAGAAATATCTAAAAGCCTCTGTAAATTAATCACAATGTCCATAAGGCATTAAAAATAAAATGTAAAATAACAAAGGTAATATTTGGCATTCATATTCTCCCTATGTTTAAAAATTATTCTGGAAGCTAGAATACCTATTTTGTACTTTGATTAAAATTCAATGTTTATTATTCTTTTTAAATTGCACTCATATGTGTAGTTAAGGGGGGAATAAAATTATTTTTTAGATTCAGGTGTTTGTATTAGGTGTGACTGAAAGTTGTTGTCAAAATAGTGTACACCTACATAAAAAAATAATTATACTTACACATTTCCAAGTTGCCAATAGTATTGGATTTGTGAAGAAATGCATACTTGGAGCATGTTCTTACTTTCAAACTTTTAAATAAATCATTAACCATTTCACTGAGATCACAGCTCTCTGGGCTCTGAATGCCCTGAATCATATTATTAAGACATATTAAATTAGTATTAACCTTGTCTTTGCTACATACAACTTTATAAAGAATGATATTCTTATCTGTCAACTAATTGCACCAATAAACTTCACTGCTGTGGCATAATTAATAGACCATAATATTAAAGAAGGTGACACTTCTCACTTTTTTAGAACTCTCAACTTGGAATTTAAAAGAATAAAATAGGTTCCTAGTACCAAGATTTTAAGAGTAGTATCTAGTAGGCAGTTAACGAAAACAGCTTTATTTTCCTTAACAGCAATCAAATAAAAAGAACTAATTGTCCCTTTTTATTGGTTCAATTGGAACCTAAGCTCTAGAGACAGTGTGAATAGTATCCTACTGTTATAGTCTATTTTACCATCTGTACCTTAAAATTGTAGCTACCAAATCAACAAACAAAAGACTGAATTATGCAAACTATATTATGCCAAGTCTTAAAATTGTTTATTAACAGTCTCTAGTGATTCTGTGTATTTAAAATAAATATTCATTTAAAAAATAACCAGCCAGCCAGCGTGGCTCTGGGTTGTGCTATGACCTATGAACCAGGAGGTCATAGTTCAATTACCGGTCGGGGCACATGCCTGAGTTGTAAGCTGGATCCCCAATAGGAGGCATGCAGGAGACAACCAATCAATGATTCTCTGTCATCACTGATGTTCCTATCTCTCTCTCCTTCTTTCTTCCTCTCTGAAATCAATTTTAAAGATAACCAGATTTTAATTCATATATATATATTTAGATAATTAGAATTTTTAAAACTAAATATTAAACAAGTCATAAAATTGTTTTATAATTTTTATAGAATTATTTTAAAAATATTTATCTTTCATTGTCTTTCCTAAGAACATTTACTTTAGCTGAATAATTAAAGTTGTCTCTTCCAAAATTTAACCATTTAGAGTGTTTCTTAAAGTATGTTGCAGTGCCCTCTTTAAAATAAAATAAAAATGGTCAAAGGTGTATTTATGTCTTAAGACACTCTCACTATTTTCAAGCAAGATAGTTTTAACTATATTCGTGAACACAAGAATTAATCTTAAGAAATGAATTTTCACATAAACAAATATAGCAATTTGAGACTTGGGAGAAAGAACATATGTAGTTGTGTTTTTTGTTTGGGTAGAACAAATATAAAAGTTAGTCTATCCATATATAGTGTAGACTTTAAAAAATAAGGCAAATTCCAAAATGCAATGTACTGTTTAATGATTATAGATATTACATATAAAATCACATTTAATCTGAAGACCCACAGTTTTCAAATTCTAATCTTTGAATAAACTGAGTTGAGTTAAAAATACAAGGTGTTTTCTAACTTGAAGTCAGAAGAGTCTAAAGCAAGATTAGCCATAAAGATAGGGTTTGTAAGGCTGTAAAAATATCTTAAATAATTTGTTTTAAATTTCAAATTAAACTGACAACCTTTCGGTGCATGGGAAGACGCTCAACCAACTGAGACACACTGGCCAGGGCTTCTTATTTTCTTTTGTTTGTTTGTTTAACATAATGCTAAATTTCAAACGCATGTTGGTACTTAGGCCTCTGACCACATGTAATGTAAGTACAGATGTTATCAATGACTATACTTATTCATGGTCTCTTAAATATTAATTTTAACCGTGCACTATTTTTATTTTCCTCTCTCCTCTACATTAGGGAAGTTAATAGTCTTTCATGTGGATTCACAGTATTTTAAAGCCCTCAACTCCTCTTTCTATTTATCCCATCCTTTTCTGTCTGATATTCACATGTTAATTATGGTCTACCTGTGACCTCCTTATTCTCCATATTGACTGACTTTTTATCCTAGCCTTACATTTCTCTCTCTTTTTGCTTAGCAGACTGCCATTAGCAGTCATGAAAAGTCTACTCAGACCTGGGGGGACAGACGGGAAGAACAGTAGGCAGGAGCCATGGGCTGGAGTAAAGGGAAACCTTTTCTTAGTTTCCAAACATGTATCTGAAAATTACAATGAAAAAATAATATACAGATTTCAAAAAATGAAATTAAAAATATTAGCTTTTATTTTCTGAAATTGTTTTATAGTTTTATCAAAATAATTTATTCAGATAATTTTTAAAATACATCATATTCTACTAAAGGATTTCTGCAAAATCAATAGCAATATTATACTCCACATAACCCTAGCCATTATCTGTAGAAACAACTACTTTGAAATATCTTAATTGCCTTTTTCCTGGGATTTATTTCTAAGTACTGTGCTGAGATTGCCAATTAAATATGGCAAACACACACAAAAAAAACTACATAAATTCTTTTCAGCTGACCCCAGGAAAGCTTCATTAAACCATTAGAGGACATTGAGTAAATAGATGAGGTAATGATAAATGGCAAAGCCAACAATATTTGGAAGCTGGACGCTAGATAGGAGAAATGATATTGCCTTCTAAGAGCAGGCAAATCTGGAGCATCGCCACCAATAAAAAGCCAAGAAACTCAACCTCTGTATCCTGGAAAGACTCAGGGACTGAAAGAATCAGTATTTCTGGAGACAAGAGTGCTGAATAGGCTGAAAAATAAGATAATTTATTGAAAGCTTGTAGAGAGAGAAAGTGTGATACTAGAAACTTTCATCCAACCCATGTAGTCAGGCTGGAGAGGTTTAAACAACTTGGAGCCATCAAGCTCTCCTGACAGCAGAGTTAGTGAAGAATCAGCCGAGTTGACGGGGACATCAGGCATGTCTGCGCACATAATGGAAATAATTTAATCTTTCTTTTTCAAATCAGTGCTTAGAATGCGATTTTAATAATGCAGACAAAATATGGACATCCAGCACAAGATAAATTACCCATTGATGTGGGCATATGGGGAAATCTCAATGGAATGCCCAGTTATCAATCAGATAATTCTCAAACCCATCAATCAATAATTCCAGCCCATTCATATAAAGTTTATATATATACATATATATATATATTAAACTTCATTCTTAAATACAAAGAGCCAAGGATCAGCAAGCCGTTAAGAAGAGCACATAATATGAAGACTGGATTCAATTAAATAAACAACATAACAGGACAGATATATAATTAAACATTTTAAAAATTAAATTGTCTCATTGGCAAAGGTTGATTGCAATCATATTTGAGGTTTGACTCAACCTTAGGCAATGCATATCGTCTTCTATTTTCCAATATGAAATTGAATTTACATGAATTTCTTACAGAACTGGAGCTACATATTAAAAACTATTATAATCACTATAGTAAAATTAATAGGTGTCATAGTATTTGAAATTGAAAGAAAACTTAGAAATCACATAATGAACTTTACTCACAATTTAGGACCCTCTTCCTCATTACTTTGTTTTGGTATTTTTTCTGGTAATTACTTAAGTATAGCTAACTCTTTAATAATAGACAAATGGAAACTCAGAGAAGACTCAGAGAGAATGACACCCAGGTGGTCAAAAATTATTATTAGTGATACGCCTGTCATTACCTTTTAGGTTTATTGATTTCATTGGCAGGTATCTCATTCCATATCTTAGCAAAAATCACCATCAGAAGCTCCAGACTGTAAACCACTAGCTTGTCATCTCTAGTGAAAAAGTCTCCCCCTTTTCTAAAATCAGGAGACAATTTGCTTGTCCTGGTCTGAATCATATGTCTTCCTGTGGTCTGCTTCGTGGTCAGCACAACCCCAAACCCATGGATGGACTAATTGTGAATGACTTCTGCAGGGCGGGGCGGGGGCGGGGGGGGGGGGGGAAAGGTAAAAGGAATACTTGCATTATGTACCAAGAAAAGAGATGCTGGGTGTGGGAAAGTGCAGCTACAGCTGCCTACAGACACAAAAACTAGCGTGCTCATGTGAAAGAGACAAAGGACAGTTGTGTTCTTTTGACAGTTCTGATGATACCTGGGCCTCTGCTCCAGACTTTTTGCTTACTTCTAAACTTCATCTAATTTGGTTTCAATGCTTTATTTATACTGTGCACTATCTGATAAATTTAAACATGGCCAAGGCACCTAAAAGGGAAAGAACAGAGTACCAGAAATTGTTCACCCATTCAAGTTTAAGGTTATCCTGCTGAACTAGTATGGTAGGAGAACTGAATGGACCACTGAAAACTAATGGGCATCAATCGAGTTACTTTCTTCTTTGGAAGTGAAGTAGTGTAAGGCAGTCAGTAATGTCAGTAAAGACAGTGGAGTAATGGCATATACTTTCTTTCCTTTAAAATTTATTTTTCCATCACCACTTATCCCCTCCATGCCCTCTCTCACCTCTACCCATCCCCCTCCACTCCTGCAATCACCACAACTGTACATGTCCATGAGTTCTCACATATAGTTCCTTGAGGTTAGAAATCATTAGGAAGAGGAGAGGAGAGAAGAGGAGAGGAGAGGAGAGGAGAGGAGAGGAGAGGAGAGGAGAGGAGAGGAGAGGAGAGGAGAGGAGAGGAGAGGAGAGGAGAAGAGAAGAGAAGAGAAGAGAAGAGAAGAGAAGAGAAGAGAAGAGAAGAGAAGAGAAGAGAAGAGAAGAGAAGAGAAAAAAATATTTCCCTTGAGATATTCTCCTTGAGAAGATGACAAAGAGTGTATCCAGTCTCAAATGGAGGTGAGTGTTGATCTTATATTAGAGCCAAGATATTGTATGGAGAGAAACAGTAAAAACAATATATTATATATACTTAGGACATTGGGTAGATGTGACAGTGTAAGCTTTTAGAAACAATCTTTGTATTTCCCTTTCCTCAGTGTAAAGAAAAGCAATAGTAGCAAATGGAGAATTTTGTGTAGGTTCGGAGGTTTGAGAACAGGAAAGACAATAAAGTAGTTGACTAGAAGACCAGGAGAAAAACTGAACCATGGAAATGCAGTACCATAGACAGGAGCTAGTATGGTCCACTTGAAGTAATTGTCATGAAGGTAAAGTGAGACCAGACAGCCCTGTTCATCAATAGAGAAATAAGCAAAATGTTGGAGTTTTGTTCAACATAAAATAAAAGAAGGAATAAAAAGAGAATTAAATGATTTTAGCTACTGTCCTTAAAGATAAACTATGTGGTTTAACCTGTGTGTGAAGAAAGTAAGAAAAGAACTCTCAATGAAACTATAGCACAATCATTGAATTTTAGGTACTGGTGAGGTCTGAAAGACTAGATACGACAGAAAATGTTGTGGAAAGGTAGGAGATGTTTAGAAAGTGAATGCATACATTGATCCTGATATTGGTAAAGAGCTGTAGTTATAACTGATAACAACGCCTAGGCCAGTGTAAGAACTAGGGATAGACCATAGACCAGTGATGGCGAACCTTTTGAGCTCGGTGTGTCAGCATTTTGAAAAACCCTAACTTAACTCTGGTGCCGTGTCACATAGAAATTTTTTGATATTTGCAACCATAGTAAAACAAATACTTATATTTTTGATATTTATTTTATATATTTAAATGCCATTTAACAAAGAAAAATCAACCAAAAAAATGAGTTCACATGTCACCTCTGACACGTGTGTCATAGGTTCGTCATCACTGCCATAGACTGATCTACATTGGAAATGAAGATCATTGGAGGAAAGGAGGCAAGCCACCAAGACTCCAAGCAATTTGAAAGATACTGATATGGACATATAAGATAGGAATTAGCCCTGACCGGTTTGGCTCAGTGGATAGAGCGCTGGCCTGCGGACTGAGGGGTCCCAGGTTCGATTCCAGTCAAGGGCATGTACCTTGGTAGTGAGCACATCCCCAGTAGGGGGTGTGCAGGAGGCAGCTGATCGATGTTTCTCTCTCATCCATGTTTCTAACACTCTATCCCTCTCCCTTCCTCTCTGTAAAAAATCAATAAAATATATTTTAAAAAATATAGGAATTATAACAACAGTAGTATTGAGGAGATGGCAATGACGCAAGTACAAAAATCTTTAGGGAAGCCATGTGGGTATTTGTAGGTGGTAGAAAGGAGGGGGCCATAGGTAGTGTGAAGATGACTGCAACAGGAAGAATATAGGCTTGCATCATCAGATGGCTTGAGATTCAAAGCAAGAGAAAAGAAGAAAGGCCTGGATATATAATGAGGAGCAAGAACTTTTTCTTTCTGTGCAGGATCTATGGTATTAAAGGCATGGGAGAAAAACACAACCATATGAGAGGGCTCCAAGGGAAGTACTAGTAAGTGTTCACAGCAGAGCCATTTTATGAGGGAAAAAAGTTAAGTAGCTCCATAACATAGCATACATATGATTATCATTTATGCATTTGAAACACTAAGCCTTTGAATGACTCTCTCTATTTCAGAGGGTTTTAGTACATTTAATCAGGGGAGAAGCTATTTTTACAGGGTAGGTGCAAAGTTTATGAGAATGAAGGAGATATATAGTTGTCAGTATCTAAGCTTATAAAAACAAGTTTTTGTAATGATATGTTTTTGACATTTTTGAAAAATAAATTGCTCATGAGTCATTAGTCAACTGTTTTTCTTTAATTAAGGAATTTGAACACTAATTGAACAAACAGCAGGGAATAGAAATGAAACCCCTCTTCAGTCATTTTCAGGTCATAAGGGTAGCAGTATATTAAAATGTTTATGAAATTTTAGATCTGAGTGTGAACTTATGATCATCATGATTTCAGATGAGGGGCTTCAAAATTTAACTACATCTTCTTTTCCATTTAATTTTATCACTGAATATAATTTTCTGAAACTCCAGAATAATCACCATATTTGGGGCAGGGGTTGTCTAGTTTAAATACCCTAACTTTCCTGTAATAAGCATCTCTATACTTTGGCACATTGATAAACAGTATTAAATAATACTGAAAATAATATATCTAGTAAACACTGATGTTTAGTGAAATAGAGGGCTTTATAAATTAATGTTAGTAGAATTACTTTGGCTATCTTATGTTTGTCTAACAAAAATATTAACTATTTAGCAATACATTCAACCATTAAGTATAATTCCTTATTATCCTATACAAAATACTGAACCACACTATTATTTGCTTCACCTAAACAAGATAGTTTTAAAGAAAATAAGATAATTCTACAGGACACTGACACAGAATTCTCTTTTCTTTAGACGAAACACTTAGTGACTCATATAACAATCTCAAAATTTCTTAAACAACCAGTTGTAAAAAACAGATAAATAGTGGTCTTGTGCATTAGCCTTGCCAGAGAGGTTATGTTAGAGATGGACCAAATTACAATTACAAAAATACAAAATACAATAGCTTATGTATAACTGTAAGTGGAGGGCAGTACCTACCTATCTAGGAAGCTGAAACAATCAATATGTGAGTCTTTGAAATTATGAATGCTGTTCCCTTCAATGTGAACCTCAGCACTATTTTTAAGGTTTTAGCACTAACATTTCTGGCTCAGAGTTATTTTGTTATTAGTCTTGCTTTTAGTAATAAACTCATGAATACAATGACCCCTTGGATATTGAAATTAATTCATAGTTATTCTAAGTCATTGTGTAAGAGAGCTTCTGTTAAATGTTTCTTGTGGTTCTTAAATTTGTTTTTCAGGACAATCAATATGATAAGTCACTCGATATAACAGGATAACAAAAAGTCTATGAAAACATACTCATTCCACATAAGAGCTGAACATCCTTCCCAGAAGATAGGAATTGCTTAACTGTGATTCCTGTATCAGAATTGTGTTATTTACATATATATGTTTTAATTACTTGGTGCCTTTTATATGTTTTACTCATCTCTTACCTTAGAATTTTTGTGAGTAGGGGCAATTTTGGTTCCTACTTTATGTTTTCAGCCACACTTAGAACCATGTCTTGCCTTATAAATAGTTCAACATAGGTTTGAATGAATGAAAAATAATACAATTTGGATTCCCCATAAAGCACATTATGAGATAAATACTACACACTGGAGATTTATCCTATCTAATAAAAGAGTAATATGCAAATTGACCATCACTCCAACACACAAGATGGCCGCTCCGATGTGGACACAAAATGGCCAGCAGGGGAGGGGAGTTGGGAGGGACCAGGCCTGCAAGGGAGGGCAGTTGGGGGCGATAAGGCCTTCAGGGGAGGGCAGTTGGGGGGGACCAGGCCTGTAGGGAGGGCAGTTGGGAGGGACCAGGCCTGCAGGGGGGGAGTGTTGGGGGGAACCAGGCCTGCAGGGAAGGGCAGTTGGGAAGGACCAGGCCTGTAGGGAAGGGCAGTTTGGGGCAATTGGGCCAGCAGGGGAGCAGTTAGGTGTCGATCAGGTTGGCAGGGGAGTGGTTAGGGGATGATCAGGCTGGCAGGCAGAAGTGGCTAGGGGCAATCAAGCAGGCAGGCAAGCGGTTAGGAGTCAGCAGTCCTGGATTGTGAGAGGGATGTCTGACTGCCCGTTTAGGCCCCTATCCCTGATAGGATAAGACTGTTATTTATCCCTAAGGGGTTCCAGATGGTACATCACAGCCCTCGCACAAATAAATAAAATGTATCATTGATTCATCATATCTTTAGCACACTTACAGATATACAAGGCAGGATGGAGAGTCAAAGGAAACAAAGATATGGATAGGAATATTAAGAAAGGCTTCATGGGGCATTTTTGTCTTTGAGCTATGTATTTTTGTACTCAAAATGCCTGTGGAATAATAGGCATGAATACACCAGGATACATACCACAGAAAGAATATTCTGATTATGTAAATAGCATGAGCAAAAGCACAAAAAGGGAACTAAAGAGGAAAACAAAAAAGAGAAAAAATATTTACTTTAGTTGATGTATGAAAGGATATTTTAGGGAGAAAATCAGTAAATATAAGCAAGGGTTATGTTGTGGCAATAACTGAAGTTCAGATCTATTTATTTCCCCTTTGTTTTATTTTTTTTCATTAATTTAATGGAGTATCTGTTTTATTGTCCTTGTTTCTTTACAATATTTTGAGGTCAATGGACCTTAAATAATAATTAAATAAATTTCCTATAAATGAAAATGCCAGTAATCAGAGTAAAAAGTAATA
The DNA here is from genome assembly GCF_014108235.1 of Myotis myotis. Lineage (NCBI taxonomy): Eukaryota > Metazoa > Chordata > Mammalia > Chiroptera > Vespertilionidae > Myotis > Myotis myotis. The sequence continues at coordinate 201,299,108 of NW_023416324.1, read as the reverse complement.
GAAGGAAGAAAAGAGACATTGCAGAGGTGAAACATACTTTGGTAGTTATTTTGTAAATATGGAAACCAAAAGTACATTTGAACAAGGTTCCTAGTGTGGGTGTTAGAGAACATTGGTGACATTAGCAGAATATTAACATCAGAAACCAGGTCCCAAGTCCAATTTCCAGAGGTCAGACTTTCTCCTGAGGTTGCAACTGCCTCCAACTCTAATCAGAGTTCTGGGAACTGTTGGGTCCACTGGGACCAGAGCTGAACCAGGACTTTGTTACACTAATACAGTAAGTCCAAGCCAAACCTGACTCTCCTAGACCTTCTAAAAAAATTTCTAAGTCTCAACATGTATCCCCTACTTTGTTATGCTGGGTTCTTCTCCATAATTTAAAACTTTTCCTTAATCCCCATTCCCATTTTGAACTTTTTTACCCCTTACAGACTTCCCACAGTGTCCTGATCTCTTGAACCATTACTCTTTATTTGGGGAATCCATATGGTAATATCTTCTCAGCTGAAACCTGCCCTTAATGTCCAAAATAGTTCCTTGGCTAATAGAAGCAAGGTAGGCAGGGAAGATTAAAATGACTCTCTTAGCCCAGCTGGTGTGTCTCAGTAGTTGAGTGTCAACCTATGAACCAGGAGGTCGTGGTCTGATTCCTGGGTTGCAGGCTCCATCCCCAGTAAGGGGGCTTGCAGGAGGTAGCCAATCAATGATTCTCTCTCATCATTGATGTTCTCTCTTTCCCTTTTCCCCTCCTCTCTGAAATCAACAAAAATATATTTAAAAAATAAAAATATAATGACTCTCCTTTCAGCAGAGGCAGTCCCATTTAAAGAGACCTCCCTTTTTTTTTATTTAAAGTCTTTATTGTTTAACATATTATATAAGTCTCCTTTTCCCCCATTGACCTCTCCCCAGCTACTCTCACCCCCTAGCACATGCCTTACCCCTCTACTGTCTGTGTCCATTGGTTATGCTCATATGCATGCATACAAGTCTTTTGGTTGATCTCTTACCCTCCCCCAAATAGACTCCCCTTTTTTAATTAACGTGGATTCTTCACCATTTTCCAAATGCACCCTTCTTCCTCTCCTCTGTGACTTTCATGAGCTGTATTCTGCAAAAAGCTTTTCTTCTTTTCACTCTTTATTTGACTGACTTTTTCATTCTACTCAAACTTTAACTTGAACTTCCTTTTGAGAATTTTGCCTTACATCCTAGAGTTAGATTTCTTTGTTTGTGGTTGATAACACTACTCAGAAATTAATTGAATTTTTCTTTTGTCTGAGTGAGCTTTTACTTCTTGTCTTCAAAAGAACTGTGAAAAAATGAAGGCAACTTTATACAAACACACTTTTACGGCAATATCAACAATAACATCTTGACTCCCTGAGGATAATATACAAATCTGTGAGTTAAAAATTTGTTCAGAACTGAATTCGTAATTTAATTATGGTCTGAACTAGAGAAACTCAGCCACTTGCACATCCAACCCCAGATCCCTGTGCTGGAGGGAACCTAAGGTTTCCTTAGCCATAGACTACCCCCTAGAGAGACTGCACAGGACTTTGCACCCTACTTAAATGCAGGGATTTTGTAGTTAATTTGGTTTCTATGTTTGCATCAAAGATCTCCCATGAAAATAACTGATGGGTATTTCACAGTACAGATTGCCAAGGACTTTTGCATGTGATATAGTTACAAAGTATAGAAATGAGAGATTTGGCACTAATGAGTGAGATAATGCTTTGATGCCCACGAACACAGTGGCAAAAGAGGAAAAAGATCTCCCCAGAAGACAGTGTTGGGGAGCTGTTCAGCTGGAAGTAGGCTCTAGATATCCTTCTAAGATGGAATGAGGGGAAGAGGTTTGGCCGAGCTGAGAGCCTGGGATGCAGGCTGTTGACTCACCAGATGTAGCCTCCTAATATGCCTGTCCCAGTCATATTAGACTTCTGCTCATTGGAAACCAAGTCTACAGTGTTCTCTTCGGGGCCCAAGCCACTCAAATATTGAGCCTGCGACTCTAGTTAGGGGGCTGGGATGGGTAGATACTACTTTCCAGGACCCAGTCTAAGGAAGAATATATATCAGGGCAGTGGCTGTGAGCAGAGGGGTGTAGGGGTCATACAACAAAGCCTCGAGATTCAGCTGAGGACAGCTTTCACCTCCCTGATGCTCTGAGAATGTCTCAGGGCCTGTTGGGCAGACAGGTGTCCCACTAGAGCAGCGGTTCTCAACCTGTGGGTTGCCAACCTGTGGGTCATAACCCCTTTGGGGGTCAAATGACCCTTTCACAGGGGTCGCCTAAGACCATCAGAAAACACATATATAATTGCATATTGTTTTTGTGATTAATCACTATGCTTTAATTATGTTCAATTTGTTACAATGAAAATACATCCTGAATATCAGATATTTACATTACGATTCATAACAGTAGCAAAATTACAGTAGCAGCGAAAATAATTTTATGGTTGGGGGTCACCACAACATGAGGAACTGTATTAAAGGGTCGCGGCATTAGGAAGGTTGAGAATTACTGCACTAGAGCAAGGCTGGCAAGATTAGCCTCTCTTTGGGTGTTCTCAGTCACCATGATCACCATTAAGGAGCTAATCTTGCTACCTGAATTACTATCATTCATTCACAGGCTATAAGAAAGGCTTTTAAAGGGCCATTTAATTTACTCCAGAACAAGGACCCTCAAGGATCAGTGTAAAGAGCAGAACTTAAAGGAATAAGGGTTCGGCCACCCCGCAAGTGATCAGCAGCCACTTCTGCCTGTGCTGGGACAGCTGGTCCCCCTGCTTCAGGCAGCAGAAGTGGGATAAAAGCCAGGAAATGGCTCAGTCCCCTATGCCAGGCTGCTGTACAGGCAGGAAGAGCGAGCCTGGGGCCTCTGGCCTTGGCAGGACCACCAAAGGGCTTGGTGAGATTACATGGCTATTTCTGGGTTCCTAAATTGTACCCTGTTTCCCTGAGCCAGATGCACTGATAAGCCTAAATGATCTTCTGAAACAGTCCTGAGGCCAATTAAATATTCTTCTTCTTCTTTCTTGAATTTGCCTAGGACTCACCTAGAGCTGACAGTTAAATCCATTAATCATAGTCTTACAAATCCTTTTAAAGTCCACAGCCTCATTTAAAACTGCAATCTGAGACTCCTTTTCTGCTTGGTGTTGGTCCAGCCCACTTCTGACATGAGGCAGAACTTTATGTTTTCCCAAATCAAATATTCTGAGTCTGAATTCTAGATGTGAAACCTCCTGGCTATGAGTCCTTGGTGAATATTTTTACACTGTCTATGCTTCAGTTTCGCCACCCATGAAATGGAACTAATAGGAGAAATTGCATGATAGTGTGGCTGTGAACAAAAACTTAGATTTTTTTTAAGCGAGTGTTTAGCACAGAACCTCACAAATTGCAAGTGCTTGACATGTAATGGTCATTTCCCTCGCTTTGTCAGAAGATAGCTCAGGAGGGGATTTTGTCAAGGCCAAGACTAAGAGGGACTGGTTATGGTATGGTAGATGAGACCAGGAAATGCTACATAAATTATAGAGCCTGGTGCAAAATGAAAATACAGGGCCCTGTATTTGTAAGACATCTGCATAGTGGTTCAGAGACAGCAGGATTACACAAGTGGAAAATAGAGTCTAGGACCATCTGCATGCTCTGATCTGTATCATGGGCTTGATTGCAATAAGTTCCTATATATTTTATGTTTTTGAACTATGTTTTTACCCTTTTTTCTCTTATCCATATTTTAAAGAATATATATATATGTATATATATGATTTCCTATATATCTGGGATAAGGCAGAATAATAAATAAAACAAAAGTTCAGAAAAAAGAAATAGTGTAGTAATTTTGAGTGATACCATGGAAGGACTAGGTTTGGATCAAGACAGGAGGAAACAAGTTTCACCAAGTAGAAATCATGAGGACATCAGAGAATAAGGGAGAGGAGAGCACTGGGTTTTACCTCAGGAGTCGTTGGTAACTAGGGAGAGCAGCCTTAGTGCACCGCTGGGGGTGGGTCACAGCAATGAGACAGAATGAAGCTATTCTGGGACAAAAGGCATTTGTACTGGCCTCTGTGTGCAACTGAATTAAAGTTTTCTAAATGTGTCCACACTAGAAGCATCTTTGATCCTGAACTGTAGGCAGAGCAGAGCCTGCGGGCAAGGGTCAAGTAATGAAAGCAGACATACCAGGAGCTAAAACCAAAGAATTTAATTTGTGGTCCTGGTCTCCCTGGGGAACAGTTTTGCTTTCTCTCTGTAGCAAACTATTGCCTTTACTCGTGAGAACTATCTTGATACACAATGTTAATGTAGCAAATCTACTGAAAATATACCTCATAGAACATGTTCTCTTTGGGTCGAGTTGGCTATGTGGCCTTAAAGTTCCATCAATGGTCTTAAAGCAAGTCATTTTCTGGCAAGTTGCCATTTCTGGTTAATTTAAAATGTTCATGTTCTTTATCAAGATTATTGTTCTTGTCTTTTTATGACTTTAATGACTTGACCACTTTCATGAAACTGGTTCTGATAATCACTCCACTGTCATACATCAGTGTTTTTACATGTAGGAAGCCACTGATTGACATATAGGGAGATGCCGGCAAAGTTGCAGTATCCTATGGGGTAGACTAAAGGAATTTGAGTGAAGCACCGAGTACATCATCTACAATCCAAACCTTGCACAATACAGACCTCATGACCACACCACCCTTCACTGATTCTTCAAGTTAATAGACAGTCATGATTCCTAAGAAAAGAAGAAGGGTAGTTAGTTAAACTAGAGTTTAAATTGATGCAATTAATCCTAAAATCAGAATTGATATCCATTATCTTTCTTGTACTACTGAGTCTCACTCAGCACTTCTAGATTTTGACTAGTGGAGTGACATAGCTCTTGCTGACAATAATATTAGTGAATTAAATGAACAATTAATGAGGACTTGCCTGCTTTACATTTTTGAGATATTTTATTTGGGAGGGCATCCCAGGAAGAACATCAAAGGAGTGGGGATACTACATAGTCATAGAAGGAAAGCCAGTAAATGGGTTATTAGTGCCAGGGAAAACTGGGTTCAATCCCACTAGAGAACCTCTGAGTGAGAGATTATGCATAATTCATCTCAGAACTATCACCCTGAAAATTAACGTAAGGACGCAAAACAATGTTTAACTCATATCAAAACTCCAAGGGCATGTAGAAAAGTTCTTTCTAGAGTTGTTAAGTTGAGACCATGAAATGTCCAAGCTTTTCCATGTAGATTTCTGAATCTGCTAGTGCTATGCTTCATCTGCATTCTTCCTGATAATTCTGTCAATCCTAAAGAATCTGAAATATTCATTTGCTTATACAGAACATATTCATTATTTACAACATTTCACTGTGTCAAATACTTTAAGGTCTATCATATATCCTTTGGGCAAAGTTGGAAACTTAAGGAATAAATATCAAATATTTAAAATTTTTCAAATAATCAAAATCATGGTCAGAATATTGTACCATCTAAAACTTTGACATCTTGTACAAACATGTTTCATCATTACTACTACTATTCCCTGTCTCTTTAATAAATATTCTTTTATTAAAAACTAGAGGCCCGGTGCACAAAAATTCATGGACTGGGGTGGGGGGTCCCTCAGCCTGGCCTGTGCCCAGTCACAGTCCAGGACCCTTTGGGGGATGTCCACTTGTTGACTTAGGCTCACTCCCCGGGGGATCAGGCCTAACCTTGCAGTCAGACATCCTTCTGGCAGCCAGGGAGCCCTTGGGGGATGTCCAACTAAAGGCTTAGGCCCCCAAGGGATCAGGTCTAAACCATTAGTTGGACATTCTTAGTGCTGCCACGGAGGTGGGAGAGGCTCCTGCCACCACCTCTGTGCTGGTCAGCCATGAGCCAGCTTCTGGCTGAGTGGCACTCCCCATATGGGTCTTCTGGGTCCCGCCCTGTTTTGTTTTTTTTTTTTTTTTTCTAAGACATTTCACTTTATTTAAAAGAAGCCAATATACAGGATATAAAAGGTATGATATTTACAACAGTACAGTAAACAGGTCGGTTTCCCAGTAGGATTAGTAGTCTTTCAGTAAGTGTAAACCCCCCTTCCCCTTGATGCTCTACCCAGCTGGCAGACAAACAGCAACAGTGGGGTGGGATGGGACTGCAGGATAGAAAGTCTCCCTGAAGGGATTAAAAATCATGTAGATGCTAAAATGTCCACGAATGGGTCTTGGGGGTGAGGGGTGCCTCTGCCTCATTCCTTTGAGGGCTTGGCAGCAAGAATGTTGAGGGATTTGCCCCAAACTAACACACAGCCCACCCTGAGCCTGTAAATCTTCCACCCATGGAATATTCCCTTCCCGAGAGAATCAGCCCTAATCCCTCAGCCAGGGCCTGGAGGAGCAGCCCAGGCCGTGGGCACAGCCAGGACTGTGGAGATTTCATGGCCTTTCCACTCCCACTCCAGCTGCCTAACAACTCTGCACTGCTCCCCTCTCCCACCTCCCCCATCACCCCATCAGGACACCGTGCACAGGAGGGGACGCTGGTTTTCCCATGCCCATTGGGAACTGGCTGTTTATGTTTTCTGGAGTAAAATGGTTCCTATGGGTCAAGTAAGGTCTCTGCTTGGCAAGAAGTTCTGAAACAGAGCCACTGACCACACCCACCTCCTCTGGGCATGGAGCAGCTTGGGCACTCGGAGCTCATCTCTCCAGCAGAACTGAAGGGAAGGCCGTGTGTACCCTTCTGTCCCTCACCCTTCACATGCCCAGAACCATCAGTGTCACACTTCCCACTTCCTATCACTGTATTTCATTAGTTTCATCCTGTTTTACTAATCATGAATCTAAACAGATTGGTTCAAAAAGAGATCATTCTATTTTTAAAGTATTTAGTGATGTACCGGTGAGCTTTGCATGGACAAACTAAGCACATGACCCTTTCTTGTACATCAGAACCTGCACACACATGTAAAAAGAGGACCCGTTTTTGACAGATGTGAAACCACCATTAATTTGTAATAAATAATTACACAATCTAAAAAAAAAAAAAAAAGACCTGGCTTCCGAGTGTTCTGGGTCCCTCCCTGCCTTGTTGCCTGGGATGGGATCAGGTCCCCCCGGGTGCAGCTGTGCCTGTGACCCCGCCCCTCATTTCCAGATCTCAGATCAGGGGACCACAGGCACCTCAGCACCTGGTGCCCTGGATGCTGCCATGCCTGTGGCCCTGACCCTCCCTTCACATCTCAGATCAGATGGCAGCAGGCAGGCTGCACCCTGGGCCTGTACCCGGTGCCCAGGATGCTGCCATGCCTGCTGCCATGCCCCGCCCTTTGTGATCGCATACCAGGGGGTCCCAGGCACGACTGCACCTGGTCCCCCCCCCACCCCCCCGCAGCTGTGCCTGTGGCCCCACCTCTCCTTTCTCGATTGCAGATCCCTGCCGCAGGCACAGCTGCACTCCAGTGCCCAGGGTGCTGCCATGCCTCCGCCCGCCCCTCCCTTCGCCATTGCAGATCAGGGGGCCGCATGCCAGCTGGCACCCCTGGCCCCAGAGGTCCTGCACCCTGGATCTCTATTCCTCCAATCGCCATGGCCATCACCGGCACCCGCAGGGCTGCCTTTTCCCATCCCCCAGCTCTTTCCTGCCACCTTTCTTCCATCTTTCCCCTTTTGCCTCCCATCATTGCGCCTATGTATGCAAATTAGCCACCATCTTTGTTGCCAGTTAATTTGCATATATCCCTGATTAGCCAATGGGAAGGGTAGCGAAGTTATGATTAATTACCATGTTTCTCTATTATTAGATAGGATGAAAGTCTTATCTCTGAATTGATGGATAAATTTTGTTTTGATAAATGGCAGTATTGAACCAAATCAACTCTGTAACTCTTAAAGACAATTTAATTCCCAGGGATCTTGATCACTTTTCCTGCCCAGCCAGTATTGCTCAGTGTTTGAGCATCTACCTATGAATCAGGGTTCCATTCCAGATCACAGCACATGCCCAGGTTGCAGGCTTGATCTCCAGTGGGGGATTGGGGAGGACAGAGGCATGCAGGAGGCAGCTGATGGATGATTCTCTCTCATCATTGATGTTTCCCTCTCTCCCTTTCCCTTTCTCTCTCTGAAATCAATAAAAACATATTTTAAAAACAAACAAACAAAACTTTTTCCTTCCATAAGATTTCACAGTGGTCCATTCCAGTGATGGCATTACACTGCTGGAACCTCAGGTAGGACATTTTCCTGCCCAGAGTGTTGAGAAAGACATGACAAAAATGCAGAGGCCTTCTCCCACAGGGAAATTTCTAGGAGTTCAGTAGGATGGTGCATATCAGGATATCCCTTCTAAAATGAAGGATAATCATTTCATCTCTTTCATCCTCAGCCAAAACAAGAGGCACAACACCTAATTAACCTCTTGATTTTGGAGGCAACATGTTCCTCCTTCGGGTGTGTTGTGTTGGCCTATTTACTGAGTAATCACAGGAGCTGCTAGTTTGGGCACGGCCCAGAGAAAGAGAAGTCTGTGCAATAAGTCCAGGCTGCTCTAGAAGCTGCCCTGCTGCTTGGCCCATCTGATCCAACTGATAAATAGTGTTTGAAGTGCCTGGGGCAGACAGGGATGCTCTTTGGAGCCTTTGGCAGGCCCCTGTAGGTGAGTCACAGCACAGGCACTTAGGATTTTGGATCAAAGCCCTGCTTTCTTCTTTGGATAATTACTATCCATTTGAGAAATAGCTCTTGGCCTGATACTGGGCCTTAGGAGAGACTGAACGCTTAACACCACCCTGAAGTGGCTGGTTTGACAGCCTTTTGAAGACTCAGTTATAGTGACAATGCCTTGCCAGGCTAAGGTAAGGTACTATAGAAAGATAAAGATGCTTAGAATCAGCATGCAGTATATGGTGCTAGTTTTCCCATAGCCAGGATGAATCAGTCCAGGAATTAAGCAGAAATGAGAGTTCACTATTATCCCTAGTGACTCATAAGCAAAATATTTGCTTCCTCTTCCCATTACTTTATGTTCTGTCTATAAGATTTTAGTTGCAAAGCGAGTAATGTTTTCACTATTTTTTCCCCACAGATACTGGAGTTATAAAGACCAGCTATGAGCATGCAACCAGTTACAGAAAAAGGGACTGTAATTGTCAGGAGTATTGACTCCTTATTTTGTTATGCAGATTGTTCTCCTAGTGTGGATGGGTTTCATCACTCAGTTAGGACTGAATGGAACAAAAAGGTTGACCCTCCAGACTCCGCAGTGGTTGGCAAACTGCGGCTCAGCAAACCACAGCTCCCGAGCCACATGCAGCTCTTTGGCCCCATGAGTGTGGCTCTTCCACAAAATACCGACTTCTGCGCATGGGCCACAAAGTTTCAATCGCACTGTACGTGCGCGCCCGCTCGTGGTATTTTGTGGAAGAGCCACACTCAAGAGGCCAAAGAGCCGCATGTGGCTTGCGAGCCACGGTTTGCCGACCACGGCCCCAGAGGAAAGGGGATTCCTCCTGCCAGCCTGCCTTTGGATTCAAACTGAAATATTGGCTCTTCCTGAATCTTAAGCCTATCAACCTTTACACTAGAACTATACCATTGGCTCTCTTGAGCTCCAGCTTGCTGACTGTTGAGGTTAGGACTTGTCAGCTCCATAAGCACGTGAGAAAATTCCTTGTAGTAAGTCTCTCTAATAAGCCTCTCTCTCTCTCTCTCTCTCTCTCTCTCTCTCTCTCTATATATATATATATATATATATATATATATATATATATATATATATTTCCATTTCTCTAGAGAACCCCAACATACAGAGGCTAACAGTTAATGTTTTTCTTGAAATCATTCCCATTTGTTTATCTTTGTTTGTCAACTCTTCTTTTGTACTTCTAGTGAGAACTGCATAAAACACTAAGCAAACTAGGTTCAATATGCTGAGATACTGATATGGGTTTAGTAGCCATCCCACTTTAAGTTAAAAGGTTTAACTGAGTCATAGGAATGTGTCAAAAGGCAGTAGTTTATAGAACTATAGAAGTCTCAGTTGCCTCTTTGTGAAAAGCCCTAATTAATTTTGCAAAAGCAATGCATTACTTTCTCTAACTGTAAATGTGAATTGAGGCAAATGACTACCAGAATAAATCCCTCAAAGTCTCTTTGGCCTCAGAAATCTTTAAATCTTACAGTGATTGATTGAGCGGGAACTGAAATCAGGCTAAAACTTTCAAGTATAACTGTGTCAGGGTCACCTAGTCGCCAGGCTGTCTCAGATACACCTAGTGCTTTGCCCAACTCCCACAGCCTTCTGTCCTTTCCTGTGAACAATACACAGTAACACTCACTCTCTTTATTTCCTAGTCTATATTTTAAGTAACTCCCAGAAAGATCTCATTTGGTCTTTTGTTAAAGACCAAGTAAGCCTGTGATTGGTATTATATAACTACTTACGGGAATGGAACATTATCTCCAGTATTGTGAAGCTATGCCATCCTTCACCCTGTTCGCTGTTGTAAAAGTCTGATGAAATCCTGGGCTTATTATCACACACAAAAAGTCTCTTAGCTTTTACATCCTTTCTATACGTATCTTAGGTGATGTATAGGTTTAAATGGCTCAATTTTCTATTCATCACGTTTTTAAGCACAGAAAATGTAACCCAATTGGCTAGGGTTGGAAACTAGAAGGAACAATTTTAAAAGGACACTTTTTACCTTCTACATTAAATTATGTGATTATGCTAAAGTGCTTTAAAAAGATAGGGCTGAAAGGGAAAAGTTGATTAAAAGAAAAGATTGGGTAGAAAATAAACCCTAATGAAGTATCTCTTAAAAATATAGATTTTAAAAAATGATTGCTCTCTTTTGTACATTATTTCATGACCAATTTTATCCAGATCTTCAAAAAGTGAAATTTTATATGGATATGGTGTTGTATGTAATTGCATATTGTTTGAAATTTCAAGTTGTAAAAGTATTGCTAACAATGTATGTTTTGATTGTACTTTTATAAATTTACTTATATTTGGGATGCTATAATAAACTTTATTTTTAAGGGAATTTTGTGATAAACTTTTGGCAAAGTGAATTATCATGCATACTTTATTTTATATATATTCCAGTTGGCCTAATATTTTTCATTGGTATGATAAAATTTGTCAATGACATTCAAATGCTATAAGAATACTGTTGTGTTTGTTCTCACCAGATATTCCTCATGCAATTGGATGCATTTAGAAGGCAGGAACAATGTCATCATGTTTGAGATACAAGACTACGCATGACACGATATTGTGCTGAACTCTCAGCAATGTTATTTCAATGTGGCAATTCAAATTATCCCAGCAATGAAAATTGTCATACAAAGTAGTAGGTGTTCCAAGAGAAGTTGATAAAATACTGCCTGTCAACAACTACTCAAATAATACATTGTTAACTTTATTAATAGAATTTTTAAAGTCTTTTCAGTACTGACCTCTGGCAATAACGGTCACTGTTTTGTTGTCCATCTTTTTTTTTTTTTTTTTTTTTTTTTTTTTAGAGAGTATACTCTGCACTCAGATAAACGGTGGTACAAATAGCTGTGAAGCAAAACAGCCAAAGGGGAATAATCATGTTTTAAACTAGCTTAACCTTTCAAAAATAGTTTTAAACATGCAAAGATTTTGAGCTTTGTCATAATCCAAGGACTTTGTGTTCTTTAAAGATTGAGTTCATTAATAAAATTAATGATAGGTTATGCAGTGAGGGAAAGAATATTTTATGTGGTTTACGTTCGGTGGATTAGGTCTCACTGTAAATTTTTTGTATAGTGCATGTACACATATGTTTTATAAAATGAACTGAAACATCAGACATAATTTCCAGGTAATAAACCTGCACATCTTCATGGTAAAGCAATATTAGTGCATCAACTTCTTGTACCAAGGATAAGGAGCCAAGAAGAAAATAAGAAAGTAATCATTTCAAGAAAAGTAATCAATATTTGTCCAATTGTTATCTAAAACAAGATGGGCTTAAGATTTTTTTAGTTGTTGGAATCATTGCATATCAGTCTTTTTTTTCCTTAAGTATGAAGTATTCACAAAACATCCATCTGGCTTGCATAGTAGCCACACATAAAGTCTGAATGCTGAACTGGACTCAGCTGAGGAATCCAGTCCTTTCTCCAGAGCATATTAGAGATGATTTGTCTCTAATTTCAATTCTCTTTCAAATGAATCACATGTGCTCTTTTTTAATACAACGTAGGGGCCAAACGAAAAACAATCTCAGAATTTAATGAACACATCCGCCAAGGATTTTATTTTTGAATCAGAGAGAAAAGATGTGCCACTAATGAAAATTACGGAAGTGTTGACTGATTTGTTTTTGTTGTAACCAAATTGTGGAGTTAATAGAAAGGTTAATTAATGATAAAGAAACTGCTTTAAGATGACACTGACTCACCATTATATCATAAGATTATAAATGATTCTTCTTTGAAAGCAGACAGCAATTAGTCAGTGGAGAATTATGTGAAGGATTCTCAACTATACTTTTAAGCTTAAGGTCTAAAATAATGAAAATGTTTCCTAGGATTAACAAGCCAGGCTCAAGTGAACTTTACAGAGGGTAGAAGAAAAGTAGATGAATTTTCTCCCTGAAGACCAATTCTTACTAAAGTTTTAAAAATTTATGAACTTAATACACTTTATAATGATATTTACTGTTTTGCTTCAGTTTCCTATAAAAGAAATATATATATATTCAAGTTTCAGATACTGGGCATGTAAATACATCAAATACATGTGATTAGAACCAAGGTCTTAAAAATGAATATTATTTTAAAATATATTTTTATTGATTTCATAGAGGAAAGGAGAAAGAGAAAGATAGAAACATCAATGATAAGAGAGAATCATTGATTGGCTGCTTTATGCATGCCCCCTACTGGGAATCGAGCTCACAACCCTAACTCCTGGCCTGCAACCATGACCTCTGGTTTATCGGTCGATGCTCAACACTGAGCAACACTGGCTGGGCTAAAAAAATGAATGTTTTTAATCCTGCTTATTCCCAAGGAGACCTGAGTCATATCACATTGAGAAGGGTAATTAGTCTACTACTGAGTAGTCTCTGTATCTCTTATTGTGATTCTGATAGAGCTAATTTGGCACTGACAGTTCTAAAAGAATTCCTATTTTAGCTTGTTCTTCTAATTTCCTGATAACTCATTAGTGAGCTTTCTTGATTAGCTAGTCCCCAGAGTGCAAAAAGTACTCACTTCCTTCCAGGGAAACCAGGTTTTGTTTGTTCATTTTATTTTAGGTTGGTTGGATTTTTGGTTCTTTTGCAGACTGGTATTTTATATTCCCACAAGAGGCCCAGTGCACTAAATTCGTGCACTCGGGGGTGGGGGTTCCTCAGCCCAGCCTGTGACCTTTTGCAGTCTGGGAGCCCTCAGGGGATGTCCGAGTGACAGCTTAGGCCCACTCCTCAAGGGGAGTGGGCCTAAGCAGGCAATCAGAAATTCTTAGCACTGCTATGGAGGCAGGAACGGCTCCCGCTACTGCCGTTGCACTCGCCAGCTGTGAGCCTGGCTTCTGGCTGAGCAGTGCTCCCCTTGTGGGAGCACACTGACCACCAGGGGGCAGCTCCTGCATTAAGCATCTGCCCCCTGGTGGTCAGTGCATGTCATAATGACCGGTCATTTCAAGGTTGGGCCAAAACCAGCCCTCTGACATCCCCCAAGAGGTCCCGGATTGTGAGAGGGTGCAGGCCAGGCTGAGGGACCCCACTGGTGCACGATCAGGGCTGAAAAGGGACACGGGAGGTTGGCCAGCCAGGAAGGGACTGTGGGAGGGATCCAGGGCATGTCTAGCCTGTCTCACTAAGTCCCGATAGGCCAGCCAGACCCCAGCAGCAAGCTAAACTACCGGTTGGAGCGTCTGTTCCCTGCACATCATGTTGAGCAGACTTAGCATATTATTACCATACTAGAGGCCCGGTGCACAAAAATTTGTGCACTTGGGGGGGTCCCTCAGCCTGGCCTATGCCCTCTTGCAGTCTGGGACCCTCAGAGGATGTCCACCTGCTGGATTAGACTTGCTCCCTGGGGGATCAGGCTCAAGCTGGCAGTCAGACATCCTTCTGGCAGCCCGGCAGCCCTCGGGGGATGTCCACTTGCCAGCAGGGAGCAGGCCTAAGCTGCAGTCAGACATCCTTAGCGCTGCTGAGGAGGCGGGAGAGGCTCCCACCACTACCGCTGTACTGGCAGCTATCAGCCTGACTTGTGGCTGAGCAGAGCTCCCCCTGTGGGAGCGCACTGACCACCAAGGGGCAGCTCCTACATTGAGCGTCTGCCCCCTGGTGGTCAGTGTGTGTCATAGTGACCAGTCATTCCCAGTCATTCTGCTGTTAGGGTCAGTTTGCATATTACTCTTTTATTATATAGGATAGAGGCCTGGTGCATGGGTGGGGTCTGGCTGGTTTGCCCTGAAAGGTGTCCCAGATCAGGGTAGGGGTCCCACTGGGGTGCCTGGGTGAGGGGCTGATGGGTGTTTGCAGGCTAATCACATCCCCTTCAGGGTGGGGGTCCCCACTGGGGTTTCCGGCCAGCCTGGGTGAGGGGGTGATGGCTGTTTTCAGGCTGGTCAAGCCCGCCCCAGTGGGGACCCTCACCCCATGGAGGTTTGGCCAGCCTGGGTGAGGGGCTGATGGCTGTTTTCAGGCTGGCCACACCCCCTTTTGGGTGGGGGGTCCCCACTGAGGTGCCTGGCCAGTCTGGGTGAGGGGCTGAGGGCCGTTTTCAGGCTGGCCAAGCCCCCCCAGCAATGGAAGCTCCCAGCCTCTCCTTTTTTCTTTTTCTTTTTCTTTATAATTCTGGGATTTATGTACCTTCTATAATTGAAACTTTGTAGCCTTGAGAGGAGCTCAGAGCTGGCCAGGGCAGGCAGGAGGGAAGCTTGGATTCCTCCATCGCCAGGGGCAACCCACTCCTGCTCACTCCGTCTCGGTGGCCACAGCTGGCTGAAAGCAGGTATCTGGGGTTTATTTACCTTCTATAACTGAAACTTCGTTGCTTTGAGTGGAGCTCAGAGCCGGCAGTGGCAGACAGGAAGCTTGCCTTCCTCCATCATTGGGGCAACCAAGCCTCCTGCTTGCTCCAGCTCTGTGGCTGCCGGCCGCCATCTTGTTTAGGTTAATTTGTATATAGTCACTCTGATCGGCTGGTGGGTGTGGCTAAAGGCATAGTGAAGTTACGGTCAATTTGCATGTTTGTCTTTTATTAGTGTAGATTACAATTTGAGTCTGGCGCCTTAGACCACTCGCCCTCCTGACACCCCTAGATTACAATTTGATTGGTTGAACAGATGACTGGACTGCCAGATACTTAGCATATTAGGCTTTTATTATATAGGATGATATTCTATTGAAGAAGTTTAAGTTTAATGGATTTGTAAATAAAATGAGCAAAATGTAATAGTATCCACAAAAATTATTTATAATTACACAAAAATGCAACTTTGAAAACAGTGAGTGGCAATTTAAACATGTAAACACTCAAAAGTTTCAGATGAGAAGAAAGAAGAATATCATAGTATATGTACTATCTGCCCAATAATTGGATATTAAATTCCATTAATGAAAAATATCATTTAAGTATTGGGAAAGTACAAATGTTCAGCATGTGGTTCAAATGAACAGCATAAACTACGATTTTGGTCCACAGTGTAGAGAGTAGGGATTTGAGTGGCATTCACTTTTGTAAGGAGTTCTTTGGCTGACTTCATTTTCTTAAATAAAATGGAGGGAAATGCCAATTCTTCATCATTATTTTATCAGAAAATATTGAATCAATTTTAATACCATGACTGGATCATTTAACTAAAGATTTTAACATAATTTAGACATGGTTGCTGGACTTCTACATAACTGTCTTGCTAGATTAAAAAAAAATCATTTGGAGTATTTGCTCAGTATTATTCTGCATAAGGAAAAACAAACAAAATATCCTATTAAAAAGTTACATAAAAGGTAACTGGTATTTTTATAAAATTGTTTTTCTTGAAATTGTTTTTGTTAATTCTTGTGAATGCTTGCTACTTTATGTCTAATACTTCCATTAAGATATGTTTACCTATGCTGCTGAGATTATAACAAATACAACTTTAGTGAAAAGTTCTGGATGATAATCAAAAATAAACTTTTTATCAAATCATTTGGAGCCTTCCAATGTAAAAGGTAATTAATGGTTTTACAACAAATGTATAGGTTAACATCGCATACTTCAGATGGCCATTGTTGGATCATAAATCAAACATCATGGATTATGCATGATCTAAATTGTTTTGAAAAGTACTTATAGCCTTTAAATGGAGTCATAGCAGACACAGTTGTGTAAAATATTAACGAAGGTAAGGAATGGTGAATCACTCTTTCAGATTACAAGTGAGCAACATTTTTATCATAATAATCATAGTAACATTAATAATGCTTGACCTTACATGCATCAAAGACTCTAGAGAAACCTTAATTGCTGGGGTAATGTGATAGCATTCTCTAGTGATAACCCTTATGTGCTAATTCACTCATTTTCTCCTCTCAGGAACAAGGGCATACAGTTCAAAATAATGTTTTCTCTAAAGTACTGGAAACTCTCTTGTGCCTTTCCAGCTATAGTCTGCTGAACACACTGCAAACTGACATAAGATTGGCTTAGAGGACAGCCAACTGGCTGACACAGAAATCAAATTCTGAACTTGGTTTTAGAATCTTCCTTAAATACAATAGCATTTATTCAATGGCTTAACAGAACCCTTGGTGCAATACAGTAACAGACAAGAACACCAGTATAGTATGTATATAAATGAGTGCAGTTGTTTTTTAATTCTGTAATTTTTTTAAAACCCCATCCAGATTGGCATATCTACTGTGAATCAATGAGGCATAGCTAAATTTCTGGATTTCTCAGGGAGAGAGATGGTTTGGGTAATGGACTATAAAAGTATATATAATTGAGCTACTGGCAGTATGTAATGTTTTAGCATAATGTAGAAATCTCCATTGTGCTACAGGTAAATGGGGAGATTCTTTGCAGTATATAGGCAGTAAAAATTTGGCTATCCAAATCCGTAGACAATAAAACAGAGAGCATTTTGGTTATACTTTTTGCTTGTTTTAGAGCCAAAATGCCAGGGGATGAAAGAAGTAAAAAAGAAATATGCTAAAGAGAAAAAGATGAAGTAGTAGTGGAAATTATAAATGGCCACTCCAGCAAACATACTGATAATAAAAGGAAGAAATTAACAACAAAAATCCATTAAGTGGATTGCAAGGAAAAAAATTGCAATCCACTTAATTCAGGAAAGCTCAGAGCATTCTATAAGTTACATTTGATTGAGGGTGTGAATGGTTTGGCCAATTTATCTGGGAGCTAGAAACTCTAGAAATAAGAAATACTTCTGAGAAAAATTCGAGGCACCCTAAGGGGTCAGGTTAAACACTAAAGAGTGGATAAGATATTTTACATTAATTTACAATGTATGATATACCCACTGTTGACTTCCACATATGAATTTTGAATTTACTTCATTCAAGAGTTTAGTAATCAGTTAAATTATACTATTTCGGGTAGATTAGTATATAGTCTCTATTAATGAGAATGCATGTTTGTGCTAATTGACAGAGCTCAATGCACTGTAAAATTGTCTTCCTTGGAAGATCACTAATTCTTTCCAGGGAAAAAGACCCCAGGTATCTTTATGTGGCTTGAAAATGTTATAAAGTGCGTGAAAAAACATTTTATATTCTACATGGAAGTATAGATTCCCCTAGACCTTATCAGTCGGTGAGTTTTGATGGGGTTATGGCATGAAAACTAAACAATTTACACATGGACTCATACCGCCCCTGGAACCACTGCCTCCATGGTTTCTGGATCACTACACCAGCCTCTATCTCTTTCTGAACAATGTACATGCCAGCATCCATGTTTATCCTCCCACAGAGATGATTCTATGAGAACTTCTCCAGTCTATCAGACACATTCGTGGATGTCTGAACCTTAATATAAACAAAGTTCAAAGTTCTTCCCATTGAGGCCTTGGGTCCCACTCAAATGAGGACATTTGCAAAGTGTTTAAGTGACATCAAATCTATTTTTTTAATAATTAATGAACACTCACTGCCAAGAGCATACTGAGAATTTTCAGGAAGGTAAAGGAAAATGGGTTCAGGGTAAGTAAAAGTTAAATGTTACCTCTGATTCAACCAAAGTACATCTCTATGGTTTATATTGTTCTTTTATCTTTCTGTCTTGACCAACGTAAGTCTTGACTGAGAAAAATAAAGTTAGTCTATTACCAAAGCAATTTAGAAATTTCCAGAAATAGGTAAAATTATATATGAATATACACTTTATTGCACCATTTTTAACTTCACCAATTCAACTGGATAGTGACATTCAGACAGAATATTGTTGACAATTTATGCCACTTATTACAATATATCCTTACTGTAATTGGAGAGAGATGGGGGTGGATAAAAATCCTGGAAATTTTTGTCACTGAGAATGAGGCGCATCTTGGCTTAGGGATTGGTAGAGCCAGGATCCAAATAAAACTGAGCTTTATAGCTGACTCTCCCCTCTTGCTCCATCTTTCTGTAGCAATAACATTATTGCTATCTCCAATTACTTTAAACACTTTCCCTTGGTTTCCATGTCATAGCAGATTTTCATTTCTTTCCTACCTTTTAACCTCTTTCCTTCTCCTTCCCTTGGTCATTTTCCTCCAACTGTGTATAAAATGTTTGTGTTTTTCAAGGCTCTGTGCTTGGCCTCTTCATTATTCTTCACACAGATAATCTCAGAAGACCCAAACACGCAATCTTCTACTTGCCTTGTGCATGATATTAAAGAACAAATCTCTATGTGGGATCATTTTCAAGATGTGGGATCATTTTCAAGAAGTTCAGACAAAATATTCAGTAGTCTTTTTACCTCACATGGGTAAATCAAAATCAAAATGTTCAAACTCAATATTTTTTCTCCATATTTTATAATATGTGGTCTCACTTTAGAAACAGGAATATCTAAGATTGAATTGTGACTTTGCAACTTAAGTTTCTTTATGAATTTCTCTATACTTTTAAATCTTTACCTATAATACTTGAACAACAATGCCTGTATTAGCATTGTTTGAATAAGGGATCTTATTTTGAATGAATGAAAATTGAGAGTCAATAAACGGTAGTTATCATTATTATTAGTAGTAGTTATATACTGTTATTAACTTAATAGCACAGATTCCACCCAGATATATAAGCAGAACTATCGTGTATTAATGGACTCTTCCAATATCCCTTCATAACAAATCTCTCATGAAATAGTATTGACTCTCTCCCTCAACACACTGCTTATGAAGGATCAATAGAAATAAAAATCTGATATGTATATGTGGTAGATATCAACATGTAAGTAATATTTAAAGCCATTAATTAAAAACAGAATATAAATATAGATAAAAGTATTCCCTTGTGTATTGTATGAGATTCTTAATTAACTGATCTCAGCAGATGCACCACTCCAGGCTCATTTCTTCCTATAAATGTCAGGAGTTCTCTCTGATTAGCAGCATTAAAATTCACCATTTGGTGTAAAGACACCACATGAATTATGATACTTTATTTATTATTAAATGCCTCCCAATATCCTATCTAATGGCATGTATAGCATTGTATTATATATTAGTTTACATGTATTTACATGTGCTAGGTATTGAGCCTTTTTAATATATGTTTTTATTTATTTCAGAGAGGAAGGGAGAGGGAGAGAGAGATAAAAACATCTGTGAGAAAGAATCATTGATCTACTGCCTCCTGCACACCCCGTATTGGGGATAGAGCCTATAACCTGGGCATGTGCCCTGACCAGAATTGAACCATGACTTCCCGGTTCATAGGTTGACACTCAACCACTGAGCTATACCAGCTGGGCAACATTGAGCTTCTTGAGTTCAAAACCATATATTTTTTGCCAGTGTAATTGCAAAACTTTAGCACAATGACTGGAATAAGGACTACAATTAACTAATGTTTGTAGAGGCTTCTTTTTCTTTCTTTTGTTCTATGTTACTAATTTATAGTCTATTTCATAAATGGTGTTAAATAGATCTTGTTCCAAAACAATTTTCTAAATAATGATTGAGATTGTATGTAAAATAAAATATATAAAGGGAAATGGAGGAACAGAAATCTAATTTTTTTAAATAGACCTCTTTTCATACTATGAATATTTATTGTGGCAAAAAGGAACATAACTCTTGGGACTCAATTTCAAAAGTGTCAAAAGACATGGAGGACACAATTGTATAATCATCTAATAACTGCTATGGCAAAGTGGAGAAACAAATTAATCAGAGAAAGAAGAATTATTAAATTTGTATATGGTATTTTGATGCATAAAAATACATAACTAAAGTAAAACATTAGTGTATGAAAGCACTTAATTTTACTTTATATCAGCAGATTGCCCACTGAATGTTCTACTTTGCAAACTATATGTAAAATCAATACTTAACACATTAATGAAATAAAATTTATGTGAGTAGTAATAAAAATCAATAATAATTTACTGTGCTAAGATCAGTGACCAAGAAATAGATAAAGTAAACCTTATTTAATGCTGTACATAATTCCAGTAATTGTTTTGAATGTCTAATTTAGAATTGTTAATGGATAGTATAAATAAAGTACATCATATCATAATCAATCCAATACAATATAGTACTGCTCTTTCCATTTGTTATCTCCATTTGCTGGAACTGTGCAATTTTGCATTTTACTTATGTGAAAGGTGATTTGGAAAAGAAAACAGGTTTAAAAAGAATAGTAATGCTCCAACCGGTGGCTCAATTGGTTGAGCGTCCTCCCATCTACCAAAACGGTTGTTGGTTGGGGTTCAATTCCCCATCAGGGCATATACAGGAGGCAACCAATGGATGGTTCTCTTGCAGATCAGTGTTTCTCTCGCTCTCCCTTCCTCTGTCTCTAAAAATCAATTAAAAAATCACTTCAGTGAGGATTAAAAATAGGAAAAAAGTAACAACATAAAAGTAATGTGATATTTTACATTATAATTACATTATAAATGTATATATATAAATATAAATATTCAAATATATACATTTAAAATGAGGAATAAAGGAGTTGGAGTCCTTCTTTTGACATATTTTTATATTATTTTATTTTTATTGATTTCAGAAAGAAAGGGAGAGGGAGAGAGAGAGAAAAACATCAATGCTGAGAGAGAATCATTGATTGACTGCCTTCTGCATGCCCCACACTGGGGATCAAGCCCACAATTGGAGCATGTGCCCAGCAATCAAACAATGACCTCCTGGTTCATAGGTCAACACTCAACCACTGAGCAATACCAGCTGGGCTGGAGTCCCTCTTTTGAATGCATGATCAGTATTGACTTGTGTCAAAATTGAGAAATACGAGCTGCTTTTTAAGGGTAAGCTATCACAGTGTCAGGAAAATTAGAATATTGGTGATAAGCTGAATATAAGCCAGTAGAATGCTCATTGCCTACCAAAACTAGTTTGCATTAGTATAGAGCTCCAATGGCAATTACAAGCTTGATTATGTCATTGGAGTTTAGAAGAACATAAGGCTTAAATGGATAAATTAGTTGCTCTTTAACACCTTTTAAATGATTCAAAAAAAAATTGAACACTTCTGATGACAAACTGAGGATATCAATCATTCAAATATTCAATAGAGAGAAAGACCGTGACATATTAGGTATCACTGTATGTACTGGGGACAAGAAGTGGAACTATAAGCAAGATTTCTATTCTTGTGGTAATTATTTAAAATAATTGACTTTTAAAATAAATGTTAGTGTTTAAAATAAATTAATAAGACAATATTATGTAGTGGGAAATGTTATCAACAAACTAGAATATGGTTTTATGGCACACAATGACTATGGGGAGGTGTGTATAATTTAGATAATTGGCAAGAAAATCTCTCTGAGGTGGTGGCAATTAAACTAAAATCTGAATCAATAAGAGGGTTCAGCTTAACATAGATCTGAAGGAAAAATCAAACTTGTCAAAGGCAAGCAAACAAACAAAAAACACACAGAATGTCCTTGTAGCAAAAAAATGACTAGGGTTTCCTTGAGAAAATAAATGAAAGCCAGAAAGATTGGAGCAAAGTGGATTAGAGCATTTGTGTAGAGCCGAGGCCATCATCAGAGATTGGGCTTTATTCTAAGAAGATGAAGATTTCAAGCAACATAGTAACATGGTCAGACTTACCACAAGATGGTATGTTTTTAAAAGGTCTCTGTCTGAAGTATTAAGAAGGGACAAGTTGAAATAAAGGACCCAGCTAGATTACTGCAGTCTAAGCAAGAGGTGATAAATAGATATTAAAATGATAACAATGAATGTAGACAGCTGTTAATATATTTTGGTATATTTTCAGAGACAGACTGTGCCATTTGAATTCAGTTTTTCTTGTCCTTGCTTAACTAGCACCCAGGAAGGTTTCTTTTCTGAAAGAGATCCAGTTACTCCTTATATTATATGATTGATCTAACAACTATTATTTGCACTCAGTCTATTGTGTATGAATTTTTTAAAATCCAAAATTGCCTTTGTCCAGGAGGGACAACCACATAGTTTGCATATTATGTTCCACAGACATGTGAGTTTTCATGCTATCGATTAAAAAATGTATAAATATGTAAATATAATTTATGGTGATAACTTGAAGGCATCACCTTCACCTATAATATAAATATCATTTGATGGCAGCAAAGAACAATCAGTGTGTTCCTAGGATACCTCTTATTGGACTTTTGATAGCTTATTGAACCAGAAATTATTTAATAAATGCAGTAGGCATAAGGAAGGGTACACCTGCACTACTGTAGACCCAAGTTCTAAGCATCTCCATTACTATTTCCAAGCTAAACTTTAGGGAAACTCAAGGCCTCATCTGCCATCAGAATAACTTGACTCCTAGGTTGTCTTAGACATCCAACGAGAAGAGGGGATTTCATGCATTGGCATGTGACAATTTAGGAAGCTTTCTATTACATATTCTATTAACATATGGTGTGAATATGTACTAATATGTTGAGCCTGAGTTTTCTCTTATGACTTGCTATTCCTTCAAAAATGCTCCAGTTGTAACCATCATTCAAAATGCAACATCTACAGTTGTAGAAACACAGTGATTCTAATCTTCCTGTATCAGAGCAAAGCACTGGTTTTACTATTAAGTCACTTTAGACATGCACTTAGAAAGAAAGAAAAAAATGCAAAAATGATAATAATGAAGAATCATGCAAACAGGAGGAATTCTTTAAGCGCCTCAAAATGCACGAACTGCTATAATTGCTTAACATCTTTGCAGGTTGTCTCACTGGGCACACATAATTTTAACATAAGAATATCATTAATAAATATTTTATCCCGATTATTCACATGAAAAAGCCAGGTGATTGTGCCAATCACATAGAATTTTAACTATATGATCCAATAACTATTTTACTCTCCTAGAGAATATAAACACTTTTTAAATAATGAATACAATGAAATTTAAAAAAAAAATAATTACTAAACTGTAGTAGATAAAATACCAAGTGAGAAAGTTCACCTGAAAGGTGTTAGCCAATTAAAATTTTGGAAATAGTATATTCTTGACCCAAATATAATTTCCCCCAGATTCACACACCATCTCTAAATCAGGTAATCATACTAAATCAGATTGACCAACACAAAGATATTCCTGGGGCAGTCCTTGGAACCAAAATAAAACCTAGAAAAGTAATCAGTAAGTTTGTATCACAACAGATATATGGGAAACATAGATATTCTGCAATCAAAATCTTTTAATGAATTTTGCTACTAGAGTTTATTGGCTTTGGTTTCCAACATATTATGCATCTTCTAATATTAATTATTTTAAATAGCTTAATGCATATTAAACAATTTAACAGTGAAATTGAGCCCATATTTTTTAGCCATTGCAATAGTTATGTGTGTGTGTAAATGCATGCACTTTCAGAAAGACAGGACATAGTTCACTTCTTGAAATACTTTGTAGCAGATTAGACAGTAATTTCTAAGAAAATAAAATGCCATTATTTGGTTCACATGAACATTAAAAGGCTTTACATACCCTTAATAAGTTGAGCTCATTATGACTGTCATGTCAATTTTAAAACAGCTAAATTAAACCATTATATGCCCTTTGATGAATGATACTTTAAAATCTTTCATTCTCATTTTTACACTGAAAATTATTTCAAACTACTACAGAGATCATTTAAATTATATATTTATATATGATATATATTTAAAATGATACAGTATCTGAAATGTGGCACATAGTATATATTATAACCAATATAAGGTCATGCATTTTTATGTTTTGCAATTTATTTTAAAATAACAATCATCACTGTGCACTTAAAAATGAGTTACACCTTAAAGAAACAAAATGTAAAAAGCAGATCATATCTTTCTTTGAAATACTAAAAAAAGGCTGTATACCTAGCCCTGCTTTTAGTCTTACCTTGATGGTAAAATTTTGCTATTAAAAAGAAAAAAGATGCTGATGAACAAACATTTTAATTTTTTCAATCTTATTTCTGAGTATTAAATTTACCAAATCACATAAAAAGGCTTTCTTTTTATTTATTTTTATGTTTTTATTAAAATATTAGCCTAATAATTGAGTCAACATATTTTGAATTACAAATAGACATCAAAGAATATCCAAATACAAGCACATCATAACAAGAGAGTTATAATTTGGCAATAATTATTGGTGTTTAGGAACAAATCAGAAGAACATTATTAAGTAATAAAATTTACCCTCTTATTATAGTTAAAAAGTGCCCAGATTTATTGTACAGCTGTGGGAAAAGTTGATTGGGAGTTTTTGGTTAGAATAAAAATAGGAATGCATTTAATGCTTAAATGTTTCCAAAGAAATGCTACTGTTAGCAATAAGTTTACTCTTGCCAGGATGTGGGTGTGTGAGTCACCTCATGTAATGACTGACGTATTTCCCTGGCCGTCAGATATCATGCAGCCTGAGTGTGGAAGCGCTGAAGCCCTTGGCAGCGACAGCTGTGTTTCTGTAGAATACTGTGAAGCTGAGATGATTCAGACAATCAGAAACCTAAGCAATGTTAGGGCCCTTTTCTTTATGACAAAGTCTTTCAGATCTTGTAGAATGAAGCAAACTCAAAAATTCATTTTAAAGTATCTATTATTTATTGCCTCATTTAAAAAATGGCATACAGCCCAGCTGGTATGGCTCAATGGTTGACTATCATCCCATGCACCAAGAGGTCAATGGTTTGATTCCTGGTCAGGGCACACGCCCAGGTTGCCAGCTCGATTCCCAGTAGGGGAAGTGCAGGCGGCAGCTAATTGATGTTTCTCTCATTAATGTTTCTAAGTCTCTCCCTTTCCCTTCCTCTCTCTAAATACAAAAAAAAAAAAAAAATTTAAAAATACATACATACAACTGAATATATTGGTAACAGAAAAGACAGCCTAATGCTACCAACTGTTTCCTTTGTAGAAATAGAAAGCCCTTATAAAATAATTACATTTTAGTTTACAATGTAGCAAACTAAATATGAGGAAAAAGTAACAAAAGTGACATGTAAAAGTATAAGTTTAATGTTTTAGAAAATCACATCTTATCAAATTTTTAATATTTTTTATTGATTTCAGAGAGGAAGAGTGAGGGAAAAAGAGATAGAAACATCAATAATGAGAGAGACTCATTTATTGGCTGCCTCCTACACACCCCACACCAGGGATCGAACCCACAATCCAGGCATATGCCCCGACTGGGAATTGAACCCTGACCTCCTGGTTCATAGGTCAACACTCAACCACTGAGCCATGCCAACCAGACTATCATGTATATTTTAATATTTTAGATTCTGTAGCAAGTTAACAATGGCCTTTACAAATGTAGCTGTGGTATACATTTGAAGTGAAAGAATAATAATAAGCTTTTCAGTTTAAAGTAAATGTTATGTTATTTCTTTCATATTTACATATTTTAAAATCTGAATGAAGCTTATAAAGAAAAGACACCAGTAACAAAATATTTTAGATTCAAAATAATTATTGATTTCAAAAATTATTTTAAACAATTGAGACAAATATCAGAAAAAATAACCTAAGAATATATGAAATTTTGAGTTTTATCTAAGTCAGAATGGAAAACATTTACTTAAAGTTGGCATTCTCCTTCAATGCTTATTCCAAAACCAATGCAACTCAATATTTTTCTTGTGGTATTTATTGGCGTTGATGGAAAACCAATTGCACACACAGAACCAGTGATAAGTTTTGGGATAGCAAGAACAATCCTATATAATAAAGAGGTAATATGCAAATTGACCATCATGCCCTCGCACAAGATGGCCGCCCCCATGTGGTCAAAGATGGCCACCACAAGATGGCCGGCAGAAGAGAGCAGTTGTGGGCAATCAGGCCAGCAGGGGAGGGCAGTTGGTGGCGACCGGGCCAGCAGGGGAGGGCAGTTAGGGGCGACCGTGCTGGCAGTGTAGGGCAATTGGGGGCAATCAGGCCAGCAGGGGAGCAGTTAGGCATTGATCAGGCTGGCAGGGGAATGGTTAGGGGTGACCAGGCTGGCAGGCAGAAGTGGTTAGGGGCAATCAGGCAGACAGGCAGGTGAGCGGTTGGGAGCCAGCAGTCCCTGATTGTGGGATTGGGCCTAAACCAGCAGTCAGACATCCCCTAAGGGGCCCGGATTGGAGAGGGTGCAGGCTGGGCACAAATTTCGTGCACCGGGCCTCTAGTAGTTTAATACTTACTTTTAGAGCATCTGTACTTAGTTTATTCATAGGGGTTTTACATAAGTTTTACTGACTTTATCCTCACAATAATTAAATAAAAAATAAAACCCATAATAAAAAATATTTGAATGGTGTAAAGTTGAGAAAACTTAGGATAAACAGAAATAGGTTTAAAAACACTCCTACAAAAGTTACTAGATATTTCAACTAAAACTGAAAGAGACAGTCTTTTAAACAGAACCCAAATTAATAATAGAAAATGGCTTCAGACTAGAAATCATCACATTTCAGACAGAATAAAATACAGTATACTTGAATGAATAATTTACCTGTTTTTGTCTTCAGATATTTGCTGTGGAATGAAGTAAATATTTTCTTCTTCCTTCTCATGATGCTTCAGGGACTGATTTTGGATCCTCCCCAAGTATCAAAACACCTACTTGGCTTATTGAAGGACAGATTGCTGGCCACCACACCTAGAGATTGCCTCAGCAATTCTGGGTGGGCCCATATTTCTAACAAATTCTCAGACAGCAGTGAGGCCCTTGGTCAGGTGACCACATCTAAGAGACACCACTCTAGATGAGCAGATGACAACTCCAGGTGGCATAGAAATTCAAAAAGAAAATAGTGCTGGAGGGTGTTTGTCAAAACTAAACAGGAGCCAACTGAGACAGTTCCCACCGGCCAAAGATAGAACCATTTGAGCAACAAAATAAAGTAGTATTATAAAGTAAACCAAATTATAAAATAAACATGAACGAGTCCATACTGATGTGAACCATTGGCGAAGTAAGTAGTTAGCACAATATAGACAAATCTCCTTCTCAGAATTCCAAATAGTGTTTGTACGTAGTGTGTCCTCAAAGAGATGGAACATAACTCCTCATTCTTAAGTGTGGGCTGCCCAGAGTGACTTCCTCCCAGAGAGAACAGCATGAAAAAGAGGATAAAAGTGTGACTTTACAGTGGAGAAAGCTGACGCGCACTATCTAAGCCAACTGATCAGTGTTACCATCCAAAGTGATGTCATGTTGGCAGTTTGTGTCCTTGACATTTTGCCATGAAAATGGCAATTTACCCCTGTGATCTTCTTCCCCAAAACCCATAACCTCACTCAAAATCAAAGTCAAATCGAAGGGCATTCCAAAAACACCTGATGACTGGAAGCTGTCAAGGTCAAGCTTGAGGAAACAAGGAAAGTCTTAGAAACTGTCACAGTCAAGAGGAACTTAAGGACAAATAGAGCCCAAACGTAAATATGGTATCTTGAATAAGATTCTGGAGCACAAAAAGGACATTAGGTAAAACCTAAGAAAATATGAATAAAATCTGGACTTTAATTGGTAATAACATCTTCAGAAAGGTTAACTGTGACAAATGTATCATAGCAATATCAACATATTAGTAATAGGGGGAACTGAATGTGGGGATTTGGCAACTGTACTATTTTCATAATTTCTCTGTAAATCAAAAACTACTACCAAATAAAAAGTTTATAGAAAAAAAAAGAGCAGTGAGGATGAAAATGTTTAAGAATTGGGAGACTGTGAGAAACAAGCTATCATGTCATCTTCTATAGTTTTCTTGGTTCTCATTTAAAAAGTTTCTAGTCACAGAGAGAAGAGGTAAACAAAGCCTGGAGGTTTTTAGCTGTTTCCCCAAATCCATTCCCCTTTCATCTGAAAACTGCCCTAATTTCCCCTTAGGTATTCAAATCTTCACAATTGAGCCCATATTATTTTAAGAAACTGATGCCTCCTTGATTCAGGACTAGGGCTGATATGGCTGAAGTCTAAGATAATTCCCTGAATTTTATCATCAGAGCCACAGACATCAGTAAGCATAGGATCTAATTAACCCAGTCAGTCCAAACAGGACTGGTACTAGACATTTCTGGGAGGAAAACATTACTGAATCGTATGGTACACAGACATTAAATCTGGGTCACTGTTGCAAAATTCCCAACATTGTAGAGTCCAGCTATCCAGCTATTCAATAAAGCTTATACATACTGAGGGAAAGAAGAAAAGAAGAAGGAAGGGAGGGAGGGAGGGAGGAAGTGAGAGAGGGAGGGAGGGAAGCAGGAAGGAAGTGAGAGAGGGAGGGAGGGAAGCAGGAAGGAAGGGAGGGATGGAGGGAGAGAGGAGAGTAATGGAGAGGACAACAAAAAATAACCAAAAAAAGGTCATTGATAATATTATTGAATTGTGTACATCAAACCTACTCAGTAGCTGTTTTATTGCCAGACTTTGCAATTACCTACACTAATAAACCTACCTAATTGTTTAAGTAAATTTGAGTTTGAATTTTTGTTACTTGCAACTGGAAATGTTGTGAAAGAATTAAAAAAACACACACACTTAAAATATATTCTGCAATAAACATATGTCAACTTAACATATTTTAATATGTATATAAAAATTTGAAATGTATTTTTAAAGAACAAGTGATAGAGTTTTAACTATTCTAGATAAAATACACATAAAATCACATTAAAATGTGGACATAAGCTTGTTAGGGTAATTTTGTAACAATTTCTCAGATTTTATCTGCTCTGCTGCGAATAAATATGTATTATACTTCATCCTTCTTTTGCTCCTTAATTATTAAGCTCAAAATTTGAAACCTTTGCTTTGACCTATTAACCATTAAGCTATGTTAAATGTATTAAATGTATAATATTTAATATAATAATATTAAAATTATCAAAAGCATTTTAAATGTAATAATATTCTTAATATTACTTACATGATTTAATACACTAGTGACCGAATTGTTCACTAAATTAATTTGTAAAGATAACCAAAACATATTTTTTCATGGAAGATTTTCCAATCAGCATCTAAAAATGGCAGGGGCAACCTCATAGTAGATTTGGCAATGTGCCTAAAATGATACATTGAATAATTTGAATTTTTCTGTTGTGAGAAAATATCCTGTTGGCAGGTATCATTCACTGAGGCTGTTTCAAGGAGGCCTGTTATGACTGGGAGACTGTGGGGAAAGGAGCCCTAATACAAAATCAGTCCCTGGAGACAGAAGACTTAATTAAGCTTTCAGTAAAAAATGGCCCCCAGCCGGAGTGCAATAAGGCCTCAGTGAAATCACAGTACAAGTTCCTGAAATAAACTCCCCCAAGTTCATGCATGATACTGTCAAACACCTTTCTCTGCAAAACTGTTGAAAATGTGAAAGGATGATGAATCCCTAGAATTGTTTGGAAATGTATGCTCGGCACACACCTTCCTTGGACGAAAGCAAGAAATAGCAACATGCTGGGCATATACCTCCTTCTCCAGTGTACGGGATTAGGAAGAGTGGCTCTCTGGGTGGTTTCCTGGCTCAGTGCTCTGAGAGGCATATCTGTTACTTTCATCAGGAGAGCTGGGCACAGTTCATCAGTGGCTGGCACCGAGATATATGTCATGATTTACAGGGTTCGGATGCTCTCTGTGTTGAGCCCAGGTTTGGAACTGTAAAGAAGCCAAATGATACAGTCATTCATTTTTCATTTCATTTTCCTACTGCAATTCAGATTCCAGCATCCCAGTAAGTAGAGTCCGACAATACCGACACGCTTGCAGGCATTTCGGAGTGTAGGCAAAGGTTCGACAGCATGTCAGATATGGATCACATTGACTTTCGGTATCTCCATTTTACCTGAGACACTACTAACAAAAAGGTAAAAGTTTAACACATTATCCCACTGGATAGTCTCAAATGGCTAAAAAATTTCATAACAAAACCTTATTTTGGCTATTTTTATAATGACTCCATTTATGCAGCACTTCAGTTTAATCCTCTCACCAAAAATATTATGAAAGGCAGTGCTTGATAAATTAGCACTTGATCTTGAAGTCTTAATTATCAAATTCTTTAGTGTCACTTCTGAGAGTAATGAGGCTTTGCCATTCATTAGTCAATTTCCATTATCCTGATCTTTGTATGAAATAAATAAAAATAGGCTGTATATTATTTTATTGATTTGCATGTTCTTCTCATATAAATTGCATACCATCTGTGTGTGGGATATTAAAACATATCACTCAGATATAAAAAGTAGCTACAAGGGAATGGCCATTTATTTTACTTTCAGCAGTTCCATTTGTCACACCAGTTTACTCTCTGCTGATTTGCTAGAACCCTTAAATATGCGTTTCTTTAGTAATTAAAAAACAACAACAATTCTTGATTACTTTTTAGAACTAGGAGTAATATATAATTAAACAAAAACAAATACAACATGTTTTTTCAAATACAACTTTAAAAATATGTCCTTACATTTCAGCAGCCAGCA
Source organism: Myotis myotis (assembly GCF_014108235.1). Classification (NCBI taxonomy): domain Eukaryota; kingdom Metazoa; phylum Chordata; class Mammalia; order Chiroptera; family Vespertilionidae; genus Myotis; species Myotis myotis. The sequence goes on along the minus strand of NW_023416324.1, from coordinate 201,267,936 downwards.
AATTACAATGGCATATTTTAGTCTAATTGAAGAGAACCTAATTGATTGCTGAGGCTTTCAAGTTTTTGTACAGAATATTCTAGGCAATGGATGCTTCTCAGTTGTTTTCTTTTTCCTCATTTTATCAAATTGGTGGCCTTTCATTCAGTGAGCATGTCATTTTCACAAATTCTTTCAGATCATATTAAAAATACTTGGAAATGCTATTTTCTTTCTTTCACGACTTTCCCTCTGCCCAGATAAACTAACTCCCTCTTCATCCTCGTAGATAGACACCTCCTTAAATTTGCACGTGTGTGGACATGTGCTTATCTGATCTGCTCTACCCCAGTATTGCATTTTCTTTGTCTTTAAAGTCATGGCCTAAAGCAACCATTTTCAACCTTTTCCATCTCATGGAACACACAAACTAATTACTAAAATTCTGCAGAATACCAAAAATATATATTTTTTTGCCAACCTGACAAAAAAATAAGTATAATTTTTATTCATTCACACAAAACAACTTTTTTGTATGTGTTGGCTGTTGTCATTTTTGTTTGTTTGTTTGTTTTGACAACCTAAGGGAAAAGCGGGCGGTGTCCCTGACTAAATAGTCAGGTATTGCATGCTTTGAAAATTCTTGCAGCACACCAGTTGAAAAGCGCTGGCCTAAGGAACAAGTTCTGTGATGACCTGCTTCACTTTTGTTTCTTTTCTTTCCTGAGAACATTTGTGTCTTTGCTCTGCTGATTCTGTTATGTCTAAGGTATGCAGGTTGTTTTGAGGAGAAATTTAAATGTGGGCAGTTAGTTGGAAATGGGGTGGAACTTGAGATCACTCGATTTGTTGAGTGTTCCCAGATTACTGTTAGTGGCATGCACTTGGATATTTTCATTTAAATCCTGCATGTATTTATATAGTTGAAACAACATTCAGACAACAAACCAAGTATTAGACTGAGACTTTTCTTTTGAGGGAAGATCTAAAACCTCCCCAGAAGCCAACCTGGGCATCTCTACTATATGTATAGTATATATATATCGCAAGCCAGCGACCGGAATGCCATAACGACCAGAACAACCAGTCGCTATGATGCCCACTGCGGCCAGAGAACCAGCCCAATACGGGGGTGGCACTGGCCAGCCAACCTCCTGCAGCCCCTCTTCCTGCCCGGCCCTACCCCAGATCGGCCTCCACACTCCAATTGGGGGCAGGGCCCACTGGCCAATCGCCCTCGGCCCTTCCCCAGAGCCAGCCTGGCCCTGATCGGGCCCCAGTCAGGGTGGGCCAGCCGGCCAACATCCCACCATCTCCTCCTCCCAACGGGCCTGGCCCCGATCCGCCCCAATTGGGGCCAGGCTGTCCGGACCCCACCCGGTGCACTAATTCATGTACTGGGCCTCTAGTTTAGATCATAAAAGGTGCAGACCCTGGACTCTCAGTGGTCATGCTGACCTGTGAGCCCCACTCACCACCATGCCATGGACAGAGACCCTTCCTGCTCTGGCCTTCGAGGGAAAGAGCAGATAGCTTTCTGACCTTGCTTATTCCAGGGACAGTCCATTGTTGGCTGCTCTGAAAGATGTTATGTTTCCTTAAGCTGCTTAGGATTTAGCCCTGCCCATGTCAGATGGAGATAAGGTATCTAGTAACTAACACCATGACTAGATTCTAAGTGTATAAAAGTGCTTACGACCACTTAATGAAGAGTGGTTGCTTTCACGTTAGCCTTAGCTCTTCCATTCAAGTCTTGCTTCATGAATGCATTGTGAATATATAGCAAACAAATCTGAATTTGCCTTGACAATGTATTGAGAGATTTGCCCAAGAAACTCTGTGTTTGATGGTCCATGAGTGCCCTCCACAGGGTGCAATGAAGATTTTTTTCATTGTTGTCTCTGTTTAATTTTCTCTAGTGTTCTGTCTGGAAACATTTCTGTATTAGAGAAAATTCATAAAGGCTTTAAAAGAAATTAAATCCCTTGATCTAATTTGGTGAAGGTTTAATCATTTGAGTTAGGAAGCAAAATGTCAATGCCAGCCTAACCCTCACTCCCACTGTATATCATCTTGCTGCATCCAATTGCTTGATAAGGAGCTTCTGAAAAATGTTATTTTGCTTCTTGAACAACAGGTAATGGGTTTTTAATAGTTTTTTTCAGCTGTTCTTTCTGTAGAAAATTGAGTTAAAAGTGCAAATGTTGGCAATTACTCTTGTACTCCATGGCATTTGTTTGGAACGAGTACTTAATAGATTGACTGTAACATTTATACTTCTCTAGACCCTTTAGTCCAAGCCCCCTGCTTAGATTCTTCATAAAATGCAGAGACATACTCCTGACTCCTTCAAAGGTATATTGTGGAACAGAATTTAACTAAGGAATAGCAAAAATCCAACTATACTCATATTTATTCATTTTGCAAACTAATAATTTGAGATGGACAGAAATAGTCATTGCAAAGTGCTAGAGTAAATAAGAGGGTTAAACAAGCTGCACATTAGAGAGGGATCCCTTATGAACAAATAATGATGCTCTGTCGATTCCTCATAGTGGTCCTAAGAGAAACATCAGGCAAACCAATCAATGAGAACCCAATGTTTTGATGGCCCTTTCGAAATAATCACTAAGAATGCACTGTCATCAGTACAGAGGCTAAATAATAGCAATCATGTTCCTCTAAATATTAAAGGTAAAGGCAGACTTGCTGGCAACACAAGTGTCATGCCATGTTAAACATGAGACAGCCCAGGAGAGCTCTAGTCTATCTAGCATAGTCCCTGGTCTGATCAAGCCTGAGCAATGCTAAGGCTCCTGTAGGCCCAGGGTTGCTTCATGAGTCCTTGACTAGGGCTGCTCCTTTCACAGCTAAAGCCACAAATGCCACACAGAAGCCTGGAGTGAGATGAGCATCAGACTCCTGCTTCGGTAAAATACACACACACCACACCCACACACACACACACCACACCCACACACACACACCACACCCACACACACCCACACCACACCCCCCCACACACACACACACCACACACACACCACAAACACACACACACACACACACACACACACACACACACACACACCACACTTACTTGATACTATTAACTAAAATAGTTACCCATAAATTCAATTTTCTAATTATGAGAAGGACAGAGTCAAAGACAAAAATCAGAAGGCTGATCAAAGAACTGGGCTCTGCCCCGGATGGTATGAATCAGTGGTTGAGCATCGACTTATGAACTGGGAGGTCATGGTTAGATTCCAGATTGCATGCTCAGTCTCCAGTTGGGGGCGTGCAGGAGGCAGCCAATCAATGATTCTCTCTCATCATTGATGTTTCTCTCTCTCTCTCTCTCTCTCTCTCTCTCTCTCTCTCACTCTCTCACTCTCTCTCGCTCTCTCGCTCGCACTCTCTCTTCCTCTCTGAAATCAAAATATATTTTTTTAAAAAGAACTGGGCTCTGTCATGACCAGGATACCATTTTGCATGCTTCAACAGATAACTTAAAGGATTGTGTGTTTTAGTTGATTTCACAATGATGGTCAAAGTCAACCTATAAATTAGTTATAGGAAATTTGAAGAAGTTAGCTGTGTCCCACAAGTACTTTTAATAGAAGATGGCACATTTGTAAGCCATAGGGGCCCAGGCTTCCTCTGTCTTGCAGCTACACCATCTGGAAGAGGACACTTTCAAGGTTACTGCAGGTGGAGAGGAGAAGCCCAGAGGGTGTTGCCGGATGATTTTTAAAAACAAGGATGAGGCGGCTTATATCACCTCTGCTCAGAAATGATTGGCCAAAACTCAGTCAGTAGCACCCCATCATAACCGTATGTGGTGGGGTGGGGAGTGATCTGGTAAATGTATTTTTGTGTCCCTGGGAGGAGGAAACAGTATGGTGACTGTGTAACCTTGCCCCATCCCACCTTCCTGTGAAAAATAAATCCCTAAGTACAGTTTAAGTACATTGCCTTCACACTGAGCCAATTTTCCTAGTATTATACGAATCATCACTGCCTTCCTTGGTACACTCATTTTTGTTTTAATTTCTCAGTATATTATAATGCAAGCACTTAAATTAAACAAGTGACTAGTTTTCCTTTGTCATCTTATTTCAAAACCCTTTATCTAATAGCCTGTGCTTTTTGAGATTACTTCTAAAGAAACAGAACTCTATGAAAATATATTAAAGCTCAATTTAGGATACTTTACTGAATTTAGGTAGAAGAGTTAAGAAGAAGCCCTTTAGTCACTTACTGAACACTCAAACATTTACCCCAATTTTACAATAATGAGATCAAGCAACAAAACTTCTTGTCAACTTAATAGAAAAAATCATCACCAGAGAGAATTCTGTTGGCTTTGAGCTTCGTAACAAGGCAGGTTTATTGCTTGATTAAATATTAATATGATGAGAAGTCATGCTCTTTGGTAAAATCTCATTACAAACACACAGTGGAGTAAAAATATTCCACTTCAGCATCATTTGTAATGTGTTTAGAACTCTATGACTAACAGTTAAAAAAAATGAAGATGAGTTTCCTCGCATAGAGAAGCCATAGACCAGGTGCTGCCATGATACAGTAATGCCAGCATCAAGGGGAGATTTAATATGCAGGACATAAAAAAGGAAGAGTTTCATTCTTCTGTCAGTCTAGAAGTACAAAGCCATATTTCAAGCCTAAGTAGATGAAATTGAAGTTAAGTAAGTACATGTGTCTGTATTAACCGATCAACCATTATGATTACACATAATTACTTAGAGTTGAGTTGTAGCCTATCATAAACTGGTGATTAAATGGTAAGAAGGGAAATTCAAAGACTTGGCTCTATTAGTAACTCACCATGTGAACATGGAGAAATGCCCCAGGTTCTTAGTACCTCCATTTCAGTACATGTAACATCGGGATAATACCTACCTCTATTTTAATAAAGAATGCCACTCAAAATAAGGGAAGATTCAAGTAGGAAATTGCCGGGGTCCAGCCCCAGCGGGTCCAGGGGTCCCCAAAGGTGTGGACGGAGTCGGCGAAGAAGGAATGACATGGAGGCAGCATTCAGTTGATCAGCAGCCTAGCCAGGATCTCCAGCCAGGATCTCCAGCCAAGTTCTGGTCTGGATCTCCAGCGAAGTTCTGCTTAGGATCTCCAGCCAGGTTCTGTCCAGGTTCTCCAGCCAGGTTCAGTCACCAGGTTCTAGTCAGGTTCTCTTGCCATGTTCTATAGTCAGGTTCAGTCCAGGATCTTTTGCCATATTCTCTCGCTAGGTTCTGTCTCTAGGTTCTGAGGCCAGTTTCTGTCCAGGATCTTTTGCCATGTTCTCTCCAGCGAAGTTCTTCTGTCTCTAGAGAACGTTCTGTGTAGGTTCTGTGCCTCCTGGTTCTGTCTTCTTCTTAGTTCTGTATACTAAGTTCTGTGTTCTAAGTTCTGACTCTTTCTGTCTCGTTACATCTGTATTTATACCAGTTGATTCAATCCTATCAATCTCTATTACAAAGGTTAGGGCGTTTCTTATCTCCATTCCAGGGAGTAAAGATTATGTAGCTTAAGCATGATTGTTCATAGTTAAAGTGATTAATTACCCGCCTGGCACTTATTTAAGAGGTTTTATTCCCTCCCTAACTTCAGGGGAAAATCCCTACCTGGGGAAACAACCTTTCTCAGAGACCTTGGTTAAAACACATAGTGCCAAGAAGGTGAGCAAACATATTAAGAACAGTATGCCATATATGCCAGGTCCCTTGAAACAGCAAGCATGGACCGGCTCCCGGCAAATTGCCACTTTTTTATTTTTTAAAAGCAGGCATTAAAAAGAAAAACCCCAAATGTTCTCTTGTATCCATTTTAAGAGTAGGATTGGCGATTTCCGCTATTACCTGAGTCCTGATCTATCACCCCAGGGAGAGCTTGCCAATCCTGCACTTTCCCGGGGTGGAAAGGCTGCAGTGGGGTTAAGGATAAGGCTCCTTGGGCCTACCTCCTCCCATGCCTTTACATTTACCTTTCCGGCACCTTTCCTTCCTCAGAAAAGCATGGACATACTTCTTGTATAAAACATTTTGTCTGACTGGGCGTAACCTTAACTCCTCTGCTAGCAAGCATATGTGTTAAAATATCAATACAGAGTCTTTTTTCTTTAGACTCAGTATGGCACATCTTCTTAATCTAAAGATCAATACAGAGTCTTCTTTGGACTCAGTATGGCACATCTTCTCAATCTAAGTTCTGTACTATCCACCTTCTTACCCTACTTATTCTTTATAGGGGGGTCTGTAGCACCCTGGTGGAGTCCTATCCGTCCCGAATGTGGGGGTTCTTAATGGGGGGGGGGGGGGGCGCTTACCTATGGGAATCCTGTTCCAGGAGTTCCCAAAGGTGTGGACGGAGTCGGCGAAGACTATCCACCCTCTTCCTACGGTGGAGTCCGATCTGTCCCGATTGTGGGGCAAAGACTATCCACCCTCTTCCTACGGTGGAGTCCTATCCATCCTGAGTGCGGGGCGCTTACCTAGGGGTCCCTGTTCAGGCGCCATATGCCGGGGTCCAACCCCAGCAGGTCCAGGGGTCCCCAAAGGTGTAGACGGAGTCGGCGAAGAAGGAAGGACACGGAGACAGTGTTCAGTTGATCAGCAGCCTAGCCAGGATCTCTAGCCAGGATCTCCAGCCAAGTTCTGGTCTAGATCTCCAGCGAAGTTCTGCTTAGGATCTCCAGTGAAGTTCTGGTTTGGATCTCCAGTGAAGTTCTGCTTCAGATCTCCAGCCAGGTTCTGTGTCCATGTTCTCTTGCTAGGTTCTCCAGCCAGGTTCTGTCCAGGTTCTCCAGCCAGGTTCAGTCACCAGGTTCTAGTCAGGTTCTCTTGCCAATTTCTGTAGTCAGGTTCAGTCCAGGATCTTTTGCCATGTTCTCTCGCTAGGTTCTGTCTCTAGGTTCTGAGGCCAGTTTCTGTCCAGGAACTTTTGCCATGCTCTCTCCAGCGAAGTTCTTCTGTCTCTAGAGAACGTTCTGTGTAGGTTCTGTGCCTAGGTTCCGTCTCTCTTGGTTCCGTATTCTAAGTTCTGTCTCTTGCTGTCTTATTACATCTGTATTTATACCAGTTGACTCAATCCTATCAATCTCTATTACAAAGGTTAGGGCGTTTCTTATCTCCATTCCAGGGAGTAAAGATTATGTAGCTTAAGCATGATTGTTCATAGTTAAAGTGATTAATTACCCACCTGGCACTAGTTAAGAGGTTTTATTCCCTCCCTAACTTCAGGGGAAAATCCCTACCTGGGGAAACAACCTTTCTCAGAGACCTTGGTTAAAACACATAGTGCCAAGAAGGTGAGCAAACATATTAAGAACAGTATGCCATATATGCCAGGTCCCTTGAAACAGCAAGCATGGACCGGCTCCCGGCAGGAAATATGGAAAAGATTGGTAATAACTGTACAAACAATGTAAAGATCGCTTGTCTATGGTATCACTGGCATTTTCCATAAATACCGAAATATAAACTTAACAACACTGAATTATTAGCTAAAAACATGTTATGTGATAAAGAACTAAAATCCAGAATTACAAGCTATTAACTCTTTAAACCTATTTTGTAGTCATTAAGGTTGAATCACACACAGTTTAAAGTCAGACACCTCTTAAAACCTGTTGCTTCAAAGGCTTAAATTAAAAAAAAAGCATTATGGAAAACAACACTTCTTTTTTTAGTTGTATTTTGAATTGAATGAGTACTAATGAAATGGAGATGATATCGTCACTTGAGGAATAAGATAAAAACTCCACTACTGGTTTTCCCACTAAGAATCTGGGGATTTAAATGAACGAAGATAAGCCTCTATGTTAACACAGGAAAGAATTCAATTAAAATTGATACCTCTTTCTAAATTGCTCAAGGAAATACTGCATTTCACACAGGAACTCGGTGTCATGCATATGTCGGATAGGAGTAATTTATTTCTGATCTTCCAACATGCTACTCTTTCAAAGGGGCCCATGACTCCACAAAGGAGCTGATTGGCAGTCTAAAGACCTCTCGCTTCTGTGTATCTATAACACAGGCATCCACTGTGCAAATTTCTCCACAAACCCAGCATTTATGTGTGAACGGTACACATCCGAACTGATGACAGCAGGGTATTTGTTGCACTTGGTTTCCAAGGAAACGGCACTTTATGGGATCCCCACTTATCCTGCTCTATGCAGAGCTGCCTCAGAATCGCCTTCAAAGAGCCCTTGTCTCCATCTGTGAGCTGAAGGTAAAATGCTGTGATGACAGCTGCTAATGAGCTGGCTCACCTCCATCAGGGCAGGCCTACATTAATTTCTGCTGTCCCCCTCGGGAACTGTCAACCAGGAATAAGAGTGAGAGGAGAAGAAATGACTGCCCCTTCCCGGGAGCATGGCACTCTACCACACTTGCTAATTTGATCGTTACAATAAAGGATGGACAGTTAAGGGAGAAAAATCCATGTACCTTTGTTGGTGCTGCAATGTCAGCTAAGTATTTGCTTCCTAACTTTTCCAGTGGCCGCTTCCCCCTGCCATGCTCGCTGCGTGTGCCTGGGACTCTGTTTTGTCAGCTGTAGATTGTAGATTTCACTCCTAATGGTAGGTTTCACGTAGGGGGCCCTTTCCAGCGGCCTGCGTTCCCTTGCTCCTAATCTGCCATTGACAACAAAGAATTTTAAGAGAAGCGCCTGGGAAGATAAAAATATGTGTTTGAGATCACTGGGGAAAGAAAATTTGTGTTCTGGTGTTCATCATTAATGCGTCAGTGCAATGAGAGTATTAATGGCGGGTGTCCTCTGTTCGCCGAGTCCCACGCCAGGGTCATTACGGTGAAGCAGAGCCACAGTAAGTTAGGCTACAAAGACCTGATTCTGGAGGGACAATTAGATAAATTCCGCTGAGGTTGGAGCAAATCCGTGAGGGATACTATGCTTCTGGTTTTATATTGGGGGGTCGGTATATTTCACTCAGAGCAAAGGGTGCTGACTCCATTTACAGAAGGTGAAACAATTGGTATCACTGGAGTCCTACCCTCACTGACACATATGCTATGACTTATCTAGCTGGACTTATTGTCTCTTACAGGACAAGAGGCAAGCTAGCTACCTAGGGCTTATGCTTTTCAGTTAGGGGAAAGTGATGGTGAGATTTAGAACTCTAGGCTTCCAGAACAACTCACTTCTTAGAAACTTTGAAGGAGACAGCAGAGTATAATATGTGGTCTAAGATCATAAAGGGTGTGTGGGGGATAATACAGGGTTATGTGTGTGTGTGTGTGTGTGTGTGTGTGTGTGAGTGTGTGTGTGCACGTGCACTCTTATATACAGAATTTTAGGTTCTGGAAGCAATTACAGTAAAAGTATAATAATAAAAGTATATGTTGATATGTAATGTAACCAAGAATAATCCTTATGACAGTGCAGCTGGAGACTGTAGCTAATGGAAATAGAAGCTGACATGAGAATGTATCTGAAAGATAGGCTGAAAGGTGAATGGAATAAGAATCCCTAAAAAATAACAAAGGTGATTTTATGGATAGAAAAGAAAAACAGCTTCATGTGGAGAGAGAAAAAATTGTTCCAAGTGCCATTATTGCCCTAGCTGGTTTGGCTCAGTGGGTACAGCATGGGCCTACAGACTAAAGGGTCCTGGGTTCGATTCCGATCAAGGGCACATGCCCGGGTTGCGGGTTAGATCCCCAGTAGAGGGCATGCAAGAGACAGCCAATGATTCTCCAGATGGGGGAGTCACTGGTGGTATCTAGAAGAATGTAAGCTAATGCCCTGAATGAGGGTCTTTCTACTGGTAGTGCTCTCCAGAGATATCCCACCACCTACTATTTGCAAGCTAGAGACCCAAGAAGGCCAGTGATATAGTTCAGGTTCAAATTCCAAGGCCAGAGGATGAGGGTGCCTATGATATAAATAAGCCCTAGTCCAAGGACAAGAGAAGACCAACGCCCTAGGATTCACAAGCAGACAAGAAGCAAAAGGGGTGAATCTCTCCTTCTTTATAAGCCCTCAATGGATTAGATGATGCCCACCCACATTGAGGAGGCCAATCTACTTCACAGAGTCTACCATTCAAATACTAATCTCATCTGAAAACACTTTCACAGATCCACCCAGAAATAATATTTAACCTGGGCAACTTTTGGTGCAGTCAACTTGACACATAAAATTAATGATAACTCCCTAGCCAATTTGACTCAGTAGATAGAGAGTTGGCCGGCGGACTGAAGGTTCCCTGGTTTAATTTCAGCCAAGGACAAATACCTCAGTTGCAGGCTCCAGGCATACGAGAGCCAATCAATGGGCCTCTCTCACATCAGTGTTTCTCTCTCTGTCTCTCCCCCTTCTTTCCACTCTCTCTAAAAATCAATAGAAAAATACCCTCGGGTGAAGATTAACAACAAACAAACAAACAAACAAAAACACAAAAAAAAACCCAACACAAAACAAACAAAAAACTAAAATTAAGGATCACCCTGAGAAAAACTATATAAAACTCTTTTCTCTGTCTTTTAAGTGGATAAGATTAAGGATAAACGTAAAAGGCATTTGGGAAAAAGGGAGAATATTGACCTTTTAGAGAACTCTTATATAGATGTTTGCAATATCTTATTCAATAGACAATAATCACATACACCTTTTTTACTTGTCTCTGCCCATCACTCGTTTCTCTATTTCTTTGCCAACAATGCTTACTTTTCTAGTAACAGAGAGTAACAGAGAGTTACTTCTGCCCCCCCTTGCGGTAGTTCTCTCTCCTTCTTATCTGAATCCTTTCCCTCAATATAGTTATACTCCCACCTAACAGTGTGTAATCTTAGGTAGTCAACCGTGTGCTACTGCCCCAACTTCTCAAGAGGAAAGGGAGTAAACAAACAAATCATGTGTTTCGAAAGTGTGTTCTACAAGAATCAGAAATGATGCTCTTCAGTCAAGTTTCTCTGGAGAAGACCACTCAAGCGTATCCTCTGATTGCTCTGCCTAGAGGAGGAGAGCGTGGTCGTACACAGATGTGTATCCTGGCACCATGGGAATTTTAACTCTAGAGTAAATACTGACTAGATGTTCCATGAAGTACATTTCTAGCCAGATAATCTCACCATAGGAATATCTGCCCAGTGTATCTATTATTCTTGTAAATGCTAGGAAAGTCGAGCTGGTAAATTATATCATACTTCAAGAAAGGCATGTCTAGGGAATTTAAGAGTCAATTATCCCTACTTTTATTTGTGTATATGTTTGTTTTTCTTCTACACTGAAACTTAAGTAAAGAACATGTCTATGATGTATTGTTAATACCTGGAGAAATAAGAGCCAAAGGAAAGCTTTATACTAAGGTCAAAAAAAATAAAAATCAAGTAATATGTCATTAAGAATAACAATATAGAGTAATAGTGCTATCTATAGGTATGGCTCTTTATTGTTTTCTGAAAATCCATATATTGAAAGCCAGCTAAGCTACCAAGAGCTAGGGTTGGCTCTGGATTTTTTATATTCTCTCATTTTCCTGAGAAGTCAAGCGCTATGATGCAATACAATGTAGCAGAAATAGCCCCAAAGATAAAACTTGCCAGCAGTTGTGAAAGCCCTATCTGAAGCCTTTCATGCTGGTTAGCATGGCCATGGTTGTGACAGGGTGACTTCCCTTCCCTCTGGGGTTGCTTAGGATCCTCAATGGCCCAGTTCTTTTATCTCTGTCCTCCAACTCAAGGCCTTATTTATTTTATTCCCTCCTCACTGCAATTAGCTCAACAGTTTCTGAGGTCTAAATCCAACCTACAGATTCATATGTGTGCTCATTGATTGAGCAAACAAAACAGTTTTAAAAACTGAGCAACTTTATACAAAAGCCTAATTTCTAGCTATTGGTGAAATAAGGAGGCAGAACAATACTAAATCTAACAACAAAATCCCCATCACTACCTGCTGTCCAATACCTGCCCTAGTTCTGTGGTTTGTGGCACCTAAGTGGCTTCTTCTCAATTTGGGGATCTTGAACTTTTTGATCCTCTTTTTTCTCAAGCTTGTCAATAAATAAACTTAATTTTCACTTTTTAAATATTTTGTGTGCCTGGGCTATAGCACACATTAGTTAAGCCTTCTAAAATTTGCTTTAGTTTTTTTTTTTTTTTTTTTTTTTTAAGTTAAGCTTGGTATGTATTTGGAAAAGCACCTAAAAATTTTCCTGTTTTATTTGGGTTTGTTTTTTTGAGTTAACCTATTTACAAATCTAAAATAGCTCCAATAAAAACAACAGGATTAGGGGAAAGTAGTAAAACAGGGGCTGGGGAAAATAAATAAAACAACCACTAAAAGCAAAAAAAAATTGCCTCAGTTCTGTGTTACAAGGGAGTTTTTTAAAAGAGTTTTTACATTTCTCAGAGAATGATGGAATGAAAGCATTGCTCTAAACTGCATAAAATATATATCTTCAAATGCTAACGAGAAAAGGTCAAATGTTTCCACAAATGCTCTGGGTTCTATAATATTTAGTTCTTGCAAATCAAAAGGCTTGTGGGAAGCCAGGAGATCATTGGAAAATGGTGCGCTGTGGGGGACAGCTCTCTGCTGCCTGTGTCCTGACTTTCTGCTCTCACGTCCTCACATGGCTGAGCGAGAGAGAAGGGGCAAATGCATGTCTCTTCTTAGAAGAGCACTAATTCCACCAAGAGGACTCCACTCTCCTGACCTCATTACCTCCCCTAGGCCCTGTCTCCTAGTGCCATCATGGGGATGGTATTTGGTATTAGGGCTTTCATATATGAATTTTGGGGAGACACAAGCTTGCCGTCCCAAATACTGAGCAAAAGGATATTCACATTTTACAGTTTGATACTTACTACAAAAGTACCTTCTTAAAATATTATGCTGATTCCCACATCTATCAACAATAGATCAAGGAATATATATATATATACTTTATTTATCAACAAGATCTAAACTTGGTTTTCACTCTCTTAGGAGAGCCTACACTGACCACCTTTACCAAATCTAATACTTCCCATTAGCTGTGTTTTCAGAACACAACATGCTTGGCCTTCTCAGGACTTAACATTGTTGCAATTATACGTGTATTTCTGAGATAATTTGACTCTGTCTTCTCAGCTACATCCGAAGCTTCCTAAACATGGAGGGAGTTTTTCCTCCTTAGTTTTCCCCTTCACTGTGGAATCCACAAGACCTAATAGAGTACCTGGTACATAATAGGTATTCAACAAATATTTGCTTAATGAATTCTTTTTAGTAAATAAATAAATATATTGCTAGTGCCTCAATTATTGCTAATGTTCACAGCTTTGACTTTATTCATCATTTTGAATGTGTTTAACTTTTTTACACTCTACTTTGTCTGGAATCTTTATATAAAAAGACAGCCATGGTGGTTGTCTCAAATTATTTTGGAAATTAGGCAGGATATAAATTAAGCAAATAATGAATCAATAAAATGTTAATACAGCCTTAGTCGGTTTGGCTCAGTGAATAGAGTGTTGGCCTGCAGACTGAAAGGTCCCTGGTTCAATTCAAGTCAAGGGCACATGCCAGGGTTGTGAGCTCAATCCCCAGTAGGGGGCATGGAGGAGGTAGCCAATCAATGATTCTTTCTCATCATTGATGTTTCTATCTCTCTTTCCCTCTCCCTTCCTCTCTGAAATCAATAAAAATATATTTTAAAAATGTTAGCGCAGTCGGTGAATTCCAACATGCACAGAGCAGAGAGGAAATTGCCTTATTATAGAAAACATACATACTATCAATGAAGTTTGATACTTATAATACTTTATAAACTAACTCACTATTGATTTGTATTGAACTTAGATTTTTAATAAAATCTAAGGCTTTTTTATCCTTTTAAAAAAATTTTTTCCACTTGGTTACATAGGCTTTCCATGTATCACTATTATATATTGCCTTATTAGATTCACGTTAAGATGCAACATGTCAAAATATTTTTGGAATCTGATGATGATTCCAAAAATCTAGGTTTCAGAGTGCCATGATCTTTTGACAGGAAACGCATTCTCCTTTGCCTGTCAATAAGAATAAGAGGTCTAAATTGAGCTTCAAAAATGACTCTTTGCATAAATATGGCTATTGTACTTTGTATGTATTTTTCTTATAAAATTTGTCAAGTTCTTCTTTGGGTATTACTCATCCCTCTCATTCCATTTTCATTCCCTCCCCTATTGGACTGAATGTACGAAATGTGTCTGACTCATACTTGGATGCCTGGCAGTATTTATTTTAACAGTGATTTACACATTGTTGATCAAAAAAATATATTAATTCAACCACTAAAAAGTATACTTGTGCTCTTACTCTGACTTACAAACGGTTCTATGTGTTTGATATGTAAATATGAATAAGAACTGGAGAGCAGGAACCCACAGTTCTAGTGAGGTGATGGGCACCTGACACATTATGAAACAACTCCGAAGTGCACTTACGTCAATAAACAAAGAATATGCGTCAAATGTTAAATTGATTTGAAATAATCCTGTCTGCCCACCTCCTTAATCACTTTTAGTTTTGAATTCCCAGAATAGCAAATGGTGGTATGAGGGAAGACCAATCAATCAACCTCTTCCCCACCCTATCCCAAGTTCTTCACAGATATCTCCTTACCAAAGAGGGGTTTCCAATGTATTATACTAATAACATCATATTATTATATTACATGAATAATTAGTATTTGGGGAGAGAATCAATGTCCTGCACAGTTCGCATTTTAATCCTAAATTCACCTAAATTGTAATCCTAAATTCACCTAAAATGAGCTCTTCTTGTCTCGATCCTGGGAATGTGTAGGACTTCTCAAAGTATCTGCACTAACATTTTCCTAAACTTTCCACCATCCAGTTTTTACAGTAAAATCTTATTGAGTTTCTAAGACTTTGTCACAAGGTACAAATTATTAGGAAGAAATATATGATAGGAGCCCTTCTCACATAAGACCTTGAGAGAGAAAAAAGTATAGTATATTTGTTACTGTGTCAAGTGTGACACAAATAAGAGCTCTTGCCCATGGAAAATCAGAAAGTAAGTGAAGTATAAAGACAGAAAGTACATGTACATATTTATTTGTTTATTATTGAGTAGCTACCATATACTAAGCATTAAACTGAGTTCTGGAGAAACAATAACACATGTTCTTTATCCTGAACGTTCTCTGAGTTTCATGAGAGAAATAGACCCAGAAGCACAATTGTGATGCTATGTTTTACACGCAGAAGCAGGAATATGTGCAGAGTTTTATAGAAATAGAGAAGAAGCACACAGCCTGTTGGCAGCACTGCATTAATACGAAGAGCTGGAGCATCAGGAACATCATCTTGAAGTGACCCTTGAGCTGAGGCTCAGAAATTGGAGTCCCTAGTCTTGCTGATAGTGTAGAAAGGACATTTCATGCAGAGAAGGCAATGTGATCAATGTCAGAGAAGGGGGACAAATCCTAGATTCAGGAAGACCAGTTTAGGAAGGCATGGCAAGGGTTCTAGGAAAATACAATGTGACCTGAACTAGAGGTATGGAAAGGAAGGGATTAAAAATGTTTCTAGGTGTTTGACGTGAAAGATGAGAGTCAGTGAGGAAGGGGGTTTAAGGATAATGCCCACATTTCCAGGTTGATTGGGTAGATGGTGATTTCCAAGCAGAAGTTCCCCTCCATTATGGTAATCGGTTAAAATTAGGCAGACATTATGATCTTCTAAGCTCTCAGGATCACCACAAACCTTGAGAAACCTGATACATTTCTTTGGAGGCACCTTACATATTTTCATTTCCTGTGAATGGTGTGGTGTGGGAATAGTGTAGGAAGGAACTTCATGGAGAACTTTGGCACAAAGAACAATTTCCACTTTCCTAAATATCATGCCAAAATAAGTCTTTCAGGAAAGAAATATTGTTGGTATTATCTCTGATATTGAAGGCATATTGGTAAGATATATATGTGTGTAGTGAATATAATTGTTTTTATCAGTCCCAATTGAGTCTAAAATGGTTCTTCTTAAGAGAGTTACATAATTTTAACTCATAGAAAAAAATCCATTATAACAGAACACAACTAGAACCTTACAAACATAATATAGAACTCCAGTATAGTGAGACTTGGATAATAAATACATTATAATAAGAATAGGCAGGGATTATTTTTTTTAACCTGATGGTAGAATAGTAGCAAATGATACCCTAATTCTTGTGAGCAGCCAAGATAACTTTCAAAATACAATACATCTATTATAACCCTAAATAAAATATATTCACAACCAAGCTTCTTATCTCCTTCACAGTTTTCAATCCATTCAATGCCATCATAATTGTTTGCATCGTTGTTGCCAGAGGATTGCATGGGTGAAATTCCTTCATTGATAGTGAGAGTGGGGTCCTTGCAATACCTTGAGAAAAAGAATTTTCGAAGAATTGAACAGGAGAATAATGATTTTTATTTGTGTGAAATTATATCACTCGGTTTCCAAGGTCCCAGATCCCTTAAACCAGCCCTGTAAATTGTTCAACTGGGGTTTAGTAAAGCTAGAAGCAAGGCCAGTACCCTAAGTTTTCATTCCATAGTGGAGCTGGGTCTGTTATAGCATTAGGCTAGCTAAAATCCATGAGTCCATCGTGTGCAGTGCATATGGCCCACAGTGTCAAGTGCAGAGTCTGTGACGCCCATCAGCCAGGAGCACCAGAGAGCCGAAAGCACCCAGACAGAGAACTCCCTTTGTTGAGGAGGTGAATGCCTCAGATTTTTTATCCTTGCAGTGGCCACACCTATTCTGGCCAATGACTCACTCCCAGGAGGGACTGATAGGTAAGCACCTTTCCACATCACTGAGACCTTACTGGGCACACATCTAAGTTGCAGATTTCCTTTGCTCTTTTCCAGTTATTAATTAATAACCAGGCTATTACAATGGTATCATCATCACCCAGGATTAAAAACCTTGGAACTATCTTGAATGACTGTTCTGTGAGAATTTGGGGGAAATATTTTCTTTTTTTTTAAAAAAAATATATTTTTAGTGATTTTTTACAGAGAGGAAAGGAGAGGGATAGAGAGTTAGAAACATCGATGAGAGAGAAACATCGATCAGCTGCCTCCTGCACACCCCCCACTCGGGATGTGCCCACAACCAAGGTACATGCCCTTGACTGAAATTAAACCCGGGACCCTTCGGTCCGCAGGCCGACACTCTATCCACTGAGCCAAACCAGTCAGAGCGGAAATATTTTCTGAAGAAGGATAATGGGCCAGGATTAGGAAAGGCCAAGCAGGGCTTGATGAAGATGGTACAGGAGTTCAGGCAGGCAGGCAGTCTACACACGTCCACATATCCTATACCAAGCTGGAGGAAGCACTTTAGCACCAAAGTAAGCAATATTGGATCAACAACAATTTAGGTACAAGAGGTCAGAGCTTGGTAGTCAATCAGCTTGGACAGGCAGTTTGGGGATCAGAAGTACACAGGTAAGGAGTTCCTAGAGTAGTTGCCGGATGAGTGAAAGGCTGAGCAGCTAGTCAGGAAGGAGAAAATTCATAGGGAAGCAAAGAGCAGAGCAAGGTCAGTGGGTCTGCATCCAGATCAGTACAAGAATGAGAAAATTTGACAGGCAGGCAATCTCACCAACAGGTCTCCATCCAGCCACGGTCAAATGCATCCTGTGGGTTTGCTGCTTTGTTCTTTGTGAATGATAGACTATCTCAGACTTTTAATGTCTGGCTTTTAAAGATGGAAATATCCTTTTAAAAATAAAAGCTCATGAGGCTAAAATGGCAAAAGCAAGTAGGTTTAGAACATCCATCATCAAGCCCTATTATCGTTGACTTTTTTTTTTCAGGATTACAAGAAGGCTCAGTTTGCTTTTCATTTATTATTTGATTTAAATATGCACATCAACAGAATAGTCTCAATGAAAATGCAATTCACACAACAGAGTCAGAATTTTTATTCAGCACTAAATATCAGGAAAACGGTGAGGCAGGAGTTACCTTCCGTGCTCCTATTTTTTGGCATGTCATCTCATCTCCTACAACAAAAGAGGACTGAAATGATCCTGGTTTTTACTGACTGTCTTGTCTCTTACATAATAATTTCAAAATGGATCTGAGACATCTAAGAAGAGCCCCATCGAAACTCAGAGTCCATCAGGCCTCCTCAGGATCACTGCCCAGGCCGCTACTTCAGCCTGGGTCCCCTCGCTCTGTCTCCTCTGACTTTCACTCTGTCCTCCAATTCTCTTCACTCTCTTCCTCTTTTTTTCCTCCTGACAGTAGACACGCAATACGCTTTCCTAAATAGTACCACACAAGATTTCCTAAATAGAGAGCAATTTTTCCTAAATATCGTAACACAATATTTCCTAAGTGATATATTTTCCATTATAACACAATACTTAAGCCTAATAGTTGACCCTTTAATTTCCCATGTGGTTTCATTTCACTGCCTGTATTCGCATATAATGCCTTCCTCCAGCTTCTATTTCCCCTTCTCTCCATTCTAAACCCATCAACTTCTTCCTTCTTTCTCCCACAATTCAATCAAATGATACTTTCTGGTATAACACTGACCTCTTCCTAGTTACCGGCCTGCACGATATTTCCCCCAGCCCGCTTGACCCATTCTTAGTTGAGGGAACCGCCCTTTCTCTGGCTCTGGTTCATTGATCTCAACTCTCCATTTCATATCTAATGTAATAATGTTGAATATTTCCATGGTGATTAATCTTTCTCTATTAAATGTGGGTTTTAGCCTTCAATTCCTTATTTTCTCTTTTCTTTTTCATACAGAAATGTGTCCCCTCCTGCTTGGTAATTTAGCATTCCTAAGCGTAACTGTCACATCACTACTGACTATCTAAGTCAGCGGTTCTCAACCTGTGGGTCGCGACCCCTTTGGGGGTCAAACAACCCTTTCACAGGGGTCGCCTAAAACCATTGGAAAACACATATATAATTGCATATTATCTTTGTGATTATTCACTATGTTTTAATTATGTTCAATTTGTAACAATGAAAATACATCCTGCATATCAGATATTTACATTATGATTCATAACAGTAGCAAAATTACAGTTATGAAGTAGCAACGAAAATAATTTTATGGTTGGGGGTCACCACAACATGAGGAACTGTATTAAAGGGTCGTGGCATTAAGAAGGTTGAGAACCACTGATCTAAGTCCTTTCTGCAGCTCTTTCCTGCATCTCTGAGGAGAACTATTATATTTAATCCATGAAAGACATTTTGATATATCTGCAACTACAGATTGGTCTGTCTTTTCTCTTTGATACAGTTTCTATTCATTTTGTTTCATGTCTTTTGCATTAAAATGTTAATGTCCCCTTCTCCTCTCCTCTCCTTTCTGAGACTTCCACATTTAATCCACATGTAATCCATACGTTTTGCTATTTCCACATAACTTCTATTTTAGTTCTTTCTTCTCTGTGTCCATCACCACTGTCCTAATAAGGCTCGCACCATCTCACGTTTGTTCTATGAAACAGTCTTCATAGGTCTTCTTGTGCTAGTTTCTCCTCATAGGAATCTTCCTCGCAAACAGATTGATCTTTCTAAATACGCTTTGAGCATGCTGTGCATCTGACTTAAATACTTTCCATCACATCAAAGCATTTCAGGCTAGAATTCAAAATTGCACACAATATATCCCAATGTATCTCTCTAGATTTCTTCAACTACTCCACCGTAGCCCTCCCCATTAAAACAGACCAATTTTTGTATTAACTGGCATCTGTATGTGTCTACACCATCCAGATCTCTGAGTCTTTTTCCATGCTGTTACATCCTCGCCACCAATGTGAATTTTTCTCAAATTTCAAGACCAAGTTCAAATTTCTCAAATTTCAAGATCCTCAATAGAGTACTTTCATTGACTCCAACCCACAATGATCTCCTAAAGTTTGTATATATGACACTTTGCATAGTTATCATGTAAAACTCTGCAATGCATGCTATATATCTTATCTCAACTCTATTTCCATGATTTTACTTCAGAGAATGTTTCTCATATTTCTATATTATCTATTCATTTTTTAGTTCATAGTAAGCACACCATTTTTGTGTATTTTCTTGAAGGTCATACTAATGAAACATAATCATAACATTGCACTTTCTATTTTCAAGATTTGTGTTACATGAGTGTATATAACCCATTATTTAATTTTGCATATCTTTTATTTTAAATTTATGGAAGAAAATATTTATTTACCCCCATTTATACGCTTGTGTATGCACATACACATGTATATTAGACAAGCAGTTACATTCTGCGGCTCAATTTCTTCCCTTTTAATTTGGTGATTGTACTACCCGTCCTTACCTCCTCACTGTGGGATGTAAACATGGCTATATACTATGTTATAAATATATAACAGGATTATCTAAGCAGAGTTTAAGCAGAGCTATTGTGACATCAATATCTGCATGTGTTTTTTTTCTAAATGTACATCTCAAAGACTAGTAAAATCATTTTGATGAAAGCGTCAGTTTAGTGCTCAAAGTTTTGAAATGGTCGAGTATATAATATTAACTGTAACAAGTTTTATTTTTCTTCTTTTAAAGCATTTCATATTACAATTTCAATTTGCCACGTTCAACCTAGATTTTAAATCTTCAGTATTTATTGTGGCTACAAGTTGGTTTGCTATAGAGTAGCAGTGCCCTCTAGTGGCTACTTTTTTTCAAAAGCTGCAAACGTTTCCGTTTCAATTCCACTGTTGATTCTAATTTATGTGTCCTAGTGAAGTTGTCACAAATAATAATTTTTTCAAAATTGTCTATTCTTAGGAATACATATAAAAACATATGTAGCCGTGAATTTAATTATTTTAAAGGATTTAACAGTTTTTTATGTAGAATTCAAATCTCTAGGCTATTTCTGACAACTTTCCACCCAAGTCAGTTACATTTTTCTTGCTAAATATGACTAGACATATAAAACTTTGAGGCAGCTTTTAAAAGTTTGTTTTCCGCCCTAACCGGTTTGGCTCAGTGGAGAGAACGTCAGCCTGCGGACTGAAAGGTCCTAGGTTCGATTCCGGCCAAGGGCATGTACCTTGGTTGCGGGCACATCCCCAGTAGGAGGTGTGCAAGAGGCAGCTGATCGATGTTTCTCTCTCATCGATGTTTCTAACTCTCTATCCCTCTCCCTTCCTCTCTGTAAAAAATCAATAAAATATATTAAAAAATAAAATAAAAGTTTGTTTTCCATTTATCCCATCTATGAAAATTTTAACATAAAATACCTAAAGTGTCCATGAAATTAAAGGAACAACCTGATAATAAGTCCAAATATTTACACACACACACACACACACATTGCTAAGTTGAGTAGAATAATAAATATGTTCAAATAATGATTCTCTTCCAGGCTTATTTATATACCTATGAAAATGAGCAGATGTCTATTTGCAGTTGTATTAGGTTAAATAAATATGTATCAAATACCTATTAGAACTGGATGGTAAAGATAGACTAATAAATAGGCTGCAGTCATAAAACGTATTTCTCCAGCACTCACTTCATCAAAATAATATCCCATAAGTAGGTTCTTCAATGTCAATCATCTTTCCACTGAACAAATAAAATAAATAGATGTTAGAAAGTTTATAATATGTCCAAGTGCAGCCCCAGCTGGATGGCTGGGTTGGTTGGAGCATCATCCCATGTATCAATAAAGGTTGCGGGTTTGATTCCCTATCAGGACACATACGGAGGCTGAGGGTTTGATCCCCAGTAGGGGCACATACAGGAGGGAAGCAATCAATCTCTCTATCTATCTATCTATCTATCTATCTCTCTCATTCTCTCTCCCTCCTTTCTCTCTCTCTCCCCAGCTCTTCCTTTCTCTCTAAAAAAACAAAAACAAAAACAAAAACAAAAACAAAACAAACAAAAAAAAACAATAAAACATATCTTCAGGTAAGGATTTTTTTTAGAAAAAGTGTTCAAGTGCATTTTGAATGCCATTGGCAGAACCCTGCTAAGTATTTAGCATTTAATCCATAGAATACATATCAACTTGTTATTTTAAAAATACGTAGTGTTTATTATAAACACAGGTACACATATACATTGATCAAAAAAAGTGAAACATAATTCCATGAGAAGTAAGATTTTTAAAGCTTCCAGGCCATGTCTATCATTTGAGAATACATGAAACAAACATGTTGTTCTTAACTCTTTAATTATTTAAAAATTATGAAGAAATACTTTATTATTCTGGACCTATTTTGTTAAGTCATTCAAACTGCAGACTTGGCTAGCAGTGACTTTGTGAAATGATTTTCCAGTTTCAATAATGCTGGGTTCTTCCATTTGCCTCTTCAGATCCTCTGTCTCCCCTCCTCAGCCTTGCTCTGTGGGCCAGGAGGCTGGCACGTATGTACATGTATGTCCGGCAGGGGTGGTCTTGCTTGCCTTCCTGTGGCTTCCAGGAGAGGGACAGAGGGAAAGGACATTTCACTCTCCATCTCCCCTCCTCCTGGATTCTGCTGTATCTCCACTGACACTCACAGCTCTTGGCAGGTATCCATCTCCACGCAGCCTCCTCTGCCTCTGTGTTCACATACCGGCTTCCTCATCTCTCCTCAGGCCTAGCCTTGCTAAGGGCACGATTATGCATTGAATTGTGCTCCCCCCCCCCCCCCAATTCATATATCAAAGCCCTTTCCCTCAGCACCTTTGAATGTGACTGTATTTTGAGATAAGGCCTTTAGGAGGTGATTAAATGAAAATGGGACTGATAGGTAAGTCCTAATCCTGTCTGACTGATCTCCTTGTAAGTCTCTACTTATAGAACAGAAAGGCAAGACACCAGCGATGCCCGAGCACACGGGAAAGGCCTTCTGAAGGCACAATGAGTAGGAAGCCATCTGCAAGCCCAAGAGAGAGGCCTCAGCCGTGAATGCTTTTTCCAAACCCAAGTTCTTATTTAGTTTGAAATTGCAAGGCTACCCCTTTACATTTTTTATTTAGGCACTCTCAACTTGGAACCATAGGATTTTAGTTCTAGTTAAAACATCAAATTTTACCGAGTAAGAGCTTGCTCTAGAGAGAATGACTACTTGACTCTGCATAGTTGCAATGTAAGTCCTTCAAATGAAAGCATCCTTTAGTCATTTTTTTTCTAAATGTTTTAACCCTCACCCGAGGATATGTTTTTATTGATTTTATTTATTTTTTAATATATTTTATTGATTTAATCACTTTTAAGACTTCTTTTGAAAGCTGTTAACTTTACAGTGGTCCTCGCAAAAGGTAATGGGTTTAATATACTTTTGCTTTTACTTTATTTATCAATGTTCCCTAAACCTTTCCTTCCTCCCCAGGAGAATGAGGCACCAACACTAAGCCAGTGGGATATCTGATGCCTCAATAAATGACCAGGCAAAAGAAAAAAATAAATAGAAAGAAATCAATGCATTTCCTCTTGGAACACAGTTGGCATTTGGTTCAGACAGATTCAGACATTTCTATTACATTCAAATTCACCAAAATGCCTGCTAAAAATGGGCATGTTGAAGAGGGGCCCGTGAGTATTTCTGCAGGAGGCGGGAATCCTCTCGGGCGCGGTGTGCAGCCATTTGTTAATCCTCCGCGTGACGTGTGGCTCATAGGAAGGTGCCATATGGTGGTGGAGTCATTAAATTCTTCCCAACCGGACCTGTGAGTTAATGTCATGCCTGATTCTTTATTTACAAAGAAATACGTCTGCTTATGGAATTAGCAGGAACTATTGGAGAACACAAGGGCTTGAAGAAACAATCAACTATTAGTAACAGTGATAGAGGCCATCTTTAGTATCAAAACCAAGAACACATGGACAGCTGTCGATATCATTGCTTCACTGAAAAGTCGAGGGTGAGAAAGCGAGGAATCAAACAGCATCGTTTTCATTTTTTATTATTTAGTCAAGGAAACATTGCAATGACAAGAGTATGGAATACATTTGTTTCTAGAGATAGGAAAATAAGATGCGCTTAATATTTGAAGATTCCACGTAGAAGCTAAGAATAACTAACTTCTCCTCATTGTACTATGAGGTTATTGCAAATGCCAGGTGGAAGAATTGCAGCTTTTAATATGTGTAGAACTGAGGGGATAAACGTAGTCCACAAAAGTGATAAGACTATAGGCATGCCTGGGTCAGTGACTTCATGATTCCACCGTGTCTGGCCAAGACTCTGCAGCTTTTCCTCCCATCATGCCTGCTCCTGGTTGCAAATACTTCTTGGTCCTCCAATCCTCTAATCACAATGAACAATTATCTCCCTTTGGTCCCCACTGTCTTATGTCACTAGCAAATAATCTAGTATATGAAATAATTTGCGTTTGTATATTTCTAAGCGTTCAATGTGTCTTTGTATCTATGCCACCCAGCCCCCACAGTGATGCTTGACACTCAATACATTTTACTAACTTGCTGGTAAACCTAACCATAATGAACCAGGTGATTTGTTTTTATCCATATAGTACGTGAACACAGTCCCTGAATCTTAGACAAGTAATCCATTCTCTCTAAAGCAAGCTTTTACTCAGTAACATTAAATGCTTGAACTAGAACTAAAATTCTATGGTTCCACGTTGAGAGTGCTTACATAAAAAAATGTAAAGGAGTAGAATTACAGTGTCAAAACTAAATAGAAACTTGGTCTTTAGAAAAAGCATTCATGGCTGAGGAAAAATACCGTGTCCTCAAAATCTCAGAGAAAATATGTATCCTTAACATGGGTGCTTAAAATCAAAGGCCTAGTGATCATTATAGCTGCCAGCTACATACGCACCTACTAGTTAGCACCACACTGAAAGCCAATTGGCTTGGGAAAGCAACATATGATCACAACCGCCAACTGCACATGATATATAATGATTAGTACAACAAGCCTATGCATACTTTCTTCCCACTGATTAGCTGTAGTTATTAGTGGCTGCCTCCTTCCTGCCTCTAGCGACATCGACATCTCCGCAGCTCCCGCACCCTTTTACTTTCCATTCACTGCTTGCCTCGCTGCCTGCAGCTGTATTAATACATCCCAGAAGAACTTGTTCCCGTCAATTATGGTAGAAGCTGTAGTCACAGTCCTGTAACACGTTAACATTACCGCAAGCAGACAAAAAAAAATACATAAAATAAATAAGATAAAAACAGACCCAGCTCATGAGTCACTGCAATGAAGATGCTGAGATCGGGGAAGAGGAGCGAAATAAAAGGCACTCCTACTTTACCAGATAAATTTTTTGATACCTAAGATGTTGCTAGACACAGCATATGATAATGGTTTCTAGGATGATAAATGCATTTAGGGTTAGTTAAACTTTCAGAGTGTGACTGAACAAGAAAAAAGGTGTACAACACTGGAGAACTAGACTAATTATTTCAAGCCCTTCATTGTGACTCCCCTGAGTTTTAGTTTTAGAAGGTTAGTTTTCCTCTTAGAAATTTCTTGTTAAATATTTATTCCTGCTACCAGAAATTATCAGTAAAATAAGAAGTGCCATGCATTGATAAACATTAAAATAAATATAAAGTTTGAAAGTTTACATTGCATCTGATTTGATCATTTAACCTTTATTGTAGGCAAATATTTCTAGTTCTCCAGGGAGCAAATCCCTTCTAAGAATAGATAAATGTGCTGTGTATAGCCACACAATGGAATGCAACATTGAAGGAGAAGGAGCTATCTACAAATATCTGCAACAATATTATAACTTTTTGAGGGCAGGGGAGGAAGTGAGAGAAGGCACAAAAACATATATGCTATGATTCCAATCACAGAGTTCAAAATTGTTTAGTTAACAATAGATAATCTTTGGGGTTAGAGATCAGAATATCGGTTATCCTTAAGGATCCATTACTGTATGTGGACACACGAGTGTCTGGGATGCTGGTAATATCTCTCTTTTGGAATCTGGTTACCTGGGTGTGGTCACCTCTTGACAATTCATCAAGGTATATGTGACGATTTGTTCATTATTTTTGTATGAATGTCATGCTTCAGCCAAAGAAAAATTAAAAATAAATAGAGATCTAGAAAAACGAGGTGGGTTGTCAATGATGACACATTACTTTAACAAAAGAGGCTAAAATAATATCCAGGTCTTGTTCTACTACTTTTATTTTGCATACATATATGAATTTACATACACGTATTACACAAACACACAAATCTTTAAAGAAAGTTTGTACTTGCAACTTTCTAATATTTTTAAAGCTTTTGCTAACAAAACATATTATGCTATATAAATACATTAAAAGGGGAAAATTACATAGAAACCTTTAAGGACTTGCCCTGTGTCTTAAAACTATGATGTAGCAAATGTTAAAATGAAAACTCTAATGCTAGAACCAAAGGACTGAATTGCAAACAGTTGCTAAACACCAGAGGACAATCTATTTTAGTTGAGAAATAGCCCAAGGTACAAAGAACCTGGCTGCTAACTGTCTGGGAAGGTAATAAATAGCAATGACAAGTAAAGATTACCCGTGCCTTTCCCTGCTGGAAGCTCACATTCTGTCTGAGCTCTGGTGTGCTTTGGTTGAAATTAAAGGGAAATATATACAGAAGACATTCTTTGTAAGCTTGGCAAAGGAAACTAAATGTTACAAATAAAATGTTAATAAATTGGTAGGGATGTGGAAATTGTATAAAATAATTCTAATGAGGTAAAATTGGGAATTTCTATGATTAACCTATATCTAGGTAATGTAGATGTAAAAGTACTAATCATAGCTGCTTGCAAAGAATGAATCTTGTTATTTGAGACCCATGACTTTATTTTTTTTAATTGTTTTATTGCTTAAAGTATTACAAAGGGTATTACATATGTGTCCTTAGACCCATGACTTTAGAGATAAACTAAAAGTATATAATAGGCAATGGGGTTTTAAAAATTCTATTTTTTCCTGACTTTCACTAAGGAAATAGTCTATGTTAGTAGATTTGGGAGAATTAGGGAAAACTTAATTTGAAATGAGACAGGAGAAATATAAGTTGAATGTAGAAAAGAATGACTTCCTAGAATAATATTGCATCTTGAAATGACCAATTGGAATAAAGTGGTAAGTGTTATCCTTGAAAGAAAAAAAAATCTAACTTATAAAATTCTGGGCCAAATTTCAAAAATCTTTTGATGTTACAGTGAGTTTGAAAATGCCTGCTGTCTATTTAGTGTTTGGATTTCATGGAAATGGTGAAGTGAGAAATACATTGAGGCACAAAAGATTTAAATAGTCTTCATTCTGGACTTAAAAAATATCTCCACACAAAATATTTTCCTTCAAATTGGAAATTATATCATTTCTCCTACATACACTCCAAAAATATATACTAGACTGTACTTAGAAGTGCAAAAATATTAATTTAAATATATTTCTGCAATCTAATGTATAGGGATGTCTTCAAACTCATTGTTCAAATTAGATAGCTGTTCATTAAACTCAGTGTATTAGTTATTTGTTATTCAAATTCAGTAATATAAATAAGAAAAAGCAAATACAATAAAGTGAAAAATGTCATTTTAGTTTAATGCCCATAAAGCAACATTAAATGCAAATATATATAAAATAATTAAAATGATAACTATCATAGATAAAATTATATCAACACTAATCAAATTGTCAAAATTGCATAAACTAAAAAAATTGTTTAAGACAAAAATTATTCAATTATATCTGAAGAAAAAATGTGTTTAATTTATGAAACAACTATGTTTCTGAGAGATTGTTTTCATCCCTCCCCCCCCCACTTCACTGCATTTGATTAGATAAACTAAGATTAATTCCTACAGAAAGAAAATCTGCCCTGTGGTTATAAAGCCTGGAAATGGGCCCTTGGTTAAGTGGATTTGTGTTGTTTTGCCCGCCCATTACTGTTATATAAAATTTAGGGAAAGTTCTTTTAAGTTAAAATAAAGGTAAAGAGTAAAAAATAATTGAAATAACTCAGGCACAACTTTACCAATAGAGCTGAATATGGGGCTAAAAGAATAGCCAAGATGGACTCCATTTTTGTTTTATCTGGATAAGAAATATTTATTTTATAATTTTTCTTCTTTAGAGCTTGTTTTTGACAAATTGATAATTTTCATACAAAATTTCAGGCAATTATTCCCCACCTCTGCCCCTGACATCAGCATGTATCAGTAAAAGAAAGCATTAGGGAACACGATAGATAATTCTACAAATGAAAACTACCTGTAGGATAATAAATCATATATTTGATTTATTAGGAAATATAGATTATACATACCATCCATATAACCTAGTGAATTATAATAATTGAATTAGTTGGAGGTTTTTATATACATTATTTTATCCTATCCTCACAATTAATTGATATGATTAAAGCCAGTATTTTGTAATGAGCAAAAGGAAGCTGGAGGCAGTTAAAAAAGAAATTAAAGTCAGCTGAAGAGTGATCAAATAAGGGAGGAATTACTAGCAATACTACTTTATAAATAAGGAAACAGTCTCAAAACGATCATGTAAGTCTCCAGAGGCCACCATTTCAAATGGTAGAGCCAGGAGCCAATGGTGGTAATCTGACCCCCAAATTCACTATAGCAACCATTCCTTCCTGCTTCCTCCCATTACAGATCTCTGGTTTTAAGTTTGATTCCAAGGCCATAATAGTCAGAGTTGACTGAGTTCTATTACTGGAACTACGGGTGACTCATAATGCTAATTGGAACAAGTTGTTTCCTTTTGTTCTTTCATTATGCTATCTTCCTGATAAGTGTCAGTCATTTTAAGAATAATGACTGGACAGGTAACCGCCGCTGACCCCTAGTAATAACAAGAGCAAATGACAATGAGGTAAGAGCTAATGAATGTTCTTTATCTTGTTTACTTGCTTTGAGTTTAGCATTCATGAAGCAGAGTCAGGAATGTAAATCCCATTTGAGTCACATAAATTTTCTGGACTCAATAGATACCTATTGCTCTCTTAGATTCAAGCTGGCCATTTTTTCCTGATTAATAAATAAGGCTGGTCACAAGAGAGGCAAGACCAGAGCACACCGATAAACCTGCGCCATCACACTGGCAAAACAACTCAAAGTCCACCCGTCAATGACGTCCAGGGATTTCATCTTTTCTTATACACTACACTTATAGGGTAGAATTTAATCCTAGTTTCAGTTAAGAATATGTCATATGTGCATGAAGGGTTTATGTGTTATGATCCCACATCATCTCACATAAGCCAGGCCTGGTTAGATTACAGAATTCCTACTGAAATCTCTGGGCTCTGTATTATAAAACTGTCATTACCAACTTAGAGCACCACTCAAAAGAATCAGTATAAGACTTTACCGTAGATGAACTGGACTAGGAGTTTTCCCAGGATGTGGAAATTACAGTGCAAAAAGCCAGCATAGCTCTGCACAGCCTGGAATGGTTAGCCCCTGTATTATTATGATAGGTAGTTAAAAGAATTGGAGAAGCTCAGTGTAAGATGTTTCTGGGGGCCGTGGGGAGACAACCTAATTGAAGCTATGGTGTGTGGCTAGGGCTGCCTTAACAAAATACCACAAACTGGTGGCTGAAACAAGATTTATTTTCTCATAGGTCTGGGGGGAGAAGTCACAGATTAAGGTTTCAGAAGAGGCCTCCCTCTTTGTCATGCAAACAGCTAGCCATCTCCTCCCTGTGTCTTCACAAGGTTGTGTTTGTGTGAGCACATGTCTGTTGTCTGTATGTTCAAATTTCCTCTTGTCAGGGCACCAGTCATATTGAATCAAGCACCATTCTAAAGGCATCATTTAATTTAATCACGTATTTAAAACCGTATCTCCAAATATAGTCACATTCTGAAATAAAAGAGGTTAGGACTTCAGCATATGAATTTTAGGGGAACACAATTCAACCTGAAACAAAAAGCATTCCAGTATTTCAAATACATACTCGCACTTTGGATAGGTCTTTAAATGTTTTTGTTGTTGTTGTTGATGTTGTTTTGTCCTCAAAGGTAAAACTTTGACCATCAGAGAAAACTCTGTAAATGTATTTGTGACTCAAACTATCCCACTGAATATGCTGCCCAGTGGGTGTTAAACAAATTTTGATCAACAGCTTTTTGATGACTTTTCAGAGATATTGTTCCTGACAAGAAATTTTAACTTGATACCAATACTGTCATTTCCTAAGAGTTGGTGAACTCTGACTAGACCACACCTGGCATTAAAAATCAGTATATGGCTGAAACCAGTTTGGCTCAGTGGATAGAGCATCGGCTTGTGGACTGAAAGGTCCCAAGTTTGATTCCGGTCAAGGGCATGTACCTGGGTTGCGGGCACTTCCCCAATAGGAGATGTGCAGGAGGCAGCTGATCGATGTTTCTCTCTCATCGATGTTTCTAACTCTCTATCTCTCTCCCTTCCTCTCTGTAAAAAAATCAATAAAATATATTTTAAAAAAAAATCAGTATATGTGTTTTTGTGTATGTAAATGTATCTGTATGTATACATATGTATATGTTTCAAGTATATACTAGTAAAAACTTCAAATTCAGGGGGAATTAATCTATGTGTAAAAAGAATAGTAAACTGAGCCACTTTAAAATGGAGTCAGAGCTGCCAACTTGGAGGAAATGCCTTGCACATCGAACTTTTGGAATGTTAAAAACAGGGCAAAATGAACTCTGGGCTGGGCCTAAAGCAACATTGTGTCCCAAAGGAGTGTTTGCAAGGGTAACGAAGAAGTAGACATTATGATTAAAGGACTGATGGCTGCGACTAAAAATTAAAAACTTTGTTTAGAATTAGCATCAGTATGACTGCTTATTGGCACAAATATAAATGCCTTCCTTCTATTGATGTAATTTTTCTTCTTCCCTTTCTCATAATATCCCTTACCTTTGTCTCCTAATCAGAATACTATTTAGGCTTCTGCTTGAATCAGTGCGTCCCAAATAGTTCTCTCTCTCTCTCTCTCTCTCTCTCTCTCTCTCTCTCTCTCTCTCATCTTAAATACTGCAAATGCTCATTGCCTCTCACTTTCAAATGCCTTCATTTTGTAGGTGAACATATGAAAGCATTATACAGAGAGAAATCAGAACATAATATTGAAGCTGATGATAGATGGTAGATTGATAGATGATAAGTATACATAAATAGATATGGATTAAGTGTATAAATAGAGAGAGATACAGAGTTAGAGAAGAGAGATATATACAGATGTCCATACTTTCAAAGAAGGGAATATTGAAAGAGGAAAATAGTAATTTTACAGTGGAGACCCTTACAAAAACTACCTCAGCCAAATAATAAAGGTCAACATTAACAGCAATTTTATGTCAAAATTATGCACTCCCTGATACTGCAAACGGGATCACTTCATCCCTGCTGTATTCTTTTCAAAAACCCATGGCCCCAGTCTAATTATTAGGAAAGCATCAGGCAAATCAAAATCAGGGATAGTCTACGCAATCCCTGGCCTGTATCCCTCAAATGTGACAAGGAAACAAGGAAAGACAGAAATCCCCACAGACCAGAGGGGACTGGAGACACATGAAACGAAATACCACGTGGTATCCTGAAGTGGGTTCTAAAGCACGAATTCGTGCACCAGGCCTCTAGTTTTTCTATAAACATAAATTATTCCAAAATAAAAGGCTATTTTTAAAAAATGTAATAGCCTGCCCAGCCAGTGTTGCTCAGTGGTTGAGTGTTAACCTATGAACCAGAAGGTCACCATTCCATTCCTGGTCAGGGGTACACGCCTGGGTTGCAGGCTCAATCCCCAGTAGGGGGCGTGTAGGAGGCAGCCTATCAATGATTCTCTCTCATCATCGATGTTTCTATCTCTCTCTCTCTTCCTCTTCCTTCCTCTCTGACATCAATATAAGTATATTTCAAAAATAAATAAATAAATAAATAAAAAATGTGATAACCTAGAAGATGGACTAGACATGAAATAAGTTTAATGCAGGGGGAGCATAGAATCACCATTATTTACGTTTTCCACTCAAATCCATTCATTGCTGTCCTAGTAAGCAGACCTCACCACAAATGTGGGTGGAAACCACATCTCCTCCATTGTTAAGCATGGAGTGAAGTCTATCCATTCCCAAATCTTAGAATGGGCGTGTAACTTAGTCTTGAGCTAAGCAGTCTAAAACATTACATGGTAAGGGTAATCAGCGACCCACATATGGTGCATGGTTTTAATAACACTCTTAGGGTAAGGAAAGTAAACCTTGTATTTTCTCTAGATTTGCACTTTACTAAATGTAATCTTGGATCACCTAGAAACTAAAGGCCACAATTAAAGCCACTATGAAAAATAACAGATCAAAGAAACCAGCTACAACTCTATCACTTGTGCTTTTTGACTGGACCCCACATGACCTGAATTACATGAATCACTTTTCTGCTCATGCCAGTTTAATTCTCATTTTGTTACTGGCAACGGAAAGACTGAAAGGTTACATGATATCCATGATAAAGGACTCTATCATTTTTATGCACTTCGTATCCTCAGATGTGATGGTCTTTTTGAGTTCTAATTGTTAATTCGAGTCACAAGAAAAATGTAGAATAGCCCAGGGTTCCGTGAGAAATGTGAGATGTGTGATTAGAAACCTAACTCTAATTCACATCCAGCCTCTGGGAGTGAGTCGTGATTGCTCTAAGTCAGTGATTCTCAAACATAAGATTGCATCAAAATTACCTGAAGAACTCATTCGTCTTCTGCAGTCTACACTGCCAGTTTCTCATTCAGTGGGATTGGTTTGGAATCTGAGAATTTGGATTTCTAACAAGGTCGCGAAGATGACACTTTGTGAAGCATTCATCTAAGCATATGATGTTCACCTTGGGTCCTCATGACCTTCTGTGATCCAACACAGGGCTTTCTAGAAATGTTTTCCATTGTTTTAAGAAAAACGTAGGGTAATAGAGCCCCCCTTTTCTGGTCTTTTTCTTCCGGTGTTGGACATGATGATGAGAGAATGTGGCACTTTGAGTTGGCACAGCCATAAGAAAATCAAGAGAAAAAAGCCAAGAGAATTACCAAGGTACCTATGCAATGCCTTTATCAGCCCAATTACCTATCCAATGCCCTGACCAGCCCTGGAACTGACTTCTCTCAGAGTTCTTGATATGACAAACAAATCAATGTCATTACTGTTATCTAACCGTTAGTCAGGCACTTTGCTACCTTCAGCTCAATGTCCTGCTTGGAAATGCTTACGAATGCTCAACTGTAACTAATCGAGAAGCACTCGGATGACTGTAAGTTCTTTGAGTGCAGCAACATTTTGCTTTAGGTTCTATAAACCCACAGTACAGAGGACAGTTGCTCGAACACAATAGATGTTCAGTAAATATCTGCTGGTTTAATGGTAAATGACACAGTAGTTTGGCTTCACTATAAAATAGTTTGGGTTTTTTAAACACGAAAAAGGGTTTTCATGCAATTTGTCCAATTAGTTAATCAAGCAAATTACAAAAGTCACTTATTTCTTTGTTGTATTATAGTTCATTTTCTCTTTTAAGAAACATCCCTCTCCCACAGAGATTTGAAGTACATTTTTCTACCACCTATCTGCAAATTGTTTAATAAGGGAGAAAATCTGGGGTTGCCGTTTGAAATCATAAAATAGTGCATGCTAAAAATATGGAGTAAATGTATCTTTTCTTGTCAAGGAATATTTATAAAGCCCACTTAGAAGGACATTATTTCTCAGGATTTTCTGAGGCCCTAAGTCAGCTATTTAATAGAGAATGTGAAGAAATATGGTTCAGAAAAAAACTGTTTTATGCCATATAATTTTTTTCCAAATATAATTTCTTAATGCTTTGGATGTTCCTATAATTCAGACTTTTCATATATTACATCAAACACTCCTTTGGCTTCTTCGGAACAAAGTAAAATAAAATTTTCATTAATACTTAACTTACCATATTCTGCATTACCAAGCCCTTGGCAATTAAAATTTTGACATTTATGTCAATAAAATTAAATCTTACACTTAAGAGTTGTAGATAAGACTCATAATTTTAAGTGAGAAAATAGAATCCGTACAAAGTCCACAAGTAATCTTGTTTAAAAAAAATTAAAAAGCCAAAAGTTCAAACTACTACAGCTATAAGTCAGGGTAATTGTCCCCTTGTTTGTAGTCTATGGGCTTTGTCTCTAAAATTATAGCACTTGTTAAAAGTGATTGATAAAGTTAGAGTTTTCAGCCTAATAAACTATTATTATTTGTCCAAAATTAATAGAAAAAAAATCATTGGTTGGATTGAAATTCCCTTATTTTGAAATGAGTGGGAGAATAATAACATTTTTAGTGTAAGAAAATATTCACTCTAACTCACTGTAGTTTGGTGTGTTTTTTTTCTCCCTTTGGAATAATGTTACAATTATAAGGGTCAGTGTGAGAGGGAACACTCTATATTGCTGTCTCACATCTTCCTGGACCAGTAAGGTGGCTCTGTGGCCTCATCTTACTCACAGGTAGTAGGTATCTCAGGGAGGCTGCCAAATTCACCATGACTCCAATTCTCTGAGACTAAACTCCTGTGCCTTCATCTGGGCTGCATGACTTTTGCTCCCCGACCACAAAAACATGATACAATTCTGTAGCCTGAGGCAGATTAGCCTGACCCCTCTCCCATGAAGTAGAAAATGGAATGGAGAACCATGGATCCTAAAATTTCTTTTGTTGACACAATGAAGAGTCCATGAAAACTTGGTTTGGGTGCCTCCGGAATTTTTCTCATTCCTGATCTCCCTGTAACTTGCTTATTTAGCTCTTCTTAGCTTCTTTGCAAAATTACTTTTGTTGATCATGATAGCTACTTCACATACCATAGGTAATATCTATATGTAGACATAACACGATGTACACCTTCATTTATATCTGTATCTGCCTACCTATCTATCCATGTATCTCTGTGAATATATGGTTACATGGAAAGATGATAGTTAGATTGGCATATGCAAGGTGTCCCAAAAATATGTAGCTCAATTTTGAAAATGAAGTGTATTTTAATAAACCCTGCCTTAATAATTATTGAAAGTGTATATACACATTTTTGGGACACCCTATACTTATGTATGGGGATATATTATATAGATAAATAGATATATATGACACTTTATATTAGATATCTTATTACACAACGGGCTATTATATTACATACTATAATACTTTTATATTATTAAAAAATGCCCCTTTGAAAGTAAAAAGTCCCTGACCACACTGAATAAATTAATGGTCACTGACTTATGGTCTCTGGTTAATGCCATCTACCTCTTGAATACTATCTATTTGTACCAATAGACTCAATCACATATCAGTGAGACTTACTCAACAATTAATTATAATACATATTTACTAAGATGGCAGAGAAAAATTAGAGATGGATATTCTTAGGATGGATGGTCTTAGGTATGGTCAGTCATACCATCAATTTTATTTTCTTCATAAGAAAGAGTAGTTGTCTTGTCTAGTTCCCAGGGGTTGCTATTAAAAATCTTTCTTAAAGATTAATTTACTTAAAATATTTATGTGAATAACAGATAACCTAGAGAAGGATTAAAACACACACACACACACACACACACACACACACACACACACACACACACACACAGATATACACATGCATATACCTTTATAACAAACACAGTAAAAGGAAAGGTAAAGAAAAGAATACAGGATTGTTGATAGAAAAGGCACAGTCAGGCCTGTTGTTTGCTCCTTCCCATAATTAGGAGGTCTTGTTTTGATCTATCTAGCAAGCTTTTCCTGATTATAATCAATACAACTGACTTGCTTTGGTCATGGTTATGGAGGCAGCCTTCAGACTTTATCAATAAATGTAAGGACAAATTTAAAGGTCATAATCACAAAATACAGCACATTTTATAAAATAACATTTTACTAAACCACCTGAGCTGAATTTTAAAATAACCACACTTTTTTTTTTCCCCTGGTCAATGGCCTCTCTTGTTTTTTCACAGATAGCTACTCAAAGTCAAATAGAAGCCAGTACATTGAAAAATCCACCCTTGCTTAATGAGCTGCTGATATTTATGCAGCAACAGAATCTCAGCTTTAGATAAAGGAACTTTATTTTTAAACTTAGGTCATTTATTACCTCTCTTGGGTTCGGACCACAACTTCAACAACTCCTAACATAGCCCTTGAAAGTGATTGTAGTAGAATTTTATTTGGATGCACACAACAACATCCATCTCATAGACTTATCACTGCAATCACATGCTTTATTGAGTGAGTTTTATCAATCTTGGATGTTATTATTGTGCCTTCATATCAAAATAACTATTTAGAATTCATATTATCAGTGAGGTAATTGATAGTCTAATGCAGTGATTTTCGACTGGTGTGCCAGGGCACATGGGTATGCCACAAGAATTTTTATGCAATACATGACTATTTAATCAGAGGCACTGAACTATTTTCCCTTAAATTATCAAATAAAAATCAAAAAAATGACAACAGCCAAAACAATAGCCATCTGGTATGAATGAACCAAAAGTATACCTACATATATATATTTTTCAGATCAGTAAAAACTATAATATATTTTTTGGTGTGTTGTAGAAGTTTAGTAATTAGTTTATGTGCACCATGAGATGAAAAAAGTTGAAAATTGCTGGTCTAACTTAATTATAGTTTTCTTATTGCCCCAATATTACACATTTCCATTTTGATTTTAAATTAATATTTATGCAATTCCTTTTTCCCCCCCCATGGAATTACTATACATGACACTGTGTATTATTCCTATTGTATCTCTGGGCACACTCCCTCTTCTTAATTCTTACTTCCTTAATAAACTGCTTTATTGTTGGTCTCATTTCTTGTTTTCTTTTTGCTTATTCCAGTCATTTAGACTCAGCCAATACTTTATTTACTGTGATATTTTGAGAAATTATTTTGAGCTTCGTTACTTAAAGATCATAAAGCTAACGCCCTAGCTTGTTTGGCTCAGTGGATAGAGCATTGGCCTTCGGACTGAGGGGTCCTGGGTTCGATTCCGGTCAAGGGCACGTGCCTGGGTTGCAGGCCCAATCCCCAGCTGGGGACCTGCAAGAGGCAGCCAATCAATGATTCTCTCTCATCATTGATGTTTCCATACCTCTCTCTCTCTCTCTCTCTCTCTCTCTCTCTCTCTCTCTCTCTTTTTCCCTTCCTCTCTGAAATCAATAAAAATATATATTTTAAAAAAGTTATGAAGCTAATGCAAACCGAGCCTATTTGATGTTTACATATCTATCACACTTTTGGCTTTAACTTTTTCCCAATACCTTGTGGTCTGTACTATTAAAAATATTAATAAAAGATTTTTACTACCTGAGTTGACTGACTACCACTTATTAAACAAAACATCATCTCTGGAACATAACCTATTTATTTAATTTTAAGCTACTTTCTATTAAGATATGATATACAAACTATGAGACTTTTTCATTACTTCTACCTCCAACCTCAATTTTTATTGAGAGAAAATATCTGTTTAGTGACATGAAAATATAATTACAGGTAATCACTCATAAAGAGGTGCTATCCATGCAACAATTATGAGTTAATGTTTAGACATTTTAAACTTTCCCTCTTGATTTTGTATTTCTCTTGAGTGTTATCCAAAGCACCCGCGGGCTGAAGCAATTTCATCTTCAGAAAAGATGGACTGTGCTGTCTCTCCCGAGGATTTTTCTTTTACCAGTTTGCACCATCCCCCGCTGCACAATAGGAGGACAAGGCCCACATTGTCTTGCCCTTTACTCGGACTCAGTAACAGGAGCACAGTGATTGCGTTACCTTGTCGACCTCCCCCGCGTGTTACTGAATGTATTTAATTCTCCTGTCCTTTTTATGTATTTATTTAACAGGTGGCCAAGTTGGAAAATTCTTCTGGGCTTCTGCTTTGTGGGGAAAGAGGCAGCAAAGATCTCCGGGAGCCAACAACTTGCCTGGATTGATATCTCTGGCATCTGAACGTGAACACTGTTCATACTCCAAGGCATTTTGCCATTTGAGTGATTAAGTTTAGTTGCAAAACTCTCAATACAGATGATCAAGTTTTAGCCCTAGCCGGTTTTGCTCAGTGGGTAGAGCGTCAGCCTGCAGACTGAAGGGTTCCTGGTTGATTCCAGTCAAGGGCATGTACCTCGGTTAGAGGCTCCCCCCTGGTCCCAGCTATAGTCAGGGTATGCGCAGGTGGCAACAAATTGATGTGTTTCTCTCACATAGATATTTCTCTCTGTCTTTCCCTCTCTCTTTCACTCTCTCTAAAAAAGCATTGGAAAAATATTCTCAGGTAAGGATTAAAAAAAAAAAGATAATTAAGTTTTCAGATATATGCCTTAATTGTAAGACATGCTTAATACACTGTTCCTATGCCATATGCTTATTCATTGGTATGTGGTTATTTCTGCACTGTATGTTTGCTAGCTTAAGCAAACATAGCTTGACCCTTAAGAAACATGAAAAATACCACATTATGCTGTTTTTCTTTCAAAACCTATAGTCTGAGAAAACTGAAGTCACTACAGAAATTACAGATACAAAGAGAGATTTAGACCATTTATTTTTATTTCCTTGTTCAAAGTGCTAAAAAACGCAATAGCTAAAATCGCCACAGGAGTGGTGACTAAGCAGAAGAACAATTTATTTTATATAATAGCAACATAGACACTATGGATAGGAAATAAAAGGTATACTCATTCATAGACCAGATTACAAACCCACAAATAGAATACTACATTTTTTTTGTATCAAAGACAGCCTAATTTCATTTAGGAGATAACTTGCAACCTTGACACAGTTCTATTGAACTTCAGACTATTGAAACCCAACATTTATGCCCTTGACAGCAAGAAAAATGAGTTCCATCTCTGCTCATTCACTCTGCAGTTTGTAGCCCCATAGAATGTGGTGCCCTGACTCCTTTTTTCATATATCTATCATTCATGGGTAAGAAAGGTTTAAGAAGTCTTGAAAAAAGTGATCCTAATTTTTATAGACCTTTCAACTTTTCAAATCATCTTTTTAAAGACACAAAATTGGTTTCCTAGAAAATCATTCCGTGGGTACTTAGCACTAAAATTTCTATTAGTGGGAAAGCCTTAACCTATATATTTCAAATTATTCATACTGCATGTTGAGCTTTGGTGGTTTAATTTTTGTAATGTTGAATAGTC
Source organism: Myotis myotis (assembly GCF_014108235.1). Lineage (NCBI taxonomy): Eukaryota > Metazoa > Chordata > Mammalia > Chiroptera > Vespertilionidae > Myotis > Myotis myotis. The sequence continues at coordinate 201,228,742 of NW_023416324.1, read as the reverse complement.
AGGACAATATTATTTACCCCCTGTATTGCCCATTCTTTTCTATTTCCTTTCTCCTCTTCCTAATGCCAATAGATTTTATCAGCTCACTATTGGTAACTGCATTTTAAAGAAAAGGAAAATAAAGAAGCTGTGTAACTTCCAAGTGAGACGTATGTAAAATCAGTGGGCAGGCCTTGTCCATGTAAATGTGCATTATAAATGAATTTAAACACTTTGAGCTACACTTGTACTACTTGTTTTATACACAGTGATCATATACAGAGTATCCCAGAGAGAGACAGGTCAGTGTATTTTAGGCAGAGGAACACGCCGTGGCAATATTGAAATTTGTAGTTCTTAAGCATTTTTTGCAATACTCTTAAAATTTTATAAGAATGAGAAAGCTCATAAAATAGCATCTGCCTTTTTTTTTTTTTTTTAAGAGAATACATGAGACCAAGTACTCGATCTGGAATTGTATGTAATCAAAGAATAGCTAAGGATGACTTGGAGTCCTAAAGAAAAGTTGGAAGGAAATGGGAGAAATGGAGATCACTTCATACAGTTGTGTTAGTATCTATCCCTTTCTTTGGGAGAGGACAAAGGATATTCTCCAAGTAATCCTCCCTTGATCCAGAGAGTAGAACTATGACTCTAATAGATTTTTTTTTCACCAGAAAATTTACTAAAACACCCATCTACCTTTCTTTGTTTGGGACCCAAACAAATACCACAATAAAATGTACTTAGGACAATTACCAAATCTACTGAAAGCTAACAATGATTTTATCTTGTTGAGCTTTCATGGCAATTGAGAAAATTCAGAATCATTCTACTTATTTAAAACATGGAAAAATAAAGTTATATTTAACTTTAATAGAAATACAGGACTATGTTGTATTCGTAGAGATAGTATACAGTACTGAGTCTGAGATATTCTCTTAACAGAAATGAAGCAAATTGCTTAAATTTTTACAGTATACTCATGTATTTCCCACAGGATTGTAGAACATAATTTATAGGAGACTCCTCAAATCAATTTTGCCCATTAATAACATAAGTCCCCACTAAAATCGATTACAATATGTGACTTTTGCATTAAATACTTTCTCCCTGTCTTAAATGAAGGTTTTAACTATTATAAAAATATTATAGCCTGGCCAGCATGGTCAGTGGTTGAATGTCAACCTTATGAACCAGAAAGTCATGGTTCTATTTCCAGTCAAGGCACCTGCCCAAGTTTTGGGCTTAATCCCCAATATGAGGCATGCAGGAAGCAACCCATCAATGATTCTTTCTCATTATTGATGTTTATATCTCTCTCTCCCTCTCCCTTTATCTCTTAAATCAATAAAAAATATATACATATATATTTTTTAAATAGTACAATCACAGTTTATATTAGGAGCAAGACAACATAGACTCAGAAATTATTTGTTGATTTATTGCACAGGTTCTAAAATTTTCACAATATTTTTAAAAAGTGAAATATAAAATTTTATATTTTTATTGCCTAAAAAATAACAAACACTAATAATTTGTCCAAGTGATTCTTCTTTTATGATAAAATGCTACCGGCAAACTAAATTCCAAGGAAATCATTGAATTTAAGGAAGTAACTGTATAATTAAATTTAAATATAAAAGTATAAACCATAATTTCAAAAATATGAAGCCTAAATTTAGTCATCCAAATACTTAAGAAGGAAGTAACTTCCTTCTTTTATTACAAACATTCATTTTACATCCAAAGGAATTATGCAATCATCCATGTCTTCCTCTAAGAGTCCAAACTTAAGTGAAAAAAAATAAATGGAAGCTCCTCTGGTATTTGTCTGTCTCTGCCTGGCTTATTTCACTTAACATAATATCCTCCAGGTCTATCCATGCTGTCGCACTTATATGTAGAATCTAGTGAACAACATAATTTAACAAACAAAATAAAAACAGACACATGGATACATAGAACAGAGTGACAGCTGTTGGGGGGAGGGGTGTTGAGGTTTAGGTGAGTAAGTGGTGAAGGGATTAAGAAAAAAATGTATACATATAAATATATATATAGACACAGGCAACAATATGGTGACAGCCAAAGGGAAAGGGGATTGCAGGGAGTGGAAGAGGGCAAGGGGGTAAGTGGGGACGGAAAGAGACTACTTTGGGCAATGGGCACACGATGCCCTATGCAGATGATGTTTCGTTGAGTTGTATGTTTGAAAACTGAATGGTTTTGTTAACCCACATCACCCCAATAAACATAATAAAAATAAATTTAAAAAACAAAATTCTAAACTGAAACCGTTATCTAATTAATGAAAGGGGAGCTGCAGGAAGCGGGGCTGTAGGTAGGGCTGTGTTCCCTCGCCAGGTGGACAGAGCCAAGGGGTCAACAGGCAGCTGCAATCGCCTTTTCCTCTGGCATCGATGTGGAAGCATGTGGCTTTCTACCTTATATACATGCAAATTTTACGAGCAGCACGATGATTTCTCTTTCACTCGGAGGAAGTCATAACGTAAGACCCTGCCTGAATACTCCATCGTTTGTTTTGCTTTTCCAAATGGAACGTGATTACCAGAGCCTATTTATTGAAGCCTCAGGGCACAGCTTGCCCTGTGAAAGGTAGAATTACTTACGGTACCACCTCGAAGTCTCACAGCGGGTAAATTGAAAAGCTGAGGACTAAATACACATGCAAAGTACAGTTACTCATTTGTTGTTCCATGAAATAAAATGAAGCATTGAGTGTGGGCAAAGGAAACAATTATCCTCTTTAGAAGCAGTTCTTATATTTTTCAAGCTTTGCCTCATTTCTCAATTTGCAAATCCAATATAAGACTTATAAATGCATATAATGGAAAAGATCTTGGAAATAATGGCTGAGGCAGAGAAGTAGGAAAAACCTTTATGTTAGAAGGGCTAAAGGCTTCCCGGTTGGTTTTCTGTATATGCAAGAAAAATGAAAAGTTCCAGAGATGTTTGGGAAGCTAAGCCAGTAAGAGACATTGCAGGCAATGAATGAACAGAGAAATATTTCCTTTACTAACCAGCAATTGTGTATGAATCATATAACAGCCTGAATTAGCTGACACATCCCCATAATAAAAATAAATTACTTTTCCAGCTTTTTTGAGGTATGATTGCCAAAAAAATTGTGTATATTTAAGTTGTATTACATGATTTTCTGGGGGGGTTTTTCAAGGTGTGTAATTTAACATGCACTTATAATCAAGTTAACACATTCATTACCTCACATTCATTACCTCACATAGTTTTCCTGTGCATTTGAAGTTAGAATAATGAGATCTACTCTTAGCAAATGTCAAGTATACAAAACAGTATTATTAACTATAGTCACTGTGCTCTACACTATATCTCTAAAACTTATTCACTGTATTGATACCATTGTAATAAACGCAGTTATTAATAACTGGAAAGGAGCAAAGGCAAGGCCAAATATCATGGACATGCCCAGTTAAGTCTGGATGACAGCATAGTTCACCATACTCAAGATATGGAAACAACCCAAGTGTTTGTCAAAGAAGTTAAAATTGTTTATTCTACCAGTGTGTGATGCTCTGGTAAGAGCAGAGAGGAAAAAACCAAAGCATGGAGGCTAACTCAGGGAGGGAAGCTTTCCCTTTGTCCTTTCTATGTTCTTTGGCTGGTCTGATTATTGATATCACAAATTAATAAAAGAAAAACATTCATGTCATATGTAGGAGGGGCCCAAAAATATGAGGCTTTAAAAAGTTAACAAAGCAAGCAGCTTTTAGACAAAGAAACAATCAATTTCTGAAGAACAGATAAAACAAAGGGGTTTGGGCTTGGGGTAGCAAATTGATGATGAGGTAACAAGGTGTGGCCCTAGCTGGTTTGGCTCCGTGGATAGAGTGTTGGCAAATGGACTGAGGGGTCCTGGGTTCGATTCCCAGTCAAGAGCAGGCTCAATCCCAGTCCTTGGCTGTGGTGCATGCAGGAGGGGACTAATCAATGTGTCTCTCTCTCACATTGATGTTTCTCTCTGTGTATGTCTCTTCCCCCTCCTTTCCACTCTCTCTAATAATCAATGGGAAAATATCCTCAGGTGAGGATTTTAGAAGACAAGGTAACAAGGTGTGTTTATAGTCTTTTCAGCTGGGAATTCTCCATCTCTGGCAGTAAGGATGCCTTTATTCTCCTGGTTTAGGGGGGATGCTTTCACATGGGAGATTTATTTCCTGCTTCCAGGGGGGACAAAGGAGGTCCCGGTGTCCTTCTTGTACTTGCTGTTTCTTAAGTAATTTTAATTCAAAATCATCAAAATGCCAAAGTGGCATATTTTGGGATGGCATGTTCTGCTCCCCTCAGAAGGGAGCCCTTTTGTTTCCTGTCTGTAAATGAATGGGTGGGAATAGAGAACATAATTATCCATATACGCTTTCTAAAGCTCTAAAGAGCTAACTATGAAAACAAGATCTCAATTCAACGTTGTAAACACTCTGAAAATAGAAATTGGTGGAATTTATTTGAATTAATCAAGTGTAATTTCTATAATTTTGTTATTTTTATGTAAATGTGGCCTCATTATAATTTGAACAATTTGCCCCAACTCCCCTCCCCACCCTCCTCTCCTCCTCTCTGTCTTAAGAAAACTAAAATTAGATATATTGAATTTTGAAATACTTTTCATTTTTCTTGGATTATTTAACCATAATATTGCTTTTGTCTTGCTTCATTGTCCTCTTAGCTTCACTTACTGGTGGCATCCACAGGGACAGGGCAATATTAGGAAATAATAGCTTTATCATATTGTCATCTTGCAACAAACATTGTCAGTCTCTGGCTCTGGCTCCTGGTAAACCACACTTTTTTCCTCCATACAGACACCCAGGACTCATGATTACACCGGTATTTCTCCGGTACAAGAGCTCTACTCTGTTTCTCCTGTTTTTTTCATCTCTCCTCTAAACATTTTCCAATAAAAAAAGACTTTTTAAAATCCCTGATACATCAATTATTCTTTTTTTTTAAAATGTGTTTTTATTGATTTTAGTAACAGGAGAGAGAAAGGGATAGAGAGAGAGAAACATCAAGGAGAGAGAAGCATCTATTGGCTGGCTCCTGCATGGGATTGAGCCACAACCTGGGCAAGTACCGTGACCAGAAATTGAACCAAGGACCTCTTGGTTCCTGGGTCTATGCTCAACCACTGAGCAATCCCAGCCGAGTCCATTAATTATTCTGCATTAAAATAATTAAAGGTGAACCATGCTATGTGGTACTTGCATCTCAATATTGAAATCATGAAGTTTACTACTCAGTAGATTCGTTTTTGTTCTCACATTGTAACTCTACAATGTAAGCATGGCCTTGTTTATCTTTAATCTGAGATTTTCTCAGTGCCTACAAACCATTATACCTAGACAAGAATTTTTTTTTCACTGAAAGTTATTTTACACATCAATCTTTTCTTGCTTGAATTTTTCATGTTTATTTTCCTTGGACAAATTTTAATTCTCATCTTAAAAAGGAAATTTTTAAGTAGATTCTGCCTGCTTCAAAATTTTTTATTTTACTTTATTTTAATAATGTGTGAGATATTTTTCAAAGACTGTGATATTCTTTCCTCATATATGGCCTTTTATAAACACATTAGTTACTTGATTGTGTCTAATGGTGATTTTTCCTCTCTAAATGATTCTTTTTATATATATATATATATTTTTATTGATTTTTTACAGAGAGGAAGGGAGAGAGAGAGATAGAGAGTTAGAAACATCGATGAGAGAGAAACATCGATCAGCTGCCTCCTGCACATCTCCTACTGGGGATATGCCCGCAACCCAGGTACATGCCCTTGACCGGAATCGAACCCGGGACCTTTCAGTTGCAGGCCGATGCTCTATCCACTGAGCCAAACCGGTTTCGGCAAAATGATTCTTTTTTAAATACAACATAGCCCCCTCAGGTGAGAGACCTGCATGAAAGATGCCATGGGAAAAAACACAGCAATTCCAAGTAGAAATTATTAAACTATGCCACACTCTCACACATATATCACACTCTCTCATATAGCAAAGCTTTGTAGAAGCAAACTATTGCAATTTATTATAATTAACCACACTGTGTTGTTTGTGTTTTGCTACTACACATAATCATGAATAATATTTTGATGCTATTTTTAATCTTGTTTCAAGATTTCTTTTCTCAAAAGCCCAATTAACTATCGCACTCTGTGACCTTGAGTGCTGGCAATTTGTCTCTTTACAGAATGGAAATGTATTTTCCTTGTGTTATCAGTGCTGTGCAGTGATCTTAGTGTGACTTTCCTCGTCACTGGGATGTTTACCTTGCATTAAAATGCATAAATTAAAGTCATATCAGAATCATCAACAAAAAGAGAGTAAGATAAAAATAATGATTCTCACATTAGGTAAAAAAGAACCTTTACTTTAAAAAATTTAATATATACTCATTAAGGTAGCTTTCCATAGGGAATTTGCAAACATTTTATAAATAATAAACGAGGACATGGATAGAACTCCTCTTTCCAGAAGGAAAAGCTAACACCTGAGAGTGAATTCCAGACAAGGCCAATATCCAAAGTGAATTGGTAACTTTAAAAGGGCACTTTAAGTTATGACCAAAATTACATAGTAAAGAGTTAAAAGGAGGTGAGAAATGTGTGGATGACACATTATTATGGAAAAAAGAAACAAAAAAATATGAGCCAAATTTTCTTTCTCAACTTATTTCATAAAGCTTTGCTTAAAATAGAAAATATGCATTATTTCTGAGAATGAAAATTGCATTAATGAACTGTTCATATTTTCTTTCTGGAGAAAAGGGCTAGGGCAGAGATTTTACTTTTTTTTCTTCTGATATTCTCAGAGTTTGCCCAAACACTCCATCTCCCCATTTTTTTTTCTTTTCAGATTCCAATAGCCATTTCCAGAGAATGCCTGAGTTAGAAAAATGACAAGATAAAAATAGCCTTGTTTCTCATTAATGGACAAAGAAGAAGGTAGCAGCACCAACTGTAACATCCATCAAACCCCAGGCCTCAGTTGCAATGCAGGATTGTCTCCCAAGGTGGATAAAATCCTTCTTAATAAAAGCTCTTCCTAGCAGTGTAAAGAGATGGTGGTCACTTCTCACTCCTCTAAAATCTAGGTTGATAGTTTCTGGTACCGGAGTCTATTTATTGTCTTCACTAGCTGAGTAGAGACAGAGACCCCCAAAAGTTAGTAACCTTGAAGCCCTAGCAAAGGCTGTGTACCACCCAGTTAATCTAGAAAATGGTAGCTGAAGCAACCTCCCTACCTTTAATCATGTAAATTGCCTAAATGTCATGCTATGACCTAATCTGTGTGTCATTGAAACCTCCTTACCCTAGGGCTACCCCAGACAAACCTCCTTACCCTAGGGCTACCCCAGACCAAATAAAAGGTTGGAGTTTCCAGAGCATGGGAGTAAGTCTCTCTCCTTGAGTTGGACTTGCCTGCCTGGCTCCCCGACATTTCCCAATTATCTCCTGTCTTTTTCTCTCATTTGCTGTGCGGCTCCTCTTTCAGATACCGAACCCTACTCCACACAGAACGTGGAGGGAGTGTTACTCGACATTCTGGGTCCCCAAACCAAGTTGAATGTTCAAAGTGTATCCAAATACTCTGTCTGCGGCATGTTAAACAAATGAATAGGTTATCTCAATTATGGCCCATTCATTGATAAGAATTCAATCATCTTTTAGTGGTTTTAACCCACTGGCATTAGAAATCGTCACCTTCTCCTTAATGATCTATTTCCCTTAGAAGAAGAAGGCTTCATCTTGTGGCCTGTTTACAATCAAGTCCTTCTCATTAAAAGTGAGAATCGATAATTGGTCTTATTAGCCCAACGGTTTTATCTTCCTTGCTGAAACAAGTTTTGTACTTCAGGATTTTAAATTCACCTGCATTATTAACGACTTCTATAAAATTGCTTCTTTCACAGATACAGCAATGTTCAGCATTGCTTTTGTGTCCCTACATCCCTAGGGCAAGATCATCAGATGGAGAAGGTGGAGTAATTTCCAATATATAGCTCTACCACCTAAGGCTCTTAATGACAACCACATGTCAGCACCCTTCCCAATAAGTGGAGACATTAGAAGTTGCTGACGGCTACAGGCTCTGGGACGCAGCTTCATTTCTCCCCAGTGAGTTGGGGTAATGGAGAAACATATGTCTCCAATGTTCTTTCTGGCCTAATTAAGCAGAAAAGCCTCAAGTGTTCGAAGGCTGGCGCCATCCGCACACTCACTTTGCTTCTTCGTGTGTAATCCTGTATGAAAAATTATTATAATAACACCACACAGGTTGAAGCACTTGCTATAAACACCGTGCTCAACAAGTTACATGGAATTTTCTCAATTCTTTCAGCAATCCTCTAAAGCAGCTGCAGTCCCTCTCCATATTTCACAGGGAGAAAACGGAGGCTTAGCTGGGTCGCACAGTACGGGACACAGAACAAACTCAAGTACAAGTCTGTCCGACAGAATCCACTTTGATAACAATACTAGGCTGCCTACTAGTAAATGTGATGGGCTACAATATAGAAAATCTTAAATTTAGATATTAACAGCCTGGTTCAGGATACTAACACATCTTATTGGGTAGAACAGTAAGTCTTACATTAAAGAGTGTTATTTTGCTTTTGAAATAATTACATCATTCTTAAAGAGAAAAATATAAACCTCTGGGGAAAAATCTCTGTTAATTTTTATGTGTATGTATCCAGGATAATATGTTTATCCCAAATATAAACTTGTGATTCTTATAAGCAACAGTAGTATCACTTAAGCATTATGCTTTAAATGTATGGACAATATTCAGCTCTAATTAAAAATTCTAATCAGCTCTTCCGTAAGAATCTTGCTAAGTGTTCGTACTGTTTCTTCATGCTATTTTTTAAAAGATTTTCTTCATTTAGTAGTTTGAGTACCATATTGGGACTTAGGAGTCTAGATAATCCTCTTCATCTCTGTTACTAAATTCCTCCTAAAACATGAAGTAGTTCAGCTTAAATGTCTGAAATATTGAAAAATGTAACTGGAAAAAATAAGTGAACTTTATGTGTATATATGTTTAATTAAAGTAAATTCTAAATTGTTAATTTAAGAACCTATTGACTAACCATTTCTAATGTTATTTTTAAAACTTGCCTACGTAGTTGTTCAATAAAACTGTGATGTGGGGCAATCATGCTATTTGGGACTTGGATGCTAAAGTTCTAAGAAATCTCCTTGAGGAGAGAGTTAATCACAGAATGCCCTGGAAACATTGTGCTGACTAGTTAAATTCCCTCCTTGTGGGCTCTTTAAAATTGACTATTGAATAATTCTCTATTATCTGTTCAAAAGGCACATTGCAGTAATTTCATTTCTTTGAAGAAAAATAATTATTTGTCTTTTCTAATTAAAGGATTTACTTTCCATGTTAATTTTATTCAGTTTTACTCAAGGAATTCATTTTACTTTAAATAATTTGCAGAAGGGATTGGTCTATTCATTTTAGTAATCTCCAAGCAGCGCAAACTCAATTCTTCTGAGGAAACAGAAACAAATGTTATCTAGAGTGTTAGCTGGTATCATGCAAGGACAGACATTTTACCCTTCCTCCCTTTTTGAACTTGATCGCAACCTCTCAGTTAAAATGAGTAGCAGTTATTTGTTAGCCCTTCTTTTCTACAATACAGTACAGAATTAAAAACCATCCTTCTTTTCCCCAAACTCACTGATGTTCACTGTTGATATCTAACGTAAAGCCGGCATCTCTTATTAAGGAATAAAGGAGATCTTTCTCTCTGAGCACAGGACTGAAGGGTGAGCAGTCATCTCTCTTGCAAAGAGCAAATGTTAAAAAGTTAATGCTAATCAATGAATAATTCCCAGGTCTGGGGAGCTTAATGGGGTTTAGAAACTGAAGTTCTGATACTCCAGCAAGTAGAGGGCATGACTCCATCAGGATAGATATTTCCTCACTGAAGATATATTTTTCATGTAACCCAAATACTGATGAAGAAATACCTAGAACCTATCCAATAGCTTTCCATGATCCACTGACAATTACAGAGCTTTAATAAAATACTGAAATTATTCTCACATGCCCCAAAGAAAAGTTACATATTTTTATATTAAAAATTCCTTTGGGGGCAAATGAAAATATTTTATCCTAATTGAAAATTTCAATTACTTGGAATCCGGATGGAAGGAAAGATCCCCAACAGGGTACAAAAGTATTACATTAACAAGGAAAAAAAATGGTGCATTCGACATCTAGGCAATTTTTCTAAAACATGATTTTCAGAATGGCTAAATTTTAACTAGAGTTTATATTACAAGTGAATCCTCTTTGTAGCTTTGTAAACCAAATTGAATTCCTTATATGATATTGTCTCCATTGTTCTAGCATAAGACTTCAAATATTCCAATATTAAATTTCCAATACTCACATCTCTACCTTTGATCACTAGGTCTCAAGAAACTAAAGTATGAAAATGCTTTCTCTTGGCTCATGGTATTAACTCTGTATTGAAACTGTCACCAATTAGCTCACAATTATCTACATATTCTTATTCAGTAAATAACACTAAACACCAAAAAAATTTATTGAATTTTAATGTAGCATTATATCTACTTTCTGTGTGTGTTTATCTATGTGTGTGTTGTGTATACTTTGAGTAATAAGTAGTGAATAACTTGAAAAGTTATTTTTTTTAAAATATATTTTATTGATTTTTTACAGAGAGGAAGGTAGAGAGATAGAGTCAGAAACATCGATGAGAGAGAAACATCGATCAGCTGCCTCCTGCACATCTCCTACTAGGGATATGCCCGCAACCCAGGTACATGCCCTTGACCGGAATCGAACCTGGGACCTTTCAGTCCGCAGGCCGATGCTCTATCCACTGAGCCAAACCGGTTTCGGCGAAAAGTTATTTTTAATCCTTATAGTTATGTGTGCTAATTTCAACCAGCCATGCTTAAGAAATTGAAGACCCCAAGACTCTCAATGCCCTGGGTAAGGCTTAACTATTGCTAACTCATTCGACCTCTATGTACTTGGAGGTACTAACAGCTGACCACTCAACAAAAGCCAGAAAGAGAGGTAGTACTTGATCCTGCACTGGCGTCCAGAAAATCCAGGGGTAGCTTTTTGACTCAAATAAAAGAATAACAGATCTTTTCTTAATTAAACTACATTCATTGAGAGCAAGCATTACAATCAGAGAATAAAATTACAACTAGGAGAGCAATTGTTTTGTGTATGCCAGGGGTATGATTGCTTCTACACTCCCCTGAGCCAAAACGTATAGCCTGTCATTCTGTTTTCATCTTGAACTGACATATACAACCTGAACCTTTTCTACTAGGGAAGTAGAGAACACAGCAGACGTGAATTTAATAATAAGTATAACATGCTAGCTGTTCAGAGAAGCACAGCTCAGCTGTATCTTTCGTAATTGTAGGAAATTGTTGAAAGGAAGACAAACCAGAGCAGGTAAGCATCCATGGCTCTATCATGCTGTCCCAAAGATCTCAGTGCTGCACGCTGAAAGATCAAGATGAATCCCTCCAAAGAGGAATATTGGCTTTCATTTGAGGAGCTTTATATTCTAAAATGTACACATTTTGCACAGTATCATGACATATCAAGAAATGTGGCAGAGAAATCTATCACCAATTCACTAAAATAAAAATGGACATGTAATTCACTAGTTTTTTTTTTTAACTGTTTGCAGCCCAAATCACTCTATAAAAATTGGTAAACTGATAGTAGTGTTTGGTACATTTTTTCCTAATACCCTTTTTATGTTCATTATGGATATTTTTCTTAAGAAATGCCTTTTTACCTAGGCTCACACTCACATGGAACTGTATTATAATAAAATTACTAGCAAAATCATTCTATCTGCAGTAAAGAAGCATTCAATGCAAAAAAAAAAAAAAAGCAAAATGTATTGGATAGAACATTGCATTGTAATGTTTTGCCAATAATTAATCATGGATAATTTCTAAATGAATCGGAGAAAACTAATCAGCCAATTTGTAATGACTGGCACACATAACTGTAGAATTTATCATCGAGGTCCAAAAATTAGAAAGCCTCCCTGGCTTTGTTTTTGTTTACATCGTATACAGGGGATGAATCTTTAAACCCCAGGCTCTGTATTTACCTCTGCTTCACCTCAAAGATGTAATAATCCAGTATTTTTTTTGAAAAGGCTGGAATTTGTATACACACATGGCAGTTGAACCCCAGAGGCTGACACCAGAGGATGCCAGGAGAATGCTGACATTTAAGGCTGCCATGGATTTGTTCCCTAGCAGAAGAAACACTTAAGTGGGTCATGGCCCAAAGGTATTGAACTCCTTCCCTTGCTGACAGCTATTTACCGGCACACAGTCCAGTAAAGGAGAAGAGGATTAAGGAACTCCAGTTGATCAGAAAATAACATTCAAAGTTGAAACCTGTCTCTACTCCCAGGACTCAGCTTTCAAAAATCTTTTAGCGAAACCATTGTCAAGGGGTGGCATAATCACAGGATGAAGTAAGGAGATTTAAAATTCTTAAGCAGACACAAATGCACTGAGAGTCTAAGTTTTAAGGGCTCATAGGAAATAGCCGTGTGAAACTGCATCACAGGGAATAGTCATTGATCCTTTCAAACTGTCCCAAAATGTTTCAGAAGAAAATAGATCTTCCCATTATGCAACCCCAGATGGAACATGTGTGTTAGAGAGATGTGAAATAATGGAATGTGCACTCTATTTAATTTGAAATGATAATTCGTACCAGCCATAAAAATATGCAGATAAGACTATTTCTGTTAACCAGAAAATTAATGTGCATTGGATATTACAGAATGCAAACATTTGTATTGAATGAGCTATGTTCGGTGGCTGTTTATTCTCTTAGAGTTTTCCTTCAATCAATTGCCTCTACAAGTTGAAAAATAAAAGTTAAGCAAAATCTAAATGATGGAAACAAAGAGTAAAGAAAAACTGGATTGAATCTTATGTAAATGCTTTTCTCTTTTGTATTTTCTAATTGAAGGGTTTTCTTCTATTTGGAGTGGATTTTTTGGATAGGGAAGATGGGTGTGTTTCTTGGGTCACCTCAAGGTGAAGACATTTCCCATGAAGCCTATGTAACTGAGAGTCATTTAATAATTACAGTGAAAAGACCAAAAATTTTTCATCCCTAAGATTCAATTTTTTTGAAAGTTTGGTTTCAAAGATAAAATGACATTAATAAGTGATATGAACAGGGTGCTAATCATGTGATAAGGGCTCTTCTGAACAATTTGCATAAATTAACTCAATGACAGTCACAAACACCTGTGGAAGGAGGTTCAATGAGTTTTGCCATCTTCTAGAGAAAGAAACATAAAAGTTTAATGATTTGACCAAAGTCACATAGTCCACAATGGTTGTAATGTCAGAAATTGAACTTAAGGATGTTAATTCTTATTGACACAAGGGAAATGGAGAATGTTGTTAGAACATACACTGGTCCTGAAGTCAGAAGACACATGTGCATGTAAGGATTTGATGTGACCCCCAACTTGAGCTACTTCCCATCTATAAAGTAGATTAACAATCCCCATCTCACAGTTACTCTGCATTAAATGAGATTAACTAAGTGAAAGGTTGTTTTGCTGAACTATTAAGTTCTGTATTTGATATAAAATTCTGTTTTATATAAAACAATGATTTCTAAAGCTCTTGGAAGAAGGTCATAATTCATTTGATCAATATCAACCTTTTTCCCTTTCCTTTCCTAAGTGAAGGAACAAAAAGGGCAACAGCTCTTCTCAGGTATGGCCTTTGGGTCAGAAAGCAAATTACGTTCATATATTTTTATTAGTTGGAACATCCATTCTTCATTTACAAACTAGGTTCATATAACTCATTTATATGAAGAATATAATTATCATACATATTTTTAGAGCTAGTTTCGTTTCAAAAAAGAATAAGACACATGCTGGAATATATCTTAAAATATTGAACAGCTTTCAAATAACTGATAGAAATGTTTTATTTATGTTAACATGTGGTAGTTAATTTTTTTTTTTTGCTTACTAAGCCTAACAGCAAAAACAGTGCAAAATAGCTAATCAAAACAATGGTTTTTGACATTTATAAATAAAAATTTTGAGACAAATGCAAATATAATGGTGATCAGGCCTCTAATTATTAAAATGTAACCACAGTACAATAGAATATTTAAAATTATATAAATGTATCACATAACAACACTGTTGCCATTACAAACCATATAATAATACATTCAAGTTTGATCATATTCTATGTTTAAAATTTTGATTTTTTTTTTTTTCAAAATGCAACCAAATGAAAGGAAAGACTTCAACCTTACTGACCTCAAAATATGGCTTGTATCTTTTAAGTGTGTTGCATTATTTCCTCCTTTCTTCATCAAACAACCCTATCAATAAAGTGCTATTATTATTTCCACTTTGAAGATGGTGGAAATGTGGCAGAATGTTTACTTACGTCACCCAAGTTCCCAGAGCTTGTGAGTGTTAAGTCAGCTGGGCTATGCAATGAAGAAATCTGGCTCCAGACTTAACATTCTTAGTGACCCTCCTATAGTCAAGTGTATTGATCTCTGAGATCAATCAGAAACAATGTCACAATTCATTTTTCTGATGCATAGGCCAGTATTCTCAAAGGATGCTCAGAGAACCAGACATCTCTAAACCATGTTAGGGAACTATACCAAAAAGTGCCTCCTCAGCTCACCCGGCCAACTAAATCTGCATCCCTGGTAATAGGTCTGGAAATCAACATTGTTGAAAAAAAATCAAACTTTAACAAAATTCCCAGCTGATTCTTAACACATGAAATTTGAAGAAAACGCTATATGCTTTCTAAATAGAACCATGTCTATGTTCTCAGCCCTTAAAATATGCATAGTAGGCAAGCTCAGTAAATATAGGTACCAGTATATTAAATGAAATAAATTATAAAAGAATAAATCAGTGCACGAATGAATCACTTTCTCCATAAATCAGTAATAAATAAAAGAAAATACTTGCCATAGTAGACACTTCATACATATATATTAAATCAACCCAGTCTTCTTGGTCTCTTTCCTGTCATTCTGCTTCACCTGTTCTACCATAATGACAATCATTCCTGGCCATGAAATTTATGAAATCTAGATATGAAAGAGTGTGGGTTTTTTAAAAATATATAGTTAACTGCTTTGAAAAATAAAATAGAAATCCCCTGTGAACCTCTATCAAAAGTGCCATGCTTAATGCTTTTAGAATTAAACATCGAAAGGGAAGTTAAATTTCTCTCATTTTTAAGAACAACTAAGCATCCCAGTACAAAAATTTCACATGACCCTGGGTGGCATCGCCAACACTCTGTAACAAAATGATAATTCCTTTCCCACAACATTAGATATTGATGCCTTTGTATGTGAATGTTTAACTTAGGGTGTTACGTTGAAATTATTGGAGAAGGCCAGCTATCTAAAGTGATCTGTAGCTTTCCCGAACTGTGAGTTAGGCATTGCACGACGATGAGGCAGGTCTGCCAATAAGAAACCCACATTGGAAGGCCAACCAGGGACCAACTGTTTCTCTAGATCATGAGATTGAACATCAAAGATGATCCTGGTTGTGCCCAGACTGTACTGATTAATGGTGGACTCTGCCCTATGTAGGCATCCCAGCATGAAGACATCCCATTCTTGGACTACAAGCTTAAACATGTCTTAGACTCTCCGGGCTACTCTAACAAAATGCCATAGTCTGGATGGCTTACAAACAACAGAAAATTTTTCCTCACAGCTCTGGGAGTGGGGACATCCAAGATCAAGACAGCTGCAGGTTTGATGTCTGGTGAGAGCTCCTTCCTGGTTCATAGGTTACTGTCTTCTCCCTGTGTCCTCTCATGGCAAAAGGAATGAGGGAACTTGCTGGGATCCCTTTTATCAGGACACTCATCTGATTTATGAGGGCTCACCCTCCTGACCTAGTCACCTCCCATAGGCTCTTCCTCCAAATACCATCATGTTGGGTAAAAGGTTTCAACATACACATTTTGTAGGGACACAAATATTTAGTCTACAGCAGTAAGTGAAGTTCTGAAACCAGAGGAGTCTCTGTTGAGATTTCATCTTAATCTTCTACCTGTTTAATTTTAGTTTGGGAGGAATTATGATGAACTGAATAGAAAAAATTTACAGCAATAGAAAGTACATTTACAGTTGCTCAAATGGAAAATCGTACAACAATTAACAAATAATAATACAAGAATAAACTCTGTTTTATGTACTCACAATTATAGACTACTTTTCCTCATGCTGTATTTTGAACTTCTGATCGACTAGCTCCGTGGTCGGCAAACTGCGGCTCGTGAGCCACATGCGGCTCTTTAGCCCCTTGAGTGTGGCTCTTCGTAAGCCTTAGGAGTACCCTAGTTAAGTTAATAACAATGTACCTACCTATATGGTTTAAGTTTAAAAAATTTGGCTCTCAAAAGACATTTCAATCGTTGTACTGTTGATATTTGGCTCTGTAGACTAATGAGTTTGTCACTACCTGAATGACAGAGAGAATCAGGCAAGCAATTCCACACTCACTCTAATAAAATATGTAATTTTCATGGTAATGTGCTTTGGTGTTGTGTGATGCAAGTGAGTCCCCTCTCCCAAGGACACCTAAGGAAGTTGTCATTAAAGAAAACCTAGCATTAATTACTTTGCCTAATTTATTTAAATTACAAATAACGTATTTTATAACTTAATTGCCATTAACCCAATTCACGTATTACACCACAATGGAGTAAAAATTTGTAAGAATAAATAAAAATGCATGTAAGGAGGAAAAAGCACAGAAAGCACGTGTTTGGCTCACATAAAGAGCCCTGCGGTGCCAGGTTTTATTGCTATGGTAAATAATCTGCTAGCAAGCACCCCAAGTGTGTCCATGCCAAAGGCTCATGAGGGACAGAGAAGGATAAATATCGTTCTTGGAAAAGAGCCATCATTGATGGAGATAGCAGAGAATATGCGGGAATCATTTCTTTTTATGGAATTGGTCAAATGATACTTGAGATAACTAAGAGAAAAGAGTTCATTAATATTAAAATTTAAGCTGTGTCATTAGAGAAATAGGAATTTTAACAACAGAAAGAAATAATTATAGTGAAGTAAGAATATGGGAAGAGGAGGATCAAGTGAATAAAACATTGTGTTACGTTAAGGACTATGCTCACCAGAAGAGGGGATTTAATAAAATTAATGTGTCCTAAAGTGGATAACTGTTATAATCCTACTTTTAGGCAAAAATTTTCTGAAGACTCAATTGTTCAAATAGCTCATCTTAACTATTGCTTTTAGGCAATGCATTGATTATTTTGCAACAGTAAAATAATTATGTTTTAAGCAGAAAAAAAGCTATATTATTAGCAATCATTGTATTACCTTGACTTTCTTACTAATTAGATCTTTAAAGAATTAAAAAATATATTTTAATGAAAAATAATGCTAGCTATAATTTATATGAATAGGTGATGACAATAACTTAACAAAGCATTATTTGAGGTTTGAAAATGCCCATTTATCCACAATGCATAAATACGGTCTAATTAAGCACTTTGCCTAGGAATCCAGTGACTCCATGGTGCTCTCTCATTACAGGAATTCATAACCACCCCTGTCCCCTTCCAAAGTATCCCATGTGGAAACTTCTGTATCCTTTAAGTTATTATCTCAAGCTTCTAATCTCTGTTCTGTCTCAAGTGATTTGGTTAAACCTCTCTGTACTAGGTTA
Organism: Myotis myotis; assembly: GCF_014108235.1. Taxonomy (NCBI): domain Eukaryota; kingdom Metazoa; phylum Chordata; class Mammalia; order Chiroptera; family Vespertilionidae; genus Myotis; species Myotis myotis. Next base: position 201,210,931 of record NW_023416324.1, on the reverse strand, counting down.
CACTGCAATCTATTCAGAATATTTTACACTTTAATAGGAGATTAAGATGATTCCAAGTCTCTTCTTATGCTATAAGAAGAGACTCTTTTTTAGAAATATATACCTCTTTTTTAGAAATATATTTTTATTGACTTCAGAGAAGGAAGAAGGTGAGAGAGATAGAAACATCAATGATAAGAGAATCATTGATCAGCTGCCTCCTGCATGCCCCACACCAGGGATCAAAACCTGGGCATATGCCCTGACCTGGAATCAAACCATGACCTTCTGGTTCATAGGTTGAAGCTCAACCACTGAGCCATGCCCAGCCAGCACGTTCTACATTTTAATCTAACTAGTCTGTTTTTCTCATCCAACCATAAATCCAGTTAATATACATCTCTCCTTAATCTGCCTTTCTGTTAGTCATTATTGATCATAATCTAATCTAATAAAAGACAAAAAGGTTAATTAACCGTACCTCCGCTACGCTTCCCATTGGCTAATCAGGGTGATATGCAAATTAACCACCAACAAAGGTGGCGGCTAATTTGCATACTGCAGGCAGGGCGGGACAGCGCCATCCCACCAGCCCCACCCACCATCCCACCATCCCACCATCCCACTGCCATCTGGGCCTGCTATCTGCGACCTGGGTGGCAGGTGGCCGGTATGGGACCTGACCCAGGGCTGGCGGGCGGGACTGCAGCGATCTGCCACCGGCCACACTCACAAACGGCCCTCCCGCAGGGATCCTGGGCTGGCGGGCACTAACACCCATCCACAACTGGCCACAACCAAAAACGGCCCTCCTGCAGGGATCCCAGATTGGCAGGTGCTAATGCACTGATCAGCCACCAGCCACACCCACAAACGGCCCTCCTGCAAGGATCCAGGGCTGGTGGGTGCTAATGCACTGATCCTCCACAGGCCACGCCAAACAAGGTGCCTGTGTAAACTGTGAAACGCATGCCCTTAAAGAAATTCAGGAGATATTCACATTGCCTGGAATGAAATTTTCACATTTCAAACTTCTGGACTATTCTTTATTAACGAATGCAAATACATGTGATCAATTGTATGATCAACAAAGGGCAGAGGTTTTGATAAATTCTCTGAATGATGAACAGTTGGCAGCCTTTCAGACTATAACTTCAGCCATTGAAGATCAAACTGTAAACCCCAAATGCTTTTTCTTGGATGGTCCAGGTGGTAGTGGAAAAACATATCTGTATAAAGTTTTAACACATTATATTAGAGGTCATGGTGGTACTGTTTTACCCACAGTGTCTATAGGAATTGCTGAAAATTTACTTCTTGGTGGAAGAACCTTTCATTGGTAATATAAATTACCAATTCTATTAAATGAAACTTCAATTTCTAGACTCGATATAAAGAGCGAAGTTGCTAAAATCATTAAAAAGGCCCAACTTCTTATTATTGATGAATGCACCAGTCATGCTATAAACGCCATAGATAGATTATTAAGAGAAATTATGAATTTGAATGTTGCATTTGGTGGGAAAGTTCTCCTTCTCGGAGGGGATTTTCGACACTGTCTCAGTATTGTACCGCATGCTATGCGATCGGCCATAGAACAAACGAGTTTAAAGTACTGCGATGTTTGGGGATGTTTCAGAAAGTTGTCTCTTAAAACAAATATGAGATCAGAGAATCTGCTTATAGTAGACGGTTAGTAAAACTTGAGGATGGCAAACTTGATAGCAGTTTTCATTTAGGAATGGATATTATTGAACTCCCCCATGAAATGATTTGTAACGGATCTATTATTGAAGCCACCTTTGGAAATAGTATATCTATAGATAATATTTAAAAAATATATCTAAACATGCAATTCTTTGTCCAAAAAATGAGCATGTTCAAAAATTAAATGAAGAAATTTTGGATATACTCGATGGAGAGTTTCACACATATTTAAGTGATGATTCCATTAACTCAACAGATGATGCTGAAAAGGAAAATTTTCCCATTGAATTTCTTAATAGTATTACTCCTTTGGGAATGCCCTGTCATCAATTAAAATTAAAAGTGGGTGCAATCATCATGCTATTGAGAAATCTCAATAATAAATGGGGTCTTTGTAATGGTACCAGATTTATTATCAAAAGATTACGACCTAACATTATTGAAGCTGAAGTATTAACCGGATCTGCAGAGGGAGAGGTTGTTCTGATTCCAAGAATTGATTTGTCCCCATCTGACACTGGTCTCCCATTTAAATTAATTTGACGACAGTTTTCTGTGATGCCATCATTTGCAATGACTATTAATAAATCAAAAGGACAAACTCTAGACAGAGTAGGAATATTCCTACGTGAACCCATTTCCACACATGGTCAATTATATGTTGCTTTCTCTCGAGTTCAAAGAGCGTGTGATGTTAAAGTTAAAGTTGTAAATACTTTATCCCAAGGGAAATTAGTCAAGCACTCTGAAAGTGTTTTTACTCTTAATGTGGTATACAGGGAGATATTAGAATAAGTTTAATCACTTTATCAGTCATTATTTGCATCAGTGTTGTTTTTATATCATGAGTTTGTTGTTGTTATATCATTTTATTATTGTTTATTTATTAATAAAATTATGTATTATTTTCATATACATTGTACTCATTTCCTTTTATCTCTCACACTTTTATTATAGAGAAAGGGCAAATAGCAATATTAAAATATTTCCTCTAATTAATTCCCTTTCAATGTGCACGAATTTCATTCACCAGGCCACTAGTGCATTTATAAGTCTTAATGATAAGAAATAATTGTTCTCTTTTCAAAATCCTGTTTCTCTATGAAAATATGATAAATGTTATTTGAATTAGAAAAATGATGCAGGAAGTGTGATAGTTCTGGGAAAGATATTACATATTTTGATAACTTATACTTAAATGTTTTACATTAAAATAAAAAAAAAACCTCATTCAATACTTTTATCTGAAATTCTTCCAAAAATTTATTATACATACTTAGAAAAGACTGCATCAAGGAAAGAATGAAGACTGCTGGGTGCCTCTGTCTTGTTTTCATCAACTAACCTGTTCCCTTGCTGATTATCTCTGGGCACATCTTTAAAACTCACTGAACTACAGTTTCTCTATTAATATGATTACAGAAATGATTGCTTCCTTTAGCATGGAGGTATTAACAGAATTAATCAAACATTTTTAATGGAATGAACTATTTAAATGCAAAGCATTATAATAAAAAGGCCATTTTCCATGGGTAAATTTGTAAAAGCAAATACAGACATGAATATGGGTAAACGTGCAGTGGCCAGCAATAATTCCTAAGGATCATTTAAGAGATTCTATCTGGAATTGACTAAAAGGGAGAATTGACTTTTAAAGCAGATTGTTTTCAATGGCGTTTAACCATAGGAAAGAAGATTTATCCAAAATAATACAGAGCACAGATTAAAAGATTTCAAAGAAAACCATATGGATTAAAAGGCTTTGTGACTTTAAGAAAAAAACAAATGAAGGTTCTACCACATTCTACTTGGAAGCATTTTTTAAATGATAATTTGAAGCCATTAATTAAATCGAGTGCAGTGTTCTCCTCAAAGTGAAATTTCAACTTCCATTTCATCATGGCTGCAAAATCACGATATGCAACCATGCCTGACACAGAGGTTTCCTATTTAGATTTATTTCTAGACAAATGCTCACCATGTGTCAATTTTTTATCCCACGGCTCCCAAATTTCTACAGTAAATAAATATATATGAATACATGCATGCACACATATTTGCATGTAATTGGAGTGTGATTTGTTATTAGATGTTTGTTTTTTTCTGCTAATGTCTTGAGGCACAGAACCAGGTATAGTTGATAGTGTTGGCAATTATTTATAGAATACAGTGAAATGAAGGTCCTTGAGAAAGAAAGAAAATGAGGAGGCAAGAATTTCTCTCTTTTAAAAAATATTTTTGTTTTATAACATTCAAACATATTTTTAATCCTCCCTCACCCAAGGAAATTTTTTTCCATTGATTTTTTTTTTAGAGAGTGGATGGGAGGGGAGAAAGAGAGAGAGAGAAAAAGAGAGAGAGAGAGAGAGAGAGAGAGAGAGAGAGAGAGAGAAAGAGAGAGACATTGATGTGAGAAGAACATTTCCATTGGTTGTCTCATGAGTACACCCCGACCAGACCTGGGGATTGAACCTGCAACCTATGTACTTGTCCTTGACTGGGAATCAAACCCATGAGCATTCAGTACATGGGCCCACACTCCAACCACTGAACAACACAGACCAGGGCCATAACATTCCATTTTTTAAAAAATTGTTCTTTTGCATTTCTGTGGTAAAAAGAGCTCATATCATGATATGTGGGTAAGCTAATAAATCTGAAATTTACTATCCTTATACTATTAATTGGTAAACTACTTGGCAATATATTTTCTACCTCTTTAATACTCAGATTTTATTAATTAAAATATATAATTTTATAATGATGGAAATCTTTGGTAAGCCAGGAAATATTATAGGCTGAGTTCAACAGACCTTAATTGTGGGACAAATTTTACTGAGGTTACCAATTTATTAGAAAGGAGGTTTTAATAAAACTGAGAAATAGAAACTTTTCTCATCAGAAAATGGAAGTCATTGGGTTCAACCCCTCAGGGAGCCTCTTGCTCTACATGTAACAACACTGTATATGAGAACACCACTCTGTAACCAGGTCATCTTCTTAACTTTGATTTCTGAATCTGCCACTTACTTGCTCTGTGACAGTGAACAAGTAAATTAACTTCTCTGTTCCTTGGCATCCTCCTCCATACTAAGGAAATAATATTAATTCCTGGCTCACAGGATGCATATGAGGAGGAAAGGAGGTCATATTTGTAAAATGTAACTACTTATGGTGTCTGTCACATAGCTATATGTGTGAGGATTTATACATATACTAGAGGCCCGATGCACAAAATTCCTGCAAGAGTAGGCCTTCCTTCTCCTGGCCGCCGGCACCGACTTCCCTCTGGCACCCGGGACTCGGGCTTCCCTCCAGCCACAGGCAGGCACCTGGGACCCGGGCTTCCCTCACAGCCTCGGCTTCGCCGAGAAGGTAGTCCAGAAGGATGTCCAGAAGGACATCTGGTCTAATTAGCATATTACACTTTTATTATTATAGATATGTACGGCATTTAGAGTTTCTAAATAAGTGTGTGTAAAATAAAATAATTGTGTGTCCTTAAAGCTGAAAAGCAAAACAAAGACATCATTACAGAAAAAAAGTATGCAGGGTATAAAAGGTTTTGTGCAAACATTGAGAGAGGGAATAAATATGTGAGTAAAAAATAATGTTTTGTTAACATTTGTTACAGTTATAGCAGAGAGCCTGGTACAGAACCAAAAATAAATATTAATGTCTTTCTCTTTCTTTTTTTCCACCAAATAATGTATTCTTGTTATGTTTTATTCAGTTTATTAAAAGCTTTTGATATCCATCCTTGAAGCTCAGAATGCTCATGCAACTGATCATCAAAATATTGAGAGGAATGTCTACAAATATGTTTGGAAAGTATTTCAAAATGTTTTCCTGAATGTGGAATAAGGCAAAACAGTTTTCCATTAAGATAATATGATCACATTTGAAATGTTGAGAAGTTCTTATCTGCATATACATTTACATTTTTAAATTATTTATCTATGTCACTGCATAGTTGTTGTTAGAGATTGAGAAATGACATGATTCACATATCGAGGAAGACAAAGGCAGAAACAGACACCCCAGGGGACACTGACTGGAAAAACCCTTGTTCCTCCAATAGAGATGTTTTGTCCGTTTGTTTTTTTAGTATATTTTTATTGATTTCAGAGAGGAAGAGAGAGATAGAAACATCAATGATGAGAGAGAAACATTGATTGGCTGCCTCCAGCCTCCTGCTGGGGATCAAGCCTGTAACCCGGGCATGTGCCCTTGACCAGAGTGGAACCCAGGACCCTTCAGTGAGCAGGCTGATGCACTATCCACTGAGCAAAACCGGCTAAACAGGGATGTTTTTGATTACTGACAGAAGCCTTTTGTTCTATAAAGGTTTACCTATGAAGATTTTTTATTGTAATCTCTTGATTTTTAAATTATTTTTAAAGAGTATAAGAAATATTACACTATAGAGAGTCTTTCTTTAAGCACTATTCAAAGGGAAGGCAGTAGATAAGATTTGAAAACCTAACTATCCATAATTTTAAGTTCATATTTGATGACGAAGTCTTTCTAATCAGGCAGATCAGCTGATTGCAGCACAATGTGGTTGGCCAATCAACGTGAATGAAAATTTCAATAAAAATGACTTTTCTGCTGGCATGCAGCTACACTGCTGAACTTTCCTTGAAGAGATTGTAGTGTTGACTCCAAAGATGTCATCCTTTAATTTTTGGCTTCTCCCTAAATGGATACTATTCTGTATTGTGTTAATCAGCATTTCATAGGGATTTCTTTTCCCTTAAAATCTCTAGCATCTTACTTTTTACATTCTGTTAAGGCTCATTTGTTTGATTTCTTCATTCTTTCTACTGCTCCATTTAAGTCAAGAACACTTAAATGCCATGTAACTTCATAGGCATTCTTCTCTACTTCCTTTGTCTAGCTGTTGGATCCTCAGCTCTTTTCTTATGATAAGCTTATAACTCATAACTGTTCACAAAGAATAATGCATTCCTTTGCACAGCCTTTCCCCCTGTTTCTTTTGTCAATTCTTTGCATGAATCTGCAGAGTTGGCATTACTTAACTCTGACTCTGAATTAAACCTATCAGGGACTTATTTATTTTTTGCTTCTTAGTTTAAGCAGAATAACATCATGAGTTTTATGAATCAAAAGACTAATGAGCCATCTGTCATATTCTGCAAGAATGCCATAGTGAATCATTTTTTCTAACTTTAACTGGCACTGGGAAATTACTACATGTAAATAGATTCACTGAGATGTCAAAACAAGAGGGTTGCATAAAGGAATTTTATAGTTTTTTCACAATGTTTGGCTGGGCTTAGAGCTTACTTAGACAATTGGGAGAAGTCTGGGCACTAGAGTTGAAGCAAGATGTTCAGGTTTTGAAGGGGATGAAAAGAGGTATGAAAAAGTTGGAAAATGGAATATTCTCTCAAGTTAACAGTGGTTATGTTTGGAAAGTATTGCTTAGGTAAATGGAAGTCTAAAGAGCAAATATAAGACCCCAGATAACACTATGGAACTAGAGCTACAGAACATTTTAAATACTTGATTTAGCCTACCTAACATGACTCAGTGGTTGAGTGTCAACCTGTGAACCACGGGGCCATGGTTCAATTTCTGGTCAGGGCACATGCCCAAGTTGTGACCTCAATCTCCAGTGGGGGCGTCAGCAGGAGTCAGCCGATCAATGATTCTCTCTCATCATTGATGTTTCTATCTCTTGCTCCCTCTCCTTTCCTCTCTGAAATCAATAAAAATATATTTTTAAAAAATAATAAATAAATAAAATACTTGCTCTAGAAGTGGGAAATAGAATGGTTTCCATTTGAGAACTTGATAAGGAATTACCTTTCCATTAAAATATTAGGTAAGCTATTAATGCCAAGCTAAAACTATGACTTGACTAAACTACTCTTGACTCTCTTTTTTTTGTTTGTTTGTTTTTTGGTGTGTTTTTTTGCTTTGTGATAATACTTCAATGAATTTTTCTTGGAGCAAGAGAATGAATATGGGAATGATATTGAACATCTGATCATAACATCCTTGGCATTATGCTAAACACATTGAGGTATAATCTATTAATATCAGGGAAGGTTTTCTTTTATAGAGAACTAATATCTTTGTTTTGTAGAGATATGTATCAGTGAGGGTTCTATTAGGGAAGCAGAATGACTTAGTAGTGTGGAATTAGGAATTTATTTGAGAGATGAGACTCTACAATTATGAGAGAACCACAGAAGGAAAGATCAGGAAAAGTATGGTTGTAGGACCAAAGAAAAGTCACTAACAAGGAACCATGGACAAGAGCTGGTGAAGTCTATAGAAGACTGTTTTGCCTCTGCATTTGGAAGTGACAGGCTGTATGTCAGCAGGGCTGGCAACTGTGAATAGAAGCTGCACCTAAAATGAGATAATGAAAAACAAATATGAGCCTGTAAGGACAAACCTAACCTTGGGAGGATAACTGGAACTCATAGCTGTCATTCTGCTTTTCTTGTCTCTAACCCTAGATGTAGCCTTGGGTGACCTTCATTTTGACACTGCATATGAGCCTGGACCACAACTGAAAGAACCTGGAGGAACTCTCTGCTGGCTGCAGCCCCAAGTCAATGAGATGAGCTAGGAGATCAGCCGCAAGCATCTACATCAACCTCCGGCGTCAACCTCTTCCTTACCAGCTACTGTTTCACATCCACTTTCCAATTCTCACATATTTCTCCTGTGGCCAGCCAACTCAAGAACCATCCAGAGAAACATACAGAGAAAGGTACTTGAAAAATAAATTTAGAGTTAAGTTAAACTATTTAGTTTAGTGTTTAAAAAGATTACTTGAATCTTTTTCCTGAAACTACTGCTGATTGACTCTGATACCTTAGGTTAGTTGCTTCAAGGTTTTGTGCCTCCGTTTCCACATCTCTAAAATGGGAATAATATGCAAACACAGGTGAAATCCCTAGACTTACACAGAGCACAGTATATGGCCATTATGAATAAGTAATTATCTTTATATGTTTTACCTCATTTTACCCTATTTTCAAAAAATAATCTCATGAAGAGATATCTTGGGATTTGTTCCCAAATTACATGATTCCTATATTAATTAGAGCATACTGTGGTGTTTAAAAAGCATTTCACAAAATATGAAGAAATTGGGGGTTTCACCTTCTCTTTACTCTCTGTTAAAGGATAATACAATACATTGCTTTTTGCCTGCAGGTAGAAACATCAGTAGTGTGAGAATTTTTTGCCCAAAGCTGGCATTGTAATTTTCATTGGGCATAACTGAAGGGATGTGTCTATAATAATTTTCCTTTGGGCAGTGAATGCTGAACTTAAAGCAGATGGAATCTAGTCACAGTGTCCATAAAACTTAATCCATTATCTTCCTGAACAAAATTTTATATCAGAAAAATCCTACTCAGACCTTAAACAAAGAAGCTAGCAGTTCCATAAATAGATTAAGAAGTGCATTCAATAGACTGAGAGTACAGTCCCCAAACAAAGGCATGGAAATTGCACATGTTATTTGTTTTTCTTTAATGAAACTGTGTAATTATCTTACAAAGACATATTGACCTCTGGCATGCCTAAATGAAGAAAACAGGGTAAAATTTTATTAGTGAACCCCAAGAAAGCAAAATTATTACTTGGCCAGAAGTAAGAATATCTGGTCTCAAAGGAGAACTTTTTTGAGGTTTTCCTTAACATTTAGGTGACCATTTTCCCCCCTATATTGACAAAAAAAAAAACTGACCTTCAGGGAAATTTAGTGAAAACTATCCACCAGGCCCAGCCAGCGTGGCTCAGTAGTTGAGCATCGATCTATGAACCAGATGGTCACCATTCGATTCTCGGTCATCTCACATGCACGGATTGTGAGCTCGATCCATGTGAGGTGTGCAGAAGGTAACTAATCAATGATACTCTTGCCCTGACCAGTTTGGCTCAGTGGCTAGAGCGTCAGCCTGTGGACTGAAGAGTCCCAGGTTTGATTCCGGTCAAGGGCATGTACCTTGGTTGTGGGCACATCCCCAGTAGGGGGTGTGCAGGAGGCAGCTGATAGATGTTTCTCTCTCATTGATGTTTCTAACTCTCTATCCCTCTCCCTTCCTCTCTGTAAAAAAAATCAATAAAATTATATTTTTTTATAATGATACTCTCTCATCATTGATATTTCTATTTCTCTCTTCCTCTCCCTTCCTCTTTGAAATCAATAAAAATATATTTATTTTTAAAAAACTATCCACCAGTTTGTAGTTAGTAATAAAAAGCCAAGGTTTGTACTAAGGAAATAGAATTTAAATGCCACTATTTCAACCTGTAAGCAAACTGCATTCCTTCTACAATCAAGATAGAGCACTGAAACTGGGACCAAGGTCTTGAAACACCAAATTCCAGATACTCCTAAGCAAAGGCCAAGAGTCCATTGGAAAATCCATTTAATATACTGCACATTTTTAATATTGCACTTCACATTGATCTTATAGTAGGGCTGTTTGCCAAAATTAGTATTTATTGCTATTAATAATAGTGGTAATATTCCAAATATTAGCAATTACTAGTATGTAATGTCCCCAATATTAGTGGTGTAATGCTTAATGGTGTAGTGGTCCCAAGTCTGATATTTAAAATAAGTTACAAAAGAGAATTTCTGAGCTTCTCCCCAAGCTTACTCTTTTAAAGGTCTGTGCATTTAGAACTTTAACTTATGTATAAGTCGCCTGGGGATCTTGTTGAAATGAATACTCTTTATAAATAATTGTTGGGTGACTCTGCATCTTTAACAAGCTCCCAGATGACCTTCAGAGATCAAGTTTTGAATGGTAAAGCTATAACCCCTTCAAATTCTCCTTAGATACTTCTTGGGAGTGAGAGGAAGAAAGTCCATGCACCAGCAAACCATTTAATTATATATTGCTGGGACTCACCACAGTGACTCTCAAAGGTGCCTAAAACCCAGGGTGACATCCACATGGTGAATCTCACTGGCAGTATCATCCTCTCTCCCAAGCCTGGCCATGCCATTTGTACTTAACAGGAAGTCAAAGATCAAAATCTTATTTCATATAGCAGCAAGATCAAGTGTGCTTGTTGTCTATTATACATCTTGATCAAGTAAGAGGTCACTGAGAATAACAACATAACTAAATGAAATTGGTAATTCTTTTAAGTAGTATACAGGATTAGCTATGTGCAAGGTACTGCTAGAGATTGATTTGACCCCCACCACAACCTATGAATTTTTATTACACCTTTCAAATGTTGAAGATCTCTTTTTTACCACATAGAATTAACAAATTCAATTGAATTTGTGTTCTAGCCAACCACTAAATGCCTCCCAGCACCTAATAGCAATGTTTAAAATTTTTGTTATTGATTTTTATAGAGAGAGAGAGGAAGGGAGAGAGAGAGAGAAACATCCATTTGTTGCTCCACTTATATATGCATTCTTTTGTTGACCCTTGTATGTGCCAAGACCAGGGACTTGTCATATTAGGACAATGCTCTAACCAACTGAGCTACCTGGCTAGGGCTTCCTAATAAAAAAAATTTTTTTAAAGAAAGAAATTACAGCAAAACTAGATAATGGTGTTAAGAAATGAATGTTGCTGGCCGATGTGGCTCAGTGGTTGAGTGTCGACCCATGAACCCAGGAAGTCATGGTTTGATTCCAGGTCAGTGCACATGCCTGGGTTGGAGGCTCCATCACCAGTAGGGGATGTGCAGGAGGGAGCCAATCAATCAATGATTCTCTCTCTATCATTGATTTCTCTCTCTTTCTCTCTCTCTCTCTCTCTCTCTCTCTCTCTCTCTCTCTCTCCTCCCTTCCTCTGAAATGAATAAAAATATATATATTTTTTAAAAATAACAGAATGTTTATGGCCTTCCAAAATGTGTATGTTAAAAGCCTAACCACCAATGCGATGGTACTAGAAAGTAGGGCATTTAGGGGGTGATTAGATCTAGGTGAAACCCTTATAAATGGTGTTGGTACTCTTATAAAACAGAACTCAGAGAGATCTCTTGCCTCCTCTGCCATGTGAGGATAGGATGAGAAAATGGCCATCTGCAATCCAGAAGAGAGCCCTCACATACCTTGATCATGCTCACACCCTGATCTCAAACTGCTCAACTCCAGAACTGTAAGAAGTAAATTCTTGATGCTTGTAAGCCACCCAGTCTATGGTATTCTTCTGTAGCAGCCTGAAATAAGACAAATTGTGACTTTAGCAATGTTGTTTAGGGTTATTCTAATCATAAACTCAGTGATGTTAATGCTGGCTAGCATTATCTCATCCAAAACATTCATTGTACAAATTAAGAAAGTAACACTTGAAGAACTCAGCTAGTTGTTTAAGGAAACATCTATAATAATCCTATCTAATAATAGACAAACATGGTAATTGACTGTACCTTCGCTACGCTTCCCATTGGCTAATCAGTGTTATATGCAAATTAACTTCCAACAAAGATGGAGACTAATTTGCATAATGCAGGCAGGGCCCCTGTGTGCAGCCCTGGGTGGCAGGGCTTGGGGGCGCGAATGCGCCACCTAAGCCCCACCCCCAGCCGGGACCCCCATGTGCGGCCCTGGGCGGTGGGGCTTGGCGGCTAGAGGAAGCCCTATTCTTGCAGGAATCCTCCTGCAATGGGCTTCTAGTAAAATCATAATATGGTAATTAGACTGGACAGCCAAATGACCTTCCAGATGAAGGTGGGGCTGCAAGGGCCGAGCCCCTTGCACGAATTTCATGCATGGGGCCTCTTGTTATCAGGAGGAGGAGGAAGGGAAATTATAGAGCATTGACTTCTAGTCTGGTGTTTAGGAAAGAATAGCCCCCCATTTGCATATACACATGTATATCTGATATAACTATAGAAGGCAAAAAAGGGTAGATTATACTGCAGTAGAAAATGACTCCCAGGTCCCAGTGGCACACAGCAACAAACATCCATTTCTTGCCCTTGTTGCTTGCCTGCTGTTGGTCAGCTCTGACTAGCCTTCATATTATCTCCATTCTGTGACCCAGGTTGACACAACAGCCCATCTAGGAGATTGCTTTCCTCATTGCAAAGGGGTAAAAATGACTTGCTCTTACTCACAGTTCATTCATCAAGAAAATCACATAGCATGGCAGGCTGTATTTACTATCTGCTGGGAGGAACACTGCAAGTGTCCTGGCCAAGCTGATGTCAGGGGAGCGGGGAGCGATACTCTTCTACCAGGGCAGTGTACCTAATACCATTTTTAAATGCTACAATATTCTACAATTACAAGGAGTGTGACTCTGCTCCTTTTGCATAGATCTAGCCCTCCTGAGATAGCCTCAATAAACAGCCCATAGTCAGCCCATTTTCATTCCTTGGTGGCTCCAGTTTTAGCAAATTTTCCAGCAGAGCTTGGCCAAGGTGATTTTGAAGTACTTAGCTGAGAGTGCGCTCTCCTGTGAACTAATAATATCGCTGTAAAGTAGCAGCTACATCATTTTACAGTTAGTAGATTAAGAGCAAAATGATACTTAGGTCACATCAAAGAGATGAATGGGCGGGAGTATGGGGGTGACAGATGGCTGGAGGGGCGCCACTTTTTCTGGAGCAGCAAGAGGCCACATGTAGAGCAAATCCCAAGCACCGGAGGATGGTAAAGCTTGAGGTTACAGCCCACCCAGCTGTTGTATACAAGTGGATAGCTCCCCTCTCACAAAGATGTGGCCACTGTCATTTCTACAAATGTGACGATAAAATCACTAGGATTCCACAGCCCTGACAGCAGAATGACATGCCATTCCAGTTGGCCACTGCTACTGTAGGTTAAAATAAGAGATGGGGGACACTTCAGAATAAGGTGCTGAACTCCTTCATGCATAAACCATACAAGCAGGGTCTCCCTCAGACCCTCCGTTTTGGATATTTTCTGCCTGCTAATCTCACGTGTTTAAGAAATCAATGGATAAAATGAAACAAGGGAGGGTGTGTGTGGGGGAGAGGAGAGAAGGTATTTTTTCTTGTGTGTGAATTGCTCATGACTAAGAGGACAAATGAGCAACAGACCCATTTAGTTACTTTCTAGCTGAAGAAAGAGGGCGCAACGTGGCTGCTATTCATAAATTGCCAGATAAGCACAACTCCACTAAGGGAAGGTAGGCTTCTTATATTTTTTTCTGTCAAATTCCTTGAAAATGGACATCGCATTTTTGGCATTTAAGTTGTGTGTGTGTGTGTGTGTGTGTGTGTGTGTGTGTGTGTGTGTGTGCACGTGCGCGAATGTGTATTTGATTTTTGAGTATGTGTCTGTATGTGTATATGTGCATATGTGTGCTTATAGCTGGGAAGGCTGCAATATAGCTGCCAATGATGACAACATTCTCCTAATTATTTTCTTAATATGGATCAGTTCACACTGAGCAAGATTAGCTTCTGACAATCTGTTCAGATCATTTCACTTAAGAGTTAATTTTATTTTCTAGATCAGAAACATTTAGAGGATACAGATGTCTGAGGGGTGTGGGCTCTATTTTTATCTCAGGGTTACTGAGCTTGAATTTAATTAAATTGTGAACATACCAAACCTTGTTCAGCATAGATACTGGTTTATGTGGTAAGAATCTTAAAATGTTTCAAAAAATAGCTCTTTTTTTGTAGTCTCCTGTTTCTGAAAAGAAATGCATTAGATATTCTAATAGCATGCTTTAATTGCAAATATGTTTTGGAATCTTTCTACCAAATCTCTGTTTATTCCTTTTTTAACAATATACAAAATAAATATAGTACAAGATTATAGATACAAAATAATTAGCCATTTACATGCAATAAACATTAATATTTCAAGAAAAACTATTTAAAATATAATAATATTACATGCAATAAACATTAATATCTCAAGAAAAAAAGATTTTAAATGTAATAATATTCCCAAAACTGTACTAATGTAGTAAAATATCACAAAAGTTGTAGGAAATATTAAAAATCTGCAAATAACAGGATTGCTCTGACTATATTCTGAAATGTTTTATTCCTCTAGCTCTATTTTTGTTCATCAGTTTATGTTGTTCATTATATTCCACAAATGAGTGGGATCATGATATCTTTCTCCAACTGGTTTATTTTGCTTAGTATAATGTTCTCCAGGTCCATCCATGCTATTGAAAATGGTAAGAGTTCCTTCTATTTTATAGCAACATAGTATTCTATTATGTAGATGCACCACTATTTTTTAATCCACTCATCTGCTGATGGGCACTTAGGCTGTTTCCAGATCTTAGCTATGGTAAATTGTGCTGCTATGAACATAGGGATGCATATATCCTTTCTGATTGGTGTTTCTAGTTTCTTGGGATATATTCCTAGAAGTGGGATCACTGGGTCAAATAGAAGTTCCATTTTTAATTTTCTGGGGAAACTCCATACTATTTTCCACAGTGGCTGCACCAGTCTGCATTCCCACCAGCAGTGCATGAGGGTTCCTTTTTCTCCACATCCTCGCCAGCACTTGTCGTTTGTTGGTTTGTTGATGATAGCCATTCTGACAGATGTGAGATGGTACCTCATTGTCATTTATCTTCAGAGATCTCCATCTGGCTGTCAACACCCTGCTTATTTGTTCTGGCTGAACTTTGTATATGAGGGAGACGATACTAGGCTTATGTAAATGCTAGAATGGCTTATTGTTTCCTTCTTACCTTCACAAAGAAGAGACTTTTTTATTTAATTTCTAATAACATGTTTTTTTGGGGGGAAAGGGCAAAAGATAATTAAAAGCAGAAATGTTAAATAAATGGTGATCAGGCTTACATGTCCAAAATCTTGAAGCTATCTTTTTGAGGAGTTTTATGTAAAACCTGGTGGAAATGTTACAATCAATATGACTTTTCCCATCCCCATTTATTCTATATTGACTCTGTTGAGATAACTAAAACACATAGGCATTAATCTTATAATCAATCATTATCTGTATTGAGCTGATTAGCATGGCTTATTTCAAATCAATCTGGTAGGAGTAGATAGGCTTTGTCTTCAGAACTAATGTCTTATAACCTCATGTAAGCAAAATAAAAATCAGAGAAAATTACTTCCAAGGTCTTAATAGGACATGACCTGTGTATATTCTTGATTGAATGAGATTACCATGCTCAATAACAAGAGAGAAAGAAATCAAAGCCACGTGGATATTTTAAAGTAAAAAACAAACAACAGGAAGAGTAATTTTTAAAATGCTTTAGCATATACAGCAAGTAGCATGTGAATATATCAAAGGATTTCACATTTTGGCTCAATATCAGCACTTCACAAATTAAACAATATTATCTCCATGTTATTAATGATAGAGATAAATCACAGTGAGACAATGTCCTTCAGAGACCACTGCAAACCAGGAGATGCCTCATAGGGCTCTCTAAGCAAATGCCTTATGTTAGTAATACGGCCACCTAGTTCCACTGTTCAAAAGATATTTAAGATGATTTTAATTTTAATCTAGAATATTGTGGAAAATTAAAGATTAAAATGGGCTATAAATACTTTTAAATAATAAAAATTAGGAAAAAAATTGTAAAGAAACAAAGAAAAAACTTACATGGATCTCTTAATTAATATTCCTGTGGCAGTCTCTTAATTTAGAATACATTCTTGCACTGGAATAATTACAGACAAGAAAAAGTGTCATTAAAATATTGTCATTAAAGAATTATTACTCTCGAATAAATAAGTAGCACTTTCTAAAGAAATTCTCTTTAAAATGTTTTAAAGTGCACCATTAGTCAGATTTAAATTTTCTTTATCACAACTCATAGTTACTGTTTTTCAATACAATATCTATCCCCCCACTTTCACCCATAAGGAATATGCCCCAAGATGTCCTAGTGGAAGTCTAAAGTCATAGATTGTACAGGAACTCTATGTAGTATGTTTTCTCCTATATATACAAAGATCTATGATAAAATTTAATTAATAAATTAGGCACAGTAAGATATTAACAAAACAAATAATAATAAAATAGAACAATTATAATACTCTACTATAATAAAAGTTATGTTCATGGCTTTACGACCATTATTGGGTAAAATAAAGGTGGCTTCCACATAAGTACTGCTCTAGGGCAACAGTTCATCTGATAACTGAGACGGCTAGTAAGTGTCTAATTGGTGGGCCTACAGCAAGGACATTCCGGACAAAGGGTGATTCATGTCCTGGGAAGGACGAAGCAGAAAGTCATGAGATATCATCACACTACTCAGAATAGCACGAAATTGAAAACATGAATGGTTTATTTCTGGAAGTTTTCATGTCCTATTTTTGGACAGTGGTGACCATGGGTAAGAGAAACCATGGATAAGGGGAGACTATTTTAAAAGCGAGAGGAGTAGTAAGCTGATTAAAGAAAATGATGTTTGCTTTAGTCTCACGTAATAGTGCAGATATGAAAAGCCAGGGCATGTGGGTTGGCCCTGCCATTCACAATAAATACCCGCTAAGTAGCTTTTCCTCATTTTACAGCCTTCAGAAGAAAAGCAGAACATTCCAGCAAGCTTCCTTACGGAGATGATCCAGAGGTTGCACGGATCTTTTTCTCCACACCCCATCGTCCAGGATCCCAATCACATGGGCACCAAACTGAAGAAAAGCCTGAGAACCACGGGCTGTCACTGGTGCCCACAGGGTAACACTCAGGGCGTCCCATCACCATGAGGAGAAAGGGAGAATGATCACCACAATTATGTTCACATAAAAATTTGCTTATGTTTACACAGTCTCCCCAAGGATCTAATGTAAGGAATTCCAGGTAACATGTTATTATCCTGTTTAATTCCTTGTGTCTGTCTAACCGACTTTTCACCAAGCTCATGCCTCTCTCATTGATTCGATGGTCCTTAATGACTTAACAATAAAGTTACATTTTTGGTTATATTACTTCATTTTGAATCTTTATTCCCCACTTTTAGCTGTCACGGCAGCATTACTTGAAGCATTCATTAAACCCACAATTCTGGCTAGAGTAGAACATTATTTAACCAAAAACACACTACATACCAGACCACTTTCATAGGAACTGACCCTCTTAGTAATAAAGAAGAAGCAGACAAGAGTCTTATAAAGAATCCATGCATTTACCTAGAAAAAATAATATACGGAAGGTTTATTCGGGTGGTGTCTAAAGAGATATAGTCATCAAAACCAAGAGCAAGTTTTAACTTGGGAATTTTGAGGCCCAGACCAGCCCAGGAAATTTCAGTTTCCTAACTCTGTGATCTTTTAATTGGGTTTTATCTTTATTCTTTCAGTTGGGGGGAGGGGGGAGGCAAAGCATGAGCTTTCTGGAACTCTCTTTATGATAAGACAGTGAAAACTTAAGCATGCCGTTGTGGAAAACTTGTTCTATGGAAAAAGCCACACTTGAGACAATACCTTGGTGATGATGGCAGGGCAATTAGACAAAGGAGCACTGGGAAAATTGGACAAGTAGTCAGCCTTTCATTCAATATAAAAAAAAAAATCTTTTGGCCCCCAGGCACTAGGATGGTTAAAGTTAAAAAGTAACATGGTGAGAAGATAAGTCCTGCCTGCGCTATAGAGGTGGCTGGCACAACAATATAAACTCTTGTTGGTTAGAATCCTGTATACACTGGGGGTTTCTTTGAAAATGACCTAAACCAACAACTGATAGGGAGGAACATGTTGATATTTTTTCAAAGCTCCCTAGTAACCAACTAAGATATTATAAAAAGGGTGGTAACCCCCCACTAGGAAAAACCAATCTCTCCTAGCCTCGTCCATTTTTCTTTCCTGAGATGCAGGTCCATTTTTGAATACCGCCACGAATAGAGATTTCTCCTCCGAAACGGTTAAGTGTTATGTTATTCAGCATGTTCTGGTGTAATGCCTTTTATTCAGAAGCTTCATAATCCACTTTACAGACAAAAGTAGATTAGGGAGATAGGTTTGGTGAGAGCGACTTTCATGTGGCCAGGTAAGGAGCCACCCGTGGGGTGGGAACAAAGGAAGAGGAGCTGGGAGGCAGCATTTGCATTCGCCCCTGGAAGGGTAAATATGGCTTTACTGTCTCAGACAAAGGAAGGATAAAGAGAAGCCTCCATGAGAATGAAAGGTCAGTCACAGACATGAAGGAAAAGATCTTAAGAAAATGTCTTGAAAGACATGTTCTCACATGGGCGATTGTTTAGGTGAATATCTGAGAGAAATCTGGGGAAGAAAGGCTTTTTAATGTGAAGAGACATAAATCATATGCTTTCCTTTGGAAGGGACCATGGAAATCATAAAGTCAGAAAATTTTAGAAATGAAAGCCATTTGAAGATCAATTAACTTCATTCTCCAGCTGAGAAAACGGAAACTCAAAGAGAGTTTGAGCGAACTGCCCATGGTTGTCAAGGTGGGACAATGTCTACATGTAAAGGAGACTCTAGTCTAGGGTCTACTTGTCTAGCGCTTTTTCCACACAGCTTACCACATTCTCGGCATGGCAAACGCATTTTTTAGCAATTCAAGGAGTGCAGTTTTGCAATTAATTTCAAACAGGATATTCCACTACGAGGCATTATATACGGCTTTCTTTATTATGAACCTAAAAGTAGTAGAGGAACCCAACACTTGTTAGAAAATGCAAGAGATGACTATTAATCCAAAGGATTCTTAATCTGTTCATTTTGTTTTTATGCATCCTTCTGCAAAATAGTATTCAGCTGTTAAAATTAAAAACAAAAACAAAAACAAACAAACAAAAAAAAAAACAGCCCTGACCGGTTTGGCTCACTGGATAGAGCGTTGGCCTGCGGACTGAAGGGTCCCAGGTTCAATTCCGGTCAAGGGCATGTACTGTTACAGGGTAGGGGACGGAGCCATGGAAGGGTTACAGAATGTTACAGAATGTGCTGAGGGGAGGAAATGAGACATGAGAAATTGAATGTGCTCGAAGGGAGGGGGATGTATGAGGAAGGATTGTGTTCAAGGATTGTGTCAGGGTAACCATGGAAGAAGGATTGTTTCAGGGTAACAGTGGAAGAGAAATTGTTAGATTGTCTTAGAAAAACAATGTGTTATGATATGCTCCAGCCAGGTGTGACTCTGTTTACCCCCCTTTTGTGCTTGTGAACTCTTTATGAACTTTTAATGGAATGCTTTGTAGTTGATTTTTTTTTTTAAACACTGTTTTGCTATAAAAGATCATACTGCACCCTTGGTCTCTGCCACATGCTCCGAAGCTCCCAGAGGGGGAGATAGTTGCTGTGGTCAGCTGGCCAGCTTAATAAAGGCTCTTAAATTTAAATTCTGTGTCGGTGGTCTATCTTGCTGAGCCAACCCATAACAGTACCTTGGTTGTGGGCACATCCCCAGTAGGGAGTGTGCAGAAGGCAGCTGATCGATGTTTCTAACTCTCTATTCCTCTCCCTTCCTCTCTGTAAAAAGTCAATAAAATATATTTTAAAAAAAAATTAAAAAAAACAAACTCACATCAACCTTGAAAATTCCCTGCACAGACTAATCAGTAGTGATAAACAAAACTTAATTTAGCTTATTTTGCAAGACTAACTTGACCTGGGTCATTTCTTGCTTATGCTTCTGGAAGTATCAGCAAAACTTGAACTGTTTCCCAAGTTCAATATGAGGTAAGCACTGAAAAGTTTAATATTACAACCAATCACTGTGAAAGGTAAAGTCACTGCTTTCTTCCTATACATACCTCTGAGCCTTCTCCATGTTTTGGTTTGAGTGCTCCCAGTTTGCAAGCTGTCTTTCTGGTGTATACACAATAAACTTTTATTAATTGTTACCTCAGTGATTCATTGGTTTCACTGCAGCTATCGCTGAACTTTTGAAACACCTGAAAATATTTGTATATAAATTAACTAATTTATATTGTTCACTCAGACATTTTCAGAGCCAGGACGCTGTAATATGACATGTAAGTTAATTTTCAGGTAGAGTTTTAGTTTAATAAAATTGATGTGGTCTTTAGGTCATCAATTATATTGAATGGATTTTGGGGAAAAGTCTAAATTGAAGCTGAAGTGTAAAGCATCATTCTCTAGAATCATTTAATTAAGTGGCTTATAAATTAGTTATAAGGTGGTCAAAAATTCACCAGCAGGAAAAATAAAAGCACAAGCAAAACAAAACAGAACAACAATAAAAACAAAGTTCATGGCACAAACTTTTCCAATACAAGAATATTAAGAGACTCGTAAAGGCTCTTTTTCTGTCATTCACCTACAAACTCTCTCTTCCCCCTCAGTGTGCTGAGAAGAACTCAGAAAGGTTCTAATTTTCATTAGTGCCTTGCAATTTTTAGAACAGTAGGTCCAATTGGTGAGTAAGCAGCCTGAGCAAATACCAGGTCTAGCAACCCCTAATGGCTAGTGCGTGCTAGGAGATCTCAGTAGGAATGAGAGGAAGCCAAAGGGACTTGTGGTTTTCTCAATGTTACTCATTAAATTGTTGGGAAGAATGTGCAGCAAGGTGGCATCCCACACACATTCACAAACAGAATATTAGTGCAATGAAAAGGTTTTTAACAAAATTGCAGGAAAGAGAAAGGAATATGAACCATCATACAAAGGTTGGGTATAGCCTCACATGAGTTTGTCCTCCTCCCTCACCACCTTCCCCTAACCCCTCAGATTACAGAGAATGAAAAAGAAAAAGCATTAGTGTGCATTCCTCAAACTGTAGCTTATATGAATGCAAGGAGAATTTACCAGCTCTATGGAAAAAAACCACAGGAAAGCTAATCAGTTTCTCTAAGTGAAGCATGAACCAGAGAAAAGAAATAGCATGGAAGCCATGTAAATATACCTCAACAGGGCAGAGCAATGAAGAAAGGGAAGAAAGAAGAAAAATAATCCTATATAATAAAAGGTTAATATGCAAATTGTCCCCTCGACCAGGAGTTCAACTGGGAGTTCAACCAGGAGTTTGACCAGGTAGCGGGATGGCTGGCCAACCGCCTGCAGCCCCTCCCCCTGGCCAGCCCAGCCTAATTGGCCCCGATTGGGGCAGGCCGCTGGACACCACCCGTGCAGGAATTCATGCACTGAGCCTCTAGTACTGTATAAAATGCTGCCAAAAATTTTGATTCTAGAAGCAAATTTAACCAAGGGAAAAATTTCTACCTTACTATTTGTTATGAAATATGTTAATAAGAAAATGAGTTCAGGACAATAAGAGTTCAATAATTAAATAATAAAGTAGAATTAGATTAAAACACAATTATTATCATTAAGAGAATCAATTGCAATCTGAATCAGCAGCATTATACAAATAATATATTAGAAGCAGCAGAGAAAAAAAAGCAGAGTTGAACATTGCATATAATTAAAATGTATGAAGTAGTTACAGACATTGTGACAATTAGATGAAAAGTATAGATATAAAGAAATTACTAAGAGAATCCAACATAAAGAAGATTGGACCTCAACCCCAATAAGATATCTAGTAAATCTATAATAATAAAAGCATAATATGCTAATTAGACTAGACATCCTTCCGGACAAAGTCAGGGCTGGGAGAGACGCCAGGGTCCCACGTGCCAGAGGGAAGCCAGTGCCGGCAGCTGGAGGAAGGAAGACCTACTCTGGCATGAATTCTGTGCATCGGGCCTCTAGTTGAACAATAAAATTCAAAACTTTAATAAAGAAATAATTTTTAGATAAAGTGAAAAATATAAAAGGTACACCACATTTCAAGAAAACTCAGTTCAGAATAATCAATGCCAACTTATTCTCTATTGATGCTCAAGTATGAAAAAAGAATTATCTAGGTATTCAAGCAGACATAAAACATGTCACATACAAGATATAGGGTTAGTTAGCTATAGACATTTCCACAATTATGCTCTGTGTCAAAAAATAACAAACAGTATTTTAAAAATATCTACAGAATTAAAAAAAGTCATTTGCCCGTGAATATAATCCCCATAAGAGTAGCATTCAAGTTTAAATGAAAGAGGAATATTTCTCACTTATGAATGAACTCTATCAGCCCTTCTAAAAATAACCTCCTAAAAAAATAAACTGGTTGATGATGATACACGTGAAATCAAAAGATGAATGGTACACTCATAAAGAGAACTAATTCAATACTCAATGCCAGAGAACAGAAGAAGAATATCTACTAGATTCTTGGGGAAAGACAATATGGCACCAAATTTTTATATCCAGCCAAATTTTCCTCAGTGACAAAAGAATAACATACAATATCCAGTAAACAAATCTCAGATGATAATATTTAAAGGTCCTCACTAACAAAGATAGTTAATAATGTTTAAAGGCCTACCCTACCTTTTCTTTACCCAATAAGATATTTATCGAACAATCTTCAGACTTTGTACAAAGGAAGATTACCATCTTCTAGCAACAACTAAAATATAAAGAGGTTTACCTATTAGATATTATAATAGTATGTAAAATTATATAGGAAGTCAAAGCAAATAAGTATACCAGCCTTGAAGATAAGCAAATGTGTATTTCGTAAGCGTCTGTCATCTTCAAACCAGAAAGCGCAGGAGTAAGCTTAGTGTGAATTGACTTAGTAATGCATTTGGGCCTTCGGACACAATTTCAGAGAGAAAAGTCATTTGTAGAATATCCAAAAGTATCCTTAATAAGCAATATAGATTTTCTTGGTTTTTCGGGAGTATGTTTGAAGGCAATATTTTATTTTCATTGGAATTCCATAATTATTACCAAATCATTTACTAAATTTGAGTACCTATAGACATTTGTGAGTTCATTTTGTTTCTTTGGGGGGAGTGTTTGCTTTATGTTTTCATTAATTGCCTGAAGTTTGTCTTTTATGTGTTAATTAGTAAGAATTCTTGCCGAAACCAGTTTGGCTCAGTGGATGGAGCTTCGGCCTGCGGACTGAAGGGTCCCGGGTTCGATTCCGGTCAAGGGCATGTACCTGGGTTGCGGGCACATCCCCAGTGGGAGATGTGCAGGAGGCAGCTGATCAATGTTTCTCTTTCATCGATGTTTCTAACTCTATCTCTCTCCCTTCTTCTCTGTAAAAAATCAATAAAAAATATATTAAAAAAAAAGAATTCTTAATATTCTCCTTCCTGACTTGTCCTTTTCTCTTTTAATTTCAAAAAACAAGCTCCTTCAGTATCCCATCATTAGAAAGACATCTTCCTACATTTTCTTTAAATTTTTCTGTACTTTTTATGTAACTTAACCCACCTGAAATTTATTTGTCTTTAGCATGTGAGATAAGGATATAATTTTATCTATCATGAGATGGATAACCAAGCAACCTGAATTATTTATTGCATAGTCATCCTTTCTTCACCCATTATAAGTAACACTGTCATATTGATACATGAAGTTTCCATATGTCAATCGTGTTGTCTGTGGGCTCTTTAATCTATTCCACAGATATTTTTCTACTCCTTGGCCACAATCACATACTCTTTATTATAACTCTGAAATGGGGTTGTTGTTTTTTTAAATCTGATAGGGCAAGTTCTGTTTTATTTTAATAACTTTAAAAATTTTTAAGACATATGATTTGTCCTTTTTCACAATAACCAGTTTGTTTGCTTTTGGTAGGTCTTTCATAATTGTTGCATTTTTTTAAAGAAATGTATTCTTCCACTCATTTATTTGAATGTATAAAGTACACTCAAAACAAATAATTTGAGAATTTATGCTGATTTTATTTCTGAGCCTAACTATATAATTTTTGGTTTTCAATCTTATATTTAATATATTATTACCCTGTGCTTGGAGTGGAACATGTAAACTCATTTTGCTATCTTCTCCTTCCCTTATAAATATTCAAAGAAATATAATAAAGTTTTTATAAAATTACTCTTGATTTCCCGAAGAGTCACTGCAACTGCATCAGCCATAAAGAAGAAAACAGTAATTGCATTTCCATCTTTTCGGCTTCCCAGATTCAAGGGTCACTGTCCAGGGTCCAATTATAGATGGCCTATCATCAGTATAGAAGTAAAATGAGCCTCTCCCCTCTCCACTAGTGGTAGCTCTCACTTCATGTATATTTTAAAGTGCCTAAGAATACAATTAGCATTAACTCGGTTAAAAAAAAAAAATATATATATATATATATATATATATATATATATATATATATAATCTATCATGACATACATTTTTTAAATTTATATTCTGCTTTTTATGAGTGGAGATTTTAGACTGCAATGCTCCAGTCTCTTCTTTCAATGGTAAAGAAGAAAGAAAGATAGTTATTGCTCATTTTAGCCCATTGTCATATGGCACAATTTTAGTGTTTTAAGGACCTGTGATCTGGGACTTCATTACCCCTGGCCACTTTTACTTATCAGGGCAAAAGGAAAATGGGATTACTTCACCTTAGGTTTGATTTTATTTATGGGAAGGGGAGTTGGGGGGGGGGCAAAAGTAAAGTTTATTCTTATTATTTTATTATTTTCCATATGAACAACTGTAAACCTACTTTTGCCCCACCCTGTATTTGTTTTTTAATTCTAGACTCATTGTTAGTCAAAGAGTGGTAGTTCCAATGATAAGCTGGATGTAACTTGTCAGAAAACATTCTTGATATTCCCTAGGTCTATAGTTATGAATGCAATTATCATAACTTGTTCTCTTGTTCTAATTGGCATGTTTACTGAGATAAAGTCCAGGGCAAGTGAGCAATACCTTCCCTACCCAGAACACTTTCTTAAAAGAGAAGCAAATGCTTGATACTTCTGGCAGCAGCGACTCTCATTGGTGGATAACTGCATGAAGCCATAAAGAGTTGCCGTTTAATGCCTTGTGGACTTTCCTTTACATTAAATCAATACTGCTTTACATTGCATAACTTCATTTGGGTGATATAATGGAGAATGCAAAATTTGTGATTGTTTCAATGAGAAATGCACACACAAATGTAAATATTAATATATATGTTAGGCTTTATAGATTCATGTGCATAAAAGTTATCTTTAGAATGTCTACACCTACATTGAACAGGAGAAATGCCTTAACAATGAGTCAGAGCATGGAATGTTGATCTGTTAGGAACTCTCTACAAATGTCAAATGCATGTGCCTAGTGACTAATTTGTCCAGCATGAATATTATATTTTTCCTAATGGTTTTCAAAATGATGAAGTGTCACTTTTGTTTACAACATGCATTTACTGTCATTCATCTCAACAAATGGCCTGTGCAGATGATTAACATTTACAACTCTAGGTATCTCTTTGCTCATTTATATCTTCTTAAATATTAACTTCCCTTTTAAATCTGCTTAATGTATAGAGACATACTGTTGCCCTTTGGGCACGCACAAAGGCGTTTACACTGACTGGTGAGACTAGTGTAGACTTTCGCTGTTGCTTTCCAAATCTTCTTTGAAAACTTAAGATTTTCCTCTTCAGTGGGTGCAGGTTTTTATATTCTCTCACAGTGTTTAGATGAGCATTTCTTCAAAAGCCAAAAATGGTGTCAAAGAGAAGCGCACCTTCCAGGCATCATCCTTTCAGCGCCTATGAAGTCACGTTTGCAGTGCTCTTTGCCATTTTGCTGGTTCTCTGTGCTGGGTTAATTGCAGTGTCCTGGCTGGCAATCAAGGAATCAGAAAAAGGTGAGTCCCTGGGAGCTGGCTACTGAAGGCACTCTGAGAGGCATGTACCCACTTTAATCATGTTATCCTGTCAGGACCTTGTATTCATTGCTGAGTCTTTCATGACAAGATATTTATTTGGTATTCAGATGCTTTGCTGTAGTTCACTTCGTAGAATATTAGAAAAATTAGTTGGTCTTTAATTAAAAACTTACCTCAGAATTAAAACATGAAACTACAGTTTTTATTTTTTTTTTATTTTTATTTTTTTTATTTTTTTTTTTTGCATTTTTCCAAGACCAAAGAAAAAGTTTATTGAGATATTTTGACATTTTATAAGGCTATGATATTTTATATGTATTAATACTATCCCTAGTTGTATATCTTCTTCTTATCTGTTACTTGAAATGTTAAAGTATTCAGGGTGAGTGAGTTATGAGGATTAAAAAGGAACAAAAAATAATCTAGACAATAGCACCATAACAAGAACAAAAAGGAGCTGTGAAATTGCCTATATTTTGTCCTTACTCGAGATTTTACAAATGCAAATATTGCTAAGCATTTTTGTTCTTTTTTTTTTTTTTTTTTTTTTTTTTATTGCTTAAAGTATTACAAAGGGTATTACATATGTGTCCATTTTTATCCCCCCGCCCTAGACAGTCCCCTAGCCTCCCCTATCCCCCAATGTCTTATGTCCACTGGTTATGCTTCTATGCATGCATACAAGTCCTTTAGTTGATCTCTTACCCCCCTACCTCCTGCCCCGCAACCCTCCCCGGCCTTCCTGCTGCAGTTTGACAATCTGTTTGAGGCAGCTCTGCCTCTGTATCTATTATTGTTCAAAAGTTTATAATGGTCTCTATTATCCATGAATGAGTGAGATCATG
Organism: Myotis myotis; assembly: GCF_014108235.1. Lineage (NCBI taxonomy): Eukaryota > Metazoa > Chordata > Mammalia > Chiroptera > Vespertilionidae > Myotis > Myotis myotis. The sequence goes on along the minus strand of NW_023416324.1, from coordinate 201,183,812 downwards.
TGGTATTTTTCCTTCATTGACTGGCTTATTTCACTTAGCATAATGCTCTCCAGTTCCATCCATGACGTTGCAAATGGTAAAAGTTCCTTCCTTTTTAGAGCAGCATAGTATTCCATCGTGTAGATGTACCACAGTTTTCTAATCCATTCATCTACTGATGGGCACTTAGGCTGTTTCCAGATCTTAGCTATGGTGAATTGTGCTGCTATGAACATAGGCGTGCATATATCCTTTCTGATTGGTGTTTCTGGTTTCTTGGGATATATTCCTAGAAGTGGGATCACAGGGTCAAATGGGAGTTCCATTTTCAGTTTTTTAAGGAAACTCCATACTGTCTTCCATAGTGGCTGCACCAGTCTGCATTCCCACCAGCAGTGCACAAGTGTTCCTTTTTCTCCACATCCTCTCCAGCACTTGTCGTTTGTTGATTTGTTGATGATAGCCAGTCTGACAGGTGTGAGATGGTACCTCATTGTTGTTTTGATTTGCATCTCTCGGATGATTAAAACTACAGTTTTTAAATAAAAAAATGTTAAGTATGTTTCTCAGTTTCAACATATAACAAAGTAGGTTTTATAGCCTGTTGGTTAATTCTGATAGGATTTCAATCACAAACATAGGAAGTGTTGTTGACTATACAAATTGATAAATAGTTAAAGAAAGTACTATTTATTTCTAGAGAATGATATATTCATTCTCTTTTTAGGTTGACAATTTTCATTGCAATCATATAAGGGAATGTGGATGTAAATGTAGAATTATAAAGTTCTGAAGCTGCCTGAGTAGCAAACTGTGATAAACAGGAAAAAAATAAGAAGCGGTAACTATTATTTAGAGCTAAGTTATATGCACCAACAACTTTTCAAGGATCTCCAAATGTATTCTGTCATTACAACAAATCTCCAAGTTACCTTCACTTTATAGGTGGTGGATCAGAGACAGAGAATTTAGGTAACTTGATTAAATTTGCATCATTACTGGGTAGTGAAAGATTCCAAACTAGACAATACAACTATAGAACTTATGCTCTTATATATTATTTACTCATTTATACAGTAAACTCTAAAATAGTGACAGCACAGCAACAACCTGAGTATTGGATTCATTTTTTTCTGAGAAAATTTTTAGTTTTTAAATTATGAATTACTGTAAATATGATTATCTTAATTCTTTTTGAAAACTCACAAAGGTAAAAACCTTTTCATATGAGTGATTTTGATTTTACTAAGAAAATTCTCAGTCTTTGTGTAGCTTTTTTCCTCTAGTAGATGTTTAAATAAGAATTTTATAAATATAATTTGTAGTTTTACAAAATAATTCCAATATAATCCCTCTTTTATTTAAATACTATAGTCATATATGAGGGATTTTTTTAAAGTGAAAGAGGTCTTATGGATATTTTATATGATTATATGAACAATTAAATAAATTATAGGAGTTCTCTTAGACTTATAGAAAAGCAGCTACTTTGGTCTTACTTAAACACTGTGAATAACTTCAAGGATATACTAGTATCATCATTTGGAAGTCCACTGGACTCTTAGATCTCAATAAAGAAGCAAAAGTAAGTTATTTTACAAGTAAAATAGAAAATAAATATTTATAAATATAAACATGATTTAATAGTGAACAACTTGCATAAAAGGATTAGAGTTATATCTATAGTAAAGCACAAGAAGACATAAGACATACTACTTTCAATATACATTGTTTTGCTTTTTATTGGAGATCATTTTAGAGTTAAAAAAAGATTGTGAAATGGTTGAGTTTATATAACCATTGCTCAGCTTTCCCTAATGTCAATATCTTCTATACTAGCATACATAGCACAATTATCATGGCCAAGAAATTAACATTGGTACAATTATTAACCGAACTGTACATTACATTTAAATTCCATAGGTTTTTTCATTAATGTCCTTTATCTCTTGAGGATCCAGTTCAGACTCCTACACAAGATTTAATGATCATGCTTCCTCAGTCTCTGATTCATGACTTATTTTCTTGTCTTTTCTTGTCTCAGTTTTTCCTTGCCTTTCACATTTACCATGCAAATCCAAATGTAATTTTGAGTATTAAAAAAACAAAGTAGTTTAAATAATGTGTTACATCATTTATGCAATTATAACTCTTTAAACTCAATGTACATTTACTGTTTGAAATATTATTTCTAATGTTTCTTCTGAACTGGGAAATTTGTTGTTAATATATGATAGATTCTGGCTTCTAGAGTCAGCCAATTCTGTGCCAAATTCCCTATCTGCACTTATGACCTCTATTATTCTAGGAATTTTTCTTAGTGAATCTAAGGCTCCAGATTTCTCATCTGGGAAACAAAGAAATAACTTCTTGTCATACCAGATCAATGTGATAATTGTGTATCATTGTTATTACATGTATATTCATTGTTGTGCAAGTTTTAATTGAAATGATTCATTTTAAACATGAATATATAGCAAAGGAAGTATTCTGATAAAGGCATATGCAGGACACTTTTAATTAAACATTTTTAATGTTGACATTATTGTAAGTGTCCACCTTTTGCCCCCTTTGCCACATCCACCTTCCCACACCTTCCCCTCCCTTGGCCTTCCCCACACTATTGCCCATGTCCATGGGATATGCAGATAAGTTCTTTAGCTAATCTCTTCACCTTCCTTATCCAGTCATCCCCACCCTCCTCCTCTCAGGTACCAGCCAGTATGTTCCATGTATCCATGTTTCTGGTTCCATTTTCATCAGCTTATTTTGTTCATTAGATTCTAAATATTAGTGAGATCATATGGTATTTGTCTTCTTCTTACTGGCTTATTTTACTTAGCATACTATGCTCTAGGTCGATCCATGCTGTCACAAAGGTTAAGCATTCCTTCTTTTTTGCATCCACATAGTATTCCGCCGTGCAAATGTACTACAGCTTTTTTATCCACTCATCTGCTGATGGGCACTTGGGCTGTTTCCTGATCTTGGTTATTATAAGCAATACTGCTATAAACATAGGAATGATTATATTCTTTCTGATTGGTGTTTTGGGATTCTGAGGCTATATTCTCAGAAGTGGAATCACTAGGTAAAAAGGTAGCTTCATTTTTAATTTTTTGAGGAATCTCCATGTTGTTCTCCACAGTGGCTACACCACTCTGCATTCCCACCAACAGTGTATGAGGGTTCCCTTTTCTCCACGTCCTCGCCAACACTTGTTGTTTGTTGATTTATTGATGATAGCCATTCTGACAGGTGTGAGATAGTACCTCATTTTCATTTTTATTTGCATCTCTCAGATGATTAATGACCTTGAGTGTCGTTACATGTGTCTATTCGCCAGTAATGCAGGTCTTAATGGTACCCATGTTTATATTCAATTTGTTAGCTTTAATTCCTTACACTTTTAAATGTTGAGATAATATATTTTCTGCAGCTTTCTCAATAACTTCCCTAATAACAACATTCACCATTTAATGGCAAAAGGTCACACATGCCCATTTTGTAATTATTAGAATGAAAGAAGGAGCTTCAAAGCTATGTTTCAAAGTAGCTCACACAGAAATATGCACAGCAGTCCTCAAGCAGAAGCCAGCAGTGACCCTGGATGCTAGGTGTTCAAGAAATAACTGAAAGCAACTACAAAACTTTTAATGGTCCAGTTCTCACCATGTTTCCCTGAATCCGTATCATAATTGGTGGAAGTTGATCATCCCTGTATTTTCCAACAGGAATCTCAATAGCAAAAAAAAAAAAAAAAAAAAAAAAAAAAAAAAAAAAAAAAGCTTGGAAGCATGGAGTATGGGTTAGGCTTCAAAGAATGCAAAAAAATTAAATAGGGCAGACAAGAAGTTTAATATTTAATCTTTTAAAACAACCAGATAGGAGGGTAAAAAGGAGCTGATTGTGACACATGAAGGCTGCAAAATAAACCAGAAAAACTACAGCGCAAACACATCAAGCAAGAACTTTATGTCTTAACTAGGATATGCATATTCTCTTATAATTCAAGTGTTAAGTGTTTTATTTCTTATTGATTTATTTAGATGCAGTATTTGGAAACAGTTATGAAGCCAGAGGGACCCTGAAAATAACATCAGGAGCTACATATAATCCTAATTTGCAAGACAAACTCTCAGCAGATTTCAAAGTTCTTGCTTTTGACCTTCAGCAAATGGTAGGAGACTGTCTCTCTTCAGCTGGTTTAAAATTTCATAACATAGTTTCACTAACTACTTGCCAAAAGATACATAGATCCTGCTTTCTTGCTTTGAAAGGAATTAGTAAATAAATGTAATATGCCCAGGATGCTTAAATGTATGAGCCTCATCACTACAGAGAAGGAAATGACCCCTAATCCAGTTCTAAGCAGAACTTAAATATTACTATTGAAATGTTGAAACAAAAGTTCAAATCTTAAATTTAATATATTTTTAAACCCTTTCTCTTTTTAGATAGATGACATCTTTCAATCAAGTAATCTGAAAAATGAATATAAAAACTCAAGAGTTTCACGATTTGAGTGAGTACAGCTCAAAATTTTTCTGTTGGTAGAAAAGGAAGCACAGCATCACAAAATAATGATCTACTTGTTAGTATTTGTAAAATAATGTCACTACTTTTAGGAGAAAAGGGAATATTTTAAACTGTCAACATTGTTATGAGGACTGATAAACTTTCATATTAGTAGCAAATACTAATAATTACTGAATAATTGATCTTATGTTAACATGTTTCTCTCTCCTGAGGGTGAACTCTGCAGAGACACAGGGAGGGAGCTGAGTTGAATGTGTGCAGATACAAATACAGTATCTGGTTTGCTATGAACAGATGGAGGAAGCTTGCTTATTACACTTCATTTACACTTTAAGTCATAAGCGAGAAGGGACCTGTTTAGTTGTGCCCCGAGAACATAAGACTGTACCGAGAATATAGTAAGTGCTCAATACATGAATGAATCTTAGATGAATAGGATCATGACATAATTCTTCTATGGATACTTGTATCAGAAGTTTTCTTCACTGCAAACTACCAAAAGGCCTGAGGAATAAGAATATGAACCAGCAGGAAATTGTGATGCCAGTTAGAATCTAGAAAGCTAAGTGAATAGGGAAAAAGTCTAAGAGAGGGAGTTTCATTTTAAAAAAATAGAGGAAACTTCTCTTTTCTGCAGAAATGAAATGGAGGAAAACAAGCAACAAAAGTCAAGATAAGCCTCGGGGAACATGACTTATGCCCTTTAAACATTTAAGTCATCTGGGCCGATGGCAGTACACCTTAGTTACAAATGTCCATCTCACATATTCTTTCACATGGAGGTAAATAAGTGTTAGCTTCAGGGCTGCTGGTGCCCTGAAATTGAAAGTAATTATCACAGTCAAGGAAGATGGTCAATGAGAAACCTCCAAGCCTACAACTTCAAATGAAATCACAATGGAAGAGGGCTTGACCAGAGAGCAATGGCCTCATTGTACGTTTTCATGACAACTCAAAGTCACTGCCTATAAAATGTGAATAGCCACTCATTTTACTTTTATTCATGTATCATTTAATACATGTGCATCATTATAATGTGCTGACTAATGTTACTAGGCAGCTATGTAAACAGAGATGGGCAAAAGTGGGTTTATAGTGGTTTGTATGGAAAGAGACATGCTGGTTATGATTATTACAGTAGTTTTATTAACTCAAAAGAACGTCACAATGTAACTGTAACCCTCCTTTTGCCCATCCCAGTACAGTGTGTGTCTTGGGAATATAGGAGAAAGAAAGATTTTAAAGGGCATAATCCAGCATTTGCTTGCCTGCTTTGGCCTGGAATACCAACAGCCTCAGAAGGAAGTTCACCCTCATCCAACAAAAGAGATTCAGCCATATCTGGTTTGGCTCAGTGGATAGAGCATAGGCCTATGGACTGAAGAGTCCCAGGTTCGATTCCCAGTCAGGGCACATGCCTGGATTGCAGGTGATCCCCAGTAGGGGGTGTGCAGGAGGCAGCCAATCAATGATTCTCTCTCATCATTGATGTTTCTATCTCTCTCTCTCTCTCCCTTTCTCTCTGAAATCAATAAAAATATATTTTTCAAAAAAGAAAGAGATTCATCCTTTTTAAAACAGTTCCGTCATGTAAAGATATCTGAAAAAATTAGGAATCCATTTCCAAGGTCACTGTGAACATCATTATTATTACTGTTTTATTTTTTCTTTATAACTTCAGTTGCTAGAAAATTAGTCCATATTCTCAATGAAGTTTTTATTTCCTTAGCTCTTACCCACTGATCCTAGTGGTAGTTATTAATATTTTATAGACTAAATGTTCATATCTCAGTCTTTCAAATACCTGAAGACTATTTCCAGAGTTGTTATACTAAAATTAGGTACTGTCTCGGGTTTTGCCTCAGAAACTCACTCTCGCCTTTTATTTCTCCTCCTACCCTCCCCGCCACCCACCGCCACCCCGCCACAAGGGGTTTTAACACCAGTCCTGCCATATTACCTGTACACCCTCAAAAGCATCCTGCTTCCTTCTTCACTGCCTGGACCTCATTTCTTCCTTGTTATCTATTACATTATCCTTAGGATTCATCCTTACATGCCATTAAGAACCAGTCCACGTTGCCTCCTCAGGGGATGCCCACCTGCCAATCTAGTCCTGGTTAGCAACTCGTACCTACAGATAAAGTAACAATCCTCATAACTGCAATGCAATTGTCAGTTTGCCTGTCATCTTACTAGACTGTGAGCTCCCTCAGGGCATAGAATGCATCCTTGACATCTGTATTTTCAGAATCAAGTTAATGTCTGGCTCAGAGTATGGGTCCTATAAAGTCCTAGCAAATGAATGAGCCATTTCTTTAACACCATTTCTTTAACACCTCACATATATTGAGTCTTAGGTTAGGTGTTACATGTTCTCCTTTGACCCATGTTTTACAGATATAAAAATCAGTATACTATTCTCTTACTTTGGCCTTAACTTTCTGTTAGAATAGAATTCTAATGAAAAAATAATTCTAAACTAGTTCTCATTGTATATCCATGACATCTCAATGCAGTAGCCAGCCAGCCCTATCCTCACCTACTGTCTCCATTCCTATCTGCAATCCAAGGCTACTGCTCCTGTTTGCCAGGCTTATTATTGCTGATAGCAGCCTCTTTTATTGGCCCCCTGTCAAGGCTAGGAAGAGACACGTGGACTCTCAGGAAAGGTGAACTTCTCTTCCTGAAAGTGCTATTTTTTTTCTTAATATTTATTCAATATTTATTCTGTGAGGGTAAAAGCATGCATGCAAGATTTTTTTAAAACTTGAAGCTATTGGCCTACTTTGAAGTGAATGGAACTAATTTCTCTTTTCCAGTTTTGTAGAGGATTGAGCGTGGAGATCTGCATTAAACCACCAACTCAGGCTTATTTCTCAAGTGTGAATGCTCCTGGAGGAGAGGTGTCTCAGGCGCTAGCCTCTCCTTCCCTGGGTTCTGCCCAGCGAAATCTGTACAGAGCATGATATTCATCGCAGAGCTCACTGGGATAGCTCCCTGAATGGGACTTTTCATTTCACATGTTATAATGTGCTGGGTAACTTTGTTTTTACTAGATTGAGAACATTTGCTGAGTATAGACTTTTATATATAGGCCTGGTTGGGTTATCAAAACCCCAGCCTTTTCTTTAATATTTAATAAGTAATTTTTATTTCTCTGAATGCTAAAGTCACTATATTTGAAACTACATTGTTTCAGCTGAGGAATTTTTTTCTCCTTCTTTATAGCTACCTAGGAGACCAATATAGTCCCTAAACCTTGATACACATTTTGTAATGATTTTCAAATAATATACTTCATCCATGTAGAACTACCTCTTTGAGTTTTATATGAATGACTTTTAAAAGATGCAAAGACATTTTATGCAAATATCTATAAGATAAATTGCAGGTCAGTACTTTGGGAGCCTGAGAAAGATAGGGAAAGAAATTCAGAAGCAGGGAAGAAAGTAAAAGCAAACATGCAAACATGTAAGTTTACTTGGAATAACTCACATATAAAATGGCATATTTCGCTCACAGGAAAAGTGGCTGATTCCTAATTAGCTTTATAAATTATTTGAATTTAAAACTCCAATTGATAAAATCAAGAAACACATAAGTGAGGTCCAACAATATCCACACTCATTGTGAAAAATGCATCTAAAAATCCTTTAAAATACCTATTTTCTTTTTTGTTGCTGATTTTTAATTAAACTCTCACCACATGAATGTATGTGTGTGTACATGTGTGTGTGTGTGTGTGGCCACTCGCAGGTCCAGCAAATGGTTGGCTCCCCTGTGGGAACACTTTCTGTTATTCTGCTGTATGGGAAGTGCTTTGACTCAGAGAGCATTTAGCAGCGGGTTCCTTTAATGGAGCGCTGTTTACCCTCGTGGCAATAGGAAGCTTACCCTGCCCTCTGAGCACAGATGAGTCACAAAGTTAGCAAAGAAAAGACTTTTGTTTACTCAGCAACCCCAGAGGTTATCAATATCATTAAGGAAAATAAGAGATAAGAAACATTTTGATTTATAGCACACAGGCTCTCTGTACAATGATAGGATTTATCTGCTTTTACAAAAAAAAAACACAACAAACTCAGATATTTTACTGGAACAAGTACTTTGAAGTGAAGACGGCCATCGTTTCTTTTTTATATTCCTAAAGGAAGAATTCTCATTTACCATAGTAAATAAAATCAATTTCAGAGTGGTGCTATAGAGATCATTACTAAACTACTAAAATAACATCTTAGTGTTCTATTGGGTCAAACACAAGTGTTTATTATGGTTTTCCTATTTCTCCTATATGTATACCTCTCTTTTCTCAACATTTCCATTGAATAAGAAAACAAATGTTAAAGAATACAACTATATGTGGACATAGGATCTGTAACTCCTGTCCTTGCAAAGCATAAATTATTAAGTGCAATGTATAATTCACAAGTAAGAAAACACATCTTTCATAAAAGGTGTTTTATGCCTGAGGATGAATTAATCCAGTTACTTTCAAGTCAGTGAAGAAAACTTCCATATTTGTACTTTCTCTACCAAAAATATCTTCCCTCTCCTATTGCCTTAAAAAAATAAAAGTAAGTGTTCAGTCAAATTAAATACGTGGAAATTATATAAAGAGAAACCTCAGATTCAGTCAAAATTAAAACTACTGTGCAACCAAGGAGAAGGAGACATGGAATTGAAGGCACAGAAATTAATGGATTTGTTCACTCTCACTTTATTTTAATCATATTTAATCCTGTCCATTTACTTATTTAAGGGGTGAGGATGTTAAAGAGACAAAAGAAGAAGGAGAAGGCAAGGAGGGAAGGGGCTGGAGACAGGGAGGAAGGGAGAAGAGAGAAGATTCTCTCTCTTGAAAGTATGGAGGTTATAAAATATAAACATATTTCATATATGGGTAAGTTTGAGGAACCCTAAGCTAAATAGTTACTAAGGAGCCTTGTTGCTTGCAAGATTTGGTTACTACGATTTAAGCAAATAATCAGAAAGTTAAGCATTGTAAGATTTTTAAATTATTCAGTAGAGGTGAAATGTGTAATTATTGTATCAGAGTATCCTATTTACTTCAAAGATGAAAAAACAACTACATAGAAAGAAATCATTTCTGCTAAACTGTGAACCTAAATAGTAGCACAGACATTAAGAAGGAATATGCTACCAAGGGCAGATGCTGATCTACCATGATTTTGCAGGAACCTTTTGATTCTGCGTATAATCATGTAGGGAGAAAACAACACCTATTCTAAGTTCTACCAAGATAGATATATGGACAGATGGATAAAGAACTCTTCTGGAGTTGACAAAATCCTTCAAGAAGATCATTAACTTATAGATATAGCAAGGATATGAGCATAACTGCCTAAATTTTGGAACTACTAAACATAACATGCAAAATTTGGCTCTCCGTGATCTAGCTTTTAAGGCTCCAGGTATACCCTGAGTACCCCCAGTTTACCAAGGGCTACAGAAATGAAAATCAGCTGAAGTTTGTGTCCCAAGGGGTAGTATCCTGAAAGTAGTGCATGAGGGAAACAGAAAGGTAGGCAGGAGAAGAAACGTCTCTCAACTATCCCTCCTGGGCCAAAAATGTATTCTTTTGTTGTTGCTACTGTTGTTTCTTTAAACTGTAAACAAATAACCAGTGAATAAAACTTTTTAAGTGCATGCTGCAGAACAGGGAATCAAATATAAAGGAAGGTGACTTGGGTTATATAATTGAACTCTAATGTTATGGTCTGAGATGGCGTAGGCCAAGTAATCCTGACCCTAGGCAGTAAGAATGAATACCTGTAAGTCTCTGATAATGCAGATATGCTTAATGTCTTTTTTCTCTCCTTTAAAATAGAACAAATTTGGATATCTTCTATTAAGAATAGAGAAAAGTATGGATACAGATTCATTGCTATAAGCTTGCTATCAGGTCTTCATAAACTATACAGGAAAATTTTCTCTGAAATCAGTGAAACTACCTTAGACTTTTCTCTACTAAGAAATTATCTGTGGGAAATTACAAATCTACACTCTCCATTCATTCAAACAGTAAAATAAGAGTAAACCTCATGAAACTACTTGCTTTGGCTTAATTTAATACAGGTGACCCTGGAAACAGCCTGCCCTGAACATTTGTGTGCTTATGTGGAACTCAGATTCCCATTCTGCATCTGTTTGTGTTCTTGGAAAAACATGCCGACTTTTAATTCATTTTTCTTCCTTCTGTAAAATGAAAATAATATTTGATATTGCCTACCTTGTACAGGTGTAATGAGGATTAACAAGGTGATAAATGTAAAGAATTTAAAAAACATCTTACATGAATTGAGCACAAATCACCCGAAAAATGCTGACTTTTTCTTCTTGTGTCATTTTTTGCTTTGCAGAAATGGCAGCATTATAGTCAAATTTGACCTTTTCTTTGACCAGTGGGTGTCAGATAAAAATGTAAAAGAAGAACTCATTCAAGGCATCAAAGCAAATAAATCCAGCCAACTGGTCATTTTCCATATTGACTTGAACAGCATTGATATCACAGGTATCTGTGAACATTATTTGATTTCTTTGAATCATTAAGCTATGAAATTAAAATCCTAGCGCTATACCAGGAAGCAATGGGATCACCCTTGACTTCAGGAACATTTCTTATTGCTTGAAGTAACACATTTATCTGAGAAATGTGAAATATGAAGAAACCATATTTGAAGAACATATCAGTGAGGAAAAGTTTATAAAATATAAAATATCAAAATGTCCTACAAAAAAAGAAAATAAAAAAATGTCCTACAAATATTGGCATGCATACATGTTTATGGGTCTCATCATACTCTTGGTATTATTCTGGCACACCCTGATTTCCCAGAAACCCTTCCTCAGAAAGTGACACTCAGTAGTTTCTGAGTCATAGACATTAGATTACAAGGTCAGGTAGCAAGTCCAGTCTCTAATTGAGAACCTAAAGGGTGAAAGGAACATGAGGGGTCAATAAGTTTCATTCATCCTGGTTACTTATCTATACTAATAAAAGGGTAATATGCTAATTGACTGGACATCTTCTGGACGACCTTCTGGATGTCCTTCCTGACAAAGCCACAGTGGCGAGACTGAGGCAGAGGTGGTTAGGGCTGATCAGGCCAGCAAGGGAGAGCAGTTAGGGGGATCAGGCAGGCAGACATAGTGGTTAGGGGCAATCAGGCAGGCAGGCAGGTAAGTGGTTAGGAGCCAGTGGTCCTGATTGTGAGATGGATGTCCAACTGCAGGCTTAGGCCCAAACCCATAAGACATCCTTTGGTTTCCTTCAGATCTTATGTTTGTCATAGTTTTGTTAAGGAAAAAAATACACATATTTTTAAAACAATTAAACATGTTAAAGAGTGAAGAAATAGCTATTTTTTATGTGAAAACACTGTATACTCAGACAGGACTTAGTTCCCAGCAGATATTATGTACAAGGTTATTTTGGTGTCTTCCATACATTTCGGAGCAACACCATTGGTTCTAGGTCTGACAAGATCAGGTGTGTAATATTACATTAGCTACCTTAAATATAAGTTATACTCTATATAACTATGATAAATAGATATTTTATGAAATGATTAAAATAAAGCAAACTTTTTACATAAGCAAATTTTATAGAGAGAATATACAGATTCTGGAAATTCATCAAATGTATCACAATCAAATAATAACAGCAGCATTTAACATGAAATAAGATGAAACAGAAACCCTATTTGAATGAATATTCCAACTGCACTCAATGTTTTGTAAGTCCAAGCTTTAAATCCACTTTGCTTTATTATAGCATCTTTGGAGAGTCTCCCTACTTTGAGCCCTGCAACAACTTCAGGTCAGTACGATGACTTTTTAAAAATGAACTTGGTGACCATCAAACTCCATGACATTACAGAAGGATTCCTTTTTTAGTAGCTGTTTCTGAGACTCTTAGTCTTTATATTAAAATGTAAGAAGCAGACATTTGATAAGAAATAATGTAGTTCATAATAGGCAGGTTTCCTAACACCCAGTTACATCTGCCAAGGATATGCATTTCCAATTCCATATTTTACTCTCTCTCTCTCTCTCTCTCTCTCTCTCTCTCTCTCTCTATATATATATATATATATATATATATATATATATAGGTATACATGCATGAGTGTGAGTGAGCGTGTGAGTCACTGAGCATGTCTCTTTACCTCTCTGAAAACCTGTTTCTCATAAATCATGAATGACATAATTTTTCTGAATATTTCAGAAATCATCCCAAACATCAAATTTATATATGTGATTTTTAAAGTGAAAAGTGTATGTGTGACCCCAAAATAAAGCTCTGATCATACAGTCTTAGAGATGAAACCATAACATTTATGAGTCATTAGGAATAAGGGAAAGAAGGTTTCAAAATGAATTGCACAGCTTGGAAAGGAGATTGTAAGTTTGAATGTTAACTTTGCTCTATTCCAATATTTTCTTCACTCCCTCTTTCTAACTACAATTGATCACTACTGCTCTTTAAAAGTAGAAATTTGTTTTATCAAGATCACACCACTATCAAAATAGTTTGCTTTGGGAAATTATCAATAATTTTAGAATTAACTGAGTTATCTTAAAATGTAAAATTATTCTTTTATAGAAAAATCACTTAAATTGAAGTCATAGCTATGAATATTAATCTTGGCTCTGCCAACACTTTACTTCTCTGAAAATCTGTTTCTCATAAATTGTAACTAATACAATCTTTCTGAATATTTCAGAAGTAATCCCAAATATCAAATTTATATATAAATGATTTTAAAGCGAAACTTGTTATCCTATATAATAAAAGGGTGATATGCAAATTGACCCTAACAGCAGAACGACTGCGAATGACTGGTCACTATGACACACACTGACCACCAGGGGGCAGACGCTCAGTGCAGGAGTTGCCTGCTGGTGGTGAGTGCGCTACCACAGGGGGAGCTCTGCTCAGCCACAAGCCAGGCTGCCAGCTGCCAGCACAGCAGTGGTGACGGGAGACTCTCCCGCCTCCTCAGCAGCGCTAAGGATGTCCGACTGCAGCTTAGGCCAGCTCCCCGCTGGCAAGTGGACATCCCCCGAGGGCTCCTGGGCTGCCAGAGGGATGTCTTACTGCCAGCTTAGGCCCGATCCCCCCGGGAGCAGGCCTAAGCCAGCAGGTGGACATCCCCTGAGGGGTCCCAGACTGCGCAAGGTCACAGGCCAGGCTGAGAGACCCCCCCCCCCCAGTGCACAAATTTTTGTGCACCGGGCCTCTAGTAGAACCATAAAGACACCAATACTATTGGTATTCTCTATACTCATGACCATTTTTATAATATTTGAAAGCCTCTTTTTTAAAAATATTTACTTGGGCCAGGTACTATATTTTATAAACATTACTTCATTTAGTTCTCAAAATGATCCTGTACAAAGGTAATAATTTTTTCATTTAAAAAGAGTCATACAGCTACTTAGTGTCAAACTCAGGAACTGAAAGCAAGTCCTTTGTATCCCAAAGCTATGGTCTAAGCAAGCTTCTATTTCAAATAACATCAGATTAACCTAGAACATTTAAGTCTACAGCCAGTACAAAATTAATGAATCCCATATTTAGCTATTACTAATAACTTTAAAACATCATCTTTTATACTTAAAACATCAAAGATGGCCCGGCCAGCATGGCTTGGTGGTTGAGCATCAATTTATGAACCAGGGGGTTGAGGTTCAATTCCTAGTAGGGGCACATGCCCAGGTTGCGGACTTGAGCCCCAGTATGGGATGTGCAGGAAGCAGTCAATCAGTGATTCTCTCATCATTGATATTATTATCTCTCTCTCCTTCCTCTCCCTTTCTCTCTGAAATCAATAAAAATACATTTTTTTAAAAAATAGATAGATGACTTAAAAAATCTAATAACCTCCACTCTACAATTCTAAAGATCAATGAAAAGATTTATTCTTAGATCCAGGTACAAATGATATATTCTCAAGTTAATAGGCACTAAATTCAAAGTAACTTAAAAGCTGTCAAGTTGAATGTTAAACAGGAAGAATATACAACAAATTCCTAATAATCAGTTTAAAATATAATAGTTGTTTTAATGTCATTTCTTTTATTTTATAGGCAAATTAACAACCAACAGTCCTCTGACAACCACAGGTCAGTTTTGATAATATTATCTTTTTTGTTTTAAAAAAGTTTTCACTAATGTTTCATTCTAGGCTTCTGAGAATTCTCTAACACAGTAGTTAATATTACCCCTTTTATAGATAAGAAACTAGAGCTTTAAAAAGTGCACTTTTAGCTTTAGATCTCACCAAAAGTTAATAACATATTTTGTGCTAATGTCTGGATTGTCCGACCTCACTCCAGTCCTTTATGAAAACTGAGGTTATTATCTATTGCTTAGAATGCCACCAATGGGATAAAAATGTAGGTTTCAGACATGCTTGCTCCTTCCTATGTTAACTTTAAAAATAAAACAGCCAATTATTTTACACAAAATTGGCTTACTCAGGAATTGCCAAAGGAATTGCAATTTGGGACATGCAAGCTATGACAAAACCAAGAGAATGTTACTTTCTAAAAAAGTGGGGTTCGGGGGAGCAGCTATTAGAAACAAGATGCCATTGGAAGATAGGGGAATTTGAAGTGTAGTGGCTTCCCATTGGCTGAGTCATGGTGGTTTATTATTGGCTGAGCCTGTTGCTAGACAAGGAGAAAATCTTTCTCCTACTAAAATCTGCAAGGTACATTGAGTGTTGTGTGAGAGAGAGCTTCTCCTGCCCGGCTTTCTGACTTCATCTCAAATGAGATTTTTAATTTATCTTTATTGTGAAAAGTACTACAGCTGTCACCCTTTTTTCCCCCTTTTACCCCCTCCACCCCAGGCCTTTGAGGTGTGAAAACACAAATACATTTTAAATGAGATTTTTTTAAAATGTATTTGTATTTTCACACCTAGTAACACCCACAGGTACTGGTTGCCAAACCAGGACCAAAGTAGCCTTGATTCATTCATTCAACAATTTTTCATTAAGTGCCTACTTTGTGCCAACTCCCGGTGTGTACCTTTGATGTGACAATTTATCTGAGTTTCTAGCAATTATCTACTGTTCTTTTGTCTATCTGCTGGTTCACTAAAGCAACTTCTCTGGCTCTAACTTAACTGTCATGTTGAATGGCCTGCATGTGTCCCAAACTCCATACAGGCAATATTGCATAGATCTTCAGTTCCTAAAATAATAATGCCATTTTTGTGTTATTGTTATATACATACATGAAGAGGACATTTCTGTGTAAATACCCTTCTGGGTAAGACTGAATAATTCTTGTATGAAATGGTTGATGTGATGTTTGAAAATCAAAGAATGCTTTATGAAACAAACCATCACACCTCCAAACTCATAGAGGTCTTTTATGGTAGGATAAGCCTGCCTGCTGTTGTTTTACTTGTTATTCATATAGTCGTACAACATATAGAAAAATAAAACTACTCTTCAGGCCATAGTCCCTTCTCCAAAGTGAAAGACTATGGCATCTACAATCACCTTTCAACACACTTTCAAAGCATGGTCTTAGGATTGATAAAGGTTAGTTTGTTTAGCCTAAAAGTAAACTGAAAAAATAATTGAATATATTAAGATTAATTTATTTTCAAAATGTTGAAAGTCAGTAACAAATATTAAAATTAGTGTCTTGTTTTCTATTTGTCTGTCTGTGTATTGATTCACTGAATGATTCATATAATCCAAGTTATTGAGGACCCCTTTCCACATATTTCTCTTAGGATATTAAGTATCCTAAGAGAAATATGTGGAAAAGACTTAGGGGAGAAAATATAAAATATATTTTTATAAAATATATTTTTATAAAATATCCTAAGAGAAATATGTGGAAAGACTTAGGGGAGAAAAAATCAATGTCAAAGCAAGAAATCCTTGGACTTAACTTTTTCACTCTTACTCTCCTGAAGATATACCCATCAAAAATATAAGAGGTGGGTGAACCATATGCCCAATTTCCTCTGGCCAAAGAAATGATGAATGGGGGACAGAGAACATAGGGTAATACTCCTCCCATACTTTTTTCTCCTGGGGAGTAGAGCAGAAATCTCCTTTCCTACAAGAAAACCACAGGAATGGGTTAAGCATGCATTTAGTCTTAGCTTTCACATTTTAAACAGTTGTTATTCAAAATGAAAAGAAAAAAGTAACATACAACTCTCAGTCATTAAAAAGGCATGGGAAATCCACCACTAACTAAATTCACTAGTTACTCTATATGTAGTACTTGGCAAGCTACCTAGTCTTTTTAAACTTTATATTAATTGTCCAAAAGATAATTAAAATACATGTCTTAGAGAGTGGTCATGAGAATTAAGGGAGATAAAACAGATACCACAATACTGTCTCCATTCATGACTAGCATAAACAGGGACACAACCAATGTTACATCCCTACTCCTTTCCCTATTCTGAGGTTTTTTTTAATTGAATACAGTTTTAACAGAACATTCAAACACTAAACTAAGGTTAAAATGAGATGATTATATTCAGCAATGCTCATTTTAATAGGATCATTTATTTGACAAAAAAAATAAAAACCCAAACTTCATTTCTGAAGCTTCCTGTTATTGGAGACTGTACTGAATTACCTTAATCAATCTTCACAGAATTATAAGGTAAGTGGGTGGCAAAATATCATATTCCCTCTTTTATTGGATCTATGAGTTCCGAATCATATTTCCCACTTACTCCTCTCAGCCGGCAAGATACTATAGATTTATAGAGGGGAATGAGGCAATTAAACTCGAAAACCGCAGTTTCCAAGCCATAATTTATTATGAATATGCTTTTCAAGGATGTTAAGTTTATTCTCATGTTTATATGCCTGGGAGACAGAGTTTGAGAAAAATCAACAAATGCATGCATCATATACCTGCCGTTAATACTATTATAAATTATGCCAAAGAAAATGTTTGTATGATAGCGGGTACAAAGTCCATGAGGACTACGCTCTATTGTTCAACTGCCTTTGTTGTCAATTACCGTAAAGTTTTACGAACCCATTTGGAACACTAAAGGAGAGAGATAAGAACTAAAGTTACATTTCCCTGATTGATTTCTGGGCTGCTAAAGAGTACCTGGAGGGGTGGTTTTGGGCAATTGTTCAAATGCTTGCAGGGTTTGTAGCATACAGCTTGTCCTAGTCTTTTGTTACTTACTGTGTAGGCATTTATTGCAGAAACACAGTTTCACTATCATGGGCTTTCTCAACCTCATACAAAAATGCAATCTTGCTACTAGGCGCAAGAGTTTGGGGATTGAAGAAAAATAATTGGCTGATTTAATGAAATTGGGTCAAAAGAAGCTAAGGTAGAATTATGTTCCTCAGTTGAATTGCCCCAAGACTATAACACACGGACTGTTTCTGACACCAGATGCATTATGACTTTGTTTTTCTTTCTCTACATTTAAGAGAACAATATTAATATATTGCTAAGCACTGAAGACCCTTCTGTGCACATGATATCAGAACTGTTGAAGTAGCTTTCCACTGTAATTTCATTTGGATTGACCCACCATTGTCTTGCTAAAAAGATTAAATTTGTTCTATCAAAGTGGATGAGAATTTCTGTAAGGTGATAGCTCTTTTTCCAATACAGTGTAGTGAAATGCTGTCGGTCTCTAAAGGCAGGCGTTCTAGGATTCCGATTCTACTTCCACTGCTAAGCAAGCTATAAGGCTCTTGGGCTCAATTTGTCTCAAGTAGCATCGCTTGGATGCTTAGTATTATTAATCCCATTTAAATAACAGGGAAAATAGCCCAGCTGACATGGCTTAGTGGTTGATCATCTATACTAAAAAAAGGGTAATATGCTAATTAGACCAACTAGACCAGACACCCTTCCCGACAAAGCCATGGTAGTGCGGGCTGAGGCAGAGGCGGTTAGGGGCGATCAGGCAGGCAGGCAGGCAGGTGAGGGGTTAGGAGCCAGTGGTCCTTGATTAGACAGGGTACAGGGACACCCTCCCCCCGTCCCCGTGAATGAATTTTGTGCACTGGGCCTCTAGTTGACCTATAAACCTGATCTGGGGTTGTGGGCTTGATCCCCATTGGGGAGCATGCATGAGGCAGCTGATCAATGATTCTTTCATCACTGATTATTCTATCTCTCTTTCCCTCTTCTTTCCTCTCTGAAATAAATAAAAATATATTTAAAAAAATAAATAAATAACAGGGAAAATAAAAATCTAAGATTTCCAAAATGTGATTTTCAAATTATTATCTTGCGTTAACACTTTTTATAACTGGTTTGAAAGGAAAAAAATGGATTTCAGTCTTTCATCCTCCATATGCCAAGCACAGGGCCTACCCAAGTAGACACAGGAGGTTCCTCATCCCAAATCACTAGAAATTATTATAACCTTGGAGCATGCTGAAGTAATCACACTGAGTTTATTCTGAATCTTTCATGATACAAATGTAAATGGATAACTAAAACTTTTCATTTGCAGAACTCCAATTAATACTAGTTTACTTTTGGGTTTTCATAATATGCCAGGAAATTAACACCCTGAAGATAAAATATCATATAGATATAAAAATATGTGCAGGTCTTTTCCCACTCAAGATAACAGTAACTAATATCCAGGGAATTTGATCAGCTTTTAATAAACAAAACCAATTAATATTCTCTTAAAATTTAATTATTTAGCCCAGCCAGCATGGCTCAGGGGTTGAGCATCAACCTATGAAACAGGAGGTCAGGTTCAATTCCCAGTCAGGCCACACGCCCAGGTTGTGGAGTCAATCCCCAGTGGGAAGCATGCAGGAAGCACCTGATCAATGATTCTCTCTCATCACTGATGTTTCTATCTCTCCCTCTCTCTTCCTCTCTGAAATCAATAAAAATAAAGAAAAATCACACAATTATTTAACTCCTTTCCTGAAAATTCTCTATTGAGAAGTACAGTGCAGACCTAGAAAAAGGGAAAGACCAGAGCAAAAATTAAGGAATGAAATGGCAAATAGAGTAGTCCACAAGTCAAAGAACTCTAGTTTTAAAAATGAAAGGTCATTTTTTTAAAAAAACTGGCATCTGGCTAATTTCTGTAACAGTTAATGCTTTAATCAATGATTTTGTTGGAAATTGTCACCATATATATGTATGTAAAAATACAATCTAATAAACAGCTAAACCATACTGCTCTTATATAACAACTAGAGGCCCATTGCACGAAATTCATGCACTGGTGGGTGGGGGTCCCTCAGCCCACCCTGCCCACTCTCACAGTCCAGGAGCCCTCAGTGGATGTCCTACTGAAGCCACAATCTGGCCACAGATGCTCAGAGCAGGCACCCTGTGTGTGTGTGTGTGTGTGTCCACTGGGGGCCTGCCCCCAGCCGCACTGCGGAGGCTCGGAGCAGGCGCCCTCTGTATTGATCCCTCAAGCTCCGGGTCACGCCTGTGTGTTGTTCTCTCAGGCTCGGGGCCAAGCCCAGCCCCTCCTCCTAAGCTGGTCGTGACCGTTAAAAAGTCCTGACCTCATTTGCATATTACTTCTTTATATATATACAAGAGACCTGGTGCATGAAATTCGTGCACCAGGGCGGGGGGGGGAGTCCCTTAGCCTGGCCTGCACACTCCCCAATCTGGGATCCCTCTCGCAATTCAGAACCACTGGCTCCTAAGCGCTCTCCTGCCTGATGGCCCTAACTGCTCTTCCCTCCTGGCCTGATTCCCTCTAAATGCCTATCTGCTCTCCCCTCCTGGCCTAAACCCCCTAACTGCCCATCTGCTCTCCCTTCTTCTCCCCGCCTTCAGACCCCAGCACAGGAATGCTGAGAGTTTTTTGCTGAGGCCTCGCTCCTGTCCTGATGCCCCCCTTGGGCTGGGCGGTGCCATGGGCCAGCGCCATGGCCCGTCCTGATGCCCCCCTCCTGGTGGGCTGTGCGGTGGGCCTGTGCGCGCCTCCGCTGGGGGTGCTGCCCCTAGAGGCAGCCCCATGTTCCCGTGGTGCAACTCCCCGCCCCCGTCCCTGCCCACCAGCTCCTGCCTGCGCATACCTCCATCAGGAGTGGCCTCCCCCTCTGAGGCAGCATTACTTAAGCCCTGGGCAGGCTTGAGTGTGCCTCTGCTGGGGGCAGAAGTCCCTGCCACCATCCTCGCCCACCAGCTCCTATGAGCGTGCAGCCTGTTGACAGGTTGTGACTGGGACGCTGTTAGGACCAATTAGCATATTACCTCTTTATTGTATAGATAGATTATATTTTCCATATTGGTTTCAATATGAGGAACTTATTGCCCTAGTCAATTTGGCTCAGTGGTTAGAGTGTCGGCCTGCAGACCAAAGGGTCCCAGGTTTAATTCTGGTCAAGGGCACATGCCTCAGTTGCAGACGCCTCCCCAGCCTGGGCCCTGGTCATGCTCATGCAGGAGGCAACCAATTCTCACATTGATGTTGCTCTCTGTCTTGCCCTCTCTCTTTCACTTTGTCTAAAAATCAATGGAAAAATAATCCTCCGGTGAGAATTAAAAATATATATATTCTCTTTCTTCATTGACCAAGGCAGCTGAAAAGTGTTTCTGAAACAATCTATAGAAATATAATACAAAATAAGCTAGAGTTACTAATATTTCTACTTTCAAATCAAAATACTTCAAACTAGAGTCATTTTCTAATCCCACCAGCTGTTGCTCTTATATTCACTACTAGGGGCCCAATGAACAAATTTGTGCACCTTGAAAGGAACTGTGGGCCGTGAGGCTATAGTGGGTACAGGGTTGGGTCTCAGCCCATCCTCTGTGCCCCGCCCGGCCCCTCCACTGTGGCCCCCGGTCCCCTGTCTGCTGGCAATCTCATTCCCACTGCCACCACTCCCACGTGCTGACAGTGCAGAGCAATTGGGGCCGATGCCAGCAGCGGGTGTGAGTGGGGCCGGCACTGTCAGCGGGTGCGAGCAGCCAGTGGGACCACGGCAAGTGGGAGCAAAGAATTTTCAGTTACCACCAGAGGCTCACCCCGATGACAGCAACCGGCGCCCCACCTTGGCCTGGCACCCCCACTCACCTGCTCCACCATCCTGCCATAGCCGATACCCACCATGTTCCGTGCATGCCCCCTGGTGGTCAGCGCATGTCATAGCGGCCAGTTGTTCGGTTGGTTGTTCAGTTGTTCCACTGTTTGGTCTATTTGCATGATAGGGTTTTATATAGATAGATATAGAGAGAGAGATATAGATTGTAACTAGTGACACTTAGTAATTTAGCTGGCCACTCCAGAAGTATAGGTATCATTCTTAGCACCCACATCCCTTTGGGCAGGAACATATCTGGCCACTAAAGCTCACCAATTTTATTTGCAAAATAGCAACTGAGTGCATGTCCCATCTCCTCTTCTAGTGCAAGAGTTCCAACCCTCGTTAACTTTCTCCTTGATTATTGTAACGGTTTATCTTGGTCTCCTCTTTCTACATGACTCCCCACTTGGCTCCAGAATTATGTTATTGAGACATGGACTGGTCATATCACATAAATATCTAAAAACTTTCCATGCCATTGCCTATAGAAAAACATTATTTCTAACATTTTACAAAGACAAATAAGTCCCCTAGTATTTGGCACCACCCTCCCTGCCTTCCATGGCTTTCACAAACATCTTACCATCCAGAGAAGTTAGATTCACCTGCTCTCCACATATTGCTATGCTCCTGTCACACAGTGTGTACATTCCATATGCCTCTCTTCCTGGTACATTTCTAGGCATCCTTCAAAACTTACTTTACGTAAAGATGTTTACAACCTCTATCTCAAAAGGAAACAAATTGCCTAATCCTTGGTGTTCCCACAGCACATTTTTAGGTCTCTTTTTAAAAACTAACTAGAGGCCCAGTGCACGAAATTCGTGCATGGGTAGGGTCCCTAGTGGCTGCCGGCCACGGCCTCCCTTTCCCAGCTGCCAGCTGCTGGCCAAGGCCTTCCTTTGTTCCACACCGACCCCTGGTGGTCAGCACACATCATAGCAAGCGATCAAACTCCTGGTCAGTGGAACTTCCTAGGGCAGTGGTCGGCAAACTCATTAGTCAACAGAGCCAAGTATCAACAGTACAACGATTGAAATTTCTTTTGAGAACCAAATTTTTTAAACTTAAACTATATAGGTAGGTACATTGTTATTAACTTAATTAGGGTACTCTTAAGGCTTAGGAAGAGCCACACTCAAGGGGCCAAAGAGCCGCATGTGCCTCTCGAGCCGCAGTTTGCCAACCACTGCCCTAGGGGACACTTTGCATATTAGGCTTTTATATATGTAGATTAGTAATGACCCAGTCTCTCACTAAACTCGAAGCTCCATGAGACTAGAGTCTCTGTCTTACTCCTCCCTTTACCTCCCTCCCTTAAAAATGTGTTACAGAAATAAATAGACAATAAATACTTATGGAGTGAGTGAATAATCATTAATGACATCAAAGGATCCCATGTGGTTTTGAGGTTGAATCTACAGCATTTAATAGACAACAGATAGAGATATGGAGCATCAGGGAATGAAGTTCCCATGGGAAGTATTAGAACAAAGTTTACACCTTCCTAGCTATATCCCCAAATCTGAATAGCTAGAATTCTATTAAAATGAGACCTAGAGTGTCTAAAATAAAACTTTTTTGTTGTTTATTTATTTAGCAATCATTTTTGGAATACTATTGACATTCTACCTTTCATGGGTCAGGGACTTAATGATTAAGGACTCTTGATTATTATTTCATAGATACCAATGGTTACAGCATGCATTTGGGTTTATTCAGTATCCTTTTTATCATTCTTTTTTTAATGTCTTATATGGGAATATTCTGTCATTTGTGAACAGCTCAGATCTTTATCCTGTTCGGTTTTTAGATGTTAGGTGATCCATGAATTTCCCAAATGTTTATATCCTTTTTAATTGGAGCTAATTACAAAAATCTAATTTAGTTCTATATATATTCAGCAACTCTGTCCATAAATGTTCCATATTAGGTATTACCTTAGTAGATTCATTGACATAAGCACTTTTATTTTTGCAATTAATTTCATCAAGCATTAGGGGAAATTGCAGAGTAAAATATGATTTTAGAGCCCAGCAGATGGCAGTGCAGTGCTGGTTTTAAGGTTAAGAACAATAACCCCCCCAAAAATGCTATTGAGTTTAAAGATTTTCAAAAACTTTAAACCATCATTGTTATTCTAATCATAGACAAAAATAATCAGATTATCACACTGCTCTGAAAAATGAAAACATATGTCTTTATCCAGTGAGCATAAAACAACATGTCCTTTTTTTTAGAATTACACCTAAAATGTCCAAGTTGATTTCCAGAGTAAAATGAGTTTCTTGCTGCATCTCTATGTGTAGGCATATAGAAGAGATGAAGGTGAAGGACAGCACAGGCTGAGAGGTGCACATTGATCAGACCCAAGCAAGAGATGGCACAGAACGCTTCAGGGGCATGTCTTTCCTGTTAGGAGCCCCTGACCCAAGAAGCAAACAAATTTTGAAGGAAATAGTCACTGGATTTTTTCCACTGCTCAATATAGAACTGTGCTGGGAATTTTAAGTATTTTATTTTACTATAAAATGGCTTTCGTTGACAAATTTTGCTCTACAGAATGCAAATCTTGATTTCAGCCACAATATTTTTGAATAATATGTTTATGAGTAAATGAAGTGATTATCAGTAATGCAGATGCTGTGGAAAACATTCCAACAAATTGTCCCATATAACGTATACAACACCCCTAGGAGGTGTAAACATTAGGGGCCAACTGTCAAAACTGTAGTGTTGATTCATCAAGGTTAAAACAAAATAAACATTCATATTTAACATCTATGAAGAATTTAATATAAAATTTTAAATTTTTACAAATAATTGATATATTAAATGAAATTAATATTTCCAGGGGAAATTGAAATATGTGCTTATGAGTCAGAATCTAAATGACAAAAATGCATACTAAATATCCAAACATTGTACATATGGTAAGAAATTAAATCTAATATGTATGCAGTAAATTTACAAACTCAACCTTTTTTCCTAAAGGCAATGTCTCAGTGAAGTGCCCGCCTGGTTCAAGGCCTTGTGCTGATGCCCTAAAATGTATCGCAATCGATTTATTTTGTGATGGAGAATTACACTGCCCAGATGGTTCTGATGAAGACAATAAAACTTGTGGTAAGTAATGTTCCCTCCCTATTCTCTTCCCCCCTTACTTGATGTAGACCATGTACACATACCGTTGACCTTGGAAATGCCCACACTTGTGGAGAATTTCTATAAGAGTTTATTTGAGCCAAATTGACAACATGTGCAAGGGAGCGAGATCTTAAATGCTCTGGGGATGAGCGATTTAGTTCTGCCGTGTCTTTTATGCATTTGAAATGAAGGAGGGAACATAAGGAAGATGGCACGAAAGTTGGAGAAAGCAAGCCAGGCATTGATTACAGGATAGTTACTATGATGTGCTCTGTACTTTAGAAGAAGAGGTTTGAAGGGGAGTCACATATTCGAAAGAGTGGTCTGAAAGAAGGGGCAATTTCAAAGGTCCATTAACTTAGATGCCCAGAAAGTATGGACAGGACTTACTTAAGGCAAAGACAAGCCTTTTACTAAAAAAAGGTATATACCAGGAGTGACTACCTGCTGTGACCTGCCCAGGTATGAATTTATAATCAGATCATCCTGTGAGGTTACTTGCCATAGAACCCTTTTCTCATCCACAATACATAGACCCAGACCATATATATATATATATATATATATATATATATATATATATGTATGTAGACCATGTTTATATACATAGATCCTCACTGTGCGCGCGCACACACACACACACACACACACACACACACACACACCTCAGATACCAGAAACTACTGGAGAATAAGATTCCCCTATAGCCATGATTATAATTTAACACAAAATCTAAAACATATTTATACTATTTTCCTAAACTTTATTTTATACAATATTAATATTAATAAAACAGACTTTCATTTGAGGATGATAGAAAGGATGCTGTGGTTAGCAATGCCTGTCATAAGTGAGGCAAAAGAATGGCATTCTTTTCCATCCCGTATTAAACTATTCCAAAGTGGTTGTTATGAATTTGAGTGCTTTCCATTTTTTCTTCACCATCATAATGTCAGTCTTTGTTTTCCATTTTACTGGTCCCTAACTCAGTACTTGCCATTCTTTCATTTTGATTGTTGCTTTTATTTGCCTTTTGGCGTAGAAACAACAAATAGACCAAAAAAAAAATGTACTTGAGTTGTAGATCTGTGAATAATGGAAATCAGTTTTGAATAAGATCTTAAAGTCTCATGAATAAAACATCTGTGTTTTATTTGTAAATGTTGGCATCTGTTAATAATAATAACAGTTTCTATCATTAGTGATTAGCACTTAAGTGCTGTGTACTATATGCCAAGCATGGCCCTAAGGGATTTAAACACATTTACTCTTTGATTTATGTTTTCATTGTATAGTTGAGTAACATATACATGAAAGATTACCATATAAGTATAAAATAGATTAATAAGCAAAGTGAAGACCTATTCAAATAATTCTAACTTATAATTGGTTCTTGAAAAATTAAACAGAAAGCATGAATTGAATATTTTTTGGTGTGATTCATAATCAATGTCAACATTGACCCTGAGAACAATTAGTTCCTGAAGTGTGCAAAGGCTGTAGTTACTATTTGCTACACTTTGCTATTCTAGTATTTGTTTCACTTTGCTCTTCTTGGGTGATATTAATTGAAGATGAACACTCCAATAACAACAAAGTTTTAAAAATTACCTGTCCACTTGAAACATACTTTAAAAGACAGGAAGTTGGTCTGTTTCCCATCACCAACTCAAAAAGAAAAAAAAAAAAGAGGCAACTTGACCAAAGAGGCTTCTTTTATTAAGGAATCCTAATTCAAATGTTCTTGGATAAAATTCAAACCTTCAAAGTTTAACTACATACTTTGAAGTGCACTCATAGCATATTGGAAGAAAGTGCAGGCTACAGAATATTTTTAATCTATTTTATATAACTAAGTTACTCAAAGCAGAAGAAAGAAACCTATTTTTCTTTTGCTATGGTTTCCAGGCAGTTTTCAAAGCCTTTTCAGGGAGAATATAAT
The DNA here is from genome assembly GCF_014108235.1 of Myotis myotis. Lineage (NCBI taxonomy): Eukaryota > Metazoa > Chordata > Mammalia > Chiroptera > Vespertilionidae > Myotis > Myotis myotis. The sequence continues at coordinate 201,157,127 of NW_023416324.1, read as the reverse complement.
ACAAGTGTGCCATCATGAGGTAATACAGGTGATGTTGATTTATATTTCAAAAATAATAATGTATGCCAAAGTGAGACACAGGGCTTTAAGCCTGTGTAATGATGATCAATAACTTTAAATTGGGGGAAGGAGGGTGAGTGTATATAATCATGAAATGAACCACACCTATAATTTGGTCTTTACTGTCATGGAGTTAATTATTTTCATGGTAAATTAATATCAGTGCATATCAAAAAATGACCATAAATGTATCTTATAAGTATGAAACTTGTCCTAAAATAAGTTATAAAGCCATGAATTACTTTTCTGAGCCACTATAAATTCATGGCAGAGCCTCACTCACTATTAGAACTGAGTTAATTCCCTAAATTTGTGTTAGGACCAAGTGCATTATTACTTTTCGGTCTCTTGGAAATTTTGTGTTAATTGAACTTTAGTATCAACTTGTCATTTGTATCACTAACTTTCTTAATCCCTCCAATTCCCAGTTTTTATGTTTCTTGATTCTCTTCATTATTTGTATTTTAGCATTATATTATTGGTAGTATTGTATCTATTTTGGAAAATAAGTATAAAGAATTTGTAGATTAGGAATTGGATAAATCAATCAATTATATTAATCCAACTAGAATTCAGGCATATAAATTGTTTTATTTATCATTTAATTATTATTATTAATTAATTATTAATTATTATTTATTTATTTATCATTTAATTATGAGCCCCAAAGCAGTGACTTCACCTCAGCATCAAATCAGGTAGCATTTCACATGAAATCCCTTGTCCATCAATCTACATTCACAGAAAAAATAATTTAAGGACATTCTTTCTACATGAAATTGGCCTATACTCTCCCTCTATTTCTCTTTGTTCCCCAGTTGTGAGCTCCAATTCTAGTTTATGTTACTAAGAGAGTCACATTAATATTGACTTCCCCACACAGCTTCCTCTTTTAGTCTTTATTTAGGTTTGCACAACTTAGAGCTGACTATAGCTGAACCAAGATTTCTTTAACTTGTTTTTTTTCCTTCTGATTAGAATCGCATCAGCAGGAAAGTTAACTTTTTAGCTGACTCACAGCCTCCAGCCCAATGTTCAGGTCTATTTGGAAGTTGGCAAGTGTCTCCACAAATGGTTTGCGTGCTGCTCTGTGTGCACCGCAGACCAGAGTGATGGCCATAGAAACGATCCACCAAAGTTGGACTTGAGCATCCTGGAGAATTCAGTGCCCGGCACAACATGTAAATATTGAGCCTGCAGAGGGAGCTCTCAGCAGGTCCTAAGAGTATATAGTATACCCTTGTAAATCCCACCCCACCACAGACAAGATTTTGGTAGCTCAAAAGAACTGCTGCTATTACTTGACAGACTCATTTATCTCCCACTCAGAATTTTTTCTGATACTGCACTAGAAAGCACTTTGCAGTCTAAAATGTTATTACCCTGAACCCCCAGTAATTCTACTCAGCCACAGCTGCCTTATACCTGTTTTCCCAAAAGGTTATCTTGCTTCATTGCCGTATGTAAAATTAGGTTCTCCACAAATATCTGAAATTAACTGAGAGAATACATAAGGAAGTCCCTCGCACAAACCTCTATCTTGAAATAATATTTTGACATTGTGAGTTTTGCTATGATGAGTAGTTTAATCATACTGCAATTTTATTTTAAATACCATCAAAAATATTCTTCACCTTGAATTGCATGCAGGAATTCACCAAAGGCCCTTCAGTGTAGAGTATCCCTCCCCACTAACACTCAGCACTTGCATAGACCACTGGACAGTCAAATTGATCATATTCTTCAGGGCAGGCTAAATACTGTGATGCACACTCTTAGCGATTTCAGACAATACTGGGTTATTTGTCATGTATATCACAGTCCCAGGAAGATGGCAGAGGGCTGTGCTCCTACGTAGGCATTCAGGATGCAGCTCCTCCATTGTCCCCTCTGTCCCAAGACCTCCCCCTCCACACTCTGCAACCTGCTGACAGACAAGGAAGAATGCTACAGAGATCTTTAGAAATTCCATCTGGAAATAAACGGAACCATTTCCACAGTAGTTTATTGATCAGACTCGGTCACGTGAACCCACTGTGGGAGGGGCAGGTCAGTCATGTTCCTAGGAAGGGATTGGAAAAGGGTAGAGCCAACATATAACCATCTCTGCCACCAGGGACATAACTCAGCCTTTTGGGAAATTATGAATCCTGTTGTGAGGCACAAAGCTGTTGATTTCTTCCTCAAAATATTTGTAGTGAATGATACAAAGAAGTACTATTATATACCAGCTTCACAAACAGGTTTTATAAGTTCTTAAATTGGTCTTGTTCTGTTCCCGTTTATATTCTTTCTTTTTTTTTTTTTGCTTCCTCCTGTTTGTTGTGGATTGCTATTGCAAACGTGATCAATACTTTAGTTTTAAGAACACTGAAAGAGATGGGATTTCCTTTTTATTGTTGACATTATTACAGATACCCTCCACTATTCCCCCTCTGCCCCCCCCCCCAGCTCCCATGCCCCCTTCCCCCACCTTTACCATATTGTTGTCTGTGTCCCTGAGCTATTCATATACACATATATGTTCTTTGGCTAATCTCTTCCAGTCCTCCCCACACCCCTCCCCTCTGACAATTGTCAATCTGTTCCATTTAAACATGCCTCTGTTTCTATTTTGTTCATCATTTTATTTTGTTCATTACATCCCACATATAAGTGAGATCGTATGGTACTTGTCTTTCTCTGACCAGCTTGTTTTGCTTAGCATAATAATCTCCAGGTCTATCCATGCTGTCGCAAAGAGATGGAATTCTTTCTTAATTCCCTGTTTCTTTCATTTACAATTCACTCCCTCCTTTCAGCTCAAAAAGTAGGTGTTGTCATCATGATAGCTTTGTATTTTAGGGCATCAGGACATACAGCATTATGTGCTCTGGAATAAGACTGCCTGCTGTGAATTGTCCCTTATAAGCTGGGAGAATTTATGCTAGCTTCTTAACCTTTTGTACCTCAGTTTTCCTACTTTGGACCTCATAAGATTGTTGTGAAGATAACGTTAATGCATATATAATCCTATATAATAAAAGCCTAATATGAAAATTGACCAAACAGTGGAACAACCGGTAGCTATGATGCATACTGACCACCAGGGGGCAGACACTCAATGCAGGAGCGTCCCCCTGGTGGTCAGTATGCTCCATAGGGGGAGTGCCGCTCTGCCAGAAGCCAGGCTCAGGGCTGGTGAGTGCAGCGGCAGTGGCGGGCTGCAGGTGGGCAGTAAGGAGCAAGGCGTCCCGGACTGTGAGAGCCCCAGACTGTGAGAGGTATGTCTGACTGCCAGCTTAGGCTTACAAGCAGCCATCCCCCGAAGGGTCCCGGACTGCGAGAGGGTGCAGGCTGGACTGAGGGACCCCTCCCCCAGTGCACAAATCTCATGCACCAGACCTCTAGTGACTTTATAAGAGTGTCTGGCACACAGAAAATGCTTTATACATTCCTGCAGTTATATTTTAGAGCTGGTAGGATTGATCGCCCCACCTCATTAAATACCAAGTATTTACAATAGCAGTGGACTGTCTCGCGTTGCTTATAATCTTGGAGTACATAGATTTCTTGACAAACTGCGATTAAAAAGCTCTATATATCACATAAAACACAAGCAGACAGTATTCTTTCTTTTATGGTCATTGAAGATCAGTGATTAATTGTCCCAATTATTGGGCATGATTTGTGGTGGACAGGGTTGAAGGTGAAGATTTTCTTTTGTGTCTTGAAAATTATTAAGCTCTGCATTAAAAAGTCACATATTTTACTGTTTATCTTTAAAACATATAAATTAGCTCTATGTTTATACAAAAGGAGATTTCATTCTTTCGACAAGCCACAATTCTCTCTATTTCCTTTCCTGAGGTCTGTAACGGCCCGTGCAGAGTTGAATCCTTGCACTTCGGTGGTTATCTTTTCTGTTCTCAGTTTGTTGTTATTTTTTTGTTGTCTTCAGCTTGGAATCAGGCTACCAAGTCATAATCCAATGCAATCAATTCCTAGGTCCTTGTTATTAGAAATACTTTTAACCTAAACATTTATTTACCAAAGTATTTTTTTATGCTTTATAAAAATTATACCCCAAATTGCTAAAAGTTAACCAAAAACATTTGATTTTTTACCAAGATTTTTAAATGCTGGTCAATTCTTTAATTCTTTTGCCCATGTAAATTATCTTATATCATATAATAGCTTGCATTTTATAACAACACAGTTGCTATGCAATATTACAATGGGCTTTTCCAACCTTACTTTAGAATTAGCTTATTCAGAACTCAGATTCCAGGGATAGCAATTTAAATTTGTTAACTTTAGTCAATTTCTATACCCCCCCCCCCCCCCCAACAAAGCTTCGGGCATATGAGGAATTAACAACATAAGAGAGAAAAAGGACACTTTCTAGGAGTCATTTGAAAATAGCCAGTGGATTTTAAGCATGAGATCTGATCTCCCATTGCATCATTTCAGTTTTATAAAATAGCCTCACACAGACTCAGTCATGAGCACTCTATAAAGAGTTCTTTAACCTATTTAAATCCCATTTCATTTGGGAAATCCTTCCAAGATTGTTTTTGTCTAACATTAATTGTCATTTTTGACAGCCACAACTTGTGATGGAAGATTTTTGTTGACCGGATCTTCGGGGTCCTTCGAGGCTACCAACTATCCAAAGCCTTCTAAATCAAGTGCCGTTTGCCAGTGGATTATACGGTAATATGCCATCTTCTATTCCCCAGTCTTAAGTCTTAAAGTCACTCTCTAATGTAATAAGTCTTACCACCTTTAGCAACGTATTTTTACATAAATTGTTTTCATTAGCTATGAAGCAAAGCCTTCCCAACCGATAATCTGCCCAAGAAGTTTCCTTCTTGTTCTTAACCTTTTAAAAAGGCCTCCTGTCAGCCCAGTGGGCATGGCTCAGTGGTTGAGGGTCAACCCATGAACCAGGAGGCCATGGTTTGACTCCCGGTCGGGGATGTAGGCTCACTCTCCAGTATGGTGCATGCAGGAGGCAGCTGATCAATGGTTCTCTCTCATCATTGATGTTTCTATCTCTTTATCCCTCTCCCTACTTCTCTGAAATCAATTTAAAAGAAATAATAATAAAATACGAAGGCCTCCTGTCTAATAATTAGGCCATCTTATTGGGCCCCGTAGCAAGTTTTTTTCTGCAGTTGCCACAGATCAAGCACTGCCAAATTCAAAAGCACATGTGTATGTCTGTGTATCACAGGAAATGGTATATCACATCACAGGCATCCTTAAGCCAGACTAGTGCCTTTCTCATTATGTCAGCATCTGTATGAAAATCTCCTTTGGTGTGACTCAGTCATGGGAGATGAAGAGCTGCAGACAGCCTTTTCACTGTATCGTGAATAATACTTGGACCAGTTGCTATATATTTAACCTCAAAGCTTATAATTCAGTTGACCAATCCAATGATTATGATGATCAAACTAATCAAACTGCTGATGGCTGATCTACCTTAATGCTCACCTGAGCATTTTTCACAGAGGAGTGCTACCTGCTGTTCCTCCCAGATATTCTAAGGAACAAATCATTTTTACTCAAATATAAAGAATATTGAAATAAACACATTGCAATTTTTTAAAGTGTTCAGGACTTTTCAAATATGCTGTGTCAATCTCCAAAGACTATATATTTTCTGTTAAGCCACTGAACATGTTCTCCCCACAGAGCCTTCGGTATAACTGTTCTATGGAATTTACTTTGAGAAATGACATTCTGGTTACTTCATTTCTCTTAACAGCTGGGTGAGACCATGGTTTCACAATCTACCTACTGTAAAACAGTTTTAGTCATTGTAACGATTCACTAGAAAACTTGGGGAATCAATATAACAGCTGATTAAAGAAGACTGAAAGGCAGAGCTTCGGGTTCTTGCCAAACAAATGGTAGGAAATGGCCCCATAAAGATTCACTAGGGTTGTTTCCCTATGCAGACACATCCCAGAGATGAGATGGGCTGTGAAGGGAAGATTGTTCTAAACATATTTACTTGGCAATATACAGGGAAAGACCAACATCCAGTTTCTTTAAATAATTTCTATTTTGGAGCTAAGCTCCATGGAAGTCATATAATATGACTAGGAGCATACTTTCGTCTGTTTTCATGTTCTATACAACATGCTACTTGTGTGCCAAAGATATGATTTTGTATTTAAAATGGCAATTCTAAGTAATTCTTGCCAAGTGAAAAATTAACTAATTTGGAGGCTAGTGCTTCCAATATAATCACATCAAATTCTCAAAGTACCATTTATAAATGACTATTAGCATTGTTCATAAGTAAAATGAAAAATATTCTATTCCTTACTCTAAAGGTCATCAGAAAGCCTTAGAAAAAAATCTTAGATTACGTCTGAAAATGGAAAATGCATGAATCCTAAAGGTCTTTATGCTATCTTTCAAATGTTATTAATGCCAAATAAAAATAATGTAATTGTTATAGCCATTTCTTAATAAAGGTAGGTCAAATTTACAGGGCTTATAAGCAGAGCACAATAAAATTTTGCTATAATAGTAATATCATTTATGCAATAATGACACTGTTACTTAAGTAATTGTATGGCTCTGTTCTTTTTAATTATTTCCCATTATTTAATTCTTTAAAAACTATTTTTAAAGTCATCATATGGACTTGCAGTGCCACATATGGACACCAGAGGGAGCAAAAAATTAGAAACTCCTGAAACAAACATGCAAGCCTCTATGGCTTTTGAATAAGCAATGGGTCTTAGAAAAAAAGAAAATTAGAAAATATCTTTAGACAAATGAAAACGAAAGTACTGTATACTAAAAATTATGGGATGGATAAAAATCAGTACTAAGTGGAAAGTTTATAACAGTCATTGCCTATATTGAGAAAGAACAAAGATCTCAAACGATCAACTTAACTTTATACCTCAAGGAACTGGAGAAAGAACAAACTGAGGCCAGAGTTAGCAGAAGGAAGATATGATTAATATTAGAGAATAAGTAGCCGAAACCGGTTTGGCTCAGTGGATAGAGCCTCGGCCTGTGGACTGAAGGGTCCCGGGTTCGATTCCGGTCAAGGGCATGTACCTGGGTTGCGGGCACATCCCCAGTGGGAGATGTGCAGGAGGCAGCTGATCGATGTTCCTCTCTCATCGATGTTTCTAACTCTCTATCTCTCTCCCTCTCTGTAAAAAATCAATAAAATATATTAAAAAAAATATTAGAGAATAAGTAAATTGAAAGGGGAATAGGGAAACAGCTTTAAATAATGCCACTGAGGGTTTTTTTTAATATTAACAAAATTGACAAACAATTAGCTAGAGTAAGAAAAAGAGAATAGTTGAACAAATAAAATCAAAAATGAAAGAGGGGGGTTACAGCTGATGATGCTACAGAAACTAAGAGAATAATAAGAAACTAGTATAAATAATTATACACCAACAAATTGGGTAAAGGAAATGGATAAGTTCATACAAACATACACTCTACCAACACTGAATTATGAAGAAATGCAAAATTTGAACAGACCAATTAAAGGATATTGAATCAGACATAACACATCTAAATTATTCAAACTCCTAGAGAGAGAATGTAGAATAGTGATTGCCAGGGACTGGGGGAGGGTAAAATGGGGAGTGACTGTTCATTGGGTACAGTTTCAGTCATGCCAGTTGAGAAAGTTCTAGAGATCTGCCACATGACATCGTCATAGCTATCTATACCACACCATACACTAAAAATGTCATTAAGAGTGTTGATCTTATGTTGTGTTTACTATGTACAATGAGAAAAATGCATTCAAATTCTAGAATGCATTAAGAGTTGTAACAATTGTTCAGTGTAATAACCTATTTTTTGCTTTTACTTTAGTGTAAAACAAGGACTTTCCATTAAACTGAGCTTCGATTCCTTTAACATATATTATACAGATATATTAAATATCTATGAAGGCGTGGGTTCAAGCAAGATTTTAAGAGGTAAGTTAAAACAAAAATACATCCATTATTGGAATGAAAATATGTGAGAAACTGGAGGGGTGTATTTTCTCTTTATTTTGAACTATATGTAGACTCAAACTTCAAGTTTCTAAAAGGAATAAACAAAACTGTTCCTCATTTAAAAAATTAATAATTTAGTGCTCTATGCAATCAGTCTTCTTAATAGTAAAATAGTTACTATCTCACTTGATTCTATTCTACTGTATGTTATTTAAAAACATGTAGAATTTTCCAAAAATATATATAATTATATTTTTGTACTATGCTTTGTTTGAGTGTTACTTCTTCCCATTAAGCAAAACTCAGGCAAAAACTAAAAAATACTACAGTATATTTCTCTGACATTGCATAAGTTATAAACTCATGGAACTCTTTTTCTTATTTTCAATATGCACTGTGTTCCTCCATCTCCCGTGGGACAATTACTAACAAAGTGGGTAAGACAATGACTAGCAAGAATGTAGACTCAGTAATTGGAAGATATGGGTAGTATTGCTATCACATAACCTTTTGTCATTAAATACATGGACATTAATGGAAACTGAGAGGAGGGCAGGGAATGCACTAACTAACTTAAATGTACCCTCCCCACTTTATTCCATCTCACCCCAAAATGGTAGCCAATAAAGGAGTGAAATTCCAAGGGGAAATAAGGATGAAGGAGAGAATATGGAAGTGGAGTGAAAGGAATAACTCGTTTTCCTCACACTTTGAAGGAAATGTCAAATAAGGAGCTAAGAAGAGGTTGCAAATGACTCCTGTATTATAACTGCATTTATTTTAATAATTTCAGCTTTCAAATTGTGCTTGTGGGACATGACAACTGGATTCTATCTAATGAATGTTTTTGATTGATATATAGACTTGAGAAATATTTAAGATATGATAATAATAATATGTATTTTTTCATCCTCACATGAGGATACTTTTCCATTGATTTTTAGAGAGAATGGAAGAGAGAGGGGGAAAGGCAGAGAGAAATATCAATGTGTTTACATTGATTGGTTGCCTCCTGGGAGAGGAGCCTGCAACTGAGTTATGTGCCCTTGACTGGAATTGAACCCAAGACACTTTGGTCCACAGGCCAACACTCTAGCCATTGAGTCAAACTGGCTAGGGCAAAAATATAGACTTTTTATTGGGCATTATTGGTGTGACACTCATGATACCGAGTGCTGTTTGTGGATATTCTTAGTATTTTCAATAAATATACAAATATACATCACAGGAGAGGAAAATGAGGTATAAGAAATTAAGTGACCACTAATCCACGAAGCTCGTTAATGTTGGAGGCAGGAATCAAACCCAAAATCTCTGACTTCAAACAAATGCATTTCTTCATTGTGCTTTAAGAGTCCCAAGTACAAATTCAATAATGAGCGTACATAAAACAGATAAACTCATGGTAAGTCACATTTGGTTTAATAAATGGGCCAAGCCATTTTATAATCTACTTATTTCTGTAGCTGATAAATCCAGTTCCTCAATATTATGTCAACATAAATATTTACTTAGATGGACAAATAAGCCAGTTCATATAAATTTCGTCAAGGGATAATGTGATAATAATAAATGTTAGTGTACATCAATCACTGGCAATGTGCAAAGTAGTATTCTCAGCACTTTAACTCAATAAGTGTTCTCTAGAGCCATATTGTGTAGGTGCTGCTGTAAACTCTATACATGATGAAAGCTATATTTGTAGAGATTAGCTGCCCAAAAGTGAAAGGCGTAAGGAACTCTTGTTCCTTTACTCTTCAAATACCTTGATTTGCCTAAATGATATTTTTATTTATTTCCTGTGGTTAGATTATCAGTCATTCATAAATAAATCTTAGAATCATTAGGCATAATGATGTGAATAACACACAATTATGATAAATGCAATAAAGAAACAAATATCCAAATATAAAAAAATATGAAAGTATATCATAAAAGGCCGTAACGGCGTCATGACCAAATGAGCAGCAAGGCTCTTGCGGCAGGCAGGGTGGGGTACCGGCAGCGTCCTCAGAGCATACAAGACGTCGCGGGGCAGCAGACATGGCCCTGATGGCAGGCTAGGCTTAGGGACCCTGCAAGTGCATGATTTAATCATGCTCTGGACCTCTAGTCTTACCCAATAATAGACAAACATGCAAATTGACCGTACCTTCCCTATGCCTTAAGCCACACTCACCAGCCAATCAGAGCAACTATATGCAAATTAAACCCAACCAAGATGGTGGCCAGCAGCCACAAAGCTGGAGCGAGCAGGAGGCTTGGTTGCCCCAATGATGGAGGAAGGCAAGCTTCCCGGCCGGCTCTGAGCTCCACTCAAAGCAACAAAGTTTCAAATATAGAAGATAAATAAACCCCAGATACCTGCTTCCAGCAGGCCGCGAGCAGGAGGCTTGGTTGCCCAGGCAATGGAAGAAGCCAAGCTTCCTGGCCAGCTGCTGCCTCGTCTCAAGGCAACAAAGTTTCAATTATAGAAGGTAAATAAACCCCCGATATCTGCTTCCAGTCACCATGGCCACAGAGCTGGAGTGAATAAAAAAAAAAAAAAAAAAAAAAAAAGGAAAGGCTGGGAGCTTCAGCCACCAGGGGGCTTGGTCACTCTGAAAACAGCCATCAGCCCCTCACCCAGGCTGGCCAAACCCCCATGAAGTGAGGGTCCCCACTGGGGGGCTTAACCAGCCTGCAAACAGCTATCAGCCCCTCAGCCAGGCTGGCCAGGCACCCCAGCGGGACCCTCATCCTGATCCAGGACACCCTTCAAGGCAAACCAGTCGACCCCACCCATGCACCAGGCCTCTATCCTATATAATAAAATGGTAATATGCAAATTGACCCTAACAGCAGAACGACTGGGAATGACTGGTCACTATGATACACACTGACCACCAGGAGACAGATGCTCAATGCAGGAGCTGTCCCCTGATGGTCAGTGTTCTCCCACAGGGGGAGCTCTGCTCAGCCACAAGCCAGACTATGGCTGCTAGCACAGCGGTGGTAGCGGGAGCCTCTCCTGCCACCTCAGCAGCACTAAAGATGTCCGACTGCAACTTAGGTCTGCTCCCTGCTAGTAAGTGAACATCTCCCAAGGGCTGCTGGGCTGCCAGAGGGATGTCTGACTGCCAGCTTGGGCCCAATACCCCAGGGAGCAGGCCTAAGCCAGCAAGTGGTCACCCCTGAGGGGTCCCAGACTGCAAGAGGGCACAGGCCGGGCTGAGGGACCCTCCCCCCCCCCCGAGTGCACAAATTTTTGTGCACCAGGCCTCTAGTATTTAAATAATAATAAATAGGTATTTTAATGTTTAGGGTCTTTTTTGAAATATAAATCTATTTTAAATTTTTGAAAGCTAAATAATTTAATTTTAACTTGGAAATAACATGAGAAATGACATTGACTACTAAAACTACATTTAAAAATTTGTACTTACACCTTTTCTCAAGAAAGGCAATAATATCTTAGTCTAGCATCTAGCACAAAGCCTGGCAAAAACTTTGTTATGTTGATTTAAGTTTAAACAACAGGTTTATATATAATGATATTATTGTAAGTAATTAATGAACAATATTATTTCTCATAACTCTAAAGTTATTTTTAGAATAATGCCAAGACCTGCATTTCTGATTCACAATCCCATATTTTTCTAAATATTTTAGCAAGTTTCTTTATGTGAGGAATGCATACAAGATTCACTTTCATTAAAATTCCGGTTCAAAATGTATGTCTCAAATACTGTTATTATCCTTATCACATTGAAAATATATAAATATTTTCATTAAAATCAGGAAAATAACATTGTCTAGAGAAAGTACAAGAGAGTATAAGTATCCAGTACCATAAAATAGTTCTTTTTTTAAAAAATATACAAAGAGGAAGGGAGAGGGATAGAGAGTTAGAAATATCAATGAGAGAGTAACATCAATCAGCTGCCTCCTGAACACCCCCTGCTAGGGATGTGCCCATAACCAGGGTACATGCCCTTGACTGGAATAGAACCTGGGACCCTTCAGTCTGCAGGCTGATGCTGTATCCACTGAGCCAAACCAGTTAGGGCTAAAATAGTTCTTATATATTTGATTAGGAGTAAGTTAGTATAAACAAATTCTAAAGGCATTACTCAGTCATTTTTATATGAAATAATGATGTAAAAATTCTCTAACTGGTAAAAAGTGTCAGAGGAAAGTAGGCATTAGATAAAAGATGATTTTGAGTGCAGTAGAGTTTTTTCTAAATAATTATAGGAATTGATGTAAGTCAGAATAGGTTGATGGAGAAGTATTTCAAAAGTGTTTTAGGTACAATATTCTATTCAGTGATGGTAATAATTATCAATACTGGGTATGAAAGTGGTGGAAGATTACAACTTCCAAGTGTGCTAATTTAATGTTTTGTTGAGAAAAATACATAGATATTTTGTGCATCCTCAAAGAAATTGAATAAAAATAGCCTGGGTGAGCACACTGAAATTGATTTCAAATTGCCAAGCTGAGAAAATGTATTTCTGAGTGTGTGGTTGATATGCCATTCTTTTTATCCCAAGCACTTAGCGGTCATTCCATTCCCAAATAACTGCTGACGACATACCCCTATATTATAGCTTAACAACTCAAGGCCATGCTTTTATTATTTTATTTTATTTTTTAAATTCTTTATTGTTTAAAGTATTACATATGAATCCTTTTTCCTCCATTGACCTCTCCCCGCTCATTCCCACTTCCCCCCCAGCACATGCCCTCACCCCCCTACTGACTGTGTCCATGGGTTATGCTTATATACATGCTTACAAGTCCTTTGGTTGATCTCTCATCTCCCCTCCCCTCTCACAATTCCCCCTACCAGCCCCCTGAGGTTGAATGGTCTGTTCGATGCTTCTGTGTCTCTGGATCTATTTTAGTTCATCAGTTTATGTTGTTCATTACATTCCACACTAAAGGAATGTAAATGCAATATTTGTCCATGGGGGGAGGGGGCCTCCCTCAGCCTGGTCTGCGCCCTCTCATAGTCTTGGACCCCTCGGGGGATGTCCACCTGCTGGCTTAGGCCTGAGGGGATAGGGCCTAAGCTGGCAGTCAGATATTCTTTTCACAGTCTGGGACCCCTCACTCCTTACCACCTACCTGCAGTGGAGGTGGGAGAGGCTCCCGCCACCACAGCTGCGCTTGCCAGCCATGAGCCCAGCTTCTGGCTGAGCAGTGCTCCCCCTGTGGGAGCGCACTGACCACTAGGGGGCAGCTCCTGTGTTGAGCATAATAGTGACAGGTCAATCCGCAGTTTAGTCGATTTGCATATTAGGGTTTTATTATATAGGATATGAGTGAGATGATGTGATATTTATCTTTCTCTGACTGACTTATTTCACTTAACATAATGCTCTCCAGGTCCATCCATGCTGTTGCAAATGGTTAGAAGTTCCTTCTTTTATGCAGCAGTGTAGTAGTCCATTGTGTAGATGTAATGGAATACTACGTTGCTGTAAAAAAGAAGGAACTCTTAACCATTTAATGTACTCATCTGTTGATGGGCACTTAGGTTGTTTCCAAATCTTTACTATTATAAATTGTGCTGCTATGAACATAGGGGTGCATATGTCCTTTCTGACTGGTGTTTCTGTTTTCTTGGGATATATTTCTAGAAATGGGATTACTGGGTCAAATGGGAGCTCCATTTTTAATTTTCTGAGGAAACTCCATACTGTTTTCCACAGAGGCTGCTTTTGAAAGTTAAGCACACATGAGTATAATAAGCATAGTGGATCTTCCTGAATCGTCAACTTACACTACAACAAAATAATCATATTGTGGATATGCGATTAAGTAATACATGCAAATATTTTTCAAAGTCAAGCATTTTGATTAACTTTGCATTTTTATTCAAACACCTTTGTGTTAACTTAGAAGCGCCCATTCACTCACTTCTATTGATGGGATTATGTATATGGAAAAGTTGAACAAGCACTGATTTAAAGTGTTGGTCTTCTCAGAGGCTCTCAAAGACTGTCCAATCATAGTGCCCAGATAAATTAAAGATGATTTCCTCATACACCTTCTTGATGTCCCTATGGCATTTCTCCCATATAGATTAATTCCAAAGTTATTTTTCTATAATTCACCAATCTGAACTTTTCTAATAGGGGGACCTGGTTATTTCTTCCCCATGTCACGGGCACTTAACACCATACCAAATTAATCATGAGCACGCAACAAAACGTTTATAACATACAAAGACCACACTCCAGTGCCAGAATTTCTTCTCTTGTAAATTGGATGGCATCAATATTTGGGGGCTAGATCTTTAGACTCATACTTTGTAGAAAGTGTCTTTCCTGCCCATCGCCCTCCTTTCAAATTTCCTTGTATCTTATTCATGCTTCCATGCCGTTCTCTTTCACAAGACTTACTCACCAGAGGCTTTGCTGTTAAAAGACAAATGATGAGTTTATTCACTTTTAAACATGACTAGTTGGCCAGTTTATGGAAATTAATATTTATAGAAGTATAAGACGGTTTCAGTAGAAGCCAATGGATTTTCGTAAGGAATTATTGTCTAAAAATGTATTGAATGTGCTCTAGAAAAATCCAGCCTTTAAAAATCATTAGGAAACTTTTTTTTCTTTCAACTTCAGACCTGATTCTTTTATGTAGGCAAACTCTGTCACTCTAGATACTCATGTATTAATCTGGCACCCAAATTTGCTTAAAAGTTTCTGATGCTCAGGCAGAATGGCAGAGGCATAGAAAGCATTAGATATAATCTCTATGTTTTCAGGGCTTACAACCCATTTAGGGAGAAGGAGACATGATAGTAATTATTGAGCATTTACTATACACCAGTCACTGTAACACATGAAAGTTACTCGTTTCCTTCTTATTGCAAACCTTTATGGAAAGTATTATTATATCAGAGGACATTGAGACACAGAGAAGGCTAGTAAATATGGAGTCAGAACTAACTCTCATGCTGACTCTGGAGCCCCTCCTCTTAACCACCACCTGCTGCTGTCTTCCTGGAGGCAACAGGTATGTGCTTTCTTCTGGATGCACATTCTGAGTCTCCTTCTAGTCAAGGAGACTTTAAGAATCTGATGAAAGTTTATAAAGTCTCTACAGACACAAACATGCTACACCATTTCCAGAAGTTTGTATGGTAATGGGCCTCAGAACATAAGTCTCTGGACTATCTAGACTAGTGCAATACCATTAGAAAACCTGAGGATCCAACACAGTACAACCATCCAGGGTGCCACTGAACCACATTCAGACCCAACCAGAAGCCATTGTCCAAAAACAGTCCCATTGCTATGCAAAAGAAATCCAGAAAGAGAGAGTTAGATGGGTTTGAAGCAAAGTTTCTAGGATAGTCACATCTTTTAAGCAAGTAGATACTTATGGACTATAAAGATTTTCAATATTGGAGTTATTTGGGTTATACAGTTATATAAAAGTCATGGTGGGCAGAGTCTAAATCAATGTAGCTCTTTGTGAGAAAATTCTGGAAAAATGACATGCAACATTTTTGAGGCAAAGAGCAAGATGTGAATCAACACTTGTCTATGATGTTCTTTCTTTTATATTCTATTGAAATCTTCATTTATGCATCACTTTCTTTACTAAGTTCTATGTGATAAGCACAGAATTTTCAATAGTTCATGAGGGGATCTTTATTTAGAACTCAATAAGGTGCTTTGTCTCCAACCTGCAAGTGTGATACTTTTCAGAAACCTAACTCAGATACCCAGTTCAAATTATCAAACAAAAAAGCTAAACCTTTATTTTTAACCTAGTTCCTCTCCCATGAAAGTTTAATATTTTAGATATTCTGTATATCTGTTTATACATTATATGCATATCTTGGCTTCATACATTTAAAAATTCAGATTTTTCCCCCCTGAGAAACAAATTTTACCCCTTGAGAAGCAATATCATCCCCATTGTGAACATATATGTTAAATACATTCATATAAATTTAAAAACAAATTTCATATAACAACAATTTTAGTAAATCATCATATGAGTACTTTCTATATCCCAAGCACTATTCTAACTCTTCAGAATCATAAGTCTGGAAAAATATTCCTTACATAGGTTAAAGTCAAGACAAAAATGATAAAATCAATATGCAATAGAAATAATATAATCAATGTAAGTCAATATTACAAAATCAACATAAAGTAGAAAAAATCCTGAAGTCACCACATATTATCTTGAGGTCCTACAGTTACTAGTATATGGATAGAAAATCAAAGAAGTACCTTGTTTCTATTATTGTGACAGAGTTTAGCCCCTGTTAGCGTAGCATGTTTTTTAAACAAATTTTTTTTCAGTAAAGAATGCATATATTTATGTGTATATGGTGTAGCTAAGTAATTAAAAATTAAAATGTAGTTTTTTCAAGCCATAAACATGTATAATAATTTGTTTTTCTAATGCTTAGAAGAAGAGTCATTTAAAATAAAATTAATTAATCCTATGATCAATGTTTTTAGTTACCTCAGTGGTATTAGACAGGTTGATAGTAGATTGGTAGATCAATAGGTGGATGGATGGATAGATGAATGGATGGATAAACAGATATGTACTTTCATTTTCTTTTGTAGCTTCTCTCTCAGAAAGAAATCCTGGCACAATTAGAATTTTTTCCAACCAAGTTACTGCCACCTTTCTTATAGAATCAGATGAAAATGATTATATTGGCTTTCATGCAACATACAGTGCATTTAACAGCAAAGAACTTAATAGTAAGTATTATTTATTCTTCAGCCTTCGCACCTCCAGATATCTTAATATTGTAATGGAATTTTAAGAGTTGCAGAACCTAAAATTTTAGAACAAGTTTGTAATCTGTTTTATTAGACAAGTTTTTTAATGAGTATCTTTTATGTATACCTCTCTCTACTTAATACTTAGAAAGGAATGAACAATTAGAAGATAGTTAATATTCTTCAAAAGACTCAGATAACCAATTTGAGGGAAAATATAAATCAATAAAATAATTAAATTTTATATACTGCAAGAATTCAAAGTAAAGTTTTTAAATTAGCATAAAAGTAATTCTGTGGATGTTCTACACTAATTTCTTTTTTACTAGAATACCAAAGTTAGTAATAGGGAGAAAGCAAAATATGGGACAAAGTTTATGTAGGTAAGCCAGTGGAGGTAAGATGTAAAATTAAAAACCAAGAAGCTTATCTTTGCTAACGTTTTAATGAAGTATAAGAAAGATACTATTCTAAAACAGTTGGCACAAAAAGCTGGATTTTCTAACTAAAGGAAGTGAAACAGAGTTAAGATAAATTAAAAAGGAAGATTTTGTGTATGCCACTTAATTATAACCTCTATAAGCTTAGATTATTTTCAATGCAATCTGTTACAACTAGTCACATGTAGACTAAACTTGAAATGTTTTCTTTTTTTCATTCACAGATTATGAGAAAATTAACTGTAATTTTGAAGATGGCTTTTGTTTCTGGATGCAGGACCTAAACGATGATAATGAATGGGAAAGGGTTCAGGGAAATACCTTTCCTCCTTTCACTGGACCAGATTTTGACCACACTTTTGGCAATGCTTCAGGTATAATTCATATTTCATTCATAAACCAAAAGGAAAGTTATGTATGTTGTTTACTAGCATAAAATGTAAGACAGTCTTTTCAGATTTTCATTTGTTTATAAATCATAAACTAATCAATGCATTTAAATGAAAATGGTTATCAAATATTCAGACAAGTAAAAATGGGTGTTTCAGAAATATATTATTTTCCCTATATTTGCACAAGATGTTGAAAAGTGCACAAAGGCCATTAGACACAAGGAGACGGGTTGTCCCCTAGATTTGGCCCCTATTATCAATTAAGTGGACTTGTGTGAGGTCATTAACTTTTCTGAACTTTGGTCTACTTTGCTTTAACTTTATTTTCTGATTGTTCATTGTTAGTGATAGAAATACAATTCATTTTTATATTATCTTGTACCATATGGACTTGTTGAACTTATTATTAGCTGTAATAGTTATTAAGAATGCCTTAGAATTTTTAATGTGCAATATCATGCTATCTTAAAATAGAGACAGATTTACTTATGAGAAGCTGTTTTAGTCCTTTCATGCTGTTATAATGAAGACCACTAGTTGATTGACTTAAACAACAAACATTTATTTTTTACAGTTTTGGAGTTTGGAAGTCCAAGGTCAGGGTGCCAGCCTGGTAGGGTTCTCATGAGAACGCTTTTTCTGGTAGGGAGAGAGAGAGAGAGAGAGAGAGAGAGAGAGAGAAGAGAAGAGAAGAGAAGAGAAGAGAAGAGAAGAGAAGAGAAGAGAAGAGAAGAGAAGAGAAGAGAAGAGAAGAGAAGAGAAGAGAAGAGAAGAGAAGAGAAGAGAAGGGAAGGAGGAAGGAAGGAAGGAAGGAAGGAAGGAAGGAAGGAAGGAAGGAAGGAAGGAAGGAAGGAAGGAAGGAAGGAAGGAAGGAAGGGAGGAAGGAAGGGAGGAAGGGAGAAAGGAAAGAGAAAGGCAAGGGAAAGGCAAGACAAGCTCTCTCCCTGTCTCTTTCCGTAAGACACTAATCCCACCATGAAGGTTCCAACCTAAAGACTTAATTACCTCCTAAAGGCCCCCTCTCCAAATACCATCATATTGGGGATTAGGATTTCAACACATAAATTGGGAGGGGGGACGAGGGAGCAGGGTATATAATCATTCACTCCATAGCAGAAGGACTAGGGAAGGGCTCATTCTAAAGAAGTGTTGTGATTTGTAAGTACATTTTTCATGTGAATGTGATATTAGAATTGGATTTCCAGTGGAAACATTAACATTGGAGATAATAATATTTGATTGATAAAACCAGAAATCACAGGGATTATCATGAGATAAGGAATCATAGTAGAAAGACTACCCATGAAAACCTTGGAAGTGTGTCCTCATAATACCAAATGTAATCACTGAATAGAAAGTTACAAATCTAGAGGTAATGTAGATCTTAACAAGTAAGGGAAATTACAAAAAAGATGGAAATCTGTGCATTTAGATAATTTTCTTAGACAAAAATCCATCCTACAATATGATTTGTGTGTAGGTTACTGATTAGAGTATGATTCAATTTAAAAAAGTACAAAAATCTTCCTCTAACCATGCATTAATCTAGGCATCAAGGACACAGATTATGTATCACTACTTTTAAGAAGTCTGTCCAGCCCTGGCTGGTTTGGCTTAGTGGATAGAGCGTCGGCCTACAGATTGAAGGGGTTCCAGGTTCCATTCCAGCCAAGGGCACATGCCCAGGTTGTGGGGTCGATCCCTCCCAGTAGGGGATGTGAAGGAGGTAGCCAATAGACTCTCTCTCATCACTGATGTTTCTATCTCTCTATCCCTCTCTTTTCCTCTCTGAAATCAATAAAAATATATGTATTTTTAAAAAGTCTGTCCAGAACCTCCAAGTTAAAACCCTCCTTTCTGTTAAGTATTATAAACACCTCTTTTGTTTTTCTTATAACATGGCATTATATTTGCTTTCTTATTTGTTTCTCTTCACCACAGTGTTCTTTTCAGGAGCAAGAATATTGTCTCTTTTTTAATCTTTTAATTCTCAGTACATTTTCAGTACCTGAATCTAATTAATATACATATAAAATAATATTTGAATATATAAATGAATGTAGAATTTTGACTCAATAAATCATTTCTTAATTAGTGAGTTATTGACTAAATGAAATTGCTTATAACATAAAAAGGATCTGCGCATATGTGCATTATAATTGATTATCAATACCCACTTCTTTTACAAAGAACAATATTCTTTTTTTTATAACCTGAAAAGTAAATGGCTGATTTAATGGCAAATGTGAATTCCATCTAGTAAGAGGACACTAAAGAATTAGTTTTCTCTCAGGGTAGAAACATACCGGACTAATCCGTACCCTTTAAACAATGGCATCCCTAGAGTAACACAATATGGTACATCACACTACTTCAACTTGATCAAAATATTTCTTAGTAGAAAGTAATTACTTTTCATCTATTTCCATGCTCATCACTAAAAAGCCCCATTCAAGTTCTTCATCTCCTCCTTTATTCAAGAAGAACCTGCTGAGTCCCGGGCCCTATTCAGGCTCTCAAAATATATCTGTGAACAAGATAAACCAGCTTTTCTGCTGTCATGGAACAGATTCTAGCAAAGAAAATGAGAAAATAAGCCATATGCATGACATCTGATTACATTTTGGGAGCATATTAAATGTGAATGAGTGCTCTGGGACAATATACAGTTTGGTATGGGCAGGGGGAAGGCAGGTGTTGAGGTGCTATGTTGCAAATTAAAATAGGGTGATCATGTGAGGGCTCATGGAAAAAGTGATATTTGAATCAAAACTGTAAGGGATTGGAGGAATTAGAAATATAGATTATTCCAGACAGAGGGACCAAAGCAGGGCAAAGAGAGCATGCCTGACCTGTTAGAAGAAAAGGCAGGAGGCCACCAGCAGGCTAGAGTAATGCAAATAGACAGAGTCAGTAGGCTTCAGATAAAATGGGTCTTCTATGGCTTTGGCTTTTTTTTCTCAGTGAAATGGGGAGCTATGGAAGGTTCTTGAGCATAGGGGTGACAAGATTCACACTGACTGGTAGAATAGTTTGAAGGGCAAGAATGATGTCATGGAGACTAGAGGAAGGCTACTGCCTGAGCCCAAGAGGAGAACATGGGATTGTCAGATCAGTGGCAGCAGATGTGGCTAGAAGGTCAGAGTCTGTATAAAATCTGAAAGTTAACAGGATACTGCTAAGTGAGTTACCAGTGTGGACCTACGAACAAAAGAATATATACTCTGCATAGATGGCCAATCCCAATAAACCAAATATGTTTAATATTAAAAATTATGACATTCATAGTCTTAATTAATCTTCTTTGAATAAGTTATTTCTCAGGGCTCGATTCTCCGTGGATGCATTTGTCATCTACACAGCTTCGAAGACTAACTCTGAAGTGATAATCACCCCAACCCTCTAAAGAAGACTGACCTAAAACAGTCAAATAATTGGATCACTTTTTCCCTTTACTGTAATAAAAAGAAGTCTCTCCCCCACTTGAACAGGAGTAGTTAGAGGAAAGTGCAGAAAGCATTTACTGTATAGCTATTCACAGTGACAGGCGCCTTTTATGTAGTTGAAAATCTTTGATGTTCAAATTATCATTTTTCTACTTTTATGTGATCAGAATAAGAGATAAAACAATTTCACTGATGTTTGAAGACTGTAAGTCTATTACAGGAGAGACATGGTGTGGCTTGCCAACAGATTAAATAACTGAAGAAACAAGATGAAACTGACCAAAGCGAAGCAGGTCGAATGTCAGGTAGAGGTTTTAAATGGTCGGGTCAGAAATGAACTCTCGGGAGAAAGTCGTGTAGCGGGAGCTATTTAAAGGGAGACCAGTGGGAGCAGTTCAGAGCCCACAGAGGCAGCCGGGTAATGAGAATGGATGATAGGGCTCCATAGGTCTCCAAAGCTCAGACCAGCGGTTTTCTAATCTACCAGTCATTTCCTCTCCGCCCCACCCTACCCCACTGGGGCATTTTTCTTCCAACCTGCTTTTTATGTCAAAACATCTACCTCTGAAGTGGAAGAGAATTCAGTCTCTCCTGCTGTGTGTTCCCCTTCTCCTGGCAGGGGTTTTTGTTCTCTGCCTCCCCTTCGGATGACAGGAAAGTCTGAATGGAGCAGATAACCTTTGCATTGACATTGCTTTGGGGAAGCACTTCGAAGGCCCTTCGCTTTTTGAGTTTCTGTGAGGCACTCTCTCCTGGTGGAGCCCCAGCTCCTGAATCTCTGCACTAAAAGCTCAGCGTGCCTCTGAACCTCTCAGAAGCAAAGGGCATTGATGGAGATTCTGGGCAGCAGCTCGGGGTGCTCAGAAGTCGCCCATTTGTTCAGAACAATTAAAGACAATGAGGTTAGTAACGTTGAAAATTTCCGAAGTGTAGAGGTCACTAAAGAAGACAGACTTGGTTGGCCTTTGTCAATGAAATCACAGTTGTTTCTGGTGTTTGGAGGTTCGCATAGTGTAGTAGGAAAGATCATTGCACTAGAGACCCTGAAGTCTTAGCGAGGTTTAAGTCTCAGCTCTGCCAGTTCAGCAAGTTACCTGTCTTCTCTTCTCAGCTCTCTCATCGGGACAGTGGGGCTGATGGTAATAGACCCTGACTTCAGAGGCATGTTATGAGCATTAAACTGATTATTATGTTTTAAAAACAGAAAAATGGCTGGCACATGAAATGTGCTATATAATTTTTGGTATTATGATGATTTTCTTTTCACGCCACAAGGACTCAACAGACACATATTGGCTGTGGTATTGTTCTAAGTGGTGTGCTGGGGAGGAAAATATTATATTGTTGAATTTTCAAAAATAATTTAAATCATTTAGATATCTGCATTTCATTTAGCATATAAACTTTTTTATAAAATAACTGGTTATTTTTTATAAAATACTTTTGCTTTCAAAGTAATTATCTTTATTTCTTTATGTTTCCTGTGATGTTGAATTTTAGAAAATCATATTACTTTTTAATATGAATAGAATCTAAATTTGGATCATTCTCCAACCTAAAACTTTCAATATTTATCTACTGGGTCCAGTTGGTTTTACATATGCACTCACAACTTACAAAGCGACTTATATCAGCCTATTTTCTTCTTGAGAAGAATTTCTAAATTTCCAGAAAGTTCTCCTATCTCTTGAGTTGCTGCTGTTTCTACATCAGCTTCAGCATGTATCCCGTGCTTTTTTCTCTTTAATTGGGATCCTGAGTGGGGGAAGACTAGGGTCAGTTCATGGACAAATTAACAGAAAAGAGAGAAGGATGTTATAAGAGAAACCTAAAGCCTCAAGAAAGAGGTTCACTGTGTGCTTAAATTGACAAAATGTATTCAACTTTCTGGGTTTTAAGATGACTCAGTTAATTCCAAGAGCTCCCAAAGACATTTAAGAAAGTTGAAGGATTTTAAAAGAAATTATCATGTGAGTATATAAATTCTCATATAGTAATGAAAAATGTCTATTTAACCATTCCTTTGTGTAGTACTTCAATAAATTTAAAAATGAAAAATCAAGTCAAATTAGTGTAGTTGAATCTACATGGTGTAACATTAAAGAACATTCAGCTAATCCATATAAAAAAATTCAAAAATTTACCCAAAGTAGCCCTAGCTAGTTTGGCTCAGTAGATAGAGCATTAGCCCATGGATTGAAGGATCCCAAGTTCAATTCCAGTCAAGGTCACATACCTTAGTTACAGACTCCTTCCCTGGTTGGAGCCAGTGTGGGAGGCAACCAATCAATGTGTCTCTCTCACATCGATATTTCTCTGTCTCTCCCCCTCCCTTCCACACTTTCTAAAAGTCAATGGGAAAATATACTCAGGTGAAGATTAACATCAAAAAAATTTACCAAATATCTTTCCTTTTTATAAATTTTTAGCAAATTTAAAAAGTCACATTTAGACATAAACATACACAAGTTTTAAGTGACATCAGAGAAGTGCACTTGTAACTGAGAATCTAAAAAAGGAGTGGCCACATCTAATTCCAAAGACCGAGAGAGGCCTTCTGAAGGAGATAGTAATCTGATTTAAATTACCTCAAAAATTAATAGGATTTGACAGGTACAATTGGAAAAGAAAGCGAAAGAATAGGAAAACAAGAAAAAAAGTTATAAAATTTTGGGATCTTGACAATTAAAATAATCTAATTTTGTAGAAGTGCTTCATGTAAGTAAGTGAATTATAAGAACTATGACTAGAAAATTATATTGAAGTGCAAAATTCATAAGGTACTACAGTCTACATGATTATGTTTTATCTGGATAATGATATAAAACTCATAACATCATGATATCTAAATCACACAAAGAAACTAATGTATTACTGCTTAATAAGTAAACAATAAATTCAAAATATTTCAAATTTGACAATTGGCTATGAATATAGCTATACATAAGTAAGAGCACAATGTGTGTTTATGTCATATAATTTCAGCTAACTAGAAATATTTCTGAATTGGCTAGCCATTTCAGTGCTTATTTTTGGCATTCAGTGGTATTTCAATTATTTTCTCCTCAACTATACACTAAGCAACTAAAAGTAAGGTCAACACAAAAGGAATTTGGAGTTGGGCATTTGGAGAGTGAATTCTTAAATATCTCCTCTGTATTTATACTACTTTTGTTAATAAGTTAAATAATTAAGCACTGACTATGGATAAAAGAAAATAAGTACTCATGAAATATTACAGCATTATATACAGTAAAATATAAATAATGTGCTAATAATACAAAATGTTAAATATTCATTCTTTTATATTTTGTAATCTAAATCCAAAGCATACAACTATATTATATTTATTAATATATTTTCCTAGAATTACACCTTGATAAAATACTTATTTGTCTCACTGTTCTAAATATACTCTGATATATGTATTCGTAGTTCTACCAGCATTTTTCTTCATGCCTTGTCCTTTTTGTGTGTGTTATAAATAAATGTCAATTTTATATATCACATTGCCTATAAAAAATTATGTTGGAAAGCACAAGAGAGAAGATGCTTGATTTCAAATAAACA
Organism: Myotis myotis; assembly: GCF_014108235.1. NCBI lineage: Eukaryota > Metazoa > Chordata > Mammalia > Chiroptera > Vespertilionidae > Myotis > Myotis myotis. Next base: position 201,132,487 of record NW_023416324.1, on the reverse strand, counting down.
CTAAATTTTAGTACTCTATAAAGAACTAGAGGCCCGGTGCATGAAATTCGTGAACTCAGAGTGATCCTTCAGTCCGGCCTGTGCCCTCTCGCAGTCCAGGAGCCTTCAGGGGATGTTCAACTGCCGGCTTAGGCCCACTTCCCAGGCCTAAGCCAGCAGTCAGACATCCTTAGTGCTGCTGCTCGCCAGCCGTGAGCATCTGCCCCCTGGCAGTCAGTGCGCATCATAGTGACCTGTCATTCTGCTGTCCAGTTGATTTGCATATTAGCCTTTTATTATATAGGGTTACATTTCAATAAAATTAGATTTATCTACTATTTCATTTGTTTTATATTTTGTTACATGATTCTTATTTTCTGTCATAATGTCTGAACTGCAAACTAAGAATTAAACTATTTAAACTCCCCTAAAAATTTTTTCAAGTTATGCTTACCCCAAAAACTCTTTCCACACTTCATATGACTAAAATCATTGGTTGGAATAATAAATTTCAGATCTGAGAGTCCTTTTTGCAGTAACCTGAGCTATTTAGAAAACTTTTATGTGGATTAGCATGCTATCTGCTTCTCTGTGATCTGATTAGTTATCATTCAAAGAAATATGGAAGATGAAACCATTATAAAATTAGGTGATTTCTTATTTAGAAAAATACAGTACAGCCAATGGACTACAAATCTGATGGTCTTCGAAACTCTTGACTTTGTCTTCAAATCTGTAAATACTTGCATGTATCAGGAGTTACTCCACTGCTATCTCTAAATGATCTCATGGACTGACGGTCTCTAAGGAGTGAAATAATTAAAACATCTAATCATCTAATAAATGGGAAATAAAGAGGTATCTGGACGTGATAATATGATAAAACAATCACATCAAGCCAATCAGGAAGACAGACTTTGATATGTTCTTGGTAGTGCTCCAGTGCAAGGCTCTTGCTTTATAAATGGAAGGTCCAGAGTTGAGAAGTGACTTTCCTAAATAACTATTTGTTGTGCCAGAGACGGTGCCTTCTGGGTTTCAGTCTAATGTCCGTTGTGCTCTACCTACATATATTTCCTTAGATTTTCACTTTAAAGTTGTTCTTTTCTGTTTATGAATATCTCATGTAATGAAAATACACATATTTAAGTGAAGAAAAACTTTTTTTGTTGGTTTTACAGGATTTTACATTTCCACTCCAACTGGACCAGGAGGGAGACGAGAAAGAGTAGGACTTTTAAGCCTCCCTTTGAACCCCACTTTGGAACCAGTCTGCCTTAGTTTCTGGTATGCTGTGGCCCCGTGTTAAATACCATATTATTTAATGGGTAACATTGCCTTTCTCATGTTGCCAGGCTCAGATTTCTCTAGGATGTTATCCCAAGTGTCGATGAATTCGCCATTACTTTTCCAATTGATAAAGAAGTAAGATGTTGGGAGACTCCCCACCCCTTCTCCATCAACTCCCTCACAAGGGGAAAAGGGGTATTTCAAAGACAGTTACAGATTTAGAAGAACCCATAAATGCCTTTATTCTAATGTTGTAGGAATCCAGTCATTTTTGCTTGTTTCCAAACTAGGTATCACATGTATGGCGAAAATGTCTATAAATTAAGCATTAATATCAGCAGTTACCAAAACATGGAGAAAATCGTTTTCCAAAAGGAAGGAAATTATGGAAATAATTGGAATTATGGACAAGTAACAATAAATGAAACCGTGGAATTTAAGGTTGGCAAAATATTTTGTGTTTTAAAATCATTTATTTGTATTCTAAAGGTGGTGATGTAATTATAGTTTATGGTGACATAATGAAAAACAATTTATTTTCTAAATATAGCAAAGACCCTTTCCTAATCCATCTTCTATTTTTAATCTTTGAATGCCTCTATTTTTACTTATTCATTGACTTATTAAAAACCACTTATTGGGGAACAATTCGCTTCAGGATAGTACTACTTATAAAGAGCCATACAATCCATGGAAACTTTGTAAGATATTTCAGCTTTTTTCAGCAATATCCTAGCACAAGCTAACTGTATCCTCCTATGACCCTGCCTAATTAGACTTCCAACTTTTTACAAATACCACCCATATCAGCCATGCATTTTTCTGGGGAATATCCTTTCCTATTAGCACATCCACACCTGTCAGTATCCATCCACCCTGCCTCACTCTGACTTCATCTGCATTTTCTTTCAAAACAAATTCTATGAGCTGTGTCATTGGGAAATCTCCAATCATTTATTTCACATTAGGGTGAGTTAATTTTTCAGATAACAGCTTAATGCGTTCTCTTCCTAAAGGCATTTGTAATTAAAATATGGGCTGATATAGTTTGACCAAAGTAACAATGTTTTAATTGGGCAACTTCAGACAAGAGAGTGTAACTTTTAGAAGATGTATTTTTGGATCGACGTTGTCCTAGGAAGCCTTCAGTTTTCTCCTGTGACTTTGTATAAAGTGGGCGATAATCAATGACCCTCACGTGTGTTTCTTCCATCTTTCTTTCCTTTTTTCTTTTCTTTATTTTTTTGGATTCTCTCCTTCCATTCTGAGAAGTTTTTTCTCTCTCCATCTTTGGTGGCTTTATGATAATTCAGGGAAGGGTAAAGGAAATGGAACCTCAAGGGAACACAGGAACGAGCAGAAGCAAGGACGTAAGCACTGCAGTGGCTCATCAAGCAGGGTGACAGCTTGAAATTCTACAAATATTGTCACCTTGGTCTTGGCACTTTGTTGTGACATGTTGAACAAATCATGTATGTGTCTTTGAAATTCAGCTTGCACAAACATGAAAGGGGGGGGGGAATCATCTTGATTTGGAATAGCACCAGCCATGAAGTAGGTGGAATGAATGAACAAATGCATGAATAGATGACTGTATAATAATGTTGGGAAAATGAAATAAGATAAAGTATAAAGTGTGTACCTTGCATAGCAATTGGCATATAACAGATATTCAGTTATAGTTATTTATTTCATATGGACCTTTCTCTCCAGTCTAGTTCTGTGTCCTTTGGGCATCACCCTCACACAGTATCTCACACCTTTTTTGGGTAAACTACAACCAATATCAACTGGCCCTAAATGATCAAATTATACTCATATTTTCCCCTGCCCCCCTCTTCCCAATGTCAGTGATCGAATCAGTGTATCTTCTCTGCAGGGCTTATATGCTCTGAGAAGGAAGACAGCTACTTGGATATCTAATATTGTTGGAGGAAGAATCCGGAAGAAGTTTGCTTCCCCCTGTTGGACATTGTATATATAATACAGAATACAGTGGAGTAGGACAGCATCGAGAGAGAGAGAGAGAGAGAGAGAGAGAGAGAGAGAGAGAGAGAGAGAGAGAGAAACTGTGGCAATGTTGCCTAACTCAGAAGGGAGACACTATTGAAAATTTAGACTAATGTGAACACAGAATAAGGGAGCTGGGTGCAAATGAAAGACCTTGAAAAACATGATCCACCAACGTTTCCCTGTGCAGTAACCTGTTCTCAGATATTTGGAGATGGCAGTACTGGTTCTGCAGAAAATATTGGGCCATTAAGAAGAACCAAGTCAGAGCATGCTGGAGTGGAAGCCTTTCACATGCCTCTCTGAATTACAGGTGTCCTTTAGTGCTTTTAAAAACAAGCTCCTGAGTGATATCGCGTTGGATGACATTAGCCTAACACGTGGGATTTGCAATGTCAGTCTTTACCCCGAGCCAACTTTGGTTCCAACTCCTCCACCAGAACTTCCTAGTAAGTAGCCTTCATGTGTGTTTTCCCTAATTAAGTCATTAATATTTTCAGGAAGATCTTTCTTTGACTTTTTTTTATCTTGGTCTAATATTTTTTCACTGGAGATCTAAGACTTTACAATATAAGTAAAGTGGAAGCCAGCAAAATATTACATATTATATACATGAAACCATAATTAAAATCACTCAGTACATTGTTGTGCATCACCTTTTTTTTTCTTTTTTTCTTTTTTTTTTTGCATCACCTTTTTGAGACATTTTTGTTTTTGAAAATAATGAAGGGGTTATACATAAATTCCTTAATATTTCAAACACTCAGTCAAATTTTATAAATATCTACTATGGACAAAGTACCATATAAGAAATGTGAGATGTAGCAATAACCATTGATACATGGAAAAATAAACATATAATTAATATAAATAAAAATTAAAAGCAAAAACAAATTATAATTATTAAAATCACTGCTGGTTTGAAAAATAATTCTTATGGGTACCAAGTATTAGCAATATCTTGCTATTTTGATATTAGAATCATTTAAAACAATGGATTTCTTTTGTAATCCTTCCTGCCAGCATTTTCTTCTGTTCATCAGTAAGTCGTCAAGAAGAAAACAGTTTTATGTGGGAACAACATAGTCATAAGCTTGATATTTTTAAAGTAACAAATCTCTTTATCTAAAATAGGAAATTTGAGGTCATTTTTGTACATAATATTATATACAGAAATACAACTTTAAATATTATTTCCCATTTTAAAACTTCATACAAGCCACACTGTCCTCATATCTATTCCAGTCAAAAGAGAGAAAGAAAATACCTCAGTGCCAAGGAGCTAAGATATCCCTGCATATTTTAACCACAGGGAAGCTTAACCTATCTGATTTTAACATATAAACTTCCGAATTTTCCCAGAGAATACTCGTTCCAGTTTCCAAATGGTTCGCTGCAGGGCAATATTTAGCACAGCAGAAAATGTTAATTGCCATCAAATGCATTCCGAACAATTTCATTCTAATGCCATTTGCAATTGGTTCGGTGAAATTCTGATTTGAACAGAGCTTTCCTGGTTCCAGATCACTGATTTGTTTCAGCAGAAATAAAAGGAAACCTTGGCTGACTGGCTAATAGCCTTTCTTTAGTTCTTATTGTGCATTTAAATAAGAAAGTAATCCCAGAAAAGTAACTGAGTAGAAAAAATCCCTTTCCTCCCATATTTTCAGGGATACCCATTGTGCCCAGTATGGGGACATGTAAGTCCCATTTTCATAATTTCAGGAATTCTTCCATTTTATGACTTCAGTTGCTCTATGATTGATTCTTGCCCTGTGACACAGGCACAAATCATTTAAATGTAGGTATTGTATTGAGAACACTTTAAAAAGTAAACATGTCATTACACAAATATCATGCTAATTTGCAGCACAATTGGGATGACTCCTGACAAAACACCTACTAAATAGAATAGGTATATACAAAACAAATCCATATTTTAATCTGCTGACTTGTTTCTGTGACTGTTAAAAGTAATTAAGGGGGGCCCTGATCGGTTTGGTTCAGTGGATGGAGAGTCAGCCTGCGGACTGAAGGGTCCTGGGTTCGATTCCAGTCGAGGGCATATATGCCTTGGTTGCAGACACATCCCCAGTGGCGGGTGTGCGGAGGCAGCTGATTGATGTTTCTCTCTCATCAATATTTCTGACTCTCTATCTCTCTCCCTTCCTCTCTGTGGAAGATCAATGGAATATATTTGGGGGAAAAAAGCAATTAAGGGGGGGAGAAAAAAAACTATAGTTTTAGCTATTTTAATAGTCACCCTTTATTTCTACAGGTTTTGCTCTATTTGGCCACTATTAAGCCATTTTCCATTTCCAAAGACAAAACAAATGTTTACTTGTAAAGTTTTAGAGGCATGGCATTATACTTAGAGCTAAATAATCTAATTTTGATTCTTCATGTAGAAATGAATCAGTACCTATCTACCTCTCTTATAATTGACTAGAGGCCCAGTGCATAAAATTCATGCACGGATAGGGTCTGTAGTGGCTGCCGGCTGCTGGCTGCTGGCCAGGGCCTCCCTTCCCATATTTCAGCAGAACTACTTGCCTTTTGTATTATTATGTGACTTGATATTCAAACTCCTAGCAAATGCATATTAAGTTTACTCATATACTTTGGTATAAGTGTGTTTTGGGATACTTTATTTTTTTATCTTTTTACTTTTAAAATGAATAGCCTACTTGTTAGAGTTATTGGCTGTATTGCTATTACAAGTACAATATAAACCACAAGGAATGACAATTGAACTTTATTGTCATAAATTGAATACAAATATTACCATTATGGCTGGGCCCTAGAACCTGTCCATAGAAATATTTATTTTCATAAACTAAGCACAGATTTGGATGAGAAATTTTATATTGCAACTTTAACTTTCAAAATATTTCCTGCAATACTGTATGACTGTGTATTACTATGATAATGATGTTTATTTTACCAAACATTTTTAATTTGAACCCTCTTATTGTAAATGAAAGTTGGGCTGTCCACCTTTTCACCTGAGAGTAAATGTCTCTACATTGACACATATCTCATGCATGTCAGAGGCCCCTATTTGGCATAGTAAGAATTTAATCAAAAGAACAGCTCCAAGAAAAAATAAATGAAAGAGTTTAACAAGTGTGGTGGAATTGAGTTCCCTGTACCAGACAGGCTGTTTAGCTCTTTCTCTGTATGGAGGTGGTTTATCTAATAACACAGCATTACTGATATCCAGAATTACATTTCATGAGTCTTTGGCTCCTCTACTAAGAAGCACAGGCTACATTTCCATTACAGCAACACCCCATTAAAATAAACGGTGTCATCATATGTAGAATGGGTGAAAGTGCTTTTGTCAATTCTTCCTAGTTATTTGTATTCAGGGTAATTGAAACTTGTTATCAAGTTAAGGATCAGAGATGTATCCCACTGGTTAGTTATTTGATATATTTGAAATGCATTTCAAAAAGTACTTCTTAAGTATTTTAAAGGAATGAATTTTCCAAGACTTCTGTTCAACGGAGAAATGCTATCTAAATTGCCTGCCTTGACAGCTTAACAGCTACACTGGGCAACATTTGGGTTCTGGGTGTATGTTTATTTAAGTCCTACCTACTCATTGACATATAATGTGCTGTTAAGTGTTTAGTTATGTGAAAATTCAATACAGTCTCTAAAATGTCAGCCAGTAGGACTAGCTGATTTTGAAATTCTTCTATTCCCTGAAGAGAAAATGAGAATGATCATCAAAAACAACAAACAAAATAAAACAAAAACCCCACTAGCCACACTGACCATGGCTGAACTTGTGAAGTAGGAAGAACTGGTTTTCCCCAGTCTTCACTCTTCAGTGTTTTTTTTTTGTTTTGTTTTTATCTCTATAGTTACACTCTCTTCTCCCTGGGTTTATTGTGAATTGAAGGAAATTCATGGCACTTAGATTCATTAAAATTAAGTGAATGGGAGTTAAGAGGTTGTAGTAGATTCTTCGACAGAAACCTTTGCATGGCAATTATTCACAAAATCAAGGAGGGGAATGCCGCTGTGGGAGCATCGATTTCCTCAGCCTCTCTCACCCTTTCCAGGGGGAAACCTGTCCTTATTCCCATTATCACTCTTTCTATGTCTCAGATACCTTCTTCCGTGTCCTGTGTACAGGGCTCTCCTCCCTTTGGATCTATTCATGATCGACCTTGATTGTTAGTGCTTTCATTTATGTTCCCTTCTTCCCTCCTTCTCTGTCTATACCCATCAAGAATATGTCATATACACATCAAGCGCCACTTATTGAGGCTCGGTCTAAACTCTGCCCGTGGCTCAGACCAGATGGTCAAAATGATTCAGAGTTTAATCAACCCAATAGGAGATAGGAACCTGCTGTGGGATGAACTTGTGATTAACTGAGTTGAAGTTTTGACTTTGACACTAAGTGAATGTATACAGCGTTAACAAGCAATTGAATACCTCAAATGCTCAAGTCATCCATTTAAAATAGAAACAGTAGTTACCTAATTTACAAGTATGCATTGAAAACCAATACTGAATATTCCAGGTAATATGTAGGCAATTGTCATAAATTATGTCTGATTTTTAAAACAACCTTGAAAATCTCTAATATGTATGTATTCTATATATGAGAAAGCCAAGGCTTGAACAGACAAATAACTAATTCAGAGAGGCTATTTTATTTTATTTTTTAAATATATTTTCATTGATATCAGAGAGGAAGGGAGAGGGAGAGAGAGATAGAAACATCAATGATGAGAGAGAATCATTGATCAGCTGCCTTCTGCGTGCCCCACGCCGGGGATCGAGCCTGCAACCCGGGCATGTGCCCTAGGTCAACGTTCAACCACTGGGCCACGCCAGTGTGAGACAATTTTAATCCACCAGCTCTAATACATCTTCCCAAATACCCATGTTCTTTTCCCAAGTGAGACAATGTTATGGAAACATTTTGCAAAAGATAATTTTTGTAAGAAGTTTTATTATTCTTGCTAAGCTCATCTGGTTTCAGGCAAGCCTGGCCTAGGGGGGATGTAAGGTAGACCAGGTCCTGCCACCCTGCAGAACATGGTAGGTTGGCAATGATGCTACTCTCAAGCTACAGCCACTGCCTCTCTGTCCCATCAGGTACAACATGAACCCAAATCTAAGAGGCTTATTACAGACATATTCGGAAGATGCACATGACTTTCCAAGGATCTGCGTAAATAAGACAGATGATATATAAAAGATGGATGAAAAAAAGAGGGAATGACTGAGGCATTGCCATAGGTGTGGAGATGTTTAATCATCCCTCCTATAATCTGATTTCTATTTTATTGGGAGTGAATAATTCCAGTGGAGAGCCTGCTTTAATGATAAGAAAATATATACTTATCCTAGTTTTCCATATTTTTCAAATTAGGTTACTCTTATTCTTTTGATCGTAAATGTAATAATAAAAATAAGAATTGGGATACTAACAGTAGTTTATGAATTGTTACATTAGAATTTTCTTCTAATAAGCAAGAAGATGACAATATAAGTATGCTAAGAATTATAAATTTAACCTACCTACTTAAAGCATCATACTTTTAAATGGAAATCTGGGCTCTCTTTTGCTAATAAATTTGCATTAAGCTCAATCCTAACTTGTCTCCGGGACAGTGTTGGGTAACAGGCCACTCTATGGCAATTATTAAGCAAGTGGAGTTTCAGTTTATCTCCCTTTTCTGACAGTCAAATGCCTCAATAAACAGGATGGTGAGGCTTCCCCTCTACACGCTCCCCCACCCCCCAAAAAAAGGAGAAAAAAGAAAAATGGCAAGATTAGTGATTTACTAGCCTCCTCATAAGAGAGTGGCAGATATAAGATTTGTTCCAATGTGATCATTTTCTTCTGTACTGCAGAGGACTGATACCTTACTCATGCAGTGTGTTTATAAAATACGTTCAGCAAAACTATTTCTTGCCCAAATAATTCTGGAAAATGCTATACACTATTATGCCCTCCACAAAGAACAGTGGAATATTTAAGGTTTTGTGACATTCTTCAGTAAAGAGACCTGTTTGCCTGTGTTTTTCCTATACTTAAGTTGCAAGATTTTCCCATCCACATACTCTAAAATGTATCTGTCAAAACCAAGAAATGTAATTGGAAATTTTCTAGCAAATAGTATTATCTCCCTGAAATTAACATTACGTTACTAATGACTTTTCATCGTTTTCCTTTCCAGCGGACTGTGGAGGACCTTTTGAACTGTGGGAGCCAAATACAACATTTACTTCTATGAACTTTCCAAACAACTACCCTAATCAGGCTACCTGTGAGTCATCTCTTTTCCAGGCCATGGCAAACAACTGTACTGTATTTATCAAAGTGTCCCCTTGAGGCAGCGAAGTAGATTACAAAGGTGTTACATCTGGATACATCTACATTTATGAGATTGCTTAATATAATGATAACGACAAGAATAACAATAATAAATTGCTATTTTAAGCAATTATTTCAGGTGCTCTATTAGTGCTTAATATAATTTTTTCAGTCACTTCTCACAACAATTCTTTCAAGCAGGTGCTATCCTATCCTATATAGTAACAGGGTAGTATGCAAACTGACCCTAACAGCAGAATGACTGGAAATGGCTGGTCACTATGACACACACTGACCACCAGGGAGCAGACGCTCAATGCAGGAGCTGCCCCCTGGTGGTCAGGTTGCTCTCACATGGGAGGAGCTCTGCTCAGCCACAAGCCAGGCTGATGGTTGCCAGTACAGCGGTGGTGGTGGGAGCCTCTGCTGCCTCCTCAGCAGCGCTAAGGATGTCTGACTGCAGCTTAGGTCTGCTCCCTGCTGGCAAGTAGACATCCCCCGAGGGCTCCTGGGCTGCCAGAGGGATGTCTGACTGCCAGCTTGGGCCCAATCCCCTGGAGAGTGGGCCTAAGCCAGCAGGTGGACATCCCCCGAGGGATCCCAGACTGCGAAAGGGCACAGGCCGGGCTGAGGGACCCCCCCCCCCCCCCCCGAGTGCACAAATTTTTGTGACCGGGCCTCTGGTTACTGTTATATTTCTCAAATTTAAAATGGGAATCAAGTCAGTAAGTGAAAGAGCCAGCCTTACTCCAGGTACTCTCTCTCTCTCTTTAAAAAGAAAAAGAATAGTTTATTTATTTTTAGAGAGAGAGGGAGAGAGAGGGAGAGAGAGAAACATCCATGTGAGAGTGCAACATCAACTGATGCCTCCTGCACACCCCCCACCAGGGATTGGGTGGAGCCCACAACCTGGGCATGTGCCCTTGACTGAGAATTGAACCGGCAGCCTCCTGATACATTGGACAATGCCCAACCAACTGAACCACTATGGCCAGGGCCAGATACCACTCTCTTAGTCACTGTCTTTGATTATACATATGATGCCTATGGTGTATATAACAAGGTGGCAATTCCATAGAATAAAGTCAGTGAAAAGTATAAACAGCAAAGAGTCAATTGTAACATCCTCACCTTTTGTAGATATAGCCTAGAGCCAATAAAGCAGCTAGAGTAATGTAATTAGACCCCCAGTAATAATAATAATAATAATAATAATAATAATAATTACTAAAAAAAAAAATCTAAGTCTAGTGAGAAGATGGGTTAGCTGAAACTGCACAAATTCTATCTATAGATCATTACTCCTAAGTGGAGAAGTTCATTAGAGCTGGATAGAGATTGTGTTAAAGATGCAGTTCCCAGCTCCTCCTGCAAAGATTCCACTTTGGTGGGAGAAAAAGACATGTTTTTTCCCATGGCCACACCTGGTTAGCACCATGGATCTAAACAGAGACTTCTACCAGTGAAAGAAATGGCCCCATAACAGTGAAAAATGTGCTGTTAGAAAATGTCAACTGTTCTTGCTTCAAATGATCCAGAGATAAGTATCACTTTCATAGAATAATAGAGTCACTATTTTAGGGAGATATCTGATTTAAAAATAATAAACAGCCATTAATTTAATTTGACTTGTTTGGGGAACCAGAGATTATCATCTCCACTTCACACTGAAGACATCTTTTAAACATATCACTTGTACAAAGTAATGCTTTGAAAAATCTGAAAACGGGCGGAACACTGAAAGAACAATTTGGAGAAATCTATTAAATGTATTGATTTATTCAACAAACATATACTGAGCACTTTATTTGTTAGGCACTGAAGTAAGTAAAGAAGAAACAAACATAATTCATTCTAAAGGAAGTTTCAGATAAATTGTCAGGGATTACAAAATGCCCAGGGTACTGTCATAATAAGGATAAAGGCAGAATGCTATGGAGGGACATGAAAGGTATGTAACACATGGGAAGTTCAGAGGTTAGGCGACATGATTTTTTTTCTTGAATCTTCAAGCAAAATTAAGGAGCAGTAAAAAATGAAATTGGGGAGGGAAGGAATCTTGCACCATGTTAAGCAGTTTGGATTTCATTCTGAGAGCACTGGGGAGACCTCCAATGGTTCACATGAAAATAGTGGCAAAATCAAGCTTGCATTTTAGATGAATCCATCTGGCTTGTAGGATCAGAGATAGACAGCAAGGAAAAAGAGCCATCAGCTTCACCAATTAGATAATGAAAAACAAGTGACTTAAACTCAGGGAGTTGCAATGGGGACTCAGAAGTAAATGAGACCAAGGGATTGAGGAGATGGTATTGGCTGGCCTGGGTGAATGATTGTAGTAGGAGAAAGGAGGTCAAGGAAGATGCAGAGGTTTCTGATGTAGACAACTGTGAGTGAATGATTAGTGGTGCCATTTACTGAGATAGGAAGGATAAGAAGAGGAATGAGCTTAGGGAGGAAATAATTCCGTATTCTGTTTATTACATGTATGAGTTTGGGATACATACATTCATACACAATAAATAATGTATCTACTTCAGAAGAAAAGTGCAGAAAATGAAAACTGGAAGTCATTACTACATCCAAGAAATGATCTTCTTTACGAGTGAATAAGAACACATACAAAATGAGGAAAGGACCTAGAACAGAATCTAAAGAATAAATTGTTTAAGGAATCAATAAAGAACAAGGAGTGTTTATTGATACTAAGGCTGGTAATGTTCTTTGGTGTGGGTTTTTTTTTTTCCAAAATGAACTACCAGTAAACAACATGTTTAAATAATGGCAAAATCACTTGAAGAAATAGCAAAGATTCCTTGTCCTACAAATTGCATTTTAATCACCCCATTTTCCTCTAAAATGAATCATGAGAAATAAGATAATGAAACTAGAATATTAATATCTTTGATGTTTATAAAATGTACTAGTAGATTGTAAGAGTAAAATACTATGTGTAAGCTTTGATTAAAGTATGCCACTTTTTGTAAAATAAAACAAATTCAGTTTCAGTAAATCACTTCAAATTTTACTGAAACTTTACTATAAATACTCATAACTAGACCAATATATTTTCTCACATACACAGAAAAAACAACAGTTTGGAGTATTGGTTTTCATAAAATAGAAAAAAAAATTATTTGAAAGTAATTTGAAATTCTCAAGAGAGTTGGCTTTTAAGAAAAATAAAAAGAAGCATGTTCTAAACTAAGTGTTATTATTTACTACTTTTCAGGTGTTTGGAATTTAAATGCACAAAAGGGAAAGAACATCCAACTTCATTTTCAAGAATTTGACTTAGAAAATATTGCAGATGTAGTTGAAATCAGAGATGGTAGAGGAAATGAGTCCTTGCTCTTAGGTAAGTCTGCAGTTTAAATATTGTGATGGTTGTATGGCTCAAGACGTTGGACTGATGGAGAGAGCATTTCTCAATAAATGTAATCATGCTTTTGGTTGCTACTAGCAGGTGTTAATTCCCTACAATAAGCATTACATCTTGGAGACTAAGAGCTAAGGACACCTGTTATGCAGTTTTCTATGTATTGTGTGCACATTAGGTGTGCAAAGATAGCTATGAAATCAAATTTTATTTCATATCAAACTAACAAAACAAATTGCATTCATTATTATTTTATTTTATTTATGTTTTTGCATTCATTATTATTTTGTCTCTAGTACTAGCTGCTTCTAATAAGTTTCTAAAAATGATTAAAAATCTGACCAAAGTTGGTTTTCCCCCATAATCTATTGTTCAGTAATTTTTAAATAAACGTGGGGAAAATGTACTATTCTAAAGGAAATTATTGTATCTAGACTATAAAATACATGTTAACCTAATAAAAATCTATCTGTCAAATATAATAGTTGATACCTTATTTAACTACTACCAATTTTTAAGAAAGATGTATCTCTAGCTAAGTCATATATTAAAGCACAAAAATGCGTAATGGGTCAACTGGAATGCATGAACAACACACTTCACAAGTAAAAGTGTTTTATAACTGTGCTTTGGACTCACTTAAACCATTTTCTATAAAATCTGGCCCGATGCAATCAGTTTGCAATCACATCTAAATTTGACCATTGAATGAAGACTATAGAGGGCACTTTCCACAGTAATGAAGGGGCAGAGTGGTGGCAAATGTTCCCTAGTTATACTAATCCAAAACCCATTACATGGGTTTCTTCTGCAAAATCCCACAAAGTTCTAGACTGAGAGCTTCCTGTGAAAGGCTTTTGAGAGACACACGCAGGACAAATAAGCAATGAAACAAGCAGTGAGGCCCGGAGGTCAGTGCTAGGAAGAATTGAGGAACTTCCCATGTGATTTTCTTATGTACAATTATAAAAACATTTTCGTCACATTGTCCTTCTAATAAAACCTTCAGTGTTCTCGTGATCTAAGAAAAATAATTTCTTATCATTTCATCACTTATACATACAAAAATTATTGAAAAGTAATAATTCCTGAAGGATCTCAGAATCCTACTTTTCACATTTGTAGGCAAACAGTTCTTTTGAAACAGAATTGCTTTCAGGGATCCAAAATATAAATTATTTAATAATACGAATGTATTTTTAATTTGCTTAAGCCTTTAATGTTTAGTAAAGAGTATTTCATTGTTTATGCAACCCCCAAATCACAGGAATTATTGCAAAAAAAATTTGAAAACTACCATTTAGATTTATATACTCTGTTTCTAATTAATCCATCCTTCAGATTAGGTGAATGATTCCACTCACAAAAAATGTCAAATAAGTTTGGATGAAGTTATTAAGGGAGACTATATTCTCCACTGTTTCATAACAGTCTTTAGAAGCATCCAAATACCCATTTTTCTGGGATAACATGAGCTTGAATAGTAGTGGTGCTAGTCAGCCAGAGAATGTTATGAGTAATTCGTCAATAAATTATAGAGCCACAGAAACCTCAAGTAATTTTGGAAAAGATCATTAGAGAAGTTGGCTTCCAAGAAGCAGTGCCCAGAATGTAGAAGAATGTACACATTGCATGGAACGGAGAAAATGGGTATATTTCTTTCTAGACCCAAAAGATCATCTCTTGTTTTCCTTTGGAGCAGCTGTGTACACAGGACCTGGCCCAGTAAAGGATGTGTTTTCAACCACAAACAGAATGACTGTGCTTTTCATCACTGACAAAGCACTGACTAAAAGAGGGTTTAAAGCCAACTTCACTACTGGCTATGGCTTGGGGATTCCAGGTAAGTGTACTTGGGATTACGTGTTGCATTGTAACTTTTGGAGCAAAACGATGAAAGCATATAGGACTTCAAGGCCTAAATACGTTTCAATGTTTGCATTCTATAAAACACTCATTCTCCTCATCTTTAACAAAGATTTCCTTCCTCCCTTTACATCTATTTAACCACTACCTGAATATGTTCAAAGCAGGAATCCACATTGTTTTTCAACAAATCTATTTGGCCCTTCGCTGCTGTGTGAAGAGTCAGTGGATTTTATTTACTGAAGTGGGCCATTTTAAATGTTAAAAATGGGGTTGTTGGCGCTGTGAGGAAGGAGGACTGTCTGTCACATACCCTTTGCCAAGAGCATTTTTAGAGAACAGCAGGGAGACAGGCAAGTGAGCTGTTTGAATGCCAACAACATCCAATTAAAAGATTAACATCATTAACTTCTTAGAGACAGGCAGGGTAAAGCCAGTTCTATGAAGGATGAAGGAATTTGATGCTGATTTTTGCTGGTATGCACAACCTTCTAACCTTCTATTTTTATTATATTCATGTCATAATTAACAGGGGGATAAAGAACAAAATTGTTTCCTGCCTGCTCATCACAGATACATCTATACCTTTATATTCATCTATAACTCTCCGCATTCAACAATCCACAGGGAACTTTTTCTCATTTGCCGCTCCTCTTGGACTATGATTTTTCTTATGCTACTGCCCACGGCTCTGTGGTTCTCTCTGGGTGCAAATACATCAGAAAGACAGAATACAGGTTACTGCCTCCATCTACCTTTCCTTTCCCTAGGAGAGCGTGGCCAGTTTGTCTTTAATTAGAATGTCTAGAAGAGAGGTAGGGTGGGAGCTTTGATCCTCATCCAGCCTATTATCCAATCCCACATCCATCTGTGCTAATACCTGTTCCTCCACTCACACCTGGCCTGGGCCTGTGACTGCATCACAGAAAGCTGTATGCTTTCAGCTTTGTAGCGAATATGAAAATTTACCTGTATTTTATCTACCCTCTCCCTGACTAGAAGCGACAACAATTGTGAGAGTCTATAATGGATGTGCAGGAAAAACATAAAGCCACAATTTGAAAACAATAGGCATTTCTAAAGGGAAAGAACCAATCAAAGCTAACAGTGAAAGGTATAATGGGGGAAATTTTTATAAATCCTGGATATGATTGAAGTGACGTAAAAATCACAAAATGTTACTGTGGGCTGTAAAAAATAATAAACAGGTCAGCGTTGTAACTTTCTTGTTTAAATTTTGAAATTTCAAAAGGAAGACTTTGAGTCAAAAGTTAAGCAAGCTTTATATATTGCTGATTTGATGATAAGTACTTAAAAACAGTAGAGTGATATTTCTAAGTCTTTGAGGAGGAACTGCTGCATTAAAAAATGTAGAGGCATATGAATGATATTGAATTATGTGCTCAGTTCTGCAAAGTATCTTCAAATAGAGGAAGCAAATACCTAATACCTACTCTACCGGAGGGGAGGGGCTCCCAACTTTTTTCTAAGAATAATGTCATGGAAAGAACTTTTGAAAGAAGTATTATATTTTCAAAGAAATGGAGGTGAACATTCAAACCAACTGAACTATAAAAAAATATTTCCAACCAAAAGGGAGAAAATTTATTCAGAACTCCAAACAATTGAAATGATTATTGGCCATTCCACCACCTGCACCAGAGAAAGCATCTAAAAACAAAATTTTAGAGATGGTTAGTCTTTAAACCTATATTTTAAATTTTAAGTGAGAAGGGAAGAAAGAAGTGGAAAAGAATAAGTAGTGAAAAGGCAGACAGCAATAAATCTCTTCTATTAAAAATATTACAGCCACTGGTTTTTATCAGAGTTGCATAATGAGATAAATACCCCACCAAGGATTTTGAAAAATATAAGCAATTTCTATTCTTGATAAAAGCCAAGAGAGAATAAACTATTGCTTCCAACACAAAATAGAGAACGGATTTTATGGTGTGGAGGTGGGTTATATTTGTTTGCCCTTTTGCTAGATTTCAGCTGCTATGATGATGTCATTTAGGAAGTAAATCATTTAGAGAAAATTCCCTTGATTGAAGTTAGAGCAGAGTCTTCCATGACCGTCGCTGTGTGGTGAGTATGCTGGGAATGTGTTTTCTCATTCCTCCTGGACACGGGACAGATGCTGCTGGGGAGCAGAAAATTGAGTGATTGAGTTGTCATCAGCACAATCTTCTCCCAGAGAGATTTTTAACGCCAAAAAAACTGAAAAGCAATTATAGGGCCAAGGAATTGGCAGCAGAAGATAATCAAGCTGGTAATGGAAAGAGGGGTTGGGCACACATATCTGTTTATATTGGTGCTCTGCTTGGCTGGTCATTTTGGGGAGTGTAAAAGGGCTATCATAAATGTTCAGCATTTTTGTGCTTCATTTATCTTCTGAGATATTTTTGGGACAACTTCCAAAGTCTGTATTTGAAATGTAAAACAAACAATTAGATGACATGTTTTTGTATCTCCTTTATCCTATTTTTAACATTTCCAATTACATTCACCTGGAATGTATGAAGTATAGATTTATTAAGATTGGTCTCCCACAAATGTCCCCTTGTTGCTCTTTTCTGATATCAAGAGTCTTCATTTGGAATTTAGCCGTACTTATCAGGCAACTGTGGACATGGCAGCTGATTACATTGAAGGTTTAGAGCCCTCTCTAGATTATGGGGCATGTGCCTTAGAGATCAATTCAGTTTCATCCAAAATGAAGCATATGTTGACTAAATGAGGCAGGGTTACTGGAGATTTCATAAAAAGGATATGGGGAAATTCATTTCTTAGCAGTATTTTTCTCTCTCACACCACTATGAGTATAAAACGATCAGAAATAAGATTTCAGAGACCACAGAGAATTAAACTTTCAAACTAAAGACTTTTAAATGAAGCTGAACTGCTATATGTTGTTGAAAAGAATAAGAATCCAACTCATGCATGTAAAGAAAATTTTAAAGAGTTTATTTAGATATCTCCTCAGAATTTATTACTTCTAGTCAGTTCAGTAACAATAGACCATTTTGCCCCATTCAGCAATTTTTCATTCAATGCATTCCTCTTACAGAAACAAGTTCATTTTTCTAGACTCCTAGCATATAACCTTTAACATCTTTAACTAGAGCACAAAAAGCAATTACAATTTTCAAATCTTTACAAATGTTATTATTCATATTTTAGTTCAGATATTTAAACTTCCATTCAACAAATATGCATTTTTCCAATTAAGTAAAACTTGACTATACTAGTAAAAGAGTAAAATTATCAATCAGTTTATCTATGTTAAATTATTGGCATTGAGACATAATGATTTTACATAATGACTTTAGCAAGCTATGAAAACAAAGTAATGAGATAATTTAAAAATAACTAGTGGTGACTAACATTCTATAAGTATATTAAGATATTTGATCATAGATATGTAATTAGGCCATCAACTCTTTAAATAAATATAATAAATATTAAAGTACAGATTTCAAGTAGAATATGGAAATATAAACACATGTACACCAAGTTTTAAACCTTCCATTTTCTAAAGGAGAATTAATACTAGAAAGATAAAATATAAAGTTAACTAAAATATTAATGTTTGCCTGTAGAATATTTAGTTGTCTTCACCCATTTATTATCTCACTAATCTGGTTAAAAATATGTGTTCATGAAACAAATTGATAATTACATTTACAAGAACCCCCTTAATAGTATTACATTTGATATAAATAACCTACTTCTCTCATAGGGCAAAGATTTGTAGAAATAACCAGCCAGGCCATGTCTTCCTTAAAATATTTTTTTATTAAGATAACTTAGATTTGGGTTGAAAAAACATAAATTTTCAAAGTTGAAAATAAGGTATGCAAATAGCTCCAAATATTGTTGTAAGATACCCAGAGGAATGGATTAGGTATGATTTCTTGTTGTTTATACGGTTATCTGGAGGGGAAAGAAATACAGTTGGCATCTGGAAGAAAAATATTAACAAAATTATTAATGCAAAGGATGACTTTTAAATGTTACTATTTTTGCTGTTAAGAATGTTATTTATTGAGTATTCAATGTATTCATATTAGTATGCTAAATACATTTTATTTTTTTAACTTACTTTCATGATACAATTAAGACATAAATAAGAGTTGTTTTCATTGGAGTCAAGGAAACTGATTCTTAGAAAGATTTTAATTTATTTGTTCCAGGTCAAAAATAAATAAAAAGGAAGTGGCTAAATTGCAGATCAAACAAAGGTCATATGATTACTAAGCCCATGGTTTAACCACCGTTCAACTTCAAATAAAATGTATTTAGTATATTAATATGAATACATTGAATGCTCAATGAATACAACTTGGTTGTGTTGGAGCACCCCTCACCTGCTGTGCTGAATGGCACCATATCCCCCTCTCCCACTTGCAAGTGCTCCTCCTCAATAATTATATGTATACTATTTTTTAGAAAAAGAAACTCTAATCATTTTTCTAAAATAACTTGAAATAGATGATGGGTACTGATAGTTGCTGAACCAGTTTTTTGGTTTTTGTGTGTGTTTTTTTAGTAAGTATACTATAACTATAGTAACTCTCTTTATTAGAGCGCATTAGTATTACCAGTGCTCTCAGATTTGGGGCTTCAACCTAGATTCTAAAGCCACACAAATGATTCTTTCTTTTCAAGTGTTGTTACGTTTGGTTGTCATAAATTGAGAAAGTCTGTGGAGATTAGTACAATTTAGCTTTGAAACCATTTTCACTTAAATTGTGTCTCAAAATCAAAATAATAGTTTATGATTAATTTTCTCTTATAACTTTTAAAATGCAGGTTTCCCTCTTCCTTATTTTTATCAAATGCTCTGGCTTCCTGATCATGCCTGTCCATGTGCAGTGCAGGGAAAGAGGCATTAGGCCCCTCCATACCCAACCACCATCTTCCTTCCAAATCCCACGTGGTCCCCCACAGACACCCTGATATCAGCATGTAGCTATGTCTCCTAAGCCATAATTCAAAAACACCTTGAGGGAAGCAAACCCTTCTCTCTGTGTCAGATTACAGTTGTCTCCTTAAAACCAAACAAACAATTCCAGCAGCACCCACTCCTTTCAAACAATGAATCTTTCCAGTAGATGTCTTTCTGCACAACTCAAACTCTGGAAACCAACGCCAGCCTCCAGAACTACTTAGTTCCTTCTTGTCCAATCTCTTCATTTTTCTCCTATTTCTTCATGTGCCGATAACATTCTATGACTCTAACGCTGCATTTGGAGTTCAACCCCCAAATTCCTTTCACATTATTGCAGAGTTCCCATTTCTTTTTTTACTACTTTTTCCCATCTGGCTACACTTTGAGTTTCCAGCCTGGTCCAACTTTGGTCCCACCCAAAGGCAACATCCACATTTCTATAAAATAAAGGTTTGGAGGTATCATTTTCACGGTGAAGCCAAGAGTTCTTTCTCTACTTGGGTAACACTCCAATGGTTGTTGTTAATATGTTCATTTTGGGATGGAGGAATTTATTGAAGAAAGATTAACAAAGATTTTGAGGCAGGGGTGTGTCATGACCCATGCTCTGACACCAAGGAGATGCTTAAGGTTCTGTCCACAGTCTTCTCAAGTCCTATCTCTGGCTTTGACCCTATTCTTTCTGAGACATTCTGAGCATCTAAGTGTATAGTCTTATTCAATAGAAAAGCTAGCTCAACCATGTGCTGCTTAAAGGGGCTTGATTAAAGGGACAGCCCTAACCGGTTTGGCTCAGTGGATAGAGCGTCGGCCAGCGGACTCAAGGGTCCCAGGTTCGATTCCAGTCAAGGTCATGTACCTTGGTTGCAGGCACATCCCCAGTGGGGAGTGTGCAGGAGGCAGCTGATCGATGTTTCTAACTCTCTATCCCTCTCCCTTCCTCTCTGTAAAAAATCAATAAAAATATATTTAAAAAAATAAAAAATAAAGGGACAGAAATGGGGTGTATACTCCACAATCCTCTATTTGTCATTGCTTTATCTTATACAATAAATATTATTTCCCCATAGAGCCCTGCCAGGAAGACAGTTTTCAGTGTAAGAATGGAGAGTGCATTCCACTGGTCAATCTCTGTGACCATCTTCCACACTGTCAGGACGGCTCTGATGAAGCACACTGTGGTATGTATGCTTTACTTTTAGGAAAATACTTTTATCACTTTAGCCTCTAAATTTGGGTTCTACAAATGTGAAAGGAAGATTATGAATGTGTTTCTTACGACATGTTTTAATGCTTCGGTATATGGACATCGTCCAATGATAGCACCTCTGTTCCCACTCTAGGTAAGAGAAAAGTTAAAATGCAGGCCCCAATTATTTATTTTTTGTTTAAATTTACTACACTTAATAACTAAGTCAGAGACAACCCGTATTTAGGGAGAAAGCATAAAATACCACGGAGAGACAATAGCCCACACCAGGCACTTGAGCACCACTCCTATTGAAGATCATACGCTGAGCATTGCCTATACATAGAGGCACCCTCATCTTTACTTATAACTGATTTTCTTAGACATGGTTCTTTCATCCCTGTTTCTTCATAACCTACTATTCCTGCATTGAGTCTAAGTGAGCCCAGCCCCACTCCAAATCTCTATAATATCATGAGTAATGGCTACTTTTATTATGTCTTCCTTTGGTTTCTCAGCAAATATTGAATGCTACTTATTCTGTGCCATGCACTGTAACTAAGTGCAGTAAAACAATCTTAACATAGAAGAATTAGCTCTATGTCAGCCATGAGAAAACTGTTATATAAAGAGGAAAATTAAGTCCACCAAATCTGTATTTTCAACTTGGGCATTTCAACATGCTCTTAAGAAAAATTACAACCAATCTCTAAACTCTAAATATTAAGAACATTGCACATTTAGTTCAGAATCCATCATTTACTTTTATCCACTTAGGTCAAAATGACCCTGTGTCTAATCTCTTTAGTACGTCTCCTCAATGGCACGCTGAGCAACAATGGTTTGGTGCAGTTCAGGATCCAGAGCACATGGCATATAGCTTGTGCTGAGAACTGGACCACACAGATTTCAAATGATGTTTGTCAGCTGCTGGGACTAGGGTAAGTAATTCTACTCAGCTCTCTTTTTGAGATTCTCAGACTTTTGATTTGGTATCAAACTGGGTTTATTAAGATACTTAAAATGTATGGAATTTATGAATTTAGAAAGTACACATGAGCAAAAGGGAGAAAAAGATCTCGATTACCCCATTTTCAAAATGTATTCCACTATTGATAGCTTTTCTATAAATATGACATAAATATAAGTATGTAGAAAGATTATAAAATCATGCAAAGTAATACATTATGTTCTGCTTTATAGCCTACTTATACATGCATATTTCTGATATCATTAAATATATTCTATAGATTATTATTTTAAAGAAATTAAATATTTCATTTTATTATATCACAATAGATATAACTAATTACAAGCATGCAGAGAACATACTTTTCCTATATCTTTGTAACATGTTTACAATACTTTTGTTGTTGTTTTGGAAAATTTGTAGCAGTGTAATTGTTATGAGAAAAGATATGTAAAAGTTTAAGACTTTCCCAAAAAGTATGTCAAAAGTATCTCAAAAGTTGTCCAATTATGTCATTTTTTTTCTGCCCTGAACTGGAGAATGGTTTTCTAATTTGTTCTAAAAGATTATATAAAGTTACAAAGAGATATAGTTTCAGTCCACATCTACAAATACCCTCAGCAATTGGCAATTATCTCAGCTTTTCCTAATTCATAAAAAATATAATTGATTGCTTTCCTCATAAGGGGCCCTTCTTTCTAATGGATTAATAAGCCATATAATAGTCTTCATGCTATACAACACATATTTTTTAAAATTTATTTTCAAATGTTTATTTTTTTAACCCAAAACATATTTTCCACTAGAAATACCATCAGTTATAATGGTAAGGTCTTCGTGTAACCCATAATGGCTAATCTACAGTAGACTGGGAGAATTATACTGTATATTATTGTCAAGTGCCTAGCAACCACATCCTAGTAGACATATTTTACAACAGGAAAATGTGTCGAGGCTCCAGTCAGAGTGCCAGAAATGCTCCATAACTTTTTACACTTGGATTGAAAGCTACCAACTCCCTTTACCTCCTACAGTGCTGGTCCTTTAGAATGGGAACTCCCCAACTCCAAGCATCTTTCAAGTGATGTCAGGCTCAATAGAAAGTCAGTCTCTATCAAGAGGAGGAAATGAGTGTCATCATCCATTATGTAAATAATTATCAGTTTGGTTTGTACCTATTAGTTGAAATCTTCCTGCACTTTGTATATATTATCCTTTTTGTTATACATTGTACCTTGTATTCTAACAAAAACCCTTTCAACATGGGGGGCTTTGAGACATATAGAGTCTTGAAGGCAAGTGAGTTACAGGGAAATGATGGTTTTTTGATGAAGAGTCAACCAAACACCAAAACTGACAGGTGTTTTTCTTATTCTCACTTTAAGCAAGGCACTGGGTAAATGGTATTGATTCCAGGTTCCATCTTTAATGTTGATTTCAGTTCAGTGGTGAGTTCACACTGGTGAGGCCCTAGGAAGTCATTTGCTTCCACTACTTAGAGTCTCCAATAATGCTGAGGAGCTGTTTTACAGACCCAGGAACTTAGTAGAGTAGCCTGAGGAGATTGGTAACTTGACCTCATTTCCACAGCTGATGAATCCACATGATATGTACAATGGGCTTTCACCACACACGGGCTTGTGATCCAATTCACCACCTTTCTAAGCATCCCTATCCTATCTAAAAAAAGAGAAACATGGTAATTAGCGTACATCCGCTACCCTTCCCATTGGCTAATCAGCGAGATATGCAAATTAACTGCCAGCCAAGATGGTGGCCGGCAGCCAGGCAGCTGGAAGCGAACATGAGCCTTGCTTGCTTCAGTGACGGAGGACTCCAACGTACCCCGCCTGCCTTGCTGGCCTCTGAGCTTGCAGTTTGAAACATTGTTACAAATCTAGAAGCTAAACAAAACCCCAGAAACCTGCTTACAGCCCGCCGGGATCTGAGAGCTGGAGTTGATACAGTGTTTCGATTATAGAATGCAAACAAACCAGATACCTGCTTTCAGCAGCAGAGGCCTCAGAGCTGGAGCCAGAGCTAAAGCTGGCCCAGAATTAAAAAGAAAAGAAAAAAAGGAGCAGTTGGGAGCTTCAGTCACCCGCCAGCCTGAAAACAGCCCTCAGCCCCTCACCCAGACTGGCCAGGCACCCCAGTGGGGACCCCCACCCTGATCCAGGACACCCTTCAGGGCAAACCAGCCTGCCCCCACCCGTGCACCAGGCCTCTATCCTATATAGTAAAAGGGTAATATGCCTCCCAGCACCATGATCAGCAGAGCCGCGAGGCCTCCCGGCACTGGGATCAGCGTGACAGGGGGCAGGGCCCAAACCCCCTGATCGCCCTGTGGCTCTGTGTGTGACAGGGGGCGAAGCCACAACCTCCCTATCCACCCTGCTCTGTTCGTGACAGGAGAAGGCACCCCAACTTCCTGATCAGCCCTGCTCTGTGCCTGATAGGGGGGAGCTCCCCAACCCTCTGATTGCCCTGTGGCTCTGTGTGTGACAGGGTGTGGCGCCCCAAACCCCCCCCCCCCAAGGGCCCTGCTCTGTGTGTGACGGGGTAGAGCCATAACCTCCCCATCGGCCCTGCCCTGAGTGTGAGAGTGGCGGTGCCCCAACCCCCTGATCGGTGGGTGACAGGGGGCAGTGCCCCAACTCCCCTATCGGCCCTACTCTGTGAGTGACAGGGGGGAGCTCCTCAACCCCCTGATCGGCCCTGCTCTGTGCGTGACAGGGGGTGGTGCCGCAACCCTGCCCTGAGTGTGAGAGTGGCGGTGCCCCAACCCCCTGTGGGTGACAGGGGGCAGTGCCCCAACTCCCCTATCGGCCCTACTCTGTGAGTGACAGGGGGGAGCTCCTCAACCCCCTGATCGGCCCTGCTCTGTGCGTGACAGGGGGTGGTGCCGCAACCTCCCCATCGACCCTGCCTTGAGTGTGACAGGGGGCGGTGCCCCAACCCCCCAATCAGCCCTTCCCTGAGCGTGACTGAGGGTGGCATTGCAACCTCCCAATCCGCCCTCCTCTGTGCATGACAGGGGGTGGCGCCCCAACTCCCCAATCGGCCCTGCTCTGAGCCCGACCAGGGGCTGCACCTGGAGATTGGGCCTGCCTTCTGCCACCCGGGAGCAGGCCTAAGCCAGCAGGTCGTTATCTCCCGAGGGGTCCCAGACTGCGAGAGGGCACAGGCCGGGCTGAGGGACCTCCCTCTCCCCCCCCCCCCCCCGAGTGCACAAATTTTTGTGCACCGGGCCTCTAGTATGATTATAAACGTAAGAGTTTTTCCTACTGTGGTTTTCGAATCTTAACTAGTTTCCTGGAGGATATAGGGGATTAAGAAACATATATTTTATTACTTTTTAACAGTTGCTAAAATAAATATATCATGTTGATTCCTCCCTGATTGGAAATCTAAGCATTAGCAATGATACCGTGTCTGTCCCATGGATGAATAAGACATTATTTCTGCTTCAAATGTGGTAGGAATAGACACATAAATACATCATTACAATATAATGTGATAACGTCGGTGTGCTCTAGGAGAACCTGCTCAATTTGTGAATGTCAGGAAAGGCCTCCTAGAAAATGGCCAGGGCTGAGTGACTGACAGCCAATTCCACACACTGTGCACTGTCTATTTACATGTTTTCCCCAGCCAGATTTTCCTCTCTAGTTCACTGACCTCATTTCCTATGAATCACACTCCTTCCATCTGGAGACAGGGACAGAGAACTAGATTTTTTTTTAGTGTGTGTAAAGCAAGCAGTACATCCCACTGCCTTTGATGCAATGTTTTTGGTGAAGGTCAGACACTCGCTTTCTTCAGAAATGAGTCAGGTAATCTCTATGAAGACTTTAATCTTCGGGCCTGCACCTATTAAATAGTCTCTATAGTGCCCTGGTAATTGAAAGAAAGTTATAGCCTTAATGAGAATTTGTCTGGACTGGCAACTCAGTGAGTTTAAAATGATGTGTTTGGTGCCCTGGAAAGTAATTTAGCAGTCAATTTATTAAAAAGGCACCGTGGTCTCTCAAGATTATTTATGCAGATAGGCTACAAAATGCAATTCCCCAAAGATTCTAGTAAATCGTATGAGGCAGATTTCATCAGCCTTCCCTTTTCAAAATGAAACATTTCCATTCCCTGCCATTTATAGCATGCATAAGTAAAAAGTACCTTGAACAACATTTTCATGACTCTGATCAAAGCATGAATGAAAACATTTTATACTGATGCAAGAATAAATGTTCAAGAAACTTGAGTGGTGATTGTTAAGGTGATAACTGTAGTTCTTACTGAAGCACTCTACCTGTCGCTTACCCAGTGAATGAACTATGCAATTGATTTGCCTTGCTAAGCCATTAAAAACTAGAAGTCACTTTTCCTTCTAAAAAAAAGTAATTCCAACTGTTCAGCTTTTAAATAGTGCTGTATTTCTGAAACCAGGAGCAATTTTGATTAAAACTAATAAAATCTAATGTATTTTCTTCCTACTTTCTTTCAATGTTTTTCTTCTTTCTCTTTTTTTATTTTTCTTCTTTATTTTTGCTCCCTTCCTTGTTTTCTTATTCACTTCCTCCTTTTCTCTCTTATTTCCTTCCATTCCCTTCCTTTTTCTTTTAAAGGAAAACATTATCTTTTCAAAAGAAAGGGGAGTGATTTATAGAAAAATATTTGCAGTAAGATTAACAGAGTGTTGGGTGAAAATAATGTCCAAGGAAAAAAGAGGCAAATCTATAAAACATTCAAGGTTGGCATAATTACTAATATTTGTGTCTGAGATTTCTGGAAACCCACGCAAAAAGGAAAACATTAAAAGTCACGTGACTTTAATTCTGAGATAACACACATGCCACCAGTTCCATAGGGAAGACAGGTTTCTCCTGACACTAAATTCTAAAGGAAATGTTGCATCGATGTCCTTATAAAATAGTAACACATTGAAAGAAATATATGCACTGAGAAAACTTCACCGTAAATGTGGAGGTGTATGTTGTATGCCTGTTATTCAACAATGAACTCCAATGCCAGCTGAGAAAACAATGTTACAAATTGTTGGAGAGCAGGAGAGAATTCACCCACTCTCCCCTCCTTTAGTTCTTCTGGCTGGACTGGTTATAAAATAATAGAATTGACACAAGGCTGGATTAACAGAAGAAAAAACAAACAATTTAATACTTGTGCACAATATGATGCCCAGATCATAAAATGAGGCTTGAAGAAGTGAGGAAACCAGGCACCTTCCTATACTTTTTAGACAATAAATTTGTGAGAAACTGACAAGACAAAGAAAGTTGGTGCTCATTAGAAAGGAATCTACGCAGGTTTGAATATTCCTTAGAGAGGAATCTAAACGAAGTTTGGGCTTGGGTAGTAAATCAGTAAAGGCGTTTGTTTACACAGGCTTTCCAACTCTGGATGGTATAACTCTTGTGACAAGGTTGTCTCTCAGCCCTTCCAAAGGGAGGGCATCTATCATGGAGATTTATTTCCTGCTTTTAGGGGGACAGAGGAGAGTCAGAGAGCTCTTCTTGCTCTTGCTGTTTCTCTGGTGATTTTAGTTCTAAATAGTCCGTATTCCTTTGTAGAATATCTTGGGGCAGCCTACCCTGGGCTCCCAAAAAATGAATTAAGGTCAAATTGTCCAAGATGTTGTCCATAGATCCTGTTTCTGACTGTCTCCCCTTCAGCCATAGTTTTGGTAGGAGATGCCAAGTTTGTTTCCTTCCCAAAACCATTCCCTCTGTAAGATAACAGAGAGCAGCTACAGACTGACCCGTCAATCTCTCGCTTGTTCTCCATACAGTAGCGTTACCCATTGGACCAACTGGGACCTCGGTTCTTTTCATCGATGTACAAGAGATTTTAAGGTCAATGAAAATGAAAGTAAAGCAAAATGGGGTTTGTTGAAGATACATTCCGAACGAGGAGAGGAAGGACCAGTAGAGAAAGAGTGCATGGCCCCAACCGCTGCACTTAAAAGAGGGATTGTCTGGGTGGAGACTTACATTTGCATTCAAGGATGATTGACAGAAACTATCTTTCTTCTGGCCATGCCCTTATCCATAATGCATACAGAAGAAGAAAAAAAACACAGGGAGCGGGGGTCAAAACCAAAATGCAAATTTATTATAATTAGTCCAGGATCCTAGTACAGTCACATTGAGATCATGCCGTTTTCCTCTGAGCTTGCTCAAAGAACCTGCCTGCTGGTGATCTGCTGGGCCCCACATAGACAGGCGGTCTGAAGGCAATGTTGGTCTGTCCCCTGTTCAGGGCACCCAGGACCGGCCTCACCCCAGCCACTCAAGTCTAACTTCCTACCTAGCAGTCGGTTGCACAAAGGAGGAAATTAATTAAGTGGTGGAGATCATTTCTTCTCTTGGCATTTCTTTCCTTCTGTGTGCCACAGAATTTTAAGAGTCGAGGTCCGAAAATCTAAAATTAATCAAGCTTACCTGTTGGCTAAAAGCTATCACGGTGCCGGGGGAGTGCTAGGCGTGTTGCAATGTGGCAAATGAACAAGCGATTGTAGTTGAAATGTGTCTGGTGCTTAAGGGGAGGCTTCGCCACCCTTTGCCTTAAATCCTTTTAATTCACTGATCCCTAGCCTGTTAAAATGCTCTCCCCTACCTTCTGCCCTGCCAAATCAATCCTCATTCTTTCCCTCCAATCTGAAAAGGAGCGTCCATTCTTCTCTTTAAAAAACCCTTTTCAGCCTCATCCCACCTGGCTCAGTTCATTACTTAAACCTTTTGGGAGTGTGAAATGAGCTCCAGTGCCGGGCTGCTGCTTTCACAGCATCGGTTATTCTTTTTAGCTTTAATGTGTCCCAAAGCTTCACACATCCCCACCTAAGCTCCTGCTTTAGGGAGGAATGCTTATCACAGCGAACAGTCTGGGGGCGAGACAAAGAGCGAAACCTAAGCAGGGCCTGAGAAGAAAGGCAGATTTAATGCTGTGCAGGACGCCTTGGTGTATCCTTCTCTCTCTCTCTCTAGAATTCACCCATGAGTATAAGCATTTTTATATACTCAGGATACAACCTCAAAAATAATAATAATGAGTTGCATCTGTGTGCTTTTTGACTCATATAGAATAAGGTTTCTCTGAAGCCAGGGAGCTCTGTGAGGGTGCACAGCCTATAAAAATGGAAATAAAGATTTAGAAGTAGGTAGTCAGGAGGCATTAGCATGTCAAAAAGGCAGTGCTATCTGGGCTTTTCTATGTGATACCAAACTCCTGATTTCCAGGAGCTATGCAAATATGTGATAGAGTTATCTGAATCTGCAGAGCTGGACCCGTTTTCAGGATTTAAAATATGCCACCTCTAGTTGTAATCTGGACAGAGTGGCTCTCTGATAATTAACAACTAATTTCCTTGCAAGAAAAAGAAACTGAGTCAGGGATTTAGTTGCATGTTTAATATTCGCAGAACTTAATATAACGTATTCTTTCTTAACAGTTTAAGTTTTTAGTTCTGAGATTTTGTTTTTCAAAGAGTGACCGCACAAAATTGCTAACCTTTTATTTTGCCAAGCATATTTTAAATGTATGTTTACTATTTCCATTATTTCTTTTTTTAAAAATATATTTTTATTGATTTCAGAGACGAAGGGAGAGGGAGAGATAGAAACAACAATGATGAGAGAGAGTCATTGATTGGTTGCCTCTGAAGGTCCCCTACTAGGGATCAAGCTCATAACCCAGGCATGTCCCTTGACCGGAATCGAACATGGGACCCTTTCAGTCCACAGGCCGACACTCTGTCAAACCAGCTAGGACTCCATTATTTCTTAAAATAAAAAAAATAAGTTATTAAAAAAAAAACTTTTTGCCACTTATGTTCTGTTTACTGTGAATAGAAACTGGAATAAATTGTGTTCAGCCCAAAAAAAAGGATGAGTTCACCTTGGCAAGATTTCAAATGCAGGTGGTCTGTCTCAAATTAATTTCCCAGTTTTGACACACAGCACTGACTCCAGAAAATGTTCACATGAACTGATAGACTGTATACTCTACTCCTAGGTTGCTGATATCAATATTTCCTGCAAATAATTATGTGATTACTTTGTTGTTTTTTCTAAAAGAAGGTTTTGTCTAATTATCCCAAATAACCCCAAACAACATATCTGTAACATTCACTTCAGTTTATTTTCTCATGGAAAGTTTGAGAATAAAAATGTAGAAAGGACAATCTCAGAATATAAGATAGTGTGTAAGTGTGTGTGTGTGTGTGTGTGTGTGTTTTCATGTGCATTTGTAATCTCTATTTTTCTCAACCAGATAGTGAAAACATCCCTAAGGATCAGTATTTGAGCACACCAGGGCAGAATAATTAGTATTTACTAAATTCTTTATTCTTTAAATACATTCTTAATTTACTATGTTCTTTATTCTTAAGGTTTTGTCTCTAGTCTTCCTTTATCTGTAATAAGCTTATAGTAAATATATACTCGTCAGTTCCATCATAGGGCAATGCTAATGGTAGGTGTGTAATAAATAGATGCTAGATAAAAACTGATTTCTAAATAAATTTTCAATGTTTTTTCCAATTTAAATTTGTCCAGATTTTGTTTTAGAGAAATTAATGCATCTCCCCGCCCCGCGCCCCCCATCCCCTCCCCCCCCCAGGGTCTGTCTCAAAAGAGATAGCCAAGGGATAGAATAAAATCAGCTGGAGATAATAGAAGCATCTTAAATCCACATCTTTGCAGTGGGTTTATCCTAATAACAAAATATCCAAAATCCTATATATTAAAAGGCTAATATGAAAATCAACCAAATGGCAGAACAACTGGTCGCTATGATGTGCACTGACCATGAGGGGGCAGAGGCTCAAGGCAGGAGCTGCCCCCTGGCGGTCAGTATGCTCCCACAGGGGGAGCACTGCTGAGGCAGAAGCTGGGTTCACGGCCGGCGAGTGCAGGGGCAGTGGCAGGAGCCTCTCCTGCCTTCGCAGCAGTGCTAAGGATGTCAGACTGCCCACTTAGGCCCGTTCCCCCGGGGCCATCAGTCAGACATCCCCTGAGGGCTCCCAGACTGCAAGAGGGTGCAGGCTGGGCTGAGGGACCCCCCCACCCTGTAAACAACTTTCGTGCACCAGGCCTCTAGTATAATATAATCAAATAATAATATCCAAAACCACTTACTGAGCACTTTGTATGCTAAGGGCTTCCTGTCTCATGTTATTTAATCTTCACAACAACCCTAGAAGGTTAAAATGATCATTGTATCTCCATTGTAAAGATGAGGTAACAAAAGAACCTACTGATTGAGAATTTGTCCAATTGTACTCCTGGTAGGGCCAGGGTTTTAAGCCCATAATCTGAGTCGAAGCTCAAGTGTCTTACCCACTAATTACTAATCATTAAATCAATCTTTCACTATTAATTACAGTCCTAATCAATCATTTTAAAACCTTGTTAAAATCTGCAATAAAATAAAATCCAATATTTCAGATGAAAAAATAAAAAAGTACAAGATACTAAATTCTGAGGCATTACATATAGACTCTATTGTTCCAGTTCTCTGGTCAGTGAATCAATGGTACAGGACAAATACACCTGTTTCTTTAAGGCATTGTCTCCCTTGAAAAAGAGAGGAAATATCCTCTACTGAGGTTTTCTCCTCTTATTGGTCATAACATCAATGAGTATTCTTGGAAATTCCCTGCACAGATAAAAAAGGGTGAGTGTTGGCTTAGTCTGTGGAAGACATTGAACCTTCTTTTGAAAAGGCAATGGGTGAGCCCATCATGCTACCCAACTGCATCATCTCCATGTTAACCAGTAGACAGCAGGAATTAGTTTCCACCCCAAAGGCATAGTTTTATATGAAAACTAAAATCTAAAGTAAATAAAGGGCAGAAACAAGATTAGGAGTTGAGAAGCTGAGCATCTCCGGCTGAGCTTCCAGAAGAAAGTCAGAATAATTGAGAGAAATCTTCAATTAAAACTCACAGTTGAGAGCAGGGATGTAAAAGATTTTCATTTAATTACTTCTGTCACATCCCATTCCGGCTCACCAGGTGACATCTGGAAGTCCAGGCTACATACTGTCTTTTTCAGAGCAACACATAACTGATGGCTTTACATTAGGGCTTGTGAGGCTTTGAATTGAAGGGAATGATAAGCACAAAAGAT
This sequence comes from Myotis myotis, assembly GCF_014108235.1. NCBI lineage: Eukaryota > Metazoa > Chordata > Mammalia > Chiroptera > Vespertilionidae > Myotis > Myotis myotis. The sequence goes on along the minus strand of NW_023416324.1, from coordinate 201,100,359 downwards.
TTTCTTTTTCTAGACTGTTCTTTGGCAACATGCATTTTTTAAAGGTTGAATTATGCAACAATATGATGCAACAAAATCTGTGAAGTTGTCATTAAATTGATCATTAGGGAAAACTATTGGACAATATAAATAAGTCAATATAAAGGAGTCAAAAATCAGATGCCCAAGTTATATATACACAAATTTTAACTTTAAGTAATATATAAGCATGCAAACAAGAACTTGAGGTATTAAGCAAAAATTATACCTACATCATTATGGTAATTCTATTAATTTGTGCCATCTTTTAGATAGCAAAACATTTGAAGTTTTATATTAAAATGTTCATTTATATGTATGGAATTCCATCATTTCTTTCAGTATCCACTGTTTGTGGGGTTTTTTATTTGTGCTTTGTTTTGTCTCTATGTGTGTTTTCCCTAGGAGTGGAAATTCATCAATCCCAGTCTTCTCTACTGGAGGTGGACCATTTGTAAAACTAAACACAGCATCTAATGGCAGCTTAATACTCACACCAAGGTGGGTCCCAAAATCTGTTCTTGAACAAGTTGCACATGGACTGAAAAGATGATAGATTTCAAAGTCAATCAGATTTTAATTCCACCACATACTAGCCACATAATCTTGGAAGTTCTTTATCTTTTTTATTCTTCAGGTAATCTCAAATAATCTCTAACTGGTCCTATCTGATAACATTGCCTAAACCCCATAGAAATGGTAAGACAGTCAAACAAGATATTGTATATGAAATTGTTTAGCACTGACAGTGATCCAGGAGGTTCCAGTTGCATGTCCTTTTCATCCCTACTCTCAGATCCATAAACAATAAGTCCTATTGAAAGAAATTGTGAGCCCTAGCCGGTTTTGCTCAGTGGATAGAGTGTGGGCCTGCCGAATGAAGGGTCTGGGGCTTGATTTCAGTCAAGGGCATGTACCCCAGTTGCAGGCCCGATCCCTGGCCCTGATTGGGGCATGTGCAGGAGGCAACCAATCGATGTGTCTCCCTTACATCGATGTTTCTCTCTCTGTGTCTCTCCCCTCCCTTCCACTCTCTCTAAAAATTAATGGAAAAATATCCTTCGGTGAAGATTAACAACACAAAGAAACAAAAAAAGAAATTGTGAGAGTTGGGATAAATTGGTCCAACGTGGATCAGGTTAAAAAGAGCAACACAAGCTAGCTACCATCAAAGGAGGAGAATGAGGAAAAAGTCATGGGAATCTTTGCTCTGCCTTAGCAAATAGAACATGGATACAAGTGAGGAAGTCCAGACTTCTAGTTGTGCCTACATATTCTCTCTTGCTCATTAAAATTAGATTCACTTTTATAGCTTTTACTAATGTTTTACAAAGCAACATTCTTTTCATATTCAAAGATCTGTTTTAGCTTAGATTATGTCATTTCCCCTGTCTGAGCATTATTGGTAATTTTTGTTGAAATTGACTTCTGAATCTCACAGTTCCATTAAAGGCCAGCTGTGGGCGGGAAGAAGTAACTGCAAGGCAAAGCCATCACTACACACAAGGGTTTAGGATGTCATGGTTGGTGCATTAGCTTGTTTAACAAACTTAATGGTGAAAAATGAAATTATAAAATTATTCAGCTATTCATGAAAAGGTACCATTTCTATGAGGTCAACCAGTAACAAACTGATAAAGGAGTATTTTTCATACCCAAGGAGTTTGCAGTGGCGTGTTTTATATGAATGTTTGCTGGGCCTTGAGATTATCAGTCTCATGGGGTGAAGCAAGCAGACTACTAGACTTCCTTTCTATACGGCAGGTCTAAATTTACATTACCGTAATAGATCTTGAGGAGTCTGCACGTTGAGAATTTCTTTTACTTATATCTTATGGACATTTAAAATGACAAAAAGGACAAAATATAAAAAACCAGTCATCTTACTTAGATGCATGTTTCAGAGAAAAACTAGATTATTCTATGCATATCATCAAATGCCTGTATCACCTTACCTTGATGTCCCTAGTATATGTGTGTTTATGTTATTTGAAAGAGACACCATTTACACACATAGAAACTTTAAACTTTCAAAACATCCATGAGCCAGAGAGGTCCTTAATCCCTTCCTTGATTAGCCATGTTATATTGGGCTAGTGAAAATCAGAAATATGTATGTTTATACAGTTAGGTAGTTTATGTATGTATTTATTTATTACATTTATTGCCCTTTGAAAATTGGTGTTTTGATATATTTTATTGATTTTTTTACAGAGAGGAAGGGAGAGGGATAGAGAGTTAGAAACATCGATCAGCTGCCTCCTGCACACCCCTTACTGGGGATATGCCCACAACCAAGGTACATGCCCTTGACCAGAATCGAACCTGGGACCCTTCAGTCCACAGGCCGACGCTCTATCCACTGAGCCAAACCTGTTAGGGAGAAAATTGGTGTTTTTGAAAACACCCTTGCACTAGTGGTTGTGATTTAAAAAAAAAAAATGGAGGAAAGGAAGAGAATATCAAAGAAGATCATTCTTCCAAATATGAAAATCTACCAATCTATATCCTCATATTTTCCTCCTATTGTGAGGTGTATGCGAGATTCCGATGCTACTTCCCACCACAGAGAAAGGCCACTCAATGAGATATCAGCAACCTGACCTGATAGAATTGGAAATGTACAATCCATGCAGCTGCCAATACTGCACTTCCCCTTCCTCCAATTATTCAGACCGCTTCTGTAGCAGTCCTAAAAGTCAAAGAAACTTTGACTTAATATATATAGATCAACACTGGGTTCTAAGCTCGGTACCAGACACAGGATACACAGTGCTTATCAAACACTTTATTGAATGCCTATCACGTGACAGACACTGTGGTAGGAATATTGCAGAGGTTATTTCCAATCTGTGTAAAAGCTATTACATAGGCAATATTGTTCCACTAGAAAGAGGAGGCAACAGCAGTCTGGTGTTGGTAACTGACTTGGACAAGCTCACAAAGCCTGCAGGCAACATAGAGAATCTAACCCAACTCAGTCTGACTTCAAAGTGCTCTACTTTTTCTCTCTGCTGCGCTATTTTCCAAAATCCCCAAAGCAACAACTTGCTTTAAATAGCAGTTCTGGAAAGGAGAAGGAAAAAGAAAGGCTTTTCAATAACAAAAAAGGCCATGTTGCTGAGCATATTTTGGGAGAGAAATGAGTTCATGTCAATACAACAGATATAAACCCATCCATTTATATCACAGCATGGTTCCCACTGGGCTGAGAGAAAGACACAGGATCGTGGCATTGTCTTTCTTCCTATCCAGAGGGCTAACCTAGCTCTGACTCCACTGCCAAAGGCCAGGACAGCAATTCTGTTTCTCTCCAATCTCTCCAAATATACCTGGACAATGAGTGGATTCAGTGCTCATTCTGACCACAGGTTAAGCAACTACTCCTTTGACACTGCATGTGTGTGTGTGTTTGTGTATGAAATTTTTGACTAGCCAAAGTGCATAGAGAATAAAGTGTAAGGTTCAGTTTAATTTTTTGGTTAACTATTAACTAGAAACTTTTATGCGCTTACTAAAAATATAATTCATCATTGTTATACATACCACAGAGTATTAAGCATTTTCTAATATCTAAGAATGATTGAACTGGTTTGAATATGGATTTTCACTGATGAGTACTATAGATGCAGAAAGAGTTAGGATAAAATTTGACACATCTCAGAAATTACAGCTCTCCCAACTACGAGTAGATAACAGAAGCGGAGTTAATTGAGGGTTCTTCTTTGTATAGTTCTGAATATGTTTTGATATATCTATATCTAGATAGCTCCACATGCATGCATATTGCTTATTAATAAAATATAAATATATTTCCTTATATTTGCATTGAAGTTTTCTTCTACTCTAAAGGTTATGTCAATCAGACCACATGAATGCATGTGGTTTCAAATTAACGTTATGAATTTTCCAGAAACACTGATTTGCTTTGGCTGTATTTATGATCTCCTATGGTTCTTGGGTCTTATTTGTGTGTTTTCTGTTTTGTTTTGTTCTAAACTTTCAAGACCTAAACAACATGAACAATAGGTGTCGTTAAATATATAAATAGAAATCATTAAAATGATTAAATATAATCATTAAAATGTGTGCATGTGTGTGTCTTAATGTGACTAATATCTGCAGTGGCTGCATCAGGAAATATGGGGCAAGTACTTTAATTCCTTGTATTAGACTGATCTCTAGTGGCTGGTAAGTATAACAAATTTTTAAAAAAATCTTTTTCTTGGCTTTAAGTAAAGTTGTATCCAAATATTTAAACGGGTAGTGAGTTTTATTTTTTTTTTAATGTATTTTTATTGATTTCAGAGAGGAAAGGAGAGGGAGAGAGAGATAGGAACGTCAATGATGAGAGAGAACCATTGATTGGCTGCCTCCTGCACACCCCAAACTGGGGATCAAGCCTGCAACCTGGGCATGTGACCTGACTGGGAATCAAACTGTGACCTCCTTGTTCATAGGTTGACACTCAATCACTGAACCACACTGGGCAGGTAGTGAGTTTTTAAAATATTTATGAATGGACTTTATTTTATATTTGCTATTTGTATGTTTACCTCTCTTGAAAGCAGGACCTGTGATTAATTCATCTTCAAATTCCCTGAATAAAGTTCAGATTCTCACACATAGTGTGAGGCACTGACTAGTTGTCTGATAGGAATATGCAGGCATATTCTGTCTTACAGAGTAATGAAATCCAAAGTTGGTTCAAGCAAACAAAGAATAACTGTCATTTATTGAGTGTTCGTTGTGTTTAAGGCACAATAATGTAAAATAATTTTTACTTCTCAGAAAATTCCAATAAAGTAAGTACATTGTCCCCATTTTATGGATGACAAAAGGAAGTCTCAGGGATATTGAGCAACTTACCCAAATCATGAAGTGTAAGTGGTAAAGGACGCAAACTCAATTCCACTGGACTTTAAACTGAGAATTTTCTGCTTTGTATTTCAGCCTCCTTACATTTCATATAGGATTCTTACATTTAAAAATTAATTTAACTAATAAAAGGACAGCCTACACTATATTATGCTTCAAAATGTTAGCTGCATAATTTCTGAAATATAATTATGCTTCTATTGCAGTACACAGTGTCTACAGGATTCACTGATTCTGTTACAGTGTAACCATAAACGTAAGTAAATACATTGTCATGTTTTCCTTTTAAGCCTTCATTTAAAATTCTGAATAGAGTTGGTGTGTCACCTGAAGTTAGTTTGTAGTGAGCCACTCAATTTTCATGACCAGAGGAAATCCACCAAAATACAACAGATGCTCTTTCTTCAATTATTTTAACAGCATGCGGGGAAAAGATGGTGGCTCAAGAAGTCAGCCAGAAGATTGTTGGAGGAAATAACGCCAACGAAGGAGCCTGGCCATGGCTCACTGCTCTCTCGTATAACGGCAAACTGCTCTGTGGTGCTTCTCTCGTCAGCAACGACTGGCTGGTATCTGCAGCCCACTGCGTATATGGGTGAGTGTGGCATTAGAGTGTCTCTTCTCAAGTGGGATGACCACAGCAGACACTGTGCATCCCATCTCATGTAGCCTCACAAATCCATCTCATGAGGGAACTCTTCCCGCTGTCTATGACATTATAAACTTTCCAATCATTCTCCCATTATAATCATGTATAAAAGAAAGTTCGATTAAAAAATCATTCTTCGTTATATATTGGCATCAAGTATTATGTTTCCTACATCCATAATAATTGAAAAGTAAGGATTTTAAAGGTATTAAATCAGTATGTAGTGTATAAATTGTACTGTTATCATTCAATTAGACCAATATTTATTGTCAGCAAATTGTTAGCATCAAAAACGCTCTCCAGTTACAAATAACTTGTGCTCTAAAAATTTGTGTGTGAGGGCTTAATTATGAATTAGAATAAAAATGTTTACTTAGTTCTCAAGTCTGATCTATTTTGATGCTGCCCATAACTAAAAGTTAGAACTAATGTCAACCATATCTAATTATTTTTTCTTTTGTAACATGACAAAATACATGTTGAATTCTAGAATTTATTCTCTTTCTAGAAGCAGTCATTCCTAAAGCAATGCCACAGGAGAAAACAGGGTGGGTAGATAGGGTAGAGAGGGTAGAGAGAACAGGAGGAGAAAATAAATATTCCCGCGCCCAATAACTTGCTAATTCTCATCTGCATAAAAGAAGTTAATCCCATTCTAACATTTGTGAATTAGGTCAGATAAAAATCTGGCTGCCTCATAGAAAACTCATAAAACCTGCTCTAGGGCAATTTCCTGACCCTTTTCCTAGGTAGAAGAAAACTCCAGAAAATGCCCTTCCCTGTGACAGTTACAATGAGCCTCTCCTAAGGGCATCTAGAATCTCTGAGGAAAACACATATGTGCTCAGAATGGAAGCTTCAGCTGTAGTTAATTAAATTAAAAGACTGAACTCCCGACGAACACAAACATTGGAAGTTCTCAGATAGGTGGAAACAAACTGTCACACAGAAGATTTTGAAAGTTGTTTGGAAGATAGGGAGGACCAGGGTGAATGAGTATTAAAGGATTAACTCGCCTGAATACCCATCGTATAGAGGGAGGGTAAATTCAAATTCAGAACCCTAAGAGCTTTGAAATGAGAACCTTCAGCCAGACCCCAGGTTGGCCAATTACTTGAACCTCTAGGGAACTTTCCATGGTACTGATCATGTACATCTAAACCTCTGTGATTCTATGTGCTGAACTTTATAACAGTGGCTAAACTACAGCCTCTCCCATATCTAAAGCACATCTTCTTGAGTTTGCTGCCTTCTGATAAATTATGTTTTTATCTGTCTTCAACCAGAGCATAGCAAGCATATATAGTGGTCAATTTTCCCATCCCCTGATAAACATGACTTTAACTTTTACCTATACATACTATATGCCTTGGGCATGTCACAGATGTGCAATCTATAGACTAATTGTGTTACAAGTGAAAGGTATCTTTAGTTAAAGATTCCGTGTTTTCTGTTGCACAGGGGTAGATCTTAGTAAGTTAGCAATCTCCAGTATTAACCTAGGATTTGGTAAATTTGTCTGTTTGATGTTCTTGCAGAACATACGCTTTCTTAATGTCAACCAGACTTGCAATTTTAGCAACATCTTTCAATTATCGACCTTACAGATGCACTTATTGCAGGTCAGAGATACCAATATTTATCTTTTTTTCAAACCACGAATATACAAAAAGCAGTTTCATCTAATATAAGTACATGTTCAGTCATATAGGACATAAAATGTCTTTTCACACAGTTTCAATTTGAACACAAGCAAACAAAGGTAAGCTGTCACAGAACCAGGATGAATTCCACCTTATTCTCACCCAGCTTGCATCTTACCTCTCCTCAGCCACTCAGTGGTATTATTTCTTCTTTCTCCAGTTGGTAAGAGTTCCAGTTTCTTGCTTTTTACTTCATGCCTCTAACCAAGCAAGGAACTTTCTGCTTACGATTTTAGATATTTGGAAAAAGATATCTGAGTAGGCCTATACTGCCTATTTGCCTTTTAAAAATTCTAACTGTGCCGTGAAAAGCTTAATTTTCTAATATGTGAATGGAAGAACCCAAATCAAGCAACTTACTAAAAGCATACTACACAAATGACTTGTCCTCAGTGTAAATCTGTTCCAAGTGTTTTAACCTGCAGGCGGTTAAATGGTTTCAATGGACAGCTCTTCTCTCTCTACATTCTTATGGTCCACACTCTGATTCCCATCCAGCCCCCGTGTTCCTGGATGACCCTAAATATCCTTGCATCCATTATTTCTCTATCATTGACTTGTCTTGTTTTTCAACCTTAAAAAAGATATTTGGAAACTACGGGCCAATTTTGCTGTGGTTTAAAGGCAAGGTTGACTTCGAACTGGAAGACAAGATTTTGATCCTACCTATGCTACTAATCTCATGCAACTTAGTATCTTTGCGTTCCAATATCCTCATCCATAGGGTGTTTATAGGATATCTACCTTCTAAGGTGATTGTCAGGAAAAATTAAGATGCTGCAATACTTTTGCATACTGTAAATACAAATGTGCTGCTGTCCCTGCACCTGAAAGGTCCATGAAAAGGGAATCTAAGTCTTGCCCAAGAAACACTAGCATATTTACTTTACAAATGTTTTATATTGATTTTCAAAACATGCACAAAATTTCAAATATTAGTATATAGAACTCTTTTATAACTTCACCCAGATTTATTAATTGTTTAAATTTTATGTTCTAAGATCTTTCTCATTCTTTCTGTCCAACCTGGAGAAATTCTTTCTCAACCATTTGATAGCAGGTTAGACATTGTACTCCTTTAGTGTTAAATATGTCCACGTGTTTTTACTAAAAACAAGGATATTTTCTTATATAATCACAGATCATGGAAATTTAACATCAACAAAAAAACAATGTTCCAAACTATAGTATGAATTCATTTTTGTCAAATGTCCCACATATGCCCTTTAGGACATTTTTGTGTTTTGTTTTTTTGTGTGTGATTTTGCCAACCAAGAACCAATCCAAGGTAAGGCACAGAGTTAGTTTCTATGCCTCTTTGGTCTTCTTTAATCTGAAATAACCTTTCTATCTTCTGTCTTTCTTAGCCCTTCTAGCTTTCTTGTCTTTGATTATATATATATATAAATAAATAAAAATATATATATATACATATACATATATATTTAAAGTAAGCAAGTTATTTTGTAGAAATGCTTTCTACAAATTTTGTCTTCAGAAATAATCACATAGAAATTTAGAGAAATATAGGTACTTTATTTGATACAGATTTAAATCAATAATAAAATAATGCAGTTCAGAAAAAAAGTACCTAAACTCCCAAACTCTTATCTTTTGTAAGTACTACACGCCATGTGATAGATATACATATAAATGTAAATGATATGGGAGAGTTTGTAGCTAACACAGAGTTTAGTAGTCACCATATCCTCTCAATATTTTAGGCTTTGAGTAGAAAACCAATGCATGAACCATAAACTGTGAAGATCAAACCTACATGCTTCAAGCTACTGGTCTAATTAAATATAATCTACAGCAACAATAATCTGACACATTCTTAATGATTTCCAAAATTGTTATTGTGTTACATAGAAAATAGCCTGTTTTCCGTGTTTTTATTTCTCCTGCATGAATAAGTAGCACTATGGGAAGAAAATATCTCTCCAACGTGTATCATTTATATTTCTCTCACAAGTCATTCCACTAATCTGTGTCTATGTAATTACCTTACCCCACCCCCAACAAGTACAACACCACATTAAACTAGACATTTGCAACTATTCAGAATTAAATGACTAGTTCTGCAATCATTGCAGTTACTGAATTTTTACTTCATTGTGAATATGGTTTAATTCCAGCTACTCTCTGGTAATTTCTTGGAGTGAAAATGTTGCAGGGCAATAGTACAGTTAAAAGTCCTTGCACACTTTCACTTAAAATATACTATTCAACTCAATCTGTCCTATGACACAAATGTTATTTGTTACCAATACTTTATTGATGGCCAACATTGTGTATGGAACATGATTCACGTTCATTGTAGGTGGAAATAACTCATTTATGTTAGTTTATAAGTTTTACTCTTTACCTTAAGTCTGTGTGAATTCAATGACACCCCAAATGGAAGAATGTTCCCAAACCTCCTTCCATTACTACAATAGCTGCTGTGGTTGTCTGAAGAAACCCTGGACCAAGGTGCCATTTCCCCAGTAGAATGTGCTCTAAGCAGTCAAATCTGATCATACATTAGCATAAACTTGGAGATTTCATTTCAAAATTCATTTAAAATTAAAGTACCAGATGCAGACTCATTAAATCAAAGGTAGAGAAGAAGGGGAGAGCAGATATCAATGTTATTCTAGATGATTCTAATGTGAAACCACAGTTTGAGAGCCACAGTCTAGAACTTTAGAAGAAGTGATAGAGAGAGATTAGCAGTAATTAAGGCTTGCTCTGTGATCTGGTAACAAACAAAAAAAAATGCAAAATAAAGGAATATTTGTTTAAGGAAGAATTCTTTGGAGGAAATCAAGAACATTTTAGGATGGGAGCACATAGTTCTGAAATATCTTTAATGAAGATCTCTAGAAAGATTGGGAGTTTCTTATACCTCTTTATTATAATCTTCAGGAGAAATTTGGAGCCATCCAAGTGGAAAGCAATCCTAGGCCTGCATGTGACATCGAATCTGACTTCTCCTCAAGTAGTGACCCGGTTGATAGATCAAATTGTCATAAACCCACATTACAATAAACGGAGCAAGGACAGTGACATTGTCATGCTGCACCTTGAATTTAAAGTGAATTACACAGGTAAAACAAATCACTTTTAGTCATCTCATCTGCCCAAATTAATTCAAAATTAGATTTGAAATATTTTTTATCAGCACCAATGCATTAATAGTCCATAAAAGTTGAATAATCTGTTATAAAAATTATTATAATTTAAATGGAATTGTAGAATGAAAGAGAAACATATTAAGTTACCTTCTGGAGCTATTTAAATCCAACTTTCTAGAGAGTTGGCCACTGGAATAAACTATCAGAGCCCTCTATAAATTCAAAGCAGCAGTCCAGAAAAAAAGCGGGCCATGTTCCAATACACGTCTTCTCTATTTCTCATGTAAAAGAAAGGCGGTCCACCTGCCACAAAAGCCAGAGTAGGACAAACTGGGAGAAGAGTGTACATTCTAAAAGTAAAGTGAAATGTATTTTTATGGATTTCAGAGAGGAAGGGAGAGGGAGAGAGAGAGATAGAAACATCAATGATGAGAGAGAATCATTGATCGGCTGCCTCCTGCACTCCCCACACTGGGTATCGAGCCGGCAACCTGGGCATGTGCCCTGACTGGGAATTGAACCCAGACCTTCCGGTTCATAGGTTGATGCTCGACCACTGAGAAATGTTGGCCAGGCCATAGGATAAAAATTTTAAAGGAGATTCAATATTAATGAAGTGACAGATGGAGGACTTTCTCTGAATACCTAGGTAATATACAATAAGTCACCTGTGGCGTGAATTTTATCTTAAAGGGCTCTACTCAACACCAACCTTTACTCTGAAGACCTTTCCTATCCCAGTTAGTGGGGGGGGGGGGGGGATGCTGCTATCTCCTTGCTCTTATGGAACTTGGCCTCCACATGTATTGTAGCACTTATCAAAGCAGGAGGTGACTGCGGTTAGTTCTATGGCCCTGTCTTTGAGAGTAAGCACAGTATCTTACTCATTTGTGTCCGCCCTGGGACCTCCATGCAGTGGGAGCTTTAATAAATGTCAGGTGGCTTGTAAATTGTTGGAGAATGGCTTTAAAAGCCAGTGACAAATGCTAATGCTTCCATAAGTGCCCAGTAAAACAATTGCCTAAAAGCTTTTATAATGTGAGATATGTGGGGAAAACTAAAAAAAATAAATAAATAAACTCAGAACATATGCCCAAATTTCTCTTAATTGACCCTGAAAAACAGCCTTGCCAAGATTTTCACAGAATTGGCACTACTTCCTATTAAGTACCATAATTATTTAAAAATCAAATACAAATGATTAATTCCAGAAGTACAACGTTGTTTACACCATGAAAGAGTAATTAGGAGGCAATGTAGAACATCCTAAAAGGCTACCAGTGGTACCTATCTATTGTCCAAAAATTACTGCTCCAAAATGCTTCTTTCCCCAAAGATTGATGTCTAAAAAGTGTCCAGGCTATCAAAAACAAAAGTACCGATTGTTTTAGATGAAATGTTTATAATGTTTGATTTTTAAAACATTGTTGGAAATGCATGTGCATCTATTCTAGCTCTTGTTTTGCTTTGTTTTGTTTTCAGATTATATACAACCTATTTGCTTACCAGAAGAAAATCAAGTTTTCCTTCCAGGAAGAATTTGTTCTATTGCTGGCTGGGGGAGGATTGTTCATGATGGTAAAGTATCAGACCCATAAAAAAAAGCAAATGGGTCTTTTTTACTAGAAAAAGTATGCTCTTGCACCATCCTGTGACTATTTTCAACATTTTGTGCAACTCTTTTGCTATAACAGTTTTATGTGATATCCTTTAAAAGCAATGTCAAGCTTATATTCATATACTGAATATTTGTGTAGCTATGATTTTTTTCCAAATCGTATAGAGCATATTATAAAACTATAATCCTTATAGGAGGAGAACTCAAGCATTCCCCAAACTCAATCTCTACTTTTTATATTATAAACACTGATAAAGAGAAAAGATACATCTATTTAAATGAATATAACTAAAAGTTTCAAAAATGTATTTTTGTAAAGTTCATGGACGAAGTCTCATCAAAAGCAAAATTATTAACTGTCACATTTCCCAAATCAATAAAACTATCTTATCATCTAAAGGTCTCACAGTCACATTTTCTAAAATGAGAACGAAATCCCTTCTAGCTTCAAAAGCTGGTTCTGCCTACTGGCCAGAAAACTCAGATACGGCGCACATCTTACACTGAATACTATAAATTGTTACACCATTGACTCACTAGCATTATTGAGTAGCATGTTTTCCAAACACAGAAACGGTGCATATTAATAATAACCAAACATGATTTTTTTAAAAAACGCACATTCCAGTACTTCATGTTCTCTAAATGTAACTGCAAGTCTCATTGGCATCTGAATTTCTCACAGGAGTACCTCCATCAAGGACGAGTTTTGGTGGCTCGTTAATAGTTAAACAAAAAGGAAAGCACTAAGTTCTGAAGGGAGAACCTGGCCCCTGGAGTCACAACAGATCAGAGATCATAGTCACGATATTTACATTATTATTGTATCCAGATGTATTTAAATCTTGTGGAGAGGAGGTCGGTCCCAGAAGCGAAGCATTCACAGCCAAAATATGCTTATTTCTTGTAAAACAAAGCATAAAGCTTAAGTCAGACCCCCCTGCCTAATAATTCCGATAAAGGTTCTCCACTACAATTTCATTATGTTGCTGGAAATGCCTCATGTCTACTGTCCATAAAACGTATTGAAGTCCAAGACGGTATATTCTTTTATTTCCTCCACTTGAGAAATGTCATGATTTATTGAATTTGAAATCTAAAGAGCAAAAATGATTTCTAGATAGATATTTTCTCTATCAAACTTAAAATTAGAAGACGTTTTTATGACCACAATGTAGACTCTCCAAAACAAATTATCCAATAATGAATAAATTTAAGACTCTTTATTCCATAGGAAATGGGTTGTATGTTTTTTTTTCAGAGCTGATACACATTGTTACTAAAGATATGCATTTAATTGACTTAAAAAGGTCTCTCACAGTGGTATGGAGCCAAGAAAAAATATGTATCTGAGGTCAATTTCATTTAGAAATAAATAGATCATGTTTAAATAATTCCTGGGTGATGGAAATGGGAGTGAATTTTTATAGCTCTGTCTTATGGTTTCCAGCTACTTCATTTTATAAAATCTTCCCCTTTTGAGTATTTGACACACAGTAATTTTGCTAGAAAAACCATGAACATATTGTTTACCAAGAAGAAATGAAGTTATATTTGTTGATTGAATTAAAGCAATTAGTAAACTTGAAATAAATTTACTTTTTTTTGTGTGAGTATATACATATGCTCAATTATTCTCATGACAATTCATATTGATAAATACATATCAAATATAAGAACACTGCTCAAATTTTCCTTTACTAAAGAGTTTTATCATATACCCAACCAATTTTTATTCTTTGACAAGCAACAAAATGGGCTTTGATTTTTATTATAAAATAAAATTGATCTTTATAGAATGGATGGCAGTGAGATGCTGAATTTTCTTCTACATCTTAACCACTCCAATTCACATTATTAACTTAAAGCTCATGGTTAAACTTGAGAAATCATCCAGGGATGTGTTGCTGGAGTCACTGCAACAGCTGGAAATAGCCATTTGTACACATCTTCTTCCAACTTCATATTTACTGTGACGCTGGTACCTTGATTTGGCCATGGTTGTAGTGTTTATACCAGGCAGATGGGCAGGCAATATACATTGGGGCTTTTTTCCCCTTGAAAACCAGTTATTAAACATTTACCAACACACCACTGAGTTATTATACCTATGTTGCTTTGCACCTAAATCACACACACACACACACACACACACACACACACACGCACATTTGTTTCCTGTCTTTTTAGCTGGAAATGAGGTCTCATACATTTGGCAACAACACTGGCTGTCAACTTTTTGCCTCTCTTGAGGAGCCAAACAGAATTGCTAATTATTAGAAAGTGTTTATCATGGAGCTTTTCTGGGCCACTAGATACCTGCTTCATTTCCCTCCTGGGATTAGCATTTCAGTAAACAGAGGTTCATATTCCCAGTAGATGAGTCATTTTGTAAAAGCCATGGAATTACACTCCATCAGAAAATACCTCCTTTCTCTTCACCTGCACGTGGTGACAAGCTGAATGCCCTCAGATCGGGGCACAGTGCATCTGAGCTTTATCTCCTGTTCAGGGTGCACCTGCTCAGTCACACAGCAGCACAAGGAGCTGAATGCCATTATAAGGGAGCACTTCTTCAGGTGCCCAATCAAAAGCTCTTCTGGGTTTCGGAGCCATTGCTAATTTCCGTGAATGAAACTCTTTGTGTTGGTGGGTCCCTCCCCCGCCACCATTGAGCAACACTATAACTGTTTAAAATTACCAATCATGCCTAAGGACTGTCCACTTTTCCTGCTAGCCCTTGGGAACCGAAGAAGTGCTTTACATCCATTTGGCAAAACCCACAGATGGGCATTATTATGTTCTTTGAAGTACAAGGTTAAGCATTCAGTTCCATTATATACACACAGTGCTAGATAAAGAGAGTGAACTGTTGAAATAAATAAGACTGATGGCAGCTCATTCACTGATGCCTGTTGATCACTTCTGACTGGCTGCCTGCATTCTCCATCTTGAACAGGTCCTACTTCAGACATATTGAAAGAAGCTGAGGTTCCTCTCATATCAAATGAGAAATGCCAACAACAGATGCCAGAATACAGCATCACGGAAAACATGGTGTGTGCAGGCTACGAAGAAGGGGGGATAGATTCTTGTCAGGTAAACATATCAAACAGCTCACCATACATTTTCAGAAAGCATTGCTATATAATGATTATGTTGTTTAATAATGATTCAGAAGTCAAGAAATCATCAGGCTCTTATCTTCATTTATTTTTTTCTACAAAACTGTGACTTTTGGCTTTTATTTGTAGGTTATTTACATAGTTCTCCTGGGTGGACTTGAACATTAGAAACAAAACTATTATTTACCAACAAGGTTTATAAAGCAAACTAGAGGCCCGGTGCACAAATTCGTGCACAGGTGGAATCCCTCAGCCTGACTGGCAATCGAGGCCTATCAAGGGGCTGGCCTGCCAGGGAGAGGGACTGTGAGAGTTTGGCTGGCCAATAGGGGGGCGGGGCCACAGGAAGTTGGCTGTGGGAGCACACTGACCACCAGGGGGCAATGCCTGTGTTGAGCGTTTCCCCTGGTGGTCAGTGTGTGTCATAGCATCTGGTCATTCCAGTTGTTCAGTCATAATGGTTGCTTAGGCTTTTATATATATACTAGAGGCCTGTTGCACAAAAAGATTCATGCAATAGGCCTTCCCTTTCCCTGGCTGCCGGCACCGGTTTTCCTCCAGTACCCGGGACCCAGGCCTTCGCTCCGGCCGGCGCAGCCTTCAAGCTTTCGCTGCTCCAGCTGGAGCTGCCTTCAGTCTTCACTCTGCTGCTTCGAGCCTACATATGCAAATTAACCGCCATCTTTGTTGGTGGTTAATTTGCATATCTCGCTGATTGGCCAATGGGAGGCATAGCGAAGGTACAGTCAATTACCATGTTTGTCTATTATTAGATAGGACTAGAAGCCCATTGCATGAAGATTCGCGCAATAGGCCTTCCTTCCCCTGGCTGCCAACACCGGCTTTCCTCCGGTACCCGGGACCCAGGCTTTCCTCGCAGTCCCGGCTTCGTCCAGAAGGTCATCCGGAAGGATGTCCGGTCTAATTAACATATTACACTTTTATTATTATAGACTAGAGGCCCGATGCACTCAGATATATTAACAGTTCTATTATGAGACTTTGTAAGTAAATTTCCTGGCATGTTTTCAGTACTTGAAAATTAATAAAATATTAATGCATTAACATCTACTGGATTAGATTACACCTGATAGCAGTACTGAGCAAGCAAATAACTCACAAATGCAGAAGTAGCAATTTATACTGTGGGAAAATGGTTTCACTTGTTCAAGTGTGAACAATATGTTATTTAAATTAACACATAAATGTCATAATAATTTGACTTGATACCAAACTTTTTAACAGACACTTAAGCAGATGAATCCATATGTGTATCCTTCAGTTAAATCAATGTCTCAACTCATGTAAACTAAACTTTCAGCTTAGTTCTACATTTATTCTGCTTTGCTGAACATTGGCAAATTCAAGACAAATGGGTAAGCTTCATTTATATTAAAATTTACCTCTGGATCTTATGCTTTCCTTTTAAATGAAAAGTATGTTAAAGGTAAGATATATTGCCACTTAGAGGAAAACTTATAGAATTATTGTTCAGGAGGGAAATCAGCTGTACAATTTCAATTTCCGTTAATGAGGGTTATGTGGTAGACACCTCATGCACGAGAGAGAAAGTATGACTGCCAATGCTATTGATGTTAGAGTTACATTAAGCTAGTAATGCATGCCAGATCTCTGAAATCTTCTATTTGGCTCTGATTTCTAGAGTCTAAGCATGTTATTCATAAGCAAGTAAGAAAGCTCCGAAACAAGGCAGGACTTTGTATAATATAATGTTATCATGATTGAGTACTCGGTAGTCTAGAGAGTCATGTGATTTTCTCTGTTTAACTTAATACTATGTTATGCCAAGAGGATTGACTGATTAAATAGGAATACATTATTTAAAATTATGAACATGTTATCATTGACTCATCACTTGACTAAATTCTTTGAAGCATTCTTTTTCCCCTATAGAGTCAAAGATTTTGCCTTATTAGCCATCCACATGTCCTCGAATATCTTTCGGCTCACCAAAGGCTCACATTGTGAGGCGCTTGTCTGGATTTTAAGGCACAACGAATGGCTGTAGAATGCCATCTCTACATAAACCCAAGTGAATGACAGTGAGCAAACTTGCTTTGCTCCCCATTCTGAGCCTTGTTCTAGAGCAGGGGGTTGCTAAGTGTGGCCTCCAATCCAGCAGAGCAGCATTACCTGAGAAGGTGTGATCAATGCTAATTCTCAGGTCCCACCATAGACCTGCTTCATAAAAAACTCTACAGGTGTGTTTTTCCCAGGTTATCAGATGATTCCGATGTGCAATAAAGTTAAAGAACAACCACTGTAAATAAAAATGGCCATCCACCTTTGCATTCAGATACTGAAGGAAGGTGGTGATTTTTTCTTTTCTTTGCAAATATAGCATTTAAGTGGAAACATAAATGTTAGGCTAATAACTTATGTTCTGGACATTCACTCATATTTTTGAAGTGCTTATACATCTCTGAGATCGTGGGGGAAGGAACCATCTTCACTGAACACATCAGAAAATTAAGACCAGGAGAATTTACCAGTATATAACCAAACTGAAATGAGTTATTAGAAGATGGGAAGGGACAGAATTACATATCAGTCTCTCAACCAGACAGATCACACAGCAGTTGGGCACCAAGCTTGCTGGTGGATCCTGTGGGTAACTGCAGCTGACCCAGTATGACCTGGAAAACTTAAAATCCTTGTTCATGTAATCAGTATCTGGTTTCTGCTGACTATTTACAAAATTAAATTATTTTAGAAAACATGAAGAAAACCCAATGACTTGTTTTAAAAATATCAAAACAGTTGAGGTTTATTTTTAATAATTTCTAGTCATATATTGAGTCTATATTTATTCTTACCTTGGACTGATAGTGTTCCATAAATATTTCTGAATTCTTATTATGGACTTAATATGCTTAAAGGCTTAAGATGCAAAAATGAAAACTATATCCCTGTTTTCAAACAGCTCGCTGACATTTGTTACACCTAGAATAGAGGTAATTTATGTTTGCCCATGCATTTATGCTTCTCTGAGCCCAAAAGAGGAAAGGTGCTTTTCTAGAACACATTTTTTCCCTTAAATATAAGGCCCAAAGATAGTGACATCAAACCTGAATTGAAAAAATCTATTGTATCAGTGATTTCAAACAAAATACACAAAGCTTTAAATTCCTACTTAAATATATAAAAATGCAGATTAATTTAAACTCTTTTACACAATTAACATGAAAAAATACTTGTCAATTTTGTCATTAATGCTACTATATGCTTACATTATGTTCATTTACATTACATATCCTATATAATAAAGAGGTAATATGCAAATTGACCATCACACCCTCACACAAGATGGCCGCCCCCATGTGGTCAAAGATGGCCCCACAAGCTGGCTGGCAGGGGAGGGAAGTTTGGGGGGGGGGGACCAGGCTTGCAGGAGAGGGCAGTTGTGGGTGACCAGGCTGGCAGGGGAGGGCAGTTGGGAGCAACTGGGCCATCAGGGGAGCAGTTAGGCATTGATCAGGCTGGCAGGGGAGTGGTTAGGGACAATCAGGCAAGCAGGTGAGCGGTTGGGAGCCAGCAGTCCCGGATTGTGAGAGGGATGTCTGACTGCCGGTTTAGGCCCAATCCTTGTGGAACAGTCGGACATCCCCTGAGGGGTCTCAGATTGAAGAGGGTGCAGGCTGGGCTGAGGGACACCCCACCCCCATCCAGTGCACATATTTCATGCACCAGGTGTCTAGTGTGCAAATAAAATCTATGAGATTAGCTCTACTAGGATCTGTTATAATTAATGCTTATGAAAATTAAAAACATTTCATTGATTGAAATCTAAGATGAAAACATGTGTACCTATCACTAGAAATTACATCATAGATTTGCCTCTTTCCATTAAACATTAAGTGGTTTTTTTTTCAAATCTGATTGTTTTGTCTAATGCTGAAAAGTTAATGCTACTCAAGAAAACAAAAATCAACTTTATGTGTGAGTTTTTAGTTATTATAAAGCATATAATGCAGAATAATTCTTTTCTAGAGATCCCTTCATAATACTTAGAACATGACTCCTTTAATTATGCAAATCAATTAAGCAATATAAATTGTATATATTTATATCAATTGACAACACACAATTTTCTTTTGTAATTTATTATTTAGGGGGATTCAGGAGGACCATTAATGTGCCAAGAAAACAACAGATGGTTCCTGGCTGGTGTGACATCATTCGGATACGAGTGTGCACGGCCTAATCGCCCAGGGGTGTATGCCCGGGGCCCGAGGTTCACAGAATGGATACAAAGTTTTCTCCATTAAAATATTTCCTAAACCGAACACAAAAGTCAGGCACTTTTCTCATTCCACTCTAAAAAGTTTGGAAATTTAGAATTTTGTAAAATATAGTTTCTAAAAGTCATTATTCTTATCTATGCCACTGAAATGCTGTGGGGGAGAGAAACAAACAAAGAAACTAAATTAATCTTTACAATAATAAGTAACTTTTAAATAATACATTTTGGGTTTTATTGTGAGCAGCTATGCTTTCGCAGATAAAATTGTCTTTGCTCTTAATCATTATTTTTATCATATTCTCTTATTTAAAGAAAAATTAGAAAAAGAAGTGAAATAGACTGTTTTGCACAAGGTTTGTTACTGTTTGAAATAAACTGCTGGAAATTACCTACTTTCAGCTTAAACTGCTATTATCAAAAACTCAATAGTCTTCCTGCGTTTCTATCCAAACACATTTCTAATTCATCTTGAGCATATTTTTAATGGTTCCCCTACTCATATAAAAAGTATGTATTCTAAGCTCATGTCAGAGAACTGGACTAAGTTGATTGCATGTCCCTCTCAAATAAGCTAAGTAAACAGCAAACAAGCACAAGTCTATATATCCCTACTACCAAAATAAAAGGTAAATTTACTGATATTGTAGTTTATTGGATCCTTTATTACCTGAATTATTCATGCTATCTATTTCTTACAAGCTGGGTTTTTTTTTAAACTTTCAAAAATAAGTATACATATTTAAGAAATGCAACTAGTAAAAATTTATTTTTCCCGATTTATGTGTGTTACAGTGGATGTTTCTAACATGTGCAGCATTTATTTAAACACAGCTGAATTGCCCATTAGAAGACCAAAAATGTGGAATAAATGAATTTGTTTCACGGCTTTAATCTCTTGGATCATTTCCAGAGTAAGTGCAAACTTCAATTTTGCATGCCACACAAAATATATTGACTCCTTTGGGAAGACAAAATTCCTACCTACTTAATACAAGCACATTCTTGCATGAGTCTATATGTCCAAAGGAATAGATAGCAACTGAAAGATGGGATCAATCAGCACAGACTGGTCTTATGGAAGAAATGAAATTTGGGCTACACCTAAAAGGAATGATCATTATTGAAGTCCTGAAGAGGTACTGGCGACCACTGGTGAGCAATTATAGAATTTATTCTGAGGACAGAAAGCCAGAGTCCCTGAAGATACTATTCAAGACCTTTCCAATGACCTGTTCTTGATAGTTAGGAAGGATAGAACAGCAGGGGTAGGGTGTACTCTTTGATTTACTACCTGGATATTATTCCAGAATTCACCTGCATTTCAAAACACACCTTAAGAACTATGCTCTGAAAAAAACATCCACACCATGTAGTCCTTTAATACTTTTCAAAGGTCATCTGCAATGTTAACAAACCCTTAGGACAGTCTCTTGACCATCTTCTAATAATTGTGAAGTTCATTGTCCTACTCCCTGTAACTTATGGGTTTAGTAATTAATGCCAGAAGAGTTATCCAGGCCTGGATCAAGATGAAAGGCACAACAAGGCCCCTCCCCACAGCTCTGCCTCTCCTGCGTGCAGCTGTTGTAGTCATGGGAGGCAGAGAGAGTGAGGAAAGTCTAGTCTCCTCCCATCCAGTCTTCACGAAAGGAAGACAGGCACGGTGGGAGCTTGGTGAGATGAGGCAGATCCCAGCAGCTGGTCTTCATTCTGCCCAGAAAGATGGGTGGCCAAGAAAAGAAAGGGGAGTGCTCAACATGGGCTGATCTAAGCCTAGGATGCAGCTGTCCATTCCCTCAGTCTGTAGGCAGCTGAAGAGGGGCCAATGCCCACTAATTTCTATTTTGCCTTTTAGTTTTGTCAACCAACTCTAGTTGTGAACTGCCTTAGTGAGATCTCTTGATTAATGGAAAAGGACTGTCTGGAAAAAGCTGAGGTTTAAAACGCTCTATAACCACCACTTTCATTCTCACCGTCCTTAAACAGTAACTTGTTCTCATCTTCATGTACTGATGCAAACATAGGTGTATTTTGTCCATTTAAGAGATTTAGACGACACGAACGCTCATTCTTCAGAAACAAGAATTTTTTATTTGGTTCAAAGGAGCACAGGGACATGTGAAGACTAGTTAGTTACAACTCTCTCTTGAGAAGAAGAAGCCACAAGCATTGAAGAAACCAGGGGATAAGACAGAAGAGCCCCAATTTACTCTCCCAGCCAAAGCCTTAACAATGAACAGTGACCATCCATGCCCTCCAGTCGTTTTTTCACACTAACTCATAACTTTCTTTCCTCGCTGAAATGTTAGTGTACTGTGCTTACCTCCACACCAATGTGACCACTCACCTGGTCCCAACTGTAAAACCCCTTCATTTGCTGATAGAGGCAAATCAGAGCTAGAAGAAAACCTTAGACAAACGATGCAGCTATCTGCCTCCAGTTTTATTCCCAAACCCCAAACAACCCTTTGTTTTGTGGTCAAGGGAGGGACCAAATTGATTCCAGAGCCCTCAGTGAGCTACTTGTGGTTATATAGGCAACAAGTGAAGACATATGATTTATAATGTATATACCACTATTTTTGTTCTAGATTGAGTATATCATTTATACAGTTATTAACAAAGTTATTACAAAATCTGCTGAATTTTAAACTAAAAATAATTGTAAGGCACATGTCTTGCACAATTGAACTTAGACAATTCTTGCCTCTAAGTAAAATATTTGTGTGGATTTATACCACAGTTAATGAAATAACTTCTTATTTCTGAAGAGATCTCCGACACATTGTCTGATCCAAAGCAGAGAAACTGAAAGATGAACCATTTCTAGAAAGGAAACTTTTTCCTATGGTAATATACTTATGCTTGTGAGTTCAGTTGACCACAGTGATAAATTTCTTTAATTAAAACAGCATGTATTGAAAAATGAGACACCATAAAAATAAATATTAGAACAGTCCATTTTTATCAAACACTTACGTAAAGGTAAAATATATTTGCACACCTTAAATTTCAATACAATTTACATTACAGTAACCAGATTACAACTTATGAAAGGTAAAAGGAACAAAAATAACTGCTTCTGACACACATACTGCCGATGTGTTGACAGCAAGTTTATCCGCATGGCCCATTCCACTTACTTGAAGTTTGGGTGCATCATTTCGCAAAATAAGCATGTCTCACTCCATTATTAGCACAGCGTATTTTGTAAATGAAATAAACATAGAAAACTCATTTTAATATTTGCCTCAAGAGGGAGCTTACAGTTCATCTTGCAGATCCTCTGAGATTTCAAGCCATTCCAAGCTAAGGTTCTGATACCATTCCTTATACAAACCTCTGTTTTCTTTTCTGGAGCCAGTCAATGAGTTTTTACACTTCCATGCCACTTTCTTTTCTCGTGCTTTTTGAAATCCACAGTGTGGACTGGTTTGGGCTAGTTTTTGTCCTTCCTTTACTGAAAAACATAAGAAGAAATAAGTTCAATTTAGGAGATTCCTTATAAAACTGGGCATGTCTTGGTCCAAGTGGAGGTATGCATCTCAGAGCTTTATTGTAAAAGTGTCCTTCTAGAGATTGAAAATAGTGGCAGAGTAAGTGGATGCTGCACGGACATGCTCCCAGGAACAAACTGGTATTACAACTAAAATACAGAAAACTTCCTGAATAATCAACAGAAAACTCGCAGGAGATAACCCAGACACCTGAGGACCAAAAGTGGAGAATGCATAGAGACTGGTAGGAGGAACAGAGGCATGAAAGGGCTGGCCAGGTGCCCACAGACAGCAACTGAAGTCAAAGAGCATTTTCTCAGCTATGGGGTGGGGGGTGGGGTGGGGCGGGAGGGTGGAGGTGGTGGAGGGGAGTAGTGCCACTGAGAACTCTGGGATCTAATCCCCAAGCTGGGCCCTACAGCAGAGAGCACCAAAACTGAGGAGGGTACCCACATAATATCTGGCTGTGAAAAGCAGTGGGACCCTGTCTGCCAGAGAGTAACAGTTGAAAATTCAGGCACCCTCTTAAAGGGCCAACATACAAAATTCCCTGTGGAGCCACCCACCTTGTGCTCTGGCAGAAGGAGGGTGAAGTGGACTGGAGCTGTGAGAGCAGAAGCCAAGACTGGAGATTTGGAGGATAGAGCCCAGAAGGCAGACACCCCAAGTTTCCTGGGCTGAGTTATTCCCTCACACAGCAGAGTACATCTTTCCCACATAAACATTTGCCTTGCTTGTGGGGGAAGACAGTCAACACACCCTATTGGAAAACACCTTGCCCTGAGGCCACTAAGAGATTAAAAGTAACAATTAGCCTCCAGGCATAAGCAATTGCCCCATCCTGTTGAAAAAAAAACTCTGCCAAACCTAAAGACAATTGCCTGGGGGGTAGGGGGTGCAACTGAAGTTGGAATACTATTAGTTTGTAGGCAGAGGTGGTCTCTGGAAGCTTTGAGTCTTTGCCTGATCTAATTAGTCAGAAACAGCCTTTAACACTTTCCTGCACTCACGACTGAGAGGTGTAGAGGATCACAAACCCAAACAGAAAGCCAAAATGAGAAGACAAAGAAACAACCCCCAAATGAAAGAACTAGAGAATTCTCCAGAAGAGCTAAATGAAGCAGAGATAAGAAATTTATCTGCAACAGAGTTCAGAGTAATGATGATAAAAATGCTCAACAGCGTGAAAAAAGATATAGTAACTATGAAAAAAGAACAGTCTGAGTTAAAGAATGAAATAACACAAATAAAGAACACATTGGTAGGAATACACAGCAGATTAGGGGAAGCTAAGAATTGAATCAGTGAATTAGATGACAGAGTTGAAAATATCAGTCAATCAGAAAACCAAAAAGAAAAAATAATTAAAAGTGTCCTTTTTCTCTCACCAGCCTACTTTTTCATTCTTACAAAAAATCCTAGATTATTACAGCCTGTGAAGATTGCAAACAGTTCATATGAAATTATGAAAAAAAATAAAATAAAATAGATGGTTCTCTGTTGGATTCATCATACTTTAGAATTCATACACACACACACACACACACACACACACACACAAGTATGTCTGACACAATGCCAACATTTTCATTGTAATCACCATTAAATCTTCATTTTCTTTGGAATATGATTTTTGAAATGTTGTTTTTTGAATATTCCTCCATTAGCATATTCTGTATTGAATGCCAAATCATCAAAATAGTGCTTTTCTCCTAAGTATAAGAACCTTTCTATTCTCCTCTTCCCATCAGTTTTTTGGTCCTACAATTAAGACACCTAATCCCTGGAAGTTTAATTATTGTTTCAGTCTCTGAAAACAATGTAGATTCAGGTGTTGATAATTTATGGGTATCTGAGTTTCCCTAGATCTGAGATTGATCTTCACTCTCATCAGATGTAGAGTTCTGGCCCACATTTCCTTGTGCCCCAGGCTGTGCTATCTTCAACTCTCCATAAAATGTCCATTTCTTAGGCTCCTGCAAAGAGCCTGTTCCTAAGCACACCCACCATCCTATTCCAGACTACTGATCAAGCTCTAGATTCCTTTTGATCTAGTTTCCTGAGAATGAGCCCTCACCTGCACAACTAACCACTTCCTGTTTCTGTGTACCTTGCTCTCTACTTCCTTCCTCCCACAGACCCTCCCAACAGCACCCTCTCCAATCGCCACAGGTCTGCCTTCTACCCATCCTTTCACTCTCTCTACCTGACCTTGCAGAACTCCTTAAAGGGAAAAAAAAGAAATTCTTCCTAAACAAGCCTGAGCAATATATTTTTATAATATTAGTAAAATGACTTCAACTTAACTGTGAATTTGTTACTAATAAAATAGTATGTTCCATATATATGTTTTGGAGACTTGCATCTAAATAAGTAAGAGCAACACATCTTTATGTTGACATCTTCTATGAAGTCATCTAGAAAGGAAAATAAATCAAGCAAAGTTGATGAAAAACATGAAATATTTTTTTAATGGTGAAAAAGGTGATGTGATTATTACTGTAGTTTTTAAAAATATATTTTATTGATTTTTTGCAGAGAGGAAAGGAGAGGGATAGAGTTAAAAACATCAATGAGAGAGAAACATTGATCAGCTGCTTCCTGCACACGTCCTACTGGGGATGTGCCCACAATCAACCTACATGCCCTTGACCAGAATCGAACCTGGGACCTTTCAGTCCGCAGGCTGATTCTCTATCCAATGAGCCAAACCAGTTAGGGCTATTACTATAGTTTTTGTATAACATTCGTATTGTATTTAGGAGTTACTACTAGTTAAGGAAACAAGAGTTATTATTTTGAACATGACATGGAATGATAGAAACCATCATGTGTACCAGGTTGGAATTTAAATTTTCTGCAAGGCACTCAGATGATAATGGAGTTGAGTCCTTGATGAAGTTTCTCCTTGCTTTCCTGGAAGAAAGGAAAAGGGGAGCATCTAAGAACAAATGAATTAACCACTACAGCTAATTCTGGCACCTAGAGGTACTCTATTTTGGTTTATTTTTTTCACTCTGAGAATTTCAAACAATGAAAACTCCACAGATCTTCAAGATGGGAAAACCTGGAAGACTTCTGAATGAATAGAATCTCTACAGTAACACGCACTATTTGGAAGAAGGCAAACAAACTTCAGAGAAAACTCAGTTACTGGAACTTTAGAAATATTTATCTTAGAAGTGAGAAGATCTACATAATATTTTTCAAAAATTTTTTTTCAAGCTGACTTGTTATTTACGGCTCTTACTTAACAGTTTGGCTGGGTTATGAGGGATTTATATCCAATCCTCCCTCTACATCACTGCTTTCCATAATGATAAATCATCTTTCCACAGTCTTAGCAATTAAGGGAAGAAGCTAGATATGACTACTGTCTTTATTTTGTACAAGATACTGAAAAACAATTTAAGACCAGAAATTGAACCGTGATCTCCTGGTTCATAGATCGATGCTCAACTACTGAGCCATACTGGCCTGGCTATTTATTATTATTATTCAAAATATCTTACTTAAAAAGCCAGTAAATCATAGGTTGGATCCTTTTTTAAATTTATGTGAACGTTAGAGTTTACATCTATTTAACGTTTCTCTGGGACTTTTTTAACTTAGTAGATTCTTTAGGGTTTATTTCAGGAAAAGAAGAAGAAAAATTAACATCAAAAGAAAAAAATGATGGGCGAATTCTGATCAATTTCTATTAGAAACACTCTGATATAGATGTCTAGTCCAGCAATTTTCAACCTTTTTCATTTCATGGCACATACAAACTAATTACTAATAGCCGGTAGCACACCAAAAATTATTTTTTTCCAATCTGACAAAAAAAAATATTTCAAATTTTTATTCATTCACACCAGACAGCTGTTGTTATGTTGACCATTGTCTTTTTTTTTTTTTTTTTTTTTTTTTTTTTTTTTTTTACAATCTCAGGAAAAAGAAGTCAGTGCCCCTGACTAAATAGTGTGGTAATGCGTATTTTAAAAATTCTTGCAGCACACTGGTTGAAAATCGCTGGTCTAGTCCATTCTAACAAACATATTCTTATTTAAATCCAACATCTTTTCCTTTTTTCCTTCCATACATATTTATATTTCCTACATTAATTATTTTAATTGAATTGACAAATTGATACACATGGAAAAATTTTATCTCTAACTCAAGGATATGGATAAACAGATATAAAAGAATGCTCCTAAGCCCGGCCAGCATGGCTTAGTGGTTGAGCTTCGACCTATGAACCAGGAAGTCACAGTTCGATTCCTGGTCAGGCCACATGCCCAGGCTGTGGGCTCGATCCCCAGTGTGGGGAATGCAGGAGGCAGCCGATCAATGATTCTCTCTCATTATTGATGTTTCTATCTCCTTTCCTCTCTGAAATAAAAAATATATATATTTTTAAAAAGAATGCGCCTAAGAATCTGGCTATTAAAATGTGTCATTTTATTTCAAGCTGCCAACCAAAAAGTGACCTATTTTTACCAGTGTGCTTTATTTCCTATACTTAAAAGATCCTTTTGAAATAAAATAGGTTATGACTTGAAATTTTGAAAAAATACTACAAAGTACACCTACCCAAAAATCAAGTTTTTCATTCAACTTGAGGTCAAGATTGAAAGGTTTAGCATTAATGCTTATACTTAATAAACAAGTGACAGTATAGTTGCATATGTTGCAAGCTTACAAGCATTCAGATCCAGCACATACATTAGCTATGAGCCCCAAGGCAGAGCATGTAACCCACCTAAGCCACCATCTTCTCAACTGAAAAATAGAAACTGAAGGGTACCTACTTCATATGGCTTGTGAGGATGGAATGAGATGATACATGAATCCTATGAAAAGGTATATCTTACCAGATTTTATATACTGCATTGGTACTGACAGATACAAAAATCAGAACTTTCTTAAGGCAAATCAAAAATATAAGTTTAGGCTAATTTAAAACTTTTCGAGGTATCTTTACATATATGAATTATTTACCTTTTATGCAGCATCTGGAAACAGCAGGTTCCAAAAGCAACCAGTATCAATAAGAGCAGTGGTATTGTTGGTATGACAACATAAATGAGATTGGGAATTATGCCTACAAATGTAAAACAGCCAGTGTAAAAAGACAGCTGAAGCAGAATTCTAACACCAAAGTTATATAAAAAGTTTGCCCAGAATTTAAGGTAAAATAAAACTATTATCAATAAATAGATTCTCAACAAGGTTTTTCCCTAAGTGCTAAATAGCTGAATGACATAATATATTCATGTTTGTTAAAACTCAAAAACAAAATCATACTGCATGCTCCTATTCAGTGTCCATATTTCCAAAAGTATTATTAAATCTGCTATTCAGATAGGGCTAGTTTTCATAATGTATTCATGATCTTTGCTATCTCACTTCACTAATCCTTCTTAGTTCTTATTTAGAGATCCAAGCACTGATTATTAAAGAATAACAATCGTTATTAAAATAACTGTTCATTTATTGGATACATAATTATCTTAACCAATAAGCTCAGTGCCAGGATGATATGCAAGACTCCTTGGCATTACACCAAAATGTGTAAATATTAACTGATGATATAGTCATAACCCAGCAACACAAAACTTCAGAGGCATGAAGATTTGCTCTTAATTAAATTCTAAAAATGAATCATTTTTAATCCTGTTCCATCACACTTGATCGTGTTGGGTATTCTCAGTAAAATAAAAAATTGAAGTTCCAGATAGCATGAGTTTATTGAACATTTCACCAATGTCATAGGGGGAAATATCCCTAATGTAATTATTTACTGATTATCTTTAATTAGGTTTAGACGTTCTGAATGGTTTAAAATCAGGCATCTGAAAAATGAAGTGCACTAAGCTTTCACATCATATCCATACAGGAAAAGCAAATTGAAAACTATGCATTTATTTTCTAGCCAATCGAAAGCAGACATTGTTAATCTAAATAATTCTGGCCAAAGTAGACCAACCTAAGCAAACTATCCATTTAACTACATATCACTTCCTTTGTTAACATGAGACAGTATATTAGCTGAGGTCCAAGGATGGGGCATTTTGAAGATAATATATTTTCATCAATTCCTTAGCCTCCAACAGGTAACAGGTGACTTCAAGAATTTTAAAAATTCACAAAATATTTTTTCCCTTTTCCAAATACCATCATGATCCCTCATCTGTGTTAGTAAAGAAAAAGAGACAGTATTCCCCCACTCTTTCATGGATTTTGGATGACCTGTGGAAAGATTTTGAGACTTTGGGTCTTTGGCTCAATCTTCAAAAAGCAGCTAGGATAAGTCACCATTCCTGTCCAGTTGGCATAGGGCCAGGCTAAAACGATTTCTAACTAACATGCCATCTGCACTGGGATTTCATTGTTTCTTTTGCAGACAGTGGTATGTTGGAGGCAGCTGGGTTGTGAGATCATTGCTTGCATTCTTCCCACCTTGCTGTTCAGTGATGTTGCTTTGGTAGCTTGAAAACAGCCAGGGAGTATTTACATCAGAAAATCCCAAAGTCTACAAATCAGTGGTTTTGTTTTGTTTTTCTTTTAATATTTATTGTTGAAAATATTACATAAGCCCCCTTGATTCCCCCATTGACCTCTTCTAGCCCAGCCCCAGGCTTTCATCACCCTACTGTGTGTGTCCATGGGTTATGCATACATGCACACAAGTTCTTTGGTTGATCTCTTTTTATTTTATACCCACCTCACCCTGGCCAATCCTTAAACATTTACCAGCACAACACTATTGGCAGGCCACTGCATGTGCAAATTACATCATAATTCCTATACATTTTTGGGGAAGTTCCTTGTAGGTTCAGATTGTAATGGGGGTTTCTTAGTTTGGTGCTAGCTACATAATCAATCAGAAGAAAACAAAATAGGTTCTTGTATGCAAAAACTAGCTTAGCACCAGTTGTTCTAACCTAGTTCAAAAGTAAATGTCCATAGGCCCATATTTAGTGCACCATTTCACCAAGCAACAAGAAAAGTTGGGGCCAACTAGAAGCAGAGTTTAAACAAACAGTTTCTGTTCTCCATAGAGGATTTAAAGACACAAGAACGAATTACCTGCTTCAGTAACAACCAAATTTTGATGGGTGTCTTCTGGTTGGTTTGTAAAGTAAGTCTTCTCTCCAGGAGTTGTTGGCTTGATCTCTTTAGATAATAAGTACAGACATCAAATGATCATATGTAGTGATCAACATGAGAAATACAAATAGATGAAAATAAAAGTTTATTATAAAACCATATAAACATCAGTTTTGACTTCTGAACAACTTACAGCTAAGAATTATATTTTGAGTTCCAAATTTACTTGAAATTATCTAACTAGAAAGTCAACATTTAATTATCTTTAAATCAAGCATCCACTTGGTGAATCCTTGCAACCATAACCACATTAGCAATCAACAGCATGTCTACAGACAGTAATATCAAAGCAGGCACGAAGCCAGGCAAAGATAACCAAGAAGCAGTCACCATGAGACTGTGAGCTACTAACTGCAATTCAACAGCAAGCAAAGATGATCTTGGTACTAATATAAATGTAATATTTAGGTTCCTCCTCACAATAATAGTCAGCAGGAGATTACATATGGATTGCATTTGGAATTGATGATTCAAATAATGTTCTAAGCACATTTCTATCCTATACAAATAATGCCATTCTTAGATATTATTTCTAATAGTGTCTACCTCTTTTTAAAATATGATAATAAACTAAGGTTTGTGAATTATTTCTTTCCCTGGTTCTATGAGATGAGATCTCCTCAATTCCATGCCCTTAAAAGATATTGAAAATCTTACCAGGACCTGGTACTGCTCTATCACCTAATTTTTTCTAGGTCTTATTTGTTAAATTAATAGTTCAGTGACTATATTAAATTATTAAGAAAATTCCCTGTAAATTTATTTTTATTTGTTCCAAAAATATAATTTCCTATTTATTTTTGTCAAGTGATGGAAAGAAAAGCTCATATGCAGTATCTTATATTCATTTCAGAATAGTAAATCATTTCAATGTAATAATTACTGCTCTTATTGACCACATATTCTCTATTCATTGGGAGTTTAATCATATACCATCCTGTAATAATATTTACTATCCTTATGTACATATTTCACCCTGATCCTTTAATAGGCTCCACTAGGTTTCAGATACAGTCCTACCCTACACTCATTCTTCTGCAGAATTCAGTTAGGCACTCTATGCCTATCTCAACTGGTATTTGTGGAACAAATAATACAGATATTATGTAATTGCTTTACACAGAACTCATCTTAACACAGAAAATTATTTATTAAATAATTTTAATAAATTTTAATTTAATGCAGTTTCTGATTAAATAATGACATTTTAGAAACATAATTCCATACATGTTATTTTTAATGTCTAAGAACAAGTGTATATAGTGCAATTTAGTAAATGCAAAAATTAGATTCAGATATATCTCCATACAAATGCATTTGGGTAACATTGGTAGACCTATAGAATAGATATGCAGCTCTTTGGACAATAACAAAAATGATGGTGAAGAGAATAGGCAAACTCGGAAGTAAATTATTCACTTTAAATATGATTAGTCATGCTTAGATGGTATGTTGGAGCAGAAAGAGAAGACTAAGTCCAAATTAAACAGTAGTTCTGGTATAGTTAGAGAAATAATTATAGTTCAAAATAATTTGTGTTATAATTTGTAAATTTTAAGTAGGCCCACTGCTTAATCCTCCAAGTCCCTCAGAAAGCTAACCGTAAGTTCACAAAGTATAAATATTTGAAGATTTAGGTAGAATATAGGAGAGAAAGGAAAAAATAATTTTATGTCTACAATGCTCTTCCATGAGTAATATAAACCTAGATTATCTAATACAAAACAAGTCAAGAAGATTCTGAGATTATAGTGTTCTGAATAATGTAACTATGAAGGCCAAAATAAACAAGTAAAATAAAATAAACAAATACACTTAGGTCAAATTTTTCATCTAAAAGCTCAGAGAAGCCCTGACCGGTTTGGCTCAGTGGATAGAGTATTGGCCTGTGGACTGAGGGGTCCCAGATTTGACTCTGGTCAAGGGCATGTACGTTGATTGCGGGCACATCCCCAGTGGGAGGTGTGCAGGGGGCAGCTGATCAATGTTTCTCTCTCATTGATGTTCCTAACTCTCTATCCCTCTCCCTTCCTCTCTGTAAAAAATCAATAAAAATACATTTAAAAAAATAAAAGCTCAGAGAAGAAGACAATATTGTACTAAGAAGATTCTATAATATAATCTGTTTAAGAGTTGAGTACATACAGTTGCAAATAGAAACTACCAGAGAATTTCAACTTTATATTTTTAAGAAAAAAAAAAGAAGATAAAAACCATAAAAGTGTAACAGATTTAGCTTTGTAAAGGCTTCTGAAAGGGTAATGATGAATTTAGCAACCTAGGGGCTGCTAAAGAATAAACTCACCAGGGAAAGAAAGCTGGCTAATACACTCAAGAGCAGGATAAACATGACAGAGGAGTAAATCTAATTCAACTAATCCCTTGTGCTTCATGGTCTTATGAGAAAAAGGAATCATGTAATTTCAAGAGAATAATGGAAATAGCAGCACTTGATTATGATTGCCTCCCATGAGTACATGAGGTCAAGTAGACAGAAGAGTTAAAATGTATTTCCAAACACTGAGGAGACAAATAGCACCAAAAGAAATCCCAAAGCCTAAGTATCTAATTTGACTTCCTTAAATTATTTTTAAAAACGAGTTTATACAGTTTTGATTAATCTCTCTTTTGGTCAAATATCAATTCAGCTGAGCTGTCTTATTCAAAGTAATTCACATTACTATTTCCATAGGAAACTACATTGCGGTAGCTTAGGTCAATGTAATCTTCTCATTAGCTGCATAGGGCAACGAATTAGAGACTTGAAGCAAAAGCTGATTAAGGAGGCATATTTCAAAGAATGAGGATCACAGCAAGAACATGGCACACGTCCCTACTTTTTTTCATGATTGTTGGTTCAATGAGCTATGACCAGTTTGATATTCACTGAAGAGTATGTGCCAAGAATCGTGCCATGAAATCATAAGGTAATGTTCCTTTGATCCCTTAAATTCCCCAGATGATCACCCAAAGAACTGTTGCTCAGATGTGTAAATCTATAGGTGCTTTGGTGACATACCTCCTTCATACACACCATACTAAATATTTAAAACTAGAGGCCCAGTGCATGAATTTGTGCACGGATGGGGTCCCTTGGCCTGCCTGGCGATCAGAACCCATCTAGGCTGCGGGAGGTTGGCCAGCAGGGGGGAGGGGCCGTGGGAGGTTAGCTGGCCAGAGGGAGGGGTTGCAGGAGGTTGGCTGGCCGCGGAGGTTGGCTATAGGAGTGCACTAACCACCAGGAGGCAGCTCTTGCATTGAGTATCTGCCCCCTGATGGTCAGTGCATGTCATAGTGACCGGGCGTTCGGTCGTTCAGTAATTTCATCACTTAGGCTTTTATATAGAGAGATATTTTAAAATAGATGTTTACTTTTCATTAAATCAATTTACAAAAACACAATTTTACTTTAATACTGTAAATGATTATTTCTTCTTAAAGACACCTTCCCAGATGTTCCTAGGTACTCCCTAGTTCTATTTCTAGTGACTGTAGTTTCTATTTCTGGTGACGCTAGTTTCTATAGTTTCTAGGTACTCTGGTCCTAACTCTGTGGCAGCTTGTCCTGTGGCCCACAGTGTGCTTCAGTATACTGCATGGCAGGGCAAGCTGCAGAGTACAGTGATGTTTCACAGCAGAAAAACAAAAAGAGCCAAAGGTAGCACAGCTTACAGATAAGACAATACAAGCAGATATGCACATCATCTGTTAATGTCAGTTTACAATACATCCTACCTGGTTCATACTTGCAGATGTAATTGTGCTTCATGTTGCACCTGTCATCATTCCACTGGTAAAGGTAGGGGCCTCCAAGGCCAGGATTGGCCGTAGGTTGATGATACATCACAACGCACTTTTCACTTCCACAGGAAGGTTCATCCGCATACCAGTTTCTGGAAATAAAGGGTGCAGCAAAAGTAGGATTACAATTGTTCGTGCAGAAAAATAATGCAGTAATTAATAAATAACAATGCATTAATTAATAAATAATAATAACACAATGATTGATAATAATACAATGACTAATAAAACAACACAATGATTAATAAATAGTAACACCAGAACTGTGTTCCACATACTGAAAACCTCCTCTTGTCCTACTCTGTATAGAGCAACAGGAACACTTCTAAGTGATGTCACCTGTTCTATTCTGACATCCTACCTACAGGGAAGAGAAATCTCCCTCAGGAGCCGACTCACCGGTACTGGGAGCTGCTGCCATCGGACCAGCGGTAGAGGTCTGGGCAGGCGCCAGACGCTTGCCCCTCTCCACTCCTCCAGAGGCCTATCCAGAAATCGCCATCAGAAATCCCCGTGCCTGGTTTTGTCAGGTTTTGCAACATGCTTTCTATCAACTTCTGTTCTGCTGCGTTCTCCAGGCTGAGCAGGGCTCCCCCCTCACTCTCACAAGCCAGGCGCGCCTCCTGGAAGCTCACTCGGCTGGACAGTTCCTGGAAATAGGCCAGTTTGTAGCAGGGGTGCTGGTAGTCAGCAAAACACACCTTTTGGCCTAAAAAGCAAACAAACAAACGACGAACATCAGATGACTTAAACACACAGGCAACAAAACAAAAAGTTTGATTTAAAAAACACTCTCAAAATTGAATTTCACATACACCTACATATTAAGCAGAATGAATTTTCCTGAAGTCATAACTGAATAGGCATGATCATATCGGGTCATAATGAAGCCATAGTGTATGGGACTTAGCTAACTCTACCAGCAATGGAATATTTTATTTACACCCTCCCCTGTTTTACCCCCAAGCATGTAAGCCACAATGATACAAACTCTCTCCAATGGTCCAGCTGTTTTGTTTCTCATTATCTTCTTTGGTTCACCTCTCAACTCTGGTTGTCAACTTCACAAACTGCCAGGAGCCCCTCTCTGTCCCTGTTCCTTCTCTCCAACCTGCTGCCCGTGACCTACTTAGTCTTTGTCTGATTTCAGCTGAGGTTTAGCCTTGGCAAATAGACTATCATACTATTTTATGTAAAATTAAGTGAAATGACTTTATGCTAAGAAATTAAGCACAACGTTTTACTGCTTTCTTGTGGTTCATCTGCATGAACATTATTTCTCTTGAGATTGAAGGCTTTTTTCACTGTGTATTTAATTTTGTAGCTGAGCCAGAAACGTTGCCAGTTATGGTGGCTGGAGGTGTTATTGTACTTAAACACTGGGAACAAAATGAAGCATCCCAGATTTACACTTTTAATTACAGTGCATCACACCGAGCCAGTGCTGGTACACAGCCCTTCTCCCCGAGTAAGCAGCTGATCACCTCTGATGGCACGCAGAGGCAGGAGGGAGCGGAAATCAGCGCAAGGCCATTCACCTCACAACAGTGTTTGAGTGACAGGCATCCGGTAACTTGACACAAGCAGAGAACAGCCAGTTAATAAAATGGCAGCCAGTTGTCCTCTGTCTCATTAACCCTGATCTGGACCCAGGAGCAACACATTGAATCATATGAACAAATTAGCAGACTGCCCCAACTAATTGTTAATGAAAAATAACAGGCAGGTATGAATGCCCTCGGGAAACTGGAATTAAAGAGACTTCAAATGGACAAATCCGTCAGAAACATTCCTTGAGAGATGATTATGGAAGTCCCAATGATTGATTCTAGCATAATTGTTATTTAAAAAAAATTTTCTCCTAGTCTATTATTAAGTTTTGAGATGACTTCATTATTAAAAAGTGTTTCTGGTAATATTTTAACAATGCCATTAAACCTCGTGATTTTATGCCTATATTTTTACTTCTGGTAATATGCCAACAAATGCCATGAAGCCTAGTGATTTTCATGTCTATATTTTTAAATCAAGCTCTGGTTCCATTTTCATCTTCTGCATCCTTTACATACTTCTAAGTTTCAAAATATCTCTCAACTGCATTCCCTTGAGGTTTCAATTTGTTTAGTTTTTCATTCTGAGAAATCTCAGTCTTGGATTTGATTCCAGTACTTTTAAAATATTAACCTTGTCCAACAAGATTGTTTTGCAAGATGTCAAAACGCCAAATTAAAAAAAAAAATTGATTAGCCAGAAGTTTTAATAAGTAAACGTTATTTATATAACAAATATATACACATTCAGAGGATTCATATGTATGATTTGTATGCCAAAAGTCTCTGCTCATTATCTTCCTTATATTAAAAATATATGCAGCACATATTTATTATTTATGGTGAGGGTAC
The DNA here is from genome assembly GCF_014108235.1 of Myotis myotis. NCBI lineage: Eukaryota > Metazoa > Chordata > Mammalia > Chiroptera > Vespertilionidae > Myotis > Myotis myotis. The sequence continues at coordinate 201,064,130 of NW_023416324.1, read as the reverse complement.
AAAAATGATGAGACTAAACTTATTTATAAAATGAAGATAGTGCTTCTAATTAAATGCATGACAGCTTTTGGTGTCATGAGAAAATTCCTAATGCCACTGTTAGCTATTAGCCAAGTATAAATGTCAGTCTGTAGAGAAATAATAATAATAAGAGAAAATCCATAGGCAGGGGTTATATTTAAAATAATTAACAACTAATACTGCCTGGGCCCTGGATGATAGCCAATCTGATGCTCGCTGTGGCTGTGGCTGTGGCTGTGGCTGTGGCTGTGGCTGTAGCTGTGGCTTTGGCTGTGGCTGTGGCTGTGGCTGTGGCTGATGGAGTGGTCCAGGAGTCCTGGGCCAGGGGGTGGAGACTGTGTGGCTACATTGCAGGGGATCTCTCTGAGAATTGGGACAGTGGCCAATTACCAACTACAGATAGACATTGACTCCAAAGTGTATTGATTGAATATCAACTGTGTCCACAGACTTTGAACTGAAAAGTCACTAGCAGTTCAGATCTAGCATGGCAGTTTCCAGGAAATTATGGAAACATTGCAGTTTTTTAATGCTATACATAGATCATAGTCAGTTAAAGCTGACGCTGTGAATTTCTTTACATCCAATTGTACTTCACTACTGATTTCCACCTTCTCAGGCAAACTTAGTCCATGTTGCAGCAAAAGAAGTAGCGATTGAACTGCTCGCTGTCATTTCAGCTGACCATTGCGCTGTAATCGCAGTGGAACTCCAACAGCTGGGAAACAGATGTTGCCCTGATTCCCAGAAAAGTCCCATTAATACGGATCTGCTGGAAGCAACTTTTCCCACTTCTGTAAAGGCTAATATTCCTAGAGAACCATTATGGTTCCCTCCCTTTTCATTCTGTGAGATCACAGAGAGAATTTCCTCTTCTCGTACTTCTAAATGTTATATTCAGATAAAATCTTCCACCCATCACTTTGAAATACAGGAGTTCTAATCTTCCATCTATTCCATCTACTTCATCTAACCTTCTATCGACTAGTCTACCACCCATAACATATTCAGGTAAATATTCCGATAACAGTGTAACACCTTTTGCTACATGAAGGCTAACTTGATACTATCTAACAATAATTTACTAAATGTTACGTAGCATCTGTAGTGAGAAATATCCTTTGCTTGTTGGCTTATTTACAAGAGGGAGAAAAGACCTTCTACCTAGGAGTCTATACCTATTGGTTTCACATACACACACACATCTACATATGTACCCAGAAACTTCTATTTAGAGATCATTCTCAGTATTGCCTATTAAAATAAATATTCCTATCAATATCAGAGCCAAGACTATGCTACTACTTCCATGAATATATGACTTTGTCTTTTTTTCTTAGTCATTAAAATTCCTTTAGAGCTAAATATTGGCAGAGTTTTCAATACTTCTGGCAATAATGTAAAAGTGGGGCCAAACTCATAAATGCATTGCACTTTACTTTTTTCTTCCTGAATAGAAAGGGATCTTGGTGTTATTTTGCTTATATGTATTAACGTTCTGACAGGTGAGTCGTCAGTGTGCTAGGAAAGTAATAACATTTTCCTTAGACCTCATACTATAATCATATATTATTGATATTAACTCAACATTGAATTTATATCCCATTATTCAGTAAAATGTACAAGACATTTTATGAATTCCTATTGTTCAGTTATGGCCTACCTTAGGCGGCCCAGAAAAAGTTGTACAAAAGAGGATTTACATGATAAACCCAAACCAGAGACTGACTGGATTTCAAACATTTTATCAGAATCGCACAAAAGAATTTGTTTTTCGTAATTCTTCCTTACTCCCCTTAAAATCACATTAAGTATGTTGATACTACAATATACAGTGTCACATGACCTCTGATGGCAATGCTGACACTTTCAAACTAGAAAGAAAGGGAAAGCTATGGATTCCATGTTCTGCTTTCAGGGTTCAATATTACACCAACTTCTTAAGAATTTTCCTTATAAAAATGTTTTGTAATAATAAACTTCATTTTTGCAGCAGAGATTGCATGATGCAATGAGCTTCATAATGCACTACGAAGATGTGCTGGAATCCATTTCCTACATTGGTAAACAAAACAAAACAGCAGTCTTGGGTCATTTGTCGAATGGTGGTGCAGCTGCAAGCCCTACCTCTCCAGCTAGGAAATACCACATGCTTCCTGACAAGGAAATGAGATTCCTTTTTTAATTAAAAAATTCTAATATTTAAAGTCAAGATCTAAATAACAAATGGTAAACCATTTGTGTGACTTAAGATTTCAAGCATTCAATCAATCAGAACTGGCTTGGAATCCCAGAGTTCTACTTGAACTTTGGGGACATTGAGGACATTAATGTTTTCTTTCCTAAAAAGTGGGAGTGGCCCTGGCTGGTTTGGCTCAGTGGATAGAGCATCGGCCTGCATACTGAAGGGTCCTGGGTTCGATTCCAGCCAAGGGCACATGCCTGGGTTTCGTGCTCGATCCCCAGCAGAGGGCATCTGATCAATGATACTCTCTCATCCTTGATCTTTCTATCTCTCTCTCCCTCTCCCTTCCTCTCTGAAATCAATAAAAAAATATATATTTTAAAAAAAAGTGAGAGTGGTTATGACTTTTAAAGAAATAAGAATCATAATAGTAGCCTGACATTTATCAAGAGCTTAATATGCAGGGCCTCAAAGTTAGCACAATCCATGCCTTTGGGTAAATTAGGAAAATATCTCTCCTGGTGATATAGGCTGTTCAGCTAGAAAAAAATAATAATAATGTGTTTTCTCGTAGGTGGCCTCAGCTCCAGGCACAGGGCTGGCCACACGGGGTCCGTCTCACAGCTCCTTGAAAGTCAAGCAATTTTCCCAAATTCACACAGCTCACAAGTGGTGAACTCAGGGTTGCAAACCAGGGAGCCAGGCTCCACAGTTCATACATTTACCCCAGAGGTGTCTCAAATAGAACTTTTTTCCTAAGGTGAAAGATTTCATAGATAAAGGGATTGATGAATATATTCATTATTTGTGTTTCCCATGTTATAATTATTAGTATTGATCCATATTGATTACTGGATATATGCAAGGGGTTGTGCCTTGAGAGTTTGTTTCTAAGCAGATTGTGGGTTTTCTCTTACTGAACATTTAGCCACACGATTAATATTGGAACATCGATCTAGTATTTTCAGACCATGTATGTCTTTAATGATTGTTTTATTGCGCCTCCTTTTCCCCCCAAATAAAACAAACAAGACCCAAGCTGATCCCGCCCCCCCCCCCCCCAATTACAAGGAGGATAACTAGAATCAAGTTGTCAGGCCATGTTATATCATCCCTAATGTGTGAAAGAAACAGTCTCTCCTGGCAGTGTATGCATCCAGCCACCTAGCACAGAGCACCGTTACAAAAAGTAAAAATGGTTAGTGAGGACATCAGCCGGATTTCCGCTTGTACCCCTTTATTAAACAACAGTGCCTCTTTTCTTGTGTTAATGGAATAGATATTGCCATCTCCAGGAAAAAGTGTTCTAAAAACAAAGCCATAAAATGCTGAAAAACAGCAGTTAGGGATTAATGGCTATGATGAATGTGCAGTTTATTAAATGACTAGCAATAAGATTAATTTGTTCCTTTCTTGCCCAAGAGATGCTTAAAGTAATTGCATCTTTGAAAACTGCACCGTCATCACTTTATGCTTTTGATGATGTCATGGAATACTACCAGAGGCTGGGATAACAGTTCTTTGTATCTCCTTTGCTATTATGTTAATCTGTTGGCTACTGATCATCAGCATGATTTTGCAGTATTTTGTGGCTTCTGTGTGATAAAAAGAGAGGTCTCTAAACCATCCAATCTTCTAAATAAAACATTTGCCAATTTTAATAAGTTCCAACTAATACATATTAAAATATCCTGCAGAAATTTGGAGGTACCATGAAACATACTCAATGCCATTTTGCAGCACAAACAGGTTGGGGATCACTGCTGTGTGCACTAAAAAAAAAAAAAAAAAAAAAAGAACGAAAGAAAGAAAGAAAGAAAAAAAAGAGGGAGAGAGTAAAAGAAAAAAAAGAAATGTTACTTCAAAACACTTCATATGTTTAAAAATACCCACATGCTCTTCAATACATCTTCCCATCTTTGAAACCAGAATTTTGAACTCTTCTTTTTCATATGTATCTCTATCTCCATAAGTAAACTCCTCTTACCTTTGTCCTAAGGATCCCATTACCTACCAGTCACTTGACAAAATTAAATGGCTGCAGCCCCTGGAGGTACTCTCTACACATCTGTGTTTAGCAACAAACCGGGACAGGTCTAAGACCCTAAAAGTAGTTCCCAACTTAGAGCCATACATTCACTACGTACTATCTGATTGTTATCCTCATGATTGGATATTTGTATTGCATATCCATGCATCAAAATAAGCATGGCCTCTGACCTGTAAAAATACTTTTCTACTACTGCTAGATGCTATCTATGAACTCTTTTTTTTTTTAAATTCTTTTCTGCTTTACTTCTTTCTAGTTAACTTTTTAAAAATATATTTTATTGATTTTTTACAGAGAGGAAGGGAGAGGGATAGAGAGTTAGAAACATCAATGAGAGAGAAACATCGATCAGCTGCCTCCTGCACACTCCCCACTGGGGATGTGCCCGCAACCAAGGTACATGCCCTTGACCGGAATCGAACCCGGGACCCTTGAGTCCTCAGGCCGATGCTCTATCCACTGAGCCAAACCGGTTAGGGCCGTCTATGAACTCTTACAGGGAAGATTATGATGATGAAGTTGTTTGAAATGCTTTTTAAAAATATTTTCATTTCCTTTATGAATAATGCTCTCAACTGTTAAAAGGATGATGTATTTTAAAGTACTGGAAAATATCCTATAATGGAATATTTTAAAGTGCTAAAATGAGAATGTCTATGCAGGATTATTTTATGAGTTTCTGTCATTTTTCTGGGGTGATTATGGTGGTATACTACATGGACATTATAAATAGCTGTATTGATATTTAATAAATAGAAAATGTATTTAATATATTGTAAGTATATTCCTACTGATGGTCCCAAGGAACTTGCTGCAGTCAACAGACACTTGAGGATTTGGGTAGATGGTCCCTAGTGGCATTAAAAAGTTGATGCACCGCTCAAAACTCAACGCTGACCAGGCAGACATTAGACCTACTACTTCCAAAATGTCCAGATTTAAACTGTTCTGTCCTCATGCCATTTTGTCTGAAATATATATTTTTTAAAATATTGTCTTCAAAGATTAAAATCGCAAATCAATTTGTAATGCTTAAATGTCAATGTGAACTTGCACGGCCAAAGACAATTCAATTACTCATAAGAAAAACTTAATTGTTTTAATACCAAGCAAACATCATCATTTATACTAAATCAAATAGATCATGTTCAGTTAATTAGAAATTTTCCAGATGTCACCTGCAAGATGCCTATAAATAACAGAAAAACACAGCACAGGTTTACAACAATTTATAAAATAACAATGCAGAATAAATTTTCACTAAAAATTTTCAAGTTCTAATTTTAATCATATATCTTTTTCCCTCCCAAACAAGAATACACCAAAAATACATTATTTAATTCAAAGAAGTAGTGTGTCTATGTGTTTACAAAACACCTTATGCTCAATGCCTGGTTTTGGCTGTTCATTCACTTGCAAGCATAATTCTGATAAACAGGAAGGCAGTTAGATATGTGTAATTCAGATGAGTCCAAATAGTAAACTTTTTCCTCAAAGTTAAATTAGGGGGGAATGAGCCAATGGAATGGCTTCTATAACATCCTTTTGGATACTGTAGCGTTTTCCTTTTAAAAATGTTGAGTCAGGTTCTCTTCAAAAAAAAAAAAGAAAAAAGAAAAAGAAAAAGCAAAGAAAAGCAAGCAGCTATAGCATTTCCAAATGACACTTCACAATGTATTTAATTCCAGTGTCTCCAGGTGCCAAAAAGGTAGTCGAGAGTGAAAGACAACCAGACACTCAAGAATTGTATCCTGAAGATGTAGGACATCACATATCGCTGAGGGGAAGATCAGTAACAATTAAGCTTAAGAAGCCAATTTCTAAAGGTCTGGCTTCGCTGCTGATGAAGTTGCCGTCGTCTGTCATCTCTCTCTACCTCCATGGCACCTGTTCTAAGATGCACATACTGTAAAAAGGAATCTGTGCTTTTCACATGAAAAAAAGCCTCCCGGCACTTAAAACACATGCCCACACACAGTCAACAAACATTCGTTGCAACCCTTTCATTAGCATCGCAGGAGACTTCAGTAAAAGGAGTGTCTGTGCTCCATTTTCAGGATGGCCCTGGTCACGCTTCTGAGAAGCTTCCTGTGGTTTTTTTCTGTGTTTTTCTTAAGAGACCTTCCCCAAAAGTAAGAGAGTGAATCAAATGTAAACGGCTCAACAATAGGCGCGTGAAAGTCCAAGGGAAAGAGAAATCAGAGCGAGCGCTGGGAGGCTGGCCAGTGCTGATGCATTGCCCTTGCACCGACTCCGCCGACATAATTGGGCACCTACTGGGAGCATGAACCTGCAGCCAGTCGTCGCCATGCATATACCTCAGCCCAACTCGACAGGTCCCCAACTTGGGACGAGGTGCGCGAAGGCAGGGCAGCAACGCACCATGACCACCCCCTTCCTCCCCACCCCACCCCCGTTCTTTGTCAGCCTCCTGAGAACAAAGGCTGCGTGCCCAGGGGTCCCCGAGGGACTCACGGCGCGCAGATCTGTCCCAGATCCTCCCAGAGGACGCGGGGTGGGGACTGCAGCGGAGCCAGGCCCGCCGGGGGAGGCACCCCCGCAGCGGCTCTTGGTCCCCGGGCTCCGCGGGACCCCACCCCTGCCGCAGGGGCGCAGCCCTGCCCTGCCACCAACTCTCTTTCAAAGAAAGTGGAAATAAACGACTCCTGGGGAAAGCCACGCTGCTCGCCATGAAGCCCGGCTCCTTTTGCAGCCATGAACCCAGCACTTGCGACATTTTTAAACTTTTTGCGTGTATGTTGAGGGGCAGGGGAGAGCGCACAGCACAACCCAGCTTCCCACGCCTCCTCCCGGCCCCCAACCCCGCACAGCTCTCCACCCCCCTGGAGACCGTCCACCCTGGGACGGGCAGGCTGCCCCGCACCACCCTCTCCTGCGAGCCCCCGGGTCCCACATCCCTGTTGGTCCGGTGGCCCCAGACTCACCGCTGACCACCCGGCGACAGAAGGCTCCGTGGCCGCAGAGCAGAGCGGCGCCCAGCAGCAGCGAGACCACGCGGCTCATCGCGGCCCGGCGGCGGCGGCAGCAGGTGTTGCACTGAGCGAAGGGGGCCTCAGCCCCGTCTCTAACCCCTGAGCCTCCCGACCTCCCCCCGCGGGCGCTACTCCCTCTGTCCGAGCCCAGCCGCCCGGTCCCCTGCACGCATCGCCGTGGGGCGGACCTGGCGCCGGGCGCGCGGGTATCGCGCGCGTGTGCTGGGCTGGAGCGCACGACTCCGGGGGTGCGCCTTGAAGGAGAGGGGCCAGAAGTTGGGGGGTTGGGTGTCGGTCCCAGGGTACGCGGCAGGAGCCCGGGTGAGAGCCCACCGGCCCGCTGCGATGGGCTCCCAGGCCTCGGGGCGAGTGAAGGGCTGCGTCCGTGCGCCCAGGTCGCGGGTCTCAGGGCAGCAGCCGCGCTGCGCTGGAGGCGCTTCTTATATACCCACACCCTGAGCTTCAGGCTCGTCGCTAGTAACGGTTTTTAACTACTTCGTCTCTCCCACGGTGCGGTGCGGAGCCTCCCGGCCCCTCCCCTGAAAACCGGAGCCACTTTGAAAACAGTCCACTCAGCAGCCACACCTCCTCCACCCCGCTCTCCCCTGTCTCTTCTTGCCATTCGCTAACGGACTCCAGAGTCATTTGTGTAAAATGTGACAGCTTCGCTATTACACTCTGGCAAAAAAAGTTGGACCCATTTGGTGTTCTCAAAGATTAATGTCCACGGGGATGCCAAGTTGTGGGGCCTTTCCTCTTTTTGTGCTAAATTGCTTGATCATATGTATTGCTGGATGCAGGGCACGAGCCACTATTTAAGATGGATTGGCGGAGACGGAGCCAAAACCTGCTTAGGGAATTATATAATGTGGCAGGTTTCCCCCCAACCTAGGTTCTGCAGCTAGATGACTTCCAAGCAGGCTGGTTGACTAAATTGCCACAGGAGTTAAGTTGAAAAAAACATTGGAAGCACAGTTTTCCCAATCGGTTTCCATCGCAGTCTTTGCAGCTACAGAGAAAACATCAAGGCAAAATAAATATTCTGAATACTTGGGAATTTCGTGGATATACATGTCTGTATTTGTTTGCAGTCATCTCTCAGTGAGCCTATGGTTTGCATTAGAAGCAAGACTCCTTCTAAAACCTGCAGGGGCTTTTTCCTATAACCTTAAGGAGTCTTTATTAAAACAGTCCATCCAAGGATGGTAGGGTTTCCTGGAGCATTGGAAAGCACGCTCATGAGTTTCCCCTATGGTCTGTGGGAAGAACCTTGAGGATGCTCTCATAAAGAGCTCCAGCAGCCTTGGTATGTTGCCATTATGTTGCTTTAAGCGCCCCAACGTTTATTAAAGTCCTTTTTAAAGGGTTTCTAAAGGGTTTTTTAAAGGGTTGTAAACTTTCCTGTAACACCTCCCTGTCTTTATTGTTTCATAAGCCACAAGCCCACTGTCAACATCTGTTGGGCTGTTTTCTTGAAAAAGGTTGGTCCTGCTACAGCAAGGACAAGTCTTATAGAATAAGAAAGTATAGTTAACAGTGGTTCTCAACCTTCCGAATGCCGCGACCCTTTAATACAGTTTCTCATGTTGTGGTGACCCCCAATTTCATATTTACAAATTGAACATGATTAAAGCATAGTGATTAATCACAAAAACAATATGTAATTATATATGTGTTTTCCGATGGTCTTCGGCGACCCCTGTGAAAGGGTCGTTTGACCCCCAAAGGGGTCGCGACCCACAGGTTGAGAACCGCTGGTTTAGTACTTGGAAAGGACTTAAATATTATTAAACACACCCTGCTCAAGAGAGTAGAATTCCAAAATAATTATAATGGTGTCTACCACTTAAATTTTTCCTTGCATAACCATAAAAATACAAATTTAATATCAGGTTGAGGGCAATCGATAAATCTTGTAGAGGGGATGGATTTTTGAATTTCACCGCTAGCTAGATGTCCAAAAGAAAGAAGCACTGCTGGGATTTTTGAATGGAAAATGGGTAACTGATAAATGCTCGAGGCAATGGAGGATTGTTCAGCCCTGTGAACCCTTTCCAAGAGTGTCACTGGTGTGGAGGTCCGAGAGCCACTCCAGGGGCTCGCAGTCCAATGTGGAGAAAGACACATAATAATGACTGTGTATATGAATGCTACAGCAAAAGGGTGAACGGAGTGTCATGGTTAGGACAGAGGAATGAGGAAATTTTGCAGGAATTTTCTAACAGCATCTAGGTTCTAGGATGACGATCCTCATTGGTTGATGGCCTGAGTTACTTCTCCAAATGCTTGCACAACTAGGATTCTGAATGGGAGCTTCATTCTCCTTTCATGACATACTACGCCTGGATATTGGGGGAGCCCAGAGCTATCATGGGAAGGAATATCAGTGGATTACAACATAAGCACCAGGTACAATTCCCTACATATCAACAGACCCCTGAAGGTTTCTGACATCTGAAAAGCCAACAAGTCCTTGAAGCCATTATTGACCATGGGGAGCAACATGGTTTTTGTCTTCCAGAAAATCCAAATGATAACAACTGTATATTCAATAGGGTTGTACACATGTTCTAAAATATAGTTTCTTTAGGTTAGGATTTTATCAATTCAGAAAGGTCGTACTGGTCTACCAGGGCTGCTCAGCAGTTATTCAGACAGCTGTTGGACTTACCAGGAAGACAAATTATTAAAGGCCCTTTTAGCTGATAAGACTCACTCTTTTGCTTTGTTTCTGCATCACTAGAAAACACCTGGATGGATCATCACTGAATTCAGAGAGCACATGTTGGGTAGTCTTAAATAAAGAATAAGAGTGGTATTAGATATTCCTTTTGGAGAGCATGCTGGGGGTATCTCTCAAAAAATTCTTTCATATAGTGTAGTAGGAGATATACAACAACATTTTCAACAAATTATATTTAAAATATAAAGTAATTGGGCATTGGGGGTAAAACAACCAACGTTCATTAATTTTTTTAACAAACGACTTTTATTTCTTCCCCTATGGATAATGTATAAGGTGACACCAGAGACAAATGACTTTCTCATAGCAAACATATTTCAGTTCCACAATTAATGGAATAAAATGAGAAGTTTAAGAACTTTTTCAGATCAGTCAGGAGATAAGGATCCCCCCAAGGGCAACCTTAGGGTTTGGTGAGGAAAGTTTGCCCATGCAAAGGGCTGGGTATTCAGAGGCTTTGAAACCAAGGGTGACCAGGCCACGTGACTGCTGACTGGCATTCAGGAGAGAGGTCCATCACAAGAGTCTGTGCCCAGCTAAAAAAATTCAAATCAGGACTTCACACTGATTCGGATAAGGAACTCCACATTGATTCAACAACTTAAAAACATCTCCTCAAGCCCCCGAATAGGAAGGTGGTCTCGATAAGAGTGACCCCAAGTCCTGGGTGGCGACAGTCAGTGGTTGAGTGTCAGCCTATGAATCAGGAGGTCATGGTTTGATTCCCAGTCAGGGCACAGGCCCAGGTTGTGGGCTCAATCTCTTGTGTGGGGTGTGCAGGAGGCAGTTGATCAATGATTCTCATCATTGATGTTTTTGTCTCTCTTTCCCTCTCCCTTCCTCTCTGAAGTCAATTTTAAAAAGTTTTGTTTTGTTTTTTAGGAAAGAGCGGTCCCAAGAAAATCTCTGGCCTGAATCAAGTGCTGAGTCTCCAGAGGGTCTGAATCATCAATTAAGCATATTTGGAATCCAAAGTTTGGAAAAGTGACATCAGGGACCTTAATAGTATACTATGGAATCTGCATTCCCCAAATATACAAATTACTCCTTCAGTCTCCCCATTCCCTTTCAAATACTTGCAATTCCCAGTGAGTATCTGTTTCATGTGTCCACTAATAAGTCTCAAGGACAGACAGTCTAAATTCCAGGAATTGATTTGCAATCAGTGGCTTCTCACTTGGACAACTCCGGACAGAACCTGGCTGGAGAACCTGGAGAACCTAGCAAGAGAACATGGACACAGAACCTGTCTGGAGATCCTAAGCAGAACCTCTCTGGAGATCCAGACCAGAACTTGGCTGGAAATCCTGGCTGGAGATCCTAGTTAGGCTGCTGATCAACTGAACACTGTCTCCGTGTCCTTCCTTCTTCGCCGACTCCGTCTACGCCTTTGGGAACCCCTGGACCCGCTGGGGTTGAACCCTGGCAGTGAGTCTGGACTGTTATGACAAAGTACGATAAACTGGGTGCCTTAGTAACAACAGAAATTTATTTCTCACAGTTGTGGAAGCTGGAAATCTGAGATCAGCTCAGTTCTGATGAAGGCACTCTTCTGGGCTGCAGATTTCTGACTTCTGGTTATATTCTCACATAATGGAAAGAGGGCAAGTGAGCCCTCTGGGATCCCTTTCATGAGGGCAAAAGTCCCACTCATGGGGGCTCTAATCCCATGACCTAATTACCTCTCCAAGGCCCCACCTCCTAATACCATCACATTCGGGATAGGATTTCAACATATGAATTTGAGAGGATACAAACATGAAGTCCACGGCAATGGCCTAAAAGAGATTTGTTACGATGTTTGAAATTATTACATTAATTATTATATTAATACTAGAGGCCTGGTGCATGAATTCATGCGCCAGTGGGGTCCTTTGGCCTGGCCTGTGGGATCAGGCTGAAACTGGCTCTCGGACATCCCCCGAGAGATCCTGGATTGCAAGAGGGTGCAGGCCAGGCTGAGGGACCCCACCGGTGCATGATTGGGGTCAGGAAGAGACGCGAGAGGTTGGCCAGCCCGGGAGGGACCATGGGAGAGCTCCAGGGCATGTCCAGCCCATCCTGTCCAGTCCTGGCCAGACCCCAGCAGCAAGCTAACCTACCAGTTAGAGCGTCTGCCCCCTGGTGGTTAGGGCATTTCATAGTGACTGGTCAACTGGTCGACTGTCTGACCCCTGGTGGTTAGTGCACATCATAGTGAGCAGTTGAGTGGCCTTAGCATATCATTAACATATTATGCTTTGATTGGTTGAATGGTTGATTGGACACTTAGCATTAGACTTTTATTATATAGGATATTTGAAATGTTAATAGAATCCAATATTAACTAATTTATTCATTCTATTACACTTTATTTAATGATGGTTAATTATTCTTCTAAGCACTATCAACAATATTACAGGTAATAATACAATAATTTGACAGTGAAAAAATAAAACCATTACTATATAATCACTTTGGCAGTAAGCAAAAACTGTTGTTTTGTTTTTGTTTTCTGAATAATGGTTAGTTCTGAATAATTCCAGAAAGATAGCATAGAATCCAAGAATTTTCCGCCAAATTCTTCCTAAATGACACCTTGGCATCTGAGGGCATGTGCCTGGCTCAAATGGAAGCATGAGCAGTTGACCAAATGCCCTGAGGTTTACTTATTCTTATGAAAACATGTCTGAGCTATAAAACACATAACATACCTCATTCAAAAGCCAGTCCGCTCTTCCTCACAATCCCAGAAGTCTTAGTCAGCACAGGACATGCAAAGGAATGCCACTGCTCATAATGCTGCTGGAAATTTGATGAAGAATTATATACACTACAAAAAAAATTCATTCCTGTCATTTAAAATTTAAATTGAGTCTGCTACATGCTCTGACCACTCAGGTGAGGCGTTAAAAAAAATTCTTAAGAAACTCAATTACCAGAGACACATCTCAAATCTGAAGACTCACGAATTTCTAACTAAGTATCAACTCAGTAAGTTAAAATTTTCTTCTAGTGCCTCCTTATTAATTTAAAATAATGTAATCAGGTGCTATTGTTATAATTCTAGGATTGGCCAATACTTTTTATTTCATGTTGCTTAGTTACAAAGTCTGGTCTTAACATACATTAATACAACAAAACAAAATTGAGATAATTAAACCAAAAAAGGCAAAGCTAAAGTTACACTAGCTTCAAGTGTTCAGACTGAATTATGTAGTTGTGTAACTGACAAACTTCTCAGTGAGTATTATGATTGGCTAGCAGGAACATAAATTTAAATTTTTAGTTAATATAATCTTGGGCAATTTTCTAAACATTTTTGGTTTTCATTTTTAGATTAGAAAAAGAATGAGTTGGGGAAGTTCTATGCTTCCCAATTGGATTGCATTCTGCCCCAGAAAAACTTAGTTATTTCATGAATTTTTTAATCTTAATCTTTATGTACATTAAGAGTTACCCCCAACCAGAATAAGTCATATGTTATCTACATATATGCAATAACTTTCCAAATGTGTATGGATGTATGTTTAATTTTTTAAATGCCACTAAATCAATAAAATGTTTTCTCCACATATTTTTGGCCAATAGTTACTGAAAGAACAATTGTTATTATGTGGTGTCCTGGAAACATACTTATATTAAAAATAAGGCTTCATACTCAAAGAAGGTGGAAATCACTAAGCTAGATTATTTCTGAAATTAGGAAAATCTAATATTATTTTTCTTCCTTTTTCCCTCCATCCCTCTCCCCCTCTTTTCCACCTTCCCTCCCTCCTTCTCTTTCTTTCCTTCTCTCTTTCTTTCCATAAAAAGGATGCTGATTTATCATGAATGGATACACTCTTAATATTTGATTTCCAAATTCATCTGAAAATAGGAGTCCTGGAAACATTTCTATAGTTCTCTGCATAACCGATGGACATACTGCAGAAGCCAGGTAAACAGAAAATCCGAACAAAGCAAAATGAAGCTGAGTGCCAAGGTGTGTGAAAGAAAATTCAGTTAAGAGACCATAAAGCTATAAATGAATATTGATGAGCCAAGACTTTTTTCTGTAAAAGTGCTCCATGTTACTAAAGAGGAAATTGTACCATGAAGAGGAATAGCTAAAGACCCACAAAACATAAAACATGCCTTTATGGTTTTCACAAATATTCAGTGTTTCCAAATATACACAGTGACTAGAAAACAGTAGTGCCAAAACAGCCATCATAGCGATAAACTGGGCCGTGTGGAATGACATACAAAATTAGAGGGAAGTTAGGGGAAAACAAAGGTATTAGGACCAAAAAAAATCAATTTAAACATCCTTCTGGAGGTACATCTGTCACTTTGCTACCTGTTCGCACACTGTTTCTAAGGGTAATGGCTCAGCTGTCAAATGCATGTGTATACTGCCACATGCGAAATGGAAATTATGGGAATAATGAGGAACACACTGTCAGGTAACTCGTAGATATTAGCTTTTATTAGTATAAAAGTCTCTTTATCCTGTAGGCTGCACTTAAAAAAAAATACAAGTTAACCTTTACCTGTAATAAACTTTAATATTCTGCTTTCCAAAAAAATACCCCTTAAAAATAAATCTCAACAGAAAGGGGGGAAATAACAAAAGTAAGTACATTTCTACCATCAAATTCTTTAGACCAAAAATAAACAAATTGACCATGTTACATAAGGCATTGGTGCCATAATATTTCTCTCCAAAAAGTGGACACAAGGATTCATAAAGCAGACTTACTTTTCAACAGCTTTCAAGGCATTAGAGAGGCAAGAAATCATTGTAAATGTATTAGCTAAGTACCTCCTATCCTCTAATGGATAGGAGTCATTTAATCTGAGACTAAAAAAAAATCAAGAGTAATGATTTCTTATCAATAATAATGTTTAGCCCAGCTGGCATGGCTCAGTGATTGAGCATCCACCCAAGAACCAAGAGGTCACAGTTCAATTCCTGGTCAGGGCACATGCCCGGGTTGCAGGCTCGATCCCCAATGTGGGGCATGCACGAGGCAGCCAATCAATGATTCTCTCTCATCATTGATGTTTCTATCTCTCTCTCCTTCTCCCTTCCTCTCTCTAAAACCAAGAAAAAAAATAATAATGCTTATAATTTTTAAATATTTATGAAGTGAAATAATACAAAAAACATATAAAGTTCTTAATACAGGACTAGGATAATTATTGTGAATTCAGGTTCATCTCCACTGGGGCTCATTATCATGTAACTCTAATGTTTGAAAAAAAAGTATTTATTTTTGGAATAGAAGTATTTATTTTTGGAGGTGGACTTCACTATTTTATTCCCCTAATCCAGTGGTCGGCAAACTCATTAGTCAACAGAGCCAAACATCAACAGTACAACGATTGACATTTCTTTTGAGAGCCAAATTTTTTTAAACTTAAACTATATAGGTAGGTACATTGTTATTAACTCAATTAGGGTACTCCTAAGCTTAGGAAGAGCCACACTCAAGGGGCCAAAGAGCCGCATGTGGCTTGCGAGCTGCAATTTGCCGATCACGGCCCTAACCAATCCCCCATCCATCTGCATCAACCCATCCCTATACACCTTACTCCACATGGCTTATTCTAAGATGTTGAGGGCCTCTAGGACCTTGAGATCTTCTCCCAGACTCTACATTTTAGTTTTCCCTAAACCACATGAATATTCAGGGTGCTGAGACGCTCTTTGTGATGATCAGAAAAGAAGCAGACACTGGCTTGTCCTAGATCTACAGAAAGACTTTCCCTGACCACATATTCCAAACTGACCCCTGCTTATTCCTCCCCCATTGTGTTCCTGTGACTGCCTCTGTTATTCATTCAACAAACATTTACTGAGCACATATTGCATTTATTCTGTTAAAAGTGTGTACTTGTTTAATGTTTCTCTGTCCCCACTACATTGTAAATTCCTGTGGTTTTATTCCCCACAAGAATATATTTGTCAAATAAATAAATGAAAGAATGAAGGAATCTGTGAATTAAGTTTTTTGTTTTTACCTTCACCTGCAGCCAGCTTTTGAAACTTCTCCCTTGTCCTTCTCTGTTCACAAGAATGGGGGGTTGTAGAGGGTAGAGAGGGACCTCCCATAACTACATCAGCACAGGAGGGACAGTCCCCTCTCCTTCAGCCTTCCTTACTCCAGGGCAGAGATGAAATCATGCTTCGAGAATTCTGAACAAGCTTCTACTTACTTTCCCTTGCAAAAAGGATATCGGGCTTGCAAAGGAGGGTAACCCATGCCACTTGCACTTTAGAATCTTAGGTTAAACATGCCACCCCTATTTTGCAGAAATTGTGGAATCACCCTCCCTTTAGCTGTAGATATTCTTTTGTGTGAGAGTGACTGAGCATGAATCTAAAATTCCGATGTGCATTCCTAAAAGATAATGTTAAAGTCTACGTTTTGTTTCTCTACCTCCACACAGCTATATCCTGCCATGACTAACATCTTCTATGAATACGGTGAGAACACATTTTTATTTTTCCAGCAAAGTCCTAATTTGCCCAGAGCAGTACCCATTCACACCTTGATATTTTACTAGTATTTGCGGTTGGCTATCACCTCCTACATGAAGTTTATTTTTTAATTGCCAGAAAAAGCCTTTCCTCCTCTTATTTATTTTATATCACACTATAGTTCTTCCTCAGTAGTTAGGTGGATACATTATGTCTCACTAAATGGAAACCTCAATCTCCTTTAGGGCAGTTACCAAGTTATAAAATATCCTGCATCCCAATGCCTAGCATTAGGAATTCGATAAATGCTGACTTCAATGAAAGTAAGTGGTTGTTGGTAACCGGTTATGCAACATCAGAGGTAAAGATAATATAATCAAAAGAAGAGACAGGAAATAATACATGCCTTCATCTTTAATCCCCAAAATGTTCATCTTTCCATTCTTTTAAGGACTACCAGTGTTTTACCTTTCTGAATTCTAATATAACCACATTTTTATTGAGGATCTCTTATAAATAAAAACGTGCCATTTATGTTCAAATGGTTACCTGAAATTCATGTGAAAAAAATTGTTCAGATTTAAAATATTTTTATAGTTTTTTATCAAATCACTCCAAACTTTTTGTTTCGCAATTGCGATTCCTAGTGAGGTGTTGAGGTGAAACCTAAAAGAAATAGAAAACACCTAAGTCAAGTGGCCATAATGCCCTTGCCCCCTTCCAAAGAAACCATAGAGATATTTTGTGAAACCCTTAGGATTCATAAAACACGCTCTGAAACCCATAGCTTCAATCAGTAAATAGTTCTAATATCCTGAGCTAAGGGCCAAAATGTTCGGAATCTACCAAAAGCAATCAAATCTCAAATAGATGAAAAAGGCTTTTCGGATTCAGATCAAATGGAGGAGAGGTCATTCATCTTATTTAATAAGCAACAAAGGATGCAAATGTAACGGCAATCCTAAATTTATATAATTTTAGTGGGGGAATTATTCATTGTTTAACATGATGAGAATTTTAAATTCCTCCCTGAATTTATAAAAGTTAAAAAGGAATGCCATCTAGCTAAATATGAACTATTTGTCTTTTCTGTCTCACCTTTCATGTTCTAGTTTCCAATTGCTGTTCTAGGTTGTCATAGCAACAAAATGCTAGTTGCAATAAGTTTTAGTAGGAAACCTGTTTAGGAAACCTAATTTATTATAAGTGGAATACATTCAGTTGGTTGCATGTGTGGCAGATTTTTCAATTTTTTTCAGAAAGTCTTTGATCATAGTATTCTTACTGACTACTACTTCATAACTGTTTTATGACATAAAGTAACTCTCAGAGTTCATAGACAATAACAAGAAGAACTTCAAGACAGACATAGAGTTCCCTGGGACTTCCCCAACCCCAATACATCTAATAATCCTATACACCCACTAACACACTGTTTTGTCTAAAACAGGGGTGGGCAAACTTTTTGACTCGAGGGCCACAATGGGTTCTTAAACTGGACCGGAGGGCCGGAACAAAAGCATGGATGGAGTGTTTGTGTGAACTAATATAAATTCAAAGTAAACATCTACACTAATAAAAGAGAAAAATGGTAATTGGCGTACGGCGCTACCCTTTTCATTGGCTAATCAGGGCTATATGCAAATTAACTACCAACTAAGATGGCAGCTAACTGCCAACAAAGATGGCGGTTAATTTGCATATGTAGTCACAATGCAGGGAGGCGAAAGGGAAAGCAGGAAGAAGCCCCCTGCCACTGACAGTGATCGGAAACCCAGGGGGGAGCTAAGAGGAGGGGGGCAGGGCAAAGGCAGTGCTGGGGCCGGCTTTGCCCTGCCCCCCAGCCATGATCAGAGAATCAGGCACCTTTGCCGCCCTGGCCAGTGATAGCAGGAAGTAGGGGTGGAGCCAGCGATGGGAGCTGGGCACGGTGGAAGCTGGCAGTCCCGGGAGCTAGGGGTCCCTTGCCTGGGCCTAAAGCGGAGCCCACGATCGCGGGGCCGCTGCAGCTGCAGGTCCCCGCTGCCCGTGCCGGACGCCTCGGCCAGAGGCGTTAGGCCTGGGCAAGAGCAGAGCGGGAGATCACGGCGCTGCTGCCGCTGCGGGTCCCCCGCTGCCCGGGCCGGACGCCTCGGCCAGAGGTGTTAGGCCTGGGCAGGGGCGGAGCCTGCAACCGCGGGGAGCTTGGGGTCCCCTGCCCAGGCCTGACACCTCTGCCGGAGGCCTCAGGCCTGGTAAAGGGGCCGATCCGGTGATTGGTGATCGGAGAGTGATTAGGGTCAACTCCTCTGGCCGAGGCATCAGGCCTGGGTGGGGGGCGGAGCCGGGGATTGGGGGGATATGATGGTCCCCTTGCCCATGCCTGAAGCCTGGGTCAGAGGCGTCAGGCTTGGGTGGGGGGTGGAGCAAGCGATCAGAGGCAATGGGGGTCCCCTGCCCAGGCATGATTCCTGGGCCAGAGGCCTCAGGCCTGGGCAGGGGTCAGAGCCAGTGATTGGGGGGAGATGGGGGTCCCCTGTCCAAGCCTGACACCTCTGGTGGAGGCGTCAGGCCTGGGAAAGGGGCCGATCAGGCGATCGGAGGGTGATGGGGGTCTACGCCTCTGGCCGAGGCATCAGGCCTGGGCAAGGGGCAGAGCCAGCAATCGGAGTGGTCTGGGGGTCCCCTGCCCAGGCCTGACGCCTGGGCCAGAGGCATCAGGCCTGGGCTGGGGGCAGAACCAGTGATGGGGGGAAATGAGGGTCCCCTGCCCAGGCCTGACGCCTCTGTTAGAGGCGTCAGGCCTGGCCAAGGGGCCAATCCTGCGATTGGAGGGTGATGGGGGTCAACGCCTGAGGGCTCCCAGTATGTGAGAGGGAGCAGGCTGGGCTGAGGGACACCCCTCCCCCACACACCCAGTGCATGAATTTTGTGCACCGGGCCCCTAGTCATTACATAAAAGGGTACGGTCTTTTTTTTTTTAGTTTTATTCATTTCAAATGGGCAGGATCCGGCCCGCGGTCCGTAGTTTGCCCACAGCTGGTCTAAAATATAGATTTCTCATATATTCATTATTTTAATTTCTTAATTTGCTTCCACTGTTAATACAAATATACTTGTAGAAAATGTAATACAAAAAAGAAAATACAATGCAAAAGTTAGCAGAAAATTTTTGCATATTGTCACCCCCAAAAGCTCCTATTAAAAAAAAAATGCACAGGTTTTTACATATTCTACTGCCCACAAGCTTTCAATTTATTCTTTCTGGCTGATAGAATAATTTTGAATTATTTTGTTCTTCATTCAGAGATCTCTAAAATTTCACCCTCTATACCTTTCTAGATTCACTTATACCGCCTACTCTCATAAATCAACCAGCACAACCAGCCAGGTGACCAACAATTTTTATTTATGTTTTCTGACCTTTCTGTGTATTTCTACAATTTCCTTCCTCCTTCCATTCTGGTCTCTTTTGCTATATCTATCCTACACACTGGCTATTCTTTCCTAAAAAAAAAAAAAAAAAAAAAAGCTATCTCAAACCTCTCTCTTTTCTTCCCCAAATGGATAAAACTTACTCATTTAGTCCTTGAATACAAGCCACCTTGCAGAAGGTTTCGTACTATCAATTCTCACAAATCACTGCTTACATGAACATATTTTACCTTCTCAACTGGAAGGTAAGTTCATTCAGAGTCAGAAACATGTCTGGTGTGTCTTACTGCAATCCAACACCAATATTACCGATTTTATTTAATAAAAGAGCCTCGAGAGAGGAAGTCATGAGCCAAACCCACCTTGCCTTACGGTGACAAATGCTGATAACTCACTTTGTACCCTTGTATCATCAGACATAGGGGAACCTTTGGGGGCATCAAAGATGAGGGGATAGATGGTTCCCTGTCACTTCTTTTGTGTTATCTCTATCCCAGATGTTGCATAAATGGTTATAACCACTTACTTCATGAGTTACCCATTAAAAGTGACCTGAGTATATACTCAAACTGTTCATATGAAAGATGTGAAAGGGGGTAAGAGGCCAGGAAACAATACCAGAAACAGGTGTTTCTTTTCTGCTTAACCACCAGCCATGCCAAGAAAAAGAAAATGTTTTATACTCTTGGTTCCTTGTCCTACACACCGAAGGAAGTCACTTGACTTCCTTCCAGAAACATGATTACCTGAACGAGTAACCCTCTATGGAGAATAGTCTCCATTCATCTGGGCAAACACCCACTTCCCACCACAGGGCAACTCTGAGAAAGCAGAGCATTGAATGAGGACACATATTCATTTTCACTAAAAAAAAAAAAATTAAGCAAGAGCCTTGAGCACGGAAACTCACTTTATTTCAACATTTTTAAAAGTTCAGCTCTATTGATTCATTGTGCGAATAATACAATTTGGAATATCATTCTTCAATATACTGCCGAAGAATTAAAATATCATGCCTTCTGCATTATGTGTTTTTTGAAAGTTGTGGTCGGAATATAGGCAGTATTTTATTGACTTAAACTTTTAAACCTTGATAGATTTATTGTTATAAGTCACAGTGTAAAGTAATAAATAATACAATTTTGAATATGAAATCTTTTCATTGGCACTTGAGAGGAGCAGAAAATGGAATGCATAAAGTCTTACCAGAAGAAGTGTAACCATTATGAACGAAGGCCAAATTATCTTATTAAAAAAAGATCCCAATTTTTGACTTGGTGTTTTAGTAAACTATTAGTTGGGCTGCTAAAGCTAAACTTAGGTCTTCATCCTGGATAAACTTATTGGAGATTCTGAGGTTAATTTGGTACTCACTTCCTTAGGAGAATAATAATAATGTAAGCTTATAGTTACTATGTCGCAGGCACTGTTTTGAAAGGTTTATACATGTTAACTCATTTCATCCCCACAAACAGCACATGATACTTTCTCTCCATTTTTACTTTTTTAGTATTTTTACATGGTTAATATTGATTTTTTAATGGAATATACTTTTTAATTCGATTTATTGGGGTGACATTGGTTAATAAAATACATCTTTCAAGTGTAAAATCCTATGATTCATCAT
Source organism: Myotis myotis (assembly GCF_014108235.1). Taxonomy (NCBI): domain Eukaryota; kingdom Metazoa; phylum Chordata; class Mammalia; order Chiroptera; family Vespertilionidae; genus Myotis; species Myotis myotis. The sequence continues at coordinate 201,042,649 of NW_023416324.1, read as the reverse complement.
CTATATACTGTACTAGAGGCCACATGCATGAAATTCATGCACTGGGGAGGTGGTCCCCTCAGCCTGGCCTGCACCCTCTTGCAGGTTGGGACCCCTCGGGGGATGTATGACTGACGGCTTAGGCCCGATCCCCCCAGGGCAGTCAGACATCCCTCTCACAATCTGGAATCCCTTGTTCCTTGCTGCCTGCCTGCTCGCTACTTGCCACAGGCTCCTACTTCTTGGCTCACTGAACCTTAGCACTGTTATGGAGACAGGAGAGGCTTTTGCCACCACTGCTGCACTCGCCAGCTGTGAGCCCGGCTTCTGGCTGAGTGGCCGCTCTCCTTGTGGGAGCGCACTGACCACCAAGGGGCAGTTCCTGCATTGAGCGTCTGCCCCTGGTGATCAGGCCACATCATATTGACCAGTCGTTACAGTTGTTCCACCATAACGGTCACTTAGGCTTTTATTATATAGACTAAAGGCCCAGTGCATGAAAATTGTGCATGGGTAGGGTCCCTAGGTCTGGCTGGTGATTAGGGCTGATGTGTGGGGCGACTGGTGGGGCAATCAGGGGGCCCCTGCTGGCACCCACCTTGGCCGACCTGGCGCCGCCTGCTCACTGGCCTCACCCCCCCACTGCTGCTGCTGGTCGCCTCTCTCTGTGGGCCCCCCGCTGGTATCCACCTTGGCCGGCCTGGGGCCTGTGGGCTGGGGGCAGCTCCTACATTGAGCATCTGGCCCTGGTGGTCAGTGCACATCATAGCAACTGGTCATTCTGCCGTTTGGTCAATTTGCATATTAGGTTTTTATTATATAGGACTAGAAGCCCGGTGCACAATAATTTGTGCACTGGCAGGTGGGGGGGGGGGTCCCTCAGCCCAAACTGTGCCCTCTCACAGTCTGGAACCCCTCAGGAGATAACCACCTGCTGGCTTAGGCCCGCTCCCCTGGTGGCAGATGGCATGCCCAATCTCGCGGTGTCTGCCCTGTCTCCCCCAGTCGCAGATGGAAGGCCCGGATCCCATGCTGGGCTGGGCGGCCAGTCAGATCATGCTGCTGCTCGCCCCGCACACCCCGCTCACCCCACCCCACACACAGCAGGCCCGGGATTTCGCTATCACCCGCCCTGGGCCACACACAGCAGGCCCGGATCCCAGTCTGGGGCGGGTGGCGGCTGGGAATCTCGTTGCTGCCCGTTCTGCCTGTCCCGCCCTGCACACGGTGCTGCCAACCGCCCCGCCCACCCCATCCTGCACACGGCAGGCCAGGGTCTCCCGCTGGGGTGGTCAGCAGCTGGGGATCATGCTGCCGCCAGTCCCAGGTGGGGCAGCGCAGCGGGATCTTCCTGCAGTATGCAAATTAACTGCCATCTTTGTTGGCAGTTAATTTGCATATCATGCTGATTAGCCCATGGGCGGCATAGCGAAGGTACGGTCAATTACCATGTTTTTCTATTATTAGATAGGATTGTGTTCACCACCCAAAGTCAAGTATTTTTCCATCACCCTATATTTGAGCTGCTTTACCCTTTATTACCTCCCCTCTGGTAACCACCATACTGTTATCTGTGTCTACAAGCATTTTTTGTTTGTCTTTTTTTTTCATTTGTTGTTTTCTGCTTTATATTTCACATATGAGTGAAATCATATGGTGCTTAACTTTTTCTACCTGACTTATTTCACTTAGCATGCTATTCTCAAGACCTATACATGTTGTTGTAAATGTCAGTATTTCATCTTTTCTTATAGTTGAGTATTATTCCACTGTATATATGTACCACATCTTCTTTAGCTAATCATCCACTGAAGGACAGTTCAGTTATTTCCATGTCTTGGCCACCATGAATAATGCTCCAATAAACATAGGGGAACATATATCTTTACAAATAAATGTTTTCAAATTTTTCAATTATCTCCAGTTTTCAAGATAAGGAAATTGAGGCATGAGGATGCTAAGTAACTTGTCCAAGGTCACACATGGTTAAAGATGACAGCTGTTATTTCAACCCAGTCCGCCAAGCCCTAGAGTCTGTGCTCTTAACACAATATCAAACCACCTCTCAAGAAAATACTCTCCTTCGCAAACAAAAGAGAAAGACTGGAGTTTCCACTAGAGCTGTTTCCCAAGACACCCTTTTCCCGCTCCACATACCTAGTCCTTCACCTATCACACAACAGCTCGCCAACTCTAACCAAAACTAAGCCAGTGTTCCCCAAAGATTACTGAGATTGTTTTAGGTGAAATACAGATTTTTAAAATTTTAATAGTTATTAATATTTACTTTGATGTGTATTAAGAAATCAACAAAATTAGTACATCAAAAACATGATCTTACAGATATTATTCCTAGTGAATAATTTAGATCATTTTAAAGAAAAAAAATCTATATCATAAAAGGCCTGTGGTCATCACGCCCTAATGCAGAACCACCAAGACCGCACTCACCAGGAGGTACACGCGGGTGGGCAGGGCTGCAAGTGTGGTGGGGCAGCAGGCGGGTGGGCAGGGCCATGCGATTTTGCACACTGGGCTTTTAGTAAGTAAATAATAGGACAGGTGGTAAACAAATGGGGAAGAAAGTTTGAAGTTCGGTAAACATGAACATCAGCAGTGCTATTCTCTAAGAAATAATTTCCAGATAGACCATCACTGGAGTGTCTCAGCTAAGCTAAGACAGAAATATTCTAGCTATGTCACTGTATAGCTAGACTTCCCCAACATGTTCTTATATAAAACTACCAGCTTTCTCCTGTCCCAATAAGACAGGGTCACCAAGCAGTCATAGCCATTATTCACCTACAGCCTTTCCAACCAGAAGTCCATTGGGGCTCCCATCTTTTCTGCCTTCCCAACACCTGGTCAGGACCTTTCATAATGGCTAGAGTAGCAAATGGGTAAGCATGAGTACACATGGAAAGGAATAAAAAAAGGGATGACGAGTGCTCTGGGCTGAGCAGCGTCTTAATCACTGTGCTAACCAGCTGGTTTACTCTTCTGAGCAACTCTGAGATGAAGGCATCATTGTCCCTCTTTTATAGATAAAGAAACTAAAGCCCACACAGCAAGCAGGGTGTGAGGCCAGATTCTGTGATTGTGAAGTTGGAGGACTTTTCCTATACTTGGCAGTAGAGACTTGAGAAGGGAAGCGATATATAGAGGAAGTAATGAAGTTGAAAGGGACCTTGAAAAAATATGTTTCAAATCCTCATTTTAATAGATTAAAAACTAAAGTAAGACAGAACCACAGGGTCGTGTCCCCAGAGCTATACCTTGGCGATTCAAACGGCCAGTCCAATGCTCTTTCTAGCACCTTTTGCGGAAAGGCTCCGGCATTCACTGGAAGGCATAGCTGGAGAAGATGCTTAAATTAAGTTAAATGGAAGGAAGGACGGCTGTGCCAAGTCATAGAATGAGCACAAGCCTACAGGCCTGCAGCCATGAAAATTATTTCTGCTGAATAGGTTATAAAAGAGTCTACTTCAGGGCACTGTCCAAGCAGTGTATTTCATGATGTTGGAACCAAAAATACTGAATACTTTATTGGGCTGGCAGGGAGAGGAGCTGACAATTACCTTGTCCAAATCTTTACTAGAAGTACTGCTGCTTTATTGTAACACTGACTAGTGCTTTTAAAATTACAGATAATGAAATCCAAGTAATTATAGTCTAAGTTCCTGACTTCTGTTTAGTTGCTATTTCCCCTCCCCTTTTCCAGTAATCACAGAAATGTAAAGCTATATACAAAACTGGGTAAAGCCTTTTCTTCAAAGACAAAGTACAACAGACATATTTTCCCCCGTGAATTACAATATCACTAATTCGAGGGCCACTTTTGTCTTCCTATCCCCATGGTGTCTTGTCAATGATTGGGGTTATATAAACGTTTGTTGAGTTGAATGAAAGTTATTATAAAGGCTGAAACACCTGTGCAGGAATAAATGAAGATCGTCTCAGGAGTAAGTGAAAGAAAAATCATAAGACAAGAAAAAGTATTTGTATTTTGAGCAGTTTGTATTTATGTTCCTTTGGGAAAGTCATTACCATAAAAATAATTTTGTTCAATAATCACATAAATTGTGCCAAAATTATTATAACTGCTTACTCAGTGGATCATAGGCACATATCTTATCCTCTCGATTGGTATTTTAATGCATAATGCTGTTATTAAGAGGCTTATTAACCCACCTTTTAACTCTAATCTTCTTTAAACGAGCTTTTTATTTTTAAAATAATACTAGAGATAAACCTTCTGTTATGTTAATTTCTTTGCATTTATGAGTATTTTACCCACTTATTCTAGTAATCACAGAAATGTAAAACTATATAATTTCAAAGGTCACAATTTCACAAGGAACTAATAATGCTAATTCTGTAAGCCTGAAATGCATGATTGTCTCATTGAAAATTATCTTTTCAACATAATAAAAGAATAAGTATCTGTGGCCTACAATCTGAATGATTTATATTGTATGGTTCCACTTTTTCACAGTGCTTTTCTCTCAAAGAATTTTCTAGCAAATTTTGTGTGGAACTAGAACTGTGAGGACCCTGAATGGCTTTGACAGAATTATCCGAAGGATGATATTTTAATGGTAATGGTTTCCTACTTGGGTAACTGCAAACACACCCCCCGCCCCAAATTCCACTACTTTTTAATTGGCTACAACTACTTAATCATTTGAGTTGATTGTATTTCACTCACAAATATTTACTCTCCCCTCGAACCTTCTATGGGAGAAATAAAATTCCCCACCTGACTTAATTTGGCCAACAGAGTGTGAGAAAACGTGACATAGGTCATATCTAAGAGAAAAACATAAAATGCTCATGGGTGCTTTGTCTTGTTCTCTTTCACTTTTGATCTCTCCACAAAGGAAGTTACCCATGTGGAAGCTACTCCTTCAGTCTGGGTCACAGGATAACAGATGACACAGGTGACACCAACCCAATCCCAAGCGACAGTCGAGAATAACCCCACAGTGAATCCATAGGATCATTTGTAGGGATTAATTGTGCGTTGTGGGTTACTGGCATGCTTCAATCTATTGTTACAGAACACTGGTACAGCAAATACAAACTAATACAGAAATAGATACAAAGAGTGGGTAGTTGCCTAAAAGAAAATGTAAAATTTATGACATTGGCTTTGGGGCCAGATGTGGGTGACCAGGAAACTACACATTTTTGGAGATTATCCTGTCCTATTCCACCACTGAATGTTGGTTGAGGAGGAGGGGCAGAGATGTTTAGAGGTTATTATAAGATTTTGAACTTCAAGGCTGATGCCATAAAAGCATAAAACTTTGAGGGGAGGAAGAGTCTTCATTGGCGCAGGTTGAATATATTTTGTGGGTGTAAGAAAGGAAAGTCCTTCTTTGGATTTGTTATCCAAAGAACAAATTATTGAAAAGATTGTATAATCTATAATAATAAAAGGGTAATATGCTAATAGACTAGACATCTTCCGGATGTTATTCCGGACGTCCTTCCTGAAGAAGGGGGCCAGAGGGAAGCCAGCCCGGGTCCCAGGTGCCTGCTGGCGGCCAGAGGAGGGAAGCCCAGGTGCCAGGTGCCAGAGGGAAGCTGGTGCCGGCATCCAGGGTCCTGGGTGCCAGAGGGAAGCTGGTGCCAGCAACCGGGGGAAGGAAGGCCTACTCTTGCATGAACTTTCGTGCATCAAGCCTCTAATTATACATTTCCACCACCTCACCAGGGAAGAAGTGTACATTTCCATCCTATTAATGTTTGGGTTGATTATGTGGTTTGCCTTGACCAAAGAAATATGATGGGATATGACATACAACCAACTCTGACAGAGGCTTTAAACATGCTCATGTATTTTGGTTTGGTCTCTTATCTATTCCCTTCTGCTGTGACAAGAATATGCCCTAGATAGCTTGTGTTCATTCAGCTTGTATCTCAGAGTGACAGATATACTGAACACACCTAAATGCACCCAAAGCCCATAGAAGAGATGCCTCAGACCTGTAAACAAAGAATAAATGCTTTTTGATGTAAGCTATTGACATATTGGGGTTGTTATGTAATACCATCATAGAAAATTTCACTAATATACAATCCCATAATAAGAAGTGGCAAACCATCAATCTATACTCAGGAGGAAGCAAGTTATATATCACCCGATTTCACCTGTTCTTGACTTCTCCCTACTTTCTCCCATTTTCATACATTTATATTTGTAATTTATACAGTTTTATTTGTAGTTCTGCTCTATCGTGTTACAAAGGCATTTTATGTTTTGGTGTCTGTTGTTTAAACTATCCTTCCCTTGGACCTCCAATGGGCTTCAGGAGATTCTTAGAGAAACTCTTGAGCTCCACAAGGTCAACCTTGCTATTCCCCCAAATATACTTTACAGATATGTAATCTGAAAGGATTTGTCTTTGTATAGTAATTAGGAAGGTGTTGCTAAAAACGGTGCTTTAGCCTCTATTTGGTGAGCTAAATCACAAAACAACAAACCCTTTGTGATTTCCTCTAGTGGTGGACTCATTCTTTAATTACCCTATATATGTTTTATCTCATTATATCAATGTATTTAGTTGAAATAAAACACCTTCTGTTTTATAATAATCCTAGATCTCATTGAAAAAGCTAAAGAAAAAAAATCTTTGCAAATCAACCAATTTAAACAAAAGAAAGAAGTCAGGGTAGATGTTAGGGATTTAGGATTTAAGAGTCCTGGCTGCTCACTGAATTAACAAGAGTATTAGATTGGCTCAGAAGCACCTTTTCATGCCAGAGTAGACACCAGGGAACTACAAACACAGCTGGGATACTTGGAGTATATGTGTGAAAACTCCTCAAGGAACTGCCAGCCAGATGCCCACAGTAAAGCCAGCATTCCTTATGTAGCACAGACATGAAACTAATGATGCATCCACGATGCAGCCACTGAGATAAGACCATCTGCTGGCTTATTCGTCCACCATGTTGTCACTATAGATGTGCATTAAGAAAAAAAACATGGCATGGGAAGCAATTTACATGGGGAGGTTTTCGGTGGTGAACAAAATACAGTATACTGATGATGTAGCATAGGACTGTACACTTAAAACCTATACAATTTTATTGAGCAATATCATTCCAATAAATCTATTTTTTTTTAAATGTAATTGCTACCTTAGCTGGTTTGGCTCAGTGAATAGAGCGTTGGCCTGTGGACTGAAGGGTCCCAGGTTTGGTTCCTGTCAAGGGCACATGCCTGTGTTGTGGGCTTGATCCCCAGTAGGAGGCATGCAGGAGGCAGCCAATCAATGATTCTCTCTCATCATTGATGTTTCTCTCTCTCTCTCCCTCTCCCTTCCTCTCTGAAATCAAAAAAATATATTTTTTTAAAAATGTAATTGCTAAAATATGCTTTATTTATATTAACAATATAAAAAGATCTGCGTGTCTCTAAAAGTGCTTTACTTATTTATTTATTTTTAATCCTCACCGGAGGATATTTTTTCATTGATTTTTAGAAAGAGGGAAAGACAGAGAGAAATATCGATGTGAGAGAAACACATTGACTGGTTGCCTTCTGCACACACCCTGACCAGAGTCTGGGCCAGGGAGGAACTTGCAACTGAGGTACTGTGTGTCTTTAACCAGAATGGAACCTGGGACTCTTGGGTCTGCAGGCTGACGCCCTATGCTCTAAGCCAAACCGGCTAGGGCTAAAAGTAGTTTAAATGTTAAATGGAATAATAATCCCTAATCAAGTTGCATAATCAGTTTACCAGATTTTTCCCAATGATGGGCAATTAAAAATGACTACATTTTAAGTGAACATATATGTGTTTAATTCAAATAAAATATATCACCTATTCATAATTGCATACTTACCATTACGTGACTAACAAAAAACATTTTATGCAATACACAAATCATAAAAATGAATGTATGTAGGTGTGCAAAAATTTTCCATGCTAGCAGAAAATCAGTCCTATAATGTAAAGAACACCAGGCTGTACTTCTATCCAAGTCGTTTGAAATGTAAAATTTATATAGTATAGCATACAGAAAGAAAAGTGCACAAATCATAAATTTCCTATCTGTTTATTTTCACAAAGTGAACACACCTGTAAAATCTAATAAAGAAATAGTGTATATTCATCAGCACTCCTGACGCAGCCCTAATACAAAAAAAATAAATAAATAAATAAATAAAGTCAGGCAGAGGTATTATATTAACTGAAAAGAGGAGAACTAATACCTATTCTGAGAAGTTAATGAAAAGAAAAACTATTAAACTTCGACAATTTTAACTTCAATACTTCACTCTGTCCATGCCCTCCAATCTTCTCAGCCTTCACTCCAAATGCTATAAATGCCATTTGTGTTTGAAATCACAGGAACGTGCAGGTGTGGAGAGTGGGGCCTATTCAAGAAGGGCACTGCAGTCCAAGTTCTCAATTCCAGGAGAACATCATTAACTCTGTACTAACGTGTGTCCAGAATGTAAATCTCAGAGATTAGATCCAAAGTGGAGGGCCAGGAAGGGTCAGGCTTCCAGTGTGCACCAGCCCTCAGCAGCTTTGCAACAACTGGGCAATAATAGCAAAGAGGAGAGCTAACCATTACTGTGATATAAACAGTCCAAGCACTTCACATGATTATCTCATTTAATCTTCACATCGACTCTATGAGGGAAGTATAACTATCATCCCCATCAAAAGATGAGTAAAGGGCCCTGGCTGGTTTGGCTCAGTGGAGAGAGCGTCGGCCTGCAGACCAAAGAGTCCCAGGTTCCATTCAATCAAGGGCACATACCTCGCTTGTGTTTCTCTCACATTGATGTCTCTCTCTCTCTCTCTCTCTCTCTCTCTCTCTCTCTCTCTCTCTCCTCCCCCCCCCCCCCCCTTTTCAATCTATCTAAAAATCAATGGAAAAAATATCCTCATGTGAGGATTTAAAAAATAATAAAAAGGTGAATAAAGGAAGGTAGAGAGGGGCGAGTGTGACCAATGTTACATTCTTGTTATTTTCATGTTATTTTTTAAAGTATTCAAACAACACAGTTATAGCAGAGGCAGATGTGAGGTTGGTCTATGCAGTAAATCAAGGATATTAGGTGGCTGTCTCATGTGTGATACTGGCTAAAGTTCAAATGCTGTCTGAGCTCAGCTGGCCATGCAGAGATTCCTCTAGCAACTAATGATGAAGCCTAGAAGAGTGCTTGGCAAACTTTACACATTCAATTAATATGTGTTGAGCCAGTGACTGTCTTTCCTATTTTTCCCTTATATGATTTACTTAACTATAAAATTAATCTATAAATTCAGTGGTATTAGATGTCCTCCTATTTACAAATGAAGTACTGGGGGCAAGATAGGCCCAGTAACCTATCTGAGAACAGTATGTGACTCTCTGGGTGAGACAGAATTTGTGTAAATAATCATTTGTGTAAATAAACAAGTCAACTTGATTGAACAGACATTTATTGATGCTAACTATATGCAAAGCACTTTTCTAGGGAGATAGATAATTAAGAGGTCATTTATTTCTTTTTATCCTAAGCATACAATTGGAAAAATATAGAACCAAACTGAACCATGGCATGAAAGAAGTACTGCTTAGAGGTAAAGTAACAGGAAGTTCAGAGACAGGTGTGATTCACTATCACCAACAGACCTGGTAAAGCTTTGAAAATGAGGTGAGTTTTAACATTCCCTTAATGGATAAATAAAACTTTGCGAGGCAAAGAAGGGAGAATCCCAGGCTAATGTAGTAATACAAATAAAAATTAAAGCCAGTGAAAGTTTAAGGAAAATGGATATGAGGAGAAAACAGGTGATGATAAAGCTGGCATTGCAAATGTATTAGATTCCATAGATCGAAAGAAAAAAAAAAACAATTAATTTTCGTGATCATAGACTCATTAATGTGTTTGAGGAGAGAAGTGCCATCCCTCCCCCCATTTAGCTTAGAATTCTTAGCTGGAACCCTTCCCAGTGGAGAAGAAATAACTAGCTGATTCAGTTAACCAGAGTCTGTCTCTTCTCCCCACTTTCTCAGTCCAATCAGTTTACTATGGTAGGAATACTGCTCTGCTTAAGCCCTGACAAATGCATTATTTTTGTTAATGAATAAATTCATTTGGACTTCACCCATTTCCCGTTGACTGGGCTCAGTCCTTGTTCCAGTGCCTTGATTTTCTAAATAAAAACCCCTGCATTGGCACAGTGCTAATTGAAATCTCCATGGTCTATGCTTGGTGGCTTTTAAGATACATCCCTATAATTAGATCGATGCCCCTGGGTTCTTAGAATCTGGTCTTGTTTATCCCACTGCTGTTCAAATTTATACTTAATCTCAGCTGGGCTCCCTTCACTCCCAAGCCTACCCTAGCATTTTCATTTCTTCTATTTTCCTAATAATGTCCTCTACATCTAGGCTCAGCCCACCAATGTTAAGATACTCAAGTCCTGTTGGTTGCATTAACGGAGAAGTGTTCTTTGTGTCCCAACACAGACAAAAGGGAAAACTGGACATTGTAACATTCTGTTGTTTGGTTGGTAAATATTAAATAAGACAAAATGATCTTTACTTTGGGATATTTTGTTTGGATTCTAGGTCAGAATAGATTGTTTTCCAATTTCTTTGAAATTATAGGCATTTTGATTGTGCTAGAAGCCATTTCCTAAACACTAAGAAATCTGTACCAGTACAAGCCTTACAGACATTAAAGGTTGAAAATATCCAAATAGCAATCTAAGCAGCAAGGCTGGCTAAATTTACGTGTCTCAAAAGATGTACTTTTGAGCAGATCATTACTCACAATTCCAGTAACACATGCTCAGAGAAGGATTTTTCATATATCAGAGATTGGACCCAGATAAATTGCTTGACATCTAACAACTTAGGAAACAAACAAACCACTGCATCTCTGTTAGTGTTTCCTGAATGTTGCATGCAATCAATACATGTGATTGCTCTTTAAATTATAATGCCAACACTTCCTCCCAATAACATGATGGTCTTAAGCTTTTTGCTCCCATCTTAGTTTGTCCACGAGCTAAAATAAGCACAGTGTTTACACATCTCACTGCACGATCATGAGCAATTTCCCTGTGGAGACTAACTTTTTAAATGTGATGCTGTCATAGGAATCGCAACACATAATTTATGTATAAAGAAAGAATAAAAGAGGGATGGATGAAGACTATTCTCATTTCAGGAGAATACTTACAGAAAGCTTTTTATAAATTTGTTTCTTTGTTATATATCTTATTAATATCCAAAATATTTATCTCAGTACATTTTGAAAAATTAATGTTTTAACTATAGTTTACTTAGAGTTTAAATTTATTTAGAACACTGTGTTTAGCTGTGGCATTATTTATAAATTCTTTTAGTATAATACATGTCTATTTCTAGTGAAAACATGCAATGGCTCATTAAATTTAAATAGTATAGATTAAAACTATGAATGCATGTTTATACTGCTTTAAATCTAAATGTACAGATTTTAAAAATAAGAATTATTTGGTTTCTATTTAGTTTTCAAACTTGTCTGTGTTGTCATAATCAAAAGTAACCTTTCCAAAATGTGATATATAGGTCAATACTTGTATCTATAACTAAAGAGTCTTTTATTGATCTATGGATTGCTGAGGGCAATTACAGTGGTTTCAGACAATGAAATTACTATTAAACACAATGTTGTTGGGGCAATGGCAAAGCCATGCTATTAGTTAACATTCAGACTGATATTTATTGACTTTTCTCAACAATAAATATAAACCTTGTAGGCACCAGTGTTCATCAACTATTTCTTTTCTGACAGTTGTGGCACCAGCAAAAAGAGAGATTAAAAATGTATGTTGCATGACCAACCCCATACCTGAGGCAAAATTAATTAGTTTTATTTATGCTTCTATAGCATTCTGTATACACCTCTAATGGAATACTTACTGCCTAATATTATGGTTTCATTTTGAAGATGCATTCTAAGTCCCTTAAATTCCAGTGCCACACTTAACAATGAGGCTCTTTAATATTTGTTAAGGAATATATATTTTCAAGTGAATGAACTTATGATGGACAAACAAATATGTTTCAACCTGCAAAAACAAGTCTAGAGAGACATGTTCAATGACACTTCGTGACAATTGAAATATTCTAGATAGTGCTGTCCAACACAGGAATCACCAGCCACCAGTGACAACCGCAGACTTAATATGTGGCTACTGCCACTGAATTTTAAATATTAGTCAGTTTTAAAGAAGTTAAATCAAAATATAAACAAATATCTAGTTAGTCTCTACTGTATCAGTACATTTCTAGAGGTTCTTCAAGGAATAAACTTTGGCAATCTTTCTAAAGCATAGATAATTCGCTTTCTTGAATGTTGTCAGTAAATCAGAAGTCTGATGTGGGAATTCAACCAAAGATCTCCCTATAGCTATCGGACACATGTCATAGTCAAGCTTTCACTGGTTAAAGACAAAACAACAACAACAACACCCAAATTGCTAAATAAAGTGTGAGACAACCAGATATAAAGACCCCAACATTGATGACTGTTGCTTTTGTGACTAGTTGCTGAGCCCCAGAGCAAAAATCAACTGAAGTAGAAACAAAAATTAATTACTGAACTCCAAAAAAAAATCAGCTGAAATAAAACAAAGAGATATGAACCCTCTATCATGGCCAACAGAGTTGGCCACTAAAAAGCAGTTATCTTTATCAGCGTTTACGCATCTTGGAGCCTGAAGATCCCAGGCATGAATTTCCAGAATACAGTAATAGGCTAACTCACAATGCATCAACACCATGTGTCATGACACCTAAACTCTCTCTGACTTATTTAAAATCTAATGCTGGCTTTTCCCCTTTGGACTCATCACAGTTAAGTCATGCATTCATTCAGTAAATAGTTATTAATATCACCTATATGATGTTCAGTGTCCTAGGCACTGAGGTACAGATATAAACGAAGCGGACCGAAATCCCTGCCTCCTAGGGGATACAGAAAATAAACTAACCACATAATCAAAATACATCACATACTAGTGAACAGTAAGTGCTATGGAACAAAATAAAGCCAAAATAAGGATGGGGAGTATGTGTGTGTGTTTAGGTTTAGGATGCAAGTGAGCAAGCAATGTGAATACCTGGAGAGAGAGCATATCAGGCAGGGGTAATAGCAGGGGTGGGATGGGACATTTTAAGGCAGAAGTACCTGGTTGTTTTGAGGCAAGTAGGAGAAATGTGTAGCTGTAACAGAAAGCAATCCTATATAATAAAAGCCTAATATGCTAAGTACCCGATCATCTGGTCGGCCGTTCAACCATCAAAGTGTAATATGCTAATGATATGCTAAGGCCATTCAACCACTCTCTATGATGTGCACTGACCACTAGGGGGCAGAGGTTCTGACCAGTAGGTTAGTTTGCTGCTGGGGTCCAGCCCATCGGGACTAAGCAAGACGGACCAGACACGCCCTGGAGCCCTCCTGCAGTCCCTCCCCAGCTGGCCAACCTCCCACATCCTTCCTGAGCCCCGATCAGGCACTGGTGGGTTCCCTTGGCCTGGCCTGCACCCTCTCGCAATCCGGGACCCTCAGGGGATGTCAGAAAGCCGGTTTCAGCCTGACGGCAGAACGACCAGTCACTATGATGTGCACTGACCACCAGAGGAAAGACATTCAATGCAGGAGCTGCCCCCTGGTTGTCAGTGTGCTCCTACAGGGGGAGCTTCACTTGGCCAGAAGCCAGAATCATGGCTGGCGAGCACAGCAGTGGTGGCGGGAGCCTCTCCCGCCTCTGCGGCAGCGCTGAGGATGGCCAACTGCTGGCTTAGGCCCACTCCCCACGGGGATCAGGCCAAAGCTGGCAGTCAGATATCCCCCGAGGGCTCCCGGACTGTGAGAAGGCACAGGCCAGACTGAGGGAGCCCCCCGCCGAGTGCATGAATTTCATGCACCGGACCTCTAGTAGTAGAATAATAGGCAGCTCAGAGAGGGACTAAGGTCCAACTAGTGTAGGGTATTTTAAAGACTTTTTAACTTTTACTTGGAATGAGATAAGAAAACCTAGGGGGAGTAGCATGACCTTTGATATCGTTACTCTGTCACTCTGACTACTGGGCTGAGCTGAGACTGCAAGGGATCAAGGACAAAGCAAAGAGATCTGATTTAGGAGCTCAGTATTGGACACCACAATGGACCAGGTAAGAAATGATGGCAGCTCGAACCAAGGTGTAGCTACAGAGGGGGTGAGAAGTGATCAATTTCTAGATATGGTTTTAAGGTACAGTTGGGATTAGATGGACTGAATGGATCTACTATAGATGTGAGAAAGAGGAATCAAGATTTTTAACCTGAACAAGTGAAAAAATGAAGTAGTATTTACTGATATGAAGGCAACAGGCAAGCCGTGATTTGGGGAGGGAAAATCAGGAACTAAATTTTGTGTTTGTTCAGTTTGAGATGTTTCTTAGAATCTGTGTGTAGTCATTGATTTTAAAAGTTCTCAATTCAAAGAAAAATTGGAAGTACTTATATAAATTTGAGAGTCATCAACATCTAAGATCAGCATGAAACCCACAGGTATTAGGGAAGACACCAAAAATAGAGGGGGTTACAAATGCTTGATGAAGGTGAGGTAGAAGGTATTACCAGGAAAAGCCAGGAATCTTAAGGATGGGATGGGGGGCGGGGGGAGAGAGAAAGAGAAACTAATGTTGCTTATTAGCATCTGAGTACAACAGGTAAGGATCATAACAACGACCCTGAATTCCTCAAACAAGAAAAGCATCATATAATGTTAAAAATATCTGTTCATTACACAGAAAAATCTGTATTTCCTTTTTGAAAATGTTCTGCTATAAAGGTTAGCATATAAACATTGCATTAATGAAAACTTGAGGGAGTCCATGGAAAACCTGAGTCTTTCTTTTTGTTAAAAAAATTTTTTTTTAAATATTTTTAAAACTCTCAGTAACTTGGAAACACTATTGTCCTGGGACATATACTGTTACCTTCCAAACATGGAAGTGTGAGGGTAGGGTCATCCCCACCTGAGATGTGGGAGATGATTAAGAAAGTCTTAGGACAGCAAACTTGCTCCTTGTTCTTCATTCTATCCTCTTCCCATATGCTTACTGAGCTTCTGAAAAGTTCAGAATTACATGTATTAATTGACCCTACATCTACTACTTGGTCCTGTCATCTGTACCTTGAAAAAATTAATTTGAAATTAATTTCAAAAATTCTTTGGAAAGTCTAAGAAAAAGAAACCCAAGTGACACCTATTAAGGAAACTAAGTCTTTTGTATACATTGTAAGTCTCACTGGAACTAAGCAATGTGATTTTTCAATGGAGATCTTACTCAGAGGTCTTTTGTGAAGGTGTAAACAGGGGTAACCAGGCTATTTTCTGTCTATACGCCAGTCTCATTACGATCACAGAACAATAGTTTCCAAGAGTTGCTTTGTTTGCATCCATCAGTGAAAGTGGGAAGCAAAATATTTTAAAAGTTATATATATTTTTTGTGAAAAGAAATGTTATCTGTGTTATTACATAAAGCAATCCAAACTCTAATGTTTTGTGTTTTGAAATTCACTCAGGGGTGCTGAGTGTTTTTTTCAGATACAAATGTCTCCGCTAGAAATGAGAAACTGCAATGAGAAAAAATGCCTTATGTTTTGTATTAAAAATACATTAACTCTCATGGAAAAACAGAATCTGACATTTAATGTAGTTGCAATATGTTTCTGGAAGCATGAGCATCATTACTATCGTTCATTTACCTATTCCCCAGATAACTGTGGTACTCATTTGAAAACAAGCTTACAGGACTATAGTGTGATTTAGAGTCAAGCATCCACAATGATGTCTTCATAATTTCTAGTAAGATGCCAGTCTCTATGAGTTTCTTTACCATTTAAGTAGTTATAATATTTTTTAAACTATACAAATTCTTAATTGGTAAACTGTAGAGATGCCCTGAAATTTTATCCTAAAGTAAAGTTTTAAAAATTAATAGAGCATACAAAAAAAGATGCAGGGTTTTTCATGTTTTTCAGTGAGCTGATTTCTCTGAGTTATCACTTTTAAGAGTCTTTAAAATGTGTAATAGTAGACTTTATTAATTTGTTACTTTCATTGAAATATTTTTGTTGAGTCCACTTCTCAAGTAACATAGCAGCTTTACAGTAAGAATGAGATGCTAAATAACAGGGGACACTATGACAGGTTATTTATTTTTATCAATTGTCTTCAAGATGGCATTCTTCATGAGGGAAGCTACGAGGCTAAGAATGGTGTACACAGATTAATATTCCATAAAGATCCATCAGTCATACCTATGTGAATCAAACTACTTAGGTTGTCACAAGTACTAGACTGCTTTTCTTTGAACTGAAATTATATATCTTAGGGACTAACCTGAGTATCTCATGCTGAGCAGGAACAGTAGTATATACTTATGATTAATATAAAACCGATCAAAATATTATGTATTTGGTGATCAAACTCTTTCAAAATATATTGTAGATGATTTAAAAATACCCTTAAATGAACACTTTTTAAAAAATATATTTTTATTGATTTTTTAAGAGAGGAAGGGAGAGGGATAGAGCGTTAGAAACATCAATGAGAGAGAAACATCGATCAGCTGCCTCCTGCACATCTCCTACTGGGGATGTGCCCGCAACCCAGGTACATGCCCTTGACCGGAATCGAACCTGGGACCTTTCAGTCCGCAGGCCAACGCTCTATCCACTGAGCCAAACCGGTGCTAGCTAAATGAAAACTTTGAGGCAGAGTTTCAAGGAGCCATTATTAAAGACCCCAAATTAATATAATTTAAAAATTCTTTATAATTTCACTTATAACAAGAAAATAAAACATGTAGCTAGAAACAAAACAAGATTATAAACCCATAGTGATGTTTTTCATGGCAATTTAAATGTAACTTAGAAGGAAGAATGTTGAAAATTTTAAAGCAAACTATATGGTTTATTTTTATATATACATATATTTTTTATAATCACGTAATAATATTGCGGAACTCCGTTCAAAATTTGGTTGGAATAAAAGATACACCAATCAGCCTTCTTAGCTGACTTTTCCCCTCACATGCTAAAAACCCCTAAAATCTGAAACTAATATAATATTTTATGTAAATTATAATTTTAAAATAAAATATAAATAAATAAAAGTTAGAAAAAGAAAGCCAATATACTCAAAGAGCTCAAACAACTTTGCATCTATCTCAGCTTTTTCTCACATGATCAAAAAAATATATATATATTGGAGCCAGGATCCTTATGAACCCACAATCACTAAATAAATGAATAATTTTGATAGTTTTAAAATTTATTTGATTCGCAAATCCAAAACACACTGAATTTAAAACTCAGAGTTTCATTTAATAATTGGATTGATCTTTACCAGCTAAAATATTACTTTTGATTTATATCAAATGACATTCTCTAACAATGATTTTACAAATGAACTTTCCTTTTAAATTATTCAAGTTAATCACTGACATTGAATGCTAAGCTAGCTTTGGTAGATATAGACACATGCAGAATATTTACTGCCTACATTAAATTATACCTTGAAGAACCAAGATGGTCAAAGATGAAAATCTAATTTCACTGTTTTAAAAACCAACTGATTTTTTTTCTTAGCATCAGTCTATTCTGTTAAAAGTGAAATGATTTAGCTCTAGCCAGTTTGGCTCAGTGGATAGAGCATTGGCCTGCAGACTAAAGAGTCCCAGGTTCAATTCTAGTCAAGGGCACGTACCTTGGTTGCAGGCTCCTCTCTGGCCCAGGCCCTGGTCGGGGCACGTGCAGGAGGCAACCAATTAATGTGTTTCTCTCACATCGATATTTCTCTCTGTCTTTCCCTCTGTCTCCTACTCTCTCTAAAAATCAATGGAAAAATATCCTCAGGTGAGGATGAAAAAATAAAAAGTGAAAAGATTTATATAAAACTACTAAGAAACATGATGCACTCAATTAGAGCCTAATGCATATTTTCCATCTTTCACTATAATATTATCAGTGAATCATTTTAACTTAAAATGTATTAAACAACCTAGTTCAAAATTTAACCTTCCAATTTTTCAAAAATTAAAGTAAGTTTTTAACCATCAAAATAAACTGTCATAGCAGCTTTATGAAAATTTAATAAAAATTGTTTACACAACTTCATCAAAATGCGCCTCTGCCCTTCTCTGGTATAGAAGAGAGGAGTCACAACAAGCAATTCAAAGCTTTTCAGGACACAATCTTTAAAATCCAAATGATTCTATTCATGGAAAGAACACAGCTTTTAGAATATGGATTAAGTTAAAAAAAAAAAGTATTATGTCAGTTGTTTGCTGTTGAATTAGAAATGGCTCCTGTCCTAGTTTAATACGCCAAGGAAAGAAAACAGGTTTCAAAATGAGTGTCTGTGAAATGCTGGGATGTTCATTTCCTTAGCCAAGGAAGTTCACCAAGTCAGCTTATCTTTTGGCCCTCAAACTAGAAACCTTTTCAGTTATTAAATTAGCACCAAATTCATAAGCAAGTTACTCTTCTGGGAACTAGGTTCAAATGTCAGAAGGCTATATTTTTATTACCTTTTTCAAATCAAGTAAGTTGTTTGGTACCATAAGAGTTTATTGAAATAAAAATGTATGTAACTGCTACCATTTTAACAATTCCTTGTTTATTAAAACTAAGCATAACAATTTTTAGGCATTAACATGCTTACAGTAGTAAAATAAAAAGAGACTGCCAATAATAAAAAGATCAGTGACCTTATTTATAGTTAAGGTCTAAATTTAGCATCATTGAACTGATAAGCCTGGTTTTTTTATATCGTTGTGTTGCTGAGAATGAGATATTATTCAGATATTAAAATTTTTCTCAATTTGTTTAGTAGGGCTGCCAAAACAAATTACCACATTCTAGGTAACTTAAAACAATAGAAATGTGTTCTCTCGCAGTTCTGGAGACTGAGTCTCATATCAAAGTGTAGGTGGGGCCATGCCCGCTCTGAAGGCTCTAAGGAAAAATTCTTCCTAGCTTCCTAATTTCTGGTGGCTCCCAGCCATCCTTGGCATTCCTTGGCTGATAGCTGCATCACTCCAATCTTTGTCACTGTCTTTACATGGCCTTCTTCTGTGTGTGTCCTCTCCTCTTATATAAGAACACCAGTCATTGGACTGAGGGACCACTTAGAGATCCTTACTAATGAAGTCTACAAAGGCCCTGTTTTCAAGTAAGACCACATTTGTAAGCACTGGTATTTAGGATTCGAACATCTCTTTCAGGGATACACAATTCAACCCACTACAGGCTCTAACTGAGTAATTAGAATAAAAAAATAAGCTGAGTCAATTCCTTTTTTACTGTAAGAATTCTGAAAAATTCACTAAATGTGTCAAATGTCCAAGATATGTGAGAAATGCGATGAGGGATATATAAAGAGCAAAACTAGCTATCTTTGTTGATCATTACTTCCTATATTCACCTTATTCTCTCTCTGAAACTTACTTTATTGCTAATAGAATAAAGTGAGGAAGAAATATCTAACCCCACTGAGAAAAGTACTTTCCTTATGAAACAAAAAGAGCAAATGCAAATATTCTGCTTTAAGGTTATTACATTGAGGCAAACAGCCTACATAGAAGTTCAATTTGATTACTGAATGCATTTATATTTCTAATTTTACATATTTTGTCAGTATAATTCATTAGGTTACTATGTCTACCATTTATCTTTTTATTTAAGCTAATAGATTTTATTGTGTTAACAGTATTATGACTATGCAATTAAAAAAATTTATTTTAAACATCCCGAATAATCACACTAACACAAAATTTCTAATGGTAAAATCCAAAAATACTGGCAACACCAAATGCTGAAAAGGCTGTAGAGCAGAAGAACTCTCGCTCATTGCCAGTGGGAATGAAAAACGGCAAAGCCACTTTGTAAGACTGTTTGGCCGTTTTTTACAAAAGTTTCTTATCATAAGATCCAGCAATCCCACTTCTACATATCCAAATGAGTTGAAGACTTATGAAAACCTGCACATGAATGATTTTAGAAGCTTTATTCATAATTGTCCCACACTGGATGCAACCAAGATGTCCTTCAAAAGGTGAATACACAAACAAGCTGGTGTACCCATACAGTGGAATATCCAGCAGGAAAAAGAATTGAGCTGTCAAGCCACAAAAAGATATAAAGGAAACTACAAGGATATTGCCGAGTGAAAGAACCCATCCTGAAAAGGCTATATACTGTATGATTTCAAATGTAGGACACTGTAGAAAAAGCAAAGCCATGCTGACAATTGAAAAAAATCAGCAATCATCAAGGTTCAAGCCCTAGCTGGTTTGGCTCAGTGGATAGAGCATCAGACTGTGGATTAAAGGGTCCGGAGTTCGATTCCAGTCAAGGACACATGCCTGGGTTGCAGGCTCGACCCACAGTAGGGGGGTGCAGGAGGCAGCCAATCAATGATTCTCTCTCATCATTGATGTTTCTATCTCTTGCTCCCTCTCCCTTCCTCTCTGAAATCAATAAAAATATATTTTTAAAAAGATTCAAGGAAGGAGGGGATGGATGAATAGGTGGGGCACAGGCTATTATTAAGGCAATAAAACTATTCTTCATGATACTGTAATTGTGAACATGTGACATTACACATTTGTCAGAAACCACAGAACTTCATAATATAGACTGGACCCTAAGGTAAATAATGGAATTAAGTTCATAATAATGTATCAATACTGGATCATCAATTATAAAATGTTCCACACTAATTAAGGTGTTGATAAATCGAGGATACTGTGGAGAGAGAGGATAGATGGGAAATAAAATCTCTGTTCCCAAACTTTCTGACAATCTAAAAATGTCCTAAAAAATAGAGTATATTAATAATAATAATAATAATAATAAAATAATAAGGTTGTGTGTTTTTATCCTAAGCCAAGTTTGATTGAAACAAGCAGTCCTTAAGAGCTCTCTAGAGCTACCCTCCTGACTTATGATGCTGGGTTTATGAGCAAACATTCAATTTTCTTCTTTCCTATATTTTCTGGAGCTCTCTTACAATGTTATCTAAAAGCCAGCCTATAAATCAAACCTGTTGTTTGAGAACTAAGTCTCTGAATGTAAACTTATTAGCATTTTAGATTTTCTGTCCAACAGGAAATTACTTAACCAATTTATTTTAATTCCTTGGCCTGTAGGATCTCTCTCAATCTCTTTAAAATGGTATTAGACAGGGGCTTAAAATTTCATTTTAAAGAATACCACTTCCTATTAATTTTATAATAGTTTATATCCAAGAAAAATTACTTACGTGCAATGACAGCATCAATACTCTAATATGTGTTTACTTTTTCATTTCCTCTGCCGTCTTTGGGCATTCATTAGGGCAGCGCTGTCCAATGCAACAGGATGTACCTTTTCCTTTTGGCAATGTTATTACTGCCTTTTTCTTTGAACGTTTCCATGTTTGTGTAGAATTCACGACATTAATATAAAGAGCACACCTTGAGTACACTGAATCCAAACACAGAAAACCAAATAATTTTCTCTCACAATATGTTTTTTATCCTTCTATAATACTACTGCAAACACCACCAAAATTTCAAAAGTGCAAAACATTGAGAAAAACCTGCTCTTCAAGAGTTTGGAGATTTTGTCTTGATTTGTATAAGGATAAATTATGCCAAAGAACACTGTCAAATCATATGAACTAAATTTATTATGGTTTCATATGAAGTTATATTACTTTTCATTTTAAGTAACTATAATGCAGCCTTCTGCTCTCTTAAACATTTTTATTTTATAGTAAAATCCTTGATAAAGTATAGGTTAGCATTTGAGACATAAAGGGGGAAACAGTACAAATAGTTTATTAAAATACAGTCTATTTGCAACAGTCTTGTTGCAACATTCGTATGATCTTCTGTGGAATGAGGTATATGATCTTTCTGTTGACTTCCCATTGCCCCAAGATTAACAGAATGTAAAGCCTCCATAAACTATTATATCTACCTAGGGAATATAGGAGTTCTTTGCATAATGGACTGCAGAGCATCTGACTGATAAATCTAATTAAGCACAACTGCAGATGCTAAAAGAACCTACGTGCTTTCAAATGTCTGTGCTATTTGCTGACCTGTAGATAACTTTTCAATTGTCTATGTTATTTGCTGACCTGTAGCTAACTTTGCAATTGTTTCTGTGATCTGCTGACCTGTATTTAACTTTCTGCTTGCTATTTTCAAATAAATAATAAATTCCCCCAATAATAATGGCTTTTTATTAACTAAATGTCCTATGATTGTCAACTCAACTGTGCATCTCTTTCCTTTAATGGTGACCCGAAATGCTTAGGTAAGTTTGAACTTGCATGAAATATTTATTTGGTTGTAATTTACAAGTTATTTACTCATGTGCCTCACAGTGAAGTAGACAAAGCTTTCCTTTCAGCTTTCATACTTGCTTTCTCTTTCTCACATTTCATGATCCTTTGCCCAGGTGCCTTATGCCCCCACCACCACATCATTAGCTTCCGCAGGGCCCCATTGTGGCATTGTATATGGCATCCCGTGTGCTACCAAACTGTGTCTTTTCCCAAGACTCTATGGCAAGGGCATGAGCTTTCAGCACCCACGGGCAGCCTCAGGTGCAGGCTGCTGCACCATTCACCAGCACAGAGGTCCAGGTGTGCTCAGCAGGCACGGCCGAGGCAGAGATTATAGGAAAAGGAGGCAGTGGTTATAGGAAATCAATAGTGCAGGTTTAGACAGGCAGAATAAATGCCCTTTCCCAATTAAGCTCCTCCTTCATGTTGTCTTCAACTGTCTATCTTCAGGGCCAAGGAATAAACTTTGGAGGAGCTGAATTCTGATTCCTATTGCTTGTCCATAGGCTCACAGATCACATGGTCTCACTTTATTCTGAAATAGTTCTAGTATACATGAAAAAGTAAACTTCCCGAGGCCAGCCTTCGTGATTCCTCAGAAGCAGGTAGTAGAAACAGCCAGTGTGTCGCAGGGCTAAAAATGCCTGCTCAGGAGATGCCCAAAGCTTTATTATTAGGTACAACCCACACTCAGTTCAGTACTGGGTGCCATAAATGAAGGATTTAAACAAAAATTTTAACTAGGGATATTTTTAATATGCTGAATTGGAAACAAAAACCCCAAATAAGACCTGTGATGGTGGTTTCCAACACTGCACATGGTAAACTTTGCAGGAAGACATTTTTCCAAATGCTCTTCTCTGCGAGATGGGGGAGTAAGCACAGATGGGCTAAAATCTAATCCACAGTCCCCAAATTGACTTCTCCTAGTAGAGGTTCAATTTATTTCCTAGCTCTATAATACAGACTATTGGCAGAAATGACACTGAAAAGCTATCCTCAGATCCCACCAAGACCCAGTTAAAAGCCCCTTGTAAAATATACCAGGATCTGGAAGCATAAATTGGCCTCAAGCATAATGCTTTGGAAGCATAAGGCTCAAGAAAATGGAAATGTGCTCGTTTTCTAAACTTAGTGTGATTGAGGAAAGTGCTGCAATAATATTTTGTCATATTAATTCTTGGTCTTTAAAAAAAGGCATGCATGTCAGAAAGTTGATTTTGTAAATGTGTAAGGCCCTGTGTACATGAACCCCTCAGGTGGACAGAGCTCCCACTGTGGTTGTTGAAGAAGCTCAGCTCTCTCCCTGCACAGAGGACGTCTCTTTTTGGTTGAGACTCAACAGAGAAAGACAGTGGAGAAGTCTCTGGACTTTTCACTCACAAAAGTAAGAAAAATCAAACTAGAATTTCAATTCTTTGGCCAGTAGACTTCACTTGAAAAAGGAAATTAACATTTGAATATTAACTTTTCCCATGAAATTGATGAGTTGACGTATATTCAAGTCCATTACAGTCCTGCATTGCTAGCATTTTATTACTGGACTGTAAGCATTTCTCTTGAAACAGCTTTATGACACATTTCAGTAAAGAACTTCTGATGCAACTGGACAAAATACTAGATGAGACATTTCAAAAACGTTCGGTGTTAGTTGCACAGTGATCCTGGAGTCAATTTCATTACTGTCCTGTTCTAGCCCTTTTAGAGCCTTTTGGTCCCAGAAAGGTGCTCAAAGGAGCAGTGATCTGAGAGCAGGGGAGCGGCCTCCTGAAGGAGAAGCCAGAGACTCCTCTGAGATTCGGCTGACCTCCTCTCCACAGGAGGGACCAGTTCATCTTGGCACTATGGATCTACCTCCTCTGGATAACAACCCGCCTGTGCATACGACCTCCTGTCTTAGAGAAAAGCATTTGAAGGAAAAAACATCTTCCTGTAAATCTTAACAGAGAATAAAACTTTGGGAAATATTAAGAAAGATTTTGCATGGAAGTTGATCAGAGAGTGTAATATTCCTGGCCTCTCCCACGCCCTTAACACACTTTGCCTTTGCCTATCGATGAAGACCTCCTCTGCTTCCACGGCAGCGGGATTTGGCTTCCATGGTATGAGCCTTCTTCTGGTCCTGTTATGTCAGAACTGAATCTGTCTAGTTCTCGATTTCATTTTCTCCATCTTGACCTTCAGTAGCAATAAAGTTGACATTTCTGCTTTACATTTCCCTTACTCTTTTTTATTTTCATTTAACTATCTGTTTAGATCCCAGTGAGGAAGACAGAAGACATAATTTGTTTGGTACCCTCAAAGACCCCAATGAACACTGTGCTCAGTCTAACATCTTAAAACATATCTCCTAGTAGTTGTATTTAATTAGAGTAGTTTTACATTTATCCCCCAAATGTGTGGCTAATACTGACCAACACCACAAGTTGGCACAGGAATGATGCATACCTCCCTGGGTAATATGGCCTAACTCCTCATTTCTAGCTGACATGAAATATACTGTTCACACTGCATTGACACTATGTCTAAAAAGTAATCATGCCAATCCCTTTAAAGGAATACTTAATAATATATATTTAGCATATTAAAAGAATATCTTTAAAATTCTAGAAAATTTTATGAATTCCCTTTAAGGAATCCATGCTGAAACTGATGTTGTTACACAGAAATGAGAAAACTTGAATAGGAGAAAAATATTTGTGGTAAATGTAAAATCATGTTTTTATATGGTACAGTATTTTATGTGCAGATGTTTAGAAGAACATTGCTTTTACATTTTTAGCTTCACACTATGTTTTCAGTAAATGGCCAAAAACTAAGTGAAGACATTTATATTTCCCTAAATAACCCCACTTTCCCAAATGGATTAATATTGATCTAGCAAATGCTTCTCCTCTCCCCAAAAATAAAGTGTTTCTGTCAGTTATACACATCAGTCACCACTTACAGTTAATGGTAACATAGTAATGCCATAGGAAATGAAAATAAAGATTTCTAGTAGAAAATGGAAAATACATTTTAAAAAAATTTTCCACATCAATAAAGGAAGAAAATGTGCTAAGATTTAAAATGTTATTATCTTTTTCATTTTATCTTAATAAGAGCTTCGTGTTGAAATTTTTATAGAAATAGAAGAGTTGTTTGGGATACAGTTTGTAATAAACCATGTTATAAGGGAGTATAATTTGAGCTGATTAGAAAAATCTCAGACACCAAGGAGTAGTATTGCTGCAGCTATTAATTTTCCATCCTAAATAAGGTAGAGAAGACGAGGGGGGGGGCAGGGAGGGGGGGAATCTGATCAGCCCTGATTGCCTGCCAGGCCTAGGGAGGATAGGGACTGGGAGGAGGGCAGTAAAGGGGGGGTGGGGGGGAGTGGAAATAGGAGATATCTGTAAAACTATCAACAATAAAAAATATATTTTTTAAAAAAGAAAAAACATGATATCAAACTAAAAAGAAATTCTGGGATTGATGTAGATATTTAGTAATTAAGATACTGGTGGCCTAAAATACAGTTTACCTCACTGCATTATGGAAAGAATGTTTGTAGAGCAAGAAAAGGCCTTGAACATCATTTTGCTCAAACAACCTCATATTACATGAGGAAGCTAAGGTGACAAGGATATGCACAGAATTGGATACATCACACAGTATCTGCCACGCTGAGAGGATCACGTGAGCTTCTGACCTTCTCCTCAAAGCTTAGTTGGAGGAGAGATGATATGCCCGTCACTGCCAATCTGCATTTTTATTTAGTGTGACCATTAACAAGCTTATTTCTTTATTCTTTAAGTGCTTTTTTTGTGTGCCAAGAACTACCACTGGCTAGGCTACAGTGGTGAACAACCACATAATACATAATATACCTAATTTTCATTAAGTTTGACTTCATTAGGAAGAAACCAAAAGTAAAATAAATTATATGTAAATCAGAATCATGGAGGAAATAATATGTAATTATATATGCTAGATATTTCTATATATAAAAGCCTAAGTGACCGTTATGATGGAACAACTGGAACAACCAGTTGCTATGATGCACACTGACCACCAGGGAGCAGACACTCAACACAAGAGCTGCCCCTGGCCGGCAGGCCCTGATCGCCTGATTGGGGCCAGACCCCAGGGCTGGGATCGGGAACCGGGAGTGGGTGGTGGCGAATGTGGCCCCTTTCCCATGGTGGCTGAGGGCCAGCTCCCTTCTCGGGGCCAGTGGCTGACCTCCCGGGTCCCTCCACCATCCCTCCCTACAACTGGCAGGCCCCAATTGGCCCACCACCTGCCCACTCCAGTGGCGGTTGGCCCCTCACCCTGGCTGGCAGGTCCCGATCGCCCGATCAGGGCTAAGCCCCAGGCTGAGATGGGAAACTGGGGAGTAGGTGGTGACGTACACAGACAGTGAGGGAAGGAGAATGTCAGGAGGCAGGGAACCGAACCGTATGGTGGTGGCACACGGGCAGCGAGGGAAGGAGGAGGAGGGAAGGTGGGGAACCTGATTGGCCCTGATTGCTGGCCAGGCCTAGGGACCCCACCCATGCACGAATTTCATGCACCGGGCCTCTTGTTATTATATAATCTATAATATAATAACTAATATGAAAATCAGTGCCATACAGAGACTTGAAATAGGGAGATATAATAAAGAATGACTGGATAGTTACTTTAAATTGGGGCTCAGGAAAAGCCTCTCCAAAAGATGACATTAAGATATGCCTTGAGCCTGGCCAGTGTGGCTCAGTGGTTGAGTGTCGACCTAGGAACCAGGAGTCACGGTTCAATTCCCGGTCAGGGTACATGCCTGGGTTGCAGATTTGATCCCTTGTAGGGGGCGTGCAGGAGGTAGCTTATCAATGATTCTCTCTCATCATTGATGTTTCTATATCTCTCTCCCTTTCCCTTCCTCTCTAAAATCAGTAAAAATATATATATTTTTAAAAAGATATGACTTGAGATACAACAAGGAACCAACCATGAGAAGATCAGGGGGAAGATGTTTCCAGGGAAAATGAAATAGGTAATGCAAAAATGCTAAGCTGGGGATGAATTTGGCTCTTTTAGGGAACATAAAAAAGGCTGAGGTGGCTAAGACCAAGAGTCATGGGAATCATATGAAATAAAGTCATAAATGTGGGTAGGAGACTAACCAGACAGGGCTTGGGGATATGAAATCTAGTTTATTTTAAATGTCATGGAAAACCATTAAATATCTAAACTTGAGAAGGGGAGTAGGGGCACCAAAGGGATAATCTGATTTGAGATTTTGACCAATTTTCCACACTTTCTTTAGTGAGAAGAATGAACAGAGAGAGGGTAATAGTGAAAGCAGTGACACTTAGGTGGCTATTTGGATAATTGTGACAAGAGACACCGGTAATCATGGTTTGCACATGGCAGTAGAGATGGAGATAAAGAGAAGTGTGTGTGAATTCAGGATATCCTGAAGAGAAAGGCTGGTTGGCTTTGCTCTGCTGAATGGCTGAAGGAGAGTGAAGAAAAAAGAGATTTCTACTTGGAAATTGTGTGGATGGATGATGGTGCCATTTACCAGGAGAGGAAAAAAATCTAAGAAGCAGCGTTCTAGGGCAAGGAGGAGAAGGTCAGCATATCAAATCCATTTCTCAGAAAAGAGAGAAAGTTAGTAGATTTTCACCAACAACACGACTTTTCCTTTGATAAGAAACTAGTGGCCTGGTGCACAAAATTCATGCACATTAAAAGGGAATTAGAGGAAATATTTTAATATTGTTATTTGCCCTTTCTCTATAATAGAAGTGTCAGAGATTAAAGAAAATTAGTAAAATGTATATGAAAATCTCCCTTCTGTCAGAGTCTGGGATGTGCTGTGGGACCCAGAGTCAAGTCCCCACCCACTCACGTGCACCTCGAAATTGCATGAGACCCAGATCTGGCCAACCCCACCCACATTAGGCAAGATCCAGACCCGTCTGGCCCCACCCCCTCAAGCCCACACTCGGCAGGGGGCACGTCCTGAGGTTCCCCGGCCTGGCACCTGGGCAAGGGACATAGCCTCAGGTCCCCCAGCCCGAGCTGGTGGGCGTGGCCTGCAGTCCCCCATCAAGCCCTGCCGGGTGGGAGGCACAGCTTGAAGTTCCCAAGCCTGGCACCGGGGCAGGGGGTGTGGCCTGAGGTCCCCTGGCCTGGCGCTGGGGAGGGGGGCGTGGCCTGAGGTCCCCCGTCAAGCCCTGCCGGGCAGGAGGCGCAGCTTGAAGTTCCCAAGCCTGGCGCCAGGGCAGGGGGTGTGGCCTGAGGTCCCCTGGCCTGGCGCTGGGGAGGGGGGTGTGGCCTGAGGTCCCCCGTCAAGCCCCGCCAGGCAGGGGGCACAGCCTGAGGTCCCCCAGCCCGGCACCGGGGCAGGGCACACGCCTTGAGGTCCTCCATCAAGCCCTGCTGGGCAAGGGGCCAGCCTGAGGTCCCCCGTCAAGCTCCACCAGGCAGGGGTGGGCAGCCTCAAGTCCCCCGCCCCAGCCCGGCGCCATGTAGCCTCGGGTCCCTGCTGATCCCTCATTATGGCTTGTTATGGGAACCTTGCCTCTGCTGTGGGCACAGCCATTTTGTGTTATGGGAACCCTGCCTCTGCTGTGGGCACAGCCATCTTGTGTTATGGGAACCCCGCCTCTGCTGTGGGTGCAGCCATCTTGTGATGGTGTGACAGTGTGAGGGTTAATTTGCATATTAACTCTTTATTATATAGGATAAGTTCTACTTCTATTTAATGACATGCTTCCTGAGCCTTTTTACTCAGACTTTTTTTAATGAAAGCTTTACTCTCTTTTGGGACTCTAATAACCATTTAAAATAATCAGCACCTTCGCTTGTAGTGAAGTATCTTCTCAATTTCTCAGAAGCCATTGCTACATGTGTTGATTTTTGCCACAAAGCACAATGGAATGGGATAATTTAGATGACCAGACAATACAGAAAAACACTGGTAAGTAGCTTTCCTCATGAAAGATTTGTGTTGTGCTTCTTGTTACACTAGTGCAGCAAAGTGATTAATAAGATTGTGTGTCCACCCAGGATTAGAATCCTCTCTTACATCTCCCACCCCATCTTTAAAAGTCACCACACTGCGGGGGCCGGGGGCAGGCTAGAAGAGGTCAATGGGGGAGAAATGGGGATATATGTAGTGCTTTTAAAAATAAAGATTTTAAAAAATCTTACCTAATAATAGAGAAACATGCAAATTGACCATACTTTCGCTACACCTTAAGCCATGCCCACCAGCAACTCAGAGCAACTATATGCAAATTAACCCAACCAAGATGGCGGCCGGCAGCCACGGAGCTGGAGCAAGCAGGAGGCTTGCTTGCTCCAGTGATGGAGGAAGCCAGCCTGCTGCCAGCTCTGAGCTCCACTCAAAAGCAACAAAGTTTCAATTATAGAAGGTAAATAAACCCCCAGATACCTGCTTTCAGCAGGCCGTGACCACAGAGATGGAGTGAGCAGGAGGCTTGCTTGCCCCTGCGGTGGAAGAAGCCAAGCTTCCCGGCGGCTGCTGCCTCCTCTCAAGGCAACAAAGTTTCAATTATAGAAGGTAAATAAACCCCAGATACTTGCTTCTAGTCGCCATGGCCACAGAACTGGAGCGAATTAAAAAAAAAAAAAGGAAAGGCTGGGAGCTTCAGTCGCCAGGGGGCTTGGTCAGTTTGAAAACAGCCATCAGCCCCTCACCCAGGCTGGCCAGGCACCCCAGTGGGGACCCCCACCCTGAAGGGGGGGTGGGCAGCCTGAAAACGGCCCTCAGCCCCTCACCCAGGCTGGCCAGGCACCCCAGTGGGACCCCCCACCCTGATTCAGGACACCCTTCAGGGCAAACCAGTCAGCCCCCACCCATGCACCAGGCCTATATTCTATATAATAAAAGGGTACTATGCAAATTGACCCTAACAGCAGAACAACTGGGAATGACTGGTCACTATGACACACACTGACCACCAAGGGGCAGACATTCAATGCAGGAGCTGCCCCCTGGTGGTCAGTGCGCTCCCACAGGGGGAGCTCTGCTCAGCCACAAGCCAGGCTGATGGCTGCCAGTACAGCAGTGGTGGTGGGAGCCTCTCCCATCTCCTCAGCAGCGCTAAGGATGTCCGACTGCAGCTTAGGCCTGCTCCCCGCTAGCAAGTGGACATCCCCTGAGGGCTGCCAGGCTGCCAGAGGGCTGTCTGACTGCCAGCTTAGGCCCAATTCCCCAGGGAGTGGGCCTAAGCCAGCAGGTGGACATCCTCCGAGGGGTCCCAGACTATAAGAGGGCATAGGCCGGGCTGAGGGACCCCCAAGTGCACAAATTTTTGTGCACTGGGCCTCTAGTAAATATATAAATAAATAAAAGTCACCACACTGGACCACCAAACATATTCATAAAATCCAGTAGGTAATAAAATATGATAGAAGGGCATAATGAATAAATGAGAAAATTACCAAATATCTAAAAATTCCACAGCACAAATAATTTCTAACTTGCATAATCCCCATTTTGCAATGCTTCTAACAACAAAGTTGCGGGGGGGCGAGGGGGGAGGGAGGCAGCAAAACCATGAAGAAAAAACTCTGTTAGAATGAAAATGTGCTTCCAATTTTCTGTTACATTGGAAAGTTCACTCCTTTTAGTCAGTCTTCAGTGCATAAGGGTAGGTTATGCGAAGTAATTTGTGAGTGATAAGCTGATATCATCACCTCATCCTCTCCATACAATTCAGCACTCACCAAATAACTATGGCCTCCCTAATCTTGTATCAAAGATTGAGAATACACTGAGTTACATAAGAATGGTCCTACTGTGCACTGTTTTATGAGACTGAAGCATCGCTAATAAACTTGCTAGTGTCCATCATTGTGAGCATTGATATCACATGGCATGCTCAACTCAGAGCAATATTTGAATCTCACTTTCTTGTGGAATCCGAAGGTTCTGTGGAACCCTGGTTAAGAAACAAGGTTATAAATTTTTTTAAAAAATACAGTTTTATAAACCAGAAATTTCTGTATTTATGGGGTGCAGCTACACTGAGGATGAAGTTGGTCACACCAGCAAGTAGAAAGCTGAGTCTCCATCACTCAGTGGCTCCCTTAAGTGGCATGTGAATCATGCAGGTAGTGCTCATCGGTGGATCCCAAACCAAACTATATTCTGGCTTGGAAAAGAGTATTGAGGAAGCTGCCTCTGCTGGCATGAGGCATCCCAGACATCAATGTGGCATCTGGTACTGCTTTCTTCTTCTCCTCATTCTTCATCATCACTAAATGTGGCTTTGAGTTAGATTTATATTTTGCTTGAATCCGATTGACAATTTAGCCATTTGTGATACTGCAAGAGGAAACAAAATGTTTTATTTTGGTCTTGTTAAGTTTGAAAAGCCTACTAAACAACCATGTAGAGATATCAAACAGGGATATGCATTTTTAAGCCTGGAGCTACAGTGTATGTCAGAGCTGAATGCACAGGGTTGAATAATTATGAATTCCAACGGGTTAAATCTAAAAAGAAAGAAACACCAATTGAGCTATTAGCTATTAAATGTGTATACATTTTTGGGGACACCCTGTATATACATTTATGAGCATGAGGATGAATGGGATAACATAGGTTAAAGAAGTCTAAGAATTAAACTATTCTTTGTTCCACCAGTTGACCAGTTGCTATGATGCACACTGACCACCAGGGGGCAGACGCTCAATGCAGGAGCTGCCCCCTGGTGGTCAGTGAGCTACCACAGTGGGAGCGCCGTTTGGCTGACCAGGATGAGCGGCTGCTCCCGCTGCGCTGCGAACCCCAGGCCGACAGACCAGGATGAGCAGCTGCTCCCGCTGCGAACTCCAGGCTGACAGACAGGAACCCGGGCTGCAGTCACCCCTGGTATCACAATATTTAAGGATGAAATGAGAACAAGGAACAAAGTAGACTTAGATGAGGTGGCCAATGAAAATGACAGTTTAGGATATTGTTGTGAAGTCCAAGAGAAAAAAACTTTGTTCCACAAAGGAGAAGGTGCTCCACTTTAACAATACAGCTGAACATGAAGAGAGGAGTTTGTGGGACTCAGAAGCACAGGCAACCCTTGCAAGAGCAGTCTCAGTATAGTGTCGGGGTCTCTCCACCGAAGTGAGCCTGTATGTTGAGGAAGTGGAGAAAATGAGACTTCAAGTCAAGGAGTTGTCTTTATTTACGGGAGAGGAAAGCAAAGAAAGTTTTAGGTTGATGGAAATGAAACAGGACAGCAAGAAGCCAATGGCATAAGAACAGCAGGGATGATTTCACAATCAGATCTCTTACTAAACCATGGAGGAATGCAATTCACAACCGAACAGAGATAACTTCATTTCAGGTAATAGAAGGAAAGTTAAAGGGCACAGATGGTTATTTTGTGGTGGGAATAAAAGGGAACTCATGTCAGCTTCTATTTTCTCACAGAAAATTGAGAGATGGTTGTGAGCTAAGAGAGGGATTCCTGTAGGAGGTGTGAGTGGATGGGAGGAGAAGCAAGGGATTCCTGGCAGTTCCCTGAATAAGGGAAACATAACCAAGGGGAGACGGTGTGGGTATATGCAAGTCTGGGGTTGGAAAGTGTCTGTTTAGTGACAAAGAACTGGATCCCGTTTGTCCACAGCTCTCCAGGCAGGAGTGGCTTGCATGCTGTGCCCAGGGCGTCCACCTGCCACGTACTTAAATCAAAGAGTCCTTCAAAATTTGGGGACTTGAAAACTTTTCAGAAGTTTCTATCTACCCATATTATTTAATATTGGACTTAGAACTTGGAGTCAGATTCAGTTCAACTTAAAATAACAAATAGTTTTAGTAGTTTATACACTTGGGTATTATGTAGAAAATTCATACAAACTGCATATTTTTGAACCAATGCCTGATTAGGCTTCGTAAAAGTGAAACTCAATATGTGTTTATTTCTAACATCTTCATTAAAGTCTTCAAAATGTGCTTTTAATAATAAGCCTTCTAACTTGATTTTTCTCAGTTAAATTTCTCATTAGTGTAAACTTTATTTACTATTGTACTGACAGTTTTTACATATATTCTGTGTTTTAGAAATAAATGGAAGATGATTCAGATTTCAAAGTTAGCAGATATATTTATGTAAAAGAAGCTTTCAACCACTAAAGTTAGTTATAGCTGCAGAAAACACTTTTAGTTACTTATTTTTTTTTTTTTAATATGTATTTTTATTGATTTCAGAGAGGAAGGGAGAGGGAGATAGAAACATCAGTGATGAGAGAGAATCATTGATTGGCTGCTTCCTGCACACCCCACACTGGGGATCAAGCTGGCAGCCTGGGCATGTGCCCTGACCGGGAATCGAACTGTCCCCTCCTGGTTCATAGGTCAATGCCCAACCACTGAGCCACTCAAACCTTTTTAACTCAAACCTTTTCCCCCTTGATACTGAATTCCTGAATTTAAGGTTTTCTTTTCTGACATTTTTGTTAAAAAACAACAACATACAAAACAACTGTATAAGCTCATTAGCAAGAGTAAATGAATTCTAAATTGGACTAATTCACATTTGAATCCAAAGTGAAAAAAATTGCTTTGGAAAACATTAAAAGCATAATCTTATGCTTTTAACAACTTTTTTATAAGTCATGGGAAACATATTTTCCTGGGCCCCCAAAAGATAATCAGGCTTTCAAAAACCTGGGACTTTGCTGTGGCAAAAGAAAACTCACATTCAGATGACACAAATCACCACAACATCCAAATAAATGTTGTTTTGTTTTTGTTACTGCTTGTAAATTCTGTTGAACATAGGGTCTCTGGCCCATTCTGTAGCCACTTCCTTCAGTTTGCATAATATAAGCCAAAGATGCACCCTTCCTAAAGGATTTTTATACATAGAATTATGACCATTTATCATGTACAAATACTATTCCTATTGATGAATGCAGGGATAAGGGGGAAAAGCTTTGCTTCCTTCTTTTCATGGCTCTAGGGAGCTTAAGTCATTAGTGTTCTTTCACTGAAAGTAATGGGACTTGAGCTAGCTTGGAAAAAAAAAAAAAGAGGAATCCTATATAATAAAAGGCAAATAGGCAAATATGCAAATTGTACCTTTGACCAGGAGTTCGACCATAGGGCAGGGCTGGCCTGCCAACTGCACACGGCCCCTCCTCCCCCACCGGCCCCACCCCGATCACCTCTCCCACCCCTATCAGGGGCAGGGATGGCCAGCCAACCTCCTCCATCCTCCCCTTCTCCCCCTCACCCACTGGCCTGGCCTGGTTGGACCCCACCTGGCACGAATTCGTGCACCAGGCCTCTAGTCCTATAAAATAAAAGCTCAGCTACTACCCTGACTGTTTTTGCTCAGTGGATAGAGCATCAGCCTGGGGACTGGAGGGTCCCAGGTTCAATTCCAGTCAAGGGCACCAAAAGAAAAAAAAAGAAAAAAGCTCAGCGACTGAACAACAGAATGACCAGTTGACCAGTTGACTAGTTGCTATGATGCACACTGACCACCAGGGGACAGATGCTCAATGCAGGAGCTGCCCCCTGGTGGCCAGTGCGCTACCATAGTGGGAGCTCCATTCGGCTGACCACGATGAGCAGCTGCTCCCGCTGCGAACCCCAGGCCAACAGACAGGAACCTAGGCTGCAATTGGGATCCTGGGCTGTGATCATAGCCTCCTCACCCTAGGCTCCTCCTCCTCGCTCCCTGCTGCCTACTCCAGAAGCCCATAGGCCACGCAGTGCTGCTGCCGCCAGCTCGCAGTGCTGACCCTGGAGGCTAGAAGGTGGGTTCGTGGCCACTGTGGGACTGAGGCCTACTTCGCTGCTTCTCAGTGCTATTGTCCCTGGGCCCTGACCAGGGCCCCTGGAGAGGTGAGTGCTCTGACTCCATGGAAGATGCTGGACCAGGAAGCAGCTGCTTAGAGGGCGGGTCCACAGCCACTTGGCTGACCGGGATGAGCAGAGCTCCCACAGCAGGCAGATCCCCACAGGCCACACACCCCACCAGTGCACAAATCCCATGCACTGGGACTCTAGTAAAATTATAAAGAAAAGCCAGGGATGTCTCATGAAAGTCAAGGACTAAATCTTAATCTTAATCTCTCTCTGTCTATTCTCCTCCTTTTATTTAAAATTTCATATATATATATATATAAAATCAATATATAATTGATTTCAGAGAGGAATGGAGAGGGAGAAAGAGATAGAAACATCAATGATGAAAGAGAATCATTGATTGGCTGCTTCCTGCACACCCAAACTGGAGCTTCTTTTATCTGTATCCATATCTGATTATAAATTCTATGAGGGCAAGGATCAGGTCTTTCTCATTCAATAATATAGCTCTAGAGAGTCTTGCATAGTACCCGATACATAGTAATATCTTTGAAAACATTGGTTCAATGAATACATAGATGCAAAAGAAAAAAAAAAAGCACTAGATAAGTATGTTAGATATCACTGTAAATGAGAATTCATTTCCAGCTATTTTAAAACTGCATATCTATACTGCAATTTAGGACATCTCAATATATAAAAGCAGAAAAGTCACCTTGTAAAGTAATTGTTTTAACAAAAGATAATAACCATTTTATACCATATTCACTTCGGTTTAAGTGTTTTACAAATACAACTACTTAACCTTCTCTACAAACTTAACGGAATAGCAGCTAATATGTGCATTTTACAAATAAAGAAACTGAAGGGGCCCTACCTTGTTTGGATCAGTGGATAGAGCTTCAGTCCGTAGACCAAAGGGTCCCAGGTTCGATTCCAATCAAGGTCATGTACGTTGATTGCAGGCTTCTCCCCGACCTGGGCCCTGGTGAAGGCTCTCATGCAGGAGGCAACCAATCCATGTGTTTCTCTCATATCGATGTTTCTCTGTCTTTCCCTCTCTCTTTCACCCTCCCTAAAAAGAAAAAAAAAATCGATGGAAAAATATCCTTGGGGAAGGAAGGAAGGAAGGAAGGAAGGAAGGAAGGAAGGAAGGAAGGAAGGAAGGAAGGAAGGAAGGAGGAGGGAAGGGAAGGTCATGTCTTGCCCAAAGTCACACAGTGAAACAGAAAATCCAGCATTTGAACACAGGGAGTCTGGCTTCAGAGTCTGCATGCCAAACCACAATAAGTTTGCTAAAATGCCTCTGTATCTAGGCATCTCTCTTAGTATTTTAAATGTAGTTTTATTTGGGGGGGGGGGGAGGAAAGGAAAATGCAAGCCAGCCCTCAGACTACATCTGTGGTATGAAATGAAGCACAACCATGTCCCCATCCGGGGCTGACAAACAAGCTCTACCAGGTTAGAATGTGGGTGTGTTTTTCTATCATTAACTTAAATGGAACCTGTTTGGTCCAGTCCTGTCTAACAAGGAAAGGCCATTTCATCGTTTCCAACTTTTTTTTTTTGCACAATCATCCACTCATCCATTAGTTATCTTCAAAAGCTCTGTCAGCAAAAGCTCTCTCTTCAAAAAACGACAAAGTAAGAAAACCTTATAGACTTGGCCTTACGTCTGAAAGTTAATGGCTAAGAGCAATTGTGTTTCATAACCCAACATGGTCCTTAAACTATTTTAGAATTATTGATGCCATAAAAATCTCACTTCATTAGAACTTTAGCATTAAGATTCAAGGAAAACTAGTACATATGGAATCCAATTCTTGGAATAGTACTTTACCTAGTATAAAAATAATTCATTGCAAGAAATTCTTTGTGTGTTACTTACATATAATTTTCAAGTACATATAAATTTCACCATATCTAAGTGCTGAATTAAAAAAAAAAGATTCTTTTGACAAAATGTGAATGTATGTCAAAGGGGGAATTATCCTGGGTAGGACTGCATAGCAGATAAACTCCTTAACAGCAGATCTAGAGTTTAGAGCTATAGGAAGTCGGAAAGATACTCTCCAGCTGGTGTGAAAGAAGCAAACTGCCATGTTGTGAACTGCCCATGGGGAGAGGTGGCCCCTAGGAGCTGAGGATCTCAGTCTGGGACTATGAGGTACTGAACTCTGTGGACAATCTGAATGAGCTTGGAGAGAAGCCCACGCTCCAGCCCAAGATGGCATCGTCATTTCACTTGAGAGTCTGAGCAGGGGACCCGGCTGAGCACTGCTCGGATTTCAGACCTACCCAATGGTGACGTGATGAATGTTTTACGCCATGACATTTGTGGTTGCTATGCAGCAAAGAAAACTGATATAACAGAATAGCAATTTTCAATCAGTGTGCTGCAAGAATTTTTAAAACATGCAATATCTGACCAGGGGCACTGACCTCTTTTCTCTTAGATTGTCAAATTTTAAAAAATTACAACAGCCAACACAACAATGGCCATCTGGTATGAATGGATCAAGCTTATATTTTTTGTTAGATTTGTGAATATATGTTTTTGGGGTACCGCAGAATGATAGTAATTAGTTTATGAGTGCCATGAGATGAAAAAGGTTGAAAATCACTGGACTAGAAAATGGACTTCTGGAAATCTATTCCTCCACAGAGCAATAAGAACACTAACAAAATTTCTCAAAATCAACTTTCAGAACTCTGGAAATAACCAAACACTTGCACCAATTTGAGTCGTGTTTATTCCAGAAAAATCGACACTCAAAGGAATTGTCTTTGCTTGACCTGATTTAAAACTCTCTCAGTGCTAACAGCCTTTCTTCTAGGTTTTCCGTCAGATAAAAAAAAAAAAAAAAAAAATCAGTTGTAACTGTCTAACACCACACCTGCTTAAGTCACAAATAATAATCCCAGCATACAAGAGGCTCAAAATGGGGTGGGGAGGATTTAAAAGGTAAATGTGTGGGATGAGACTTGTAGGAAGATTTGTGTGTTTTGTTTTTTTCTTTATTGATTAAGGTATTACATATGTGTCCTTATTCCCCACCCCCCTGCTCATGCCCTCATCCCCCTGGTGTCTGTGTCCATTGGTTATGCTTATATGCATGCATACAAGTCCTTCAGTTAATCCCCCCCTTACCCCCACCCTCCCCTACCTTCCCTCTGAGGTTTGACGGTCTGATCGATTCTTCTCTGTCTCTGGATCTGTTTTTGTAGGGAGATTTGAAAAACTCTGAAATATACTTGGGAGTCTAGGAAGTCATGAAAATATAGTCACACTGAGAAGCCCCTGATCTCTCATCTGTAGCTTACCTCAAGGATCTACACAAGCAAGAAGTAAGGACTAATAGATGTTATAAACTGATGGAGCAATTTAAGGGGTGCCCCAGTATTCACAGAGTCTCCTAGAAAAGGGTGGGAAGCTAACACTTTCAAGATGTTTAAGGAAAACGCTGTCCAATAATTAGCTAATAACTAACTGAGCAGAGAATCAGTGGCCACATGTGGCAAAGAATATAGACCAGCAGCATCCACCACAAACATTGGAGAGAACATGGGGAGGAAGGTCTAATGTCCAGGTGTCATATTATTTTAAATGTCCAATTTTCAAGGGGATGGGTGCAAAGGAGAAGGGATTAAGAAGTACAAATTGCCAGTTATAAAAAGTCACTGGGATGTAAAGTACAGCACAGGGAATATAGTCAATCATATTGTAATAATTAGGTATGGTATCAGATGGGTACCAGAATTATCAGGATAATCACTTTTTAATTTATATGAATGCTGAATCACTATGTTGTACCCCTGAAACTAATACAATATTGTATATCAACTACAACTGAAAATTTTAAGAATAAAATAAATTGTCCAATTTCCAAGCAAGAAATTTTAAGACATGCAAAGAAACAGGTTGGATAAATCAGGAAATAAAAAATCAATCCATAGAAACTGTCCCTGAGGAAACACAGACATTGGAGCTACTAAATGAAGATTTTAAAACAACTTATTATAAATATGTTGAAAGAACTAAAGAAAACCATGTCTAAAGACCAAAGGATAGTATAAGGATGTCTCATAACATACAGAATATCAATAAATACAAATTATAAAAAGAATCAAATAGAGACTTTACAGGTGAAAAACTCAACCAACCAACCAAGAGAGACAACCAACCCAACCCAAAGTAAGGAAATAATAAATATTAGAACAGAAAGCAATGAAGCCACTCAGAACATAAGATGGAAAAATCCAGAAAGTTTGCAGCCTGGATAATAACTTAAGCCTTATGAAATTCTGAGCAGAGATTCCTGCTAAGCTGAATCCAGTTTCTGAGCTACAGAATTATAAAATGAATTCTTATTGTTTTAAGCCCTATGTTTGTGATAACTTGTAATGCTGAAGAGAAAACCAATACACATTCTCATTAAAGTTAACAAAACAAAAACTTCCAACTTAACTTCCAATTTAACATTCATCTTGAAGTAATGTGGCAGGTCATATTCACCAAAAAAAAATGGTCATAATAGTAATTTCAATCTATACATGCTTCCAGAACCTTCTCATTCCTTCATCAAGAGGTAGAAATTATATTCCCTATGCTTGAAGCTTGGTAGGTTTTTGTGACACTCTAGATGAGTGGTTCTCAACCTTCTGGCCCTTTAAATACAGTTCCTCATGTTGTGACCCAACCATAAAATTATTTTCGTTGCTACTTCATAACTGTAATGTTGCTACTCTTATGAATCGTAATGTAAATATCTGATATGCAGGATGGTCTTAGGCGACCCCTGTGAAAGGGTCGTTCGACTGCCAAAGGGGTCGCGACCCACAGGTTGAGAACCACTGCTCTAGATGAAGACTATAGACATGACACTCTATGAATTTTGAGGGTAGGTCCTTGTAAGGCAGTTTGGTTTTTACGCTTCTTGGACACTCACCCTTGGAAGCCAGCCATCATGTTGCAAAGAAGCCTGTTGTCCAGACTTCTAGCCACTTCTGTTGCTATGAGTAGAGAATAGATGAGATGTCCTTGCCAACTACTGTCCAAATTGCAGATTCTTAAGCAAAATGTGTTATGGCTGTTTTAAACCATGAAGTTTTGATATATTTTTAAGGCAGCAATAGATATCAGAATAAATAATAAAATGAAGATTAAAAATTTTTAAAGATTGAAAGGAGGCAGAATTACCTTTATTTGAAAAGGTGAATTCCATTACAGATAACAAAATCTAGATGAATCCACTAAAATAAAATAAAATGTAAAATACCCCAAGTGGACTTTGTGATGACTAATTTTATGGGCCAAGAGATCATAAGAATGACTTCTACAAGTGCAGTGGCTCTTAACAGGGGTTGACTTTTCCCCCCAGAGGACAACTGCCAATGTATGGAGACACTGTGACTTCACAATTTGGAAAGTGCTGCTGGCGTCTCGTGGGTAGAGGCCAGGGATGCTGCTAAACATATTCCAATACACAGGGCAATCCTCCACAATATAGAATTATCTGGTCCAAAATATCAATATCAATAGTACCAAGCTTCAGAAACACAGACTAATGCAATGCAACGAATATGGAAATAAGTGGGCTTATCCGAAGTACATATCAGAGGCAGAGTTAACAGAAGTGCTTGTGTGAGGTGATAAAAAGGGAAGAATAATGGTAACTCCTAGATTTTTGGCCTGAGTAGCCAGTTGGATGGTGAAACCATCACTAAAAAGGGGGGGGGGGGGGACTGAGGGACAACAATTTCTGTCCTTGGAATAATCAACAGCTTTGTTTTAGACAGTTTACATTTGAGATGCCTATTATAAATCCAATTAGAGGTAGCAAGTAAGAAGTTGGATAGACAAGCTGGCAGCTGTAAAAAGACCAGGACTAATGCTATACACTTAGAATCTCCAGCATATTTCTCCTTCAATCCTCGCAACAATCTTATGACATAGGCTTCAT
The DNA here is from genome assembly GCF_014108235.1 of Myotis myotis. Taxonomy (NCBI): domain Eukaryota; kingdom Metazoa; phylum Chordata; class Mammalia; order Chiroptera; family Vespertilionidae; genus Myotis; species Myotis myotis. Next base: position 201,001,483 of record NW_023416324.1, on the reverse strand, counting down.
TCGCCTCCAACATTTTAGGAAGTGGAGGCTCAGGGAGAACTTAAATCATTGACTTAGTGGTTGCCAAATCTAACATTGAAACCAGATGCGTCTGATTCTAAAGCCTTTGCTTTTAACCAAGAACAAAACCTGAGGTGACTACCCCAACCCAAAGAGCCAAACCTCTATGCTGTCTGGAGAACAAAAAGTACAGCATGAGGAGTGGGACTGGGTATCCGATCCCAGAGTTTTGTCAGTGATTTAGATTCCTATTTATACTAGAGTCATTTTTAAGTGCCACTGTATTTCTTGTGCTTGCTTTAGATTGGATTCCTGGCTTCATGCTTGAAATCAAAGTATCTTAATTAAATCTCTCCCATAGATTTGAATTTACTTGCCATCTGGAATGCAGAAGCAGCTCAGAGACTTTTAACTTAATTGGGGTGCGAGCCCTTTTGTTTGGCCCCCGTGCTGTTTGGCAGCCCGGGCCCTGTTGCCTCTGTCTGGGACAGGCTTCCCTCAGACTGCAGTCAGCAAAATGGAACATCGGGAAAAGTGCTGATGCCCGAAGCGCTGCAACCCAAAACCACTTAATTAATATACAGGTTTAATGCATTTGGTAATTAAAATTTAATTCCCTTAAGATGTACAACAGACACAAGTTCTTCTGCAAGCATTTAATCCATCGTGCTAAGAATAAAGCTGAAAAGGGAATTGAAGTGAAGTTGTGCCTCCTTTTTAAGCATTAATTACACTCAGATCAGTACAAGGATAGCATGTGCTTAGCCCTAACTGAGTGATCACCATTCTTGCTGAGCTTTGAGGCTTCTCTTTTAGAGAGACAGCATGTTTAGCACAGAAAACCTGTGTGTGCAGAGAAGCCCCTAAAAAGTACACTTTGTCATTGAGTTTAAATAATATTTGAAGAAATTTAAGCTATCCCCCAAACAAGCAAACAAAAACTCAACATGAGGATTCAAATTAGTAAATGGGCTACTGTCCAAACCATATTTGCATCCTCCTGAGACTCTCAGGTTTAAGTGATTTACCAAAAGAGAAATAATATTTCACTTACAAATATATCAAGAGCCCATTTAGTAAGAAAGTATAGAGCCCAATGGAATTTTGGTCCCTAGCTAACTCCTACTCAAAACAAATTCCAGATATAGTGTCTTTCACATTCACTCTCTAGAAGAAACACAATTCACATTAGCATGTTAAAGTTCTGGGGGAAAATCCTACAGCAAAACTAAGAACAAAAACCAAAATGTCTTGCTTTGTACAATTCAATATTTCTAAGCTATGAAACTCTTTTAAGAATGACACCCATTAAGATCCCATAGAACTAATATTCCAAAACACCGTGTTTGGAGAAACTACTTAACTTTCCCCCCAAAACTTTGACACTTGCTCATTTAGTAGCGCTATTAAAATGAAGTAAAGTACTTTAGCTGCCTTATAATAATTCATCTATTCAATCAATATTTACTTGCATATATGCACAAAAGTCACATGCAAAAATCATTCGTAGCTGCACTATTTTTAATGGCCCAGCACTCTACACACTACAATATCCTTCAACAGCAGAATGGATGAATGAATGTGGAATAGGCTATGCCTATTCTTTGGCACATGGTTCCCTTCCTCCATCTTCAAAATCAGCCTGGACATGTCAAGTCCTTCTCACACCTCCATCCATCTGGTCGTCCGACTATAACCAGGAAAGATGATCCATTTTTAAGGTTTCATGGGATTAGACTGGGCCCACCTGTATACTCCCATCTCAATGCCCTTAACCTAATCACATAGACAAAGCCCCTGGGACCACTTGGAATGACAGGTTCTGAGAGTAAGGACGTGAACATCTTGTGGAGGAGGGTGCTATTGTGCTTACCACAACACTGAACACTATGCCCAAACACAGGAGGTTCTCAAAAATCGTCATCTTATTTTTTTCTCCCCTCCCCAGTTTTACTGATACATGATTGACATACAATTCTGTGTGTGTGTGTGTGTGTGTGTGTGTGTGTGTGTGTGTGTTTTAAATCAAGTCATAGTTAACAAGTCATTGGTATGAAAACTCAACCCATAATAATTTAAATTGTCCCAAAAAACTAAGGGTTTCTATGTCTGATAATACTTCTTTTGAAAAAAAAAACGAAACAATTATCTCAAATGAGCAGACCTCAAATGGTGGTGGAGCAAAATAAAACAGTTCCCATATTAAATCTTCACCATTTCCACCCTTATATGCCAGTCCCGCACAGGACAGGAAAGGCTCCTCTCCCTCCAAAGAAGAATTATCCAAAACAAATCATCAATAGTGCCATGGCCGCAAAACCCTAGGAACAGCAAGAAAACCATTAGACCGTGTTTAAACACCAGTGTTTGTATGTGCAGCAGCCTCTGTGACCTTTACCCACTTGATGTCACTAGCAATCCCCTTTCACAGTGACAAGCAAACATGTCTTGAATATTGGCAACTGTCCCTTAGGGTCAAAATCGCCTGCAGTTGAGAATTGCTGCTTTGAATTAAAATATATAAGCTCTCTAGTTAATAGAATCACATTTAAGAAATAGCACTGAAAACAAAAGCCAGAACACACTGCCCAAATGTAAAAAATGAATCCCCTTGTAAAATATGCTACATTCGATTTGTCTAGATGCACAATACACTAATAAAATTCAAGATTAAATACATGTTCTGATGCTTGCCTTTCTTGAAATGTAATTTTTCTCATCAATACTGCCTGAGTATGTGGGTGAAATAAATAGAAAATGTAAATGGGAGATGCAGGTGCAAAGTAACACGAGAGCGTCTGTCTCCTCATTAAGTTTTTTGAATAATCTGTGTTTCTGTCTTAGACCTAGCAAAGCACCAGCAATGAGGGTTTTTATATGTAGCACCTTCTGTTGCCACTTTTCATGGTTCCAGGCAGATGCTAAAAGGGGCCATCTTAATGAAACAGGGTGGGGGAGGTTGGATAGAGAATGTAAGAGTGATCAAATAGTATTCAAGATTGAAAGAGCATAATCTACACAAAACCTATGGTATGTCCAACCCTGAATGTGTCCTCATTCATGAAAAGGAGGAACTGTCTTCCATTTTCACTCCCACAACTTAAAACAGCTTAGTTCTAGTACCTGTAGAAGGGCTACTAATGATGAACGCCTGAATTTTCATAAAAACAAAAACCTCTTAGAGTGGTATGTGATTGAAATAAATCCTCAAATAAAACACACTGTAAAATCATCTTAATATTTCTACTAATGTCCCAATTTATTATTGACTATTTTCCCCATATCTTTTCTGGAATATATTTCCAGTTTTCTAATCTCTTACATGATACAACTATTATGTGCATTCATTTTGGCAATATAAGCTTTAAAAATGGTGAAACCAGCAATTCAGACTTAATAAAATACTTTTATTAACCTTATGCTGAATTTCTATATTCAGAAAAGTATACAGAGTACAACCACTTGATAATATCAAATTGAAGAAAGTGAAATAATCTAATCTGAAACTTAGCAAAACAGTGTTACTGTGAACCAAACTTCCAGGACTAGGTCTAGCCAATATAACACACAACTACTAAAGACCCATGTACACATTGGACTTTATCCAGTAATTACAGCAATTGATGTGATAGTGTTTTATTCACAGATTTTATTCACATGTTATAGCCCAAATGAGAACATCTACCCAAATGCATTATGGGCAGGCCATCTGTTGTTTGGCTGACACAACTTGCCTGCATAAAGAGAAATGAAGTCTTCATAGAGATATGTATGAATGAATTTTTTAATGGAATATATCTATAATGTTACTAGCAAACTGACGAGTGGAAGTAGCATTGCATTTTTCAATTTAACATTTGTTTTTCTCATCACTGTTATTAAAACATGTAATTTCTTTTCTTTTCTGACCACCAATATTTTTTCTTAATAGTTCCCAAATGGATAATGACAGGTAAGTAAGACAGACGGTAGCTAGAAAGATGCCCTCAAATGGATAATAAATACGCACCATAAACATTGCAACAGATTGCACTTTCAAAAATAGCCTCAACATATCTTTCCTTTCACACATCCTTGCTTCTACAATATGACCTTGGCATTCCTCCAACTGAGTGACAGTACCTATATCCACTCCCCTTGAATGTGAGCAGGTGTATGACTAGCTTGTAATCAACAGAGGCAGCGGCAATCATGGAAGCGGCACCAAATGGTTTCTCGGGCAGCTTCCACCTTGGTCACTGAAACACACTTGGAATCTTGAACTTACAGGTAAGCTGCCAAGCTGTGAGGAAGTCAAGCCACCAAGCGATGCCAAGGACAGGCACACGTGATGGCATCCTAGACTCTGAATCCTGCCAGCCAGGGGCTGCATGTGAGTAAACAAGCAAATAGATGACTAGGCCTCAACTATCAAGTTACACCCCCCTTCCCAGCTGTTGAGTCTTCCAGCTGAGATGCCAGATATGTGGAGCAGATATAGGTCAGCCCCACTGTGCGCTTCAGAAATTCCTGACCCACAGAAGCCATGAGCTCCATAAAAACTTGTTTTATACATCTGAGTCTGGGCTGGTTTGTTTCACAGCTATAGTCACTAGAACAAGCAGACTAACCATAAGCAAACATTTTAATCTGATGCTTATATTAAATTTAACAAGAATAACAACCACAAATCCATGGGTAGTATGAAACTTCCCTGATACCACATTGACTTAGAAAGTAGACTTTAAAATCAGATCCCTACAAATTTTGCTTTACCAGTTATATGGGTGGTAATTTTTATTTTTGGAAAATAAAATACAATAAACATTTTTAATCCCTGACTTTGAGGCCATTGCTAGTTTTTCATTGAAGCAATTCATTTTTCTTTCAAAGATAAGTTAATTGAAAATAATTTTCTTGTTAGAGTCTTTTTACCCATACAAAGTTTTCATCAAATCTTCTAGGTGGAGTAACTTTGGTTTCCTCCGAGAATCCAGGGTCAAAAGAAATACCTTGGGCCATATTTCATCTGAGAATCTCCCAGTTACCCTCTGAGGATCCAACACCATAGACAGTTCAGCAGTAGTAGCACTTGGCCTCTGACATGACTTTAAAAGTACTCCGTGTTCATAATGCCTTTAAATTACTTGATTCCAGGATTTCCTTTTAGTGGACTGATGACCCCCTGAGACTTTAAAGCGATTTAATATAAATGGCCTTATTCTGCACTGCTTAACAATGTAAGCTGGTTCAAAAGGACTAGAATTGAATCAGTAGCCTCCTCCCAGGACTGAAGTACTGCAGCCTAACGGCTGGTTTGAAAGAACAATTGTAGTCAACATCATTGTTTCCTTGGCTGTCTTCCTAATGCTGATAACCTGCGTGAGAGCCAACCACAGAAGACTGCTTAATAACTCACTGACTGACTGAAGGGTTCCCTGAGTAACATGATTTAGCTCAACTCAGTGGTCTTGTATTTTATACCACAAGGTTTCTCTAAAAACCTCAGAGTCCTTCCCTGGTGTTTTATTGTACTATATTTAAATTAAAATGATTCCTGGACGATATGTTGAGGGTGGATACTATTTGTCTCCAGGTAAGGACAAAAGTTTGCAGAATGAGTGGGGAGGAACCTCTTCTCTCCTGGCTCATGTTTCACAGTGGAGAAAGCCCAACTAGAATAACAATTCTAGCCTCTTACTCCTCTTATGCAGACGGGAATGTGTAAAAAACCTGGGGGAGGGGGCTGTCAGTATATCCACAAGGAGCATAAATTCTGGGTTACCCCATGCCATAGGGATTACAGGACAGATTCTCTAATGGAAAGATTAGATACTTGGCAAATTTAGGGACTGGGACTGAGTAAGTCTAACTTACTAGCCTGCTTTCTAATATCTGATTTATCAATTATATCAGTGATGTTTTGATCTTGTCAACTTGACTTTTATCTCTCATTTGATTCTGAATTCTGGTAGGGAGCAGGGGTATGATAAATAGTCCCCTCTAGCGTCCACAGGACACTAGACAATACATATGTCAGTCTAATTCTCTATCCCAGGTTAATTCACAGTACAGATTTGCAAGATGCTCTTTCCAATTCTCTCCTTCCCCAGCATTAACTGAAGACTGTCCTTTAGGTTGCAGATATGCCCTGTATTTGGTGATGTCCATGGGCCTGCCCATCATCCCAGACTGCTTCTCACATCCTTCCCAAATATAATCTCTGCATATCTCTATCATACCATTTCTTGTAAGGATTTGACTTTTTCTCCCATCAACTTTAAGCTCTTAGAGAACAGTAAATACATCATTCTCATTTTTGTCTTTCCCATATTTAATGAAGAATAGTAAACATTGAACGCATACCATAAGCATTTGTCAATTAATTAAAGTATAAAGTATGTGATAGGCAGAATTCTAAATATGTCCCCCCCAAAGTCCCCATCCCTTTGTTATTCAATCAAACACTAATCTAATTACTGCTATGAAAGGACTATACATAAAATTAAGGTTACCAATCAGCTGACCTAAAAATATGTAAGTTATCTTGAACTTACCCAGGTAGACCCAATATAGTCACGTGAGCCCTTAAATGCAGGACAAAAAAAGGCAGAAGAGTCATAGATATACAGCAGAAGAGGGAGGCAGAGGAGATATGAGGCAAACATGGTGGTCAAGTAGATTTAAAGCATGAGAATGACTCACCCCACCAGAGTGGGTTGAAGATAGAGGAAGGTAGCCATGAGCCAAGGAATTTGTCAGCTATCAGAAGCTGAGAATGACCCCCAGCCAACAGCAACAAAGAAAGAGGGGCCTCAATCCTGCAGTCATTTGCAACAGAAATCTGCCAACATTCTAAATGAGCTCAGCAGTAGATTTGAGAATCCCCATGCCTATTTAGACTTTATAGGAGTTCATAATTATTGTAACATCTTGACTATGAATATGTCTATGCATGAGGCAGAATTCTAAGATAATCCCTAAGGTCCTCACCTCCTGGTGTACAAAACCTCCTCTTGAATGTAAATGAAACATGTGTATATGATGGGATATCTGTTCTTGATCATGTTATTTCATAGAAGATCCATCAAAGCATACCGGAGTGGAATTTTCTGTCTGGATTTGAAGAAATAAGCTGCCGTGTTTTGAGAGGGTGAAAGGGTGAGGACCTGAGTGAGGCCGCTAGGAACTGATAGAAACCCCTGGCCTGTATCCAGAATTAAATAAAGACTTTATTTCTACAACTGCAAAGAACAGAATTCTGCCAACAACATCAATGGTCTAGGGAAAAGGATTTTCACCAAATGAAAATCCAGCCACAACCTACACATTGATTTCAGTCTAGTGGGACTCTGAGGAAAGGACTCAGTTGAGCAGTGCTCAGACTTCGTAACTCAGATCTTTGTGAATGAATAGGTGTGCTTTAAGCCATAGAGTTCGTGGTGGTAATTTATTGTGCAACACAAACATAGATTTATTCATTCTGTTCAAGCCTATCATTTTATAGACAATGTTATAGAGGACAGTCAGCCTTCAGAGGCAAGACCACTGTTAGGGTGTAGAGTTGGGACCAAAAGCCAGGTTTTGGTTTTGTGTTTCCATGTTACTGTAGAATGGATAATTCATGTATCCAAACCATTCTATAAACTATTTTATTAAATGTCATCAAAACATTTACCACCGTCTGATACTGATTGCTTATACACATGCACTCACAGAGACACATACACAATTACATGCATTTGCCTCATCCTAGACAACCAACTTTCCATCAAAGGACAACTTAACTTATTAGAAAGCCACTTAGGACACGGATGGTGTTAACTTTACAAAGGAGATATAATTCTACTAAAGAAACTTTGAATTTTTGCATGTGTAACTGATTCGATATTCTCATCGAAATATAAATTGCAACTTAGAAGTTTGAGACTCCCCATGCCTATTTAAACTTTATAGGATTAAACAGCTCAAGAGAGTTGAAAGACTGGATATTACATGCTGTCCATAAGCGAAATAGGAATTTTCATGTGGACAAACCCATGATATGCTTTCTCTTTGAAATCAAACTTCAAATTTCCTATAAATGTTTGATACACATGTTTCTGAGGACCCTATCACATCAATTGGCTAGAACACCAGTGCCATGGCAGCAACTGTGCATGCATCTCCAGGAAGGTCTCCCGCCAGCAATTAGGTGTCAGGAGTATGCAGATGAGGACGGTCCATTCCATGTGAGACCCCTTTTCCTGAGTCTGACCGTGACTGCCAATTATTGCTAGACAGAACAGCAATAAAAGAGAGGGGGCAAGAGAACAATTCATCTGAAGAACACAGCTTTCCTTGTCCTGTTTTCCCTTCAAATGTCATTAAGGCTGAATCCAAAATCTGACTCTCACGGTTATGTTTTACTTTTACAAATCAGAAAGAAATTAAACAGAACAGGGAAACAAATTCAAACAGAATGTTCAGCAAGGGAAAAAATGCATTCTCTAATTAGGAGGCAGGAAGACCTGTTTTTAAGAGCAAAACTCTTCACCCCAGGCCAAAGAGCCTGCTTTTAAAATAAATGGGTGCCCTTATCACATGATTAACAAGCGAGAAGGGGGGCTCCATCTCAATATTTTTCCTTTGATAGCCCAAATTCTGAATTAAGATTTAAGCCTAAGGTATATTTGAAATAAATTTCCATTACTTAGTGACTATTGGCACTAAGTAGAACAACAAAGATATTTGGGGGGTTAATAGAAAGGTTTTTGATGTCAGCAACTAAACTGCTCAATTGTATGTTTTAAGATGCAATAAAATATGTACAGTGTAAATACTCCTTAGACAAGAAAGGAGTTGAAGAAAAGAAAGTAATTCCCATAAATATGAGTATTTGGAAGCTGGCTTATGTGGCTTCACCCCTCATAAATGACTCTATGAGAGGCACTGTATCCATTTTCCCATTAAGGGATATTGTATGTATGTATATAAGTACATGGACCTCTGTAATAAATAAACCTCTGCAAAATCTATAAATTCTCTGCAAAAATCACCAACTTTTAAATTAAATTCTATCCTATCGATTTTCTTAAATCTTAGAAAATATTCTTCTACATCTATAAAAAATTATAGTAAGTGTCAGTGCTACAATCTCTAAGAGATCTTGAAAAAAAAGAATTGTTTTACAATGATATCTTTTAAGAAGATAGCTTTTTAAGATATATAGGCTTTTCATGAGATTTTTAATTAGACTTCTGGAGCCCTAAGCTTTATCTTTGCTGTGAGTTTGGTTGCTTCTGAAACAAATTAAAAATGTCCATTCTTAAATATAAAAAATCTCTACAAAAAAAAAAAAGTTGGTACCAATGTGTGTTGCAGATATGAGGATGTAATGAGTTGCTTAAAGTTAGTTAGCCCAAATCATCACTATTGTCATCATTATGTGACAATAGATGTGAAATAGTCACATCTTCATATTGTAGTAGCCTAAGGAACCTGCTTTTCTTTTCTCCTGCAAAATAGTCACCAGAGGCCCTAACAGATTTCCCTTTGTGTTGCAATGTTCAGAAGTGGGTTGCGAACCTACCCGAAACCAGTCACTGGTAAAAGGGGATCCAGCTGGTTTAAATCAACAGTGATTCATAACCTGAAGCTGAGAGAGGAGTCTACTTCTGTCAGCATGTGCTCATCAACTTATACTGAAGAAAACTGGGTTTCAGCAGGAAAGGATGGAGAAGCGATTGGCTAGACCATGTGTTATCAAACTGGAGCCACACTCATTTATTTGTCCCCTGGCCATGGCTCCTTTCCTGCTACAACAGCACAGTTGAGTAGATGTGACAGACGGTGTGGCCTACAAAAGCTAACATATTTACCACCTGGCCCTTTGCAGATAAAACGTGCCAATCTCTGAGATAGGGCAATCAATAGTATCTTCCATAATTTACATGGCAAAGATCAAAAAGTCCTAGAACTCCCTAGTATAATGAGAAAATAACTGAGATTATGTCTATTGGCCACCCATAGAGAGATGTACTGCTTTAGAATCTTGTCTTTTTAATTAGCAGACTTAGCCAGTAGTTTTATATATATGTATACACACACACACATATATATGCCTAAGCAACCATTCAACCATTTGACCATATGACCATTTGACCGGTAGCTATGATGTGCACTGACCACCAGGGGCAGACACTCCGACCAGTAGCTTAGCTTGCTGTTGGGGTCCGGCCAATAGGGACTGGGCGAGAAGGGCCGGGCACGCCCTGGAGCCCCCCCGAGGTCCCTCCCCAGCCCTGATTGTGCACCAGTGGGGTACCTCAGCCTGGCCTGCACCCTCTCGCAATCCAGGACCCCTCAGGGGATGTTGGAAAGCTGGTTTCGGCCCAATTCCCGCAGGCCAGGCCGAGGGACCCCATCAGTGCACAAATCCATGCACTGGGCCTCTAGTTTAATAGAATTGGGAATGCAATTGAAATAAGGAAGAACAGGAAGTGGAATGAAGACTATCAGCATTCAGAATGGGGAGGGGATGCATTCTGGGATGTGGAAGTCTCTAGCTACTTCCAAGACCACCAGAGAACAGCTTGCTGAGTCTGCAATATAGATCATACCTCTTCCCTGTAACCCTGAAACCAAACCAAAGCATTACTCTAACAAAGTGAATTCTTAAACTCAAATACAGGCACAAGAATCAAACCAATGTTGTTAAATCCTGTCTAGGCAAGACAGTCCCAGAAGATTATAACATATTTAAAACATATCAAATCTGTTTCCAATGGTCAGAACACGACGCTCCTTTCCTGCGCCAAGTAGAGTACATAAGGCCAAGAAGGTGAAGCTAAAAGGATCAGAAAAGAATGAGAACAAATAATGAGTCACTTTCCTCCCTCTTCCAAGATCCCCAAACACTAGCAATCAGAGAGAAGGAAGGTAGACATTTCAGGTTTGATCAAAATAACATTAGTCAGAAAGGCTAGACAAGCCAACAAGCTGGAAGTAATTTCCATGGAGTCAGTAAAAAGAGTAGATTCCAAAACAGTCTTCTTTACAATATTTAATACAAGCAAATAATATGAAAAACACTCTGCTTTTCTTGGCATAAAAGAGATCAGAGATGTAAGCAAACAGTGCACTAATGGAACTTCATCCCCCCCATTTGTAAAACTTTCCCTGATGTGCACAAGATTCTTTTTCGATGTCCACAGTCACCTGGATTCACACAGAAACAGCTCGGAGTTCAGGGTCAGAGGCATAAAAGAGCTAGTGCACAAGTGTGTGTGTCTATAGGTGCCTGTATGTAAAAAACTTTCTCAATCATCAGCGGAATCACCTCAAAATGAAAGGAAAATTAACAATCATCTGGTTTCTTCAATAAGCAACCTCAAAGCAGACTCTCAAGCTCCAAACTAGAAGCTTCTGAGATTATGAAGTTTCAGAAACAATAATATGAATAATATAAAACAATGGTATAAAACTTGGTAGGACCCCAGGCTTTCTTTCTTGAATACATCAACCCTGAATGAAACAGCTTAGTGCCTCATTATAACACTTCCCCTCCATTGTGTGCTATAGAGCCACGCTTTAAGAAAAAAACAACTTTCGGCTGTTGCTCAATCTTTTTCACATATAATTTCAAGATGAACTCAACATTATATTGTCTGTTACTTTCTAATGAACAGTATTACAGAAGTCCCTTAGTCCACAAAACGTATTCATAGTAAAGAAAAGTTTTTAACAAGATAAAGATCATTTTTTCTAAGTTTTTGTTACTACAAAGTATAACTTAACTTGAAGAAAATTAATCATAATTGCCTGGCTGGCGTGGCTCAGATGGTTGAGCCTCAACCTATGAACCAAGAGGTCACAGTTCAATTCCCAGACAGGGCACATGCCCAGGTTGCAGGCTCGATCCCCAGTAGGGCTTGTGCAGGAGGCAGCCGATAAATGATTCTCTAGCTCTCCTATCTTCCTTCCTCTCTAAAATAAAAACAAATAATAATATCTTTTTTAGTCACAATTGACATGCAAATAATTTATCTTCAAAGCTTCAAAGTTAGAGTTTTTTATTTAAAAACAATGGTGTTTTGAACCTTTACTCTGTTAATGTGATTCTGAATATAACCTGCTTTCAGATAGAATTCTTCATATTTACAGTATTTACCTCTTCTTAAACTTGTTTGCCCTGCCCACCATGAATTCAATAATAGCATAAAAAATAAAATATCTTCATACACTGGAGAAAAAAGTCACCTTTTCTTGCTAACCTGGAGAAAGAAAGAGATGAAAAGATCAGACATTTTGAACAATACAACCTAGTGAAGATATCTAAAATGTGCTTTCTAGAGAAACAGTTATGAAAGCCTATTGCAGTATGGAATACGTAAGTGAGATCCCTGTGGTCTATGTAAATCACTTTCAGTTAAGCACTTACTAAAATTGCCTTTTATGATGTGGACTAGAAATCATTGCAAGTGACACAGACACAGGTTCAAAGTGAGCCAACCTCCATGTAAATGTGGCCTTAGGTTCGGTACATGTATAAGATGAAGAGTGATAACTGGAACAAGCTGCACAAATTATTCTAATGGTCAAACTAAATCCCTCTATTGTTTTACATTAATACAACATCCTACATAGCATTTCAGTTTCTTAAGATAAAGGATCAAGAGAAAATTTTTCTATAAGTGACACAATGCAATATAATAATCCTCAAATATTAAGAACTATCTTCTCAGATATCAAGTAACTATAGTGTGATACCTTTTTACTATGATCGCAGGAATTTATGTAGAAACATATGTACCTCGACTCAGGCATTATTGTTCAAACAGAGGTAATGTTATTGACCAGACTCAAGTAGTCCAACTAACTACAAGCAAATATCTCTTAGATAAATCTGGGTAGCTAAAAAATTAATTACCAGGCCAATTCTGCAATCTCTAAAAATCTTGGTTATGTTAATTTTCAACATAATCATTTAGGTTTTCTTAGAAAAATCAATGAAACTATAATAGCACAATACGAAAAGAGGAAGGAAGAAATATTCACTTATTTTGAATAAAGAAATTTTTCATAAATTAGGATGTAATTATTTGGAAACCACTCTGTAAATTGCTTGACTACCCAAACAAATACACATCTTATCTAATAAAAGACAAAAAGGGTAATTGACCATACCTTTGCTACGCTTCCCATTGGCTAGTCAGGGTGATATGCAAATTAACCACCAACCAAGATGGCGGCCAGCAGCCATGCAGCTGAAGCGAGCAGGAGGCTTCCTTGCACCAGTGATGGAGGAAGCCAAGGTTCCCTGCCTGCAGTGGCCCGGCTCTGAGCTCCAAAGGCAACAAAGTTTCAATTATAGAAGCTAAACAAACCCCAGATAACTGCTTTCAGCAGGCTGTGGCCTCAGATATGGAGCGAGCAAGAGCCAGCTCTCAGATCCAGTGACAGCAACAAAGTTTCAATTATAGAAGGTAAATAAATCCCAGAATAAAAAAAAAAAAAGAGGCTGGGAGCTTCAGTCGCTGGCCAGCCTGAAAATGGCCCTCAGCCCCTCACCCAGACTGACCAGGCACCCCAGTGGGGACCCCACCTGAAGGGGGTGTGGCCAGCCCAAAAACAGCCATCAGCCTCTCATCCAGGCTGGCCAGACATCCCAGTGGGGACTCCCACCCTGAAGGGGGTGTGACCAGCTGCAAACAGCCATCAGCCCCTCACCCAGGCTGGCCAGGCAGCCAAGCGGGACCCCCACCCTGATACAGGACACCCTTCAGGGCAAACCAGCCAGCCCCCACCCATGCACCAGGCCTCTATCCTATATAGTAAAAGGGTAATATGCAAACTGACCCTAACAACAGAACGACTGGGAATGACTGGTCACTATGACACACACTGACCACCAGGGGGCAGACATTCAATTCAGGAGCTGCCCTCTAGTGGTCAGTGCGCTCCCACATGGGGGAGCTCTGCTCAGCCACAAGCCAGGCTGATGGCTGCCAGTAGAGTGGTGGTGATAGGAGCCTCCCCTGCCTCCTCAGCAGCGCTAAGGATGTCTGACTGCAGCTTAGGTCTGCTCCCCGCTTGCTGGGGTCCAACCCCAGCAGATCCAGGGGTTCCCCAAAGGTGTGGACTGAGTTGGCGAAGAAGGAATCACACAGAGGCAGCGTTCAGGTGATCATCATAGCCAGGTTCTCTTGTCAGGGTCTCTAGCCAAGTTCTGTTCAGGATCTCCACTGAAGTTCTGGTTCGGATCTCCAGCCAGGTTCTGTGTCCATGTTCTCTTGCTAGGTTCTCCAGGTTCTCCAGCCAGGTTCTGTAGCCATGTTCCCTCACTAGGTTCTCCAGCCAGGTTCTGTCCAGGTTCTCCAGCCAGGTTCAGTCACCAGGTTCTACTCAGGTTCTCTTGCCAATTTCTGTAGTCAGGTTCAGTCCAGGATCTTTTGCCATGTTCTCTCCCTAGGTTCTGTCTCTAGGTTCTGAGGCCAGTTTCTGTCCAGGATCTTTTGCCATGTTCTCTCCAGCAAAGTTCTTCTGTCTCTAGAGAACGTTCTGCGTAGGTTCTGTGCCTCCTGGTTCTGTCTTCTTCTAAGTTCTGTCTTGTTGTCTTATTACATCTGTATTTATACCAGTTGATTCAATCCTATCAATCTCTATTACAAAGGTTAGGGCGTTTCTTATCTCCATTCCAGGGAGTAAAGATTATGTAGCTTAAGCATGATTGTTCATAGTTAAAGTGATTAATTACCCACCTGGCACTAGTTAAGAGGTTTTATTCCCTGCCTAACTTCAGGGGAAAATTCCTACCTGGGGAAACAACCTTTCTCAGAGACCTTGGTTAAAACACATAGTGCCAAGAAGGTGAGCAAACATATTAAGAACAGTATGCCATATATGCCAGGTCCTTTGAAACAGCAAGGATGGACTGGCTCCCGGCATGTGTGTGTGATCATACTGACTTGGATCTTGACTCAAACATTGCTAAAATAATAGTGACACAATAAATGACTTTAGATCACTTATTGGATAGTTTACGTCATTAAGATATTATTGTTAATTTTGTGTAGTTGTGAAAGTATCATTGTAATTACATATTTACAAAGAGTCTCTATCTTGTAGAGATACATGCTGAGATGTTTTCAGATAAAATATGTAGTCTGGGGCTTACTTCAAAATAACCCAGGGTGTATGTGGAATATATGGATAAAGATGTAAAAAGATAGCTATGAGTTGATAATTGTTGAAGTTGGGTAATGAGTACATAGGGATGGTTTATACTAGTCTGTCTACTTTGGCATGTGTTTGAAATTTCATATAATAAGAAGTTTTTAAAGATTTAACCCCATGTGGGATATATTCTAGTGGGAGTGAGACAGCCAATAAACAATTAACATCACACAAAATATAATTATGTACTTATAATTTTAGGAGTGGAGATAAGTTCTATTGTAAAGAGAAGATGGTATGGCAAATGCAATATTCAATTAGAGGATCAATCTGAAATTTACATATCATAATCTTCCACATATAATCTCATATATATGTATATACATGCATGTGGCCAAAAGTAGCCACATGAGATATATGTACTAAGATATTTGAAATATATTTAACTAGAGGCCCAGTGCACAAAAATCTGTGCACTCGGAGGGGGTGTGTGTGTGTTCCTTAGCCTGGCCTGTGCCCTCTCGCAGTCTGGGACCCCTCGGGGGATGTCCACCTATTGGCTTAGCGAAGTTCTTCTGTCTCTAGGTTCTGTGTAGGTTCTGTCTTCTAAGTTCTGTGTCTTGCTGTCTTGTTACATCTGTATTTATACCAGTTGATTCAATCCTATCAATCTCTATTACAAAGGTTAGGGCGTTTCTTATCTCCATTCCAGGGAGTAAAGATTATGTAGCTTAAGCATGATTGTTCGTAGTTAAAGTGATTAATTACCCACCTGGCACTTAGTTGAGGGGTTTTATTACCTCCCTAACTTCAGGGGAAAATCCCTACCTGGGGAAACAACCTTTCTCAGAGAGGAGACCTTGGTTAAAACACATAGTGCCAAGAAGGTGAGCAAACATTTTAAGAACAGTATGCCATATATGCCAGGTCCTTTGAAACAGCAAGGATGGACCAGCTCCTGGCACCCGCTGGCAAGTGGACATCCCCTGAGGGCTGCCAGGCTGCCAGAGGGATGTCTGATTGCCAGCTTAGGCCCAATCCCCCCAGGGAGCAGGCCTCAGCCATGAGACGGTCATCCCCGAGGGGTCCCAGACTGTGAGAGGGCACAGGCCAGGCTGAGGGATTCCCTTCCCCCCTGAGTGCACAAATTTTTGTGCACCGGGCCTCTAGTTAATAATAGCCAACCACTATATAGCACCATTCCAAACGATTTACATATTTCAAATCATTTTACCTCATAACAACACAGAGTAGACCCTATTATTCCCATCTTGCAAAGAAACCGAGGCATACTGATTTTAATATCTTGCTAAAAGTCACACAACTAATATTTGGCAAAACAAGAATTCAAACTCAGAATAAGAACATCTTGCTCCAGAATTCATGGCCTTAAACATAAAAATTTTAAAACAACAATTCATTTGCAATAGTACCGTTGACAGAAATAAAGGAATTCCTCTCTCTGTATAAAAAAATAAGGGAATTCCTCTCTCTGTATATTACTAGCCATAAAAATTAAAATCATGAGCCTTTTCTATTTCTTACAATGTTGGAGATGTAGATATATAGATATTGAAGAAATATGGACTGGAGAAAAGTTAAAGAAACATGTAAGCTAAATATATACCTGGCTCTGCATTCTACCCCCCCTCCCCGCCCCCCTGATCTCTCAGTATGTGTGGGGTAACTTAGAAGTGCTTAGCCTGGAGAATGTGCTCCTAGCACTTAGTGGTTTGACAAACATTGTATTTATGTAACTATCAATTCATTTATAAAGTGTTTTCCCCCAGGGTTTACTAGAAGTCAATCAGTCCTAGCCACAGAAAGAGAGCACAAATATGGGATGGGAAAATGGATTAATTAATTGGGCTGTGAGAGTTGCTGAATCTTCTGGTTTTAGTGGAAACTGACCTCAACTCAGTTATGTTTCTCCTATTCTGAAATGTATTTATGCTGGATATCTATAGGAATTTCTATATTTGAGCAATCCTAACACAGAAATGCATGAAGCACTTAAGTATTCTGCAACTGTCAACGGCAGAGCAGGTCCCAGTCAATCAGACAGATTTGCTTACTGCACGCTGACCCAGGCATTCAGCCAGCTATTGTCTGCATCTATTTATCAGAAATCGTATGACACCTGATGATTCTCCTAGCAGATCTGCATACACATTTAATAAGAAAAGACTATTTGCACACCAGGGCACTCCAGACTTGAAAATTCTTTGAATAGAAAAGGGATGGTAGAAAGTTGAGAAAGAAAAGATCTCTAATGGAAGTGAACTGATCTATAAATGTATGAGTTTCCCCCGACATCACATTACCATTTTCTTTTTACTTTCTATATTTTTTAAATATATATTTTTATTGATTTCAGAGAGGACAGTGGAGAGAGTGATAGAAATATCAATGATGAGAAAGAATCATTGATTGACGGCCTCCTGCACACCCCCTACTGTGGATGGGCCCACAAACTGGGGATGTGCCCTAACCTGGAATTGAACTGTGACCTCCTGGTTCATGGGTCTACACTCAACCTTGCTGGCCGGGACTTTCTACTATTTTTCAAGAAAGACCTTCTACAATTGTACTGCCACCACACCCATGAAGATGATCTGTATTTCAAGCACTAACTGTTTGCAGCATCTCAAAATGGGCTCTTTATGTAACTTAATGAGCTCTAGGGAAAAGGAAATATTCTCAATAGCAAAATCAAACAACAAAGAGTGCTACATAAGAAGGGTTGTATGTTTTCCATATATAAAATTCTAAGCCTATAGAAAGGGCAGAGATCCTGAGTTTACCACTGTCCCTTCTCAATATTATAGGCCCGTTAAACTTTAGGAATTACTAAGTATACCATCCCATTTTGTAAGAAAGTGATTGAGGTGTAAAGAGGTTATGCACATTGTCTACAGTCAAAAAGCTAATTATCCATGTCTTCAAATTTTTCAGTTCCTTTTTAATCTCTGCATTTACCCTCAGATCCTGGAAGAGTGTTCTGAGATAGTGGACTCCAAAAAGATGTTCTCTTCCTAGAAATCTAGCTATTTTTTATTAAATTAGTCTGGGAAGTCAGGGGAAATGGAGACATGTACTAACATTTTGTTTCTGTGACTATAAGAGGCAAAAGATGGAACTGGGCAATGAGATAAGAAGCGACTTGGACAAATAATTTAATTAAGATAACAGAGCCCTTTTTAGCACCATAATCCATGTGATGATTTCCTCAGTTCTCCCAAGTTTTTAGAGCCATTAAATATTGGTACAGTTTCCCAGTCCCAACCCCACCTTTTTTCCTCATCAATTCCAGATGTTCACATATCAGATTCTTTACAAATTAATTAATAAATATAATTAAGAGAAAAACAACATAGTACATACAACAAACATTAAATTTACAGCCTGAAATACACATTGAAATTTCTTAGATATTTTTAGCTACAAAAATTATTATCTGCAGTCATTGATGTTTTATTTAGTTTTCTAAGTGGGCCTACAACACCTCAGGGTACCAGAACTGAGTTTCCTAGGATTCCATTGGACACAATAAATCCTGGATGCAGCCAAGAGCTTATGGTCAACTCTGCCTGGGATGAGCCACTAACTATTGTATGGCCTTTCCATTGTCTCTGGCTATGCTCCCAGATTAGTTGGACTGTGAACTTTCATGTCTCAAATTCCAATAATAAATGTTATACCACATAACTCCATAACATCACCCCCCCAAAAAGGAAACTGTATCACTTTTATTGATGGTTGCCATTTGCTTTCTCATTTTGTTTTTCTTTTTCTTTTTTGGCTATAGAGTCAATTTTCCCTCCTGTAGGCTCTCTGATGGCCCATTCAGCATACAAAGTCAGCCCTATTGTTGACTTTCTTTACAACCTCTTCTACATCACAGTCTTATTATGCTTGCATTGTCCAAAGGGTATAGAAATTCCTACCTACACTGTTGAACATCAGATGCAACTATGTTTATTATAGTCATATTCTGCTTAACAACAGAAATACATTCTGAGAAACGCATCCTTTGGTAATTTTGTCATTGTGTGAACATCAGAGAGTGCGCTTACACAAATATAGATGTTATAGCCTATTACACTCCTAGGCTATATGCTATAACCTATTGCTCCTATGTTCAATACCTATATAGCATGTTACTGTACTGAATACTGTAGGCAGTTGTAACATAATGGTATTTGTGCATCTAAACATAAAAAGGGTACAGTGAAAATATGGTATAAAAGATAACAATTGTGCACCTGTGTAGAGCATTTATCATGAATGGAGTTTTTAGGACTGGAAGTTGCTCTGGGTGAGTCAGTGAGTGAATGTGGGGGCCTAGGACATCACTATATACTACAATGGACCTTATAAACACTGTGCACTTAAGCTGCACTGGATTTTTAAAACAACATGAGATTAAGTCAAGCACAAGATATCAGCAAACAAGAGATATATGAGTCTGCTGCCGGCATAACACAGCATACTCTTTTGCAGAAAACGTTTCTTATGAGTAGGTAGACTACACTATAAAATAATGATCAAGAGTAGAGTATAGTAAAAGCATAAACCAGTAACATAGCTGTTCATTATCATCATCAAGTATTATGTGCTGTACATAGTTGTTTGTACTATACTTTTATACAAATGGTAGCATGGTAGGTTTGTTTACACCAGCATCACAAAAAGCAGGAGCAATGCATTGCACTACATTATAATGGCTGCAACATCAGTAGGTAATAGGAATTTTTCAGTTTCATTATAATCACACATAGAACCGCCGTTGTATATACAGCCCATCGTTGATCAAAACATTATTATACAGCTCATGACTGTATAGTGCTGACTGTTAATGGTTTTATCTGGGCATAAATACACACGCACATACATACATTCATACACAAATTTACATATTTATTCATAGGCCTGTTTGTATACATGTGCATGAGCACGTGCAAATACACGCACACATGCCAGCCTGGTAGTAGTTGCAGTATTACCGTCTTCCGTGAAATAACATTAAAGGAAATATAATAAAATATTACCGAAACTATTTGTTAGCTTTTTCATTTCTACTGCAACTACACTTGAGTTGATCCATGCCTATATCTGCAATGGAGAGTCCTGCTTAAAGAAATGAGGCATCAACTCCTATTTGATATATCCCTAGGTCTTGGCTGAGAGCACTTCATCAGAGATGAACTGCACCTAATGCAATCACCGGAATTAAAGCAGTTAAGAGAATGCAACTCTCTGCCAAGAAAACTCAGCTGTATTGTGCTCTCCTTCACTTGCTATTCCAGAAAGTATGTAACTAGTACTAATAAGTCGTTGGCTGCAGTTCCAGAAAGAGCAGCAGGAACAAAAATGCTGACCTCGGTACATTTGTCCTCACTTTACAATCCATGAAATTCTCACTGATTGATCTACAAGACAACGCCTCCATCCATTCCATTACCATTCTTTCCAAGAGCCTTTTAGGAACTTGCAAAATCAATATAATTCTGTAAATAAAATGAGCCTCCATCAATATGACTATAAACATGATAACAGAAAAAGTTGTCATATTTTAACTGATAGTTATTTAAACCAAAAAGCAGGAGAGGGAGGAGTGGGGGAGTAATTCTATCATGATTATTCAATTTTACCTCAGGAAAATAATGTAATTACTATGAAAATAATAAACTAAGGTATTACATTAATTAAAGTTTATTTAAAGCTTTTTAGGACTCCATATTTTAAGTTAAAGATGCATGAAATTATTTCTTTAATTTGGGCTTATGTGTGATCAATTCCAAAATATATATACACAAGGGGTAAATTTTATAAATGAGTATTTTTCAGTATAAAATAGAATAAGGGGCACTTGTTTCAATTGGTCATAATTCTGGAACTATTGTATAAATTTAAAAAGATAATTCAGAGCTGAAACCGGTTTGGCTCAGTGGATAGAGTGTCGGCCTGCGAACTGAAGGGTCCCAGGTTCGATTCCAGTCGGGGGCATGTACCTGGGTTGTGGGCACATCCCCAGTATATGTGCAGGAGGCAGCTGATCGATGTTTCTCTCTCATCGATGTTTCTAACTCTCTATCCCTCTCCCTTCCTCTCTGTAAAAAATCAATATTTTTTTTAAAAAAAAAGATAATTCAGAATATAAATTGTTGGACTTATGGGAAAGTGATCTGTTTAAATGATGAATTTGTGTAACAAAAACTTTTACACAGGAAAAACATTGACAATGTATTTTTTAATTTGCGTGCAATTTTTCATGTAAAATTATTTTTTCTTGAAGTTTTTCTATTCAAATTCCCTGAGACAAACTGAGTTTCTGAAATTTTATTCAGCTTGAAAATGTTATTACTATGGATAAACAATAAAATACACATCTTTATACATGTGAATAACACAGACAGATGTGCATACAAAGGAGTCAGCATAATTATAAAGAAATGGTTACCTGGAAAAACCATTCCTCCTAGAAAGACCAGGACCTCCAAGTACATAAGAAAGGAATACACACAGACACACACACACACACACACACACACACACACACACACATCTATATAGAGAGCCCCCTTTTATTTATAATTTCACTTTCCAGAGTGTGAAAATAAAGATGATCAAGAGCTTACAGCAAGGAACTTTAGGAGCTGGAAATAGCTGGAACTTGAGAGGGCATGTATAAAAGTGGCAGAAAATTAAATTAACAGGTTGTCAAAGGACAAATTGTAAACCTGATTAAATGAGAACCTACATGTAATAGGATGAAATGGAACTTTTCTCTTACATAGGAATAAAAGAATCTAATCAGAACTGGCAGCATCACACCTCAATAGAAAAAAAAGACAGACAGAGAGAGACATTTACTTACAGTAAGTAGGGTTGCTCCTAATGCAAGCATGGTTGGTGTGGGTCAGGAAGTAACAAAATTCTTCTTAATCGCAATAATGGTAAAATCAATTATTCCAAAATAGAATAAAATCAAAGCCAGGCTAATAAAAAAATGTATTTTTCTTAAATTTTTCCCATATGAACTTTCACCTTGATGTGATATGTTTGCATCTTAGGTAACCTGATGAAGACTAGCGCTCTCTACTGGCAGACAGAACTGGAATGCATGCCACTTCCCATCTCCTATTGACTGAATGTTTGTGTCTCCCCCAAACTCATGTGTTGAAATCTTAACCCTCAGTATGATATTGTTAGAAGGCGGGCTCTTGGGAGATGATTAGGTCATGAGGGCAGAGCCTCATGAATGGGATTAGTGCTGTTATAAAAGAGACTCCAAAGTTCTCTGTGAGGACACAGCAGAAAGACGGACATCTAAGAGCCAGGGAGAAGGCCTTCACCATGCACCCATCAAAGCTAGTGCTTTATATTTTTATTGATTTCAGAGAGGAAGGGAGAGGGAGAGAGAGATAGGAACATCAATGATAAGAGAGAATCACTGATAGGCTGCCCCCTGCACACCCCTACTGGAGACTGAGCCTACAACCCAGGTATGTGCCTTGACCAGGAGTGGAACCGTGACCTCATGGTTCATATGTCCACACAACACTGAGCCATGCTGGCCGGGCAAAGCTGCTGCTTTAAACTCGGGCTCCTCCGGCTCCAGAACAGTGAGAAATAAAGTTCTGTTGTTTACAAGCCACTCAGTTTTAGGTATTTTTTTATAACAGCCTGAAAGAACTAAGACACCATCCTACATCCTTTATGGTTTGACCAAAGGAAAGATTCATGAGCATTTGGTTGAATCTTGAAGTACCATCCAAGTTTGCAAGACTAAAGATGTAATCTCCTCTTCTTGTGAGAGAAGTGAAGTACTTTGAGGGAGGAAATAAGAGTTCCAGCGTGAGGGATTTAAATGAATAGCCGGAGAGGAAAGAATAGGTAACAGGGACTATGAGCCTCAGTCTGAAAGGTTTCACTATCATAACAGGTGACTACTAAGTCTATACTGTGGCCATCTTTGTTCCTCAGCCCGTGTACTGACATTCTGAGAGCTTTATGGCCATTTGGTTGCAGGGTCTGCATTACCTATACTGTAGTCCAGTGTGTTCAGTCTGAAGAAAATGAACAAGGCAAGGTGGCCTAAGGAAGTGATGACAGGCTTAGAGGTACAACTACAGAAATGGGGGTCAGCTTCACCCAGACCCAAGACAACTATAGAGTTAAGTCACCACTATTTATCAACAGCAGCCGAGAGATCCATACACAAACAGTGGCAGAACAGATCATCCTATATGACAAAAGGCTAATATACAAGTTGTCCCCACAACCGGGAGTTTGACTGGGAGTTTGACCAGGGGGTGGGGCCGGCCAGCCAACTGTCTGCGGTTCCTCCCCTAGGTCATCCCTGCCCCTGATCGCCTCCCCAACCCCAATTGGGGGCAGGGCTGGCCAGCCAACCTCCTGCATCCTCTCCCCCCAGCAGGCCTGGCCCCATCAGCCCCAATCAGGGCAGGCTGGCTGGACCCTAACCATGCATGAATTTGTGCACTAGGCCTCTAGTCCAAATATTTAAAAAAATCAAGATCAGGAAAAGAAACACACATACATCTATATTACAAACAAAAAAGTAACCTCATTATGAAGGTGCTGGAGAACCACTGAAGAATGTATGTAGAGCATAGATATGCATATTTAAAAAGGTACATAAGAACATGATATGTCCTCTTACTCTATATGAAATATGTATCTTGCTTAGAAAGCTTATTCCCATTGCCAAAGCCAATTTCTCAGTTATATTTCTAGGTATAGATAGATTGATTGATAGATGCATAGGTAATTGATATTGATGCTATCGTAGTAGATACAGATATATTCAAGAGCTGTGAAGAGGCTGAGGTTTTAACCTACTGGCAAACTAAGGTATTCTGACACAATGTCATTAATGCTGGCAGAAGACATGAGACTCCTGGATCCGGGACAAAGGACTTTATTCCTCACAGCATAGGAGGCAAGCAAGCTTCATGTTCACATGGGTTCCTATCGGTGCAATGCCTAGGCGAGTGCTACACAGACAGTGGAGGGGCCTTAAGCTCCTCCAATCTTATAGAGCCCCACTCTTAAGAAGGTTGCACACAAACTTGCCCAGTATTTTTATTGGAAGGAGATATCTTTATTATCCTGGAAAGAAAACTTACCTATTTTCAAGCCTAAGGAGGCACTGGTTGTTATACAAACTTCCTGTAAAGATTGTCCAGAATAAAGGCTGATACAAAATATGCAGAAATGAAAAAGACATGTGGTGAATTTTATGTGTGTGTATGTGAATTTTCTTCTAATTACTTCATAAATTTTAATGTTTAGTTCTTTAATCCAAATGGACTTCAATATTATGTAAGGTCTCCGAAGATGTTTTCTGTTACGTGTAGCCAAAGCATCCTAAATGAAACAGAGAAATGGACTATTCAAGTTATATAATTCAGTAGCTGTGTACACACAGGCATGGAAAGGAGACCAGAAATAATGGGCTTCAAGCAGTTGGCAGTGGATACCCACTGAGAGGGGTAAGAAGAGAGTGCATGCAAAGGGTTTTCATAGTTTGTTTCAATGGTCTTTATTGTTTGCCTCCTACACAAATAAAACAAATGCACAGATCACTGAGTTATGTATTAGTCGGTTTTCTCTAGGTGAAGCCGAGGTTACAATGAACCCCAAGTTGTCAGTACATGACAACAAACTTTTATTTCTAATTCAGTTAGGCTGGGTTTACTACAGTTCTGCTCTACATTCCAGAATGTAAGCTGAAAAAACTGTTAGCTACCTATCATATATGCTTCTCAGGCCAAAGAAAACAAAATTATTAGAAAATCTCAAAATGGCCCTTAAATGTTCTGCATAGGCCTGGCATATGTCCTTTTCTCTTACAATTCATTCGCCAAAGCAATGACCACAAATAAAATCAGTGAGACAACACTGTATACTCTATTTTTAGGAATGGTAAAATAAAAATAAAAACAATTAGGAACAATAAGAAAGTAATGCTACATGTAACTTTTAGGAAAAACAAAATAGAATTCTTTTTTTAAATGTTGAAACAATAAAATAATGAAGGGAGGCCCAGCCAGCGTGGCTCAGTGGTTAGGCATTGACCAGGAGGTCACAGTTCAATTACTGGTTGGGGCACATGCCCGAGTTGCAGGCTTAATCCCCGGTAGAGGGTGTGCAGGAGGCAGCCAATCAATGATTCTTATTATTGATGTTTCTATCTCTCCCTCCCTCTCCCTTCCTCTCTGAAATCAATAAAATTATTTTAAAAAAATAAGGGAGAAGGAAATTATGAAAAAGGGAAGGGAAGAGGGAGATTTAGCTGCTGTGTTGGTAATAAGCTGGAGATGGACCAGACACACCAGCTACAACCCTCTTACTTGCTGTCATCTATACAAAGAGTAACAAGAGACGGCTAGGAGGCACATCCAGTCCTGATGGGGGACCTTTGGTGCTATGATTTTATCATTATTAAAGAAATGATATCTAATATAATTTTTAAAATAAAGATGAAAGGAGCATCAAATATTAAATATTTATATTAAAAGATGGAAGTAACTGGCAAAATTGTTACTGAAGGTAAATTTTCTTAAACTGTTTACCCAAAGTAAATATATTAGCACTTTCAACACTGTAATTTATTGTTACCTAAATAAAAAGGGTTATAAACTATAATGCACAACATGGTTATAGGGATAGATTTATACTGGAAGGTTTCCAATTATTTGTGGAATTCCTATCTATGAAACAAATGTTCTATCTCATTATACTAAGATATTGGTAGAGACTGAATGTCTATCTGGCAAAGATTCATAGACTGAAGTCTTGGCCCCCAGTGTGTTAATATTTAGAGATGGGCCTTTGGAAAGTAGTTAAGTCAGGAGGGCAGGGCCCTGGTTTGAGGAGATGAGAGCCCAGAAAGTGGGTATATGCAAGCCAGGAGAAGAGCCCCCGCCCCCGAACTTACCACACTAGCAAGCTGATCAAATGTCAGCCTCAAGAAAATAAATTTCTGGTGTAAGCCACTCGGTCTCTGGTATTGTGCTATGGCAGTAAGGCAGCTTGGGCTAACTAAGACAGATTTGTTAACAAAATACATAGGAGTACAGACATGGCAGACAAAAAACAAAACCGACAAACAAACAAAGAAACCTTCAAAGTATTTCAGTATTTGAAGGATTCAGTACGCATATAAATAATTGCAATAAATAACACTCCTCTTTGGGAACCAAGCCATATCTGTCTATCCCAAAGAATGGAAAAAGCATTTGCCAGGCTGGAGTGTTTGAAGAATATCATACATCTTCCTACAATTTGATCTTGTGCTTCCTTCAGTTAAATTGAAGAATAGATTTCTTTTTTCAAACAAATTGGTTAACGCCTGTTACTATGGCCAATTCATTATAGCTCCTCATGCTACATGCCTCTGAATGTTGAACAAATGAATGATTCATTTTGACTTGAAGGTTTGTCAGCCTTCAGCTCCTGGAATAACTTTCTAAAATGCTTTTCATTCTCATATATTCTCTTCATGCCCTACTTAAAGTACAGAATCACCTCAGGCTGTTACAATATCCCTTTCATAGTTACAAGCTGTTCTGGTGATACACAAAGATGGAGAGAAGATGAGATCAGTCCTGCCAGCCATCTATGACATCCAGACTGTAAGCACCAGGAATAATAAAATTACCATTTATTGAGCAGTTCTTATGTGCCAGACATGATAATAAGTATTTTATAACAATTATATAATTTAATCATTAACATAACCCTCTGACAAAGATACTGTTATTATGCCCACTTTACAAATGAGGGAACTGAAGTTAAAAGAATTTAAATAGCTGGATTATTTACTAACCATTATAGAAACAATCACATGGGGAATAAAAATTGGGGGGGAGGGGAAACAGATTAAGACTCAAATACCAATTTGCTCTCTATTCCATGTCTCTGCCGCAGTGAAAATCTGTGTGAAAGAGACTGCTTAGCTTTCCAAAATATAGTATGTTTGTTTCAGAATATCTCTGTCTTAGAGATACAGAGATATTCTATTATATTCTAGTAGGATCATGAGTGTGTACGTGTACATATGTGCACACACATAAACATACACACACAGAAAAATACTAGCGTTGCATTTGCTACCCAACATTATTTGTTTTGCAACTGCCAGGCATTCATCAGCCACATTCCAGGAACATCACACCATTTCTGTATCATCGGAAACTTATTCGCATATGATTTCCCCAAGGATAAGTCTCCCACAGGGAGAGTTTGATGAATGTCCTCCTACAGAGAATTATAAATGGATTTTTACTTCTGCCTAAACTGCTTTAGTTGAGGCTGAAGGGAAGGCGATGCCAGATGCCTGTTAGGGTCCCTTCCAAGTCACCAGCTCTATTACAGAAATGCTAATATTCTGAAGAACTCAGGAACCTTCACCATCTATTATTCAAATTCATGGAATTTCCTCTAGTGCTGTTGCATAACATTTTCCTTTTTGATCCGTTAAATTATGCAATTCACTTCCATTTTTCTCCAGCCCACCCCACACCCCCTTCTAATACGATGCATTCTGAATATATATAGCCAGAATGAATAATTCTGAAAATTAATAAGCCTTGTCATAGAAAATGTCAACTTAGTGTTGGGATAACAGAGCAATAAACCAGAGCAATTCCATCAAGTAATGATGCATAGCTGGAAAAAAATCTGTACTTTGTCAGGTTTTTGGTGAGTGTTAATAGAGATCTAATCTTCTTAAGATAAAAATTATTTTCTTAATAGGTGTTATAAGGTAGAATTTTATTAAAAATAAATCCCCATTGTTTTATCTTTTTATCATTAAGAAATTTTTTTCAAGGAGAAACTAAGAAGGCGGCATAGGTAAACACCGGGAAATTGCCGCCTCACACAACAATTGAAAATTACCGCAAAGGACAGAGCAAACATCATCCAGAACAACAGGAAGGCTGGCTGAGTGTAAATTCTACAACTAGAAGAAAAGAAAAGCACGCTGAGAGCCAGAGGAGCTGCAGAGGTGAAGTGCAGAGGTACAAGTGCAGAGGTACGGCCGGCTTGCACGCGCGCGAGTAAAGGGGGTGGCACCTGAGGACGCGGCTGTCTTTTTGAATCACAAGCTCCCGACTGCTCTGAACTCCGGTTCCGGGAAGTCTCTGGGGACCCAGGACTCATACGGGGAGAAGCTGGTCTGTCCGGCAGCGGGCGAACTTGAAGGCGGCTTTCCCTCAGAGGTGCTTGCAGCAATTAGCCAGTGACCCGCGACTCCGGGCGGAGAATCAGCCATAGCTCCTTGATCCGCCCTTTGATTCCCTGAGACCCCGCCCCACCCAGGCTGCAGCAGAGGCTTTTGCATGTGAATGTACCTAACTGCAGCCTAGCCAGGCAGACCCGGAACTTCCAAGAGAAGGCCCAAGGCCCCGCAGCGGCTTGCATTGCTTCAAAGCTGAGCCTCTTCGTGGCTCCTGCTGTGTGGCCTCAGGCAGAGGCTGAATTAGCACCTCCTTAGATCCAGGAGCCACTGTACCCAGTGGTCAGAGGGGGACCATCCAGATTGCAACTCCTCAGATCCATAAGGGACACACTCAGGGAGCAGACTCAGTGAGCACCAAAGCCCCACTGAAGCAAGTCTTGCCCCAGATGGGTGTCTTCAGCACAGAAGTTCTCCCACTTTAGACACAGCTGATTCTCACAGCCAATTGGCCTGGAGGTCAATTCCTCCCAGTGATCCTACAACAACCAAGGCACCAAGAGTGCACCAAGAGTGTCCACCCCAGGTAACTGGGGAGGCTGAGCTACTGGGCCCTACAGGACACCTGGCGCGCAGGGCCACTCTATCAACACAGGGAAGCTGCCAAAATGCGGAGACAAAGAAACAGGTCACAAATGGCAGAAATGGAGGAAAGCAAACGATTGGATATAGAGTTCAAGGCCACGTTTATAAGGTTTTTTAAGAATTTTATGGAAACCGCCGATAAATTTAATGAATCCCTCAATAAGTATAGTGAGACCATGGAGGACATGAAAAAGGACCAACTAGAAATTAAGCATACACTGACTGAAATAAAGAATAATTTACAGAGATCCAGCAGCAGACAAGAGGATCCCAAGAATCAAGTCAAAGATTTGAAATACAAAGAAACAAAAAATACCCAACCGAAAAAGAAAAAAGAAAAGAGATTCCAAAAATATGAAGATAGTGTAAGGAACCTCTGGGACAACTTCAAGCGTACCAACATCAGAATTATAGGGATACCAGAAGGAGAGAGAGGGCAAGATATTGAAAACCTTTTTGAAGAAATAATGACAGAAAACTTCCCCTACCTGGTGAAAGAAATGGACTTACAAGTCCAGGAAGCGCAGAGAACCCCAAACAAAAGGAATCCAAAGAGGACCACACCAAGACACATCATAATTAAAATGCCAAGAGCAAAAGATA
Organism: Myotis myotis; assembly: GCF_014108235.1. NCBI lineage: Eukaryota > Metazoa > Chordata > Mammalia > Chiroptera > Vespertilionidae > Myotis > Myotis myotis. The sequence goes on along the minus strand of NW_023416324.1, from coordinate 200,971,887 downwards.
AAGAGAGAATCTTAAAAGCAGCAAGAGAAAGACAGTCAGTTACCTACAAGGGAGTACCCATACGACTGTCAGCTGATTTCTCAACAGAAACCATGCAGGCCAGAAGAGACTGGCAAGAAATATTCAAAGTGATGAATAGCAAGAACCTGCAACCAAGATTACTTTATCCAGCAAAGCTATCATTCAGAATAGAAGGTCAGATAAAGAGCTTCACGGATAAGAAAAAGCTAAAGGAGTTCATCACCACCAAACCAGCATTATATGAAATGCTGAAAGGTATTCTTTAAGAAGAGGAAGAAGAAAAAGGAACTCTTACCATTTGCCACAGCATGGATGGAACTGGAGAGCGGATAAATACCACAGGATCTCACTCATTTGTGGAATATAATGAACAACATAAGCTGATGAACAAGGACTGATCCAGAGACGGAGAGGCATTGATTGGACTGTCGGGACTTGGAGGGAAGGTAGGGGAGGGTGGGGGTAAGGGGGAAAGATCAACCAAAGGACTTATATGCAAGCATATAGGCCTAATCAATGGACATGGACAACGGGGGGGTGAGGGCATGAGCGGGGGGGGGGGGGGGTAGAGGGTAACGTGGGGACAAGGACACATATGTAATATCTTAATCAATAAAAAATATATTAAAAAAATTTAAAAAAAAAAAGAAATTTTTTTCATGAAAATGATTGCTGTGGAATATATGACTAATATGAAGAAAAGACAATGAGATATAAAACAAATTTGTTCATCCTATATAATAAAAGGGTAATAAGCAAATTGACCCTAACAGCAGAACAACTGGGAATGACTGGTCACTATTACACACACTGACCACCAGGGGGCAGACGCTCAATGCAGGAGATGCCCCCTGGTGGTTAGTGCACTCCCACAGGGGAAGCTCTGCTCAGCCACAAGCCAGGCTGCCAGATGTCAGCACAGTGGTGGTGACGGGAGCCTCTCCCGCCTCCTCAGCAGCACTAAGGATGTCTGACTGCAGCTTAGGCTTGCTCCCTGCTGGCAAGTGAACATCCCCTGAGGGCTCCCGGGCTGCCAGAGGGATGTGTGACTGCCAGCTTAGGCCCGATACCCAAGGAGTGGGCCTAAGCCAATAGGTGGACATCCCCCAAGGGGTCCCAGACTGCGAGAGGGCACAGGCCAGGCTAAGGGACACACACACACCCCCTCCGAGTGCACAGATTTTTGTGCACTGGGCCTCTAGTTAAATATATTTCAAATATCTTAGTACATATATCTCATGTGGCTACTTTTGGCCACATGCATGTATATACATATATATGAGATTATATGTGGAAGATTATGATATGTAAATTTCAGATTGATCCTCTAATTGAATATTGCATTTGCCATACCATCTTCTCTTTACAATAGAACTTATCTCCACTCCTAAAATTATAAGTACATAATTATATTTTGTGTGATGTTAATTGTTTATTGGCTGTCTCACTCCCACTAGAATATATCCCACATGGGGTTAAATCTTTAAAAACTTCTTATTATATGAAATTTCAAACACATGCCAAAGTAGACAGACTAGTATAAACCATCCCTATGTACTCATTACCCAACTTCAACAATTATCAACTCATAGCTATCTTTTTACATCTTTATCCATATATTCCACATACACCCTGGGTTATTTTGAAGTAAGCCCCAGACTACATATTTTATCTGAAAACATATCAGCATGTATCTCTACAAGATAGAGACTCTTTGTAAATATGTAATTACAATGATACTTTCACAACTACACAAAATTAACAATAATATCTTAATGACGTAAACTATCCAATAAGTGATCTAAAGTCATTTATTGTGTCACTATTATTTTAGCGATGTTTGAGTCAAGATCCAAGTCAGTATGATCACACACACATGCCGGGAGCCAGTCCATCCTTGCTGTTTCAAAGGACCTGGCATATATGGCATACTGTTCTTAATATGTTTGCTCACCTTCTTGGCACTATGTGTTTTAACCAAGGTCTCTGAGAAAGGTTGTTTCCCCAGGTAGGGATTTTCCCCTGAAGTTAGGCAGGGAATAAAACCTCTTAACTAGTGCCAGGTGGGTAATTAATCACTTTACGAACAATCATGCTTAAGCTACATAATCTTTACTCCCTGGAATGGAGATAAGAAACGCCCTAACCTTTGTAATAGAGATTGATAGGATTGAATCAACTGGTATAAATACAGATGTAATAAGACAACAAGACAGAACTTAGAAGAAGACAGAACCAGGAGGCACAGAACCTACACAGAACGTTCTCTAGAGACAGAAGAACTTCGCTGGAGAGAACATGGCAAAAGATCCTGGACAGAAACTGGCCTCAGAACCTAGAGACAGAACCTAGGGAGAGAACATGGCAAAAGATCCTGGACTGAACCTGACTATAAAAATTGGCAAGAGAACCTGACTAGAACCTGGTGACTGAACCTGGCTGGAGAACCTGGACAGAACCTGGCTGGAGAACCTAGCAAGAGAACATGGACACAGAACCTGGCTGGAGATCCTAAGCAGAACTTCACTGGAGATCCAGACCAGAACTTGGATGGAGATCCTGGCTAGAGATCCTGGCGAGGCTGCTGATCAACTGAACGCTGTCTCCGTGTCATTCCTTCTTCTTCGCCGACTCCGTCCACACCTTTGGGGACCCCTGGACCTGCTGGGGTTGGACCCCGGCACACACACACACGCAAAAAGTAAGAATCTGAGACATGGGAGCAGTAAGCTATTCTTACTAGCAGGCAAGGCAGAGAAAACTTGATCAAACACCCAAAAAAACTGAGTTCTATGGTGCAGGGTCTTTGGAGTAAGTGACAAAGAATCAGAGCCCATTAGTTGAAGTGCTGAGGATGTCCTCACACACAGGAATATACAACAGCCCCTTAGAAGATTATCACCCAGACCACAGGCAAGGGTAAGGGTGGTGGCAGGCAAAAGCCTCAAAGTATCTTAAGGAAAAGTGATGGGTCTTTTTAAAACAAAGTCCTTGGCTTGTTGGTTCAAGACAAGGCTAAGCAGAGGCAAGTTGCTGACCTCTGGTTCCCTTAACTGAGTATAAGTGATGAAGCTGAGTCGCTGAGTACAGCTAGTCACAAAGTTCACTACTGGCTGTTGTTCTGCTGATTCTGACCAATTTTCCAAGAAGTCTGGGCCCTACCAGCCATAGTCACTCACAATCTCTTCCACCTCCCAGACTCCAGATCATGCAGTAGGCACGTCCTTATGCATGTGCTCAAAGCTCAGGCAGACTTCTTTGTTAAAACATTGTAATTGTTTGATTTATCTCTTACGTCTCGTAAGTTTCCACTCCATCTTTTATTTATCTTTAACTTCCAGTTTACATGTTGAGTTCTCTAGAGTTGTTTATAGAACAGATTTTGTTGCCTTTCCCTATGATAGCATATGTCACGGTGCTTTGCTGGCTGTATTTCTGCATACAGGTGGTGAGACCCAGAAATTTGATCAAATTCAGATTCAATTTGTTTGGTTAAGTACAGTTTATGTGTGGTATTTTGTTCTTCTTTGGGGAACTTATGATGTCTGGCTGTCTCTCCTTTTGCATGTCATCAGTGTTTGATGATCAATCCCTAGATCAATTCATTAGAGGTTCCCAAATGGTGATTTCATTCCCTATCTCATCCCTTCTTCTTTTATTTGACAAAATATTTTTATAAAGAGAAACTTCCCTTCATCAAACATTTGGTTAAGCAGTGACATGGGTCAAAGTGAACAACTGGGCTGGTGGATAGGGGGTCAAGGGAACAGCACCTGTTCTGAGCACCTCCCATTCACCCCCTTTATGAGGGAGGGGTCCTGCCTTAGGGCAACAGGGATGACTGAGCACATGACACCTGACACCAGACAGCCGAGATGGAGAGCAGTTTATTAGTCACAGCTCAGGGGGAGGACACTGCATGTCACAGAGAGTCACTCAGGACTGCACTCTAGAACAAAGTGAATGACCAGGTGTTGTGGGGGGTAGACTGTAATATCAAGAGATCGCTGTGCCTCAGTTTCCATGAGAGGGTGTGATTGACTTGTTTGAATAATTCCACAGGCTGGCAGAGAGCTGAAACCTACTTCTCACGGATAAATAGGAACTTTGCCTGGTTTCCTTAATGAGTAGGTTTGCTTGACCAAGGGACCTCATCCACCAAGAGCAGAATAAGGTGAGAACTTGGGAGTTAGGCCATATGAGCCCTCCCGGTCTCACCAAATGTCAAGGCAGTCCATAATAATGAGCTTTAATTTCAGACCTTGAACCACAGCATCCAGTGAGGTGGGTGCCTAGAGGGAAAGAACACCCACTAAAGCTCCAGATGGAGACTTTAACTCACTCTTTTGCATTAATCTGCCCTGCCTGTGAGTATACCCCTCTATGAAGTCGTGCCTGGGCTTCTTACTCTGTCGCTTAGTCAGATAATGTAGGGGTTGAGCCCTAAATCTTCAACATAGAAAGCCAATTGCTTATCTCAATAATCTGATACAGAAACCAAAAGCAACCAAATAGAATTGTGTAAACTTATATATACATAAATTGATTACATGAACCTATAACTATGGGAGAGAATAGGTTGCTTTATATCGAATGATAAATATAAAGTGATTAATGAAACCACGTTAAATTGACAGGCACCTTAAACTTGGTAAATGAATATGCCTCTAATGGAAACATCACTTTCAGAGATGAAAGGAAATGTACATTTACTTGATGAATGCATTTTACAAATATCCATCCATTAGCTGTAACAGTGCTGTGTTTCTAATCTGCATGTATCGTCCCTTTTGTAAACCACTTAGGTAAGGCTACTTTCAATGTTGTTCTATTCTTTGGTGATTAACTTCTACATCCACATTAATACAGTAGATTTCTGTGGTCTTGACAGAGCTTGTTAAAATAAAATTAAATAAAATAAAATAAAGAGCAGAAATGTGTTGGTGGGTTTTTTTATAATTATTGAGTTGCTAAACTTTGGCAGTCTTTTAATTAGCCACTCAAGTTCACAGAGGATTTCTTCCAAAAAAAGAGAAAAACAATATGCTAACTTTCTGTTTAAACTGCTCAAATTAATTATCCTTCTTCAGTAAAAAAAAAATAACAACATATTTTAGAAAAATATAATGCAGTATGTGGACTTTGTCCAGTAACTATAAAAAAATGTAAACTAGCCGAAACCGGTTTGGCTCAGTGGATAGAGCGTCGGCCTGGAGACTGAAAGGTCCCATGTTCGATTCCAGTCAAAGGCATGTGCCTGGGTTGCGGGCACATCCCCGGTGGGAGATGTGCAGGAGGCGGCTGATCGATGTTTCTCTCTCATCGATGTTTCTGGCTCTCTATCTCTCTCCTTTCCTCTCTGTAAAAAATCAATAAAAAAATTTTTCAAAAAAGAAAAAAAATGTAAACTATTAAAAGATATTAAAAGATTTTAAAAGAAATGTATGTCCATTGGTAATTTTGAATGCATTTCATCTTATGTATACTATTTTGCTTGTAGTTTTTTGAACAAAACAAATCAATAAAAAGTTGGGTAATTTTATTGAATGATTAAATTCTTCATGAACAGAAATTAAAACAAAGTAATCATTTTTAGAAAAATTAAGATGATAGTTGTTCTTTAAATGTTATAATTCACCTGGGTTAACACACCTTTCATTTATTTTATATAGATACATAGGTAGGTAGATAGATAGATAGATAGATAGATAGATAAACAGATAGAGCATTTACTAAGTTCCTGACACTAGTGATAAATATCTATATCCATGAAATTTATACTTTGAAGGATGGGAGAAAGAGACAGTCAATGAGAAAAAATATTAACTAGTGACCAGCACTCTGCAATTATTAAGATTAGATAATGCTAAAGAGTGTTCTACATTAGACTGGGTTGTCAGAAAGACCACTTTGAAAAGTGGTATTTAAACTTATATCTGATTATCAAAAAAAGGCATAAATTTCAGTAAGAAGGGCATTCCAGTATGATGGCACTGTGGAAATAATTGATTAAAAAAGTAAGTCTAATATGGTTGAAGTATGGTGTGCAATAGAGACAGCAGTACGAAATTAGTCAAAGGAGTAAAGCATAGGCAGGATCTAGGTAAGCTTGATAAATCAGGATAAGGAGAGGATTTTAACTAAGAGAGTTAAAAACAAATGTGACATGATCACCCTGACCAACAGGGAGAAAGGACTGTAGGGCTGCAAGTGCCAAAGCAAGAATACCAACAAAGAAGTTGTGTCCAAAGGATTGGATGCTGATAATGAGGGAAACAGAAAAATCAAAAATAACTTGATTTTCTACTTAAGTCATTTAGGGGAGAGATACATTATGGAATTTACTGAAATGAGGAAGATGAGTGAGGAGCAGATTTGGGGGAACAGGAAAGTAAGAGATAGGAGTTTGGCTCAGGTTAAGTTGAGATGCCTCTTTGACATTAGGTAGAAATGTTAAGTAACCAGATGCTTATATCAGTCTGGAATTCTAGGTACAGTAGGGATTGAAATAATCTTCTTAAAGATGGTATTTAAAACCATGGTGATGGATGAGATCACCAAGACAATGTAGTATAGAGATAAGAGATGGGTCCTGGACTGGAACCTGGGGAACTTCAAGTGTTTGAGAGAAGGAGAAATCACCAGACAAAAAAGAATAGCCAGTTAATTAGGATTAAAAAAAAAAAATAAGGCAATTTGGGAAATTTGGAAAAGTTGTACTGTTTCATAAATGTAATCCTTGCCTTATCGTTAAAAGTAACTGAAGACAACTGGCTGTTTAACATGTCACCTTCCCTGGGATCAAAAGAAATGAGATTTGCACTGTGTTTCTCTTGGTGGTGATTGTATTGGTGTGTGAGTACATGTGGGTGAGCATGTGCAGTCTGAACACCGAATTTCAGTTTTTCTACATATAATAGGCTAAAATGGATGCGTATTTAAGAAAGAAGGCCGTTTTATCATAAGGATAGTCACAGAGGCCTTTTCCATTATTGATTAGACCAAAGTAAATAAGAAATGTAACTATGGACAGGGTAGGAAAACATTTTAAAAATGTATATGTAGATATAGACAGATCGATGAATGGATAGGCATGCAGACACACAAACAGACATGCACATACACATATTTTTACACAAGATGATACAAATAGGCTCATTTGGGTTTCCTATAAATGTTTCATATGAATCCATTTGCCCTCTGTGGGACAAATCTAAAGGGACAAATCTAACCTGAAGCAGGAGAGGTTAAAGAAATAGAATTGGCTCCCTCTGTAGTTTCAGCCCAGAGATCTATGAGTCTGATTAGAAATGAAAACAATGTAGAGGACAAATAGCCGTAGGAAACAAATTAACACAGCCAATATTAATGTTATTACTCCGTGTTCTACGCCACACACGGTAAGTGTCTCTGACACAAGTGAGAAAATGACCTCACACTGGACACTTCTCCATGATTTATACTTTTAATAATACCATCAGCACAATGTAAACTATTCTTATTCTCAAAGGCCTACAAAGACATATGTTTCCCTTGTTCCAGTGGTTTTGGGAAAACTCAAGAGCTTCCAGAAAATATTTTCACGTAGCCATTAAGCAAAGAGAATCTGCAACCACAGTCTCAGAACTTGCAAACTTCTGGATTCCACTGCCAATGACAGCAGCAAACTTTAGCGGACTCTGGTATGTTTAGTCATTGTGTACAGCAATATTAATTCTTCGAGAAAATATTCCTACAAATTCACAATCAGGAGGCTTGGGTCCTCACTCCAGGTCTACCCCAGGTGAACTGGACCACCCCGAATACCTCATTGTCATGATTAAAATAAGAGCAGCAGCAACAGGTGATGCTTGACGTTTCTTCCAACACTGAAATATAATTTTACAAGCTAAATAAATATCTATTTATTTCTTTTTTACTTTCTCTTTATTTCCATCACTACTTTATGTTCTCTTTCCTCCACTATATGTAGCCCTCTATAAACCTCTACCCTGACTTTGTGGTGGCTTTCATAGGGCAGATTCTTAATTTAAAACAATGTCATATCCTAAAGCTTAGACCACTGTTCCTCCTGCTTGATCTAACACTCCGAAATTCTCCCACTACCCCTTCATGTGGCTCTTAAGACAGCATTACTCTCTTTCCTAGGGTATAGGCCTGCATCATTTTATAAGTAACCCCTTTCTTGGTTATATCCCTGGTTAGCACTTTAAAGGCTCTACTATAGGCAATCTGTAAAATCTGAACCAGAAATAGAATTTAAAAACACTTAACATGAGACCTACCTCTTTACATTTTTAAGAGTCTAATATATTATTGTTGACCATAGGTGCAATGTTCCACGGCAGATCTCTAGAGTTTACAGTTATTTTGCATAACTAAAATGGTATGCTCATTGATAGGAACTCTCCATGGCCCCCTCTCCTCATCCCCTGGCAGCCCCCATTCCACTGTGACTCTATGAATTAGACTGTTTTAGATATCTCAGATGCATGGAATCGTGTAGCATTTGTCCTTCTGTGACTGGCTTCTCTCACTTAGCATAAAGTCCCCCAAGTTCATTCAAAGTATAGTTAGCTGTCCTTTCAAGGCCGTTGGGAAAGCTGTGTAAGGAAGCACACAATTAATAACAGAGCAGTGGCGGAGACAGTGCTGGGAGACTTCAGAGAGTGCTGTTCTGCTATTGAGTGGTATTAGAAGCTGCCTCATTCCTCCCCAAGTGAATTACTTAGTAAAGAATTGGCAGCCCAGACAGACTAAGTGTCAAGTTAATTGTGTGAAATATAAGACCCATTTAAGTTGCATTTGTTAACATCTTAGAATCATTCCAGTATTGGCAATTTTTTGTATTTTTACTGATAGGGTGATTTAGAATAATGGTGGATAAGCTTAACTCAGACAATATACAGAAATTCATAACTTTTAGAATAAAATCTTAAAAAATTAGATTTTTGAGAAATATTTGAGGATGTTAGTTAGTGTTCTTGAAGAGGGAGTAGTAATTGAAAGGCATTGTCTGTCTTATTACCGTCTACTCTGAGTGATTTTTATTCATCTCATTCAAACTACCAGCCCATTAACAACTGAATTCTTATCTCTCAGAATACTCTACACAGAACTTTGAAAGAGCTGATGCTCAATAAATATTTATTGACTGGGTTAGGATAAAAGCATTCTTATCCAAAGCAATTTAAGTAGTTTGTCAATTAATAAAACATTTCAATTAAAATAAATGTTAATGATTGCCAAATCATTAAAATAAAATATATATGTGCTTCAAACATTGCATTTTAATTGAAAACAAGTAAGTGCACATAATCCCCCAAGGTTTTTTTTAATATATTTTATTGATTTTTTTACAGAGGGAAGGGAGAGGGATAGAGAGTTAGAAACATCGATGAGAGAGAAACATCTAACAGCTGCCTCCTGCACATCCCCTACCGGGGATGTGCCCGCAACCAAGGTACATGCCCTTGACCAGAATTGAACCCGGGACCCTTCAGTCTGCAGGTCAACGCTCTATCCACTGAGCCAAACTGGTCAGGGCCCCCAAGTTTTTAATGTAGACTTAAGATTTTGTTAACAGGACTCCAATGAGGCCCCTCGTATCTTATGTACTATATAGACCACCCTAGCACACATACAATCTCGGGTTTCAGTTTCTTTAACATGGAGTGAAAACTTAAAGGTTCCTGTGAAGCAAGCCAAATATAGAATCTGAGTGAGAATTTCCCTTAATTTTGTAAGGATTCTTGCTTAAAGCTAATTTAACTATAATTTTTAAACACTTCACCTTCAGCATGTTTTCCAAATTCAATTTAATTTCTTAACAACAATGTTCTCCCTTTAACAATTCCTATTTCATTTTTTTATTGGATATTTAATCAAAGTCATAATTACAATAATTCATGTGTTTATTGTTTGTTTCCCCACTAAAATATGTTACATGAAGATACAAATTTTAACCTGTTTCTGGGTGGGGGGACTCCATCCATTCATTTTTGTGTGAATGAGAAAAATACAACTGGCACAAGCAAGACTGGAAACAGACACAACTGACTATATTGCGTACATTAAGCTAACAACTGAGATGGCAGGAGGAGCCTCTGAGCTGTGAGCCTTTGGTTTGTATCAGGCATCGGTCAATACACAATATAGAGGGAACAGAACTGTCACTTCATCTAGCACAGCAGTTCTCAACCTGTGGGTCGTGACCCCTTTGGGGGTCGAGCGACCCTTTCACAGGGGTCGCCTAAGACCATCAGAAAACACATATATAATTACATATTGTTTTTGTGATTTATCACTATGCTTTAAGTATGTTCAATTTGTAACAATGAAAATACATCCTGCATATCAGATATTTACATTATGATTCATAACAGTAGCAAAATTACAGTTATGAAGTAGCAACAAAGATAATTTTATGGTTGGGGTCACCACAACATGAGGAACTGTATTAAAGGGTCGCGGCTTTAGGAAGGTTGAGAACCACTGATCTAGAAAATGTTTAGAGGTTCCTTAAATCCTAGAACTTCCCAGTATTTATCTCATCGTAGTGCTGAAGAAAATAACAGTGCTAGAAACATTACAATATATGATCCAATGCAATAGTCCTGACAGCTCCACCTGCCCAAACCTCAGCCATTCCAATGACTGAAGGGCTCAAAAACCTATCAGTGAACACTCGCCACAGGCTGGGAAGTACTGACTCTAAGCTTCTATTATTATGGCCCCGGTAACATCACCTACAACACCACTGCTTTACCACTGAGAGTTGCTTTATTTATAGCCTATGACAGGCTTCACGGATAGCCTGACCAGGTTATAGTTTGGTTTCTAGTGTCTTGCTATCTAACCCCTTCAGGAAACCAGTGTCAGTGTTGCAACTTGCTAAAGCTCTGGCTATTACAGAAACGTGAACCCAATAGGGGCACCTGCCCTGGCTCCCCTAGCTGCTCTACTCTCTGTTAGTCTCCTTGTTCATTCAACTGGGCCACAGTGATTGCTTAACATGCAGAGAGGGATGTCACTCATTCAGGGGTGTCCCAAAGGAAAACTGCCCGAGCCCTAAATTCTGCAGCTTTCTAAGAAGAGATACCTTATGATCCAACCACACCCTTTTCTCCAAGAAGCCGCCACATCAGCTGGGTGGTGGCATCTGGATGGTGCCCTGGATTGGGTCTCTCCTCCAATGACCCAGGGCCTGGTGTTCATCTCAGACACCTCTCTCAACTTCCCTTTCATGAAAACCTGGCCTTGCTTAGGGATCCCTTAGTGTATCAGGTGCATTTCTCTATCTTTCAATTCCAATAGGGGGAAAAAGGAAAAGAGCCCAACCTTGACTTAATCCAGAAATTAGATGGTATTGACCTGAACTAGAATGCTGCTAATGTAAATAAAGATAAGTGAAGAGCCCATTGAGATATTTACAAGGCAGGCTCAGTAGGTTTTGGGATTAGGTGGGAGCAAGGGTGTGGGAGTCGGCTTTTGGTTTAGGCAACTCCTGGATTTTGATATTTCTAATTGAGCAGAGAGAAAAAGACAAAAAGAGAAATAGGTTTAAAGAACATGTTGAACTGAACTTAAATTTGGAAAGGCTAGGGGAAGTTCCTATATGGGTCAGGAGGCCCATATATGTTCCTATATGGCTCAAGAGAAAAATTTGCAAATTTAAGACTTGGTCACTGAAGCCATTCAAGGAAGTCTTGTAAATTACATAAAAAGAAAGGACTACGTTGCATCCACTCCTAAATCATAACTTTTAACAAATAGCCAGAAGATGAATCAATGAAAGAGTCCAAAGGGGAAAAGTTAGAAAGGTAGGAGGAATGTTAAGGAACCCAAAGGAAAAGAACATTTCTAGGAAAGTGGTACAAAATGTCCCATGCCGCTGGAAGTGCCTGCTGAATTCAACTAGCTGGCCACTGATTACCTTCCAAGAACTGTTCAAGTGGTTAAAACCCAAAGGCACAGCTTTCCTCTCCTAATGCTACGACTCACGGGGTGCAGAAGATGAAACAGCCTGTATTTTTGAGACTCAATGAAGAAACAGGAGGAGTGTTCTCACAGTAGGATCAGCCTTCTGCTGGGACAACAGAAGAAACATTTCAATGAAGACACGGGATTTGTCCGCTGGCTCTGGTGCCAGAATCCCTTTCAGTCTGCACATGCTCTGGCAACTGGGGACTCAGGCAGACTTGCTCATTGCTGGGGACCCTGCCAGGCCTGGAGGCAGCAAGACCTGTGCCAGTGGCCAGCAGTGGTGGAGCCTCCCCAAACCCGGCCACCCTGAGTCCCTGCTGGGGCCGGCTGGCAGTGTGCCTCCTGCCGGGGTGGTGAGGGGGCAGAGAAGCTGGGGGAGGACGTAATGCCCAGAGGCACAAGAAGGCACCTTCATGGAGATGAGCCCTGTCTCAGAGACGTGCACATCCTGGGACCAGGCTCCACTGCTGGGTCCCAAGTGGAGTAGATGCTGCCTCGTGCAAACACCAGGGCGCGAGGCCTTGCCAGCCAGCCAGCTGGTGCTTCTCCCACTGCCATGAGGATATGTCTGAGCTGGCCCGTCAGTTCAGCAAGGAGTTTTAAGTCTTCTAAATACTGGTGAACAAATACCAGTGTTTCTCTCACCTCCTTTTTAAACCATGTTACAAAGAGACAACTTATTTTATAGATTGGTGTCATGAAGACCCTAACCTTTAGTGATGCTGCCTGGCAGAGCTCAGCTCCGGCTGTTGGCTGGGATGAGTGGAAAGGCTGGGTCCCACTCTCTCCAAATGGCTTCTTCCAAGTGTGACAGCTGGGCCCCCAAAAGGAACATTCCAAGAGGCAAAGGAGACATTACAGATCTTTTTAAGTCCAGCCTCAGACGCGGCACACCACCACTTCTGCTGCATTCTGTCGCTGAAAATGAGCCAACTCCAAACCAAGGGAAGAGGAACAGAATAACCTCTCAATGGAAAGTGTGACCAAGAGTTCACATCCATCTTCACTTTACCACAGGGGACACACCCCCAGGGACACCTGGGACTATCTGAAGAAAACTTTATATGAGGCCAATGCCTTACATTAGAAAAAGGAAGCAAAAGTCGGTGGAACTGGATTACTGGTATCATTGTAAACTTATCTGTAGCTAGTATGGCTTGGGAAAGTTGAAATAATAGCAAAGCTATTTCAGTACAAAGCTATTTCAATATACCTTTACAGCCCCTTGCTTCACCCAAACTGTTCAAATAAAACATGCATGACATGCCCAGTGCCCATCACATACATCATTTGTTACTACTGCTACCACTCATCCTCAGCACCAGACTCTCAGCTGGAACCTGTTAGTGAAGCGCCTGACATTTTTTCCTTCCTGACTTTGCAGATAGCTATGGTCTCTACCTCCCTCCTTTTGTGCAATAGCTTCCAACAGTGCTTAACTCCAGACTTCCAATCGAGTGAAAAGACTACCTTGTGTATTAAATCTGTTGTGTTCCTTTAGCCTTCTACTCCTTGGATTTAGAGCGCTTTCCAGTTACTCCATTGGGTCGCTGAGGAAAACAATGCTCATTCACCTTCCTCCTTCCTGCCTTTCATCCCTTCTCTATGAGTAAAAATTTTTGTTGCACACAACAAAAAAGAAGAAAAAAAGCTGTTGCTGACTTAAATATACTTAAAATGTATTTAAAGCCTATGTTGCAGCCTAGAACATCTAGAAAGATTTCCTAACTTTAGAAAGGTTGGGGGTGGGGGGACACGTATGGAAAAAGACAGGCGTGGAAGATGTGAAACAGCAGCCAGGACCATAGCTGAAGTCATGCCAAAGAGTCCCGAAGAAACTCAATGCCGCCCTGGGACACGCTGCCATTCCTGGGCCACTGCCACGGCTGCCCTTGGAAATTTCATTCTGCGGCTGCTGCTACTCATGACTACCCAAATGGAGTCTCTGTTGCCTTTGCTTGCTTGAGTCACTAAGAGCCCACGCAATCTCACGGTGACTACATCCAATAGTCCAAGCCTACGTCACACGTTCCCGTTCTAGCTGGACAAAGGCTAGGACACTGAGTATCTGATCTCCACATTCTGGAAGAGGAGGAAATGAGCTCTGCCTTCCTCCATGACTCATGAGGTAGGCAATTCCCAAATATAAGAAAAAGAGGTTGAGATGATTTGCAGGGACCAAAAAAACCTCACATTAAAAAATTAATAAAATCCATTCCTTTAACTAATCCATATACAACCTTTTCAAAATTTTTACGGTTTATAAAATTCTATTACATAATTAATGAAATAACGATTGCCCCTATGAGGAAAATATCTGCAATGCTAATATTAATTAGGAAATCTCTTACAGCCCTGAATCTCTTATAGCTGCAGGTCTGCCATGATCCTATTCCAGTGTTCTGCGGTGTATACTAAATTGTAAATTTAACCACCAACAAACTACCTCATATAAATGAGTGGAAAAAAGAAAAAGAAGGTAAGAAAGACACATGTATATACACACACATACATACATACATACATACAATGATATAGCAAAGAAGAAAAAGTGGGAGAAAACTACAATCTTGTATCTATAGTTCTCACAAAGGTGTTTTTGTTCTTATGACTCCCTTCTTCTTCCTCCCTTCTCATGATTCTTTTTCCTTCAGTTAACTGGTTAGATTTTTCCCATGTGGAGTGACCAACTTCTAATTCATAATGGGTCCAGCCAAAATAAATTAACTTATACCACTTCACAAGGAGGTACTAGGGGGCAGCCAAGATATTAGTTGGGTTCTATTCAGATACTTCCCATCCTTTAATGTATATCAGCTATATTATTACCCTTGACTGTCAAGATCAATCCCTAGCGCCAGCATCAGAGCCCTCCTTTTTGATAGATAATTTCATGGCTTGAGGAATCCAAAATGGCTAGTGAAGTCTTACATTCTAATTCAACATAGAATGTGCTGTGTCCCTTGATGGAAACATTTCTCCCTTGAGTACAAACTCCTCAATACTAGTAGAGCATAGTGTTTTATGCACATAATCAGATGTCACTAAGACCATGACATTTCAAATTCTATCTATTAGTGAGTGATACAATATCCTATATTAATTGCTGGTTGCAAGTATGTAATGCATCCTAGTGGCATATGCTAAGCATGAAACTGTGACCTCATAGTGGACATGAGAATTGTTAACCATTCTGAGAGGCCAACAGCTGCTAGACCATGATGTATATCAGTGATGGCGAACCTTTTGAGCTCGGCGTGTCAGCATTTGAAAAACCCTAACTTAGCTCTGGTGCCATGTCACATATAGAAATGTTTTGATATTTGCAACCATAGTAAAACAAAGACTTATATTTTTGATATTTATTTTATATATTTAAATGCCATTTAACAAAGAAAAATCAACCAAAAAAATGAGTTCGCGTGTCACCTCTGGCACGTGTGTCATAGGTTTGCCATCACTGGTGTATATGATAAGATCAGTCAATCTGAGTGAACTTCTTGGTCGGGAACAAGACTGTGTACAAACTTCATGTTGGTATAAAAGGAAATCAGTAAGTTTATGGATTGTCGGATGTATGAAAAGCAGGGCAAGCAAACCCCAGTGCAGAATACTATCTTCTATACAGTGCAAGTGTCTAATACAATTAACCTGTGACTCTATGTCTGCATACGGGTCATATTTCCCTCATGCTTACCAACAATTTTCTCCACTTGGGCCTTTTGATGAGCTTTAACGTGGGAATCAAATAGTCTTGCTTCCAAACAAATATTCATTATACATGATACTTCTTTCTTTAAAAGTTTTTTCTTTAATTTCCTTAACTTCACCACCAAACTATTAGCCATGGCCCAGAAAGCATGGAGCTACTCCTCTCAGGCCATTTCTCCATCCAGGACATGGGAACAATGGGGTGCATTGCTCCAGGTTCTTCCCTTTGGTCATTTCCCTTCCAAGCAAATCCTGAACTCAGCTATCACACTGCAACAGAACATTTTCAATCACACTAGGCCAGTGATGGCGAACCTATGACACGCATGTCAGAGGTGACATGCAAACTCATTTTTTTGGTTGATTTTTCTTTGTTAAATGGCATTTAAATATATAAAATAAATATCAAAAATATAAGTCTTTGTTTTACTATGGTTGCAAATATCAAAAAATTTCTATATGTGACACGGCACCAGAGTTAAGTTAGGGTTTTTCAAAATGCTGACACGCCGAGCTCAAAAGGTTCGCCGTCACTGCACTAGGCGCACCACCTTTCCTAGCAACTCTCACAAGGCTGAAGACATAAGTTGACGGGAGGACGGCATCATGACAAAATAGACACGTCACAGCCACCTGTGTGATTTGTGCCGTCAGGGCCTGCTATGGCCTCCTATTGTTCACACCACGTTGATAAGTCCCTTTATTTTTGTGAGATGTGCCTTTCCCCTCTGCCATGCCTGTGTGTTTTCAAGGTGAGGACAGAATGCATCTGGTAGTCTGTGCTTTCAGGATAGAGAAAGAATGTTTAGAATGTTTAGCCAGACTGAGAGCTGCATACGGGAGTGAGGGGCTCTACTATCGGTTTCTCCCATTGAGAGACACTCTGGAAACTGCAGCTGCTGTAGGAGCAACCGTCTGATTTAGCTCCCAGCAATGCACTGTCATACTCACAATTCCTATCCAACCTCTGTAGGCAATAGGCAAGCTGGCAGATTATAGGGAAATGTGAAAAACTCATTATCCCTGTGCTTTTTTAAGACTGAAAGTGGCACTGATATTGGTATTTCCCTTAGCTGTATTATTTATTAGGGAGTGGGAGCTCCAGAGATTTCCACTTAGTCCTTTTTATCATAATAGCTCTTGCTCTCCAGGCCAGGAAATAAAAAGAGTGGATTCTGCCAGTTGCTAAGCATATCTTCTCCTTCTCTGCACTCCAGTGCAGAGAAAAGAACCACCGGGTGGTACCAAGATCTTACAGGGCCTGGCACGTGGCAGATGAACCAAGACTCCATTTGTGTTCTGACTCCCAGGGTATACTGAGTCCCCAGGAATTAGAATTAACACGGATCTAGTACAAACAACAAAAATCTTTGAAAAGTCTTTGTATTTCATTTTTCCTTGTGCCAACCCAGGGTCTCTGAGCTCCCTGTAACTGACCAAGGACCCTTGGGGAAGACTAGGAGTTACAGCCTCAGTTGGTACTTAACATGACCAGAGGCTCCTTCCTCAATGGTACTGTCTCAATTTTTACTCAAGGGCTCCGGGTGTGGAACTAAGTTAGGTCTGAAAATTGGAAATAGATTAATGACCATCAACAGATGAATCGAGTCAGACTCCCACTCGCCAGACCTGGAAATTTGCCATTTATACAAATCAAACAAGATCTAGGGAGACTTCTCATCCATTTTAGTCCTAGGAGCCCTGATTAATTTGGCAATACAAAGATCCCAAGTGGACCAATCACTGTGACTCTCAGGCAGGAACTGCACTCTATTACAATAATGGTGCCCTCCTTCGATCCTGGAAGGTAGGAACCCTCTTCAAAGGCAATGTTTCCACTGTTTCTGATTTAAAGAGAATAGCTAACAAACGTGATTTTCAAGAATCCTAAGGTCACCCAAAGCCTTGGAAAGGAAGTATATTGTCAGACTCTTATAGGATGTAATGTGGGGATGGGTGAGAAGTTTGCATAAATTAATCCACTTCAACATTTCCATCAGTCATTGAGTTTCTTTCTCTGTATTAATTCTCACACTAGAAACACTTAAAGATCGTTTTTTAAAAGTATCAATCCCTGTTCCCCTGGATATTCAATGTGACTGACCCGGAATGAGGCACTGTTATTTCCGAAACGTTCTAGGGGATTCTAATGTAGAGCCAGACTAGAGAACCACTGTGACCATTTCCCTGAGAGTCTGTGACCTGCAAAAACTCTGGGTAATTAAGTCCCACAATGATCAGGATTCTTAATTCAAGAAACAGAATCCAACTCTGATTTCAGGAGAGAAATATAGTGCGATGCTGTTGAGTATGTCACAGAATTGCTGAGAACACTGGAGAACCTGGCTTGGAAGAAGGCACAAACAGTAAGGCAGGCATCGCTCAGGGTTAGAGTAAAACCCTACAATAAAACAGTCTCTGTGCCCCGCCAGTGTGGCCCAGTGGTTGAGTGTCGATCTGTGAACCAGGAGGTCACAGTTCAATTCCCGGTCAGGGCACATGCCTGGGTTGTGGGCTCGACCCCATGTGGGCCGTGCAGGAGGCAGCTGATCAATGATTCTCTCTCATCGTTGATGTTTCTATCTCTCTCCCTCTCTCCCTTCCTCTCTGAAAGCAATAAAAATACCCTCTCTGAAGTCAATTAAAATATATTTTAAAAATAAAATTAAAATAAAACAGTCTGCTTTGCACACCCCAGCTTTCTCTCCTCTACATGCAGCTGGGACCACCAGTCTCCAGGATGCATACAAGGCCCTGACTCTTTATATCACTAGATCATGATTCCTCGTGTGAAGCAGGCATGGCTAATTAAGCCCGGTTTATCTTTAGTTGTCAAGGAGGCTGAGGGAGGGGATATCTGCCCTTTCCTTCCAACTTCTTATTGGGAAGTGCTCTCTGACTCTCACCAGAATTCAAGGTAAAGAACTCCAAAAACATAAAAAGAGGGTCCAACTGCTAAGTAGTCAAAAACTGACAAATCTTTCCCATATCATGTCATAGCCTCATACTGAAACACATCAATTATAAAGCACCATTAGGAAAAGAAAAACTCAGGAGGAAATCTTAAAACCAGCCATTTCACACATTTAATATTAACCATATGGTTATAAACCTTTCCATAATCCATTATACATTATCTTACACTTAAAGGAGACACACACAAAAATTTAAACTTGTGTTACTGGAATCATTGGGAACAGTAACTGGTGACTTAGATAGAAAATAATAGTTATGGCGATGCATACAGCCTCCCATTATTCCATTAAATGCTAGCTAGAATTCTAATGTCCTGTGCTTTACACATTATTTTCCTCTTGGCTTCCAAGTTCTTCAATGGTGTCTCTTTTTAGCACTTTACCTTCTCTCCTAATTTTTTCTTCCTAATTTGCTGTTGGCTGGGAAAACAAGTAACCATGAGAAGTTGTCTGAGCCTCGGGTATTTTCTGTTGATTAAAATACAGAAACTCACTTGACCCGCTGTTTTGAATGCTCAGGGGGCTGCTGTGCATCCTTCATTGTTTCCCAGGTATCCTAGTGACACTGGGAAATAAGATCTCCAGATGCAGGAAGAAGAAAGAAGAGGAGAATTTTCACTCATGAGGTTCTGGGAGAGGCACTTAAGATATGGTCTCATTGCACCTTCACACCAACTCTCTGGGGGTAGGTTTCACAGGCTCTGAGTTATTGTGATAGATTAAGAGAGGGTGTCAGATCCCCTTCTTCTGGAATTTTGGCTGGACTTTATGTCTCTCTGGATGAAAAGAATGTGACAGACAGGATGTCCTGGAACTTCTAAGGCTGGATCCCACCAAGCCTTGTGGCTCCTGCATGGGCCCAAGTCATGACACTCCCCACCCCCCAGGAGCAGCCCATCCGCCACCTGAATACAGACGGACAGACAACGCCACACGGAGTTGAAGCAGCACCAGCTGTACCCACTCAAATCACTGACCCACAAAATCCCGAGATAATAAAATGGTGGTTGTTTTAAGCCTCTTCGTTTCTGTGCCGTTTTTTACACAACAATTGATAACCAAAAAGGACATGAAATAAATTAATTGGTCCCTTGACCCAATTTATTTTCAAATAAGGAGTCAAACTCAGGTTGTTTTAACATCAAGGCCTATAATCTTCCCTTTATTTCATGATCCCTCCAGGAAGAGTCTAAGATATTTATACTTTGAAACCATTTTTTAAATAGAAAAAAATGCCAGTTTCTCTGTGATTTTAATGTTTGATTTTTATATAAGAGATTATAGCTTAAAAATAGTTCACACTTTCTCATAATTTCTCTAATCCTTACAACCATCCATTGAAATAAATACTATTATTTCTATTTTATAAAAGAAGAGGCTACAAATAAAACTTTGTCCCCAACCTCGGGTCTCTGACACCGAAAGAGACACTCTTACCATTGCATTAAAATTCTTTTTCATCTATTCCATCCTTAGTCCTTTATAATGCAATTTTTAAAGACAAAATAATCTATCTTCGGTTTGGGTTCCAGTGGATAGCTTAGTGTTATTGCTATCTTCATGCCAAAATAAAACTTCAGGATGAGAAAGCAGAAATGTATGCCAAGGAAATTAATATTGTTACTTTCAGTTCCAATTCCTACTTCAAGTTTTACAGTATCCCACTTACTAAGGTTGCTCCTCCCTGCACTAAATAGTTCCATCTTGCTACTCAGCAGAGAAATCCAGAAAGTGTTGCTATCAGCAACATGTTCATTAGCCCCCTCAAATGTTAAAGTGATGGAGCTGATGGCAGTGGGCACTGATAATAACATTAAGCTCCATCCTTTCAATTAAAAAACATTATGTTTCTCTCCCTGGTAATTCTTGTAGACCCTTAGCTCTTCTCTCATGCTCATTTGTATGACTGGTCCTACTTGTCTAAAAACTATGAAATCAATAAATGAGTTAGACAATTATAAAGAGTAATAGGTATTTCTTTAGAGTTGCACACTGCCTTACAGTCCTTGTAAAAGATGTCATTAACTGCTTTGAAACATTCTCAAAATTGAGCAAAAGAATACATTATAAACAAACCAGAATAAAAATGGGCTTGCATGTATGTTTTGTTTTTTTTTCAGACTGATGATAGAATTGCCTATTGCCCCCTCAAGTCCTACCTCAGGTATATTTACTCCCCTGGTACAGTTAAAATCCAGCCAAAACTTATGAATGCTCAGTGCACAGTCCTCTGTAGTGACCGACTGTGAAGAACTGATCCAGAAAATATCTAGGTAAAGGAACACAAGGCAGAATTCTGAAATGGTAAAAGGAAGAATTGGGCCTTACTTGCGAGATTGACAAGAATAAAAACCCAGAAGTTGCAAAGAATTGTCTCCCTAGAATGAAAAGATCCATTGGATTGAAGTGAAATTCTACCCTAAGGGTACAGACTAGAGAGATGAGATAAAATGCAAGTTGCAAAGCAGCTATCTGTCTCCTGTGATGTTGAGCTTGCACTCAAACCTCTTTTGATCCTGGCAAGATCTGCTGAGTTATATAGCACTCATTAGTATCAATTCCTGGACCTGAGTAATCAACAGTTACTCATCTTTAATTGTAAATATTCTCTTTAAATTTGAGGGTTTTTTATCCTTATAAAGTTTTGGACCACTTCATCTGCCTCCATTAAATATATACTTTTCAAAACCAATTTGGACCAGAACCAAGCACATATAGATTTCATTATGGAAACCAAATGTGGATTTCTTTCATTTGTCAAAGTGCTACACAGTAATTTCATTAATGCTCCTTGTCCTGGATGAGAAACTTTTGTATATACTCACAAGTACAGACATCAGCAAAAAAAAAAAAAAAAAAAAAAAAAAAAAAAAAAAGTGTGGTAAATGGGAATAGATGGTGTTGAAAATGTAGCTACTGGCTTCACTTCAGGTTTCTGTTTTTCAGTATTGAGATACTGAAATTGTTACTATGATGATGTGTTTCAAATGCAGGTCAGACATCTTTTTTTTTTCACTATAAAATATTCAAATATCTCTCTTCCAGCTCTTTGAAAATCCCTATATATTTAGTACTGAAAAAAAATCCTAAAATGACTAAAGGATAGGAATAAAAAATAGAAAAATAAATGTATGGAGGTTAAAAATTAAGACACCAAAGAAGTTCTAATGAAGAAAAAAAAAACACTCTTAAAACTGGAATAAAGACTGTATTGTTTTAAACTTACACACAAAACAATTTTATATAGCCCTCTCTGGTCCAGTGCCTCAATTTACTACTGAATAAACCTAGGTCTTAAACACTTACCAACTCTCCTGACATTACAATATTAGAGTAATAACCTGAAACCCACTATCCTATATAATAAAAGCCCAATATGCTAAGTGTCTGACCGTTCATTCAACTGTTCGACCAGTCTCTATGATGTGCACTGACCACTAGGGGGCAGATGCTCTGACCAGTAGGTAAGCTTGCTGCTGGAGTCCGGCCAATCGGGATTGGGTGAGATGGGCTGGACACACCCTGGAGCCCTCCCGCAGTCCCTCTGGTCCCTCCTGACCCCGAATATGCACTGGTGGGGTCCCTCAGCCTGGCCTGCACCCTCTCGCAATCCGGGACCCCTCAGGGGATGTCAGAGAGCCAGTTTTGGCCCGATCCCCACAGACCAGTTCTATATAAGATGGAATTTCCAAAACAAAGGAGTTTCTCAAATACAATGTACAGGTACTCTCACAGATCATACTCAGCAACCTCTAGCAAAATATAATAAAGTCCTGGCTGACTCTTTTAGTTTATTCCATTTTACTTTTTTGTGCTTATCAAAGCAATACATGCACAAGATTAAAATGTTAAGTGCTTTTTTACCCATTCCTACCCATCCAACTTCATTCCTCTTAGAGTCCATGCATTCAAATAGTTTCTTTTAGCAATTTTTAGGCATCCTTGTAATCTTTAAATAATATACTTATACAAATATTTATTTATCAACATTAGGTATTGTATATTAAATTCCTACTATACAAAATAATTTTTTTATCTCTTTTACAAATCAAACACCCATCATCCTCTTCATTCCATGCCCTATGCTAATCTCATGGTACCATTATATGTCTTCAACTTCTATTATCTGTACCTTTACTTTTTAAAGTTTTTAGGTTGATGTGTTCTTCCACACTTTATAGTTGATTCACTACGTTGGACACACACAAAAATAGCCTTTCTGTTATTCAGACTGCATGAATATTTTTTTACTATTTTTTTATTGACTTCAGAGAGGAAGGGAGAGGGGGAAAGATATAGAAACATCAATGATGAAAGAGAATCATTGATCAGCTGCCTCCTGTACACCCCACTCTGGGGATTGAGCCCACAACCCAGGCATGTGCCCTGACTGGGAATCAAATCCTTATTCATAGGTCAACACTCAATCACTGAGCCATGCCAGCTGGGCCAGACTGCATGAATATTTTTCACTTAAATTTATATAGGATGTTATTATTAGTGCCCTTTCTTATGTAATTTTTTTTTTTTTTTTTTTTGCTTTTCCTAGAATCTTTCATTGTTGTTATTGTTTTCTTTCATACTCTGCCTTTGTTGTGTCCTTGGGTTTATCCACACTCTACCTTACTACTGGAACTATGCAAAACATGTTTTTATTTGGCTATCTTCTGGAACCCCACTTCTAGCCTTGCTTCACTGAAATCATCTGGGGATTTCATGCCACTGCTCTTCTGAGGTGGATCGGAATTAAATTCCCGGACTGCATGCATCCTTTCATAGTTTACTCCCTCATTTTATTGAAGCACATTCCCAAGTAACTATCAAAGAAGTGGTATGGAGAAGTAAGTTTTCTGAATTTCATGAAATAGATGTACATTTGCTTAACAGTTTGATAAGCATAGATTATTTATGTTGAAATTTTTTTTCTATTTGAACTTAGAAATTATTGCTTCTTTGTCTTCCAACAAACAGTACTACTGGTAAGAGCTCTGATTCCAACTGATTTTTTTTTTTATCTCTTATTGGGTGACTTTTAGATTTAGGATTATCTCTTCATCCTCCTTTTTTTGAAATTTCAAATAACCCGTCCAGAGTTCATTCCTTTTTACTTTTCCATCATGTGTGGCATTAGCAGACCTCAAAAATTGGGAACATAAGTCCTTTTTTAGTCTTAAAAATTATAATATGACATGTCTTTATAATATTGTCTTTATAATAACCTGCTTTGGTTTTCTCTGGTTTTCAAAACTCTTGGATTGATGCTTTTATCTTCCTTCTCATCTCTGCTATCCTGCCCTTTTTATTTTCCCTGTGGTAGATTTCCTCCACTTTACTTAAAAGCCTTTTAGGAGTCTATTTGCATACTGTTCTTATGTTAAGGATGTAATGTTCTTTCAGTTGTTGAAGTTCGAAACTAGATCATTTGTCTTAAGTTATCTTCTGTTGGTGGAAATAGCTCTACTTCCCCTAGGAATGATGCGTAGATTTGAGCATCAGCACACAACCAAAGTCTCCTAAGAAGACAAAGGTCATATTATCTGACCTAGTTACTACCACTTGGCTTATTCATTTCTGTGGAAGCTTCTGTTGATTTTTGTTTTGCTCTTATTTTATGGTTTGTTTTGGTGTGTGTGGGGTGGGGGGGCGGGGGGGGTTGCCAGGGTGAAACGCCAAGCTTCTAGCCATTCTATGCCCCAGTGTAGCTGAAGTAAACTGTTACCTTTATGGGTAAATAGGAGTTATAATTAGTCGTTATTTAATGTTTATTGTGGGTGTCCATTCTAATTGGTAAATATCTTTTTTGTATCAATAGTTAAGTATTTTCTTCTTTTTTTTTTTTTGCCTTTTTTATGGAATTTATTCCAGTGACACTGGTTAACAGAATTATACAGGTTTCAGGTGCACAATTCCACAGCACATCATCTGTACACTGTGTTCTGTGTTCACTATCCCAAGTCACATCTCCTTCCATCACCATTTTTCCCTATATGCCCTTCCCCCACCACCCCTCCCTTCCCCCACCACTCCTCTCTCCCAGCAATCACCACACTGTTGTCCATGTCCATGAGTTTTTGTTTGTTTGTTTTTTGGTTCACTAGTCAAGTATTTTCATTACAACTCCAGAAGAAAACCAACAAATGCCACTGGGAGGACTCATTTTTCACCTTGTCATTTATTTATCTTGCAAACTCTTAGTCTGCAACCCTCTTCCACCATAGAGCTTTTCATAAATATTTACATTGGGAGCTTCTTCTACTTTGTCTCATCAAGATAAAGATCCATCTGATTTCTATTTGCAATAAATGTAAACTACAGGGATATGCAGCAATTGGCCAGATGACTACATATTCCCGGGAACATATTCTTAAAACATCAATATAAGGAATTTAACGATAAGGATTTAAAACCTTATTGGAATACAGTAACATTTTAAAGTAAATTTTAATAAAATATGTGAAATATCAAAGCCATTTTAGTTGGGAAGCTGGCCACTACATCCTCCTGAGAATTTTCTTTTCTTTTCTTTTAAGATATATTTTTATTCATTTCAGAGAGGAAGGGGGAGGGAGAAACATCAATGATGAGAGAGAAAGAATCATGGATCAGCTGCCTCCTGCATGCCCCCTACTGGGGATCGAGCCTGTAACCCTGGCATGTGCCCTGACTGGCAATCGAACCTTGACCTCCTGGTCCACAGGTTGATGCTCAACCACTGAGCCACGCCAACCAGGCAGAATTTTCCTTTACTATCTTAGCAGTGAGGGGTATGATGGCAGAAAGGTTTGAGAATCACCACTATACTTTTATTTTAATGAGTAGACAATACAGACAGGAGGAGTAATAGGATCAAAATAGTGCTTTGGTGTGTCTAATTTGGAAGCAGGATAAAAGACGACATGAAAAGGGATAGGTTTGAATTTCTGGGATCCTTTGGGAGACTATAAGTAGCCCAATCTAGATATAATAGAAGTTCAAATACATTATGAATGGGAACAAAGATGTAATAACAAATTCATTATAGTTGATGACTCCATCAAACTGGGCATATGACTGCATTTGGGGACTGAGGACAAAGTCTGGATAGATATTTTGGTGCCATTGATGGGATGACAGGAACAGGCTTATAAAGTGACATTTTGGTTTGCCACTCATGCTGCATAGGACTGTGATATTATAGTTTATTTTGTTTGTAAGATATTTAGTCAGAGAAATAAATGAAAGTTCATATCCTTAGGAAGATACTGTATGTTAGCAGATAGGAGCGGATATTCTATGTGAGTAAGATCATTCCATCAGTGATTTGCCAATTACCCTCAGACCAGTAACTTTGAAGGTTGTAGGAAAAGTAGTTGGGTACCTACAGAAATGAAAGCTCCATCCAGTCAAGTTTAAGATGGGAAGGAAGGTTTAGTGGGAATAATTAACCCCTCCATGCCCCTGTAGAAGGAGCAGGCTAGATCAGAGTAAATAAATCAGAGTTCGAAGGAAAACTGAGCAATTCTGTGAGGTAAAATAACATAGGAAATTGGAGTATTTACAGATTTAGAGAGGTGGAAAATGCTTCATTGCAGTATTTAAGATAATTAAATCACCTCCAAGAGTTTATTATTTTCTTACATCTTATTTCATCTTGAATATCACTTATATAAAGCAAGAAATTTATATTTATTCAATACTTGAGATCCCATTTGAATGAAACTCATAGAAAAACTCAGGAATGTAGCTTAGCTTGAGAAATAATGTCAGTGGGATTCACAGGAAATAAATTTGAAATAAGAATCGGCAGGTCTGGCTTTCATTCTAACCTTCTATTAAGTAGTTGTGAATTTTGACAAATAGATATGTGTGTGCACGCATTCATTCATTGAATAATTATTAACCAAGTCCCTACTCTGTTCCAAGCTCTGTTCTAAGTGTTTGTGATACATCAACGAAAGCAAATATTCCTGCTCTTCTGGCGATTATATTCTGCAGGAAGATGCAGAAATAAAAAGTGAACACAATACATAAGGAAACTGCGTATGTTAGAACATGATAAGTGCTGTGGAGAATTAAAAGAGCAGAGAAAAGGGAATAGTGAGTTGGCAATAGTGTTGAGGTTGCAGGAGGAAGCATCAGTGTTTAAAGGAGTGATAAAGATAGGCTTCCTTTCAAAAAAGCCATGAGAATAACTGGAAGGTGTTGGGGCGGGGAGGAGAGATGCTATATTCATATTACCCACAGAACCTAGCTTAGGGTCACAAATATAATCAAATTCTAATACATATTTGCTTAGTATATCTATACTAATAAAGAGCTAATATGCTAATGGTCATGATGCCGTAATGGGTAACGACCAGACCATTAGCATATTAGCTGGGGCGTTGCTCTGGAGACGAGAGGAAGCAGGGAGTCACCTGGAGGAGGCCAGCCCAAGGCCACTTGAGGGACTGAGGGTGGGGCTTGAAGCGGCCAGAGAAGGCCAGAGGGTTTGGGGGCTGGGCCAGGGGCGCTGGAGCTCTGCGTGCACAGGTTCGGGTGTCAAGGCAGGGCTGCAGATGGGTGGGCGGCGCTGCCCGATTTCCCACCATGTGCTCCTAGTATAAATATAAAATTATTTAATCTCTCTATGCCTCAGTTTTATTATCTACCATATGAAAACTGCACAGATCCAGAGCTATCTAAGTAAAAATAGCAAAGGTTAATGACTGATGGTATAAAAGAGAATATGTACGAAGTCCCTGACACAGGAAGTACTTTGGCCTATTCAAAACAGGGAAAAGGCCAGTTTTGCTGATGATACGGGATGAGCATAGAGCACAAGCCACTGTGTAAGATAAGACTGGAATGGAAATTAGGTTCCAGATCAGTGTTTTGCAACATTAGTTGTACATGAATGTAAATGATTAAGTCAATACCTACATTTAAAAAAAAAAAATGAGGACATTGGATAAAAGGGTAAATAGTACATATGGTAAAGGTGAAGTCTGTTTCCTGAAGCACCTGTTTCATGTATGTGTTAGTGGTTGTGTGCATAACTGGTCACCATATAAAGACTTATTTGGGGTGCATAACAAAAAATAAGTTTGACAGAGATCATGCCGGGCCTTAAAAATAATATTAACATTTTAGAAAGCACAACATGAAGGAGATTTCTGGGCCCATGCAGGGCAGCCAGAGAAAGCTCTTGACGGTGCTGGTGGCTGCATTTATGCTCACGGTAAGAAAGAACTTCCTAACCGCTCCATCGAGGCAAGCATATGCTGGCTTTCATCACGGGAGGCCGGATGCTCATGTCAGAAACGCTGCCCTGTCGAAAGGAGCCTTGCATACCTTTGGGGCGTGCACCCCAGGAGCAAGGCTTTGCACTGGGGCCTGGAGGGGCCTGGAGGATGCATGCTAATGTTTTTCCCCATGGGAGGGTTTCAATTATATTTAGTTTGACATGAATGTGAAAAATAGCAATACACAACCAACAAAAAGTGTGGGGGAAAATGACGGAGATGGTAAAAGCTCAAAGATAGATGAGAGCCCTCTGAGTCAGAGGGAACCAGCAAAGCGTCACAGGGAAAGCAGAGTTTCAGCTGAATCCTGAGGCAAAGGTGGCCGTGGACAGCTGGGAAGGAGAGTACCGCACCCAACAGGAGAAGACAGATGTGCCTGAGGCAGGAAGAGCAGGTGCGGCCTGTTTGGTGACTGTAGATAAACTCACTTGGCTGACACTACTGAGTGGAGGGACCTCACTGAGGCCTGGCAGGCTGCAAATGAGAAAGCTAAAATTGGGTTAGATCGTCTTGGACTTCATTGTGAGGTATAGGCCCGATGACAAAAGTGGTTCAGAAAATTATTTGGACCAATGTGTCCATTTATATGAGAGCGACTTTAAGAGAAAATTGAATGTATGTGAACAGTATGTCAGTCTGTGTAGATGGCAGATGCCCTAGTGCCATGGTCGGCAAACCACGGCTCCTGAGCCACATGCGGCTCTCTGGCCCCTTGAGTGTGGCTCTTCCACAAAATACCACGTGCGGGCGTGCACATACAGTGCGATTGAAACTTTGTGGCCCATGCGCAGAAGTCGGTATGTTGTGGAAGAGCCACACTGAAGGGGCCAAAGAGCCGCATGTGGCTCGCGAGCCACAGTTTGCCGACCACTGCCCTAGTGTGTTGGAGCTCCTATAATAAATACCACAGACTGGGTCACTTAGAAACCACAGAAATGCACTTCTCACAGTTCTAGAGGCTGGGAAGTCCAAGATCAAGGTGCTGTCGGATTTGGTGTCTGGTGAAAGCCAGATTCCTCGGTGATGACAGCTGTCTTTCTGCTGTGTCCTTACATGATGAGGAGGATAAGGGAGCTCTTCAGGGTCTCTTTAATAAGGACCGCAGCCCCATTCATGAGGGCTCTGCCTTCATGACCAAATCACCTCCCCAAGGCTCCACCTCCAAATAGCATCTTATTTGAGATCAGGTTTCAACATATGAATTTTGGGGTGACACAAACATGCAGCCTATGATAGTAGAAGTTCTCCTTTTGAATTGGAAGTGGCTCTGGATATCAGTTCACAAACTTATATAGGCAAGAAAGACTTCTTAATTTTTCAAATTTAATCAACTTAGTGCTCACTTTTCTTTGGGGTTAAATCTAAGTATGAGGAACTGGTTTGAGAACATTCCACTAGTGGTCAGATCTCTAAATCTCAAATGCTGCTCCCACCCCACCACACCTCCACCTAACACAGACATCCTTCCATCATATCTGGTCCTCAGTCCCTGCCCCCCAAAGATGCATAAACTCTCCATTCTTTCTGTAAGCCTTCTCAGGTCTCTCTCCTCCTCTTCTCTGCCTCCACAATCAACAGTATTTTCATCTAGACTTTGACTAGTAATTCTTTCTGTGAGTCATCATAGAGACTTTCATATTCTTACCTTGGCCAGGAGAAGACTGATTTTTCTCTGCATTTTTTTAGGCAATAAACACAGAAAACTCTAATAATAGAATGTGGAAGAAAAGATGGAAGAAGGAAATTCTGAGTAGTATTTGAAAAACTATATCCCATCATAAGTTAGGCATTTCCTCCTTTTCCCCCTCAAATACTTGAATCAGTCAAATGAAAATTTAAAAAAAAAAAATTAAAGCATCGAGAAAAACACAGCACATGTATTTCCATCTTATCTACTAAAGAATAAATATAGCAATGTCTCAGTATGAACATATTATCTCATACACATTCCTACTCTATTTTACAAAGAAACTTAAAGGCTATATAACATTTTTCAGAACAGTAAACACCAGCAAGTCATAACAATCTAATTTAGAAATTTTTTTAAAGTGCTCCAATATTGAAAAGATCTCTGCTTAAAATCTGTTATTAAGCTTTTCTCATGTGGCTAGTGACCTGTGTCTAAGTCAGAAGTTATTTAGCAATTATATTTCATTGTCCTAACCGCCAGTTAAGATTTCTTTCTAGGGATGGTTCTATAAAGGCTGACTGGCAAATGAGAGCTTTCTCATCACTCAATCATTTGAAGAGAGTAGCTATTTTCTTTATAATCAATTCCATCAGCCATTACACTGGTCAATAGCTCAGCAATTCATTCATCAGTATTCTGTTAGAGTCATTTGTCTCAGGCACAAAAGAATAAAAGTATTCTTTTCAACATTTAAGTTCATACATGAAATTAAGTCCATGTCTAAGTAATGCAAAATTAAAATTTTGTCATAAGAAAAAATTAGCTTCTATTCCACACTATTATTACATTCAAAATTAAATTACATCAAGATAAATATAATCTACATGTAATATGTGAATAATATAGTATATGAGTGAACTGAATAATTGAACAAAAATGGAAATCACTAATGAACAGATTTGGGGGTGTCTGAGTTTAGGAGGTAAACCAAGTAAACTATATACTGAGGAAGAGCCTTTTTTCATCCTTAGCCAATTTCCCCTCTAAAAAAAATATATTTAGAAAGAAATTAGTTGAAATTTCAATATGAATATTACACTTTTTAATTTGAGTAAATAATACTGCTTGAATAATCATTAGAACTCATGCAGTAAAAAAGATAAAACAGATGGAAATTTTTTTCTGGTTTAAGGTGAATAATTTAGAGACAAATCATAGAATCTTACTGAAAGTTTACATCCAGTTAATATAATCACTGGAAGTACAAAAAGGCTTCATGCTTTGCCATATATTACTGATGCAAAAGATGAATGATGATTAAAAATAATCACTCAAGAAGACTGCAGTTGATGCACTTATTAAGACTACAATCTGAAACTAATTCAAACGAGACCAATTTCACCTGATCCTGAATTTTTCATTCAACTTATGGATGTCATTTTTTAAATTGGTTGTTTGGCATTACCCTCATATTTTCACTTTATTTTTATGTTAAAAACCTTTACGTGAGTACTAACCCTGTATTCCAGATCAAAGGCACTAATGTTTCATCTAGTTCAAAAAGTTTCCAATGTGGTGGCATTAACAATGGCTATTTCATTATCAACAGATTAAAGTCACAATAAGTGATAAGGGTCACAAGGCTGCATTGTGATGGTTTGTAATAGTTCCTGTCCCCAAAAGTAATCCCTTATCTAACGTTATCACTAAAGAGATTATACATTCATGAAAAGCCTTCCTAAGGTTTACCCTTTATATATCAATACATAATCTTTAATAATAAGTGAGATATCAAAATACGTAAGAGCCCAGCTGGTGTGGCTCAGTGATTGAGTGTCGACCTATGAACCAGGAGGTCACAGTTCGATTCCCAGGGAGGGCACATGCCGGGGTTGGAGGCTTGATACCAAGTGCGGGGCATTCAGGAGGTAGTTGTACCATTTTAAAAATAGAGTTGTATAAACAGGTTACTATATCCTTCTATGAAAGGACTAAATGAACTTCATTTATAAAACCCATAACATAGTTTTTACCACATGTTGACCAGCAGAAGAGGATTGTGACATATGTAATATATATTGGTGAAAATAAAATTCATTTTAGATGTCAAATATTATATAAAGTACAGGCTTGTATAATTTATTACTAAATAAAATACAAATGTGTATTCCAAAGATAAGTTTCTATCTACTCTTTACTTGGTGAGAAACCCATTCACACCTCAGCATTTAGGCAACAGAGAAAAAGCACCAAGTACCACTGATACAGGGAATTACTAAAGAGGTTTTTTTTTTCTTTTTTGTGAGTTTTGTGTGTGTGTGTGTGTTTTAAATATATTTTTATTGATTTCAGAGAGGAAGGGAGAGGAAGAGAGAGACATAGAAATATCAATGATGAGAGAGAATCATTGATCAGCTACCTCCTGTATGCCCCACACCGGGGATCTAGCCCCCAATCCAGGCATGTACCCTGACCAGGAATCGAACCATGACCTCCTGGTTCATAGGTCCATGCTCAACCACAGAGCCACCGGCCAGGTTTCTAAAAATTTTTGAGCCAGACGTTAAATAGATATATTTTTAGAAAGATCACTCAGGCATCCATATAAAGGGTAGAACTGAAGGAATGACCACAGAGGCAGTCAGACCAACTAAGGAGCTGTAGTGACGGTCCAGAGCAGGATGTTGAATTAAAACAGAGATGGGGGAGAGAAGTTACAATTGGCGGGAAAACAATTCAGAGAAACCCACAGGGCTTTCATGACATATTATAGAGGAGGGGAGGGAGGTTCAACTATTGGCTACAATTTTACAAGCTTGAAAAATACATAAATATTGGTGGCATTTACTAAACTGAGAAACGCAGAATAAGGATATAATTGGGGTAAAGAAAAGGGTTCTGTTTGGGACATAACATTCAAGTTGCCATAATCAGAGCTTAAAGAGAGAGAGTGTTTTGGAGGCCACTGGAATGCAAATGGTCGTTGAAGTTACAGGGGGAGTGGGGTCATCCAAGAGGAGCATATCCATGTATGTGGAGGCCAAGGACACATTTCTGGGATTAGGAAACAGTCCTCCATGGGTCTCTGGCGTTTGTGCATATCTTGAAAGCAGGGGCACTGATGGCCTTTGTTCTAGACTATTTTTTTCAGTTAATATATAGTTAATAACCTTAGAAGTTAGAGTTAGTGTCTCCCTCCAGAGCATAAGGAGTTTGGCCACTGCCCAGTGTAATAAGGTAATGTCTTTCCGCAGGGCGAAGGTCAGGCAGACTTACCGCCCATTACAAAATATTTGGTTTCCAAGCCCAGGGCTCCTCTTCTATAACAAAACACACTGTTTGTGTCACCCTGTGGGAATTAGAGCTCCCATGATGGCGCAAATGCTGATTCTCGGGCCACTGCTATTGTTGTGGGTAAAACGATTCCTTCTATCTGAACCAAGAGTCGCATGAAACTGTATCAGGTTAGCTTGCAAGTTAGTAAAATCTCAGACTCTTAGTTGTTCTTGACACCTTGGAAAATCTCAACATTTAAGGGTTAAAATGAAAGAAATTATCTCATGATATTGAAAAGGGCCAGTCAACGAGGCAGAAATAAATGGTGCTTCAAAACTCGGAATTTTCAAGAAGAAATTTTCAACAATGCAGAAATGTCAAATAAGATGAGGATTTCAAAAGGTCAGTTCAATTTGGTAACATAGACAAGAACACTTTCAAGGTGGATAGGGTGCAAGAGCGAGGTCCAGCTGGACAGAGGGTGAAGTTCAGGGAACAATATGGTGAGAGAGATTGAAACATCTAAAGAAGTTTGGTCTCAAATAGAGGTTTGGTCATAAAGAGAACTGAACTATAAACATTTGGGGCAATAGTTTGAAGGGAGGGCAAGATTAACAAAAAGGATTCTTGTTGTGTATAATTTTATTTTTTTAAATGAGAGAGAAACAAATTAAAATAGGAGAGAACCCCCAATATTTAGATGAAAAAAGAAAGACTGAATATTGGGAGGAAGGAGAAGTTAAACTGAGCAAGAATTTAAATTCAGGGAATGCTGAAACCAACCATATTATCTTGCCAGCAACTCTAGGTGTGGAGAAAGAAAAGTTGGAGAGTCCATCACAAACGAACTTCCTGGCTAGACCATTAGCTGAGAATATGTCAGGTAGAACAAAAGGAGAAAAGTATTTGGAATAGCAACACTTAGACAACCTTATTGGACATAATAAATGAAAATAAATGAGGTTTTATGATTCAGACATCCACACTTCTCAATTATCAAGTAAAATAAACCAAATTAAGGGGGTGTTCCTTTCCTGGGGCTGTTGGGTGGCTTAAACAACACAAATGCATTACCTGACAGTTTGGAGGCCAGAGTCCTGGATCAAGGTACAAGCAGGGTTGGTTCACTGGGAGGCTTATGAGGGAGAATCTGTTCCATATGTCTCCCCTAGCTTCTGCAGTGTGCTGGCAACTCTGGCATTCTGAGTCCTCACAAGCATCACCCTGATCTCTGTCTTCATCTTCATATGGCATTCTACTGTCTGTGTGCGTGTCTGTGCCCAAATTTCCCCTTCTTATAAAGATACCAGTCATATTAGATTAAAGTTCATCGTAGCGACCTCATCTTAACTTGATTACATCTGCAAAGACCCTATTTCCAAATAAGGTCAAATCATGAAGTTAAGGCATTAGAATTTCAACATATCTTTTTGGAAGATACAATTCAATGAAGATTGTACTAATATTTCACAGGAAAGTCTCCTAACACTAGCTCAGAGAGCTCTCTAAATTGCTTGAAAGTAATACCGTGTGTTGAGGTTTTACCTACAAGGAACTCTTGTACTGTTGGGCATGAAACATAGCTCACTCGGTAGCTTCTATGTCCCTGTAATTGTGCACTAGGGCTGCCATAACAAACAACCACAGATGGGTTGGCTTGAACAACAGAAATTTATTTTCTCACAGTTCTTAAAGCCAGAGGTCCAACATCAAGGTGTCAACAGATTTGGTTTCTCCTAAGACTTCTCCCTGGGTTGCAAATGACCACCCCCTTGCTGCCTCTTCACACAGTCATCCCTCTGTACGTGCCCCTCGCATCTGTATTCCAAATTCCCTCTTCTTTTAAGGACACCAGTCAGAATGGATCAGTGTCCACCCGAATGATCTCATTTTAATTACCTCTTTAAAGACCCTGTCTCTCTAAATAAGGTACCATTCAGAGGTACTGAAGGTTAGGCTTCAACATATGAATTTGGAGAAGACATAATTCATCCCCCTACGTCAGTGGTCGGCAAACTGCGGCTTGCAAGCCACATGCGGCTCTTTGGCCCCTTGAGTGTGGCTCTTCCTAAGCCTTTGGAGTACCCTAATTAAGTTAATAACACTGTACCTACCTATATAGTTTAAGTTTAAAAAATTTGGCTCTCAAAAGAAATTTCAATCGTTGTACTATTGATATTTGGCTCTGTTGACTAATGAGTTTGCCGACCACTGCCCTAGGTTACATACTTTCCAGAAAATGCAGTAGCAAGAATCCAAGCATATTTCTGTTTGGGTAATAGCACCGACATTTCTTCCACTCCCTACATGAAAATCTCTATGCCCAGTCCAAGGTCCATTCCACAGTTGTTATGAGGTCTCATTCATGGAGAGAGTAGAGTGAGCTCTCACCAGCTGGTTACCAGTCCATATACGAGGTAATTCAAACCAACAGCATCATATGAGAAAGAACAAGACAGAAATACAGTATTCACATATGAATTAAACAATAATAAGACATTCCATTATTGTGGTTTAAAAATCAGATGGAGCCTGGCCAGAGTAGCTCAGTTGTCCCATGCACTAAAAGGTTGCCAGTTTGATTCCAGGTCAGGGCACATACCTTGGTTGCAGGTTCGATCCCCAGTCGGGGAGCATAAGGAAAGCAATGGATATTTCTCTCTCATATCTCTCTTTCTCTTTCTTTCTTTCTCTCTCCCTGCCCCCCTTGCCCCCGACCTTGCTCTCTCTAAGCATGTCCTTGGATGAGGATTAAAAAAAATCAGACCCATGGCTGGTTTGCTCAGTGGTTGAAGCATCAGCCCACAGACTCAAGGGTCCAAGGTTTGATTCCCAGTCAAGGCAAAGGCACGTACCTTGGTTTCAGATCCCATCCTCTGGCCCTGGTAGGGGTGCAAGCGGGAGGCAACCAATCTCTTCCTCTTCCTCCTCCTCTTCATCTTCCTCTTCTCTTTCTCTATCTCTATCTCTATCTCTATTTCTCTATCTCCCTGCCTCCCTACCTTACATTCTCTCTAAAAATTAATGGGGAAAAAATAGTCTCAGCTGAGGATTTTTTTAAAATCAGATACAAAACTATGTAATTAAAAGAAAGTAAATTGGTAGAGTCCCTCTTACAAATGAGCAATTTCTGGCCTGAAAATCTTAGTTTACAGGAAAAGAAATGTTACATATTTATGAAACAAGACTGGAAATCAAGTACATAATTTCCTAGCATTTTAATAACCTGAAATAAAATACATAACCTTGTATTTCACAGAAAATATAATTTAGTACATCAATCATGAGTTGGGGACATAAAAACAGAAATTCCAAGTAAAGGTCACGCTAACCCCGTTTTGGAGTCAACAATCAGTACTAAACCCCCCATAACCTCTCGGGCAAAATTTTCCATGCATTTATATAGTGGGTGGTCACTGAAATGTAACCAAGAGCCGCCTTTCAAATTTTCTGATGAAACAGATCGATTGGATTAGGTTGCTTATGTTCGATGGCAATGCATCATTCCAACCGTGGGTCCTCGCCTTCCCAAGTGTGCAGCACAGCATTCATGCTAAAAGTTTATTTTTAATACACTTCTTAGTCCCCTCAAACAATCAACCAAACGTCACCTGAACTTTTCTTGCCAAGGAAAATGAAAGTACCATCGTCTCTCATAGTCTATCAACTGTGTCTCCGATACTACATGTACTGTGCCCCTGAATGATAAATGATCACTTACTTGCTTTGCTAAATCACTGTGCTCCTCCCAAGTTTCTTACAAATGTTCATGTAATGACCATCTGCCTGGCTCTTTTCTCAGGCTTCATCAGCAATTTGATTGCAATCTCCAGGAGTGCCATGCTTTAGCTAAAATCCTTCACTTATTAAATAACACTCTACTCATCATCTTACCAGGAAAGAAATAACACTACTGACACTAAATTTTAAGTATCCAAATAACACAGAGCATTCTCAAATATCCTTGAGTGAACTATGGGCATTATATGTGAATCATAGAGGTTCATGTCTTTTGTGCATTTATTTAATCACTAAATTCACTTATTTAACATACAATCATTTTTTAGTGCATGTTATGAGCCAGGTATTCTATTAGGGCTTGAAGATACAAAGATGAAAGAGGTCTATGCCCCCAGGAGGCTTAGAGTGCCTTATAATGCCTATTCCAACACAGAGCTGATAATTGTGGGTTGAATCAGAAAGTAGGCAGGACTGGCTACCAAGAGAATCTGTGCCTGTGGTTTGTGTGTGTGCACATGCCTTGTTATTCATGGAGCAAGATATGGTGAGATAACCATGATAGTACTAGTGGGTACAAACATCAAACTTTTCCATGGAGCTTACGCATAAAACCTATCCTCTTTAGTTGGTAGTGGCAATCACCATTTTCAGGAGTATGAGCTATATTTGATTCACAAATGACCTTCATTCAGACAACACTCAACAGTGGGGTAATTACTAGTACCACATATATAAATCATTTAAGCCTTGACCCTGTTTGTGTTGATGGCAATATTGTTTATTCTTCTTTCACTTGATTTAGTTACTATGAACAACTACTGAAATATTAATGAGACAGAGATTACAAATGTTTAATTCAGATTCATTCTTATTAATTTTATCAAAACCTATCAAATACCTAGTTTGTGTCAGGCATTGTATTAGGCACCAAGAATAAATTACTAAGTAAAAAGTGACAAAGTCCAGCCTTCTTGGAGCCATTGTAAGAGAGATTAGGATTATTTAAGTATAACAGAATTTAAAATAATAAAAGCGTAATATGCTAATTAGACTGAACAGCTGAACGACCTTCCAGATGTCATTCTGGACATCCTTCCAGACGAAGCCGCCACAGCAGGGGCTGAAGCAGAGGCAGTGAGGGGCTATCAGGCAGGCAGGCGAGTGCTTAGGGGCGATCAGGCAGGCAGGCGAGCGGTTAGGGTTGATCAGACAGGCAGGCAGAGTGGTTAGGGGTGATCAGGGAGGCAGGCAGAATGGTTAGGGGTGATCAGGCAGGCAGGCAGGCAAGCAATTAGGAGCCAGCAGTCCTGAATTGCAAGAGGAATGTCTGACTGCCGGGCTGAGGGAAACCCCCCTTCCCCCGTGCACTCCCATGAGGAGTCCTGGATTGGGAGAGGAGTCCCGAATTTTATGCACCAGGCCTCTAGTAAATTATAATTGTGATGAGTGCTAAAAAAGAAAAGCACTTAAAGGAAACTTTGAACAGGGCTGAAGATGAATGGAAGAATCTTAGAAAAAGTGAAGATTGATCTACAATCTCAAGGAAAAGTAGAAATATGAGGTGAAGAAGAACTTGAGTATAAGAGGGGGAGATCATCTATTTAAAAAAAAAAATGACCTTTAATGAGAAGCAACTAATGACCAAAATCACACTGAGGAATAGAGCGAATAGACAGAAAGTTGGAGTAATGAATGTGAAAATAAAATGAGATGCAGAGGAGCAGGGTGGATGTCAGTCTATGTTTAGGCTTGAATGCTTTGTTCAAAATTTTGGTCTTTATACTAAGAGCCATGAGAATCCATTAGGGTATTTTTTAAGTAGGTATTTTATTGAGGTATGACTGACATACAAAAATCTATAATAATAATCTATAATAATAAAAAGGTATAATATGCTAATTAGACCAGACGTCCTTCTGGACATCCCTTCTTCCAGATAAAGCTGCAGCAGGTGGGGGCCAAGGCTCTTGCATGAATTTCATGCATCAGGCCTCTAGTCTACACATATTAGTGTATACAACTTGTGTTAAGTTTAGAGATACCATCACCACAGTCAATGCCACAAACATATCTATCACCTCCAAAAGTTTCCTCCTGACTCCTTTATTTAGTTATATATTTTTGTGTGATGAGAACACTTAACATAAGATTTACCTCTTAGGAAAATTTTAAGCATGAGATGTATAGTATTATCAGCTATAGGCACTATGCTGTACTTACTCATCTTGCATAACTAAAACCTTGTACCCTTTGACCAACACTTCCCTGTTGCCCCCCAGGCCCTGGCAACTACTATTCTACTCTCTGCTTCCATGAGTTTCATTATTTTTAAATCCCTGATGTAAATGGAGTGATGTAGTATTTGTCCTTCTGTCACTGGCTAATTTCACTTAGCATAATGTCCTCCAGGTTCATCACAAATGGCAGGATTTCCAGAAATGACTGCTTCTTCAAAGTGTTTCTTTAAGTAATACTCTTTACATAAGTCTTTGATTATATAAAAACTTTCTATATGTTTACAAATTGGAAATACCCTGAATATATTTTAATTCACTATTATTTAACCAACCAAAACCTAAAATCTTCATAAAATCTTACTTTCAAATAGGTGTAGTTCTTTTTCCTTTTTCTCAAAGAGTATGAGCCTCATGGGTTCCTTGCAAACATACCTATTTTTACCCAAAGGGCACATGATTGATTCTCTCTTAAGTCAATTATTCTTCCCAGAGAAAAATCTGTATACAGATAGAGACCGTCTACTTTAAATTAATTAATGTCATGCTGTTTGTCTTCAATATATCTTCAGCAAATAAATGAGAAGAAGTCAGTAAAGTGTGGCCGTATGCTTACTGAATCTTAATTACAAAGTTCATTCTCCCGTTGACATATCCTTCCAGCACCTTCTGCCATTTTCTCTGCATTTTTCTCTCTGAACTCTGAGTCAACCAGCAGTTCTTCTATGTTGATTCTGTTTCTAAGCTCCTTGGGGATTCATGAATGGTAAATACAGCTGGATCGTCAGAAAGGTCGAATCTGGAAACCATCGCTATCCCTCTCTTGTACAGTTTCTTGGATCCATGCTCATTCCATCTTCAGTTCTTTGAAGCGTTGTTTCAGTTCAGCCATCATTTTCGGAACTTTCATAAAACTAGTCATATCCTGATGCTTCTCTCACGATTTTTTAAGTTTTTCAGAAATCATAATTATTATTCCCTCCATCATATTGTTTTTTCAGAATCAGGAGAAATGAGAGCTTTCTGTAGGAGTTCCTCTTTTCCCTCGATCTAGATAAAGATTTTCCTTTTGAAGTATAGTTTTAAGCAGCAAAATTAACACGCCAACCCCAAAACTTAAATCAGGGTCTGGGCTGTTGCTTGTTATTTTCAAAAGTTTAAACTTTGTGCTTTTTGGTAAGTCTTCTTTGTCAGTGCACTCACACTCTTTCATTTATACAGTCTGGTGATTTTTCATTTTTAATAGTCTTTCTCCTCTTCTCCTTTCTCCTGTTGCTCCAATACCAGCTTCATTTGCCTTATCTCCTATCAAGACTCAATCCAGCCAACCACTTCAGAGATATAACTAAAGGACAGAACGGACATCACCCAGAACCACGGGAAGGCTGGCTGAGTGGAAATTCTACAACTAGGAGGAAAGAGAATATCATACCCAGACTCAGAGGAGGCGCAGTGCTGAAGTGAAATACTCAGGTGCGGAAGTGCGCGCGGAGCGGGCTGGCGGCGGAGGGCGCGGTTGTTGTTTTCAATCGGGAGGGAGTTTCAGACTCTGAGCTCCAGATCCGGGCGAGTCTCTGGGGACCGAGACTCAAACGGGAGAAACGGGACTGTCTGGCTTCGGTCGGAACTCAAAGGCAGCTTTCTCTCCGAGGTTTGCAGCCATTGCTGGGGCTCTGAGAGGCAGAGCCCCTGGGGAAGGAACTGAGAGTCGCCATAACTGCTTGTTCCGCCCGCCCTATAGATCCCCGGGGACCCGCCCCGCCCAAGCCCTGCGCAGCGCCATTTGCCGGATAGCCTCAGGCAAACGCTAGATTAGCACCGCCCTAGAGATCCAGCACAGAAGCCCTCCCACTACAGACACAGTAGACTCTCATAGCCAGTTAGCCTGGAGGTCAAATCACCCCGGTATTGCCGACATCAATCAAGGCTTAAAGGCAACAAGACTGCGGTCAAAGACCACTAGGGGGTGCACCAAGAAAGCATAAAAAATGCGGAGACAAAGAAACAGGACAAAACTGTCAATGGAGGATATTGAGTTCAGAACCACACTTTTAAGGTCTCTTAAGAACTGTCTAGAAGCTGCCGATAAACTTAGTAAGGCCCTCGAAAAGACTGGTGAGACCACCGATAAATGTAGTGAGATCCTCAAGAAATCTAATGAGACCCTCGATGTTGTGATAAAGAACCAACTAGAAATTAAGCATACACTGACTGAAATAAAGAATATTATACAGACACCCAACAGCAAACCAGAGGAGCGCAAGAATCAAGTCAAAGATTCGAAATGCGAAGAAGCAAAAAACACCCAACTGGAAAAGCAAAATGAAAAAAGAATCCGAAAATATGAAGATAGTGTAAGGAGTCTCTGGGACAGCTTCAAGCGCACCAACATCAGAATTATAGGGGTGCCAGAGGATGAGAGAGAGCAAGATATTGAAAACCTATTTAAAGAAATAATGACAGAAAACTTCCCCCACCTGGTGAAAGAAATAGACCTACAGGTCCAGGAAGCGCAGAGAACCCCAAACAAAAGGAATCCAAAGAGGACCACACCAAGACACATCATAATTAAAATGCCAAGAGCAAAAGACAAAGAGAGAATCTTAAAAGCAGCAAGAGAAAGAAACCCAGTTACCTACAAGGGAATACCCATACGACTGTCAGCTGATTTCTCAACAGAAACTTTGCAGGCCAGAAGGGAATGGCAAGAAATATTCAAAGTGATGAATACCAAGAACCTACAACCAAGATTACTTTATCCAGCAAAGCTATCATTCAGAACGGAAGGTCAGATAAAGAGCTTCACAGATAAGGAAAAGCTAAAGGAGTTCATCACCACCAAACCAGTATTATATGAAATGCTGAAAGGTATCCTTTGAGAAGAGGAAGAAGAAGAAAAAAAAAAAGGTAAAGATACAAATTATGAACAACAAATATGCATCTATCAACAAGTGAATCTAAGAATCAAGTGAATAAATAATCTGGTGATCATAATAGAATCAGGGACATAGAAAGGGAATGGACTGACTATTCTTGGGGGGGAAAGGGGTGTGGGAGATGCGGGAAGAGACTGGACAAAAATCGTGCACCTATGGAAGAGGACAGTGGGTGGGGAGTGAGGGCGGAGGGTGGGGCGGGAGCTGGGAGGAGGGGAGTTATGGGGGGGAAAAAAGAGGAACAAATGTAATAATCTGAACAATAAAGATTTAATTAAAAAAAAAAAAAGACTCAATCCAGAGATTATGTCAATTACAAATATATATATATATTTCTTGTGATTGTTATTTTCTGCTTACCATAGTATTTTCTTTGTTTCAGGTATTTGGCTTACATAAATATTGAGAACTAATAAAACAGAATCACTTTTAACCTGGTTTTTGCCAACTTTAGACAGAGTTAGCATAGGTTAGTATCACATTCAAAATCTTCATGCTTCAGATTTTTATATCTTCCCCAATGTCTACTTTCAGCACCATCATTGCTGCCACCAATACTAAATTGTGTGAAGTCTTAGTTGGTGCTCCTTCTCTTTTCATTCCATTCATTTCCACAACCGCAATTGTTTGAGCTAAAGATCTCATAATTCATATTTGATGGCTTTAGCATGGTTTACTATTTTAAGAGTAATGTGTGATGATTGAATTAAAAAAATTTCAGACATGAAAGGTCACAAAGTAATTTATTTCCTGTGCATCTTTCAACAAGTAACTACCAAAAAAAAATCGAAGAAAGTGAAAAGTATGGAAATAAGAATGTAAAAGGGCAGGGAGTACAAGGACTTCCCAGGGAAATGAGAAGGAAGATGCCCAGATGTCAGTCATGCATCTGCAGAAAGATCAGCCACTCTAGTTGGGAGAGCTGACGCGATAGAAGAGAGCTGTTATTGCATGCCCATAACATTTTCTTTTTAACTTGAGGACAGAATGATCAGGTAATTCTAATCCAGAATCTTTTCTGTACTTGGATTGCCATGATCATGTTCTAGAAAATTCCCACTCTCCCACTATGTTCCACTACCCTGGAACAGCGAAAGATTAGGGAAATAGCAAGTATTGCTTCAATATTAGTGGATGGCTTTCTAAACGTTCTAGCCCAGGGGTGGGCAACCTTTTTGTGAGTACGTGACAAAACCAGCAAAATCTCTGACTCAAAATTCTTCTGCATGCCAACCCTAATTTTTTGGGAACATGTTACACATACTTGATATCTCTTAAGGTGTACGTATGTGAAGAACCTTGAAGAAATAATAAAATTCATTCGAGCAACAAAAACACAGTATATGATGATGAAAAATACATTTATTTTTAAATGTATACATGTTATGTAAAATTATTTATCTAAGATGCACCTACACTGAATTTATCTGAGAAATAAAAAAGTAGATATTAAGAAAAAAAATTGTAAATGGAAGATTATAAGAGAGGGTTTCACGTGCCGGCAAAAGTTACTGGCGTGCCATGTTTGGAACACGTGCCAGGGGTTGCCCACCCCATTCTAGCCTATTGTCCAATATGGACAATGTCATGAGACAAAATAAATAATGACATAGTCATAAACCATAAAAAAATTCTGCAGTATTTACATTGGGTCTTGAATTTAATATTTTATTAGAACAACTGTCACACTACTCATTGGTTTGATTTTCTACTGCTTTGATCTATTTCTCTCTCTTTCTGTATATATATATATATATATATATATATATATATACACACACACATATATATATGCACACATACATATATATACATAAACCACATTTCCATCACAGATAGATATATTCACATGATAGCATGTATATCATATATTTGTGTGATAAGATATATATATATATGCATGATTTGATTGTGATATGTATAATCAATTATATAGCTTATATGGTAATAATTTATACATATTTGTCATATATACCATATTTATCATACAATATATTACATGTATATGTGTGTGACATGATGGATATATAGCTATAGAGAGAGAGAAATAGAGATAGAGATGAAAAAATAGAAAAGACAGTTAATCAAAATACATCTGTGATGAATATACATAGCTATAAGTACAGTCATCCTGGTACAGGCTGGTATGGGACTCCTTTCTTCTCTGTGCTTTTCAGTCCTCAGAATTGCAACAACTCTGCAAAGCATTCTATTACCTCCTACACAATTCCTTACCTACTCTTTGTATATGGCACCTTACTCCTTTCAAATGAAGCAGAAGAAAATTTGTTCAAAATAAATATTAGGAAATAGACAGACAGAGACAGATAGATGATAGATAGATAGATGATAGATAGATAGATAGATAGATAGATAGATAGATAGATAGATAGAGATTTCCCATTTTTCTCTGAACATTTGCTGCTATTGACTTGCCTTTATCAGACTGCTTGACA
Source organism: Myotis myotis (assembly GCF_014108235.1). Taxonomy (NCBI): domain Eukaryota; kingdom Metazoa; phylum Chordata; class Mammalia; order Chiroptera; family Vespertilionidae; genus Myotis; species Myotis myotis. The sequence continues at coordinate 200,927,659 of NW_023416324.1, read as the reverse complement.
GTTTGATATAGGCAAAGACCAAATGGAAGTTCAGTTCTAAAATACTAATCTCATTTGCAGTGAAGTCACTAAAATTTTGGTCCTTCCAGCCACCACCAATTAATCAGTGTCAGACCAGGTCAGTATTTTAATGGAAGCCAAACAAAACTATTTTGGCTGCTTCTGGCATTGGTGACTATATAGGCAACAAAATGTCTTCTGAGGCCAATAAGACAACAGCAACATCAGCATTTCAGCAAACACTATTTCCCTTAGCAGTGCCAACATCAGTGATGTAAAGTCCTGTGATTCTTTGGCAAAAGAAAAACTATTTCCCCTTCCTTATTCGCCAAGTTGTATGACATCTTTCCTCCTGTACTATATTTAGCTGTTCGTAATTGTCTACACTCTGTTTCCTAAACTTTTGGGCAGAATTGTTCTGATGCAGCTAGCCCATTTAACTCCTTCAGAGTTGGTATCCCTTATGTTCGCCACTGATATACTGTGGTTTCACTATCATGTCCACAATCCATAAAGAGCTGTAGTGTAAAAGCTGCTACAGCAACCATAAACATGAATATTAAGTTTGTTGAAATGCATGCAGAATAACTAATGAGAAGTTTAACATATTCTGCATAGTTTTCTATTTCCTCAAAGTTTGGAAATCTATTTAGACATGGATTAAAAATACATATATTTGTGGGAGTCTAAAACTGTTCTTCCCTTAGCTTAAACTCATCAACCAGAGCTATCCTATAGAAAATCATGTTAACGAAATCAAAAGTGACGAATTTAATTCACATGTTTCAGGGAACACCTTTCAAAGTATTGGCTAGAGATGTTTACCTCATTCAGGACAGTGGTGGCAAAAAGGTCTCATCTGAGAGACAACTAAAGCTGGGCTAAATGGAAAAGATGAATCAGTGTTAGTCAAAACATGCCAACATGTTTGAGTGAAAGTACATGGGGACACAACCCAAACTCCCTAGCAAATCATTTTGTATCTATCGTAAAAATTCCTAGCAGACACTACGCGATTTCTTACCCAAACTATAAAATGCAACATTGTGAGTTGGAGGGCATTAGCCTTAGAAATCAGAATTCCTGGGTTCTAGCCCCAGTCCTCCCACTAACCAGCTGTGAGCTTGATACATTTCACCTAGATGGAGGTCAGTTTCATCTGTAAAATGAAGAAACTGGGGGGGGGGGATCCTTAAGGTCTTCTTATAGCACCCTATAAAATTAATCACTACCATTAGGAAAACAGCTCAAATACAAGCCCTACTGATTATCACTAGCCTTGTAAGTGAAGATTAGCCTTTGGTATACCAAGATTTCTACAGCTCTGTGTAGTGTTGAACTTCTGGTAAACCTCACTTCATTGCTGGGAGCAATTTAAGCACTGAAAATAGAATCCTTCCTGCCAAACAAACTTCTAGAGAAGTTGAGAATGATAAAATAGACAAACTGTTTTTCCTACCTTTAAAATCACAGTCATCGTTCTATCATATCTATCTACTATGTAAGATGCTCTTCTACAATATATACTTTGACTCTTAAGTCTACAATTTTTATTCATATTAGACTAGAGGCCCGAGGCACGAAATTCGTGCAGGGGGGCAGGGAGGTCCTTCAGCCCGGCCTGCACCCTCTCACAATCCAGGACCCCTCGCTCCTAACTGCCCACCTGCTCGCTCCTTACCAGTTGGCTCATTGCTCCTTTGTGCTGCTCCAGAGGCAGGAGGGGCTCCTGCCACTGCTACTGCACTCGCCAGCCCTGAGCCCAGCTTCTGGCTGAGCAGCACTCCAGCTGTGGGAGCACACTGACCACCAACGGGCAGCTCCTGCATTGAGCGTCTAGCCCCTGGTGGTCAGTGCATATCATAGCGACCAGTCATTCTGTCATAACTGTCGCTGGGCTTTTATTATATAAACTAGAGGCCCGGTGCACGAAATTGTGTACAGGTACAGTCCTCAGGCCGAGCCCACAATCAGGGCCATCTTCCCTGGCTGCCGGCAGCTGGCCCCTCCCCCCACCACCACCCACCCCAGTTCCCTGTTCCCTATCCAGAGATGGGAGCCTGACGGCCCGGGGAGGGACTGAGAGGTCAGGCGTTCCCACCCGCTTGCCGGCCCCACCCCTGCTGCCAGTCGCCCTCTGTGTGTGGGGCACCTGGAGAAGTGGGGGCCTTGGTCTGGCACCGCTCACATCTCCCCGCTCCTGCCACTCACCCCATGTCCCCATTCACCATTGGCAATCGGAGCCTGCTGGCCAGGGAAAGCAACCGAGAGGTGATCAGTGCACCTCGTAGTGACTGGTTGAGCGGTCATTCTGCCATTATGGTCGCTGGGCTTTTATTATACAGGATTCTAGTTTATTTTCCTGGCAACTGTTTTTCGTTATCAAGTATTCTCAAAATTAAGAAACATTTAAAAGTAAGAAAAGGGCCTTGCTTAACTTATGGAAATACAAAATTCTTTTGAAGGCCCCAAAAGTTTTGGGTAAGCCAAATGATTTATTTTCATCAACAGCAAACTTTTTATCATCCTATCTTTCTGCCTAGAGCATTAAATATTTAAGAAACTGTTAACAGGGAGTCTTTACTAAATCACTAAACTCACTAAATCACCAAAGCCAGAGGAACCAAACATTTCTTAAAATCTCTGCCAGATTTATAATTTGCAAACTCACGCTAAAAGCATTTTATTGGCACTTCCATTTAAGTTCTAAAATACTCTCCTCTTCCATTTTAAAACCTAGCATGACAGTCTTCATTTTCAAATAATTTCACATTGCCCCTCCAAGACATCCTTAATAACAGCACCATCAAATGAAACAGGAACACAAAGATGAACCCTTTGACTGAGTCAGGTATCCATGCCATCTATAAATTCCCAGTATTTATTCTTTAGTACAAGGGTGGGGGGGGGGGAGGCAAAGCTGTACCTAACCCTTTAGTCAAAATGTAATTTAAAAGCAAGTTATTTAAACTCACAGATATAATTTTAATTATGTAACACTAGTGATCATTAATAAATGGATACATTTTTACTCCAACTTCAAATACCTGTTCTGCTTTCATAACATGTTCCTACTTGAATAACTTTATGACCCTCCTGGGATAACTGTATAGGCGCCTCAAACCCAACATGAGCAAACCTAAACTCTTAGATCTCCACACCCTATCCCAACCCTGTCCCCTATATAAAACCCCCCGCTCCCCCCCCCGCCCCCCCCCGCCACAGTTTGTGCACTAACATCTGCTCAGCTGTTCAAACCTAGGGGTCATTCTTGGTTCTACTTTCTCCTCACTCTGCACATCCTACTTATCTGCAAGTCCAGTCATTTCTACCCTTAAAATATGTCTTGAATCTATCTACTTACCTCTCTGCACTGGCACTACTTTCACCCAACCCAGCATCGCCACTGCCCTGAATTACTGACTGCCCTTAAATGGGTTCCCTCTGTCTACACTATCTCTTTCAGTCCACATCACAGCAGCCACAGTAAGATTGGATATTTAAAACAAATCCTTATCTTGCTTAAACATGTTGAAGGGCTTCACATTTCAATTCATATGCAATCCAAACGGGTTCCCAAGATCTACAAGGCTGTACAAATCCAGACATCTGATGGCCTTCGGACCAACTTCATTTCACAGCTCTGTGTTCACTATGCTTCACCCACCCTGACTTCCTTTCAGTTCTTCTAACAGAGGCTCTCTCCTCTCAAAAAAAAATGAGAGAGAGAGAGGAAGGGAGGGAGGGAGGAAAGGAGGGAGGGAGGGAGGGAGGGAGGAAGGAAGGAAGGAAGGAAGGGAGGGAGGGAGGGAGGGAGGGAGGGAGGAAGGAAGGAAGGAAGGAAGGAAGGAAGGAAGGAAGGAAGGAAGGAAGGAAGGAAGGAAGGAAGGAAGGAAGGAAGGGAGGAAGGAAGGAAGGGAGAAATGCTTCTCCATGGAGGTACTTTTCCTAAGGATCCCATCTAAGCAGGTTAGCAGGTTCACACCTCTTCCTCCCCCATCCCATCTCACTGATCTTCATAACATGCACTTTTATTGCCTTAGAAGCACTTATCACTGTGTTTAAATATGTCACTGTTTACCTGCTTAACTCTTAACTGATCTCTTCCTCCATTAAACTGTTAGCTCCAGTAGGGAAGAGACCTATCTCTATTGTATCTTCTGTGCCTTGCTCAGTGCTGATGCCTAATAGGGGCTCAACAAACATTGGTAGATGTGTGAGTGGCGCTGGCCTTAAGGCCTAAATTGAGTCTCCCCAAAATTCATATGTTGAAGTCCTAACTCCAAGTACCTCAGAATGGAACTGTGTTAGGAGACAAGGGGATAAGTTAAAATGAGGGCCTTAGGGTGGATCCTAGTCCAATCTGACTAGTGTCCTTATAAGAAGAGGAAATTTGGACACACACACACACACAGACACCAGGCCTGTGTGCACACAGAGAAAAGACCATCCCAGGGCACATCAAGAAGGTGGCCTTCAGCCAGCCATGGAGAGAGGCTTCAGAAGAAACAAAAGCTTCCAACACGTTAATATTGGATGTACTGGTCTCCAGAACTGTGAGAAAAAATTCTATTGTTTAAGCCATCAGTCTGTGATGTACTATTATGGCAGCCCTAGCAAACTAATACAACCAGAATTAAAATGTAAATAGAGAAACAAATCTCATTATATCCCTAAGTAGTACTGTTATGTATTTCAGTCATATTTGGTCTTGAATTCATAGTTATAACAGAGCGTAGTACGAATCCCAGATCTGTTCATTATCCAGTCAGTCTGGTTCACAAAGAGATAAATTCTAAAATTTTCCACTTGGATTTGGCAGACTTCTAAAATTTTCCACAATGATTTGTCAAACTTATTTGTTTTTATCTGCATAAATGATAGCATTGACTAATATCATGCTTCTATAACACATTCAGGTTTGCCTCTTCCATTCAACTGTGGATAAGATTATTCAGATGTATTACCATGAAGCTTAGAGACTGTGCTCTGCTTACATTGCAGAGACTATGCAAGAACAACCTAGGTCATAAACATTCTTTCCAAACAGAAAATAGTGATTTCATATTGTGTAATTGTGTCCATCTCAATTTTCAAATTAAAAATGACTAGACAAGAAAGTATTCCTTCGTCTCGTGAAAATCATTATTAACCAACTTTTTTCAAACTTTTGAAGTCCTAGGACATTAAAACAAATTTGTAGTCTATATGTTCCTTTAGGTCTAAAACTGGCTGTGGAGAGTGGATTGCATTTCTGTCCTCCAACCTCATTCCTTTAAAGATGGATGTCAAACCGAGGTGTTACATATGGTAACTGCTGTAACTGTGAAAATGCAAAATTTGAGCCCAAAAAAGGTTTTTAATCTACAGCATTATCAAAATGTTGGTGCAGTTCTGACTATTATAATTACTCCTCTTTTGAAAGCATTATTTCATCACTTGGCATACCATTCATTTTGGTTCAAAGATTATAACAAGATTTTGTCATAGATTTAATAAGCATATACAGAAATCTTGTCTTTTTTTGTCCATAGGGTTTAATGGATTTCAGAATTGTTATTTCTCTTTTTTCTTTCAGTGTTTTGTTTTTTTTAGCTCTTATTATCTCCCACTCTTAAATACAGGGTTTTTCTAAATTCATAGATATGAAAGCAATGCACCACATAAGATGTAGCTATTGAATATCAGAGATCCTCATATCTATTTGGGGTTTAGGGGGGGCAAAAAACTTAAACTCCATTATCATTAAGAGAAGCAAATCAATGCCTCCTGTTTTTCTAAGAAGGAGATTTTAAGTTTGACTTCTTCCACCTGATTGTACAGTCACTAATGTCAACTCCTTCCTCCACAAACAGCTTCCACACAGTCAAATACAACTAATCCCCAGACTCTTCACAAGCACAGAACAGAGTGGGCGTTCCTCCAGTCCTGAATGGATGAGAAGAAAAGATGATTTCCTGCAGACTGTGAAGATACAGTACAAACAAAACAATGAACGAGTGGCTGGCCATAGTCCTAAGATTGGTGAATAGAGTTATGGAACCAACACATCTTTTTTTAAAAAAAAATGGCCTCTTGCCCTAGCCAGTTTTGCTCAGTGAATAGAGCGTCATCCTGTGGACTGGAAGGGTCCTGGGTTCAATTCTAGTCAAGGGCACAAGCCCAGGTTGCAATCCCCAGTAGGAAGCATGCTGGAGGCAGCCGATCAATGATTCTCTCTCATCATTGATGTTTCAATCTCTCTCTCCCTCTGCCTTCCACTCTGAAATCAATACAAGTACTTTTTTAAATAAATAAAATAAAATAAAAATGGCCTCTTGTACTTGCTCCTCAAATTGTGTAGCCTCATCCATTTTTGTGGTAGTCATCTTCCACCAAAGTGCTTAAGGTCAGACCAGGCGGCATGATGCCTAAGTTGATAGCTTTTCTCCAAGTTTCTCTCTATAATATGTCTGCTTCTCTGGCAAGGAGATCAGATACCCATACTCTTAGGATATATAATGAAAATGAGTAGGCTAATTCCAGCCAAAATGAGGCCAAAAGGATCACTATATGTGGCACTCTTGTCTTTCCTAGTATTACTGGTTTTATTTACGACAATGGTGAATGTGGGAAGGACCAGTGGCACGTTTTTCCCTGCTCTGATCAGAAAGGAGCTACTCTAATATCTCCTGCCCAGGCTAAAATATTCCAAGTAATAAAAGTGATTAAATTATCATAAAAGATAGGAGCCACAGAAACGAGTTGAACATATTTTAATAGTTGAAAATACTTTATTTTTAATACAAAAATATATATTTAAGCTTGAGAGGGAATACCATATTCAAGGCTGTGGCCCCTGAGCCCTGTATCGTTCACTTTACATTAAATAATCTCTCTCTTACAATTATCACTGCCAGGACTTCTATATATCTCCTATCACTATGGCAACAAAGTAGTTCTGTTAATCTAATTAGGCAATATTCAATTACCTGTGTTAGGGGGAAAAAGATATATTTCTCCTTCTGCCAAAGTCATTATTGATTAAATGGAAAAGGGTTAGAAAGAGCATCTATAAGCCCAATTTTCAGGCTTCATGAGCCAATATTAAAGTAGACTTTGGGCAAAAAGTTGATGCTTGCAATTCTTCCAGTTGGTGGATTGAGCACTCACGCAAATCACCAAGTTCAGCACATTGCTTACTTGAGGGGAATCACTTGCTATGTTGTAATGCAAGTTAGTCCTAAACTTATACTCTCTGACCTGTGAATTGGTGTAGGAATATCAATTATGGAGACATGCAAATTAGCTCAGCTCTTGGAACCTTGCCCTTAAAGAACATTAGTCTCTCTAATAATAAATGAAGAACTAATTATTGCAGTGATAGTATTTGTGACATGATGTCCCAAGAGATAAAATGGTTATCTTATAAGAACTAAACTAAGAAAATCAAGTCATCATTAAATGTTAAAGGGCACATTCATTTTTTGAGCAATACACAAGTGCAATTAATCAGGCTTTTAGCAAACATCATGTCAACCAGTGTTGCCTAAATAGCATTCCCATTAGGATTTTTAAACCTTAAATATGTTCTAAGGGACTCCTGATTTCCACTTTCAAAAGAAGGTGCCTTTTCCTCTATTAGTGATTTCCACCTCAGTAAACAACGTTAGTGCCACTCACTTGTTTGCTGTAAAATCTCATAAAACATCTTTGATCCCTCTCATCCAGTCCATTACTAAATCCTGTCATTTCTATCTCAAAATATATCTCGATCTGGTCCCCTCACTCCATTTCTAGGACAACCAGACATGTCTGGGCCACCATCACCCTTCAGTTGATCAACTACTGTAGTCTTCCTGTCTTATCCTCTCTACCAAAGAGCCCATTCTCCATACTGTAGCTTAAATGTAGACCAAATGATATTCTGGATTAATACCACCCAATGGCTTCCCACAACTTTTACAATGAAATCCCAATTCCTTCCCATGGTCTACCTGACCCTTCAGAATCCACTCTCAGCCTCCTCCACCAGCTCCTTTCTATTCTTAAAAAAATGCCACGTATATTCGATTTTGGAGGATGCCAAAACATAGTACCACAAACTGGGTGGCTTGAAACAACAGGAATGTATTCTCTCACAGTTTTGGAGGCAAGAAGCTCAAAATCAAGTTGTTGGCAGGACCATGCTTCCTCCAAAGGCTCTAGGGGAGAAGCCTTCCTTACCCCTTTCTAGTTTCTGATGGTTCCAAGTGTTCCTTGGTTTGTGGTAGCTTAACTCCAACCTCTGCCTCTGCCTCTGCCTTTACGTGGCCTTCTCCTCTGTGGCTTGATCTTCTCTTCTGTCGGCTATAAGGACACTTCTCTCTGGATTTAGGGCCCACCCACTCAATCCAGGATGATCTCATCTCAAGATCGTTAACGCAATCACATCTGCAAAGACTCTTTTTCCTAACAAGCTCACATTCCCAGGTTCTGAGGCATAGGCACATCTGCTGGGAGGCCACTGCTCAACCCACAATTTCAAGGGTTTTTCATCGTTAGACCATTGTGATTCTTTTTCTTTCTACTGGGAGCACTTTCCGCTCAGAATTAAACTCATCATTCAGGTCTCACCTGAGATATTACACACTTTCCTGACGTAGTCCATCCCTGGCCATCTTACCCCAAATGACCTCCCCTCCTTACTTACCCTCATCGTGCTGTTTATTCTCATCACAGCATTCATCAAAGTCAGATTTTCAGCTCATATATATAATTTTAAAGTATTATTTTTTAAAAAAGAGTAAATAATCACAATTAAAGCAAGCTGAAGAGCATTTGAAACTCAAATCACTTGAACAGAATGGACTGTAAAGCTTAGTTCTTTTTTATTTCCTGCTTTCGAAGAGATCTAAAAACATGTGACGAGTCTCAATAGGCAAGTTCCTACCCACATAATCAAGAAAGGAAGAAAAGTGAGGAAATAAAGAAAAATCATGCATTAACTATTGTCTATTTAAAGCATATCATGTCCTTTTTATGCCACTTGTAACTAGGCAAAAGAAAGCTGCTTTTGGGCTAATATTTGAGATACCTTAACATAAAATGTCCCCAATTAATAAAAGGGTATGAAATTTGATTGTTTTTAACAGTCTTTTTATGGAAAAAAAATAATAGTACCCTGTCTCTCAGAAGCAGGAGTGTGAAATACACCTGTGAGCCATTAAGAAGCCTTTTGTTATGAAATGCTGATGCAGCCCTGGTATCAGTAAATAGTATATCAATTTACTGCAGATATTCAAGGCCTATAGCAATTCAACAGAAAATTAATCAGGATCACCTCACCATAAATCTCAACAGTATTAGCTAAAATGCCAATTTTGTAATCACTTTCCATTAAAGCCAAAAATAAGAATTAAAATTGATTTTTGCCTGTGCTTTGGTAAACGGCTGCCAATTAATGCTTGCAGTTGTAATGCAGACCTTTACTTAAATTAATTCTGTATGTTGTCTCCGTTCTGTTTATAAAGATAATGAAGTGTGAAAGGATAAGAGATGTTGGTGCAGAAAAGGGCACTTCACATGCAGTGAAACACAAAGGATTCTGGGGTCTTTGCTAACATTAGCTCAACCATGCTCCTTTATAAGCAGTTGTTTAATATGTTATTTCATATGAAAAATTCAATAAAGCCTCTAAACATGTAAGTGATAAGAATCTATTCTTACAGGAGATTTAAATAATTAAATGACATTATTTTTTAAAGATTTTTCTGAATAAAGTCATATTCTTATTTGTGTAATGTGACCCGTTTTTAAAAAGCAAGCCCATGAACTTGGCCCATGTTTGCAGGATCGTTTGAAATTAATCGGCAATAAATTAGGTTTCAATAAATGTTCTATAAAAAGTGATACCTATATAAATGTCAAGTCTGTTCATTAGAGCTACATAGAAAAATAACAAATCAAAAATCTTTTCAAGGCTAATCCACAAAGGCTTTAATTGTCTTTTAACTTTTTAATTAATAAAAACCATTAATATGGTACCAAAGTTGAGGGTATTTTTTTGGGGGGGGGAGGAGGGGGGTGGGGACCGTCAGGATGGAATAGATGAAGATGAGCAGTTGGGTTTTCCAGTAAGTAGTAAGGGATACTGAGTCACTTACAGTCAGGTTCTTTGAAGAGCCAAAAATTAGAACCAGAAGCCAAATAAGCAAAATCTGAGTTCTAGATTTGTATAGATAAAATTCTAAGATCCTTTAAAAGGTAGGAATACATCCGTGGCTGGTTCGGCTCAGTGAATAGAGCATCGGCCTGTGGACTGAAGGGTCCCCGGTTTGACTCCAGTGAAGGACACATGCTCGGGTTGTGGGCTCCATCCCCAGTAGGGGGCGTGCAGGAGGCAGCAGATCAATGACTCTCTCTCATTAGTGATGTTTCTATCTCTCACTCCCTCTCCCTCTCTGAAATCAATAAAAATGTGGGGTTTTTTAAAAAGGTAGAAATACATAAATGGTGTCCAAATTCAGAAGCCTGCATGAAACTTCTATCATTTTCTATAGGATTCTGTGTCCTTGCGACTTTTACTTCTTACTCCCAACCTCACCCCTAACTATTACAACTACACATTTACACTTTCTATTCCATTCTCAGACAAGCTCAAAATACATTTATTCTTAAGATGTTAGGAAGATAGCAATATTAATAAACAAGTATACCCTGAGAGTTAATAAATAATAGTTGTAAATCTCTCAGGTTTATTTGCAATGTGTTAACATAAAAGAATTATGTATGCCCTTGACATTAGGGCAGCATAAATGCTGACCAATACAAATCCCCAAATCAGAATTGTCACTATACCGAATAGCTTGTATCCCAATATGAGATATAATATGACTGAAATTTTCAGTTTGGACCAGGAGTTCATAACAAGAAAGTCATTTTGGGCTCCCCGTAAACTCATCTACGTATTTCCTTATGATCTCTTTATTCAAGTATATTTTGCTTACATAGCTAGGATCATATTTTAGATTCTGATTTCCAAACATCACTAGAAGAATATTCAAAGATTCTACAGTTACATGACATGAAGAGGGGACTTATGATTGGTGTTTGTCAGATATCCTCTATATCTAAGAACATTATTTGTTAGAGATCCTCAATATCTAAAATTCCTCCAAACTTACATCATTATTTTACATTCATCTTAATGATACAGAAACAAGTCAGAAAATATCCAGTGGCCATTACATTGTTCTATGCAGCTCTAATCTGAAGTGTGTGTGTATGTGTTTGTTCAGTAATTTTCCAAGCAGTGTCCCAATAGTGTAAATAATTTAGTAATTGTAAGCAGGCATTTTGCCACTTATTTCAAGCGGTCATAAAACAAAGAAAGAGATTTCATATCATAAGAAACACGCTTCCTTGTCACTAGAAATAGAACTAAACCATTAGATTGAGGTGAAATATAGAAACAACTTTAATCTCCTTGATAAAAAAAAAATCCAACAAAAACTATAACATCTAACAGGCTTCCTGAAATTGACTAAAGAAACACCCACAGTGAATTTCTAGAATGACAGCACTTTTCTTGAATTTATAATTTGTATTGACCATTCAAATGCCTGAGGTTAATTTATGGTCTATTTGTGTTTGATTAGATGTGAGGTATATCTCCTGAGCCCTTAGATATTTGATATTGTCCTTCTGTTGTCAAAAAACAAAAGGAAATGAAGAACCTATAAAATAGTAAACATGTGGACAAATATAAAAGATAATTTAAAAGAACAGTTATATTTTCAGCCCTCTGCTAGTAAATTTCACTCCCTGTAATGTTGTAAAGGTCCAAGCATAACTTAAGGTTTCCCTATCTCCATCTTAATGTAGGGGGTTGGTAAAAATACATCTATCTAGAGATGACTGTTTCATCTGAGATGACGCACTGTGGTATAGCAACAAGGTCTCTCTGAATTGCCTGAACAATGAGCCTGCTGATACCATCTCTCCCCTCCTCTAGCCAAAGAAACTATACCTAACTCCAATGACCACATTACCAGTGTCTTTCTCCTCTCTGGAGAAGGGATTTCAACTTTCTATAGAATTGCCCCCCCCAAACCCCCCCCCCACCCTAAAGAATCTCAGTATTGGGCTACAAATTTTCCCAGACAATTTATGCAAACAGTTGGCTTCTAAATCCAGACTTCCTGGTGACTCAGTAGGCTGTATGCCCATTGGCAATATTTCTCTCACAATTGCCCTATAACAGTGATGGCGAATCTATGATACCAATCATTCTTTTGATTGATTTTTCTTTGTTAAATGGCATTTAAATATATAAAATAAATATCAAAAATATAAGTCTTTGTTTTACTATGGTTGCAGATATCAAAAAATTTCTATATGTGACACGGCACCAGAGTTAAGTTAGGGTTTTTCAAAATGCTGACATGCCGAGCTCAAAAGGTTCGCCATCACTGCGCCTATAAGAAGACACAGTGATTTCTACCTTGGACCACAGGGAAAGTGGCAGCTGAAGGAAAGGGCTGTGTCAGGATGCTGCCTTCTTCCCTTTCTTCTCCCTCTTTTTTCTAAACACTTCCATGCCTTGTAGTTCTTTTGCTTTCTCTTCTTTTTCTCTCTACTACCCTCCATCTCCGCCTCCTCCTCCTCCTCCTCCCAGGTATCTTCCATATCAGCCGACCCAGAGGGCACAGCTGACCCCTCCTCGGACACCGACACCACCATCAAGCGCGGCCCTGATGGACTCTTTGATGCAGCCCTTCAACTCGCTGACCTTCGGGAAGCCGGTCGCCAATGACGCGGCCCACTAGCCGGATCAACAAGGACAACCAAACCACCAACTTAAGGACAGCTGAAATCCCTTGACTGAAGAGGCCAGCAACCTTCTACAGAAACAAGGCTCCTTGTGCACTCCATCCACTATATATAGCTAGGCTCGCCATCACTGCTTGTCAGTCTTCTTCCGAGTCTTAAACAACCCAATCTGAGAGGTGGCCGCTGATTTACATGCGCTATCATTTAAAAAAATAAAAAAGGGGGAATTTGCCAGAAGCCGGTCTATCCTTGCTGCTTGACACAGTCCCTGCAGGGAAGAAACATCTGCACAGCATATGTTTCAAGGGACCTGGCGTATATGGCATACTGTTCTTAATATGTTTGCTCCCCTTCTTGGCGCTATGTGTTTTAACCAAGGTCACCTCTCTGAGAAAGGTTGTTTCCCCAGGTAGGGATTTTTCCCTGAAGTTAGTGCAGGGATAAAACCCCTTAACTAAGTGCCAGGCAGGTAGTTAATCACTTTAACTATGAACAATCACGCTTAAGCTACATAATCTTTACTCCCTGGAATGGAGATAAGAAACGCCCTAACCTTTGGAATAGAGATTGATAGGATTAAAATCAACTGGTATAAATACAGATGTAACAAGACTATAAGACACAGAACCAGCTGGAGATCCTGGCTGGAACCTGGATAGGCTGCTGATCAACTGAACACTGCCTCTGTGTCATTCCTTCTTTGCCGACTCCGTCCACACCTTTGGGAACCCCTGGACCTGCTGGGGCTGGACCCCAACAATTGGCGCCCACTCCCGCGGGGCGCATGCACAGAGGCCAGCCCCCAGCTATTTTCCTCTGTGGCAGCGGCGGCTAGAGGAAGGGCTTGGGAGCGCCAGTTCCGCCTGTGTGTTTGAGTGGACAAAATGGCGAAGATTGCCAAGACTCACAAAGATATTGAAGCACAGATTCGAGAAATTCAAGGCAAGAAGGCAGCTCTTGATGAAGCTCAAGGAGTGGGCCTTGATTCTACAGGTTATTATGACCAGGAATATATGGTGGAAGTGACAGCAGATTTACTGGGTATGTGACATCAATTGCTGCAAGTGAACTTGAAGATGATGACGATGACTACTCATCATCTACAAGTTTGCTTGGTCAGAAGAAGCCAAGATATCATGCCCCTGTGGCATTGCTTAATGATATACCTCAGTCAACGGAACAGTATGATCCGTTTGCTGAGCACCGACCTCCGAAGATTGCTGACCGGGAAGATGAATACAAAAAGCACAGGCGGACCATGATAATTTCCCCAGAGCGTCTTGATCCTTTTGCAGATGGAGGGAAGACCCCTGATCCTAAAATGAATGCTAGAACTTACATGGATGTAATGCGAGAGCAGCATTTGACTAAAGAAGAGAGAGAAATTAGGCAACAACTAGCAGAAAAAGCTAAAGCTGGAGAACTGAAAGTCATCAGTGGAGCAGCAGCATCCCAGCCTCCCTCAAAACGAAAACGCCGTTGGGATCAAACAGCTGATCAGATTCCTGGTGCCACTCCCCAAAAGCTGTCATGTTGGGATCAAGCAGAGACCCCTGGACATACCCCTTCCTTAAGATGGGATGAGACGCCAGGCCATGCAAAGGGAAGTGAGACTCCTGGAGCAACCCCAGGCTCAAAAATATGGGCTCCTACACCAAGTCACACACTAGCGGGAGCTGCTACTCCTGGACGCGGTGATACACCAGGCCATGCAACACCGGGCCATGGAGGTGCAACTTCCAGTGCTCGTAAAAACCGCTGGGATGAGACCCCCAAGACAGAAAGAGACACTCCTGGGCATGGAAGTGGATGGGCTGAGACGCCTCGAACAGATCGAGGTGGAGATTCAATTGGTGAAACACCCACTCCTGGAGCCAGTAAAAGGAAATCACGTTGGGATGAAACACCAGCCAGTCAGATGGGTGGAAGCACTCCTGTTCTGACCCCTGGGAGAACACCAATTGGCACACCAGCCATGAACATGGCTACCCCTACTCCAGGTCACATAATGAGTATGACTCCTGAACAGCTTCAGGCTTGGCGTTGGGAGAGAGAAATTGATGAGAGAAATCACCCACTTTCTGATGAAGAATTAGATGCTATGTTTTCAGAAGGATATAAGGTACTTCCTCCTCCAGCTGGTTATGTTCCTATTCGAACTCCAGCTCGAAAGCTCACAGCGACTCCAACACCTTTGGGTGGTATGACTGGTTTCCACATGCAAACTGAAGACAGAACTATGAAAAGTGTCAATGACCAACCATCTGGAAATCTTCCCTTTTTAAAACCTGATGATATTCAGTACTTTGATAAACTTTTGGTTGATGTTGATGAATCAACACTTAGTCCAGAAGAGCAAAAAGAGAGAAAAATAATGAAATTGCTTTTAAAAATTAAGAATGGTACACCTCCAATGAGAAAGGCTGCATTGCATCAGATTACTGATAAAGCTCGTGAATTTGGAGCTGGTCCTTTGTTTAATCAGATCCTTCCTCTACTGATGTCTCCTACACTTGAGGATCAAGAACGTCATTTGCTTGTTAAAGTTATTGATAGAATATTATACAAACTTGATGACTTAGTTCGACCATATATGCATAAGATCCTTGTGGTCATTGAACCATTGCTGATTGATGAAGATTACTATGCTAGAGTGGAAGGCCGAGAGATTATTTCTAATTTGGCAAAGGCTGCTGGTCTGGCTACTATGATCTCTACCATGAGACCCGATATAGATAATATGGATGAATATGTTCGTAACACAACAGCTAGAGCTTTTGCTGTTGTAGCTTCTGCCCTGGGCATTCCTTCACTATTGCCCTTCTTCAAAGCTGGGTGCAAAAGCAAGAAGTCCTGGCAAGCGAGACACACTGGTATTAAGATTGTACAGCAGATAGCTATTCTTATGGGCTGTGCCATCTTGCCACATCTGAGAAGTTTAGTTGAAATCATTGAACACGGTCTTGTGGATGAGCAGCAGAAAGTTCGGACCATTAGTGCGTTGGCCATTGCTGCCTTGGCTGAAGCAGCAACTCCTTATGGTATCGAATCTTTTGATTCTGTGTTGAAGCCTCTATGGAAGGGTATCCGCCAACACAGAGGAAAGGGTCTGGCTGCCTTCTTAAAGGCTATTGGGTATCCTATTCCTCTCATGGATTCAGAATATGCCAACTACTATACGAGAGAAGTGATGTCAATCCTTATTCGAGAATTCCAATCTCCTGATGAAGAAATGAAGAAAATTGTTCTGAAGGTGGTAAAGCAGTGCTATGGAACAGATGGTGTAGAAGCAAACTATATTAAAACAGAGATTCTTCCTCCCTTTTTTAAACATTTCTGGCAACACAGAATGGCTTTAGATAGAAGAAATTATCGACAGTTAGTTGATACTACTGTGGAGTTGGCTAACAAAGTAGGAGCAGCAGAAATTATATCCAGGATTGTGGATGATCTGAAAGATGAAGCTGAACAGTACAGAAAAATGGTGATGGAAACAATTGAGAAGATTATGGGCAACTTGGGAGATATTGATCACAAACTTGAAGAACAACTGATTGATAGCATTCTTTATGCTTTTCAAGAACAGACTATAGAGGACGCAGTAATGTTGAACGGATTTGGCACAGTGGTCAATGCACTTGGCAAACGGGTGAAACCTTACTTGCCTCAGATCTGTGGTACAGTTTTGTGGCGTTTAAATAACAAATCCGCAAAGTTAGGCAACAGGCAGCTGACTTGATCTCTCAAACTTCTGTTGTTATGAAGACTTGCCAAGAGGAAAAATTGATGGGGCACTTGGGTGTTGTTTTGTATGAGTATTTGGGTGAAGAGTACCCTGAAGTACTGGGCAGCATTCTTGGAGCACTGAAGGCCATTGTGAATGTAATAGGTATGCATAAGATGACTCCACCAATTAAAGATCTGCTGCCTAGACTCACTCCCATCTTAAAGAACAGGCATGAAAAAGTACAAGAGAACTGTATTGATCTTGTTGGGCGTATTGCTGACAGGGGAGCTGAATATGTGTCAGCAAGGGAGTGGATGAGGATTTGCTTTGAGCTTTTGGAGCTCTTAAAAGCTCACAAAAAAGCTATTCGTAGAGCCACAGTCAACACATTTGGTTATATTGCAAAGGCCATCGGCCCTCATGATGTGTTGGCTACACTTTTAAACAACCTCAAAGTTCAGGAAAGGCAGAACAGAGTGTACCACTGTAGCAATAGCTATTGTCGCTGAAACGTGTTCACCCTTCACAATGCTCCCTGCCTTAATGAACGAATACAGAGTTCCTGAACTCAATGTTCAAAATGGAGTGTTAAAGTCCCTTTCCTTCTTGTTCGAATATATCGGTGAAATGGGCAAGGACTACATTTGTGCTGTCACACCATTACTGGAAGATGCTTTAATGGATAGGGACCTTGTAC
Source organism: Myotis myotis (assembly GCF_014108235.1). Classification (NCBI taxonomy): domain Eukaryota; kingdom Metazoa; phylum Chordata; class Mammalia; order Chiroptera; family Vespertilionidae; genus Myotis; species Myotis myotis. Next base: position 200,910,443 of record NW_023416324.1, on the reverse strand, counting down.
ACAGACAGACAGCTAGTGCGGTGGTGCAACACATGTCACTGGGGGTTTATGGATTTGGTTGTGAAGATTTGCTGAATTGTTTGTTGAACTATGTATGGCCCAATGTGTTTGAGACATCTCCCCATGTAATTCAGGCAGTTATGGGAGCCCTGAAGGGCTTGAGAGTTGCTATTGGACCATGTAGAATGTTGCAGTATTGTTTACAGGGTTTGTTTCACCCAGCCCGGAAGGTCAGAGATGTGTATTGGAAAATTTACAACTCCATCTACATTGGTTCACAGGATGCTCTCATAGCACATTACCCAAGAATCTATAATGATGATAAGAACACCTATATTCGTGATGAACTTGACTATATCTTATAATTTTGTTGTTTATTTTGTGTTTAATGCACAGCTACTTCACACCTTATACTTGCTTCGACTTGGTGATGTACACTTTTAAACATTGCAGATGAGCATAAAACTGGTCCTAGAGGAAGAGCTAGAAATTCAGTAGCATGATTTTTAAATAACCTGTCTTTGATGTTGATGTTAAACAGTAAATGCCAGTAGTGACCAAGAACACAGGGACTACACACACTATACTGGAGGGATTTCATTTTTAATTCATCTTTATGAAGATTTGGAATTCATTCCTTGTGTTTAAAGGGAATGTTTGAGAAAACATTTGTGTACAAAAAAAAAAAAAAGAAGACACAGTGACAGGAAAATGGAGACCCTCCATGCTAATGCAAATATTCTCTGTTTCTATTAGATTGCTAGGCCCTGGCATTATCTCCAAGGGATGAAGAAAACACAGGTGCCACATGCACTCTTGCTAGTCCTTGATTTGTAGGCCTCCCCCAGTAAAGCCTATTATCTTAACTCAGACTGTGTGACACTGTGAAAGTCATTCCAAACAAGCCCTGATATATGACAAGTGGTAGAGACTATCATCCGAGTCAACTTGCACCATATGTACTATGTCTCCTATACTCAAGATGATCTAGAGCAGGGGTGGGCAACCCCTGGCACACGTACATGGCACGCGTGCCAAACATGGCACGCCAGTAACTTTTGCTGGCACGCGAAACCCTCTCTTATAATCTTCCATTTACAATTTTTTTCTTAATATCGACTTTTTTATTTTTCAGATAAATTCAGTGTAGGTGCATCTTAGATAAATAAATAATTTTACATAACAAGTTATCTTAAAGACCATAGACATGGATTGACGAGAGAGGGGAAGAGCAATTTCTATGCCTCTGCCTTAACTCTCCCTGTCTTCCTAGATCCGACCAGTGTTTTGGTTTCATCCACATATGCTTGTGAATCTTTGATCTCAGTGATGAATTTTGTTAAGTCTCTTAATAGGAGTAGCCTGACGGATGAAAGTAGTAGCTCGTGCATATCTCTGCAGGTCATGAAATATAAACCTGATGTAAAATCTCTGCCATCAGTGATGCAGCAGCAAAAGTCCCACTGATAATATCAAACAGAGTCATAAAGTTTTCTGTTGAACTATCAGCGTACATGTATACATTAAAAACTAAATGTATTTTTCATCATCATATACTGTGTTTTTGTCGCTCAAATGAATTTTATTATTTCTTCAAGGTTCTTCACATACGTACACACCTTAAGAGATATCAAGTAGGTGTAACATGTTCTCAAAAAATTAGGGTTGGCACGCAGAAGAATTTTGAGTCAGAGATTTTGCTGGTTTTGGCACGCACTCACAAAAAGGTTGCCCACCCCTGATCTAGAGTGATGGCACCATTCACCATTTATTTTAGGTCACTTAATGAACAAAAGGGAGAACATCCTATGGTCTTTAACAAACACCTTTCAAAATGCCCACCAGGCGAAAGTTTTCATAACATAGTGAGAGAAACAGAATCTCAAAAAGATTTTATGCTTCCCTAGCATTACCATCATAATAAGTTATAGGAGTCATAAGACTAGAAGATCCTCAGCCTAATTGTACTGTGCTTTCCTAGTGACAGTTTTAAAGGTGTGCGTTCCCAGAAGAAGCACAGTCATAGTGCAGATGACAGGAAGAACAGCGCCCAGTCATTGTTTGATGGGTCACTGACAAGGATTCTTAGTTCAACTTCATAAACCTGACAGTCAGTGGAAACTCCTCTAAAACTCTGGAATTAGGTTGATGCTCAAACTTATTTTGAGGTGCTATGAGCTTTCTTCTTTGTTTCTGTGTATTAATAGGCATTTTTGTGAGGCTATAGGGGAAACTGTGATTTCAGACAGGAAGGGAGAGGGAGAGAGAGATAGAAACATCAATGATGACAGAGAATCATTGATTGGCTGCCTCCCACATGCCCTGCACTGGGGATCGAGCCAGCAACCCAGGTATGTGCGCTGACCAAAGAATCGAACTGTGACCTCATGGTTCATAGGTCAACGCTCAACCACTGAGCCACGCTGGGGGGAGAAGGGGGGCAAAGTTGGGGTGTTTCTCTGCTTTTGCCTTGAGCACTGGTATGTTTACAAAAATTTGACCATTTTCCATATACTTTTCTAATCTCCGGGAAAAAAATAGTTATCAAATTTTCCAAAAGACAACTGACATCAATCTAATTTACTATTTTTAGTGGCTGCATATTATTTTCTCATATAATCTATAATAATAAAAGGATAATATGCTAATTAGACCAGATGTCTTCCAGACGTCATTCCAGACGTCCTTCCTGACAAAGCCAGGGCCGGAGGGAAGCCGGCCGGGGTCCCAGATGCCTGCCAGCAGTGGGAGGAGGGAAGCCCGGGTCCTGGGTGCCGGAGGGAAGCCAGTGCCAGCATCCCAGGTCCCGGGTGCTGGAGGGAAGCCGGTGCTGGCACCCGGGGGAAGGAAGGCCTACTTTTGCACAAATTTTCATGCATAGGGCCTCTAATATACAGTAATTTGTTTGACTTATCACCTGTTTAGGTAGTTTGCTTTTTTTCCAGTTTTGTCATTAAAGATCCTGTCAAAAAAAAATCCTAAAAATACACATGCCCTTAACTGCCATGATTTTACTTCTGTGAGCTAGATTCCCATAAGTGGGAGTACTCGTAACAGGGTTTACAAAATGACTTCTGAAATCATTCCATAACATCCTTCTGTCTTCTTTTGGACTTGGTTTAGTTCTGGCTTCAATTTTATAAACCTGTGTCAAAATGGTTTATTACCTTTCTTCAGAATCTCGGTATATCTGTCTGGGTTCTTGGTTGAAAACAAAAGAAACCAACTTAGGTAACAAACCAACAATATCCAAGCAGGAAGTACATCAGTCATTAACACAACTGGGAGAGTGCTGGAATAATAGAGTCTCAAAGCAAAGGGAGAATGTATCCAAGTCTCACAAGGGTATAGTTTTATAAGAAGACATATGATGTTATACAAGGACCACAGAGTTGGATATTCAGCACTGATGCCTTAAAAGTCTTTAACTGGAAATGAGTCTAGTTCCTCCCTAAAAATTCTAAGCCGAGGTAGAAAATCCCTTTATAGATGAGCCTCGAACAGAAGCCATCTCACTAGTTTCTAGGGGTCAGTCAGAGGACTCTATTTGCCCCCTACTGTTCCATAAAGTAAAAAGACTGGTGCCTCCTATCCCTTTTCTGATACTTTCCAAAGACATTAGAGTTCACAGCTTTTACTACCTAAGATCCACTTATAAACGCCTCTTCATATTTACCATTCCAAAACAAAAATTTTAGGTCCGTGATACCATTTTCTGGTACCGTCACAAAATTGCTCCCCTCCTCCCAAAGCCACATGAATTATTTCATCTAGTTTATAATTATTCTCCTATAGTTTTTCACTGTTTTATCCGGCCACTCGACAAACAGTGAGCCAAATTACAAATTTCACCACAACCAACTTCCTATAAATTATAACAGGAAAAAGAAAATAACAAGAGAAAACGAGCTCAACTGACTAAAAATATTAAAAACAGAATGAAGAAGAAATTAGTAGTATAGGCTGCAGTCTTCAATTCTGCAACTGGCCATGTTTTCTGTAATCAATATTTATGATTACCCTCCTCCACTCTGCACTCTATACTGGGTGGGGTGAAAGTAGGCTTACAGTTGTTCATATGGAAAATAATAAAATAATTAATACAAAATTAATACTCACTGTTAAGTCAGAGAGAGCCCAGGATCGGATACAGGCAGACATGTGACGAGATAATGGACTCCCCCTGGCATTTCTAACAGATCAGCGTGCCAGACACAGACACTGGCTTCTCCAGGACCCCCACACAGATACTGACTCCTTCGTGAACACCTTGCTGAACCCCTGCAGCTGTAACTTCCTCAGCTGAATACCTCAGCTCATGTCCCCGCCCCTCACCCAACCGCAGTATAAAAAAGCGCCCCCCTTCCTGTTGGTGTGAATCCACATGCCCTGTCTTTGGGGATACATGGGTCTCCCGGGGACACAGAATAACCTTTCCTTCCTTCCTTCCTTTTCTGATCAACTCTCTTTATTTCCTTCGCCGCCTCCTGAGCCACCTAACCTAACACTCACTACTGTAAATCTACTTTTGCCACACCCTGAATTCTCTTTGCCTTAAAACAGTACCCCTGCTATTTAAGCTTCTTTGTTGAGTGAAATAGCTCAAACTTTTATTTCTAAGGAGTAAGAACCTTTATTGGTTATCTTTGCTATGGGGTAACAACTCCCAAATCTCAGAAGTGTACAAGAACAACCATTTATTTCTTTGTAAGGTTACACATAAGTGGGAAGACAGCTGTGGGTGGACTCTGAACTGCCCATCTGCTCTATCTCTTCTTATTGATGGATCCAGGGTGAAGGAGCAATCATCCACCCCTTTCTGGTCCATTTCTTTTCTCTCTCCCCAATCCACCAGCACTGCCCTCTCTAGCTCCAATTAGGCTTTCACCCTCATCTCTCAAATGAAACAGGTTTTATTAAGCAGGTGCAGAGTTAGGTTGAGGTAAATGAGGCCCTTGTGTTGAGTACAAAATTTAAGGGGCCCCCAAAACTCATCAATTAAGATAAATAATTTTCACGGGATTAAGAAGTACAAATTGCCTGTTATCAAAACAGTCACAGAAACGTGAAGCACAGCATAGAGAATACAGTCAATAGTATTTAATAATTATGTATGGTGTCAGATAGGTATTAGACTTACCAGGGCGGTCACTTTATAAAGTACATAAATGTTGCACTCTTAAAACTAATATAATATTATATGTCAACTATAATTGAGAAATAATTTTTTTAAATCAAAATTAATGCAAAAAGTCACAATGAACTTATCAAAGACTTAAACACAGACAGATTCAATATTACCTTTTGCCTCAGCACTATTACCGATTCTATCATTATTTAAACTTTTGATATTGTGTTCAATGTGGATTTTTGCATTTTTATTTTTTAATATCACATTAAGATATCATTTAATTGAATTAAAATACTGAGATTTTTGGCACCCAAGACAAGTCTTAGTTAGCCCTGGCCCTGTTATTAAGATCACCAATGTTATCCATATTGCTAAACCCAATGACTCAATTCTCAGGCTTCATCCTACTTGACCTGTGAGCAGCAGTTAATATGGATGATCTCATCTTCCTTAGACATATTATACAAGTAGACATGAGAACACAACCTTCTCAGATCTCCTGGTTCACGAGAACTCCTTCTGAGAGTTCTTTGCTCAGTCCCTCACATAGAAGCCTTCTCTTAACATTGGAGGGTCAGTATTTTTGTTCTGAGATCTCTTCACTATTTCCACTCACTCCCTAGGTTATCTAATTGAGTTCCATGGCTTTAAAAAATGCTTTCAATAGAAAAATTCAAATGTACATACTGCCTTAGTCCATTCAGGCTGCTACAATCAAATGCCACATATCAGGGTGACTTATAAACAACAACAAAATTACTTCTCATAGTTCTGGAGGCTGGGAAGTCCAAGATCAGGATGCCAGCGTGGTAGAGTCCTTGTGAAAGCCTCTGCAAGGTTGCAGATTGCTGACTTCTTGTTGTGTTCTCACATGGTGGGAAGGGAAAGGGAGCTCTCTGGGGTCTCTGTTATAAGAGCAATAATCCCATTCACGTGGGATCTACCCTCCTGACTTGGGCATCTCCCAAAGGCCCCACCTCATTTCAACATATGAACTGGGAGGGGGGGATACATACATTCAGGCCTCAGCACTATGAAGTCCAGACTCACAAATCCAACTGCCTCTTGACCATCGTCTCCTTCCACCGCCTGTTTGCTCTTAGGTTCATCCCCTGCCTTCCTGTTTCCTTCCATTCTGACTTCCAGATCACTTCAGCCAGTGGATGGCACTGGAAGAAGATTGGAGGGCAGAAGTAAAGGAAATGATGGATTCTTTCTACCCCCTCTCTGTGTCCTGTGGGGTCTCAAGCAGCGAGTGCTTCTCCTCCATTGTTTCTGCCCCCGCCAGACTGCCCTGGCATCCACTGGAAACTCTCACCTGGGCTCTCTATCTGTGATGGCTCCAACTTTTTTTTTTGACTCTGGAAATGCTACCTCTTTTAGTTCCTGCAGCCCAACTTTTTTTTTTTTTTGACTCTGGAAATGCTACCTCTTTTAGCAGCCATTTCCTGTGGTGGCTAATCTCAGGTCAAAATCCCTGATTGTTTCCTTATACAGCAAAGTCAAGCCATCAACCAAATTGTCTGGCTTTACTCTCGCAATATATCCAGAATGTGATTATCTAAGTTGACACCTGAAATATGGTCAGAAATGTGTCAGATGCTGTGCCTGCCCCAGCCAGCTGTGTCTTATCATTGCAATTTTAGTCTCCTGCCAGTGTCTACTTTTCCACTTAGTGTACTCATTACACATAAACCAGAATAGTTCTTTAAAAATATAATTCAGATCACATCACACTTCTACACAAAAGTATCCATCTGTTTCCCAACTCACTCTACCATAAGATGGCCTACAATACCCTATATGATCTGCTGCCTCTATCCTTGTCCCCACATCGCTCACAGTGTATCAGCTACTCTGACCACCTTGAAGTGCAGGTCACTGTTTTTTATAGTCTTGGCATTTCCTCTTCCTTATACTTGAAACTCTCCTTCCAGATATGTTCAGGATGTGTCCCCTCTCTCCCATCAGGCCTCTATTGGTATATCACTCTATCAGCTCAAACTAGCCTCCAATATGAAATTACATTTCACCACCCCCGACCTCCCCTTTTTCCCTTGACTCTATTTTATTTTTCTGCATAGGAGTCATCAGAATTTTATATGCCATGCATTTACAGGCTTCTTTGTCTGTTATCAGTCTTCCCCCTCATAAGCATGGGAACTTTTTTCTCTTTTGTTCCCTGCTACATTTTCCACTGAGGTTACTGACACAAAATTGACAGCCACTTGATAGCCATTATAAATAAATGAATGAATGGCATGCCCATGGCATACCATCACATTTAAGGTAATTGCTTTCTAGGTATCTGTATATATATAAAAGCCAAAGCGACCTTTACGACTGAACAACCAGAACGACCGGAACAACTGGTTGACCAGTCGCTATGATGCGCACTGACCACCAGGGGGCAGACACTCAATGCAGGAGCTGCCCCCTGGTGGTCAGTGCACTCCCACAGTCAACCTCCTGCAGCCTCTCTCCCTGGCTGGCTGCCACCCTGGCCCCAATGGGGGGGCGGGGGAGAGGCGGCCCCCTGATAGGCCCCAATCGCAGGCCAGGCCAAGGGACCCCACCTGTGCATGAATTCATGCACCAGGCCTCTAGTATCAGCATAATATAATCAAGGTAGTGAAACTATGTGTTTATGGACTCCTGGGTCAAGTTTTGAAGATGCAATGCTAGCTTTTAAAAGTCCTGATATGTAAAAAAAAAAAAAAAAAAAAAAAAAAAAAAAAAAAAAAAAGTCCTGATATGTTCTGTTCAGTAGAATAAAAAGAATAAGAAAAAATAATTTTTCAGGTAAATAATTGCATACCAGGTGTCAGGGTATGTTGATTTGCTCCAGTAAGGAGATCACATTGGAAACAGCAGCTGCAATTGAAATAACCACCTGTCATTTTCCAGAATTCATCTATCTTCAGCACCAGCCATATTGGAAAGATAAATGAGAATGGGGTAGGAGTCAACTGGCCACATCTTTCAAGTATTTGTTTGTGGCACTAATCCCTGCTGTTCTTTAGTGATGCAGTACTGCTTGGGTCTAAATTCTATTTATCAGCTGATTCTCCATAAGCCCCTACTCTGACTGGCAGTCAGCAGTAGCACTATGAATCCTAGAAATTAATATCTACTCAGTGGCAGTATCAACTAATCATAACAATGGCACAGTTGTGATGGCAACTGAAAACAGGATAATTTAGAGAATCTCAGCCTGAAGATTTACACTATGGGTTTGTTCTACCTCAAAAGTACTTTAAATTCTCTTCAGTCATTGATACTGGGCCATTGGGTTGATTCACTTGACAATAAAGAAGAGGGCTCTAGATTCTCTTATAATGTACTCCAACGGCCCTCAGTTCAGATCAAGCAGGATCTTTGTAGATTGGCCCACTATTGTAACCTCCCTACCTAATATGGGATGTAGGTAAGCCATTCCTTTTTTTAATTTTTTTATTGATTTCAGAAAAGAAGATAGAGGAAGAGAGAAATAGAAAAATCTATGATGAGAGTGGATCATCGATTGGCTGCCTCCTGCATGCCCCCCAAGAGCGGATCGAGCCCACAAACCGGGCCTGTGCCCTGACCTGGAATCTAACTGTGACCTCTTGGTTCATAGGTTGATGCTCAACCACTGAGCCATGCCGGCTGGGCAGGTAAGCCATTCTTATGCAAACTCTGTTGCTCAAGTTGCCAGTGATGGGAAAGGGCAGCTCTGCAGCCTCTGCTTCCCTAGAACCCAACCATCCCTACTGCAGATGAGGAAACAGTTTCACTCGCAGCATCTCATGGTGTGCCCAACTGACAGACCACCTCTAAAGTCCCTTTCCAGGATAATGTAATTTTTCTTGCAAATTTATTTTTCAAAGTCTTGGCAAATAAAGTATATCCTGAGCCCCATTGGGTCATATTAAATAAATTCACCCCATTGCTTCAGTCTCCTGAAGTCTTTGAACTATTTCTTCTCCGTAGTTACCAAGAAATTGTTAGCATCTCTCTCTCATTAATATGGGCCAGCATTAAGTAGAGGTTTTAATCAGCGAATCAAACCATTTTACCAAGCTCTACAGTAGAAATAAGAAAAGTTGTCTTAGTAAGGACTCTTCCACAGATTAAGGACTTAAGGCATCTTCAAGCAAAAAGAGAAAAACTCAGAACGGGATGTGGCTTGCATTGGTTGCATAAAAGGTTCAGTGGAGTTGACTATTTAAGCCTTTTCATGTGCTTCACATCCTCCTAGTTCAGGGGTGGGCAAACTTTTTGACTCGAGGGCCACAATGGGTTCTTAAACTGGACCGGAGGGCCGGAACAAAAGCATGGATGGAGTGTTTGTGTGAACCAATATAAATTCAAAATAAACATCATTACATAAAAGGGTACGGTCTTTTTTTTTTTTAGTTTTATTCATTTCAAACGGGCCGGATCCGGCCCGCGGGCCGTAGTTTGCCCACAGCTGTACCTAGCTATTAGCCAATTCTCAGTTTCCAGACTTCTGAATGAGAGACATCATGGACCAAAACTCCAAGTCATATACTACTACCTTAGCAACTAATTGGATCAAACTAAACATTTGGCTCTTGACTAGCTCTTGACCCTATGGCTACAAAAGGTTACTGAAACTTTGGCAAGGTCATATAACATCCCTTCTTGAGCTGCAAATCTAGGCACTCAAACCTGTCATTCTTCTCTAACCTGTCCAGTACTTATTTGCAGAAGTCCTATCACTTCCCACTCCTTGAACTCTTCATACCTCCCCTAGTCTTCCAAAACAGCAGACATTGTATTTCCCAACATTTGGACTTCAAAGGGTATTTTATTTAGTAGTGAAACAGTTATTTAAAGCTTAATCCTGCATGCCCCCCACAGGGGATTGAGCCCACAACCCAGGCCTGTGCTCTGACCTGGAATCTAACTGTGACCTCCTGGTTCATAGGTTGATGCTCAACCACTGAGCCATGCCAGCTGGGCAGGTAAGCCATTTAATCAAATAACTGTTTTACTACTACATATAATAAATATCCAGATTCCTTCTCCATAATCTTAAGATTTCCCTGCCTTCACTCCCTACTATGTCATAGTCCACCTGTTTCCACCCCTGGTAACAATTTCTCTATTTTTGGTTGCAAACAACAGAAACCTACTCTGGTTTGCTTAAGCAGGACGGGGTTTTCTGAAAGATCACTGTATTAGTTATTTATTGCTGTACACTAGGTTATCCAAAACTTAGAAATTAAAAACAGCAGGCAATGTTATCTCACAGTTTCTGTGGGTCAGGACACCAGCTTGATTTGGCTGGGTGGTGCTGGCTGGGGGTCTCTCAGGGGCTCTCACCAGGTCCGCACAGGGCTGCAGACATTCTATAGCTTGACAAGAAGAGGGTCTGCTTTCCTGCTCATTCACATGAGTGTTGACAAACCTCAGGTCCTTATCCTTGTCTACTATATACAAAGTTTCCAGAATTGTTGTCTTTTTTCATATACTAGTAAGCAATGGTTATTATAATTAAAATTCCCAAAAATGTGTGTGTAAATTCACAACTCTCTACCTTCAGTGGCACTCATTTCATTCTTCAGTTTAAAAAGTGTAAAATAAACAAAAATAACTTATTCTGCCTTCCTAGCAGATTCAAACAAGGTGAGGCATGTGGCCAAACAAAGTATTTGGCTATCCAGATAGTGTGAATGTAAGACCATAATTTAAGGTAGGAATTCCTACAATCCCCATCTCCAATAACTCTGTTGAACACATGTCTAAAAGTTAAACCAATTTGTGAGTTATTATCGCTCTTTTTACTTAATGCTGAGATCCCCATAAATACATCTGTATCTTTAGGAGAGATGGTATTGGTTCACTTATACCCAAGTGAAAGTGATTTCTCACCTCATTTCCTTTGCTGAGGAAGAAATTAAACAGGCCATAAGAATAATAAAGAAATTAAGAAAAGCGACAAAGAGAAGAAGGCATATGGAGGATATAACATGTTTGGCCCACTTCATAAGTTTTCATGTCCAGTTCTAAATCAGACCAGGCCCAGGAAATAAAAAGCAGTAGAGAATTTATATAAAATCTCCTTTCTTTTTATCATCAAAAATAAACATGTCACCTATTTATCTTAGATGATAAAATATATATTTCTGCCACGTGAGCTGGGCTAAGTTTCTTAGAAATAATTTATTCAATAATATTCAACAAATATTTATTGGGCATATATTATAAGGTGGTAACTGTCTAGGCATTGAGGATAGTTAACAATACAAACCTCATTCTTGAGATAATAAAGCTTATATGAAAAGAAGAGATCAGAAACAGTTTATACAGATGATAGATAGATAGATGATAGATAGATAGATAGATAGATAGATAGATAGATAGATAGATAGATATAAATGATAGGAGTGCTAAAAGGGAAAAGGAGTGCTATGAGAGAAAATAACAAGGAGCGGTAGCTAATTTACTTGAAGTGTCCAAAAAATTTCCTACAGACAGATGACATTTAAGTTGATACCTAAAGTATGGCATTTCCCCCCTTTTTTGGTATTTTTATTGATATGGATTAGAGAAACTGAAATGACTTTGGAATCCCAGAAAGCTATAAGAAAGAACATGGCAGTGGTTTTTTTCTTTTATTTTTTGGAGGCAGGTGAGGAGGAGGAGGCAGCACTGCAGGTGGGAGCTGGTGCCAGCCCCAGGCCACGGGAAAAGCAGTGGTTGATATTAAAAGGCATCACATTTTGCTTGAGTGTTTGCTTCCAAACACTCATTTTAAGATGAAACTCTCATTACCTAAGTTAAATCTAAAACCTAGGAGCACCCTCAAACTTTAGGTAATTCACGTGTGATTCCTCTATGTAATGATAGACAACAATTATCATCATGATTAAAATACTTTGCACTTTGCTTTCTTTCCATGATTCCCAAATCTACAATTATAAGAGAATTATTTAGATTTTTACCAATTTCATTGAATAATTGTTATAAGAAAGCTAAATGAAGAGGTATGTTATTTCTGGAAAAGAATGTTTAAAGGTATTACTTGCTTCGCTCTTGAATCTCCTTTGTTGAAAAAAATTGTGACATGCTTTCTAATTTCATGTACTTCAAACATTGTAATTTTGAAGTTTTTTTTTTTTTTTAAAAGTAATGATTGTGTTTAACCTTTTTGTAGGCTCTTGAAATTAGCAAACTGAGTCTTTCACACACCTTGTACATGGTTAGCACTAAACACATGCTTATTTACAGGCATCAAGTACATGTTTCAGGGTTGGCTCTGGGTGGTGGGCACACAGTGCAATACACAGACCTTGTAACATAGAAACCCACACCTGAAACCTATATGATCATCTCAACCAATGTCAGCCAAAAAAATTAATTTAATAAGGGGGAAAAGGAATCAAGTAGATTCCATTTATATAAAACATCCTTTGATTCCTTTTAATCAATCTCTCACACACACACACACACACACACACACACACAAGAAACCATTTTGGTGTGTGAAGAAAGCAAAGGAGTACATTTTCTGAATATTAATGCATGCGATAGAGGGAAGAGTCCCATTTGTGACAACTCTGCCATAAAGTGGAGCCGTAATCTCGCCATGCATCTGCTCCATCTGCCATCAATTAGTTTAATGGCAACAGGCTAACAGTGCAGGAGTGATTAACAGGAAAGATTAAATTCACTTCGGTTTTAATTACAAATCTTTGCCCTTAAAGTTTTATTGGCTTTAAAGAACCCCTACTGTTCCCCATTTCTCTATAGTTAATGTGCATTGTATTCTTTCACTTTTAAATTATTAATGAATTTTATTTGGTACTTATTTCTAATTACAGAATTTACCCACAAATGTTACTGATATATGCTCATATGCCAAAATCAGCATAACTAAGACTATTCAAATCTTACTAATTCAAGTACAAATGATCTTTAGTAGCAAATGTGGCATCTGTTATATACAGAGAACACGAAGGTTTACATATTTGTCACTCAACTTGTTTCATTCATTGACTGATTCATTTGTTTATTCATTCAGCAAATATTATTTTTGTGCCTGTTAAGTCTCAGGCACTGATACAGGTGTTTAAGATACACAAGTGAACAAAAGATACAAAAATCCCTAACCTCACAGAACAATATTGTAGCAAGCATGTCCAACTGGCGGCAGGGGGGCCGCATGACTGGTTTATTTAAACGAGGCATGCGGCCGCCGACCACGAGTTTGACATGCTTGCTGTAGTGGCTAGAAATCAACCAATTTTAGTGAGCTTAATTATGTCCACCAAATTCAAATGTTGAAGTTCCAATCTCTAGTACCTCAAGATGTAACCATATTTGGAGATAAGGTCTTAAAGAGGTAATAAAGTTAAAATGAGGTCTTTAGGGTGGGCCTAATCCAATATGATTGGTATTCTTCTAAGAGGAAATTTGGACACAGGCATGCACGCATGGAGGAAAGACCATGTGAAGACTAAGGGAGAGAAGACAGCCATCTACAGATAAGGAGTGAGGCCTCAGAATGCCATCAACCCTGTCAATACCTTCATCAGACTTCAGCCTCTAGAACTGTGAAACAATAAAGTTCTGTTGTTTAAGTCTGTGGTATTTTGTTATGGCAGCCCTAATAAACAACACAAAAAATCATAAAGAAGTAAATTATATCATATTTTAGAAAGTTCTTGTGCTATAAAAAACAGCAATAAAAGAGAACTCTGAAGTAAGGGGACATTCATTTGGTCCCATCTCAGAGAAAATCATCAGAAAGTGTGGATACTCACCAACCCTATAAACATAAAACCACAACTGTTGGTGAGGAAAAAGAAAAAATGTGGTGTGTTTTTTTATAAGACTCTACCAACTATTTTCTTCTATCATTCTTCCCTTGTTAATAGCCATAAGCAAAGCACCATCATTTATGAGTATGTTTCACAGCATTAAGTTTTCCTAATGTGTTTAAAATGTCAAGGTTCAGGTGGCCAAGAACCAGTACTGAATCAGACTGCCTGATATTTTAACATCTTATTTGATAAACGTTTTTAGAAGACACAGAAATGTCTACTTTTATAAATCTTAGGTTTTTCATCATGCTTGCAGTCTAAAACTCACTATTTCTGAACATGATATGGCAGAAATTGTGTACAACACAGCTATTTTGAAAATAGTGAGAAGTTTTTTTCCCTTTAAGAGTAGAAGCAGGAACTTTCTTGTGGGTAGTCTTTTTGGCTCTGGGAAATATGGTGTACAGCAAGTATAGGAGACAAGATATATTCACTGTTCTTGAGGTTGGTCCAGACATTAGCGAAGTAATGCAAATGCATGTAGTTCAGCCTTGTGAAATATTCTATTTAATAATGTCAAATTCCCTGGCGGGTGAGTGATGGGCAGTGAAGGTCTGTCTCTGAAGAAAGCAGACAATTCCATCACCCTCCCTGGGTGAGCCAAGTGAAGTCTCATGACATTACTGCAGCTCTGTGTGGACTTTTCCAGGAGTCTGATTTTCAGTATAATAGGACTCCCAAAGATTGGCAAAATGTTTCATGATATCATCAAAGAATGAGGTAAGGAATGATTCAGTGAATTTGGCCTCTACCTACTCCCCTTCTCCCTCATCATGTGGAGACCTAGCCTGCCAGGTCCAGAAAAAAGCCATCCTTAGACTTGCTATCTTCCAAAATGCCTCTTTTCTGTTAGGCAAGGGAACCAAGGACCAAATGTCCTCCCTTGAGGACAACCTCAGATTTGTCCACAAATCAAGCAGAAATTTCATTTCGTTTCATTTTTGTCTTCTTACTTGTAGAGTCCTAAATAAACCAGTTGAGAAACTGTCTTTCATCTGCACTTCTAAGTCTTAAAGACTTTATCAAAACTCATGAGTTGTGTCTGGTACCCTATTTTTTCTCTTTCATCATGATGCCCACAGTTTGATCTAACAGAGTATAAAATTCAGAATCAAAGGAAGACAAGATAGTAGTTATTCCTAGGCAAAGAAATAAGGCTATGTCCTTATTATCATGCTGAGAAAGATTTCCAAACTACATTGTAAGCATTTAGGTTTTGAATTTCTGTATTGGCAACTACGTTAATTGGGGGGAAAAGAGAAGATAGTTTAGGTGGAAATACAACAAAAAGCAGTCACATTAGAATCTCTAGCCAACAACCTCAGCACAGTGAAAAAATACATATTAAAGACTGTAGAGCAGCCAAAGTTATTCACGTGGGGGGAGGGAGGCCAGACTGTCTGCCTTCTCTTTTACCATAGCTAATCACTACGTTTTCATGCTTTGAAAAGCAGATATTCTGTGCCTCTTCAACTCCTTTCCAAGGCATGTTTATATTGCACAGCAATTCTTTCCAGGAAAGCCATTTGTATACTTTTATTGATCCTCACAGCCTCTGCATGAGAAAGAGGGATGGAATATAAAAAGCATTTACAGTTTTTGAATTAAAAATATTAAAGTCCCATAAGGGGTAAAGAGTAATTCCTGCTTTGAACCCTAGATCCTCTGACTCCCCTCCCAATGTCACTCATTAAGGGAGACAATAAGCAAGAGTGTAGCTTCCAAAGATGATCCAGGGGACAAGGCCAGCAGTATGAGATGCTCTACCTGCCCCCGCCAGCTGTGTCTTTATGGACAAGAGTGGAACCAGATGCACAGCCAAGAACTCCACATATTTGCACACTTGGTTCCCCTTCATTCCTGATTGGCTGCATGGATCCACACACTGGCATCCTTTCTGTTACCCTAGCTCCGCGCTGTTCCTGAGCCACCCTTTTCCCACCCTTGCCTCCTGCCATCTCGCAGGGTGGCCTCATCCTGTTTAAGTCCCAGTTGGAACTGGCTCCCGTAAATAACATCCCTCCCAATCTAGTGCATACCACAACCAACTGGCCACCCAGTTGTTCACAGAGGCTTAGCCTCCACACCACCTCCCCTTGAGAGCAACTCCAGCTGCGCAATCTCTTTGTAGTGAGCCAGCCCCACCGGCTTGTCCTCAGCTGGTCCCAACCAGTTGCTGCAGCTAAGCAGTCAGGCCCACCTGTATCCTGACACAGGCCAAACCCAAGAATTCTAGCGAAGTGGGGAGGTTATGTCTCCTTTAAGTGTTCCTAGCCACTCCCGGACTGGCCATGGCCCATTCTTGCTCTCAGAAAGCTGTCAAATAATTCCTATTAAATCTTCAGTTAAGCATTTAAGCAGTAACCTGAATATATGCCTTCCTCCCTCCTTCCCCAATCCTTCCCAGGCTTAATCTCTATGGGAGAATAGAGAAAATATCAGACTTTATGTTGTTTTACACCAGCGGTCGGCAAACTGCGGCTCTGACAAGGGGCAGATAGATAGTAATCCATTAGAAGGATTAATCTAGAGTATCACTTAGTGAGAAAATTGGAGGCTACCGCAGTAACCCAAGCACGAAAGAAGGGTGTGACACAGAGACTGACAATAGAAATTGAAAGAGGAGAATGATGTGCTAAAGGGAAAATATCTGCGATGACAAATGAGAGCGAGGGAGCAGCAGTCACAATGTCACTTAGGTTTGGTGTCTGTGAGGACGATAATGCCACTGGCTGAATGCCCGAACATGCACACCGTCAGAGCCCAAATGACCAGCCACCAATCTTTCTTAGTCCTGTCAGTATCCACTAAGTCTTCCCCATGTCAAAACAGAAGAGGCGCAACATGGATTCACTTCACCTGGAGAGTTAAATGCACTTGTCAGATTAAAAGACATCACTTTCCTTCAACTTAAAAACAGAATATTAAAGATGCACCAAGAATGATGTCCAACACGGAGAAGGCACTCGATATATGTTCAGTGGACCAAATCCATCTGCAGTGGACTTGCCCTGTAGAACAATCTTGCAAAATAGAATGCTCTGCGGTACACCACATCTGTGGAATCCCCCACATCTCCCGTGGCAGGCCTGCTTTAAGGAAATGTCATTGTGTTTTGCTACCATCACCAGTTTGAGAGGAAGAACAACAATCAATCTTCCCATTACCTGAGCTTTAAAACTTTCTGATACTCACTAAGAGAGTAGATGATTTATAGACAGCAACACTGTGGAGCTAAGGACTCAACTTCAGCTCCAGGGCACAAACACAGCAGGTTCCTTTAAAAATCAAAAGACTGCCTTTCGGCAAGAGCTGTAGCTGGCTTGAACTATTTGGGACGAATTTTCCTCTCTTTATTAGCGAGAGAGGGAAATTTTCAGTGAGAGAAAAGAATAGCTATGCCGACTTATATTTTTATATTCTTCTCCCTAAAATGCAATGGAAGAAAATATCCCTTCCCATCACCTGAATCTTCAAAACCCAAGTTCCACCCTAGCTGGTTTGGCTCAGTGGATCAAGCATCGGCCTGTGGACTGAAAGTTCCCAGGTTCATGCCTGGGTTGTGGGCTTGATCCCCAGTATGAGGCATGCAGGAGGCAGCTGATCAATGATTCTCTCTCATCATTGATGTTTCTATCTCTCTCCCTCTCCCTTCCTCTCCAAAATGAATAAAAATATATTTTTAAAAAAGAAAGAAAACCAAACTCGTTTTGACTTAAAATACCCATTTGTCCTTATTTTCCTGGCCTTGATGTCTCTTCAGACCACAGCGCTGATTACAATCAACTAGTCACCTTAACTTATTCCTAACAACAACAAAAAAGGGGGGGAGTAGCAATGTTACATTTTTTTCCTCAGCCAACTTACCTCTACAACTTCTGATAATTGCCACCTCTTTAATATTAATATGATTATTAACTATTTAGATTAAAATACATGACATCATTTTTCTCCCCATTTACTTATCCTCACTATCACACACTTGCCCTAAGACATAGTAAATATGGGAGTTTGTAGCATTACATACAATATACATAAATAAATCAGGGAAATGCCTTTAAATATTTTGCCTTATTAAAAATCTTACTAACTTCAAAAAGGCCCTTTTTAAAAACATTTGGATAAATGCTCAGAAGTCAATGTTGTTCTGAGAACATCAGAAAACGGTACTTGTTAATATTTTTACTTACGCTGTCAAAGAAGAACCTTACTTCCGAAAAACTAGACTACGTCGTTACGTTTTTCATTTCGCCTTGTTTAAATGAACAGAGCTGGCAAAATTTGATGGATCTTTAAAAAAAAAATTGATGGATCTTTCATAATGCCAGTGCTAACAAGTGGAAGTGGAAGCATTGGAACATCTCAAAAATTTCAGGCTTCCCTTAAAAAGCAAGTGTGTGTTTACATATTTTGTTTCTATTGCCCTCAAATAGCTGAAATATGAATGCTGCCCTCTTTTCCAGTTATAACCCACGAATGATACACATTATTTAAAAATCTTACCTGTGGGGAAAGAGACAGAATGAGCAAATTATATTTGTGGGAATGTGAACTCCTGATAAATAAAAACAGATTTTAAAAAGAGGATGTAGAAGGCTGGGGTTTTGAGACAGGATCAGTGGGACCACTATGAAGAGTTTAAATATGGGACACAGATGAAGAAACTAGTTAAGTCTCGGTGATAATCTGTCACGAGCTCTGGCTGCAGGTTGGCTGCGGGTCTTCACCAGATGAAACTTATCCAGTTACTTGAGGGAATAGCTGACCCACCAGGCAACTTCCCTGAGTTGAACCACTTTTCTTTTTAATGATTCTAACTGTGGACAGTCCAAGTCGGCCACATGAGAATGAGAACATGGCAGTGATTTCAAAATAGTGTCGATCATGTCTGTTATCTGGCTGGACTTATTGGTCCTGTGTCCGTTCCTTCAGCCTAACTTATTGTAACTCAGATGGTGTTCTCTTGAAAGGTAAACCAGCCAACAATTCCAATGTATTGTAAGTTTCAGTTAGGTTGTATGGCATTAAGAGTAGATTTGGAGTTTTAAGTTATAAATTATTTTCCATATTCTCCTCTGTGTATGCTTTATTACATAACTGAATTATATATAACATTTGCTAAATGTGATTTCTGTATTTTACATTTTATAGTCCTATTAATTGTGCTCCCTAGGCATATAGTAATCATTCCTCAACTCCTAGGTTTATACAGTGGGGCCTTGGCTTACGAGTGTCCCTACTAATGAGTTTTTCGAGATATGAGCCATCTCTCGGCTGATTTTTTGCTTTGAGTTGCGAGCTAAAATTCGGGTTACCGGCCAGCTTCAGATACCCCACCGCTAGTTGGCGCAGCGAACGTCACAGTGAACGCCACAACATCAGCCCAGCAAATTGATTTGTCAAATTGATTTGACATACGAGTAATTTGAGTTACGAGCTCCATCATGGAACGAATTAAACTCATAAGTCAAGGCCCCACTGTACTTCCAGGGATAAAAAGTTTATTTCTGTGTTTAATTTTAGTTTCTTTTAAAAATGAAATATCTGTTGAGCACAAGTTCAAAATGAAGGAGACTAGAGAAAAAATTATCACACATAGAGTACCATCCCCACATTTTAAAAAAATACATTTTTATTGATTTCAGAGAGGAAGGGAGAGGGAGAGAGAGAAAAAAAATCAATGATGAGAGAGCATCATCGATCGGCTGCGTCTGCACGCACCACACTGGGGATCGAGCCTGCAATCCGGGCATTCCCAACCAGGAATGGAACCGTGACCTCCTGGTTCATAGGTTGACTCTTAACCACTGAGCCATGCCAGCTGGGCAATCCCCACATTTTTAAATATATAGTTTAAAATGCACACTGGTACATGAATAAATGACCAGTGGACCTAAACTATTTTACTGAATAGAACTATATTCATGAACAGAGTTTGGATTAAATTGTCTACGATGAAGAAAATATGACAAGGCAATGCTTCAGTATAGCTAAAATTAGAAAATCAATGTGCCAAATAGTGGGCTGATATTTTTTCACTTTTACTCAGCACAGAATTCTATGCAGCGAATATGTCTGAAACCTAATATTGTCTTAAAGTGTCTGAAACTCAATATTGTTTTAAAGTGAGTTTGTTTCTTTCAAAAACATCAGTCATCAGAGTGTATTTCTGGGACATTTCATCTACTTCAATGAACCTTTCCACAGGGTAACCAGATGAGGCTAATTTTGAGCCATTTATCTAGAACCAATATGCCAACAGAGTAATATAAAATATGATTGGCCATCCCTATCATCATAGAAATTGGAACAATTTACACAGGGGAAATTATAAGTCTTCAATAGTAAATGTTTCCCAACCTAACATATAATACCCCTAGCAAGCATTTTCCCCTGAAACAATTCTCCCTATGACTGGTGTGTGTGTGTGTGGCGGGGGGGGGGGGGGGGGGGGGGGGGGTGTTAAATTTTCTTCCAAACAAATGCAACTTACTTAATATTACAGCACATAATAAGAGATTTGTGCATGAATTTAACCTATAAAACTCAAGAAAATATACTATTCTCTCACGGATCATGATCAGTTTTCAATGTTCCAAACTCCACATTAGGATTTTGTCTGAACTAATATTGATCCAAAGTATGTTTAATGACATAATTTCTATGTGGAAAATATAGAAACCCTACAGATTTAAAAACTCTCAAGTTCTATGTTTGATGCCATCATATGTTTCTATACATTGAAAAACCTTCCAGGAAGTTTCTTTGCCAGTGTAACCTCTGCTTCGTGGTTCATTTATTTGCTGTATCTTAGTCTCAAGAGAACAAATAGCAGTTCAATTTAAGAAGCTCCCAGTCCTCTTGGCAACAGTAGAACTAGCCTTAGGCAACTCAGACAATATATGCAATCAATAAATGCCTATGTTTCTTCACATCAATATTTCTAAAACATTCATCACAATGCATGCACCTAATCAAAAGCTGAAAATATACTAACTACAGATTTGAATCCAAAGTGTTTATGAAAATTGGTGTAAATGTCAGCCTATCATCTTGGTGAGGGCTTTATATCCCAAATTCCTAGTTCTCTATCTGGCTCATAATTAAGTATACAATAAAGACATATTGGATACATGCACAAAACAGTTCGTAGGGAAATATGCATATTTTCCATAATAGATGCACATACTTGAATTGTGTCAGCTCTTAGAAGATGGTTATTCAATAGGCTAAAAAGAGCCTTCAGCCCATCTCTACATTAGCACACTTCTGAGTACTATCATGTTTGACCATGTTTGCTTGACTTGGCTCTGTAGATAACTACATCATACTCCTTTTTTGTTCTTGAATTATTTTTTTTTCCAGTTCAACTCAACAAGTATTCTTCAAATAGGTATTTGAACATCTATGTATACAACATTTGCTGTAGAAATCTGTAGAATACTTTGACTTCTCAATCTCAGTACATCAACACAAAGTATTTATGTTTAATGATGCAACTGAACCTCAAATTTAAAAAAAAAAAAAGCTCTTCATCATTTGTGGATCAGCTCACAGTTAAATCTGTAACATCAAGCCAAGAACTGTTAGCTGATGGCCATTTTTAAGGTGACAAACTGAAGGCAAAAAGCTGCGTAAGTGCTTTACTAGGCTGCCAAATTGCAAAGAGATGGCACAGTAGACCAGGGGCAACATTACAATTCTGCCAATGGTTTCCTGGTAGTGAGGTCTTAAGTACTGGAAAGGCTTCCCAAAGATGTGTGTTAAACCATTTTAAGAAATTTTGCTCAATAGGAAGATAACCCTTGGTGAGATGTTCTAGGGGTAATCTTATCACTTTAACCTTAAACACCACTAGTTCTGATTCTAAGGTCAGAATGGAAATAATCTTTAGCACTGAGTAACTATCCTGAATCTAAATATCATCACAGACATAACTAAGTTCCCTCCAAGGGTTGGTTTGCCCCTCGGTGCTTCAGAATGGGAGGGGAGATATAATAGGCAACCGAAGTGGCAGTCACATGTGTAAGTGACTTCTGCTGTGTAATGGTTTCTGCTGACTCCTAAATGCAGCGAAGGCATGGATGGAGAGAGGACCTCCATGTTTCCAAGAGTGAACATGGGTTCTGTCACCTCCGAAAAAGAGCCCAAACTCTTAAACAGGGCCAGTGATGGTTGAGGTTGTCAAGGTCCCTCAGAAAGATGGGACAATTTACACAAAGAGGCATTTGATTTAAAGAAATGTCTAGTCCTTTGGTCCCTCCTCAATCTAGTATTGCTTCCAGATCACTTTCACACAAACCTTTTTAGATCTATGGGTTAGAACAAACTCACAGAAACTCCTAATCAAGTCTATTCCTAAAATTGCTGTAAATCTGCCTACCAGAACTGAGTGTAATTTGAGCCTCTTTATTTTATTAAGCAAACAGTTCACATCACTTACTATGTACTAGGCACAGTTCTAAAGTGCCTCATAAACATTATCTCCTGTAATAATTATCACAACCCTAGGAATCAGGTAACATTATTCCTATTTTACACATAAAAAATTAAGGCGGTGAAAGTAAATATGCAACTTGTACTGGTTTTGCTGCAAGGAAATGACAGAGTTAAAACCCAGATGATTTGGCTCCAGGCTCATAACTACTCCACTACACACCTGTCATAGGTGATTCCTTTTTTAACAAATGTCACTCATAGGTGAAAACAGGTGTATTTGGATCCATATTCTGCCATTTATCAACAATTTGACACATAATTTGCTTTTCCTACCTGTAAAATGTCGATATAATAGCTCCCTGCTGATCCACAAAGGTTACCAAGTCCCCCAGTGGATGTCTGAAACCACAGATAGTACCAAACCTTAGATAGGCTATGTTTTTTTCTATACATACCTACTTATGATAAAGTTAATTTATAAATTGGCCACAGTAAGAAGTTAACAACAATAACTAATAATAAAATAGAATAATTAGAACAATATACTGTACTAAAAGTCATGTGCATGGCTTTGGGGCCATTACTAAATAAAGTAAGGGTCACTTGAACACAAGCACTGTGATATTGCAGCAGTCAATCTGATAACCCAGCTACCGCCCAGTGACTCAGGAGCAGGGAGAGTCTATAGCATGGGTATCCTGGACCAAGGGATGATTCACGTCCTGGGAGGGACAGAGTGGCATTTCATCACACTACTCAGAAGGACATGCAATTTAAACCTTATGAATTGTTTATTTCTTGAATTTTCAATGTAACATCTTTGGGCTGTGGAAACTGAAACCACAGAAAGTGAAACCGAGGATAAACGGGAAGGGGACTAATATACATACCCTACTCGATTTAAATGGACTCACGGAAAGCCAAATTCAGCACCGTCTCTCACAACTACTAAGCATACCACAAATGGCTGCTGTTGGTTTTGTATCGCATTTTTGCAAATCATGATGGCAGGGTATCATCACACAAATAAAAATAATAATAGCTACTATGTTTAGAACCTCTAGTATATCTTTGACAACTCATCATCTCATTTGAGCTTTGCAACAATGCTGCAAGGAAAACATGATTCCTGTTTGCATATTAAAAATACATAGGACACCAAAATTGAGTAGTAAACCTGAAACCTATAGAGCAGTATGAGAGTTTGTATAAATTTTTTGAAAGAGAAAAAAAAAATAAAGAAGGAAGTGAATGCTTCTATGTGTGGGTTCTGAAACAGGCAAACAAATGAATAAATAAGCTGTAAAAGTTTAACTGTCCTCATCTGCCCTCTTTTCCATTTAATTCAGAAGATTGCATGCTCTAATTCCTAAAAGCCCTGGGTGTATATTTCAGGTACATCAACAAACATAATATTGACATCATTCTATTTTTATCTTCCCAAGACTGTTTCTGCTGTAACTGATATGCTGTTGTTTTTGTTTTGTTTTCAAAATCCTTGAGAAAGATTTAATAGTAGAAGTACAGCATACTAAACTAATACATATTGATTTAGACCTTGGACACCAGAGTAGAAAACTAAAACCTCTTTCTTTTAAAAACCAATTAACATATTAATCTTGATTGCAAGAGTGCTGTCTATTAACAGTGTCCATTAAACATAATTAAGTAATTTAAAATATGCCAAATGTCTCTTCAAGCTAGCAAAAAAATAGAAGAATGTTTACTAATTTGCCTTTTCTCAGGCCAATAATGCTTAGCTTGGTCCTAATATACGGTGACAGGAGAAGATTTGACTTTGGGTAGTGGGCACATAGTGTAATATGCACATCTTATAACATCAAAACCCACACCTGAAACCTGTATGGTCATGTTGACCAATGTCACCCCAATAAATTTAATAAAAAAAGAAAGAAAACAAACTAATGAAAATTTCTCTTTGTTAAGCCAGAATTTAAGAAATGTTCGCATCTGCATTTTGTATTATATATAGAGTAACTGACATATATCCCTTCAATATACTATTAAATAAATGTTATTAAATGAAATAACACATGTAAAATACCTAAAAGTCTGCTTATCACTTAGAACCCCATCAATCAACATTGGTTTTCATTTTTAAGGTTATGGTTTAGATTACTATAAATATTTTCCTGAAGTCATTAGAGTCTGCCAGCATAGACAGTATCAAAAGTGCTTAATTTAAGTAAAAAGGATCTTTACTAAGAGGTTTGCCAGTACATGTTATCTGCCTTTTGAGTAAAGTCAAGCATTATTCATGCATCAAATGCTAGATGAGGCTACTGAAGGTGAACGTCCAAGGCTATCAATTTTATCAACATCTGCCTGTCCCCAACCAGAGTGTGAAATGTATGGAATGTGCCCCCGCCAAATCCATATGTTGAAACCCTAACCCTAATTCATACAACTTGACATGTCCAGAAAATAAGTAAATAGAATACAAACTGATATAGCATTATACTCATGAAAAATAGACCACATCCAACTATTTTCTACAAAAGTATCGTATGTTGTAATTATTAAATTTGTTTTTGCTTTCTTTTTGGCAAAGAAATAGACTATAATGATAAAATTGTGGGAAATAATCAATGGGAGGATGAGGCCAAATGCATGGCATAAATTTTGTCCCTTCCCCTACCTAGGCCTTCTTTACAACTCATGAAGAACCCACAGATCACAATGTAATATACTGTAGTCGGAGGACTAAATGTATTTGCTGGCAGCAGAAACATGTGTCTATTCAACAGTCCCTGAGTAAGCCTTAGCATGATGGATCTGAGTAAGCCATTATGGCTTTAACTGGTAAACGAGGCATGTCATTGCACTGTATTTATAACAAAAAGAAAGAGCCTGAAAGACCATTTGCCTGGGCCTCATGGGCTCTTTAAGCACACCCCTAGGAAAGTTTCCCATGTAGACAGCAAGGCCAATAAAGCCGAAGCTTGGCATGTTGTCAAACTGTTATCAAAATTCCCTGAAGCGGGTGGCCCTTGTTCTCGTACACTCTGCCTCCATTAACTAAAAAGGACCTCTGGTTTTCAATTCAGCTATAGTGTTAAAAACACGCGGCTTTTCTTTTTCCTTTAACTCTGCCTTACCTTACCCTGCATTTGTTCTATGGTCCCTGGACACAAGCCTTGTACTTCCGCACCTACCTTCTAATGTTACGTGGTGGCCCATGCCCCGTGCTCACAAATAGCCTCTCATTCCGTACCTGGCCTAACCCTGGGCTCTGACCCTGTCATACACTGGATTTTTTTAAATTCATTGGTTGTTGTTTTTCTCTTTAAAAAAACAAACCAAAAAACAGAGCATGCTAAACTAATCTTTGGGATCAGGTTGCAGCCTATTTTTCAGGAAGTTCAATGTTGAAAGCTGAAACCTATCTCGGGGGGAAAAAAAACTAAAAACTTGTTCTGAGAGCAAGGTTTGGATTTTGAACTCTCACCCTCGCTATTTTTTATAATTAATATGAGTATTTATCACAGTGCTGTCAGCATAGCTACATTTCCCTCTCTTGCCCATGAGACCTCTTTAAGAATTTATTATTGGTATGGGGAAGCTAAGGAAGCTCTTTCTCTGCGGAATGAGGACAAACACTTCATAGAAAATCAGGTGAACCTTTTTCTTAGTCCCCAAGGAAGCTTTTAAAGTTACAAGAAAGAAAGAGCTAATGTGTTTCGCTTATTTGAATGACACCATGGCAAAAAATGCAGATGAAAAAGTGAATTCCTGGAATGAGAAACGTACATGAGAGCAGCAATAGCAGCCAATTAGATATCTGGCCCAGTTACATAACACGGAGTTACCAACGTTCATAGTAGGACTTCAGGAAGCCAGGACAGAGAAGCAGAAGTGCATTTCCCATCCAAAGTACCGTAAGACTATAACTCCATTAGAGTTTTATTAAAGTCACATTATTTCCTACAGGCCAAGGGGCAAGCCTATGCTATTCTACTATGCATTGAGCATATACCTAGTGAATTTCACCTTTGTGGTTTGTTTAGAAAGATCCTAAGACAGAAGGATGTTAACATAGGACTCAGTCTCAGTTGTGACTGAGGCGCTAAATCAAAAATATTAATTAGCCCTAGCTGGCTTGGCTCAGTGGATAGAGCATCAGCCTGTGTACTGTAGGGTCGCAGATTCGATTCTGATCAAGGGCATATGCCTGGGTTGCAGGCTCGATCCCCAGTAGGGGGCGAGCAGGAGGCAGCCGATCAATGATTCTCTCTCATCATTGATGTTTCTATCACTCTCTCCCTCCCCCTTCCTCTCTGAAACAAATAAAAATATATTTTCAAAAAATCAATTATTATCATGTTCCAAACTGAGTTACTAGACCACAAAAATGTAACTATATTTGAAAAGGAGATGGTCAAAACTCAAGTATATGCCGTTGAAACTAGATATTTCAAAGAGAATTTCTTGGAAAAAAACTACTGGAGTGCTGTGGCTATTTTTCTCCCCTACTGGGAGGAGAAGAAGGAGTGTTTCTCTCCTCAACCTGAGCATAATGAAAAAAGATTAAAAAGGTCCATTTGGCTGTTGGTATTTTGATAGGAATTGTGTTGAATCTACAGATTGTTTTGGGTAGTATGGACATATTAATTATGTTAATTCTTCCTATCCATGAAGAATTATTTGTATCTTCCTCAATTTCTTTCTTACATGTCCTAGAGTTTTCTGAGCACAGATCTTTTACCTCCTTGGTTAAATTTATTCCTAGACATTTCTTTTTAATTGCAGTAGTAAATGGGATTGTTTTCTTAAGTTCTCTTTCTGATAGTTCATTATTGGTGTATAAAAATGCCATCAATTTCTGAATATTAACCTTGTATCCTGTTACTTTACTGAATTCAATTATTCTAGTAGTTTTTTTTCAAGGTGTATTCAGGGTTTTTTATATAGTATCATGTCATCTGAAAATAATGACAATTTTATTTCTTCCTTTCCAATTTGGATGCCTTTTTTTTTTCTCTCGTCTGATCTCTGTGGCTAGGACTTCCACTACTATGCATAAGAGTGGTAAATGCGAGGAGAACCAAGATATGGCATAGGTAAACACCTGTACTTCCTGCCTCTCACAACATCAAAATTACAACTAAAAGACAGAACAACTATCATCCAGAACTGCGGGGAAGCTGGCTGAGTGGAAGTACTACAACCAGAGAGGTAAAGAAGAAAGAGCATTGACACTGGTAGGAGGTGCGGAGGCGTGGAACGGGCTGGCACCTGGGTGTGCTGCTTTTATTAATTGGGAGGGAGATACAAGCTCCCACTTGCTCTGAACTTCAGTGCTGGGTGGGACTCTGGGGGACTCAGACACAAACGAAGAGAAACTGGACTGTCGGGCATCGGGGCAGGAACGCGGGGGTGGCTTTCTTCCAGATGGAGGTGCTTACAAGCGGTCATTGTTCCTGTGCTTGGACCTCTCTGGTGCAGGGCTGACTGGCAGCCATTACTGTATGCTCTGCCCTGGAGGTTCCAGGAGACCCCGCCCCACCCAATTTACAATCCCACCCAAGCTGTGTGCAGCCACTTTTGCTTATCAATAGCCTGTCCTTTTTTAGCCTAAAACCTGTCAAACAAGCTGCAGCTACGTCAGGGATTCCCAAAGCTATCAAAAGAAGGCCCAAGGCTGGCAGCAGCAGCCTGCCTTGCTTCACAGCTGGGCCTCATCTGGGCATTTCCAAACCTGATATAAAGAGGAGGAATTTGCAGAACTCTCTATAGCTCCTGCTGGTTGGCCGCCGGTAGTGGCTGACTGTGCACCTCCTTGGAGATCCAAGAGCCAGTGTACCCAGTGGTCAGTGTGAGACCATCCAGATTACAACTCTTCACATCCATAAATGACACACTCAAGGGGCAGACTCAGTGATGACCAAAGCCCCAGTGAAGCAAGTCCTGCTCCATAGGGGTGTCTCCTATACAGCAGCTCTCTCACTGTAGTCGCAGCTGGTCCTCACAGCCAATTGGCCTGGAGGTCAATTCCTCCCAGTGACATCAACAGCAATAAACTCTCAACTACAACAAGGCTGTGCTCACAACCCACAAAGGGTGTCCTGCTCAGGTGACTGGGGAGGCTGAGCAACTGGGCCCTATAGAACACCTACTACACAAGCCCACTCTACCAACTCAAGGGGACATAGCAGCTCTACCCAATACATAGAAACAAACACGGACCCTAACCGGTTTGGCTCAGTGGATAGAGCGTCGGCCTGCGGACTCAAGGGTCCCAGGTTCGATTCCGGTCAAGGGCATGTACCTTGGTTGCGGGCATATCCCCAGTAGGGGGTGTGCAGGAGGCAGCTGATCGATGTTTCTCTCTCATTGATGTTTCTAACTCTCTATCCCTCTCCCTTCCTCTCTGTAAAAAATCAATAAAATATATTTTTTTAAAAAGAAAAAGAAACAAACATGGGAAGCAGCCAAAATGTGGAGACAAAGAAACATGTCACAAATGAAAGAAATGGAAGAAAGAAAATTACTGGATATAGAGTTCAAAACCATGGTTATAAGATTACTCAAGAATCTTCTAGAAACCTCCAAGGAACATAGTGAGACCTTCAAAAATCTTAGTGAGAATGCCAAAAGAATGGAAAAGGACCAGTCAGAAATTAAGCATACACTGACTGAAATAAAGAATAATATACAAAGATTCAACAGTAGACTAGAGCAGTGGTCAGCAAACTGTGGCTCAGCAAACTGCGGCTCACGAGACACATGCGGCTCTTTGGCCCCTTGACTGTGGCTCTTCCACAAAATACCGACTTCTGCGCATGGGCCATGAAGTTTCAATCACACTGTAGGTGCACGCCCACACATGGTATTTTGTGGAAGAGCCACATTCAAGAGGCCAAAGAGCTGCATTCAGCTTGCGAGCCACAGTTTGCCGACCACTGGACTAGAGGATCCCAAGAATCAAGTCAAAGATTTGAAATACAAGGAAGCAAGAAACACCCAACTGGAAGATCAAAAAGAAAAAAGAATCCAAAAATATGAAGATGGTGTAAGAAGCCTCTGGAACAACTTTAAGTGTACCAACATCTGAATTATGGGGGTGCCAGAAGAAGAGAGAGAACAAGATATTGAAAACCTATTTGAAGACATAATGACAGAAAACTTCCCCTACCTGGTGAAAGAAATAGCCTTACAAGTCCAGGAAGCACAGAGAACCCCAAACAAGAGGAATCCAAAGAGGACCACACCAAGACACATCATAACTAAAATGCCAAGGGCAAAAGACAAAGAGAGAATCTTTAAAAGCAGCAAGAGAAAAACAGTTTGTTACCTACAAGGGAATACCCATACGACTGTCAGCTGATTTCTCAATAGAAATTATACAAGCCAGAAGGGAGTGGCAAGAAATATTCAAAGTGATGAATAGCAAGAACCTACAACCAAGATTACTCTACCCAGGAAAGCTATCATTTAGAATTGAAGATCAAATAAAGAGTTTCACAGACAAGAAAAAGCTAAAGGAGTTCATCACCACCAAACCAGTATTATATGAAATGCTGAAGGGTATTCTTTAAGAAGAGGAAGAAGAAGAAAAAGAGAAAGAGAAAAAATTATGAACAACAAAGTGACACAAATACATATCTATCAACAAGTGAATCTAAAAATCAAATAAACAAAAAAATCTGATGAACAGAATAAACTGGTGAATGTAATAGAATCAGGGGCATAGAAATGGAGCAGACTGACAATTCTTGGGGAGTAGGGGGTTTGGGGGTGTGGGAAGAGATTGGACAAAGATCTTATACCTATGGACAAGGACAGTGGGGGGGGGGGGGCTGAAGTGGTGTGGGAACTGGGTGGTGGGGGAGCTATGGGGAAAAAAGAGGAACATCTGTAAAAATCTGAATAATAAAGAATTTTTTTAAAAAAAGGAGGGGTAAATGAGGATAACCCTGTCTTGTTCCCTATCTTAAGGGAAACACTTAGTATTTGCTGATTGATTATGATATTGGCTGTGGCTTTTAATATAATGGCCTTTATTAAGTTTAGGTATGTTCCCTCTATTCCCACTTTGCTAAGAGTTTATCTCATAAATGGGTGCTGAATTTTGTCAAATGTTTTTTTCTCTGTCTATTGATATGATCTTGTGATTTTTGTTTATAAGATGTATCACGTTTATTGATTTGAGAGTATTGCCTCCCCAGGATAAATCCCACTTGGTTATGGTGTATGACCTTTTTAATGTATTGCTGGATCCAGTTTGCTAATATTTTGTTGAAGATTTTAGCATCTATGTTCATCAGGGATATTGGCCAATAATTTTCTTTCTTTGTAGTGTCTTTATCTGGTTTTGGAATTAGGATGATGCTGGCCTTGTAAAATGAGCTTGGAAGTATTCCCGCCTCTTAAATATTTTTGATAAATATAGTCTATTCAATAAACAGTATTGAGAAAAATTGGACAAATTCATGCAAAGCAATGAAACTTGACCACCTCCTTACATCGTACACAAACATAAACCGAAAATGGATTAAATACTTAAATGTAAGTCATGAAAGCATAAAAATCCTGGAAGAAAACATAGGCAATAAAATCTCAAACATTTCTCATAGCAATATTTTTGCCGATACACCTCCTCAGCCAAGAGAAACAAAAGAAAAAATGAACAAAAGTGACTACATCAAACTAAAAAGCTTTTGCACAGTAAAAGAAACATTAAACAAAATGAAACAACAAACCACTAAATGGAACGACATATTCACCAATGATACATCTGATAAGAGGTTAATTTCCAAAATATATAAAGAGCTTATACAATTCAACTCAACACCAAGAAAACAAACACTTCAATTAAAAAATGGTATCTTGATAGACACTTCTACAAAGAGGACATACAGATGGCCGATAGATATAGGAAATGATGCTTAATATCATTAATCATCAGAAAGAAGCAAATTAAAACCACAATGAGATATCACTTCACACCTGTCAGAATGGCTATCATCAATAAATCAACAAATAAGTGCTGGGAAGGATGTGGAGAAAAGGAAACCCTAGTGCCTTATTGGTGGGAATGCAGATTGGTGCAGCCACTGTGGAAACAGTATGGAGTTACTTCAAAAATTAAAAATGAAACTGCCTTATGACCCACCGATTTCACTTCTGGGAATATATCCAAAGATATCTGAAACACTAATTTGAAAGAATATATGCGCTCCTATGTTTATTGCAACATTACCTACAATAGCCAAGATCTGGTAACAGCCCAGTGCCCATCAATAGATGAGTGGATTTAAAAAAGCTGTGGTACATTTACACCATGGAATATTACTTAACCATAAAAAAAAAAAGATGGAAATCTTACCCTTTGCGACAGCATGGATGGCCCTAGAGAATATCATGCTAAGTGAAATAAGCCAGTAGGAGAAAGACAAGTACCATGTGACTTCATTTACATGTGGAATCTAATGAACAAACTAATCTGAGAAACAAAATAGAAACCGCAGCACAAATTCACAGAACAGACTGACAGCTGTCAGAGGGGAGGAGGGTTAGGGTGCTGGGTGAAAAAGGTGAAGGGATTAAGCAAAAAATATATAGCACAGAGGCACAGACAACACTATGGTGATTGCTAGAGGAAAAGGGGGTTAGTGGAGGTGGAAAAGGGAAAGGAGGGGACAAATTGTGGCGGAAGAAGACCTGACTTTGGGTAGTGAGTGCACTGTACAGTATGCAGATGATGTGTTATAGAATTGTACACCCGACAGCTAGCAATATTTTTACCAATATACTGATGTCATATAACCAATGTCACCCCCATAAATTAAATTTTATAAAAGGTCCAATTTTATATTAGTGTATTATCTGCCCATATGACCAGCTGAAGAATAACCATCCATAGGTGAAGAAACTGCTGGGAAGAGCTCCCTGGCTGAGAAGAAGTCTGCGAAGACCCTACATCCCGTGATTTTCCATCAGCCAAGCTCAAAGAATGCTGATGGCAGGGCTAGTCAAGTAGAACCTTTCTTGCTCCCTTTCGCTGGATGATTATGGCGGATCCAGAAACACAGACAGGAAGAAAAGGGCGGAGAGGTAGAAACTTAGGTGGGAGAAAGAGAAGCAGCTGGCCATGCCCCACTCCCTTCATGCAGGTTCTGGACTGCAGCTGGGCTCCCTGAAGGAGGGAAGCTTGGACCTTAAAACAAAATGACTTGATGATTACTCATATCTAGACGTTCCAGTGATGGAAATGAGATTATTTGGAAGACTACAGTCACCTGGTATTTCCTCCCAGGGAAGCAGAATAGTTAAGAAAAGGTGGAGAACAAATCCAAAGTTGCTTCACAATAGTCTCATTTGTTCAGTGTTCAGCTTACAAAAATAATTCTTCTTATACTTCTCTCAGAATGAAATGTACATTTTCGCATAAAGCCAAAAAAGATGGTTGTATTGTTAGTTGATTTTAAGAAATATATGCTTAGCTAATAAAAATTCTCTGTAAATCATTTTTTTAATCTTTAAATTCCTCTAACATTTTATGGTATCATATAAATTCAGGTTTTTCGGGTCCTCAGAGGTT
Organism: Myotis myotis; assembly: GCF_014108235.1. NCBI lineage: Eukaryota > Metazoa > Chordata > Mammalia > Chiroptera > Vespertilionidae > Myotis > Myotis myotis. The sequence goes on along the minus strand of NW_023416324.1, from coordinate 200,877,475 downwards.
TCATGCAGAGAGTACAGAAATTTTTCATAAATTTGGCAAAAGTAGTCAAGGACCTCTGATTAAACGCCTCCAGGTACGTGACTTCGTGAGGGATTTCAGTCTTTGTTGGAGAGTGTTTATTAAAAATTCCTTCCTTATATTACGAGAAAAATCGAAACATTCAGCCCCTCCACTGCCTTGTCTGATTGGTAAACATACACTCGTTCTTTCGATCCCCATTCCCACGCCCCCTGAATGCTTTTCCTGGTCCCCAAGAGTTGACTTGATTCCCTCGTCTTGTGTGCCACTGTGCCTCTACTTGACTCATACCATGCCACTCAGCACGGCGTCTTTCCTGTCTTGGGTTATGTCACTGCCTCGTCTCCAGACTAAGCAGCTGCTTTTTGCTTGTTAATCCACTGTTCCGTGTCCTACAGAGGATGCCAAGGTAACCGAGCCTGGTTCCAGCCCTCGGGCTGCGCTAGGCCCACAAACAGGGATAGAGCATGGACACAGATCATCTGAACATAAGCTGGGACGAAACAGTGTCTACTGAAGGTACAGAGTCCTGAAGGAGAACTATTTATTATTACTCAGATTTTTCTCTCTTGCTAGTATACCTTTACTATAACCTCATTTTTATCCTATCCTTTAGACCAGGGGTGGGCAAACTTTTTGACTCGAGGGCCACAATGGGTTCTTAAACTGGACCGGAGGGCCGGAACAAAAGCATGGATGGAGTGTTTGTGTGAACTAATATAAATCCAAAGTAAACATCATTACATAAAAGGGTACAGTCTTTTTTTTCAATAGTTTTATTCATTTCAAACGGGCCGGATCCAGCCCGCGGGCTGTAGTTTGCCCACGGCTGCTTTAGACAATATTTCACATTCTACACTTCAATGTATCAACAAGTGGTGTTTGATCTGATCAAAAAGGCATTTTTTTCTGGCTTGGAGAACAGTGAAACCTTCATATAGCTGAAGGCATCTGAATTTGACCCTCAAGGACAGCCAGCCTGTGATCCTAGCTGAAAGGGGCCTCAGTAAAGAAAATAAAATGATGATAAGGAAGCGTAACTAGATCAGATGCCACAAAACATGGATAAGGAATGGCAGGTCATTCGGTTCAGCAGGAGCCTGGGTACATGGCTGAGCTCATTGGACGACGATGTTGAAGAGGTAGGCTTAGCCAGAACACAAAGATCTTCAACACCAAATGTACCGGATGCTTCCACCTCATTGGAGGTCTGAGAAAGTAAAAAGGTTTGGAGTCCCACTTCCCACTTCAGACCTTGAAGGAATTGATTTCTTCTCCCAAGCCTTCAGCAATTAAGCCAAAGACATGAAACCCACTCTTGGATGGTCATGTGCTCCCAAGAAACCTTGATTCCTAAAGGAGTGACCCAAGACGTAGGGACAGTTAGAATAACTAAGGTTTTGGTGAGAGCTGAGCCAAAAGCCCAGCTGCACAAGAGTTAGGATTCTCATTTAGTATTATTTCAGAATGTGATTCTCTCAAAAACTCCAAAAATAAAAATTTCTTAGAACCAATTCTCAGCTTTACATCCAATTGATATGTCTAGAACCCAACATGCTTAAATTCAGCACCAAAAATCACCCAAACTATTTGAAACTGTAGTAAACATGTACACAGCGTATAAAAATATAAATAAATATTCTTACATATTAGCGTGTTAGCTGAAGGCAACCCTCTCATTTTCTAGGCAGGAACAAAAAGGATATAAAAGAAAATCTATATAGCAGAGTTGGTAGAAAAATATACATCGTATATTTCGTGTTGAATCCCAGTAGGCATTCCGTCAATCTTACTCTTCTCCAATGGACATTCTCCAATGTATAGCTTGTGCTGAACCTTCATAAGGCATAAGTTAGAACTTTTCGTAGGAAATACTAGCCAAAAGCCCACTAGCTGTGTCCAGGTCAGTGGAGTAGGCCCAGCTGAACTTGAAGCCTGTGCAGTCAGTGGAATTTGAATGTCATGCCGTATCAACAAACATAGCAAGATCCATGACTTCCTGCCTGTGAGTTATTCTGAAAAACACCAAATGTTCCATTTTTCTCATGACTTCACACACCAAGAGGATTCAGGTAAGGCAAAAAAAAACTTAATTCTTTTTGCAACTGCTGGAAATTTTTTCCTCTACATTGCGCCAATAATACTGTTTTATAATTACATTTAACATAATGCTTTTTTTTTAAAGGGATTTGGAGAGAGATGAATGACTTCCTTTGAGGCCAGATGCCTTGTATTCACATCAAAAGCTTTGCCCCAATGCACCCTCCCACCAAACTGTGTCTTTCTCAGAGTCATGAAGCAAGGGACGGGTTTTAAGTATAATGTCAGATGGCTTACGATTTGTTTTAATAACCAGCAGTGGGATGCTTGTTATTCACATTAAACACATAATAGACATAGCAGGTGGTGCAGTTTTTGGTGCTGATAGTTCATAAGGGACTGAAGTATGACGCTGCTGCGTTCTATAGTATGTTTCTCTTCAAGCTCTCGCTCCAGAATCAAAGAAAATGTGTGTTGCCGTGATTTAAAATACTGCAGGGGTAGTGCTTTGCTTTTCTATTAAGTCGGTATTAGAAGAAAACTGATTATGAATACATATTACATTTTAAATGTTCTCCCTCGGCAAGGGCCTGGATGGATGCTCTGGTTACCTAGGAGATGAAGACAAAATGAAAATTGATTGACATCAAATTGATTGTGAGCTGAGCTTCAAGTGGCAGCTGTGTGTGCTGCACATGAACTGTGGCTGCTTGGAAGTGATTTTTTTTTATTTGTCACATCAGTAATGATGCCACATAGATTACTAGGTAGAATAAAGTGGCTATATTTTATAGAAATTTCAGTATTGAATGATTATCCTAATGGTCACACTTGAGGAAAAAAGATATTTTAAAGAAGTAACTCTGGCTTGGATGTTTATTTCAATGTGTCACTAAAAATTACTGCATTGATGAGAGTCGAGATCTATCTGTGGTAGGAGCCTGCTGCTGGCTGGCTTTTTAGTAATAATAACCCTGCCTTCAATTGGATGAGATGGGGCGAGTGGGAAGAAAACTTAATGGATCTTACTGTAAAAGCAGCTTTAACCTCCACCCTCTCTATTCCTCATGTAATTTTTCTATACAATTAGGCAGGACAAGCTATAGACCAAAAAAAAGAAGTTGCGTTTTCTGAGCTCTCCTACGTTCTCCTCAATATCCTCTCTCTTCAAAAGACCACCGCTCTTGCCCCAGCTTTGTCATTCTGTAATGTTCCTTCTCCACCCACAGCCCTCTCACCATAGTCCACCCTTTCAGGCAGCTTTTTATGGCACCAGCCTATTAAAACTTGTATGTCCAGAGCCTCATAATGGCCACGGTCTTGCTCTTATAAGGCTACCCAGGTGGACACTGCTAAACTGCTAATGAAAGAGGTACTAGATTTTAAGAGTCTGAGTTATTCCATCCAGGGTATTTCCAATATGTTTGAGACAGAGCCTTAACCTCAAAGAATGGTCCCAGCCCAATGGGTGTGACTCAGTGGTTGAGCATCGAACTATGAACTAAGAGGTCACGGTTTGATTCCCGGTCAGGACACATGCCGAGGTTGCAGGCACAATCCCCAGTGTAGGGCATGCAGGAGGCAGCCAGTCAATGATTCCCTCTCATCATTGATATTTCTATCTCTCTCTCTCCCTCTTCCCTTCCTCTCTGAAATCTTAAAACAATTAAAAATAAAAAGAATGGACCATAATGATGGAATGCAGCTTCTCCCGTGAGACAAGTGGCCAAAGGAACCTTCCCTTTTACTCTTCAATTCACACCCTGTAGTCACCGTAAAATCGCAACATGTGAGCCAGAACAATTTATCTCAGGAACTAATTGAAAACTAGACCAAGAAAAGAAGGAGGGAAAATAACTGGAATTTTCCTTCTCTCGCTGTAGAAATACTATTCTCCCGTGACCATGGGAGAACTTCCAGTCCATGTGGACATTGCCAGGTTTGATTCTAATTGGTGAAATTGAACATGTAAACAGCAAAACCCTAAATGGTGTGAATGGTGTAGTTGAGCAATGGATAATGTTGGAAATAGCAATTGTCCATGCTGTAATATTCTTGATAGAATGAAGAAAGAAGGCAATAAAGCAAAATACTGGGTTTAAGGGAAGAAAATGTTCATCTTACTGGATGGACATAAAAGAAGAGTTGGAAAATGTAGTGATAACCATGTTTCTGGGTAGGAAGTGTCTACATTATAAATATATCAGTTTTCCTCCAAATTTATTTATAAATTTAATGCATCCCAAATATATAACCAGATAAATGCAAAAGATGTATGAGGGTCATTAAGACATTTATAAACCATATAAAAGAAAAATTATGCAAATGCCCTAAAAATAGGTACTTCATTAAATGACCTGTAGTACATCACAAAATAGAATATTATGAAACAACTACAAATGCTAATACTGGCTTTATAGTTATAGCATTAGAAAGGTATCCTATCTAATAAAGAGGGAATATGCTGATTGACCCTTGTGCCATTGCAAAGATGCAGCGCCCACAGCCAATAAGGAGGGAATATGCTAATTGACCATCCCACCCTCAAAGATGGCGGCACCCACAGCCAGTAAGGAGAGAATATGCTAAATGACTGCCCTGCCCTCAAAGATGGCGGCGCCCACAGTCACAAGATGATGGCACCCAGTCCCCTCAGCCCTGCCAGGGCAGCAGGCATGTGGCAAGGCCGGGCCTGCCCCCAGACAGGCCCGGCCACTCCATGTGCCTGCCTCCAGAGTCCCCCAGTCCCTCAGCCCCCCAGCTACCCAGGGCCGCCCGAGGCTGAGGTAACCAGGGCCGGACGAGGCTTGCGCTGCCGGCAGTGGCAACAGCAGAGGTGTGATGGGGCATTGCCTTCCCCTGATTGCCAGGTCATCTCCTGCCCCTGAGGGCTCCCAGACTGTGAGAGGAGGCAGGCCAGGCTGGGGGACCATCTCCTCCAGTGCATGAATTTTCATGCACCGGACCTCTAATTTATGATCTATTTGAAGCTAAAAATAAAGCAGGTTAAATGGCAATTTTTATAGACATAGAAAAAAATGCAATTCTAAATTCATGTGGAACCTCAAAGGATTTGGAATAGCCAAATCAATCTTGAGAAAGAACAAAGCTGGAGGCATCAGACTTCCTGATTTCAAAATATATTACAAAGCTACAATAAAATATATTTCATGGAACAGAATTGTGATCCAAGAAGTAACTCAATAAGGATGCCAAGACTACTCAATGGTGAGAGAATAGTCTCCAACAAGGATTGGAAAAATTGGATATCCACATCCAAAAGAATAAAATTGGACCCTTGTTTTACACCATACAAAAAATCAACTAGAATGGGGAAAGACTCAAACTGTAAAACTCCTAAAACAAAACATAGGGGAAAAGCTTCATAGCATTGGTCTTGGCAAGGTGGGATATAACATCAGAAAGTATAAGCAACAAAAGCAAAAATAGACAAGTGGGATTACATCACACTAAAACCCTTCTGCCCAAAAAATGAAACAATCAGCAAAATGAAAAGATAACCTACGCAATGAGAGAAAATATCTGCGAACCCTATGCCTGATGAGGTTAATATCCAAATATATAAGGAAGAACTCAGTAGCAAAGGGAAAAACTTTTAAAACAAACTGCACAGACACTTTCCCAAAGAAGATATGCATATGGCCAACATATATATGAAGAGATACTCAACATCACTAATTATCAGAAAAATGCAAATCAAAACCACAAGGAGATATTACTTCACACTTGTTAGGATGATTATTATCAAAAAACAAAACAGCAAGTATTGGTGAGAATATGGAGAAATTGAAATGCTGCCAGTGAGACTGCAAAATGGTAAGTCATTATGGAAACCAGCATAAAGGTTTCTTCAAATAACAAAACTAGAACTATCATATGATCCAGACATTCCTGGGCATTTGTCTAAAATACTTGAAATCAGGATGAAGGGATATCAAATGTCCATGTGCATTGCAGCCCTATTCACAATAGCCAAAACATAGAAACAAACTAAATATCTATTTATTGTCATAAGAAAGTATGTTACATACACACAATGGAATATTATTCACCCTTAAAAAAGAAGGAAATCCTACAATACCCAACAACATGGATGAACCTTGCAGACATTTTGCTAAATTAAATAAGCCAGTCACAGAAGGATACATACTATATGATTCCACTGACGTATCTAAAATAATCAAACTCACAGGATCAGAGGGAGTGGAATACTGGTTGCCAGGGGCCAGGGAAAGGAGGAAATTGGGAGGTGCTAATCAATGGCATAAAGTTTCTGTGTTGCAGGATAAATAAGCTCTAGAGATCTGCTGTACAGTTTGTGTCTATGGTGAGTAATACTATATTGTACACAAAATTTTGCTAAGAAGATAGATCTCAAGTTGTGTTCTTACCACAATAAAAAAAAAAATAACTTTAGCCTGGCCAGTGTGGCTCAGTGGTTGAGTGTCGACCTATGAACTAGGAGGTCACGGTTCAATTCCAGGTCAGGGCACATGCCAGGGTTTCAGACTCGATTCAACAGTAGGGGGTATGCAGGAATCATCCAATCAGTTATTCTCTCTCATCATTGACATTTCTATCTCTCCCTCTCTCTTCATCTTTGAAATCAACAAAAACATTTTTTAAATTAACTCTAAAAAATGTCTTAAATAAAAAGAAAATACCCATTAATATAAAGTGGTTAGAAAGAATATATATGTTAGAAATTCAAAAGTATACACATGAGAGTATATATGTAAAAGAATATTATGATTACATTTAAGTCAAATTTATGAGTATATGTGATAGTATTTTATATATGTATGCTTTATTTGTGAATGCTAACTAAATGGTGAAATTGTGAATGTCTTATTTTCTTTTTAATTTTTTATTTTTGTTTTAAAAACTTTAAAAAAGAGCATATATTTTTATAATCATTAAATTAATAAAATTGTCCTGTAATAAAAAAATGCCTTAGTGAAATATAAATGCGCTTACCCTTTCATCTGAATTTCATATTTCACTTGTTGTGTATCTGTTTATGCTTATGTGTGAGAAACTGCATAATGTTTATGCCTCAAAACAAATTTAGGCCTTGTCAACTAAACCTTTTGCTTTCTTGATAAAATCTTCATTTATGGAAACCTCTTTACATGTTATAAAGAAAACTTTATAAATATCTATAGTATTCGAATGGGATTTTCAGCAAAGGATCTGGTGGTCAGAGTGATAGTCTGGATAATCCCCATCACTTGCAAAGAAATGCATAACTATAGCGCTTCTAGCAGGGATGTGGCATGCCAGTAAGCACTCACATACTTTCAAAATACTTGAGTTGTGGGGGAGGGAGTGACCTATTTTGGAAAATGTATTAGGAACTCAAGAAGTGAAATCTGATTTCTTCTCTCTCTGTGTGATGAGGAATTGTTGAAAAGTTTTTTCTAAAGACTGGGAAAACTATTTTCCTATCAACCAGCCTGGGAGGTAAATAATGCCATTGTGAAGTATTAAGAATAAGAAAAATCCCTACAAAGAGTAATAACAAAAAACCACCCTAAAGAAATACTTGGGCCTGTGTCACATGAACACATCTGTCTTCACAATTTGGCTTTCATAAATATGTATTTAATTCCTCTTCTTTCACAGTCAGTTCTCATGCTAGTAAATAATAAGATCATTATGTGATATTTTATTATTCCTCACTCTTTTAGCCCCTCCAATATTCCCATACTCAGTATAATAAAAATACATTGCAAATTGGTAAACTGCTTAACCACTCAGAAAAAGGTGTTTAGCATGAGGTAAAACCATCTAGTAATGTCTAGCTTGAATTACATCCGTAAGTTTTTCTCTACCTACCTATCACTCATGCTTTCGTCAAACTCCCAGCATTTGAGTACATATAATTTTGTAAATGTTTGGTTTATTGTTCCTTCCTTCCCCACAGAGCTCAGCTGACTGTCATGGCTGTTGGCTCCTTTAAGTACCTTGGGACAACTGACATTTACAAGACTTAACCTGAGCCCCACAGGTTACAAGAGCTTGGAGGCCTCAGCTGTCATTCTGTTTCCATGGAAACTCAAATCAGATTGCCAAAAATGAGGTTAGTCACTTAAAAATCCTATTTTTTTTAAAAAGAAAGAAATACTGCACACCACCATCATATTATTTTAAACAGTGCTTTGAAAGCCATTTTCTTGTTTTTAACGATTAACTACCGTTTCCATGGTAGCAGATTAATAAAGTACAAAGATGGAGCTGAGCTCCGAAAGTCCCTTCTGGCAGCACCTGTGCTCAGAGCCCATTGTGCTCATGAAACCACCTCCCCCTCACCCCTGCCCCCCGTGGGGGGCTCTAAACATGTTTGGTTTTTTTAAATAATAAAGAAATACTTCATTTCTACTCATACGTTTCCCACAGATGGAAAACATTAGTGAAATATAGTGACAGGAGGGTTTTGTAATAATAGCAATAATAATAGCTAATATTTATTAACTGTCTACAATGGGATTGGAAATGTGCAAGGTGCTTTATATAAATGATCTCCAGTCCTCAATATTATTGTCTCCATTTTACATGGAAACAGACCCACTGAAGGTCAGACAGGTATTGACAAGGGAGGGAGCTGTGGGATTCAAACTCAGATCTGTCTTGCTTTGGGGCCAGGGTTCTTCTCTGGTCCTGTTCAGCGTGAAGAGAACAGAGAGAGAGCAGCCTGTCTCCGCCTTCACTGCCAACACAGGCATGTGCACACCTAGTCACACACACACCGCATTTGGGGACTCCATCCACACAGTGCAAATGAAGTGAGAGGGAATCCGACTACTCAGAAGTGTTTAAGGATTGTTAGCTCTTTCTCTGACCAGGTCATAAAAAGAATGTCCATGTGCCCCAAGAGCCCAAAAATGGAACCTAATCTCACGGGGCTTCAATCTTTCAATGGAATTCAACTCAACATCCTTCCCCTCTTCACACCTCTCCCTCTTACCAACAACCACAACCTACTGTATAAACTACAACCAAGTCTTAGAGTATAGGCTTCGCAAATAACATGGGTTTGCTGGTTTAAATGAATGAATAACTTCTTTTAAATTCTTAATAAAGTAATAAAAAATATTAGTCAATTCAAATGACTACAGAAGGAACTGAAGAGATATTTTACCCTGCAATAATATTCTTCTGGTTTACCCGGGAGTGCACATTTCTACTGCGTAATCAAAGGCATAGGTGACCACACATTCTTCAGAAAATTCGATAGGGCCAGTCATGGTCATTTAGGTCTTATTATAAATTAATTCTGTCAGAGTTAAAAATAAACCCCCAAAAGCTCTGAGGACATACTTAGTAGAATTTGGATACATTTCAACACTAAAACAGCTGTCTTCTACATTTTTTTTCTCAAGCAAAATGTAAATGGAAAACTGATATAACAGATTTTGTCTCCAGGCAAAATGAAATGGATGAGTTTAATGTCAGCACAGGAAAAAGGAAGGGGGCAGTTCCCAAAAGAGCAACTCAGTGCTCACTTTTAATTTATGTCAATATTTTTCTATTGAAGTAGAAAAAACATGAACTAGCCTTAGCCGGTTTGACTCCGTGGATAGAGCGTTGGCCTGCGAAACTGAAGGGTCCCAGGTTCTATTCGGGTCAAGGGCACATGCCAGGGTTGCAGGCTCGATCCCCAGTAGGGGGCATTCAGGAGACAACCAATCAATGACTCTCATCACTGATGTGTCAATCTCTTACTCCCTCTTCCTTCCTCTCTGAAATCAATAAAAACATATTTGAAAAAAAAGAAAGAAAAAAAGTGAACTAGAACATTTTTTAGAGGAGTAAAGTTGAGGCATCCCTTATCACAATGAAACACTGCTTGACCTTTAGCCACATGGATTCTTCGGAATAGGGTAAAGTTATTGCTAATTTAAAGAGTTTAGAAACATGGCGTCAAAGGCCAGAGTGACATTTAATTTCAAGATACAATTACAGAGTTTCTTAAAATCACAAGTACCTCACCAAACACCGAACATTCTGAAAACCAATACAAAGTATAATTCCTCCAGGAAAGAAATAATTTTTCAAACAAAATATAAGTTGCCATTTGTAGCTCATTACTACCAACAGCTACTTCAAATTTCATATCCTTAGATTTTCCAATCCTCTGTGCTTAGCCATAATGGTAATCACCACAGTAACCCAAATGAAGCTATCATAAACCAAAATTTTATAATAATAAAGAAAATGTAATCCAAATGGACAAGCAAACCATTTTTCTTCAAAACATAGATTTAATTATACTTACAAAGTTATAAATTAGAACCAAGAAATCAAAGTAAAATCAGCCTACAGCAGAAATGGAAGAAGACCCTAAACTACAGTTCTGGATATTTATTTACCCACAAATTCCAATTAAGCAGAAAAACAATCATTAAACAGAGAATATCATACTTAACAATTAATTTTATCTTACAAAAAATTAGCAATAATTCCCTCAAATATATTTCTGAATTGAGAAAAAGATTTTCCCTCTTCTACTCCCCTTCTGTCTGTGGTAGGCAGAATGGGCACCCATGTCTGTGATCTAATCCTTAGAATTTATGAGAATGGTACAGTGCATAGCAAAAGGGACTTGCGGTTATAATTAAGGTTACAGGCTTTAAATAAGGAAGATCATTCTGGATTATCTGGCAAGCCCAATTTAACCCCATGAATCCTTCATAGCAGAGTATGCTCTCCAGCTGAAAGATGAGGAAGGCAAAGGAGACCAAAGCATGAGAAGGATGCCGCACACTGTCGCTGGCTCTGAGATGTAGGAGCCCAGGTGCAGTGACCAGAATGGGACCTGTAGCAGCTAAGGGCAGCCCTTAGGTGACGGCTACCTCAGTCCCACAACCACAGGGAACTGAATACTGCCAACAATAAGAATGAGCCTAGAAGTAGATTCTTCCCACAGCCCCCCTATAAGAGTCCAGAAGTCGGAAGGTTTTTTTTTTATTATTGAGGTATAATTGGCATATAATATTATGTAAGTGTAAGGTGTACAACATAATGATTTGATACATTTATATGCAATGCTAGAGGCCCGGTGCATGAAAATTTGTGCACGGGGGCAGGGGGGTTCCTCAGCCTGGACTGCCCCCTCCCACAATCCAGGAGCCCTCGGGGGATGTCCTACTGACAGCTTAGGCCCCACGGGGGAGCAGGCCTAAGCCGAAGTCTGGCCTACCTCTTCAGGAGTTGACCAGGCAATTATGGGAAGGCACTGCCCCCATCACCCCCTCACTGCTGCTGCCTCTGGCCTCCCTCTGCAGGAGGCAACCAGGCTGATCAGGGAAAGACGATGCCCCCATCACGCCGCTGCTGCTGCTGCCACTGCCGGCCACCACAGCTGCCTGAGCCTCAGCTCGGCCCTCACAGCAGCAGTTGCTGTGGATTTGTCTGGAAGGACATCCAGAAGACATCTGGTCTAATTAGCATATTACCCTTTTATTAGTATAGATGATTGCCATAGAGGCTTTAGCTTATACCTCTATCATACCACATAATTATCATTTCTCAGAGGTTAGCGTCTTGATTTTGGCTTTGGGAGACACAGAGCAGAGGCCCCAGCAAAACAGACTAGAACTTCAGAACTACAGAACTGAGATAACAGAGTTGTTTTAAGCTACTAAGTTCGTAGTAATTTGTTACACCAACAATTGAAAACAAATATATCCCCAGACCAAAAACCTATTTTCTCTCCACCTCTTATCTTCCATTTATCTTCCATTTAAGAAATTAAAATCAGCCAACCAAGTCTTAGGATAAAAAAAACAAAGCATTTTACTTCTTCATTGAATAATCAGAGTATTCAATGTCTATTCTTAAAAAACACATCTTGCTGTTTCTGAAAGATGCAAAAATGGCACAGTGTAAGGAACTAATGGGGGAAAAGATGAGCAAGTTCTGTAATGTCCTCAAACTTTAGTTTCTTCATCTATACCCAACAACTAACCATGTTCACCAACAACTCATATGAACTTTTTATTTCAAGTTTACACTGGATTTCTTACAGCCTGAATAACAAAATAAAATTTTAAATGACCTTTAATAAATTAGAAATAAAGAGCAGATTTAAAAAAAAAAAAACAATAAAAAAACAGGGATAAAGAGCAAAAGGAGTAATTAAGGACCAAGGCATAATATTAAAGGTTGAACAAATTAACATAATCTGCCCAGTCATAATGGTAGAAAAACTGTAGTGTAGAGTACACACTTAATTATGCAGCTAAGAGTTGTTAGGCAACAATTATGAATAATTTTGAACTTAGGGAATTGTTTGGACTGGGTGAATTATTAGATGAGTTAATTAATGGGAAAAATGATTTTCAGAGATGTAGCCAGCTTCTCAGTGGCACATGACAGGTGTTCAATAAATATTTTGAATAAATAGTGGGTATTAGTATTATGTTTGGCCTTAAATTTAGCTCTGAAATTCCTGGAATAATACATTACTATGATTAAAATAGAAAGGATTGATTATCTACCTGTCCCTTTTCCAGACATTTAAAGTATAGAAACTTCAAAAATAAACAGCAAATTTTTTTTCTTTTAATCCATCCATTTTATAGTTTTGTCAAATGAACAAAAGTCCAGGGGGGAAATGGGGACTTCTGTAATACTGTCAACATAGTAATAAGTAAAACAAAGTTAACAAAAGCCCATTTCTCACAGAAACTTTAAAGGCTAAAAGATAACAAACCCTGTGAAAATATAACTCATTATATTAAATTTGAGCATTATTCATGATCCAAAATGATTTTGATGCCCTGACTGGTTTGGCTCAGTGGATAGAGCGTCGGCCTGCGGACTGAGGGGTCCCGGGTTCGATTCCGGTCAAGGGCATGTACCTTGGTTGCGGGCACATCCCCAGTGGGAGGTGTGCGGGAGGCAGCTGATCGATGTTTCTCTCTCATCGATGTTTCTAACTCTCTATCTCTCTCCCTTCCTCTCTGTAAAAAATCAATAAAATATATTTAAAAAAAAATGATTTTGAAATGTGTACTTGGCTTTCATAAATAATCAAAATATCTGTTGATTGTTTAAGGTTCTAATAAGAAGTGTAAAATTTTGTCTCCCTTTTATTTATTAACAACTTACTGAAATTTAACATAAGAATCACAGATGTTAGAGCAAGGGAGCCACCTGAATGTGGTCAGAGAAGGCCTTGTTGAACAATGACCTGACACTAGCTAGCCCTAAGGATGGGGCGTTTCCCAGTAAACAGTAAAGGAGGAGCAGTCCTGGCAGAGTATTGCATAAGGAACACTGGGTTCACCACCTAGAGGTCAGGAAAAATGGAATGGGTTTGAGGAACTGAAAAGTGGCCAATGTGCCAAGAACCTGGTGTATGAAGGGAAAAAAATACCATGATAATGTATGAAATTAGGCAGGAGTCAGCCATTGTAGGGCTTTGTAGAACATTATAAAGCAGCGGTTCTCAACCTGTGGGTTGCAACCCCTTTGGCGGTCGAACGACCCTTTCACAGGGGTCGCCTAAGACCATCCTGCATATCAGATATTTACATTACGATTCATAACAGTAGTAACATTACAGTTATGAAGTAGCAACGAAAATAATTTTATGGTTGGGTCACAACATGAGGAACTGTATTTAAAGGGCCAGAAGGTTGAGAACCACTGTATATAAAGCAATTAGATTTTTCCTAAGTATGTGTGTTGGGGTATATGTGTTTCTTCTAAATTTTTCTTTTGGTAGTTCTATTTTCATGACCTTATTCTTTCTCTTTTTTAAGAATTTGGTATAAATTTTTTAAAATAATAATTTACCTACAACTATTAACATATATTACATATTAACTAACATGAAAAAATGTCAGTGGTCTTTCTAAATGCAACTTCAAATGGCTGTCTTGAACAATTAATAGAATGATAGATCCTTTGTATATACTAACTGCCTTTGTAGTAATGTATCTTCTCTATAAAATCGTTTGATATTTGGCAATCCTCATTCTCCTGATGTAATTCTTCTTCATTTATTGACTCATTAATGAGTCTTTCATTAGTGATTAAAGATGTTTGTTTTGCAAGGAATTCTCTCTTTTGATTTATCTTTTACCAAAATAATCTTCAAATGCCTACCATATGATATAAAATAACCCAAACTTCAAGATTTCACAACTGATTTTTGCAGACAATTTTATCAAAAAATACTTTCAAGACAGACATACTGGTTTATGATTATAACCCAGTTGGGAAAATGTGAATTTAGTTCCAGTGGATGACCCAAGTAAGAAGATATTGATATTCTTATTTCAAAAAATTGTATTTATACTAAAAATTCTAGAGAGCCATTAAACCCACTTGACTGTCTACTAATCAGGTTATTTATTATAAATGTTACTTTGATTTATCATATCTGTTTGTTGTAATTGTTGTTTTGTTTTGCAAAACCTTACTTATTTTTCAAAGACTTTGGGGAGGATTCAAAATGGTTTGAGATTGGTAGGGCCACCAGATTGGAAATTAAAGTAAGAGCAAGGAGCATCCATTCCTGGATGAATCTCTCTGTGGGGCAGAGAAACAGATAGGCCATTGTGATTTCTCATTATATTCATTAAATCAGGATTGTACCTGAAGTGTACCCTACGTATATTTCCCTGGTCCATCCCTTACCTTGATCTTTCCATGGCTAGAGGTTGACAAGGAGGAGACAAGGGAGGTATAAAGAGAAGACTGTTGCTAATTCCTAAGTATTGCTTTGTCCATGGTAAGATGTCTGTACATTTCTTGGAACATAATTCTTTGAAGATGCCTAGTTAGCTTCTGGAATAGTATCAATAGTGCCATTGGCCAGGTATGTCTTAGTCCAAGTGGATCAACATGTTCTAAAAGCCTTAGTCTCTGTAAGTAAGGCATTACTCACTACATCATTTATGAAGAGGATGGTAGCGTCCCAGACACCTACTTTATTACAGTAAATGTTGAGGTTCGACAGAATTCCTTACTTCTGACAACCTGGGAACAAACTGAGAAACATGACAGAGAAGACAGATAGATGGAAACAGAAATACTGGTCTATGATTACAACCCAATTGGGAAAATGTGAATATAGTTCTGTGGTCAAAAGGCTCACTCCCTCTCCTGTGCCCACACCACCACCATCGTCCATACACAAATGTACTTTATACTTCAGGAAGTCCCCCAAAGAAAATTTTGAACCTGCATAATAGCACTTATCCAAGACTGGTCACTCACACTGGTCCAGGACACTGTGAGAAGGAAAGTGAGTTAGACCCCAGAATCCAACAGAGAAAACAGATACAGGTGTCACTTATCAGTTAGGAAACTCACTTCATTTCCTGGATCGGAAGGAATAATGGGTGGGGCAAGAGGCCAGGAGTGTTATGTTAGAGAAGTCCCTCCATGTGGAAACATGAAGCAAACAGGAAGGAAATTCCCCCACCTGAGGCCCAAACGGTAGAGCCCAAGAATTCTCTAGAGATTTAAAGATTAAGAAACCATAAAGTTGCATCCACCTTGAGGTCATCAAAATTCATAATGTAGATTTAATATCACATTGATGCTGCAAAGAAATCTCCTAGGTATTGTGTAACATTTAAAATACATACTGTATCTC
Source organism: Myotis myotis (assembly GCF_014108235.1). Classification (NCBI taxonomy): domain Eukaryota; kingdom Metazoa; phylum Chordata; class Mammalia; order Chiroptera; family Vespertilionidae; genus Myotis; species Myotis myotis. Next base: position 200,861,781 of record NW_023416324.1, on the reverse strand, counting down.
CAGGATTGAGAAAGAAGAGAGGAAAAGCTACTTTTGTGTTTATTCTACATTTCTCACAAAATAATATAATTAGTTAACTTTAATCTGATTATAAAAACAATTATACACTATTACTAACAGGAAAAAAAAAAGGTTTCCTTAAAAAGAAAAATGTAACCATAAGTCAATATTTATTTCTTAATAAAAATTTGATTCACTATATAGCCTGAAGAGTCACTAGTTCTGTTAGCTGCTTGTGAATTTGTTTCATATAACATTTTTATATAGATAGTGGGTATTTCAAATGGAATTCATAATGCAATCTTAGAATATCCCTTTTCCTCTTTATTTTACATATTCCACTTAATTTTTGTCCTTTCATATATTCACTCTATTCTCTCCTTATGATGATAATATAAATTCATAAAATTAAAGATTTTGAACATTTAATTGCTATAAAGTGCTTTATAATAATCTGTGCAATGGAGTGACCTATATTTTTCTCTTAATAATTTAACTTAAGAAGTCACAAATGAGCCCTGGCCTGTGTTGCTAAGTGGTTAGTGTTGGCCCTTGCTGAGGGGTCTCAAGTTCGATTCCCTAGTCAAGGGCATATACCTAGGTTGCAGGTTCAATCCTCAGACCCCGTAGGGAGCATGCAGGAAACAAGCAATTGATGTGTCTCTCTCACATAGATGTTTCTCTCTCTCTAGCTCCCCCTCCCTTCCAATCTCTCTAAAAATCAAAGGGGGGAAAATCCTTGGGTGAGGATTAACAACAACAACAAAAAAAAACTCACAAATGAGTGTTTAAGATAAAACAAATATGAGAAGAAAAGTACCCAAGACTTTGACATTTAAAGCAACTTATTTATGCTTTCAACCTATGAATTGTAAGGTTTCAGGGGAGAAGCAGCTTCATTTAATCACGTTGAGCAAAATAATAAATTCACTAAAAGGCGCTACTCAAACAGATACCGTAGGTGTCCACATTCCTGGCGTATATATTTTCTGGACAGTTACAAGAACATCATTGATGGCGCCTGGCAACCCACTCACTCTGGAGCATAAAGAAACTCTTATTCCTAAGTCTTTGATCCCCAAAGTTGAAAGGTATTCAGTAACAGTCACTGAGTTCTGGAAGGTGCACGGGAATCCACAGTGAGAATAAAATAACGATTTCCTCTTCCATCTAAGAGAAATGCGCTGCATGGGGAGAAATTCCAAAACAACTCCATACTGATCCCATGCGTTTGTCGCTTGCTAGATACTAGTGAAAGGGGAAGGAAGGGTCTTCCTTCACTAAGTGCATCCCAATTTTATTGGGGATAAATATGATAAATAACAATATCATAAACTGCTACCAATAATGTGTTCTGTGTTGTATCTCTGATTTTTAAACAAAGTTTGGAAGGATACTTATAAGAAAACTAGACTATGAGGAAGATGGACTGGTTCCCAAATGTGGGCCATCCTCTAGAGCAGCGGTTCTCAACCTGTGGGTCGCGACCCCTTGGGGGGTCGAATGACCCTTTCACAGAGGTCGCCTAAGACCATCGGAAAACACATATATAATTACATATTGTTTTTGTGATTAATCACTACGCTTTATGTTCAATTTGTAACAATGAAAATACATCCTGCATATCAGATATTTACATTACGATTCATAACAGTAGCAACATTACAGTTATGAAGTAGCGACGAAAATAATTTTATGGTTGGGGGTCACCACAACATGAGGAACTGTATTAAAGGGCCGCGGCATTAGGGAGGTTGAGAACCACCGCTCTAGAGTGAGAGAGCTCTGGGGGTTGGTTAAGGTTAGTTATAAGCTGGCTCAGGTTATCACTGTGCTTCTGACAAAATATAGATCAGAGGTTCCTGAAGGGACAGAACGGAACTGATAGCTGTGTCTCTAACTCCTCTCCCAGGAAAGCCGCAGAATGTATCAGTTACTCAGCCTGCCCTTATCTCAGCCAATGGGAAAGCGGGGGAAACTAGCCCAAGGCCAAGAGTATGCTAGCCACCCCCCTGTCTTTGTGTAACCAGACCCTAGCTGCACCCTGCCCTTGCGTCACTAGCCCCCGGCCCTCACTCAACCAACCGGAATCAGCCAAATCAGTGGTCAGAGTGTGCCCCCAACCCCGACCCCAAGCCCTATAAATTCTTTGTTCCCTTGGGACTCAGGGCTCTCTCTTGCATCCAGTAATGGAGGCATGGGGGGGACCAAGTCCCGGGCTTGAATAAATGACTCTATGCTTTTGCATCGGACTCAGCTCCCTAGTGGTCTGTCTTGGGGGATCTTGAAATCTGGGCATAACAGTTCCCATGATCCCCTCCTTGGGTTTGGTTCATTTGCTTGAGTGGCTCACAGAATGCAGGATGCTAGTTTATACTCACTAGATTATCATTCTATTACAAAAGATATTAAGGAATAGGGATCAACAGCCAGGTAAAGGGATACATAGGGGAAGATATGTGGGAAGGGACTCAGAGCTTCCATGCCCTCTCCAGGGAAGCCACTCTCCCCAAATCTCTATGTGTTTCCCAACCAGCGAGCTCTCAAACCCATCCTTGGAGGGTTTCATGGAGGCTTCATTAAATAGGCATGATTGACCAAGCCACTGATCATTGGTCCAACCTCCAGCCCCTCTTGCCTCCACAGAAATCCTGAGGTAGGAATGAAAATTCCCACCCTCAAGTCTGGGTTGGTTCTTTTGGCAACTAGCCCCCATCCTTAGTTGACGTAGGAGCTTTCTAAAAGGCACCTCCTCAACATAACCAAAGACACCTTCATCCTTCTCCTCCCTTAGAAAATTCCAAGGGTTTTAGGAGCTCCTTGCCAGAAATGGGGACAAGAACCAAAAACATATTTCTTATTATAAATCACAATATCACAGCTTCATGTTGGAGGAATTCAGCAGTGAATACTGCCTCACGTTGCCACTACAGTATATATGAATTTTTAGAAAAATTCCTGCAACTCTGCAGGACAAGCACAGTTTTAGTATAAGCCTTTGGTCCACTCATGGGTTCTGAAAGGACCTGGATTGAACTCTGTGGTTAAGTGACCACCTTATATGTGTCAAACAAGGTGGGCATTGGTCATGCTATGCCTGCCCTTCAGTGAAAGGGCAATGTGTGGGCCTATAGTTAGTATATTAACAAATATTTTTGAATATTAATCAATTGATTGCTTGACCCTCCTGGACCACTAGAAATATGTCAGAGACTGCTTGGAGCAAGCCTCTAGTTTCAGGAAGAATGAATAGTATCTTTGCACTTCTTTTGCCTTCTCTCTTCTCCAGATCCCAACCACGCAACTCCTATTGCAAGGAGAGGTGCTTTTACAAGTAGCAATAACATTGTTAAAAGGTAAGAGGCATTTTGAAGAACACAGTGGAACCTACAATTCATTCAGCTCAACAAATCTTAGAGCCTGAGCTAAATCCTAGAGTCCCTATTTGCATAAGAAAACCCAGTTTCCTAAAAAGAAACTGTGTTGATAAATCTGGGGCAAAAATAAATGAAATAGACACTGAAATTTCTCACAAAGAAGATCTATTATAGGGCATGTCAGAAAGACATTTTTTTTTTTTAATACAGAAGAGTAAAAGGAGATTATTCCCTCTGGACCCCTTTGGATCGGTTTATAGTTACTGAGGGGAAAAATGAAAAAAATACTCATTTGGATCATTAACAAGTACACCACACTAATAGCATCCTAGTTCAATTCTTTGGCATAAATACCACAATAGTTGGAAAAATAAAACTTCCATGATCAAAATAAATTACAGTTATTTGCCAGCTACATAAAGAAGCTCAGAAAAAAATAAATCTTATCGCTATTGAAGATGAAGGGGTTTCTTCAGGACTTTTTGTTTCCTCAGAAATGGCACTGGAGCAAGCGGAAGTCAGCAGCATCCGAGTCTAGGAGTCATTCCCGGGGGTCACTACAAAGGAGCCGAGTCCCTAAGGAGTCACCCTACTTGAGGCCCTTTACCTCTCAACAAAGTGAGTTACCCTGACCTGACAAAAGATGCCGGGAAAGGCCTGTGAGACAATTACAGAGTTGTGGATACATACAGAAAGCAACGGGCAAGCAAAGTACCCAATTCAGAGGCCTACACCCACTTCTGCATGTTCTGCTTATAATCCATGCTTTTTGTATTTTTCATTTGAGAAAGAAGAGCCAGGCAAGGGAGATTCAACCACCTTCCATCTGAATGGGTCAACCAAAAAGCCTTCTTAAACTCTAAGAAATATGAGGGATAAACAATGTTCCCCTCTTCCTGCCCCTGATAACCGGGCTCTTACAACCCTTTCAAATTCCTCCTCTTCTCAGGAATACCCACTGGGGCCCTTATTTGGAACCATATTTCTACAATCATTACCAGGAATAAACACCTTCTTCATGAAACCTTAAATGTAATTCAAGACTAGAGTCATAAGCTCAAGTCCTAAGTATATTTCCTGAGACCGTGAGTGCCATTTCTCCATGATTTCAATCCAATCCTAGCCTGATGGAAAACTACAGATATGCAGATATGGAATCCATAAAGCACACAGAACATTAAAATGTTTAAGAAATCTCATTTTAATAATGATGTACACAAGAACTGGAAACTCCCGTGTTGTGTCAGAACCGTAACCCAGCCCAGTTTCCTGTTGTCAAAACCAGTGTCCTGAATGGTTTTTTAAGAATCCGAGCTTCCCTTGGTAGGCATTTAGAGCGCTGTCATTTAATAGAATAAGTAAATTTAAATTTGAAATGTCTTGGTCACGGAACTCTTTTCGTTTTCTTTTTGTAACAAGGTGACCCTGGATCTTTCATGCATTCATCTTTTTTTCCCACCTTTACTAATTTTTATCGTGTCCCTTTTTAATGTTGCATTCTTCTCACCACTGCACCACTATGCTAGGCACTGTGAGACACAGTGGTTATAAGATGTGGGTCCTGTGTCCCAGAAACTCAGAATCTAGTAGAAGAAAGTGATGTTCAACTATCTGTAAGTTAAGGTTTAAAACAACTGCATCATAAGGGTATGAACAAGGTGTGACAGGAGCCCAAAAGAAATGGCCGTTTGTTATCATGGAGGAGAGCATGACAAAGGTGGCATCTGAAGGTTGAATAATCCATCAACAAAAATTAAAATAATGATGATGGTGGAAGAATAAGAGGAGGAGGAGGAGGGAGAAGCAGGAGAGGTAAAAGAAGAAGAGGAGGAAGAAGGAAGCAAAGAAAAGCGCATATAGTGAAACAGAGAGATGTAGCTGGACTACATGATGTGTGAAGAGATGAGGGAGAGGTGAAACGGGGTGGATTGAGGCATATGGTGAGTGTCGAATTTGAAACCAGTGAGCTTGAATTTTTTTCAACACACCACTGGGAAGACTTTGGAGGTTTATGAAGCGGAGAGTGACACAATCCCCCATCCTCTGTTTTAGGAAAAAAATCCTTGTGACTGGAGACTGGTTGTGTACAGTATGAAGAGGAAGGGAAGGGGGGCTAAGTACAATTACTGCGAAGTGAGGACAATGACCATGTAAATGGGAAATTAATGGGTTTAGAGATGCCATGTGGATGATGAACTTTGCAGGTGAACTTAAAATGCAAATTTAATTATTCCTTAATAGTATTTTCTGAAGTATGAGTCTAAATGAAGCAGAAATTTTCAACCTATTGTTTACTGATTGTTTCCAGATGTGCTTGGCTTCTATTTTATTTGTTACATGTAACAAAGGAACATGCTACACAGGAAGAAGGGGTGGGACCAGCCTTTGCTGACCTAACACATCTGTGGCACCATGACATATACTTAAAAAATGGCAGTTGGCAGCTATCTGGTTAAGTTGTTCAAAATAGATCAAGCAAACCAGAAATAGTCAGAGATACCAAAAGTCACCTAAGATATCCAGAGGGACAGTCACCATTGATCATGGTAGAAAGACCACAAAGCGAAGTAAGCTTTTGGCAGTCATTCCGTGATAGTTAAACCTGGGATTCTCTGTCTGGAAATGATCCTCAGCCTGTTAGAAACAAAGAGTTCAAAATTTTAAAAGAAACCTTTTAAAATAAACACTGAAATAGACTGGAACCAATTCACAAATACATGTACCCACTTATTCTGAAAAGGAGACTCGTGCCCGTCTATAGCATAGCTGCCAGTTCAATTTCACTGAATGTTCGGAACTAAATGTTGGCTTCTTTATTTTTTAAACAGAAATAACTCATTCTCTTTGGTTTGGGCATTTTCATGTATACACGTTAACGTTAAGTAACTGTGTTGTGTGCTTGCATCCGTGCAGGCATGTATTCATTCTATGGCTATTCTTTCTGCACTTCTATTTTCCTTTGATTCTGCTTAGAAAAGTTTTATGGATTTTACAGGTCATTCACATGTAAAATATGGAACTCATGTATCTATCACTCTCTAAGTGGGAGGGAGTTGATGCATCAAAGGCAGTTTATTTTATTTTATTTCCGTTTCAAAGGTAACTTGGCTCTCTTGAAGGAACTGCAAAACATGAACACTATGTTAATTTGTCTAATCTCCGATTTAACAAGTCTCTTGATTAAATGCTTTCACAGGCAAAGACAAATAACAGGCAAGGGTTGTGCTCTCTGAATACATTTTCCATAGCTGTGGGTGCTGGTGAATTTTTTTTTTTTTTTTGGCAAGTTGTTTCAATTGATGGGAGAATAAAAACCATTAACTGATTAAATATAAAGTCGTTTCATTTTAGCCAAACACTCCTTATATTTCTCATGCTTTTCTCTGAGCATTAATGCAAAAAGGTCATAGAGAGGTGAGGTGATAGTAGGAACCCACGGGCAGAGCAGCATGGGTGGCACTGTCAGCTGTCTGAGAGGAAGAAGCTTTAAAAAGCAGAGATGCCAAAGGCAGAGGAAAAAAGGGGAGAAACACCTCCTTTTCTGGCCAGAGAGGTGATGAGAATGGTGCTATCTTCTGGAATTTTCCCAAAACAGCATTATTCCATATAAATGCCAGTATACCCTATTTAACAAATAGATTAGCAAATTAGAAGGATGTTTTACTACCTCAATTTTGAGATATAATCTCTGAAGTAAATAGCCATGGATAATGAGAATGGCATCCCTGGCACATCCAACTTGGATAAAAGGAAGAATGAAGGAAACATTTAGGGAACACTTTGGGGGCGAAGGATGAGATGACTACCTTTCCATGAAAGAAGTGCTACTTCTTAACAACAGTTCTCACTAGACTCACTATATTTGTGATCATGTCATTTATTTTTTCGTAGCTTTTTGTATTTCAGGGGGAAAGTACGGCTATATCAGTTGGCTTTCTTCCAGTTGTGCTGAAAGTTTCCTTTTAATAGTCACATCTGGCAATAAAATGGTTCCATGCCCAGGTATTGCCATGATGCATAATTGCTCACAGATGGCCAGGGAGCCACCCCACCCCAGACTGCACAGACACACCCTTGGGGTCAGTTGCCCACCTGCATCAAAGCTCGACAAGAGAACTTTAGAGAATCCACGTGTCAGGATCACTGCCCAAATCTACCTTCAGCTCATGAGAAAATTGCTTTCAAACTGAACATATGAATAAATTAAAATCTGACCTCTCATTCAGAACACGGAAATAGAATCAGTACCCTCCATCCTTCACATTGGAGAAGAAAAGTTCAATTTACTGGGGAAAAATAAGCTATTTAGCCATGGATATGCTCCAAAATGCCCAAAACAGGGTTTTTAGGATGTTTATGTTACACCTTTAAGAGAGGATAAATGTTCCTGACTCCATATTTTTGAGAAAAAGATAGATAAAACACCAAGTTCTTTCTGCTTTCCCATACCTCTGAAAATAGGTTCCCGGTCGCCTCGCCATTGACCTTAGGGGTAATCCAATCCCACATTTGAAAGACCCTGAATTTATTGGTGTGGTTTGATCTACCCAGGATCAGGAAAACTCCTCAAAATTTCAGTTCATGGAACTGAATTTGTCTGGCTTCCAGTTCTTTCTAACATCTCCAGCTCCTTTGATGTGGTTACATTAAAGACGGAAGAAGAAACAAGAAAACAACGCAAACCTTAGGGAAAGCAAACACTAGTCCCTTTCTTCTTCTCCAGATCAGTCCATTCACTGTTGGCCATTGTTTGCATGAGATCTCCTACACTGAGCATTCATCCTCCAAAGCTTGTTTACATTTAAGAAGCACCAGAGTTCCCATCTATTAGTCTTCCTTTAACAAAAACCATATTAGCAATATAATCCCATCTCTAAGACATATTTAAAGGTTTTGTTAAGAGGTGTGTTTGTAGCTTGCTCACTGGAAATGGAGCAAGGATTATTAAAAAAAAAAATCACAATTTAGGAACTACGATGAGTCAGTAAATCAGGCTTCTCTCTGCTCAGAAGCAAGCAGAGGATCAGCTGGGGAGAGGTAAATTAAATGCTATCTTTTCCCCAGTCACTGCTTCATTTACTGATCTTGTTTGAATACTTTCCCACAACGTGATCCCCTGGACACCTCTGAAAGGACTTTAACTAAGGATGCTTTTCTGTGAGCATCTGGCAGCTTCCTGGAAAGCTCCGGCACAAGATGGCCCTACTCACCAAGATTGATGAGGTTCCCAGGGGAACCGCTCAGAGCTGGCCATTTACAACAAGATGCTCACTGTGGGCCAAACCGGCTTTTAGGTAGCTCTAGCTGAACGGACAGGAAGACAGGCAGTCAGCATTTCAAAGATAATGAGCTTGATTCTCAGACATGAAGTGCCAAGAGAATGGGCTACAATAACACTGAAGTCTTATGCAAAGGGAAATAAACAAAAGAATTTCCCCCAGAGAAGACGAACCTTCAGGTACACTGTACTGTCCACTACACAAGCATTTATGGAGCACCTTCTATGTAGCAGACAGTATTAGACCCTCAGAGATGACAGGGGCACAATCCTTGCAGCCCAGAAGCTCATGGTCTTGCAGAGAGCCCTATATATACATAAGCAAATATATCACAGTTTAGTTTAAAGGCTATTAAAGTAATATAGGAAGTAAAACATAAAAGAAAGATGAATGTCTGAACTAATCCCAGGAGGAAGTAAACCCAGTAGAAGAGAGAGGAATTTAAGAGATAGAAACAATTCTGTGTCATTCTTGAAGACTCGGAAGAGAAACCAAGCAGAGATTGGGGCGTCATCAGTAAAGGTAAAAGTCGGGCAAAGGACTAAGAGTCTGTGATCCTGCAAGAACATGAAAAGACCAAGAACAGATTCTGAACAGCACCAGGTTTTAGGAGATAACAGAATAAGAGTCTAGTGAAGAAAACTGAGAAGTAACAGTTGGTGAGAAAGGAAACCAAAATAGTGGCTTCTGGGATGCAAAAAAAAATTAAAAAAAATAACAGGGAGCAGTCAAATGCATCAAATGTCTCAGCAAAGTTACGATGGAGACTGAAAAATATTCCTGGGAGGAGAAAATTGAGGAAATGTTATTTAAGTTTGCCAGGGCGGTCATCAGAGCCTGGAAAGCAACGTTGCATGCTGGGCACATTGGTGTTGGAGGAGCCATTTAATCTATCATCCAACATAACTAAAGAACTTAACAAATCACATTGGCTGAAAAACCGTAATATATATTCAGTAGAGCCAGCTATAAGAGACAGAGATTTTGTCAACTTGCCCAAAATATTCGAAACCCTGTAAGCTTAGATACCAGCAGCGCTGCTGTACCTATGACCAGGCATTAACCCTTTGCCTGCTGTATCATTGGGAAAAATAGGGTATCTCCAAAGGCAAGGGCTAGGGCCTTGGGTTGGAGGAATGCACGGCTTTTTACCAACAGAGTAAAAATACTTTACCAACCTGTAATTTTACCAACATGAAAGGCCATTTATATATGTACCTGTAATTTTACCAACATGTGAAGCCATTTACATATATACAGAGTGATCATCAGTCCTCAGATAACTAATAAGCCAAATTGATCCCACAGATAATTTCCTGAGGTCATTAGCTTTCAATATTAGAGGGGTAGTTGGCAACATACTTTATCAATTTACTGTGTTTCCTTTATTTAATATGCACATTCTGAATGTATTCTACATTGTTTCAGATTCCAACATTGTTTAGACAATGGGAGATCTAAAACAGGTGGAAGGACACACCCTGTGACCCCAAATTCCATTCAGGGAAGTAAGTTGTGGGTATAAAACAACTCATAGTGATAACTAACATCTAAGCAATAGTGTAGCAATGAGAAAAAAATAAATAAACTTTATATAAATCCTGGTGGATCCACACTCAAAGGAATGATCAGGATGATGTAATGTTATTTAAGGAAGGCTTTAGAACTAACACTTATGCTTTAAAAAACATAATTAATGGAAATACTCTCTGTAAATGTAACTGAAACTCTTTTCTAGTCCTCTGCGCTCACATTTTGTCACTAAGTAAAGAGGAGTGAAACTTTAGAGTCAGTAGTATAACAAATAAACCCTTGACTTAACAGACCAGGATTCCATCCAAGCCTTAATGATACTTTTTGGTAGGTCCCTGGAAAAGCAATCTGCCCCTTTTTTTTTTTTTTTTTTCCTCAACTGGCTTTATATGTTGAAGGTCTCTGGATTACCTGATTTCTATGATCTCCTCCAGTTCTAGGAGTCTTATCTCCTACTTCTAAGACTCTAAGTCTAAGGCCTCTGTGATGAAGAACAAGGCCAGCATTAGCCCAGAACAATCTGTATGTTTGAGCCACCAAAGAGTATTTGGATGAAGATGAAGAATTACCCGCAGGGCTCCATCAATGGCAGCTTGAAGAGTGGATGTGCACATTGAACCCTGCTCATCACACAACACAGGCTGGCCTTCTCTGTCTACTCTTCACCCCATAACCTTCTGCTCCCATCATCTCCCGACTGTTCCAATCATGATATCAGTGCTGATACCGCCAAATTTTTTGGCAATACTTTATAGCACACCCACTAATATCTCTAAAAGAGCAGCAATTCCATTTTTTTAATTTCCTGAATTCTAAATATGATTACACTGAATATATTTGTTATAATATTGAATCACCTTTTTAAAGTGAAAACTATCATTTTAAAAGAACATCCAAGTTATCCTAAGTATGGAAATGTAGGAAAATAATTTTCTGTCTCTCTTTCCTGATGAGGCCTACTTTCTCTAAATTACAAATATTAATGCCAATTGACTCAAACAATGATTTGTCAACTTTCAGAAAGTAAGAGCAAAATGAGGTCATTTCCTGTGAATGAGTTAAACTTGTCTTCTTTACAATAATATAGTCTTTTCTTACTTGTATTCATTAGTGTTGTAGTCCATGACTCTTTATACATTTTCCTTTTTATTTACCTCATCTTTATTTGACAAAAGATAATTTTTCAAGTTAATACTCATGATAAAAATCCATGATTTTAATCAAAAGTCAGTGTATAAACTTTCCTGGAAATCTTTTCTGAATTCAAAATAGCTCACTGATTGAGAACAGCGATCTTAAACTAGGTCCTAAAGTTAGGAAACATCTGTTTAGACACTGAGAGATGCTAATAAAATGCTAAGACCAAAAAACAAGCAATGTTGACAGTGAAGTACCAAAGACACAGATATATCTCCTTAGGCCAAGCATTCACCACTGTTCTATTTTATTCCATAACCCGCCTGGATTATCTGTAAAGGCACAATCAGAAGATGCAGGAGGTGTGGGATACCCCGTGCCCAAGGCTAAAAGCTGAGGGTGGATATATTCTGTAGCGATAGCTCTCATCTCACAGGCTAATTTCAGTTAACTATGTATGAACCTTACCCCACCTTTTTTTTAAATCTTGCTATTTCTTTATTTCCTTTTAGTGAGGGTTAGTGTATCTTTAACAAAGAAACAGTGAGTGTTTTTGTCTTCATGGGCAAGAAAGAAAGGGCAAGTTGAAGAGATTTAAGGAGAGGAAAAACATCCATGGAACAGAATAGTGTCAGCCAAAAAAACACAAGGAAATCGGGCAAAATGCCCCCATCTTACAACAAAACAGAAGGAATACAATGAACCATTCTGGGCCAAGAAAGGGCCTTCAGGTTTAGCATGAAAAGACCCCTGTGCAGCTCCCCTAGATCCAGAGAGCGGACTGAATTTCCCAGCTTATAATCAAAGGCTCAGCGCTAGATATACCTGTCATTGTTGTACTGCTCTCTCCTTGTCTATAGTTCCAGCAAGGTTTGACAAAAATAGCATCTTGGACTCTTACCTTTTCACTAACTTCCACTGGGAAAAACCATAATTTTAGCTTTACAATCTTCCCTAGTTGTGTCCCTTTGGCTCTCAACACTGGACGCTTATTCCTACCAAGAGTCTGATGGGAACAGATGAGCATCTGAAGTTTCTTTTGATACTTTTGCAAGCTGGCTCTGCACATAGACGCTGAACAAATGCTTTTGAAGATCACATTATTGGAAGAGAAAAATAAAAAAGTCGTAGGATACCAGGATGTAGTAACAGTAGTGCAACTTGCCAGGAATCAGGAAGCAGCCTTCCACTTCTTCTTGGCAACAGTCTGACCTTAATAGAATACAGCGTCCAGTGTTTGTCTTTCCAGTTTAAAATGAATGTGAAGAAATCTGAGAGGGGTTAGAGGAGAGCAAAAGAGGAGTATATAAGAAGAAAAATATGGAAAGCTGTTATTTGGATTAAAGATTAAAGAGGCTGAGATTGTTTACCCTGGAAAAGAAAAGCCTACAGGGAGGTTGGATGAGAAGCGCCACAGGGAGTAAACAAGTCAACCACATTATTCTCCATCTTGACCAAGGAAACAATGGGAGGAGACGCGCTAAAATTAGAACGGGGGTGAGAGAGCTTGGTTGGGCAGAAGGACGAAGCTTCGGAGCACGCTGCCAAAAAAGTTGTGAAATTTCTTGGAAACATCAATAACAATCTGTACTAATTGATGAAGGCATTTATCTGCTGCAAGAAAAAAAAAATTTAATCAGATAACATCTGAAAGTCCCAGGTCTGGGATGTTTGTAAGAATTTAGCTACCTAAAAAGTACGGGAGGATAAAAAGCCCAAAGCCCAAAATATTTTGTTCATAAACAGTATTTAATATAGGAGAGCACCAAGTTTTATATTAGATTTTAAAAGCCTGAAACTTGCGCTGACATTTTTTTTATTATTTGTATAAGGTATCTTTCTTTGTCTTTGTTTCTTGCCCCAGGTTTTATTTTTAGTAGCTGGGACCTATCTGGGCCTTGTGGTTATTGAAAAGAAGATAAGGACATTCTGGTGGATGGAATATGAGACATCACGTCGACTTTATCAAGGCTTACAGAAAAAAAGGTTAAAAATAAAACCACCTCCCATTTATATACATCATGGTCTCTTCCCAGATGAATTTCCTTCACCATGTTATTAACGGCCTACCTGTGGGGCTTCCCAATGCCTGAGTGAACAAAACATGGAGAACAGAAAGAGATGAAACTCAAGAAAGCAAGAACGAGATCAGGGAGTAGAAAAGAAGCGGGAGAAGCTTGAACCTTATCTTCTTGGGGGGAAGGGAGTAGACATTGAATAATTTTAAGTAGAAAAGCTACACAGTATATGCAATGTTTATTTTATTGAAATCATTCTGAAAGCGGGGAAATGGAATAGAGTGAGGTGTGACTAAATGTGAGATAGGAAGGAGAATGGCTTAAATATGGTAGTGGCAGTCAAGACGGAACATGTCAGGGATTCCTGGGATGTTTAGGTACTGTGATTAACGGAATGAAAGATAGGATCAGTGAAGGAGAGAAAAGTCAAGGGTGATTCTCAGGTAGCTGATATACAAAGAAAGACTGGGGGCATCCAAGTGCTTCTTCTCTGACTCAGTCAGTCACTCCAACCCACAAGCTCCACAGGTACCTTTGAGAAGACTCCTAGTAGCCACAAGAATTCCTCAAGCCCTGCCTGGTGTGGCTCAGCTGGTTGGAGAATCCTCCCATATACCAAAAGGTCTCAGGTTTGATTCTTGTTCAGGGCACATACTTAGGTTTCGGGTTCAATCTCCAGGCAATGCATCAACCCATCAATCAATCAATCAATCTCTCAATCTCTCTCTCTCTCTCTCTCTTTCAAAAAAAAAACAAAACAAAACAAAACAAAACAAAACAAAAAAAAAACCTCAAAAAAATTTTCCCCTAAATCAAGGCATTCAGTAGAATATATAGATTGCCTCTAACTTATTTCTGAAGCTCTTTTCTGATACATCCTTGCTTAATCTTCAAGACAGCCCCATAAATTATTTGGCAAATGAGGAACTGGAGATACCAGCCATAGAATTAATTAGTAAGTGAGCTCAAAAGCATGGAGTCCAAATGCCCAGACTTGCTTCAATAGCACTTCAGGTTTTTGCAAAATACTATTTTCAAAACTCAAGTAATATTTCCCCGCTAAAGTACCTCAATTCCAGGGGCAAATTAAACTCCAACTACTCTGAATCTTATGTGCAATAGCAAATCCACTCATTATATGATTTTCGGGTTAACTCGGCAACTCCAAGATAAGCTGCTCTGGTGGATTCTGCATTCGGACTCCCCTGGCGACTGTGTGAAGGGTCGTCATGCGGAGTTTTAATTGAACCTGCCTAACACTCCCCTGGAAATTAAAAGGTAAGTGTTTCCACGAGGAAAGAAAAGAAATAAAATAGAAAAGTGTAAAGTCAGGTTAGAGAGAGAGGAGCAGAACAAGTGTTTAGCATTTATATTTATGGCAATAATAGCACAAACCCTACTAAGAAATACTTAATTCAGGGTTTGTTCCCAGGGAAACTTCTCAGAGGCTAACAGGAGATCAAGATTAGCCATTTAATCACTCACTGAATGTCATCTTCCATCACAAAATTAATCTCCAGGAAAATTGTTTAATCCCATGACTTCAGGCAGATAAGGTTGTTGAAGGGGAAGAAAAGACATGATGGTTATTTTTAAATTGGCTGAACTTTGATTCAATTGATCAAGATGACAGGCTAAAAATTTCTTAGAAGAGAACCACTCTTTAGATTAGAAGACCTTAATGACATGTTTACTTATTGAAGATAATGTCAACCCGGCACAGAGAAGATGGGAAAAGTTTAAATTTTAAAGTATTACAATCCTCAGCATAATAACTTAACGAAATTATTCCATATTCTCTTGGCAGACAAGGAAAACTGAGGTTTTCTTATATCTTTGAGTATTTTTTCTATTCCATTTACTCTCTTCCCTTTTTTAGGTTCAATATATATGCATATACACTCCTTTCTCTGTATTCCTTAGAATATATCCTCTACTCATTTCTATGTCTTTGTTCTATCCCATCTTTGAGATATGTTCACCATGAAAATTCCTGTCATATATTTTCATTTTTAATTGCTTCTAAATATATCTTTTATCTCTGCAATATACTTTTATGATCAGAGAGATATTTATATATAACAAAATGCACCAATTTTCCATCTACAGTTGAATTTTATCAGTTATATTCAGCCATGTATTTGCCGTCCAATTGAAGGTATTGAACAGTTCCATCTGCTCCCACATTTCCCCTTTGCCATGTGTTTAGATGCTGTGGGATGATTCCCTTGTGATTCTTAGAATCTTTTTGGTCTAGCTAAGAAGGTCTACTATGTCTTCAATATTTCTGAGGTTTTAACAAAATGTCTAACAGTTACATCTTTGGTCAATTCTTACTCTGAGGAGCTTTTCCAACCTGGAGAGACTGGTTAATTTTATTTTCCAATCAAGCAAGGCCTTATTTCCTCTAAATTCTGCTTGCGAAGTAGACAATCCCCACTTTCCTCTTTCTCTTCTCATACTTTATCATGTACAGCTAAGAGAAGCCACTTAATAAATTCAAAAGTATGCCTGTTAATCTCCTTAGCCAGAACCATACATTTATTAGGCATAATCCCCATATTTCAACTTATCTCAGGAAAGAGTTTTGTCAATAGTTTACCTAATGTGTCAAACAAGTCACCATTTTTCAAACCTCCAACAATAACTTCATCATTTTCATACCTTTACCACTTTTTCAGCCACTGATTGATGATCAATACCGAAACCAATGCCACATATTTGAGGTTTTGTTACAGCAGTACCCATTTCTACTATCAATTTTCGTATCAGTTATCTAGTGCTACATATTGAACAATTCTACTACTTAGTGCCTGAAAACTACAACCATTCTATTTGTATGTAACACTGTGAACCAACAATCCAGGCTGAGCTCAGCTCAGAGGCTCTTCTGCTGGACTTCCCTGGGGCCATTCACATGGTTGGACTGACTGGAGCTGGGTGTCTAAGATGACCTTCTCATCTGAGTCACATAATTAGCAGTTGGTGCTGAGCATCTACTGCATCTCTCACACTCAAGGACACCAGCCTAGGCAGCATTCCTAACCTAGCACCAGAAGTCTCACATCACTTCTGCCACACTCCATTAGTTAAAGAAAGCAAGTCCCAGTGCCAACCCAGATTCAAGAGGTAAAACATAACTCCCTCCACCTTTTGATGGGAGAAGAACCATGTCACGTTGTAAAAAGGACAGTCATAAAATGACAGAAAAAATTATTCTAGCCAACCTTTACAAACTACTATTTCCTATAAATGTCCATATGTTATATTTTCTTATCATTCAGTCCAAAGTATTTTCCAATGTCCCTTTTGATATCCTTTTTCACTATGTTGTGTTTAAAATAAATGCTGCTTAATTCACAAATACTTGGGGATTTTCTGGTTATCTCATTATATAGGTTTCCAATTAAATATTTCTGTGATCCTGTCAGAATGGCTATCATCAAAAAATCAATAAACAATAAGTGCTGGCAAGGATGCAGAGAAAAAGTAACCCTCTTACACTGATGGCGGGAATGCAGACTGGTACAGCCACTGTGAAAAACTGGCGTTTCCTCAAAAAATTAAAAATGGAATTTCCATTTGACCCAGTAATCCCACTTCTAGGAATATGTCTCAAGAAAACAGAAACACCAATCAAAAAAGATATATGCACCCCTATGTTCATAGCAGCACAACTTACTCTAGCTAAGATTTGGAAACAGCCTAAGTGCCCATTAGCAGATGAGTAGATTAGAAAACTGGTACATTTACATAATGGAATACTATGCTGCTATAAAAAAAGAAGGAACTCTCACCATTTGCAATAGCATGGATGGACCTGGAGAACATTATGCTAAGCGAAATAAGCCAGTCAGAGAAAGATAAATATCACATGATCTCACTCAGAAAGATAAATATCACATGATCTCACTCATTTGTGGAATATAATGAACAACATAAACTGATGAACAAAAATAGAACCAGAGTCATAGAAGCATCAAACACACTGACCAACCTATGAGGGAAGGTGGGGGGTGAGGGAGTAAGAGATCAACCAAAGGACTTGTATGAATGCATATGAGCATAACCAATGGACACAGACTGGAGGGGGTTGCGGGGGGGTGGGGGGAGGGCTTGTGCTGGGGGGTGGGGGCAGCCGGGGAATGGTCAATGGGAGAAAAAGGAGACTTATGTAATACTTTAAACAATAAAGAATATATGTGATATAATTCCAACTCTTTGGAATTTATGGCCTTGCATGTGGTCTGTTTTGGTGAACACTCAAGAATGTATATTCTATGCTTATTAGGTTAAATGTTCTATAAACATCAATTAGATGAAATTAGTTGATAGTGATATTCAAATCTCTTACTGATATTTTATCTACTAGTTCTATCAATTATTCAGAGAAGGATTATATTTATCAGGATTCTCCAGAGAAACAGAACCAATATGAGAGGAAGGAAGGGAAGAAGGGAGGGAGGGAGAGGGAAGGAGGGACAGAGGAAGGGAGGAAGGGAGGGGGAGGGGGGGAGAGAGAGAGAGAGAGAGAGAGCAGATAAAGAGATTTATTATAATGAAATGGCTCACACACAATTTAGGAGGCTGAATAGTCCCATAATCTGCATCTATAACCTAGACTCAGAAATGTCTTCAGAGACACACCCAGAAATAATGCTTAATGGGATATCTGGGCACCTCAGAATTTGATTAGGGTTTTGTCATACGTATTCTTTTACCAAATCTGTTTTCTCTTTGGTCTGGGTGAGTCTCTGCAGTGTTCTATGTTTAAGACTTCACTGTACTGCCATCACAGGCTCTCCAGGTTGTCATCCGGAAGTACCCCACCGTCTCTTAACTAGGAGCTAGAGGTCAAATAGAAGAAACGATTTGTCATCATGCGTCCTCCTTTTTTTCGGATCTTTGTTCCATTTTTTGGTGGCTTGTCCATCTCTCTGAATCACATCACTTTAATCAAATTAATAGCTGAATAGCCCTTTCATGACTGTAACATTTACTTTTACAGTTTCCTGCTGAAGATCAGAAAAGACAGGTCAGCACTAAGCATCATCTCTCTCATTCCAGTTCACGATCCATATTATTTAGCAGGTTTGCGACAAAGTTTGAGGCATCGGAATTAGCCATTTCCTATTCCTTGAAAATGAAGAGGAATTTCACCCCACCCCCCATCCCTCCCACATACTGCATATTGGTTTTGTTTCATTGGCAGTTTCTGAGTGAATGAAATGGGGATGAAATGTTTTTTATCCACAATTTTTAACCAGAAGCTCTTTTTTCAAACAGACATACAATATTTAACTTGCAACTGAAAAAGCCAAACATGTGACACAATGAATTGCACTTCCAGAATATATATGCTTTTACACTACTCACCCGGACAATTTAATCTGGAAAATTTCTTCACGCCAATATATCACCCAGCATTACTCTGCAGCTTTCTAGAAAGCAGCTCCCAAAGTCAGCTAAATTACAACTGAGAACTGGAAATCCATTTCTTTCCAGAAATTATTCACAAGAGAAACAAAGACTAGGTTGTTTTTAGCTGCTTTACGTCTCCAACATGTCACAATTGTGACCACCATTAACACTGAACTCAGGGTTCATACATAAACCAGTGAAGCCCATTCCCCATCAGAAGAGCTAAGCTGGAAGTAATCCAATTGTTACATAACTAGACATTCTAAGTCCCCATCCAAATGTAGCATTCCACAGTTATATGTACCCCCATGAAGCATTTTTTAAATCACACAATAATAATCTAATTAATCTATGAGTGATTTCTCTACATTCACACCCAGAAATGCATTCCCAAATGGAAAAATGCTCTTTACAGCATTTTTCAAATACATAGAAAAAGCACCTCCTGCGTGAGGGTGAAAGCACCTGGGCAAAAGCAATACGAAATCAGTAACATCATTCCCACTTAGCACTAATTCTATTCCTATGTTATGCCCCCAATATGGCAAAGAAAAACTCTGAAAGTTTCCAGTCTGCAACAAAGAAGCTGTAACTAAATGTTTTTAGGTATGGAGGCCCATTCTTGTTGGACAGAAACAGCAGGTTCTAAAACAGGCTAAGAAGCCTTTGTCATATTCAGCCTCAGTCAATAGAGGCCAACCAATTAATTCTCAATGAGTTCACCTCATAGAAGATAAGGTTGATAATAAAGAAATCATTAAGTCTCTCTTTCTAAGGAGTCTGTCTGTGTATCCACCACTTTCACCCCACACCTCACTGTCAAATGGGTGTCAGCAAAGAAAATGAAACAGTTTTTCTATCAGAAATGCTGTGGGGCAGAGAGAGGAGGTGCTGACAATCTATAAAATGCTTATATTAAGATTGATCTCCAAACTTCCACTCTTTCTAACCTTGGAAAGATAGAGCATCCTTGTAACCCTGAACCAAATTATAGGAACAACATAGCACTTAAGAGCATGCTATTCTACATTAACTAGTCATCGCCATTCAAGACTAATTCCCACACCAGGACAAATAGAATGCATAGGAAAAAGAAAATTCCACTGTTCTCACATCAGGAATTTCTGATCCCAATTGGACAATTCAATTATTGGCCTAAGGAAGGGTCCTTTTAAAATACTCACTTGGAAAAGACCCTGAAAATTGATTTTAGCTAAGTAAATCTCAATTTCTATACCTCATATCAAATAGCATCAGGTCCTTACATAAAAATATGGCTACAGCTTAAAAGAGAAAAAAGGTAATTTTTAACAAGCTCATCTTCATTGCATTCTGCTATCTGCTCAAAAGTAAACAGGGAGAAATTAAAAGTTTGCCCTCCACTTATCTGGTCCCAGACCAAGTTTTCAGATGTTTATAAGCAGGATCTGTACTAGAGAGGTAGCCTACTTCTGGCTGCTGTTAAGAGTATATTATTGTTGTGTGAGTGCTCATGTCAAGCTAAAGACATTTCACAGCACCATCTTCGGGATCCAAGACTTCCTCCTTTCCAATTCTTCACTCCAAGTAGAGGTCTTTGTTTGACTCAATTTGAATTCTGCTGGGAGCTCTAAAACGGTGGTCAACCCAAACTATAGTCCATGCCATTTGAATCAGCTGTCCTTCATCCTCCACCTCCCAAGAACCAGCCCCAAAAAATCATAGGGTATATGCACCTAGTCAAATTCATGGCAAAAGAATTTCATCAAAAGGTTACTTTCAATGGAGAAAGGAAAAGCTATATTTGGGGTGGGGTTTTGGGGTTGTTGTTTTTTGTTTTTGTTTGTTGTTGTTGTTTTGTATTTTATATTCCTTTATTCCATATCCAAAGTTTTTCATTTCTTTTTTTTCCTTTAACTTTATTTTTATTGTTGACACTATTACAGATGTCCGCATTTTCCACCCCCCTTTGCCCACCTCCACCCAGTGCCCGCCCCTCCCCTCCTCCTACCCTTTGGCCATCACCTCACTGTTGTCTGTGTCTACAGGTTATGCGTACATGTTCTTTGGGAAAGCTGTTCTTTATTGTCCATCACATCTATCATGATAGGCTTCCTGAGGATTTATAAGAACTTTAATATCATACTTTGTGTCCCAATGTCCTGATAGTTTGCAGTTTGGGCTACGAAGCTGCTTACAAGGCATGGATTTGTTCTTTGGGCTCCAAAACTGCCCACAGGGCAAATGGGCCCCTGTGCTGAATGTGCTGTCTGATAAATCAGACTCGCTGCACTACTGATGAGCAACACCCCCTGTACCAAACCTGCTTGACCAAAAACTCTTCGTCCTGCAGACCTCAACTGAGACTAGATCATCAATAAATGCTTGATCACACGTTACTATGTATTACTCACTGTTCTCATCTCACAAGCCCACCAATCAGAAAATGAGTGACGTAAGTTTATCACGTAGTTTGCCTAGCAACCCAACCCTTTGTTAGTGATCCCTTGTAACTTGTGTCTTCAAAAACCCTGCCCCACCCACCCCTACCCCCCATCTCAGAACATGTTTTCGGTTCTTGCCAAAGGCTATGTTCTCTGATTTGCAAATCATATCAGAATAAAACTCCTTTTAATTTCTCAAAAGGATCTTCTGGACCTTTGTTTAGATTCCTTAGAAGACTAACTCTTCTTTAAACTAGAAAGACTTCCTTTTGTTTATATATTTGACTGATGCAGAGAAAAGCACTGTCCCTTTTTAGCTGAAATAAAAGGGTCCAGGAACACTTACTGTGCCAGAAACATGATACACAACAACAGAAATGGGTCTCAACTTGTGTTGGCCTCAGACTGCCTGCCATCTCTCACAAGATGTGGCCTAGTCACCCATAAGTCTGACATCCAAATCTCAGAATGCAAGCAAGAAAATGTCCGACTGCAGTTTAGGCCTGCTCCCCGCTGGCAAGTGGACATCCCCCGAGGGCTGCCGGGCTGCCAGGGGGATGTCTGATTGCCATCTTAGGCCCAATCCTCTGGGGAGCGGGCCTAAGCCAGCAGGTGGTCATCCCCTGAGGGGTCCCAGACTACGAGAGGGCACAGGCCAGGCTGAGGGACCCCCACCCCACCGAGTGCACAAATTTTTGTGCACCGGGCCTCTAATACACACACACACACACACACACACACACACACACACATATGTGTGTGTGTGTGTATACATATATATATTGTATATGCACTGTGTGTGTATATACTAATACACATACACACACACACACACATACATATACATAAATGTACTTGTATACATTTGTCTTAGGCTGTTCAGGCTAAAACTGAATACCATAGACTGGATAGCTTATAAACAACAGAACTTTACTTCCCACAGCTCTGGAGGCTGGGAAGTCCAAAATCAAGGTAGCACCAGCTGCAGTGTCTGGTGAGAGCCCACTTTCTGTTCCAAACATAACCATCTTCTCTCTGTGTCCTCACAAGGCAGAAAGCGTGAGGGAGCTCTCTGGGGTCTCTCTTATAAGGACACTAATCCCATTCATTACAGATCTACCTTCGTGACCTAATCAGCCACCAAAGGCTCCACCGCCAAATACCATCACATTGGGAATTAGGTTTCAATATACACATTAGGGGGGACACAAACATTCAATCTATAGCAATATTTATATATCCATACGAGTAGCTGTGCTCCCCTGCCAGAACCTCCAAATAAACTCTCATATTCATATATTTTAATCACAGAGTTATAGCATGACTACATATTAAGGTGTTAAAGCATGTCAGATAAGATCAAAATTCTTCTTTGGGCCCTAACCGGTTTGGCTCAGTGGATAGAAAGTCAGCCTGCAGACTCAAGGGTCCCAGGTTCGATTCTGGCCAAGGGCATGCACCTTGGTTGCGGGCACATCCCCAGTGGGGAGTGTGCAGGAGGCAGCTGATCGATGTTTCTCTCTCATCAATGTTTCTGGCTCTCTATCCCTCTCCCTTCCTCTCTGTGAAAAATCAATAAAATATATTTTTTTTAAAAAAATTCTTCTTTGGTAACACTTTCCCTGTGCCCCCTCACAACATACCACAGGAATTACCCCTATCCTTGCAGCTCCCTCTTGTAAGCCTGCCATCTCAGTGTTATGAAGAAGCCAGTCTAACTCACCAGAAGATGAGAGATCACATGGAGGAAACCTCAGCCAGCATCTAGCACCAACTGCCACACATCTGAGGGAGGAAAACTAGGGCCCAGACCAGTCACTGTGGAGTCTTCAGATGATGACAACTTGAATGATCCCAGGTGAAATCAGGATAAGACCCTCCCAGCTCGCCAACCTACAGATAATGAGAAACAATAAACCACTGCTTTAAGCCATCAGGTTTCATTCAGACTCTTTCATTATATAGCAACAGATAACCAAAACGTAACCTTTGCCCATTTTTCTATTAGGCTAGTGATTTTTCCTTTTTAAAATGTTATTTTAATTTATTCTAAAATCTACTTCTTTTTCTAATTTAGATGTAACTGACATGTAACATTAGATTAGCTTCAAGGGTACAACATAATGTTTAATATATGTATATATAGCAAAATGATCAACACAATAAGTCTAGTTAACATCTATCACTATGAATAGTAACAAATTTTTTTTCTTGTGATGAAAACTTTTAAGATCTACTCTTAGAAACTTGCAAATATATAAGACAGTATTCAGGACTACAGTCATCATGCTGTATATTACATCCCCATACTTATTAAAATCTCCTTTTTAATGATATATTTCACAAATATTTTCTTCTTCTCTACCAGTTGTTGTATCAGTCAGTGTTCATCAAGAAAAACAGAACCAGCCCAGCCGGTGTGGCTTAATGGTTGAGAATCGACCTATGAACCAGGAGGTCATGGTTTGATTCCAAACCAGGCACATGCCCAGGTTGCGGGCTCAATCCCCAGTAGGGTGTGTGCAGAAGGCAGCTTATCAATGATTCTTTCTGATCATTGGTGTTTCTGTTTCCCTCTCCTTTCCTCTGTGAAATCAATAAAAATCTATATATATAAAACCTTAAGCGACCATTCGACCATTTGACCAGTCGCTATGACACGCACTGACCACCGTCCTATCTAATAAAAGAGAAACATGGTAATTGGCGTACGACCGCTACCCTTCCCATTGGCTAATCAGGGCGATATGCAAATTAACTGCCAGCCAAGATGGCAGCTGGCAGCCAGGCAGCTTGAAACTAACATGAGGCTTGCTTGCTTCAGTGACGGAGGACTCCAACGTTCCCCGCCTGCTGCTGCAGGCCTCTGAGCTGGCAGTTTGAAACATAGTTACAAATATAGAAGCTAAACAAAACCCCAGAAACCAGCTTTCAGCTAGCCGGGATCTCAGACCTGGAGTTGATACAGAGTTCTGATTATAGAACCTAAACAAACCAGATACCTGCTTTCAGGAGCGGAGGCCTAAGAGCTGGAGCCTCAGAGCTAAAGCTGGCTCAGAATAAAAAAAAAAAAAAAAAAAAAAAAAAGGAGCAGTTGGGAGCTTCAGTCCCAGCCTGAAAACAGCCCTCAGCCCCTCACCCAGACTGGCCAGGCACCCCAGTGGGGACCCCCACCCTGAAGGGTGTGTGACCAGCTGCAAACAGCCATCATCCCCTCATCCAGGCTGGCCAGGCACCCCAGTGGGGACCCCCACCCTGATCTGGGACACCCTTCAGGGCAAACCAGCCAGCCCCCACCCATGCACCAGGCCTCTATCCTATATAGTAAAAGGGTAATATGCCTCCCAGCACCGGGATCAGTGGAGCCGCAAGGTCTCCCGGCACCGGGATCAGCATGACAGGGGGCAGCGCCCAAACCCCCTGATCGCCCTGTGGCTCTGTGTGTGACAGGGGGCGGGGCCACAACCTCCCTATCGGCCCTGCTCTGTTCCTGACAGGGGAAGGCGCCCCAACCCCCTGATCGGCCCTGCTCTGTGACTGATAGGGGGGAGCTCCCCAACCTCCTGATCACCCTGTGGCTCTGTGTGTGACAGGGTGCGGCGCCCCAACCCCCCCACCCCACGGGCCCTGCTCTGTGTGTGTCGGGGTAGAGCCATAACTTCCGCATTGGCCCTGCCCTGAGTGTGAGAGTGGCGGCGCCCCAACCCCCTGATCGGCCCTGCTCTGTGGGTGATAGAGGGCGGCGCCCCAACCCCCTGATGGGCCCTGCTCTGTGCGTACAGGGAGGAGCTCCCCAAGCCCCTGATGGGCCCTGCTCTGTGCATGACAGGGGGGAGCTCCCCAACCCCCTGATCGGCCTTGCTCTGTGCATGACAGGGGGTGGCGCCGCAACCTCCCCATCGACCCTGCCTTGAGTGTGATGGGGGGGTGCCCCAACCCCCCAATCGGCCCTACCCTGAGCGTGACTGAGGGTGGCATCGCAACCTCCCAATCCGCCCTGCTCTGTGCATGACAGGTGCGGTGCCCCAATTCCCCAATCGGCCCTGCTCTGAGCCCGACCAGGGGCTGCACCTAGGGATTAGGCCTGCCCTCTGCCACCCGGGAGCAGGCCTAAGCCAGCAGGTCGTTATCTCCTGAGGGGTCCCAGACTGCGAGAGGGCACAGGCCGGGCTGAGGGACCCCCCTCCTCCCCCCCCGAGTGCACAAATTTTTGTGCACCGGGCCTCTAGTCTATATATAAAAAACCCTAAGCGACCATCAACCATATGACCAGTCGCTATGACATGCACTGACCACCAGGGGGCAGATGCTCAATGTAGGAGCTGCCCCCTGGTGGTCAGTGCGCTCCCACAGAGGGAGTGCAGCTCAGCTGACCAATGGGTACCAGACACCAGGCTCAAGGCTGGCAAGCGCAGCTGCAGTGGACTGCCTGCCGCTTCACACACTACTACAGCCCTTGGGGGATGTTGAACTGCAGGTTTCGGCCCAATCGCCACAGGCCAGGGCCGAAACCTGCAGTCTGACATCCCCTGAGGGGTCCCGGATTGCTAGAGGGTGCAGGTCAGGCTGAGGGACACCAACCGCCTGGGGCCCCACCCCGCAGCCAGCCGATCAGCCCCAATCGGGGCAGGCCAGCCGGATCCCACCTGTGCACGAATTCATGCACCAGGTGTCTAGTGTGTGTGTGTGTGTGTGTGTGTGTGTGTGTGTGTGTGTATATATACAGAACCAGTAAGAGATACAGAGTACAGGTAACAGGGTTATGGCAAGGAATTGGTTTATGCAATTTTAGGGGCTGGATAAGTAAGTCCAAAATCCATAGGGCAGGCCTCGCCAAATGAACTGAAGCTGCAGTTCATGGTGTGGAATTTCTTCTCCTTCAGCGAACCCTCAATTCTGCTCTAAAAGGACTTCCAATGAACAAATGAATCAGGACCACCCACACTATCTGGGATAATCTCCTTTACTTGAAGTCAACTAGTTATGGACTTTAATATCTTCATAATAGCTTCACAGCAACTCCTAGTTTAGTGTTTGACTGAATAACAAGTGAAAGCAAAAAACACAAGTCAGAGAAATTTTAGGCATTTAAGAAGCTTCTGGTGATGTAGGTCTGTGTATACTTCCCAAGTAGAGTTCTAACCTCTAAAAGCACATCAAACCCATGTGTGTTGTTTCATTATCTCTGTATCCTTAGCTTTTAGCATACCACATGGCACACATTAGGCACTTTATAATCATTGTTAATTATCTGAAATCTGAATTAAATAAGGTGACAAACTTTTATAACCACAGAAAAGTTTTCCACCAATGAAAGTTATTTGAAAAGACCTATCAAAATAAAAAGTGAGGCCCTGACCGGCGTGGCTCAATGGCTGAGTGTCAACCTATGAACCAGGGAATCGAACAGTGACCTCCTGGTTCATAGGTTGACGCTCCCTTTCTCTCTGAAACCAATATCTATCTATATCTACACTAATAAAAGACAAAGATGCTAACTGACCGTACCTTCACTATGCCCACCAACCAATCAGAGCGACCATATGCAAATTAACCCAACCAAGATGGCGGTTAATTTGCATGCACTGGCTGGGAGTGAAGACTGAAGACAACGTACATAGAAGGAAGCCAAGTGCTGCAGAAGGGAGCAAAGTAGAGGCAGCGGAGACAGGAACAGAACCAAGGCGGCAGAGGCGGGAGCGGAGTCAGGGCACTGCGGGTGGCCTGGGCACAGCGGGCGGCAGGGGTATGGGGGGAGCAGGAGGCAGGGGGAGGCAGGCAGCTGCGGGGAGGCAGAATAGGCCCTTGACCTCAGGAAGGGGCGGGACCTGAGCACTTGGTGCAGAGGGATAGGACAGGCTCCATGGGAGGGAACAGAGCGGAGCTGCGCTCACACTCAGCCTCGGGCTTCAGTTTCCTGGTGTGTCAGGTGGCCCTCCCCACCTTCACTGGGTTGCAAGGTTCAGCTCAAAAGACTGAGAGCCTCCAGGGTGGTTGGGAAGGCAGTTGTGGTGCGGGGGGGAGGCTGGTGGGAAGCGGGTTGGCTGGAGGTGGGGCAGCAGGGCTCCCAGATTGGCTGGATTCAACAGGACAGGGCTAACCTTTGAGAGGTGGGAGGGGGAGTATAAGAGAGTGTGCACTCCCATGTGCCACCGGCCTGCCGGCTTTACTCTTGCACGGCGACTGTGGTGGTGGCTGCGGTTACTACCCGAGCCCAGACGGAGCAGAGGCCGGTGGAGAAGAAGGCCGGTGGACATCCTGGAATCCCGATACCAGATGGCGTGACCTGCGGGTCATGGCCAAAGGGGAGGGCGCTGAGAGCGGCTCCACAATGGGGCTGCTGCCTACAGGCATCCTCCAAGTGAATGAACACCAGGCCCAGGGAAGGTGAGAACCTGGCATCCGGTGGAGGGCAAGGGCGGCAGGGTCCGTGGAGCATGCGAGGTGTCGGGGGTGGTGGACATGGCCCTGATTGCAGGCTAGGCCTAGGGGACCCTACACACGCACGATGTGTGTGTGTGTGTGTGTGTGTGTGTGTATATATATATATATATATATATATATATATATATATATGAAAAAAAGTGAGAAGATAGAAGAGTTATCCAAAAACTGAAATCACCCTTTATAATAAAAGCCTAATATGCAAATCGACCAAATGGCAGGAAGACCGGTCCCTATGAGGCACACTGACCACCAGGGGGAAGACACTCAATGCAGGAGCTGCCCCCAGCCCACAGGCCCAGGCCAGCCAAGGTGGGTGCCAGTTGGGGGCCCCCCAATCACCCCACAGATCGGCCCTGATTGCTGGCCAGGCCTAGGAACCCCACCCGTGCATGAATTTCGTGCACTGGGCCTCTAGCAGTTCATAAAGAACCAAGTGTAAAAATCAAATCTAGGCTTCAGTGATTACACAGATGAATTTCAAGCCAATATGAACATTATCAGCACCACCGGGATATAAATTGTATCCATGGGAGACACTGTATTTTTATGGAAAAAAAAAAAAAACAATGAATTTGGATTAGAGAGTATGACCTTGGGCAAATAATTTAATCCATAAAAAAATCACAAACCTGGATCACCTGCACTGGGAGCTTTTTCTACCTGTTCCCAGGACACTGAGCACTATGAGAGAAGACAGAGAGCTATTCAGACTTCACAAAGGGTGGCGCATGGCAAATCTTGCAGTCTAGCTTCAAACAGGCCCTCTGTATTCAGCAATCCCATAACCACAACCAGGTCTGCTCCTCTTGGTGGTTAGTCCCAAAGTATATGTCTATTTAACCACTATGCTGTATACCCGGAACTAATACAAAATAATACTGAATGTAAACTGGAATTAGAAAATAAAAAAATTTTTTAAAGTAAAAGCTGAACAACAAAAAAAAAACAAATTTATCTTTCCTCTGCTCTCACCTGCTGCTCTCCCTCTTCTCCCTTGGCAAATGACTTCTAATTTAATGGAAAATTGAGGCAGTGGAGCCATCAAGCTCTCGTCTTTTTTTCAGCCCCTGTCTCATCTTAGTGCATATCTATCTTTAGGTCTATCCTTCCTTTTCAAAATCATAATGGAAGATGTTTTCCGCCCCCCCCTCCAAAGGCTACTCCTCTGCGTATGTCCTCGGTCCCACCCCTTCCTAATTTCTGTAGATCTTGAATCCTGTAGTCACCAAGAAGCCCCCCAGCATCTCTCCCACATTGCTGGATTTCCATGAGTTCAAATATGCAAATATATAGTCTAACATTAAAACAAAACATAATACATCAAAAGCCACCTATTGTCTCTGTTCACCTTCTAAGTACTGGGAAATTTCTCTGAACCACCAAATTCTGGCAAGTATTCTCTGCCTGATAACTTTTTTCTTTATCCCACTTTATAATATCTTTAGCTCCTTGAAAGGGATTAAGGGTTTCTCTCCTATCTATCTTTCAAGCCCATCTGCCACACTTTATCATTTTTGATAGATGATTTATTCTCCCAAACCTAAACCATTAAGGTCATCTTGCCAGTTTCTTCTAAATCTTTGCATCTCACAACCCATCAGTCACCAAGTCCCGTCAATTCCTCCTAGACACTGACTTTTAGATGTGTCGCCTGTTCTTCATTGCCCAAATCCCTGATGGTTTATGCTTGAGATACTGCAACTGCCTACTAGGTAGTTCTATAAGCGAGGAAATGCTGCATCAATAAATGATCCCAAAATCTCAATAGCTAACAGTAAGGAGGGTTTTATTTCAAGTTTAAGATATGGGCTGTCAGGGGACCCTGATTCATGCTTCTTCACCCTGAGATTCAAGTTGAAGGACAGCTCTTCTCTAAAACAAATGCCAGTCTCACCTCAAAGACTACTCGGCTTTTAAAGTTTCTGCTTGGAAGTGGCACACATCACTTTTTACTGCTTCCAAATAACACATCTCCTTCTGTCTTAATGCTCTTCTCTCCACCTCCCAGCCCACCCTAACCAGTACTTCCCCTTCAAACCTACACATTCTTCAACATTCTCAGAAGAGATTTCCTGTGTACATAAAAACATTCCAGCCCTAGCTGGTTGGCTCAATGGATAGAGCGTCAGCCTGTGGGCTGAAGGGTCCCAGATTCGATTCCGGCCAAGGGCACATGCCTGGTTTGTGGGCTTGATCCCCCAGTAGGAGGCATACAGGAGGCAGCCAATCAATCATTCTCTCTCATCATTGTGTTTCTATCTCTCTGTCCCTCTCCCTTTCTCTCTGAAATCAATAAAATATATTTTTTTAAACATTTCAGATACCTCTCCAGTTATTCCTTCCCTAATTATAGTCTGTGCTCCACTCCTTAGCAATTTAATATGTCAATATGGATGCTAGTATAGATATGGTTAGTTTGAAAATTATTTGCATCTATAGGATGGAGCAAAATCAGATTTACAGCTGTGAGTACACAAAACAGAATTTATTCTTATATTATTAATCATTGTATTATTTTCCATACAAATACCAATAAATATACTTTTGCTCTACCCTGTGTGTGTGTGTGTGTGTATGTGTGTGTATATCCTATCTAATAAAAGAGAAACATGGTAATTAGCCGTGCGTCCGCTACCCTTCCCATTGGCTAATCAGGGCGATATGCAAATTAACTGCCAGCCAAGATTGCGGCTGGCAGCCAGGCAGCTTGAAGCAAACATGAGGCTTGCTTGTTTCAGTGACGGAGGACTCCAACATTCCCTGCCTGTCGCTGCCGGCCTCTGAGCTTGCAGTTTGAAACATTGTTACAAATATAGAAGCTAAACAAAACCCCAGAAACCTGCTTTCAGCCAGCCGGGATCTCAGAGCTGGAGTTGAAACAGTGTTTCGATTATAGAACCCAAACAAACCAGATACCTGCTTTCAGCAGCGGAGGCCTAAGAGCTGGAGCCAAGCCTCAGAGATAAAGCTGGCCTAGAATAAAAAAATTAAAAAAAATAAAAAAAGGAGCAGTTGGGAGCTTCAGTCACCCACCAGCCTGAAAACAGCCCTCAGCCCCTCACCCAGACTGGCCAGGCATCCCAGTGGGGACCCCCACCCTGAAGGGTGTGTGACCAGCTGCAAACAGCCATCATCCCCTCACCCAGGCTGGCCAGGCACCCCAGTGGGGACTCCCACCCTGATCCAGGACACCCTTCAGAGAAAACCAGCCGGCCCCCACCCATGCACCAGGCCTCTATCCTATATAATAAAAGGGTAATATGCCTCCCAGCACCGGGATCAGTGGAGCCGCAAGGCCTCCTGGCACTGGGATCAGCGTGACAGGGGGCAGCGCCCAAACCTCCTGATCGCCCTGTGGCTCTGTGTGTGACAGGCTGCGGTGCCCCAACCCCCTGATCAGCCCTGCTCTGTGTGTGACAGGGTGCGGCGCCCCAACCCCCCCTCCCCCACGGGCCCTGCTCTGTGTGTGACGGGGTAGAGCCATAACCTCCCCATTGTCCCTGCCCTGAGTGTGACAGGGTGTGGCGCCCCAACCCCCTGATCTGCCCTGCTCTGTGTGTGAGAGGGGGTGGTGCCCCAACTCCCCTATCGGCCCTACTCTCTGAGTGACAGGGGGGAGCTTCTTAACCCCCTGATCAGCCCCGCTCTGTGCGTGACAGGGGGGAGCTCCCCAACCCCCTGATGGGCCCTGCTCTGTGCGTGACAGGGGGGAGCTCCCCAACCCCTTTTCGACCCTGCTCTGTGTGTGACAGGGTACGGAGCCCCAATCCCCCTGATGGGCCCTGCTCTGTGCGTGACAGAGGGAAGCGCCCCAACCCCCTGACTGGCCCTGCTCTGTGCATGACAGGGGGTGGCGCTGCTACCTCCCCATCGACCCTGCCCTGAGTGTGACAGGGGGCGGTGCCCCAACCCCCCAATCGGCCCTACCCTAAGCGTGACTGAGGGTGGCATCGCAACCCAATCCGCCCTGCTCTGTGCATGACAGGTGCGGTGCCCCAATTCCCCAATCGGCCCTGCTCTGAGCCCGACCAGGGACTGCACCTAGGGATTAGGCCGGCCCTCTGCCACCCGGGAGCAGGCCTAAGCCAGCAGGTCGTTATCTCCCGAGGGGTTCCAGACTGCGAGAGGGCACAGGCCAGGCTGAGGGACCCCCCTCCTCCCCCCCCGAGTGCACAAATTTTTGTGCACCGGGCCTCTAGTATATATATATGAGGTCAAGGACAATTCTAAACAGCTGCCATTTAAATTTTGGATTTTTGCCTATTTCCAAGCAATCCTGAATGTCTCTGACATAAAGAAATTTGGCCCTAGCCAGTTCGGCTCAGTGGATAGAGTGTCAGCCCTCAGACTGAAGAGTCCTGGGTTCGATTCCAGTTAAGGGCATGTACCTTGTCTGCAGGTTCCCTGGCCCTGGTCAGGTTGCAGACAGGAGGCAAACAACTGATGTGTCTCTTTCACATTACTGTTTCTCTCTGTCTCTCCCTCTCCCTTCCACTCTCTCTCTCTAAAAAAAAAAGGAAAAATATCCTTTGGTGAGGATTAACAAAACAAACAAAAAAAAGAATAAAGTTGTAAATTCTCTAAGGCACACCATGAAATAGCAATGTCCCTAACTAGAGTGAGCTTGGTGGGCAGTTTAGTGACAAATAAAAGTGGCTAAAAGTGTTGGTGCTAGAGAAAGACGACCTAGGTTCAAATCCATGACTCCAGCACTTACTGGCCGGGTGACCATTAGCAAGTTACTTAAACTTCGTCTAAAATCTCAACAGAGATTTTCTACTCTCATGATCAAAAATAAAGTTTATGAAGAAACTCATATTTTCTAGTGGTACTTGCAAGTCTGGTGTCAGAAAATACTTCTAAAATTTTCCAAGTTTTTATTATATTTCTTTTGTTTCCCTTAGCACTGAGGGCTGCCCAAGACCCAATGAAGATATTCAATAAACATATATTGAATGGCATAACCTCTCATCTCTCAGCTTCCAAATCTTAAAAATAGGAGTACTAACTGCAGGACCTAAATTACAAACTTATTTTAAATATACAGTTTTGAAATTGTTTTAGAAAACAAAATGAAATAAAATATAAGCATAAAAATTTCTTCTGAAGAGAATGAAAGTGAAAAATGGGACAATTTGGGTGATAGAAGAAAAAAAAGACTATATAAATTTTGCTATTCAACATTTTAGAAGGTAGAGGTAATTTGAGGTATTTATGAAGAAAATATTATAACAAACATAAAAACAAAAGTGACCCAATAATATGATATTTTTGCTTTGAAGTTCGAGAAGCAAAAAAATGACACACTTTGAGACACTTTAAGAAAAAAATCAAGTTCTTACAATGACTTGAATATAAAGAGAGAAAGAGAAAAAGGACTACGGTTGAAAAAAAAAGCCAAAATTTAAAAGATTTATGAAAACAATCTGTACTAAAATCTGGAAGGTTTAGAGACGGAGGATAGGGGTGGCAGGAGGGGACATGAGAAAGACAAAGAGAAAATGAATGAACCGAATGTTAATGAAATAGCTCCCCATTGCCACTTACCAAATTCTGGTAGGTGCTGAAAGACCTGTAACTCCAGAGCATTAACAAGTTACTTGTCCTGTGTCTCACCATTTTATGACATATTGTTGTCCATGTATTCTATTTTACTTATTTGTACTTTTCTATAATAACTTTTTCAAGTATGCCATTAAAATGGTAAGTTTGCAACTCCAGTGCAATGGAGTTTAGGATTGATGAATTAAGGGTGATAATATTCATATCATGAAAGTACACAACTGATGAAGACATCGGTCTGATGTATAAAAATATTCTGTGTCTGTTTCTGAAATATGTGATCACTTAAAAGAAAAACGTTGCTTCTGTAGATTAGATTTCCATTTGGAAGAAGTAAAATGTTCTTGACTGAATGTGTTGGCTTTGTATTAAAGGGTGTATTTCCTTCCAACAAACCATTAGTTTACCCGTGTTTGATGTTAGAAATAGTAGCTTCCTAGTGAAAATAAAATTGTATCACCGTTGGCTCTCATCTTCTATTTTAAGTGAATTTCTAATGACTGATATATACATGGGGTCCAGGGTAGAACCTTTCAGTAATACTGTCTTAGCATGGAAATGGAGACACAGATTTATTATTTCTAAGCCTACTTTCTTAGAAGATATCATAAAGCAGGTTTGAAAATATAACTCAGTATAGTAACTGTAATATCACAGTTCCGAACTAAACAAGTCCCCCTGCCCTTTACACAGCCCAAATATGCCTTCCCCTTCTGTTATTCCACCGGTTCATGGTGGCTTCCATAGCATTAATTTTCCAAAAACATGACTATCCTTTCATTATTTTTCTACTAAAGATCTTTTGAAGTTCATCTTTTTCTGTAGCTCAGCTCCAAAATTCTTTATTTAATGGGCCCACAATTACTTTTCGAACATTAGTTTTCACTAAACTTGTATTTCTGCTCTAGTCTGCTTTCTGGATGCACCAAGCTCATCACTTCTACATTTTCATGCAAGCTGTTTGTCCTTTCTCTCTGTATCCGAACCCCACTTGCGCTTTAGAAGTCAGTTGGCTCGAGGACCCCTTTCTGTGTGTAGCCTTCCCCAGGGACTTGAATTCATATTGACCTTCCCTTCTTCAGAACTCTTTTAATCCTGGGGCATGCCATCCACTCATTTGCATTAGTGATCTATACCTTTTATGGTTACCGTTGTTTTCATGTGTGCTAGTCTTAGGACTCCTGGGAGATTATAAATTCATCGGAGACAGGGATATAGTTTATTCTTCAATATATACTGTGTAGTAAATTTTAATACATGACTAGCACAGGATTTGCAAAGAAGAAGTGCTTAGTAAATATGAATGTTCATGCTTACACAACCTTTACAGAGTTGAAAGATTAGAACAACCTCTCTAATTCAGACTTTTAAGCTTGTTCATGATGGCCACCATGCCACTGAATCTATTTGGACCCGCAGTAAATCTATTCAATATAATGTAAGAAAAATCGTGAAATACTTCTGCCTGACTCCACGTGCACTCTTTCCAATAACAATAAGCTAAATTTCTCCCCGTATTAAACTTAGCCTCACAGAAAAAGGAAGACAATTTCTATTCTGTACTTTGGACAGGTAAAAGAGCAGCTACAGCTTTTCTTTATCATTTTAGGTCTTCATTCATTCATTGAACAACAGTTTACTGAAAGCCTACTACATACAAAGGACACACCTGCTAAGGACCAGAATGCTATCATTTTATGATCCATTCCTTCACGCCCTGAAAATCTTCCCACCTTCATAAATCCTCTATTAAACCAAGAACACCAAAGTGAAGAAACATTTTGAACCACTACTAGTTAACACCTTTCCCAGGATCATCTGACCACCTTCTGAGGGCAAGAAAGACATCTGGAGATCCAGGAACAGAGGAGGTATTGAAAGATGCGGTAAATGCTAAAGAAAATGTCACCTAATAATCCGGTCTAGGAAATGACAAAATCTCCTTCTAAATTAGTGGGCAGGAATGTATTTAACTCTCTCCCATTTCCCTGTTTTCCTAGGGCCAATCTTCAAGTTTTCTTCACTCCGAGATATGTATATTTTTGAAAGGCCTTTCTACCTGGGATAGATCATGGAAAGTCAATTTCTAAAATAAACTCAATAAAGTCAAGCACAATCATTATCTGGTTACAAATCAAGTAACTGGGGGATGGGGTTGGGTGGGGAGCTCTTACTTCTTTGTTATCCACTGTAGCTTATGTAAACAAAAGCATTTCGAGATCCAAGCAAGTGCAGTTTTTTTGTCTAACCTAAAAGGAAAAAGAATTTTTTTTTCATTTCACAAAGGAAAAGCTAAGCTTTCATAAAATGCCAATACAAATTTCAGCACATGTTATGTGTAATTAGTTGGATTAACATGAACAATCACCAAGGCTGGGAATGCCTGTGAACCTACTTTTGAACATTTTCATCCTGATCTCTGAGAACTGAGCTGTGCGGCTTTGCTGCCCTCTTCAGGAGAACCAAGAATCATTGCATCTACTAACTGGACACTGTATTCGCATTACATTACATTTATTGAAAGTGATTAAATTACTGACTCTATTAATCAACTCACAAATTAAAATAATTATTATAATACGTATTATCTTCTAAACATCTCATAGAACTTATTATTGCTACATTATTAAACTTTTAAACTAGCCCTAACCGGTTTGGTTCAATGGATAGAGCATCAGCCTGCGGACTGAAGGGTCCCAGGTTCAATTTCGGTCAAGGGCATGTACCTTGGTTGCAGGCACATCCCCAGTGGGGGGTGTGCAGGAGGCAGCTGATCGATGTTTCTCTCGCATCGATGTTTCTAACTCTCTATCCCTCTCCCTTCTTCTCTGTAAAAAAATCAATAAAATATATTAAACTAACCAATACAAGTTTTGGGGTCTGCAAGTTGCCCTTTATGAACAACTAACATGGCATAATCATTGATTAATCAGTTACAAAGTGTGTTACCTACTTATAGTCCCGAATTCCCTGTATAAAGTGCACTGAATACAATAACCTCAAAAGAGGAATCTTTCAAATTCAGTATGAATAAATTTATTCCTTTATTTGCAAGTGAACTAAAAATGTGTGAATATTTTCCTGGAAATACGGCCCTTTCTACAATTCAAATCTTTTTTCCCAATTCACAAGAATACAGAAGCGAATCACATAATAAGTAGTTCCAATTTATTTATTCAACAAGATTTATGTGCTCTTTCTGCATTATGCCCAGGGTTGGTTGAGAAACTGATGAATTATTTCTCTTCTGACTGCCTTGTGATACTCCGTCTGGAACTTCAAGTGTGTGACAAAACTTACACCCAGCATGGAAATCAGCTATCAGGTGGCTTAGGGGCACCCATCCACACTCCTTCTCCACCTGAGAAATCAAACCACTAATATGTATTAATAATTCTTTGCCTGTGCAGTTCAAACGCTCTAAAAAATTAAAACTGGAGGAACTGGGAGTCAACTTCCAGATTTTCTGCTGCAATCCCTACCCCATACATGTTATGACATTGAGTAACCACTAGAGGTCGCATCAGATGGGCTATAGGGAGGCTGCCCCTCCGCAGAATGGATGAAACACAATACCTGGATTGTTTTAGGTGCTTTCTTGTCCTCTTTCTTCCACCCCAACCAGGTATCTGGTTCCACCTTCCTTCAGTTTTGTTGTCCAAATCTACCACTAATGCACTCTTTTCCCGAGACTTTTCAATGTCTTGGTCTCTAGACTATTCTTTTTATAATTCTTACACCTAGAGTGTCTTACACCTGAGTCCCACTTATAGATAGGGACCTATTTGACAAGGTAGTTTCAAATTGTATTAATTAACTCAGACCACAGGCTTAATGGATAGCTGTCTGATATCTTTGTCTTCTTATGTAGCTTTTTTTTTTTTTTTAACAGAGCCACATAAAGAAGATCTTCATGGCAATATAGTAGAGTTGTTAAGACTACACCAAGTTGCTCTAATCGGTTTGGCTCAGTGGATAGAATGTCAGCCTGCAGACTCAAGGGTCCCAGGTTCGATTCCAGTCAAGAGCATGTACCTTGGTTGCGGGCATATCTCCAGTAGGGGGTGTGCAGGAGGCAGCTGATTGATGTTTCTCTCTCATCAATGTTTCTGACTCTCTATCCCTCTCCCTTCCCCTCTAAAAAAATCAATAAAATCTATTTAAAAAAAAAAAAAGAATACACCAAGTTACCCTAATTGGTTTGGCTCAGTGGATAGAGTGTCGGCCTGTGGATAGAAGGGTCCCAGGTTCGATTTCAGTCAAGGGCGTGTACCTTGGTTATGGGCACATCCCCAGCAGGGTGAGTGCAGGAGGCAGCTGATCAATGTTTCTCTCTTATCGATGTTTCTAACTCTCTATCCCTCTCCCTTCCTCTCTGTGAAAAAATAAATAAAATATATTTTTTTAAAAGAATACCAAGTTGATTTTATATATAGGATGGTGTACAAAAAAAGAAAAATAAACTTTTAATTTGCTCTCTAAACTCAATAATTTCCATCCTCAATAGGTGGAAAAGATATCAAGCAAGTTTATTGCTTTGTTTTTGTTTTGTTTTTGTCTTGCTCAGCTAAAAGTCCTTCAATCTCTTTCAGACTGTGAAAAGTCCAGTCCAGTCTAATCACATAACTGCAACCTTCATTTCAAGTTATAACTTCTCCCGTCTCTCAGCTCCATCATTCTTGGAAGCCTGCACTAGGTAAGTAGAATGCGACTGGCTTCCTATCTCTCTCTTGCGAGGCCCGGCCCAGGCAAGGGGAATTGGCAGGAGAAGGCACAGTTCTTACAAGATGGTATAGCTGTGAACTTGAATCACTGCCCTCCGGTATCCATGGGTTTAGGGCAGGCCCTCAGAGGCCCTCTCACTGAGGCACATCAACTCCTCTCCTCCAGCAGACCACCTATTTTCCCTCCCTCTTGAGCTTCGAAGGTCCATGCTTCCTTTCACCACTCACAGCAATACTCCAGGGCAGAACAGTGCAATAAATTCTCTGTGGGGAGACCTTTAACCAACCAGAGACAGCAGACAGGTGGGACCTTGCAGATAAAATTCCTCCCCAGTCTCCCTTCCGACAACAGGTTAGTTATTCTGAGGCACAGTTTTTCTTTGGAGCCTTGGAACAGTGGCCCACTGGTGTACCACCTTGAATTTGTTTCTTACCCTTCTCTGTCTCACTGCATGGGGGTGTGCCTCCTAATTAAGCATTATCACCTTAACTTTGCCCAAGGCCCCCCCCTTTTTTTTTTAATTGGACCCAAACTAGGCAACCAGAAAGAGCATCATATTTATTAAGTTTCCCTGTATTGTGGAATAAATCCAAATAATAGGTCAATTTCTATTTTAAGTAGAAAAAAAAATTTGGTAAGGGACTAAAAGTTTATTAGTAGTCACGGCATGCTTCATATTTAGACATCTTCTGCATACCCTCTGCACCAACCTGGTCCAGACCAACATCGTCACTTGCCTACACTTGAGGCACAAATTCCTAACTCTGACTTTACCTGCTTCAACCCATTCTCCTCACTGCTGCCAGAGTACCTGCCTCAGAAGGCCACACTACCAGTCTTTGGGGCCTCTATTAAAGAGGTACCTCTCTCACCTTTAGACTCCTCAGGCATGAGTCAAATATGAGTCCCTGTAAGTCTCAAACTGCACAAGACCCAAATGCTCCTAAACACCCTTCTCTTCTTCCAAAGGGAGGAGAGAAACAGCACATCAACAACACTCTTCAAAGAATTCCTGACTCTCAGCTTAATAACCCCCAAGTCCCAAAGTTTAACTCAACATCTGCTTATCTCTCATACCTGACATTTCAATGATAGAGGTGGGATGAAAGCTCCGTTCCACCTAGTCTTTCAGGGAGCCAGCTTCCTTCTATCGAGTGGCTCCCTCATCCCCTAGAGCCTCTGCCTTTCACCTGCCAAGAAGCGAAAAAGGAACGTTTAGAGGATTGTGCATGAGAGGTTCAGAGCCAGCGTGTAAGGAGCACACATCACTTCTGCCAAACACCCCCTCTGATTATTATTCTGTGTGTCAACATGGAGGATGTTCTGGATGAGATGGATATTTAAATCAGTGAACTTTGAGAAAAGCAGATTGCCCTCCATAATGTGGGTGGGCCCCACCCAGTCAGTTGAAGGCCTGAGAGAACAAAAATGAGCAGCATCCCTGAGCAAGAAAAAATTCTTCAGTAGATTGCCTTTGGACTTCATCTGTACCACTGGGTCTCCAACCTTGTACCACTGAGTCTCTTAACTGCAGGTTTTGGACTCACCAGCCTCCATATTCTTGAGTCAATTCCTCATGATAAATTAGTTGTATATGAATATATCCTGATGCTTCTGTTCTCCAGAGAACATATGGCCCCTGATTGCACAGGAGTTTGGAAAAGTGGCTAGTATGCCCAGGAGGAAAAGAAGAGACACGAATAGTGAGCACCAACAATTCCCAAAACAGACATCTGATCATCTTGTGGTAAGTCCATCAGAGGCCGTTGCCCTAGAAACAATATTCAAACTCATTATCAAGTTACCAGTCCTCCAAATCATTATCTTTGTCTATATCTCCAGCTGATCCTCTCCCACTAACAGAACATTTTGTGATGAATTTCTTCTGATGGGTCTCACCCTCTATTGACTCCAGTTCTTCCTTATACACTTATAATAAAAGCTACCATATATTGAGTACTTATTATCTGCCAAGCACTGTCCCCCAAAAAAGTTACATGTAGATCTCATTTAATTTTTACAACAACCCTGTGAGATAAGTATTATAACTACTTTACAGGTAGAAAACTGTGGCACAGAGGAGTCAGGTAATTCACTTATTAAACAGTGAATAAGGATTCAAATTCCTCATCTAATTTGAAACCCCCTTCATCTCCAGTTTCTCTTTATCATACTGTACCACCATCAGCCCCTTTATCTGCCTAACACCTTATCCTATTTAAGCATCTCTTCTTTCAGAAGCCATTGATGACTCCGTAAACTTCACCAGGTCTTCCTGCTAAAGCTTTCCTGGAACGCTTTCTCTTCCCTATAATAGCATATTTATAGTAACTACTTGAGTAATTGTCCATCATCTCCCTTAGAGTTAAGTTCCGTGATGAAAAAGATACACACACACACACACACACACAAAGAGGCAACAACATATTTCATTTCCAATAGAAGCAGAAAGACAAAACAGGTAGTGTACTAACTATTTCTCATTTGCCCCTCCAGATCCACTCTTTACCCTTAGTCATAGTCAGTTTAAGCTGTTACCAGTGCAAAATCCGTGTGCCCAACATTTCAAAAGGCCAAAACTCAAAACATCGGAGTTTGGAGTAAGGAAAGGTTTATTGATCAAGAAGATGGGAGTCCTAGTAGTTCCTCAAATCTATCTTAAGAAAGTACAGACTTCAGGCTTCTTTTATATTAAGCAAAGGGAAGGGCGAGAGGTGATAGACCACACAGAGGTCTGGGCACCAACGGGGTTCCAGGAAGATTATGCAAACTGGACCCAAAGGGGTCCAGTCCCAAGGTTCCTACAATTCTTTGATAAACAATACATACTTCCCTTATCTCCTCAGGAGACTCACTTTCTGGAAAGGGACTGTTTTTTGTAAAACTCAAGCCTCAAGCAGAATTCCTCTAATGGTTAGCATGTCTCTATGAAAGACAAAGCAGAAGCTATTGACCTAAAGGCCTGGGAGCAAAGCAGGAGTCAGAGAGACTGGGCCTGTCCCTGTTATAGTACCACAGACGAGGTGGCTTATAAACAGCAGGAATTCATTTCTCAGAGTTCTGGAGACTGGAAGTCTGAGGCCATGGTGGCAGCAAGGTCAGGTTCTGGTGAGAGCCCTCATCCAGACTGTAAGAATCCCTTATAAAATCCACCCCCATAACAAAACTACCTTTCAAAGGCCCCACCTCTTCATTCCATCACATTGTGGATTAGGATTTCAACATAGGAATTTGCCACAAACATTCAGTCCATTGTACCTTCTCTACTCCACTCTGTGCCTATGGAGGCTGACTTCTGAGGGCCACATCAATGATTTCCCTTGCCCTCTGGTTTCTGCTGGGTTTGTCCAATGGGAGGGCCCTGACAGGTAACCAGATGGCAAGAAAAGAGCAAAGTTAGAGGTACCTGCTCTTCGCATTTTTCTGTCCTTCTACAGGTGGCCACAGCTCCTGTAGGGCAGTCCTGTCCTGAAAGCACTCCTTCTGGTGTCTGGCAGACACTCTCCCACCCTCTTGCTACTCTCTGCTGTCTCCAGTCTTGTGATATTCCATGGTCCCTTGGTGAGTTTCCTCAACCCTTTTCCATACCTTTGAAAACAGTCCCTTCATTAAACTTGCCTCCAAAATCCCATTTGAGGTTTTGCTATCTCTTTCCTGCCAGGACCCTAATATCCACTGTAGGAAACTAAGTAAGAAATGGGCAAAATTGCCCTGGCTGGTGTGGCTCAGTTGGGTAGAGCGTAGTCTAATGCCCCAAAGGGTCAAAGGGTGGATTCCCGGTCAGGGCACATACACAGGTTGCAGGTTCGATCCCCAGTCAGAGCACGTACTGGGAAGCAACT
Source organism: Myotis myotis (assembly GCF_014108235.1). Classification (NCBI taxonomy): domain Eukaryota; kingdom Metazoa; phylum Chordata; class Mammalia; order Chiroptera; family Vespertilionidae; genus Myotis; species Myotis myotis. Next base: position 200,820,017 of record NW_023416324.1, on the reverse strand, counting down.
GATCGATGATGTGTTGCTGTTTTTTCTCTCTTTCTCCCTCTTCCTTCCTCTCTCTCTGGAATCAATGGAAAACATCCTCGGTGTTAGGATGAATTGCCTCAATCTCTTCTGCTCAGACATGTTTTCTGAAATATACACTGTTATAAGCTTTTCCCCATAGCTTGGGGCAGAGGACTGGCCAGTGTCTGCAGAGCAAGATAAGAAACTCTCCTCTCTTGCCTCCCTTGATCCATTCCTGCCCTCCCCTCCCCTCAACTAACTGGGGCACCCACATCCTAACCCTATATTGCATACTTCTACCCTTTCAGCGGTTCTCAACCTGTGGGTCGCGACCCCTTTGGGGGTCGAACGACCCTTTCACAGGGGTCGCCTAAGACCATGGGAAAACACATATATAATTACATATTGTTTTTGTGATTAATCACTATGCTTTAATTATGTTCAATTTGTAACAATGAAATTGGGGGTCACCACAACATGAGGAACTGTATTAAAGGGTCGCGGCATTAGGAAGGTTGAGAGCCACTGCTTTATAAGAAAACCTAACCATCCCCTGGGGGCCCACATGACACACTGGTCTCAGCCTGCTGTGAGAGAATGTAACAAAATTTCTCAACCTCTCACAACATCTCTTGGCCTGCCTCCTTTCAATGTGGGCCTAACACTCAGATGAGAATTAAAAAAAAAAAAAAAAAAAGAAGAAGAAGAAAGAAATGTGCAAAATTGTATGAAGAAACTTTAAAATACTATTAATAGACACAAAAATGTGTGTGAAAAATGGAAATGCATACTATATTCTGGAATAGGAAGAATCAACATAATAAAGGCGCAAATCTACATTAATCCATAATTTTACATTGGTTCTAATAAAAATACTAACTTTTAACTAAAGAAGCTAATTTTAATGTCTACATAAAAATATAACATGCAAAAATAAATAGGAAAATTCTGAAAACAAAGAAGAATTACACGGAGGAACTAACTTTACTGGTTATATTAGTAAGCGAAACAGAGTTTATTCTTTTTTTTTATTATTTTACTGGTTTTTTACAGAGAGGAAGGGAGAGGGATAGAGAGTCAGAAACATCAATGAGAGAGAAACATCGATCAGTTGCCTCCTGCACACTCCCCACTGGGGATGTGCCCGCAACCAAGGTACATGCCCTTGACCGGAATCGAACCTGGGACCCTTCAGTACACAGGCCGACGCTCTATCCACTGAGCCAAATCGGTTAGGGCAGAGTTTATTCTTGTATTATATATTTCTCCACACAAATAACTCTAAAACTACTTTTGCCTATCCCTGTATTAAGAATAGCACAGTATCTACTCAAGAATTGATAAAAAATAAAAATAAAAAAATTCACTGGGATATAAGAGAAAGTCCAAACATAGACCTAAGTAAGTAAAATAATTTAGTATGTCATAAAAGCATTATTTCAAATCAGTTGGAAAAGATAAATTGTTCAATAAATTATTTCAGAAAATCTAGATATTAATTGAAAAAAGTTAACTTCTCTTTTTGTTTTTTATTTTATTATATATTTATTGAGGCATAATGGATGGGCAAAAAACTGCACACATTTAATATATACAATTTGATGAATTTGGACATATGTAGACACCTGTGATATCATCACCATAATCAAGGTAATAAAAATATCCATCACCTACAAAGGTTTCCTTGTGTCTCTGTTTTCTCTCTGCTTGTGTTTTTTGTTTGGGGTAGGGGATGGGTGGCAGAATACTTAACATGACATCTACCCTCTTAGCCAATTTTTAAGTACACAACACTGCATTGCTAATTATAGACATTATGCTGCACAGATTTCTAGAACATGTTCATCTTGTATAACTAACTTTATATACCCACTGAATAACAGCTACCCTTTCCTCCATCCCCTAGCAACTACCATTCTGTTTTCTGCTTCTAGTATTTTAGATGCCCCATATAAGTGGAGTTATGCAGTATTTGTCCCTCTGTGAGTGGCTTACTGCACTTAGCATAATGTATTCTAGGTCCACACATGTTGCTGCAAATGACAGGATTTCCTTCATTTTTAAGACTGAATGATATTTTATTGTATGTACATGTCATATTTTCTTTTAATATAATTTTTATTGATTTTTTTTTTTTTTTTTTAGAAAGAAAGAAAGGGAGACAGAGAAATAGCAACATCAATGAGAGAGAAACATCAATGAGCAACATCGATTGGCTGCCTCCTGCACACCCCCTATTGGGAATCGAGCTGCAACCCGGGCATGTGACCCGGAATCAAAATGGGGATTTCTTGGTGCCTGGATTGACTCTCAGCCACTGAGCCACACCCGGCGGGCTATACTGCCGTTTTCTTTATCCTTTCATCTGTTGGAAATCGTGTGCGTTTCCCCACATATTGTTTATTGTGAATAGCTGTATGAACATGGGAGTGCTAGAATCTCTTCAAGATTCTGATTTCAATTCTTTTGGCTACACACCCAGAAGTAGGATTGCTAAATCGCGACAGTTCTATTTTTAATATTTTGAGGGCCCTCCATACTATTTTCCTTTGCTTAATCTCAATTAATTTGGGCTCCCTTGCTCTTTTCCTAAGATGATGTTTAAATTCTGTGATTCCTTATAGTAGCTGAGCATCAAAAGATCACCTAGCCCTGTGTGTCATCTGAGCTGGTGGCATAAACTGGCGTGTCCATTGCCTTGTTCTGGTCATTGGGGCAGGCAGGGCATATCGAGACACTCTTGGGTGCCTGGCCCCTCAAGTCCAACAGGATCTCTGATGCTTCTGTGAGACTCCTGAGGGTCACGACTTACTTTACATTGACACCATGCTGGGGTACAGGACATCCGTGTGATGGTCTAAGGTGCCACATCTCTAGACAGGCCATGCAGTCATTTCCTTCAAAATATGGCACGTGAAAGAATGGCACCTAAGTGTTCCCAGGGCTCCTATATATGTACTAGTATGCCATTAACAACTAAAATATTACTAAATTCTAGTCTCACAGAGATCAACAAGGGGCAGCGCAGTGAATAAGTCAGGATTCAATCCGGAAACAGAAACAGATAGGATTTTGCCATCTCCCCAGTGCTCTTAATCACAGCTCCACGAATTCATTTGAAAGTGTGCTATTTGTCTGGAGAAACTATCCCCTCCTATCCCCAGCTCTTTCTTTTTATTCCCTTGGAGGCTTAGCATGGCGGAAAAGAAAAGCCAGGGAGAGAATGGAAACCAATTTGATTTCACCAAAGCTTCACCCTCCACATCCCTATTCAGCAGTGTGCATCGAAGAGCAGAGCTGCTTAAATAGAGAAAGAGCAAAAGAAGGAAGGCAAATATGGGGGAGGGGGTGTCAAAATCTATAAAGTGCCATATCTATCATATAAAAAGGTCCTTTAAACAGACATTGTATGTCACAAAGAAACCACCAAGAGAATCAAGCGACCTGCTTGCCAATAATCTATAATAATAAAAATGTAATATGCTAATTAGACAAGACGTCCTTCCGGACAACCTTCTGGACGAAGCCAAGGCAGCAGGGGCTGAGGCAGAGGTGGCCACTGTGGCAGGCAGGTGGGGGCAGAGGCAGCTGCTGCAGCGGTGGGGCCGAGCCCCTTGCACGAATTTCGTGCATTAGGCCTCTAGTAATAAATAAGCACACATAAGCATGAAAGACGAAAACAAAGAAACTAAATTCTCTGCTTACTTTGGACTTTGCTGGGGAATTCATTTGGGTGACTTTTACTACAAACTTACATTTCCAATCGGATAGACTGAAGTACTTTCTTAAATCCACTGCAATAACCACTCTTGGCTAACAGCCTCCCCTTCACTCACCTTCCCTTCATTTGCCTCATAAAGCTCTCCTCCCCATCTGTGCTCTTCACGGCAAAGTGCCACCATGGGATCTTGATTCCATCAGCAGCCCCTCAGCATCTCTGCTGGTTCCTGTATCTCCCCATGTTGACATGCTTGGGCCTCCTATCTCCCACGTACCTTCAACACATCCCATGTGTAAATCTAGATTCCTCTTCCTGCCTTACCAAAACCTCATTGTACATTTTGACTATAAAATACAGCACGTACCTCTTGCCCTGGAATCCAAGCTCTCCAAAATATGGTCCGAGAAGAGAATGTCTATGCTAAGAGTTCTTAGTGGTCCTAACTACTACTATACAGGCCACTACTGATTAAAGAAGTATTGAGGAGACAGAGGGAAGCAAGGGAGACAGGGACAAGGACCAGGGGGAGGGAAGAAACAGAACCGGAATACCCACCTAGGCCGAGTTACTAAGACACCCCAACTGGGCAGGGAAGGAAGGGCATGCAGAAGAGGCATGAACTTTAAAATACTAAGACAGGCGGCATGCAGATAGCCAATCACAAGACAGTAAGATGTATAAACCAATCCCAAGGATGTTGCTAAGGCAGAATTCTTTGAAAAGACCAATCAGGAGCTAGCAAGGCTTTCTCCACACCCCCCCCCACCCCCAAATGAAAAGGGGCGTGTTTCCTCTGGGCCTCTCTTTCTCCAGCACACCAATGGGTTCCAGTGGGGGAGCACATCCCTGTGCCCACGTGGCTTACGGCCATGTGGGGCTCACGTGGGCCTCTACCAGGGACTAATAGACCTTAACTCCTGACTGTAACATGGAAAGGAAGCGCTGGACACTGGCCTGCTCCTGGAACCCCAGCTGCACCTTTTCCAGGACTGGCTTCTCCCAATAAACGTTGGTCCTGCTAACCGTTTTCAGTCCGGGACTTCATTCTTTAATTTCTCGAGACAATGAACTCAGACTCACACACTCCACATTTTGGGTTCAGTGTTAGGTTCTAGGCTTAGAAAGGTCAAAGGCAGGCAGCACAGAGTGGATGTCAGGACCCAACTAGGGGTCAAACCACTCTGAGTACTTACATCAGAGGGGATTTAGGGCGGGAAATGGGTAACACAAGTGAGGCAAAGCTGAGAAGCCAGTATGGCTGGTATGGCCTCGTGACTGACAGCAGCAAACTCGGGGGACCAAATAGGGAGGCGGGGTTACAGGAGCAACAAAAGGGTGGTGAACACCCAATGCAATGCACAGAGGATGTATTACAGAACTATACACAGAAAACCTATAAAAGTTTATTAACCAACGTCACCCCAATAAATTCCGTCTACTGTCCCAGGCTCCATGTGGGGATGGAGGCCCCGGTCAGGATGGGGTGCTGATAAACATTTAACAACCAGCTGTCCTGGGTGGGGTGGAGGGTCATTTGCCAATTTCCAGAGAGTAAGACTCTCACCAACGCTGATTTTGTTACCAATGTGATCCCAGCAAGCTTACATAACTCCAAAAAATCTACCAATGGGCTCTCGAAAGCTGGGACAAGGCCGGTTCAGCTCAGGTCCCCTTGATTTCAGAGTCCCCACGACTACAGGAAGGTTTTGCCATCCTAGGATTACAATCAAGTGAGTGCCAGCCTCCAGTTTTCAGTAACAGCCTCCCATCAAGTCTCTTGTTTACTTTGCCACCTTCCCCCTTCCCTGGCTCAGAGAGTGAGGAACAGCAAAAAACAACACGTCATCTAATCTTTCAAATCCATTGTTCACACATGACTCCTGGAAATAGATTTAGCCAAAGATTTACCACTTTTGTAAACGGATTTATCTATGCAGTTCCTTCCCGGAGGCGATGAATGCCTACCTGTTCAAATGGAGAACCAGCTTAGGAGATCCTAAAGGAAAAAAAGCATCGCTTTATATCTCAACAGATATTACTCCACCACATAATCAAAACAATCTCCAAAAGACACATGAAATGATCTCTTATTTAACAATGTGCCCAACACAGTTGTATTGCATGTTTTTAGATGCTCATTAAGTGTCAGGGTCTGTGGGGTACAAGATATAAAAAGATGAGTAAGGCAGCTTAATCTTGAGGAGTTTACAAATCACAGACATGCTTTCTAATTAGATATCAATTAAAATAACATATAACTATTATATATCATAACTATGTAAACAATATACATATCACATGTAAACTATATATGCATATCTACATAGTGAATATAAATTTAGGTGTTAAAACAAAAAATAAAACAAAACCACGGAGTATAAACTATGATAATGAATATTGAGGAACCACTGCCCTTATCATAAAAATCACCTTTAGTGGGGCAAGGGAGAGCTCTGCTCAGGGCAAAGTTTCTAGATGCTGACAACGCTCTATTTCTGGATCCAGGTACTAGTTACATTTGGGTCCACCAGATTGGTAACCATACATCTATAGTGCCATGTACTTAATATATTTCATATTTTTAAATATCCCCCCTGCCTGAGTGATGTTGCGGGGGGAGGGGGGGGGATATTTTAAAATAATAAAAATATATTCAGTCTTAAGAACAATCTTAGTCTAGGTTTCCAGCCAGTTGAGCGTTTTTAATCATTTCAAGGGTGGTTGTTGAGAGACAATATCTTGAGTTTCTTCCTAACAACTACATACATGGAGCCCTGGTTTTCTTTTCTAAATAGGAATGGCTATGTTTTATCCTTCTAACCAATTGGATATTATATTAGGTTCTGCTGGGTTCAGTGCTCACGGTGGCCCACTCTTGAACAAGGGGTACTCACTCTCTCCTGGATGAATTTTCCGTAACTTTAGGATGTGCAAAACCACCACTACGTCACTTAAGACAGGCAATAATCAACTTTTCCACAGGACTAGGATTGGGGCTGGAGTCACAATGCAGACCTATGAATAGAGAAAGCTTGGAGAGTAGCAAGAATGGCCATGACCCTCAAGAATCAGAGCATGGGGCAAGGACATTCCCATAAACTAAAAGGGGAGCAACAAAAGAAGAATCTGCAAAAACTCCTTTAGCCCTTAGATCAGAGCTCACACTGGCCAGACGCTCAGAAGGCTCAATTCAGATCCGTCACTCGGCTACTTACTTATTAAATGACTGAAGCAACTCACCCACCTCTGAGCCAGCTTCCATGTCTGTATAAAAGGGGATAATTAATTACTTTGGGTAACTACTTTGGGGAGAGAGGGGTATAAACTGGTAATGTATATTGAGGGACCACTGCCCTTTACCCCTCCCCTGTCATGGGTGTCATTCTTATTCCTCCAGCCCCACTATGTATCCCATTACTAGATCTATTTCTCTTAAAGTTGGCCTTTAATTCTGCTCCTCCAGGCTGAGCTCTGTCTCACTTCCTTTTACTGATCACTTCCCAACCCCCCATGCCCACCCCCCCCCACCCCCGCCACCCAACCATCCCCTCTCTCCCGCCAACCTGGCCTTATTCCTGAAAGCCTTCAGGTCTGTACTTCACTACTCCCAGCCCCTCTCCCACCAACACACACACACACACACACACACACACACACACACACACACGGCCCCAGCTCACAAAGCACCCCCAGAGAGGGATCAAGGGGATCCCACTTAACCTTCCTCAGTAACCATGGTGACAGCAGGGGAGAAGGGGGTGGATTCCCAAGTAGTAACTTTCAACACATTTTCTCATGAATCACTGTCACAACTTTTTGTTAGGCTCTATTTACCTTTGGTGCCATATTTTAAGAATGTCATGTATTACATTCAGGATATATAAACAAATGTGAGATGCGTGTCTCTTTTCTTACAGGAAAAATGCATTTGGTTTTCCATACTGAGAAAGGAACTTTGGGAACACACAGTAGGTCCTGAGGTTACATCGGAGATCCGTTCCTACAGCGTGACGTAAGTCAGGACCCACCTCCCTAAGCACCTACGTCACTCACATGGAGCACACACACAGCAGTAATGAAGTGAAACAGTAAAACAAATTTAAAAGAAAGATAACAATTCCTGACCTTTACTTGTCGTAAATAAATAATAAAAAACATAAAGCATATATGTACATATGTCGAAATGATGGAACTTTTTTTTAATAAATAAATAGGAGATGGCGACGTAACCACGAAACGAAGTACATACAGTCCGACGTAACCTGAGGACTATCTGTACTAGTATATTATTTTTACTTCCTGAACTATGTCCACCAGAGGGCAGCAAAAAATTTTATATGTGAATAACATTTACTCAATTCAGAAATTTAGAGCAAACCTGTATTATTACTTGCAGATAAATAGGAAACTATTAGAGTCCTCAACGGCAACATTACTTCAAGTTTATGTCCCCAAAAAATTAATAGTAACTAGCAGATTTTAGTTCTTAAGATTAAAAAAAGGCGTGAATATATATGTTCCGATTCATTTTCTGAGAGTTTTAATATTATGGAGAGATAGTATCATGAAGCTATAATTTCATGTTTTACTTGAAAGCCTAAATATTAACTTTCCTAGTAGTTGAATTTCCAGTTGGTTACTCAGTGATCCGTTTAATATATATTATCTCATGCCCAAACATTGTGCTAGCAACCACCACTTCTGAGGCCTAGCTTGGGGGATACAGAGATAACTGCCTGTCCTGATCAGCCAGGGCTCCCAGAGAAACAGAACCAATAGGACAGATGTAGGATTTATTTCAATAAATTGACTCATGTCATTAAGGAGACCGGCAAGTCTGAACCTTTAGGGGGAGGCCAGCCAGAGGGAAATTCAGGCAGGAGCTGTCATGAGGCAGAATTTCTTCTTCTCTAGGAAATCTCCGCTTTTGCTCTTAAGGCCTCCAACCGGCTGGGTGCGGCCCATTCACATTATCAAGGCCCATCCACATTAATGTCCTCTACCCGAAGTCAATTGACGGTAGATGTTAATTAGCCACATCTACAAAACGCCTTCATGGAGACACCTAGAGTTTCATTAAATAACTGATGCCATAGCCTAGCCAAGTTGACCCATAAAATCAACCATCACATTGCTCCAAAGCATCTCCCCTGCCCAGGCGCCCTGTACCGGAAATGCCATCCTTGGAAAACCATGCTTTGAGTCATGGATCATCCCGAAACATTGATATCCCCGGCAGGTTAATACACCCATTAGGCGCCAGTATGTGTCTGCAGGTTATCACAGACCTTCCTCCAGGCAGAAGGAAGTCCGTGGCGTTCTGAAAGCTCTGAGTAGCAGCAGGTTCTGAAATGCTAAAAGAGGAACAGTGACTGACCCTCAACCGCCACCACTTTCCTAATTTTACATACACTTTCCCCTCTCCATGGGTGTTGGGATTTGGGGTATGTTGTGACAAACTATGTGGTCGTATTTAGAAACTGCATCCACCTTGTAACTCGGCAGCTAAGCAACGACAGCATGATGCCTCACTCTCTAACTCTTGGTCTATGTGCTGTGCAGTTTCAGTTCAAAATGCTTTGCCAACTGTACCTCAATAAAAAGATTACCAACAAGAATGCATAACTGACTCTAATGAAGAGGAAGCATGAGACAAACCGAAAATGCAAAATATTCTATTAAAAAGGGAGGAAGGAGTGTGCCCTTTAAAAATGTCAATGTCATAGAAGACAAAAATTAAAGGCGAAGACAAAGGTTAAATGATACTAAAAAGACAAATAAAATCAGAATGCCATCCTAAACTGGACACTGTACCACGCAGAAAATAATGCTATGAAGGACAGTGTGGGGCCAGTTGAGACTGGAATACACAGACAGTGGATTGGAGAAAGGTGAGGGTTTGGACTTTTTCATTTGTTTGCTGGGCTGTGTTTTTTGTTTGTTTTGTTTTGTTTTTGATACCTGCTATGATTGTGGGTGAGAGAGTGTCCTCATTGTTAGGGGGAGACTGTGGAGAAAAAAATATGAAGAGTATGTACAGTGGGGCCTTGACTTACGAGTTTAATTCGTTCCGTGACGGAGCTCATAACTCAAATTACTCGTATGTCAAATCAATTGTGAATGAGTGAGACACATGATGCTGGGCTGATGTTGTGGCGTTCACTGTGACATTCGCTGCGCCAACTAGCGGCGGGGTATCTGAAGCTGGCTTGTAACACGAATTTTAGCTCACAACTCAAAGCAAAAAATCAGCCGAGAGACGGCTCATATCTCGAAAAACTCAGTCGGGACACTCGTAAGTCAAGGCCCCACTGTATATATGAGAAGAAAGAGCAAGAGAAGAAGCAAATGGAACAAAATGTAGGTGAACCAGGGTGAGGAGCATAAAGGTGTTCTTTGCACTGTTCTCTCAACTTTTCTCAGCTTAAAAATATTTCCAAATTAAAATTTTTTTAAAGTTTACCAGAATTCACTATGCTCCATTGTAAGAAATTCATTCATGTGCTTTAAATTAACAGTGATATTGCTTTGGGAAATCAACTCATCAGGATCCTTTCTAGCTCACACCATATCACATCACCGTCCACAAGAGTAGCAATGGGGGAGGGGAGACTCGGTCCTATGCCCACAGTTTTGGGACCAGGGTCCTTGCCACCAGGGGCCTCACCCTTCTTTGGTTCCCTGGAGTCATGGACTAAAAGAGATCTGCACAGGGGAGGTTCTCCATGTGCCTGTCTGGGAATGGTTCCATCGTTCCCACTCACCCGCCATTGCTCAGAACCCTCCATGGCAACATCCACCTGCAAGAGAACCTAGAAAGTGTGGCCCACCTGGGGCTCAGGAAGAAGACAGTACAGAGGACAGGGAGCACCAGCATTTGCCATGATAGGTACCTTATTTTACAGAGATTTGGGGAAATAACTTCTCCTGAGGTAAGCAAGCACAGAAAACTATACATGTAAATCTTGACACCAAAAATCATCTCTCTTAAACTCTTTCTCCTCATGGAGAATAAATAGTCAACATGGCACAGTGAAGTGGAATTAAAAGGATCTTGGTATCCGAGACTGAGTTTTAAGATGCAGCCACTGAAATTATTCTGCAAGTGGGCACTATGACATTTAATACAACAGAAATACAGGGCCCCTACGCCTACAAGAGCTGGGCTGACGCTCAGGGATGATGCCCACATCTGGGATGAGTTTCTCACGGCAGTGGGCTTGCTCCTCCCATCTGTCCATTCCCCTCTTTCCCACCTTCTTTTTCTAGGAACATCTCAAATCATGTTTGTTTCATGAAACCTCTTTGCTCCAGATCACATACATTTCTTTCTGTTTGTCTCTTATTGCCTCTCTAGCTAATGTGAAATGTTTTAGATTGTGATACCACTTTTGTGTTTATAATAATTATTCAGCCCAGCCAGTGTGGCTCAGTGGTTGAGCATCAACCTATGAACCAGGGGGTCATGGGTCAAATTCCCAGTCAGGGCACATGCCTGGGTTGCAGGCTCAATCCCCAGTAGGGGGCTTGTAGGAAGCAGCCAATCAGTAATTCTCTCTCATCATTGATGTTTCTATCTCTCTCTCCCTTCTTCTCTTTGAAATCAATAAAAAACATATTTTTTCAAAAAAGAATAGTATTCAAGGTTCAGGAACATAATTGGTCTCTATTTTGTATACCTTACACTTAGCCCATTGTTGGGCTCATAAAAGGGGATGAATAAATATTTGTTACTCGATTTGCTTCCATTTCTGGAGTTGGGCAAGAGGGGTGTCTCCTGAGAATGCCTGGATCTTTGTTGAGAAAAGGAAACGTATGTGTTTGCCGCCAGCTCACTCTCCCTAACAAGGGCTAGTGACACCTAGCAAGTGGTTGAGCGTAGTCACTTGAATAAAGTGCTAAGGCAGCCCTAGCCATTTTGGCTCAGTGGATAGAGTGTCGGCCTGCAGAGTCCCGGGTTTGATTCCAGTCAAGGGCATGTACCTCAGTTGCAGGCTCCTCCCCGGCCCTGGTCAGGACATGTGCAAAAGAAAACCAATCAATGTGTTTCTCTCACATTGATATTTCTCTCTGTCTTACTTCTCTAAAAATCAATGGAAAAATACCCGAGAATGAGGATTTAAAAAAAAAATAAAGTAAAAAATAAAGTGCTAAGGCATGCTTTTTAATCACATTCACTTTCTCCCTCAAATCCTCTTATGAACACCTTGGTGATCTCTAAAAGAAATGACTGTGATCTAGTACCCCAGATTGAAATGAGCACAGCGAAGGCCCATCTGGACAGCAGGCTGTTTCCCAGCTTCTGCTCCTTGGGGCTCCAGATGTAGACATCTGTTTTCAGGTAGCATCTTCCCAGGCATAGTCACCTAAAACATCCTGTGAAGCTCACTTCAACTCAAGGACTTTGTGCCAATAAAAGGGTTAATGTAGACAGAATGGATCTGCGCTGTAAAATAAAAATGACATATATTTTACAGGGTGTCCCCCCAAAAAATGTATACAGCCCTAGCCAATTTGGCTCAGTGGAGAGAGCATCAGCCCACGTACTGAAGGGTTCTGGGTTCTATTCCGGTCAAGGGGCATGTACCTCAGTTGCAGGCTCGATCCCCAGCCTTGGTCAGGGTGCATGCTCACTGGAGGCAACCAATTGATGTGTCTCTCTCACATTGATGTTTCTCTCTGTCTCTCTCCCTTCTTTCCACTCTCTCTAAAAATGAATGGAAAAATATCCTCAGGTGAGGAAGAAAGAAAGAAAGAGAGAGAGAGAGAGAGAGAGAGAGAGAGAGAGAGAGAGAGAGAGAGAGAAGGAAAGAAAGAAAGAAAGAAAGAAAGAAAGAAAGAAAGAAAGAAAGAAAGAAAGAAAGAAAAGTTGTTGTTTTAAATGTATACACGCTGTAACAGCTGATAGCTCGATTTTGAAAATGTAATGTACTTTAATAAACAAGGCTTTTATAATTATATTCAAAGTGTGTGTATACATTTTTTCGGGGGGATACCCGATAGTTCACTAATAATAAATATAATCACAATTATATATTAAACACAAAACATGAATGGCATACAGAGAAATTCAAATATTAATTTCCAATATTTTCCTCAATATGCCTTTGGTGAAAACCCTGAGATGACTCTGAGAGAATCCTCACTGTTGGGCTCTGATGTCAGTTCAGTTTCTCTTGTCTCCTGCCTGCACATTTTCTGTTGAAAGCCACACACTTGTGGTTTTACAGGCATGCGCCAGAGGCCACTTCCTTGCAGCGGAATCATGATTCTTATTTTGCTCATGGGCTTGCTCAATGTTCCATTTAATATCACTCTTATAGTTATGCTGTTAACATGGTTGTCTTCACTGCTCTCCACTGTACCTACAAAGTGCCATCTGCCACTTGTCTCCATTCTGAGCCCCCTGTGTTCACTGGGTCCACTCTACGTGGAGGAGATGGAGAGGGATTTTTCTCCTCCCCTTTGAAGACAAAGAAACGCTACTGAATGACAGCAGGGTTGATAAGACATCTCTCTCCTGGAAAGTAACAGGGAGGCCATGTGTACTGCCCCTGAAATAGCACCAATGCTCACCCTAGAAGGTGCAGTTCAGGAGTATTCAACTGTATCACGCTCAGTATCAAGTGGGCAACAGTTCACATTTTCACAAATTATGTTTCTAATGTTTATATAACAAAGACTATTATAAGTGCTTCGTTTCACTTAATAAACACCAGCATAAAGATGGCGGCATAGGTTAACGCCGGAGATCGCTGCCTCAAACAACCACTTCAGAGATATAACTAAAGGACAGAACGGACATCACCCAGAACCACGGGAAGGCTGGCTGAGTGGAAATTCTACAACTAGGAGGAAAGAGAATATCATACCCAGACTCAGAGGAGGCGCAGTGCTGAAGTGAAATACTCAGGTTCGGAGTGCGCGCGGAGCGGGCTGGCGGCGGAGGGCGCGGTTGTTGTTTTCAATCGGGAGGGAGTTTCAGACTCTGAGCTCCAGATCCGGGCGAGTCTCTGGGGACCGAGACTCAAACGGGAGAAACGGGACTGTCTGGCTTCGGTCGGAACTCGAAGGCAGCTTTCTCTCCGAGGGTTGCAGCCATTGCTGGGGCTCTGAGAGGCAGAGCCCCTGGGGAAGGAACTGAGAGTCGCCATAACTGCTTGTTCCGCCCGCCCTATAGATCCCCGGGGACCCGCCCCGCCCAAGCCCTGCGTAGCGCCATTTGCCGGATAGCCTCAGGCAAACGCTAGATTAGCACCGCCCTAGAAATCCAGCACAGAAGCCCTCCCACTACAGACACAGCAGACTCTCATAGCCAGTTAGCCTGGAGGTCAAATCACCCCGGTATTGCCGACATCAATCAAGGCTTAAAGGCAACAAGACTGCGGTCAAAGACCACTAGGGGGTGAACCAAGAAAGCATAAAAAATGCGGAGACAAAGAAACAGGACAAAACTGTCAATGGAGGATATTGAGTTCAGAACCACACTTTTAAGGTCTCTTAAGAACTGTCTAGAAGCTGCCGATAAACTTAGTAGGGCCCTCGAAAAGACTGGTGAGACCGCCGATAAATGTAATGAGATCCTCAAGAAATCTAATGAGACCCTTGATGTTGTGATAAAGAACCAACTAGAAATTAAGCATACACTGACTGAAATAAAGAATATTATACAGACACCCAACAGCAGACCAGAGGAGCGCAAGAATCAAGTCAAAGATTCGAAATGCGAAGAAGCAAAAAACACCCAACCAGAAAAGCAAAATGAAAAAAGAATCCGAAAATGCGAAGATACTGTAAGGAGCCTCTGGGACAGCTTCAAGCGCACCAACATCAGAATTATAGGGGTGCCAGAGGATGAGAGAGAGCAAGATATTGAAAACCTATTTAAAGAAATAATGACAGAAAACTTCCCCCACCTGGTGAAAGAAATAGACCTACAGGTCCAGGAAGCGCACAGAACCCCAAACAAAAGGAATCCAAAGAGGACCACACCAAGACACATCATAATTAAAATGCCAAGAGCAAAAGACAAAGAGAGAATCTTAAAAGCAGCAAGAGAAAGAAACCCAGTTACCTACAAGGGAATACCCATACGACTGTCAGCTGATTTCTCAACAGAAACTTTGCAGGCCAGAAGGGAATGGCAAGAAATATTCAAAGTGATGAATACCAAGAACCTACAACCAAGATTACTTTATCCAGCAAAGCTATCATTCAGAACGGAAGGTCAGATAAAGAGCTTCACAGATAAGGAAAAGCTAAAGGAGTTCATCACCACCAAACCAGTATTATATGAAATGCTGAAAGGTATCCTTTAAGAAGAGGAAGAAGAAAAAAAAAAGGTAAAGATACAAATTATGAACAACAAATATGCATCTATCAACAAGTGAATCTAAGAATCAAGTGAATAAATAATCTGGTGATCATAATAGAATCAGGGACATAGAAAGGGAATGGACTGACTATTCTTGGGGGGGAAAGGGGTGTGGGAGATGCGGGAAGAGACTGGACAAAAATCGTGCACCTATGGATGAGGACAGTGGGTGGGGAGTGAGGGCGGAGGGTGGGGCGGGAGCTGGGAGGAGGGGAGTTATGGGGGGAAAAAAAAGAGGAACAAATGTAATAATCTGAACAATAAAGATTTAATTAAAAAAATAAAATAAAAAATAAACACCAGCATTTGCAATAGTCTTTTATGTGAGGGAACCAAGCCATCACGCGCTGAGGTGGACAGAATCATGAGACATTCACACATCTCTGCACATTTCCTACCTTCAATCCACTCAGTCAGTTACTACACAACTCCCATGAGGGCAAGGTCACAAAGTTCAACTTAACAAGGGTCAATTAGAGCTTCACTCTGTTTTGTAACAAACACATTAAAACTTTTATTTTGCTCAGTCCTCATACAAATCTATGTCAAAGGCCATAGGTGAAACCGCACGAGGTATTCATCACAACTCTTTGAAAAACAATTCCAAATGCATGCCCTGACATGGGTCAAAAAGACCAATTGCTACAAGAAAGATGACATGCTTTAACTGGTTTACAAATTTTACAGGCAGCAATAATAAATATGGAGGCCTTTCTTATGCCACATACAATAGCATGAATTTTTAGAAGATATACCTACATATGCCTGCACATGAATTTTTAGAAGATATACCTAGCTTTTGGCTAAGGTAAATGAGTTCAACCTGTCACTTAAATCATGTCTTCTATGATGAAAATTATGCCGGTTAATGTGTTGTAATTACCATTCATCATTCAAATATAGAAATTCAGCTCCTTTGACAGCACCTAACCCAGATCAATACTGCATTTCCCACTGCCTTTATTTCCACCTTCATCAAAACTGACAGGTGCAATAGTACACTTATAGCACTCAAGCAAATAGTACTCAACTGTTGGGATTTTGTCTTAGAATAACTGACTTTTAAGTTTCATGCATCAGTTTGATCAAGGATCACACTGCTTCTAAAAGTCTATTTTAAGTTTCAAATATAACCATGGTGTGCTACGTGCTATGGATAATATGAAATGAGTATCAGAACCCGATGTATTAGGCAGGGTTCTTTAAAGAAATAGAACCAGTAGGATATGTGCATATATAAAGAAATCTATTTAAGGAAATGGCTCGCATGACTACGGAGGCTGAGAAGTCCCAAGATCTACAGTCTGCAGGCTGGAGACCCAGGAAGAGCCAATGTTTCAGTTTGTGTCCAAAGACAGAAAGAGACCAATGTCCCAGCTAAGAACAGTTGGGCAGGAGGAGATCCTCCTACTCAGCCTTTTTCTTCTAGTTAAGTCTTCAATTGATTGGATGAGGCCCATCCACATTAGGGAAAGCAATCAGCTTTACTCAGTCTACAGATTCAAATTAATCTCGTCCAGAAGCACCCTCTCAGACTCACCCAGGATAATGTTTGGCCAAATGTCTAAGCACCCTATGGCCCAGGCAAGTTGACACACAGAATTATCCATCACACCCATAGACACAAAAAGCTTATCATTCCAGGAAGAAGTAAAACAAACACAACAAATAGTGTTAAACAATGAAAAAATAACATATAATTAAGTGCTAAATTGAACGGTCATGCCTATAATTCCTATCAAATTTCAGAAAGGGAGTAAACAGAGACTTTCTGATTAACTAGTTGTATAATAAATGTTTTCATTTGTCTACAGGTGCTTAAGTCTGAAGAATTAAAGGGTTAATAAGGGTTGATTGTCCACCAACAAAAATGAGCAGACCTAAAATGACTTAAAAATGAAAAGAAAAAAAAACCACCTCAAGCACAGATATAAGGAGGAAAAATAACAGACTGCTTCAACCTTTTTCCTGTCTGAATCTCCAAATCATTTTATAGCTCCATGTGAAAGATTGCTTTAGCTAAGAGAAAATGGCTTTTGATGCCACATATTCCAAAAACACCTGCTGGCCTTAAGTGTTTCAATAAATTACTCACCTGCTGAGAATTCTTAGGTTATACATTTTATATTCATGGCATCTCAAAAAATTTTAGAGAGTTTCAGCAAAAGGAATAAGGCAAGTGATGCCAAGTCAAATAGTCTCTGAAAGTAACAGATATTATTCACCCTGTTAGTTTGCTACCCACTATCCACCTGATACTATTTTTTCACTGGCATTATTTTAATGAAGTGGTACAAAGATGTCACATTGTCATTTCCCCAAGGATTAGGCAATGACATGTAAACCATCCCTTGGCCAACCCTGACAGCAGCTTTAACTAGGAACTAATAATAGAAAATATTATGCAAAAGATTGACAATATATCTCTAATCTTACTTGAAGATAGCAATTCCAAACAGCTTTGGAAGTCATCAAAGTGTCTGTAGCTGAAAACCCATCACATTTCTTCAGTTTATGCTGGTGTGGCTCAGCAGTTGAGGTCAACCTATGAACCAGAAGGTCACAGTTCAATTCCCAGTCAGGAGCACATTCCCAGATTTTGGGGTCAATCTCAGTAGGGGATGTGTAGAAGGCATCTGATCAATGATTCTCTCTCATCATTGATGTTTGTATGTCTCTCTCCCTATCCCTTCCTCTCTGAAATCAATAAAAATACATTTTTTTCAAAAAATAAATTCTATGCTCAATAAGGTCAAGAAATACTGAACATAATTTTTCTCTCATAGAGAGTCACAAAGTATATTTGAGTATGAAGAGCTCTGAAAAGACCAACAATTAAAGGGAAAAGTATCTTAAACCTTTAAAAACTCAGCAATTCCAAAACTGAGTTGACAAAGGGATTCTTCTGGCTGCTGAGAATTAATAATAACAGTAGCTGAAAGAAAGCAAGACATCAAAAATTAAACAGAAAAGTGATAATCAAATTGGGCCAGAAAGGAGTGACCACATAACTAAAAAAATGCTGACAATGAATATGACTGTTCCCAAGGAATAACTGAATGCATTCAACTCTTGGATGGGTCCTCAGAATGATACAGTCCTTCAGGTGGATAAAACTCACCTGGTCCGGAGAGCTTTCATTTATTGGAGGTAGGCCATCACAGAATCCCTCCATTAAGATGTTTTATAAGATTAGTCGCTATTGGGAGATTTGAAGATGGCAGCATAGGCAAACGCCAGTACTCGCCACCTCCCACAACCACATTGAAATTACAACTAAAATACAGAAAGATCATCATCCAGAACTGCCTGAAAGCTGGCTAAATGGAAGTCCCACAACTAGAGAAGTAAAGAAGAAAGCACACTGAGACTGGTAGGAGGGGTAGAAGCACAAAACGGGAGGGATATCCTCTCTGCAGAGGCTGCCTAAAGGAGGAAAGGGTCTCAGCCCCACACCAGACCCCCAGCTCAGGGTCCCAAAGCTGAGAAAAGAAATCCCTATGGGCAGTAAGAACTATGGGCTGTAAAAACCAGTGCAGATTGGGGCTCAGTGACACAGAGGCTACTGGAGACCCAGCTATTCCTCTTAAAAGGCCGGCACCATGAACTGAACTTACAAGGTCCCACTTTCTCTGAGCTCCAGCACCAGGGCAAAGCTCTGGGGAACGCAGACACATACGAGGAGGAACTGGATTGTCTGGAATCCAGGCAGGAACTCGGAGGCAGCTTTATCCCAGATGGAGGTGCTCACAGGGATCATTATTCCTATGCTGGGACCTCCCGGGTCAGAGGGCTGACTGGCAGCCATTTCTGTTTGCTCCACCCTAGTGATTCCCTAAGACCCCACCCCATCCAATTTACAACCCCACCCAAGCTGTTTGTAACAGCTTTTGCATCTGAATGGCCTTTCCTTGCTCAGGGTAAAATCTGTCAAACAAGCTGCAGCTGGGTCAGGGAACCCCAAACCTATCAATAAAAGGCCCAAGACCCGGCAACAGCAACAGCCTGCTTTGCTTCATAGCTGGGCCTCATCTGGGCACTTCCATACCCAATAGAGAGAGGAGGAATCTGCAGATCTCTCTGTAGCTCCTGCTGGGTGGCTCCAGGCAGTGGCTGACTTTGCACCTCCCTGGAGACCCAAGAGCCAGTGTACCCAGTGTTCAGTGTCAAACCATACCAGATTACAACTCTACACATCCATAATCGACACACTCAAGGGGCAGACTCAGTGACCACCAAAGCCCCACTGAAGCAAGTCCTGCTCCATAGGGGTGTCTCCTATACAGCAGCTCTCCTACTGTAGTTGCAGCTGGTCCTCACAGCCAATTGGCCTGGAGGTCAATTCCTCCCAGTGACATCAACAGCAATAAACTCTCAACTACAACAAGACTGTGCTCACAGCCCACAAAGAGTGTCCAGCTCAGGTGACTGGGGAGGCTGAGCCACTGGGCCCATAGAACACCTACTACATAAGCCCACTCTACCAACTCAAGGGGACATAGCAGCTCTACCCAATACATAGAAACCAACACAATGAAGCAGCCAAAATGTGGAGACAAAGAAACATGTCACAAATGAACGAACTAAAAGAAAGCAAACTATTGGATATAGAGTTCAAAACCACAGTTAGAAGGTTACTCAAGAATCTTCTAGAAACCTCCAAAAAAAATGGAAAAGGACCAGTCAGAAATTAAGCATACACTGACTGAAATAAAGAATTATAATGTACAGGGATTCAACAGTAGAGTATCAAATCAACAATTTGAATATGTGAGGAAGCAAAAAACACCCAACCAGAAGAGCAAAAAGAAATAAAAACCCAAAAATATGAAGATAGTGTAAGGAGCCTCTGGGACAACTTCAAGTGTACCAACATTCACATTATGGGGGGTGCCAGAAGAAGAGAGAGAGCAAGATTTTGAAAACCTATTTGAAGAAATAATGACAGAAAACTTCCCCCTTGCCTAGTGAAAGAAATAAGATTTACAGGTCCAAGAAGCACAGAGTCCCAAACAAGAGGAACCCAAAAAGGACCACACCAAGGCACATCATAATTAAAATGCCTAGGGCTGAAGACAAAGAGAGAATCTTAAAATCAGCAAGAGAAAATCAGTTAGGTACCTACAATGGAATGCCCATACAATTGGCAGCTGATTTCTCAACAGAAACCATGCAGGCCAGAAGCGAGTGGCAAGAAATAGCAAAGTGATGAATAGCAAGGACCTACAACCAAGATTACTTTACCCAGCAAAGCTATCATTTAGAACTGAAGGTCAGATAAAGAGCTTCACAGACAAGAAAAAGCTGAAGGAGTTCACCATCATCAAACCAGTATTATATGAAATGTTGAAGGGTATTCTTTAAGAATAGGAAGAAGAAAAATACAAAGCTAAAAAATATGAAGAACAAATTGGCAACAAATACATACCTATCAACAACTGAATCTAAAAATCAAAATAAACAAATAAGAAATCTAATGAACAGAATAAACTGGTGAATAAAACAGAATCAGAGGCATGGAAATGAAACAGATTGATGATTCTCAGATGGAAGGGGTGGGAAGAGATTAAACAAAGATCATATATGCATTACCTATGGGCACAGACAATAGGGTGGAGAAGGCCTGGGGCGGGGCGGGAACTGGGTGGAGTGAGGCAAAGAGGGGAAAAACGAGGAACATCTGTAATAATCTCAATAAAAATTAAAAGAAAAAAGATTATGTCACTATTATCTGCAAACAACACAAGAGATGATCACAGGAAATTCATTCCTGCACTTGCTACAGGGAGAAAGTAAAAAAACATTGTCTGTGGTCTCATTCAACGCCCCCTATTAAAGCATCACAATGAAAATGCTTTTCAGACATGAGTGCTAAAAACAAACACTTTTGCCTTCCCAAGAGAACTGAGATACTTCCTCTTTCCTAAAAGAAGTATTAGGTTTTCCTGCTTGCTTTGATTACCAGGAAACCAAAAGCTAAATGTCAGAGCAAATATGACAACCACATGGGCCTTTATGGCCTGGATGTCTGGGATCTTCTTCCTAGTCTTATTGATGTCTCCTCAATCAAGACTGTTTCTCATTCCCCATTAGCTTATTGTCTGTGCTTATGATAAACCACCACAAGCCCATTTAGGGATATTAGAGGAGACAGGTGAAAGGGGATGGGCGAGGTAGAAGAGGGTAAAGAGGGGATGAATGGTGATGGAAGGAGACTTGACGGGGTGGTGAACACACAATACAATATACAGATGATTATTATAGAATTGTACACCTGAAACCTGTATAATTTTATTAACCAATGTAATCCCAATAAATTCAATTTTTAAAAATTTTAAGTAAAAAAATAAGGGGCGGGGACTGGTGAAGAGATGGAAAAGATAAACACAGACAAAAAGAAATTACTGGCTCCTGCAAGATCTATATAGAACCCAACACCAGCACCTTACATAAAACATGAAGCATCATTAATGTCTAAAACGTTTAAATATATTTTTAGTGAAAAAGTGTTCCCAGATAATATTTACCCCATCAAGATCCCCAGGGACATGTATTTCTTACTAAAAGATGTGTATGTGTCAAGGATACTGACCACAGGTTCAGGCTACCAGGTTTAGTTGAAGGAATTCTATAGGGGGTAGGCTGAGAAGTAACTGTAGAGTAGCAAGGAAGACAAACTAGAGATAGGGCAGAGAATCTGAAGGTAATTCCAAGACAGATTCCCCCACCTACAGATCTGCAGAAGGCTGAGAGTGAGTTTACCCCTTCTGCTGAAAACAGGTTGATTTGCCAATAAGCTAAAGTTAGGATGAGGCATGACTTACAAAGGAGTAACACACACACACACCACACCTAATGTGTTTCAGGGAGAGGGTATGAATCTGGAGGCGAAAGCCCTTATTATCAATTCAGAATATATGTTGTAATGAGGAGAAATTGTAAGATAAGTACTTGTATTTCAAAAGGCTCAAAAACATGACAATATATAGTTGATTGGTCATATCATAGAAACCACATTTGGATATAGCTCCTGAATAACATTGCCAACTTTATTATCTAATAATAGGCTGAATCACAGGTATCTTAATGTTATAACTCAGGAGTTTATAAGCCCCCACTCTCTAGCTTCACTGGCGTGGCTCAGTGATTAAGTGGTGATCTGTGAACCAGGAGGTCACTCAGGGCTGCAGCTCGGTCCCCATTAGGAGGCTTACAGGAGGCAGCGGATCAATGATTCTCTCTCATCCTTGACGTTTCTATCTCTCACTCCCTCTCCCTTCTTCTCTGAAATCAATAAAAATACATTTTTTAAAAGTAAAAATAAAAGCCCCTTCTCTCACTCCTGAGAAATTAGTAAGCAAAGAGTAAGGCTACCAGAATCTGTAGAATTGAAAAAGCTGTGACAGGAACATTGATTCTGATTATGGTTTTCCAAAGACAATCATGGCCTGGTCTGAGGGCTCCTTACATGTAATAAGTACTCTGTAGGGTAAAAATTCTGGGGAAATTATTGGAGAGGGGTTAGCATTACTGTTTGAAAAAGTTTCCCAATGGAAACGACATTGATTTATTCATTCTGACAAACACAGACAGCTTTCCGTGTCCTGCCATTCCAACTGGAGCCTATCACGTCAAATAAAACACAGTCCCTGTCCTATAGGGGTTAGTTAAGGTTCCCAAAGTTATGACTTTTTTCTTATGAGCTGACATTTAGTTTATTTCAAATCCTTGCCCTTCTGAGGCAGGCAAAGAGTGAAGTATGCAGTTGGGAGAGGTGTGGTACTCCTAACAAGTGCACTTGCTTTGGGCTTTTTATTGATTTTCTCTTGAATTCTCCATGAAACCTGAACTGAATAACCCTGACAGCCCCACACCTTCCTGGTATACGAGCTGTGTACCACTGCCAGTGCTTCTGTGTTGTTTGATATTGGCCAGAGAACAGAAATAAGAGCCAGAAGGAGAGTGCCTGGCCTTATGAGTAGGGGGTTTTTGCAGGAATTTGGTTTCTCTTGGACATTATTGTCTCCTAACCTCTCATTTCCTTCTAATTTCATCCTTATTTCTCTGCTCCCATTTAGAACATTTCTGTAAGAGAGATGTCCTCTCATCATCTTTGTTTATCTCCCACTCACTCTCTGCTCACTGCCCTCATTACGCCACCAAAACCACCTCACTAATGTCCAGGTCACCTCCATATCAAGAAATCTGCCCAGCCGGCATGGCTCAGGGGTTAAGTGTCGACCTATGAACCAGGAGGCTCGATTCCCTGTCAGGGCACATGCCTGGGTTGCAGGCTCCATCCCCAGTAGGCAGCTGATCAATGGTTCTCTCTCATCATTGATGTTTCTCTCTCTCCTTCTCCCTTCCGCTTTGAAATCAATAAAAATATATTTTTAAAAATGAAATGTGAGGAACAATTGTCAGTCTTCTATTTGAGCTCTCCATAATGTTCAACACATTTGGCCCCATGCTCCTTTTAACATCCTGTTGTTAGACTAGACACTCCTAGGTAGTTTTTCCCTATTATCTAACCACTTGTAGGATGTTCTTCTCATTCCCTTCTCATGGTAACTCTTCCATCTTTGCCTGCCAATCATGCATGGAATTTCTTCAGAAAACTATTCCAGACACTGCTTTAACCTCACTCTCCATTCTCACAGAGGGCCAGCGATTGGAGTATATGGCACCTACCGGAGTACGTAAGACACATTTCTGCAGGGTTTGCATGGAGAGTGATTTCATCCACACTCACAGCTTCAAGTAGCACCTCTTTGCTGGTAATTCAAACTTTATTTCCAGCTGAGAGCTTACTTTTTAAGACAGATCCACATGCCCACAGCCTATGCAACATCTTCATTTGTATATGTTACAGGCAGCTCATTACTTCTTACATTCAAAACTGAACTTGAGACCTGCCTTTCCTCCAGTGTGCTATCTCAGGAACTAGTACAGCAGTCTTCGAAATGACCTTCCCTAATCACTTCCTGCCTCTACCCCTCCATTTCCACATGACAGCCAGAGTATGCTTCTGTAAATGTGTAACAAGAATGAACTCCACACAGTCAGAGACTGCAAATGTGCAGAGATGGGACATCCTTTGGGTCTCTGAAAGTCAACTTCATTCTAAAGCTCCATATGTACTTAGAAGTGGAAAACAGAATCTTACAAAATCAAGGTACGCTCTGTCATTTCAGTTAAATATAGCAATTCAACCAACCAACCAGTCAATATTCTCCTCAGGATTCTCCAAACTGTATTTCTTCCATTGAGGATGAGCTATGATCCTGTGATGATTACAGTCTCCCAGCCTTGGGAGGGTGGAGTATGGGGTAATTTTTCCATCGTCATCCTTTATCCTTGGTGATTTCTGTTGAAATTTACCTCATCATGTCTGATTCTGACCAATGATAGGGTGCTCTTAGTAGCTATCCTGGAATGCAAACCCACTTACATAATTGAAAGCTCTACCAAAATCTCAGAGTGGATAAAAGGCAGTTTAAAAGGAGGGGGCTAAACAGACAAAAGAATTTTTAAATGGTCATTTCCTAAGGCCCCCCATGTCTTTCAGAATATGGCATGAATGTGAACTAGTCACATGAACTAGATCCTCCCTACGTTTCTAGCTTGTCACA
This sequence comes from Myotis myotis, assembly GCF_014108235.1. Lineage (NCBI taxonomy): Eukaryota > Metazoa > Chordata > Mammalia > Chiroptera > Vespertilionidae > Myotis > Myotis myotis. The sequence continues at coordinate 200,795,290 of NW_023416324.1, read as the reverse complement.
TACTTCCCTCCCCTCTTTCTTGTGTCCTATCATGTTGCGATTTCAACTCAAATGCCTCAAGTTCTCCCTAGATCCAGGGCCTTTGCTTGTGCTAGACTGCTGTGCCCTCTGCAGTCTCGGTTTCCAACCACCTTCCCTCCCTCATGTGTCACCTGATTAGGCCTCAACTTAAACATCACTTCCTCAGAAGCCTTTTCCAAACTAGCTATAATAACCATCTTTCAACCTTCAAGAGCCTGTCCTTTACCTGCATATCATTCAGAATGGAGGTAAGTTCTACGTCATAGTAAACTCCCAGTAACCCTGTTTTGATTTGCTTAACTCAGTAACTACCCAGTCCAATATTTCATTGCCTTTAAAAGGTGTTTCTTCCTCAAATGTTGGTGTCAGCAGAGCTTCTGCCTTAATTTGGTGGTCCTCTGCCTGCCCTCTATCCACAGGCAACTCATCTATTCACATGGATATACCTACAGGCTTTATGCAATGACTTAAGAATATATTTCTTCCACCCTGATCACAAGGTTCAGATTATAGATCTAACTGCCTACTAAGCATTTCCACATACAATTCAAACTCAGCATGTCCCAATTGAGCTCATCTTTTTCCCACTCCTCCACTCCCACGCACACCTGTCCTACTCTTACAATTACCATTTCAGGTAATGGCACCATCCTCCACCTAGCACTTAAAGCAGAAATCTTACATTCATTCTAAACTTCTCTTTGTCTGCCCACACCTTTTCCTTCACTAATTATTCCTCCCACACGGTTCTTTAATCTTTCTCACCATCCCTACTACCATTGCCTAGTCAGGTTTCCATTCTTTCTTACCTTGACTACTGAAATAGCCTCCTAATAACTCTCTTGAGCTCGATTTTGCCCTGCTTTGAAGCTTCCTCCACGTAGCAGCCAGAATGACGTATCTAAAATTCAATCTGACTCTGGAGTTTCCATGATTAAACCACTTCCAAGGCTTTCCATAGCTTTGTCATTCAGTTAACATACCAGACACTCTGTCACTTGACTCTTTACTTATTCACTTCTGCCTTCTATTTTATCTTATAATAATCTCCAAGTGCTTTCAATTCCTATTAAACAATGATGTTTCCTTCATCCTTAGCTTCCCTTATGGTGCTCTCCAAGTGTAAAATGTCACTCAACTCTCACCCATCCTTAGATTCTGGGAACATCTTTCCCAAGAAGCCCAAACCTCCGGGTTGGACTGAGTTCGTCTTTGCTCTCCCACAGCAAACCTCTCATTATCACCATAAAATTGGAGGCTAGCTGTTTCCAGTCTTCCTCCTCTACTACCCAGTCATATCCGTGAGAGCTGGCCCAATATCATATTTGTCTTTGTGCCCTAGGCTGTAGTAGACAGCCTGGCACATATTACATATCTAAAAATAGCTATTGCACTTAAATTCTTGGAACCACCTTGAATCTCTGTGACAGAACCCAATACCCACATTGCCCTTTCTATCTTATAATCTGCTAAGTTCCAATTTTACTCTGGGTAACAATGTGCCAAACCCAGTGACTACATTTCCTTAGCCTCCTTTGCCAAGACAGAAGACCACCAAGATGTAAGACTTACTGCTGGCTTTCTGGAAACCTCTTAAAAGGAGGCTGGCTCTACTGGGAGTAGGAACAGTTTTGTCACGTACTTCTCCCTCCTTTTTCCTGAAAGGTGTGATCAGTCCTATAATTCTGTTTCTTTTAGGTCCCTGGTAATCTGAGTATACCATTAGCTACTACCTATCAATCAGTATACATACTTACCTCAGGTTTTCTACAAACAGAAAAAGTGAACAATAAGATAAATTGTTTGGCTCAACCAGCGTGGCTCAGTGGTCGAACTACGAACCAGGAGGTCACAGTTCGATTCCTGATCAAGGCACATGCCCAGGTTATGGGCTTAATCCCCAGTAGGGGGTGTGCCAGGGGCAGCCAATCAAAGATTCTCTTTCATCATTGATGTTTCTATCTCTCTTTCCCTCTCTCTTCCTCTCTGAAATCAAATATATATATATATATATATATATATATATATAGATATATATATAGAGAGAGAGAGAGAGAGAGAGAGAGAGAGAGAGAGAGAGAGAGAAAGAGAGAGAAATTGTTTGAATTCATGTCCACTGGAAGAATTTTCTTTTTCCATTGTCCTGCAGGGCCACTTCAAAGGGAGGAAATAATGTCACAGCCATCTACTCCTGGTTGATGCAAATGTGTGCAGAACCATTTTTAACCAGACTCAAATGTCTTCCTCTTCAGGCAATCAATCTGAAGGAATTCTCCCATGAGAGTGGAGTGCAACGCAGCAGGACTAGGCTAGGCGAGAGTTATGCAACATACTAGTATACAGTGAGTAGTGAAGGATTAGAAACCAATGCTGCCATTGGACATGGCCTGAAGTCCTCCATCAGCAAGGGGAAGTGATATCCAGAACTGGATCCAATCCAGTTGCAAAGGCAGAAATAATCTTTGTTCTTTATCTTATTGATAAAGAAATAATACGAATTAGCTCCAGTTTATATTTCTGACCTCATCTTCTACTATAATCACCTTGGATCATTTCACTCCAGTTACTCTAATCCTCCATGGAGCCAGTCATGTTCGTGACCTTTGCCCTTCTTGTTTTTTTCTGCCTAGAATAGTCCTTTTTTTTTAATTTTTTTTTTTTTATTGATTTTTTACAGAGAGGAAGGGAGAGGGATAGAGAGTTAGAAACATCAATGAGAGAGAAACATCGATCAGCTGCCTCCTGCACACCCTCCACTGGGGATGTGCCCACAACCAAGGTACATGCCCTTGACCGGAATCGAACCTGGGACTCTTCAGTCCGCAGGCCGATGCTCTATCCACTGAGCCAAACCGGGTAGGGCTGCCTAGAATACTCTTACCCTGGAAATGCACAAGGCTACTTCAGGACATGGCTCAAATCTTACGTTCTCAGTGACACCTCCTGTCAACCCTTTCTAAAAATTGAACCCTACCCCACACTGGTCATTTTAATTTATCCTGACTTATTTTCCTTCTTACACAGATAACCTTCTAATATACTAAATATTTCAATTTATTTGTTTATTCTCTGTCATCCTCTACTAGTTACATGAAGGAATTTTCATCTGCCTCATTTACCACTATATTTCCAGTGCCTAGAATACTGTGAACATATTGGATAGTCAATAATATTTAATGAGTGAATGAATCTTTCCCCCAAAAGTCCTACCAATTTTTGAATTTTGGTTGAGAGTATTCCAGTGGATTGAAAACAAAGAGTATTGTTAAATGAATATGTCTGATCTTCTTTATTTATACTGTCTAAAGCCCCCAATTTAATTTTTCCTCCTTTTTCCCCTGCGTTCTTCCATTTAATATACATTAAACAACTTTGAGTGAGGAAAAAATCCGTTCAGTTTGTTCTTCTTTCCCAACATCTGCTGGTTTTTAGAATAATGATGCCACTGGTTGTTGCTGATTTAAACACAGTGTGAGGCTTTGTTTCTTAGTCAAGGCAACAGAGCAAGCAAACAATCAGACTTACTCCCAGCTTGAGGAAGCACATTGAGTCCAAGGTCTCAGTGAGAGTCCCTATCATGCTAAAATCAGCCTGATCTAAAATCACTGGTTCCCTTTGGCCTTACTCCCTCAGAATCCATACACAAACTCAAGTATACACATACACGTACACACACACACACACACACACACACACACGCACACACACACATACACACGTGTAAAATTCTGATATAAATTAACAAAGTTTTGCAATTTTTTTATGTAAACACTTTCATCTAGCAAATTTGCTTTTAAATTGGTTCCCAGAGCATGCTGGGATCTGACAACAGTAAAAGCTCTGCAGATAAAGAGAAAGGTAAGAGTGGGACAGAAGAAAAATTGGCCTCCCCTGGCCAGGTAAATCCCTTAGATGGGCCTCTTAAAGGATTGGATAAGGGTCTTTGAGCAAAGGGGAAAGAGCACCATTAGAGAAAGGAGAGCTGCTTTACTTGGCAACACAGCCCAGTAGGGAGTTGACCTACATAAAATCTCCATTTTCAGCGTCCTACTTCTCCCTGATCAGTGCCCAACTTCACATCAGACACATAATAAGGCTGTAAATTCAACTGACATTAAATGTAGGCAACCCACAGACTCAATACTTATGTGTGTCTTTTAGCTCTCTCAACCCAGTGGATGCAAGAAATGGGATGTTCCTTTTACAGAGTCCAGAAAAGGTCACTGATTTTCGATCCATGTTTTAAGCAAGAAATTGTACAACTGGCACTAGTAAAATTATTTCTTAAGCTATGTGAAAACTTTAATAGTAAATACAATACTATACAAGTCTTCCATAGCTCTTTGTACTGCCTCTATCCTTAGCAGAAGCGAATTGGTCCCCCAAAGCCTTCCTTCAATTAGCACTACATTCCAGGGTGAATAATTTAATATACTGTGTCTCCTCTGCATACCATAGTTTTTTGGAGACCAGTGCTTACTAGCAAAAGTTTTCACTACCTTATCTCTGTATCAGTTAGCTATTGCCACAATAATGCTACATAACAAAACAACATGGCATAATGTAATTACTTATCCTTGCTGTTATAATCTTAGGTTGGCACAAATTGGCTAATCTAGCTTGGGCTCAACTGAGTCTTTAAGTTTTCCACATACTTCTCATCCATCTCAGACCAACAGACTAGCTGCAGCCTATTTTTCTCAGTGATAAGTGCTAGAGGGCAAGCCACCATTGCACCAATGCATCCCAGGCCTTTGCTCACATCACATCCACTAATATCCCGTCAGGCAAAGCAAATCACATGGCCAAGCCTAACATCAATGAGGCAGGTTATAATACTCCACCCATGATGGGAGAAAAGAAGAAAGCATTTGTTAAACAATAATCCAAACTATCATAATCCCTTACAAAGTCAGATAAGCAATCCTGAGTCCCCTTATTTCTTTGAATGCCTATACCTACGCAAACTTCTGATGATTTAAATTTCCCTATCAATGGGTTCTTCAGTATAAACAATAGAAACCAACTGTCAGAAGATGAGCATATAGAAAGACTACTGCATTATTAACATATGCAACAGAGAGACTGAATAGGCTCAGAGGCTCCGAAATCAGTACCCGCCCATCAGTCACAGCACAGCACAGACCTGGGCCTGTGTGAAGGCACGGCTTCCAGGCCCGAGCCCCAGGCGTAAACTGTCCAATATGGGAATCACCAGCTGCATATGTTTCTTGAGCACTTGAAATGAGACTAGTCCAAAATGAGATGTGCTCTGTGCCAGAATTTTGAAGTACAAAGGAAATAATTGTGAAGTAGTTCATAAATTTAAGTTGATTACATGCTGAAACTATAATATTTAAGTTAAATGTTCTCAAAATTAATTTTACCTGTTTCTTTTGACTTTTTTTAAATTGGACTGCTAGAACATTTTAAGTTGCATATGTGACTCACATTACCTTTCTATTGGATAGACTGCTCTTAACAATACAGTTTGCACTCCCTATCCAGCCGGCGCAGATAGGGAGTAACTGCTGCTGGCACCGCCACCAATGTGGTCTCCAGAACCTGGAAATTGCTTCAACAGCCAACACCAGCAGAGAAGAGTCTTCCCTACTGTGTCTTCTTTGCATCCCCAACATAATCTGGGAAAGATCCATCTGCTTAGCCAAATTGGGTCCTGTGCTTATGTCCTAGTTTCAAAAGAAGCTAGCAAAGTGAATATGTTGGTGTTTCTAGCTTTAATAGAAGGAGATAAACTCTTACTTACAACCAGGACTCATAGAGTAGAATTCCCCAAATACAGAGATTTTAACATTGAGTACTCAAAAGTCAGTTTTTAAAAAATCCATTTTTTGAGGAATATATTCTTTTTTAAAATATATTTTTATTGATTTCAGAGAGGAAGGGAGAGGGGAGAGAGAGACAGAAATCTCAGTGATGAGAGAATCATTGATCAGCTGCCTCCTGCATGCCCCACCACCCCCACCCCCACCCCTGGAGATCGAGCCCGCAACCTGGGCATGTGCCCTTGACCAGAATCGAACCCACAGGCTGAACCAAACCAGCAAGGAATATATTCTTAAGAAATAGAAATGTAACTAGAGATTACTTTACAAATATTTTTAGCTTAGCTGGGTTCCCCCAGAAGCAGAAATAAATAATTCATCTATCAGATGATCCATAGATGAATTGGAGACATAAGACAAGGCAGAGAAGGAAATCAATTCAAGGGTACGTGGATGAGGAGGTCATCTGGGGCTCAGTCCCTCTGGGACCCCTGAGACACTGTTTAGAACACACCTCAGTGTCATGCCATCTGAGGGTGGAGGATGAGAGAGTTGAGGGCTGAACCAACCTGGGAATATTAACTCCCTGGCACTTCTGGTCTATGCTGGCAAGTATATGCCTACATCTAGCCCCTGGGCCGAGAATCACAAATGCTACTAGTATGTATGGGAACAGTGAGACATGAAAAGATATGTAAAGGAACTATGAATAAGGCAGTGACAGCAGAAACAACTTACAAGTTATTAAAACATGACTGTCTTAGTCAGCTTGGACTGTCATCACAAAATACCATAGACAGACAACAGACATTTATTTCTCACGGTTCTAGCGGCACAGGCCACAGCGCAAAGGAGCCTGAAAAGGAGCTGCCAGCAAATAGGAACAGAACCAATAGGAGAATATCCTAAAAGTCAAGTGAATAAAATATTTAAAGAGTGATCATCTCTATCAAATTCTGCAAAATAGCTCAAGTAAGATTATAACCAAGACTGAGCACTGCAGAAGTCAATGACAATTTTATGAGAGCTGTTTTGTAGGAGCCATGAGAATGAAAGCCTAGATTAGAAAATGGGACAAATTGCAGATATCCAGTAGATATACTACTGAGAAGATCTGCTTCTCACAGATGTAGAAAAATGACCCAGTAACTGAGAGGGAATACAATTTCTGGAAAATTTATTCTCCCTAAGACAGGAGAAATAATAGTATTTTATAAGCTCATGAAATTGATCAGGCAACAGAGAAAACATGATCGTAAGGGAGAGAGAAACCAACTGTTGATGTGATGTCCTTGAACATGTGACAGGGGACAGAAACTAGTGAGCAAGTCGAAAGGACTGGCCTTAGCTGGGAGTGTGGACAGGTCACCCAGAGCAACGAAAGCAGAGTATGTGGGCGTAGTGTGGTAGCAGGAGCATGCTGGAAGTGTCCTCTGGTGGCTTTTAATATCCTGGTAAAATAGAAAACAAGGTCTCAGCGGAGAGTAAGAATGGAGGGGAGGCACTGAAGAGAATACAGAAAAAAACAGCCTCCAATGGGCGCATGCCAGACTGGAGGAATGTAGTGTAGTTGCCATGAAGGATTAAGCGCCCCCTGGTGGTTAGTACCAGTGAATTGAAAGCGAGACCAGTCAGCAAGGTGTTGTTTTCTCCTGTTCAGCCATAGGGGTGGACTCCAAAAAACTAAGAGTTGGCTTTAACCAGAGCTGGAATTAACAAAATGGGAAAATACAATTTTTAAAAAAAGACCAATTTTACATAGAGTACAATGATAGCACCTCTGTAGAAACAAAACAGACCTAAAGGAAATTTATATGTGGGAATGGCTTTACAGACACATTACAATTCTTATATATTCTCTAAACTATTTTTGCAAAAATCAAAGCTCACTCAAATCTGTCTTAAACAATCTAGTATTTGGGACCACCCCATATAACCAAAGGCAGGAAGTAGGGCCCAGTCTCACAAGAAATTTCAATCTGAAAGCAATACAAGAAGACAATTCTTCTGTCCCTGCTCACACTAAGCCCATCTTCTCTAGTTTTCTTCCCTCTATTCCCTCTATCAGTGGATTAAAGTGCAGGGTCCCAATAAGCCTGCTCTTGTCTCAGCCCACAGTTCCAGAGACCACCATCACCTGACTGAGGCTAGTGTGAATCAGGCTCCTTGCTTGGTTCAACCAGCTGGGACCAGACATGGGAAGTCAGCTGGTCAAGATACTGCAGACACCCAGCCCCTTTCCTGCAGCTGCATGTCGGGGAAAGTGGGAACTCCGAACTCCAAGGAGGACCCCAAACGTGACTCTAAAAAAGCATGTATGCCCTAGCTGGTTTGGCTCAGTGGATAGAGCGTTGGCCTGCAGACTGAAGGGTCCTGGGTTCGATTCCAATCAAGGGCACATGCCTAGGTTGCGAGCTCAATCCCCATTAGGGGGCATGCAGAAGGCAGCTAATCAATGATTCTCTCTCATCAATGTTTCTAACTCTCTCTCCCTCTCCCTTCCTCTCTGATGTCAATAATATATATATATATATATATATATATATATATGAATGTATGACTTTAATAATAAAAACAAACATTTAAAAATAAATACTTATAAAAAAGATATTTTTTAAAAAAGAGATCAAAGGGAGATAAAATATTAAAAATTCCGTTTCCCTTTTTTTTGTCAAATACTCGTTCTCTGTTCCAGGCAGGTTTTTCATCACTGTGCTTCCTAAAAAGCTTCGATTGAGTGCCCATTAGCACAGGGTGCCTTGTCCTTCACTGCACAGAATGAGTCTGACAAGCATATCATATTTAACAAAATATGATAAATACATACATTTGTTAAATACATACATTTATCATATTTACATTTTTGAAGAAAACATCTAGAAGCTAGAATGTATCCCTAACTGCAAAATGGAACTGCTGACATCAAAAATTCTGAAGATTCCCACCTGTCTTTGGTAAATTCCTAGTGTTGATTTTCTGCCTGTTATTAGACTTGATTGTTAGATTGGAGGCAAAAATAGGAAGGCAAAACTGAATGTAACTCTAGTGGCATTCTCTTTTAAGATTATTGTTAGCAGCACAAATTGTACTCGTTTTTTGTGTTTAAAAATTCAAGTAAATACAAAACTTTAATTAAAAAATATAAATAAATATCCAAGTAAATACAGAAGCATATAGAGAAAAGAAAAAAGGTCCCGTGGTCTTACCTCTCTCATCCCTGAGTACCTCCAATTCCACAGCCCCCTGCAGAGGAAAGCACAGCTAACAGTTTGGGTCATGCCCTTTAAACTGTTTTCTAGGTTAGGTTATTTGCTACTTTGCTCTTAAGGCATTTTTGTTTGTTTGTTGGTTGGTGTGTGTGTGTGTGTGTGTGTGTGTGTGTGTGTGTGTGTGTGTGTTTTAATGTTTTTATTGATTTCAGAGAGAGGAAGGGAGAGTGAGAGAGAGACAAAAACATCAATGATGAGACGGAATCATTGATCTGCTGCCTCTCACGTCGAGCCCGCAACCCAGGCATGTGCTCTGAGGCAGAATGGAACCATGACCTCCTGGTTGGTAGGTCAGCACAGTGGCCAGGCTCCTTTTGGTTTTTAAATATGCCTTTCTTTCTTTATGCTGGTGACTTCCTGTCAGTATTCCTGGTAAGTTACACACCCCAGTGGCCTTGCATCCAGGCCCTAGAAAGACATTTTTAGTAATGGATCTCAATGATCTCATCTGTTAAGGCACAGTTCACTTGTTTTATAAAGCAGACATTTTATGGATTGGTGAAGCAATCATTGAGAAACACACATCTCTGAAGCATAATCATTTTATAATTTGTTCTGCCTCACAAACAAGCACAGTCAGTCAGTCTTCCAAATGGACAATCCTTTAAACCAACTCTCTAACATTAAAGCCACTTATGGCTATTACAGATAATGGGAGCTGTCCAGTCTGTGCAGTCTCTTCCATTGAGGGAGGATCTGTTGTACTAATAATTGATTTGAAAATGAGCTCTGCACCAGAAATTCAGCAGTGAATACCAGAAATAAGTGAGCTTACAAAGTGTACTGGAAATTTCTTTCTGAAGGTCAAAGAATATATTAAGTACAAGAGCAAATGTATGTTTTTTAAATAGCATATCATATACTTTTAAGACCAATGTAAAGCTTATGGTGCTACCATTTCAAAAGAACCTACTCTGTAGATTTGTCTAAATTTATAAAATAATAATATGCAATTAAAGGGAAAAGTCTCTAGAGAGTTCCCTAAAAAAAGAAAAATCCACCCTAACCGGTTTGGCTAAGTGGATAGAGCTTCGGCCTGCAGACTGAAGGGTCCCAGATTCGGTTCCAGTCAAGGGCATGTACCTTGGTTGCAGGCACATCCCCAGCAGGGGGTGTGCAGGAGGCAGCTGATCGATGTCTCTCTCTCATTGATGTTTCTTTTTTTTTATTGCTTAAAGTATTACAAAGGGTATTACATATGTGTCCTTTTTTTCCCCCCCGCCCTTGACAGTCCCCTAGCCTCCCCTATCTCCCAGTGTCTTATGTCCACTGGTTATGCTTATATGCACGCATACAAGTCCTTTGGTTGATCTCTTACCCCCCTCCCTCCTGCCCCCCAACCCTCCCCGGCCTTCCCACTGCAGTTGGACAATCTGTTTGAGGCAGCTCTGCCTCTGTATCTATTATTGTTCAAAAGTTTATAATGGTCTCTATTATCCATGAATGAGTGAGATCATGTGGTATTTTTCCTTCATTGACTGGCTTATTTCACTTAGCATAATGCTCTCCAGTTCCATCCATGCCGTTGCAAATGGTAAGAGTTCCTTCCTTTTTACGGCAGCATAGTATTCCATCATGTAGATGTACCCCAGTTTTCTAATCCATTCATCTACTGATGGGCACTTAGGCTGTTTCCAGATCTTAGCTATGGTGAATTGTGCTGCTATGAACATAGGGGTGCATATATCCTTTCTGATTGGTGTTTCTGGTTTCTTGGGATATATTCCTAGAAGTGGGATCACAGGGTCAAATGGGAGTTCCATTTTCAGTTTTTTGAGGAAACTCAATACTGTCTTCCATAGTGGCTGCACCAGTCTGCATTCCCACCAGCAGTGCACAAGTGTTCCTTTTTCTCCACATCCTCTCCAGCACTTGTCATTTGTTGATTTGTTGATGATAGCCAGTCTGACAGGTATGAGATGGTACCTCATTGTTGTTTTGATTTGCATCTCTGTGATGATTAGTGACTTTGAGCATGTTTTCATATGTCTCTTGGCTTTCTGAATGTCCTCTTTTGAAAGGTGTCTATTTAGGTCCTTTGCCCATTTTTTGATTGGATTGTTTATCTTCCTTTTGTTAAACTTTATGAGTTCCCTATAAAGTTTGGAGATTAGGCCCTTATCAGATATGACATTGGCAAATATGTTTTCCCACATAGTGGGTTTTCTCGTTGATGGTTTCTTTTGCTGTGCAGAAGCTTTTTATTTTGATGTAGTCCCATTTGTTCATTTTCTCTTTCGTTTCAAGTGCCCTAGGAGCTGTATCAGTGAAGAAATTGCTTCGGCATATGTCTGAGATTTTGTTGCCTTTGGATTCTTCTAGAATTTTTATGGTTTCCTGTCGTACATTTAAGTCCTTTATCCATTTTGAGTTTATTTTTGTGTATGGTGTAAGTTGGTGGTCTAGTTTCATTTTCTTGCATATATCTGTCCAATTTTCCCAACACCATTTATTGAAGAGACTATCTTGGCTCCATTGTATGTTCTTGCCTCCTTTGTCAAATATTAATTGAGCATATTGGTTCGGGCCGATTTCTGGGCTCTCTATTCTATTCCATTGATCTATATGCCCGTTCTTGTGCCAGTACCAGGCAGTTTTGAGAACAGTGGCTTTGTAATACATCTTGATATCTGGTATTGAGATCCCACCTACTTTGTTCTTTTTCAGGATTGCTGCAGCTATTCGGGGTCTTTTTTTATTCCAGATGAATTTTTGGAGAGTTCGTTCTATATCTGTGAAGTATGCCGTTGGTATTTTAATGGGAAGTGCGTTGAATTTATAGATTCTCATCGATGTTTCTAACTCTCTATCCCCTCTCCCTTCCTCTCTGTAAAAAATCAATAAAATATATTTTTTTAAAAAAAGAAAGAAAAATCCCCCAAAATATGTCCCTTGTAGACTTTGTTGTCATATTTGTATAGAAATGGCCAACTGGTAATAGACAATTCTCATGCTTATGGCAAAATTCCACCCCAGTGTCTGTCTTATCTCTCAGGGTTTTTTTTTTTTTTTCATCAGGACTTGTTCTAAAGGTATAAGGTTTTTCAGCCTTATGCAGGACACTCCAGAAACATGGGGGAGTTAACACCCAGAGAGGCAAACCCTGAACCAATGAGAAATGAGCTTGTGGACAAGCTTCTCAGTCTTCTGGTTTTTGGAGGGACAATTCTGAAGCCCATTCTAGGCAGATCCACAGTGGAACTGAGTACCAGTTGTCCATAGCAATAACTGGCTTACTAATGCACCCTTTATTGGCTTCCTGGAATCATCTCTCAAATAGAGTACCTTCTCCCAAATGATTGTATCAGACTCTGCTTTGGGGGAAAACCAAATCTAAGATGCTATGCAAAGCGTTTTTAACAGTGTCCAGTACATAATATGTAGTTAGTACATGATGTTCCCTTTCTCTGCAACTCTTCATAAATGCCATTCATTATACTGATAAATCAGTTTTCTAGTCCTTATCAAGGACTCACTTTTGGCAAAAGAATGCTTTATGTACAACTGTTCAATACGGTAGCCACCAGCCACATATGCTGCTGAGGACTTGAAATTTGGCTAGTCCAAAATGAGAGGTGATGATAGTGTAAACTATACAGCAGATTTGGAAAACTTGGAATAAAAAAGGAATGCAAAGTATCTTATTACTAGTTTTTATATTAACTAACTGAAATGTTATTTTAGATACAATGGGTTAAATAAAATTGTATTATTAACATTACAATTTCAAGACACTGTAGAAGAAAATTGAAGAAGATACAAAAAAATGGAAGCATATACTAGTACTGTGATCATGGATAGAAAGAATTAACATCTTTTATACATTCAGGCTACCCAAAACAATCTATATATTCAACATAATCCCTACCAAAATACCAATTGTGTTGCCCGGCTGGTGTTGCTCAGTGGTTGAGCTTCAACCTATGAACAAGGAGGTCACGGTTTGATTCCCAGTCAGGTCACATGCCAGGGTTGCAGGCTGGATCCCTTGTGTGGGGCGTGCAGGAGGCAGCCAATCAATGATTCTCTCTCATCATTGATGTTTCTATCCTCTCTACCTCTCCCTTCCTCTCTGAAATCAATAAAAATATATTATTTTTTTAAAAAAAGGAAGTAGGGTGCATTTCTTTACACCTTGATTTTGGGCTGGCCCTGTGACTCTCTTTGGCCAACAGAAGCGTCAGAAGTGATAGCTGTATCTGTGCTAAGGTAGGCTTCACAAAGCAGTCCTTCCTGGGATCATGCTGAGCTGTCATGTGGACAAGCCCAGGTTGGCAAGCTGGGTGACAGGGACGTACTAGTCCAGTTGTCCCCATAGCCTCAGCTGACTGTCAGCCAAACCACAGAAACAGAGCTGACAAGCTGACCAGCAGCCGCCTGCAGACATGTGCGTGAGCCCAGAGCTCAGTTAAACCCAGCCCAAATTGCTGATTCCATAGAATCATAAGCTAAATAGGCTACCAAGTTTTGAAATGGATTGTGTTAAAGATAAATCTGGGTACCAGTTAAAGTTATAAGAATAGACTCTATTCAATAATAACCATTTCAATGAGGAAGAGGTTCTAGCGTGAACTCAACTCTGATCTGCCCATAGGCGCATGGCCTTTTCAAGGGAAATGAGGGAGTCAAGAGAGGAACGAGCAGAGACTGGGTTTATTAATCGGTGCTTGTATGGAGAAGCAAACTTCTTGTACCTCTAGGACAGGAGGTAGTAGTGTACAGTGGAGCCAGGCACCCCCTAGGCTGGGAAGGAGAGCAGGAGTTATTTCCCTGAATGTTTGCATTCCAAGGGTCTACCTGTGAGAAGATAGTTCTGGATAGTGGAAGATCTACTCAAAGCAGAAAGAAAGGATTTACTCCTGGCGGATGCGGCTCAATGGTTGAGCTTCCACCCATGAACCAAGAGGTCGCAGGTTTGATTCCAGGTGAAGGCACTTTTCCTACTTGTTGGCTGGATCCCAGTAAGAGGCATGCAGGAGGCAGCTGACTGATGATGTTTCTCTCTCATCAATGTTTCTATCTCTATACCCTTCTCTCTTCCTCTCTAAAAATCAATTTAGAAAATTACAAAAAAAGAAAAAGATTTACAACTGTTAGCTTTCCAAAGTTCACAAAGTTGACCTATCTATCATCTTGAGTTGTTAACAAAAGAAATTTAGCATTCACAAGGCCTTTAGTTCTGGAGATGGCTTGGACAGAGTGCTAGAATTGTTGCAAGAGTATTTTTGTCCTTTAATGGGCTGTTGATGATGATGGTAATACGAGGGTAAACTTAGTTCTAGTTATAGTTCAGAGTAAGGAAGACACAGATAATCTACTCATCTGTCTATTTAGACAGAAAAGGGAGAAGGAAAAAGTCTATAAGAGAGAGAAGCTCAATAGTATCATTCCTATAATACTGGGAAACAAATTATTAGGTCATTTAGTACTATTAGCTTTGAAAAATGTCGACCCTAAATTTTAAAATGATCATTGCTTTGGCCTGGCTGGCATGGCTCAGTGGTTGAACATCAACCTATGAAGCAGGAGGTCATGGTTCCATTCCCGGTCAGGGTATATGCACAAGTTGCAGGCTCGGTCCACAGTGCGGGGCATGCAGGAGGTGGCCAATCAGTTATTCTCTGTCATCATTGACATTTCCCTCTCTCCCTCTCTCCCTCTCTCCTTCTCTCCCTCTCCCTCTCCTTCTCCCTCTCCCTCTCCCTTCCTCTCTAAAATAAATAAAAATACATTTTAAAAAACAAATAAATAAAATACAGTGGTCATTGTTTTAAAAATTATTTTAACTTCTAAATAAAAACACAAGTACAAACATTATTTACTTATTTTCCTTTCCCCCTTTAAATGTAGAATTCAAGTAATCAATAAATAAATACAGCCATATCCCTCAATTTCGGTAATGTGATTTTGCATAGATCTGTACAAAAACACTAACTGGGAACCTAATTACCAAGATTTTTAAATGGGGAAAATTATAATTTAGCATATGTACCAGTAAACAACAAACCTGCAGCCAATTCCCTAAAACTCAGTAAAGCATTGTTAATAAAAAAATATCATATTAGAATGTAAAATACTTAAAACATTACTTCCTAATAACCAACAGATTAATATAGGTAACAACCGATCATTTGGTTCACAGAATATACTAAACATCTCCTCTCTGAAGCCCAAGAGTGTTTCAAAATATCGACATGTGATGCTGAGGTGTAGTTGAAATAACTCAAAATAAATTTTCTGACCCGGCTGGCATGGCTCAGTGGTTGAGCACCGATCTATGAACCAGGAGGTCACCGTTCCCGGTCAGGGCTCAGCCCAGGTTGCAGGCTCGATCCCCAGTGTGGGGCATTTAGGAGGCAGCAGATGGATGGCTCTCTCTCATCACTGATGTTTCTATCTCCCTTCCTCTCTCTGAAATCAATAGAAACAAATATTTAAATAAATAGTTTCACTGAGCACATTTTGTTGATTTTTCATTTTGCTGGTAACAAATGGTGTTGCATATTTTTTCATATACTTACTAGAGGCCCAGCGCGCGAAATCGCATGAGAACCAGACCCACCACACCGGTGAGACCCAGACTCCCTCCCGCCGCACCGGCAGGACCCAGCCTGACTCCCACCACGCCATGAGACTGAGACCCGCCACACTGTGAGACACATCAAAGTACCTCCTGGTGACCGGTCATTTGGTCGTTATGGCATTACGGTGTTACGGCATTATGACCACTGGCCTTTTATAATATAGATTGTGTATCTGTATATCTTACTTTGTTGCCTGTTCAAGTATTTTAGCTATTTGAATTATTTAATTATGTCTTTCAAAGAACAGAAGCTTTCAAGATTTTTTTTTTCATTTTTCTCTTTTTTATTGAATTTATTAGGGTGACATCCTATATAATAAAAGACTAATATGCAAATCAACCAAACCACAGAACAACAATGGAATGACCAGTCGCTATGACGTGCACTGACCACCAGGGGGTAGATGCTCAATGCAGGAGCTGCCCAGCCCACAGGCCCCACGCCAGCCAAAGCGGGTGCCAGCAGGGACCCCCCAGTAGCCCTTCCATTTGCCCCACAGATTGACCCTGATTGCCGGTCAGGCTTAGGGGCCCTACCCATGCACAAATTTCATGCATTGGGCCTCTAGTTGGTTAATAAAACTATATAGGTTTCAGGAATACAATTTCATAATACATCATCTGTATATTGCATTGTGCATTCACCACCCTAAGTCAAGTCTCCTTCCATCACTATTTATCTCCCTTTTATCCTCTCTTACCTCTCCTTACCCCTCTTTCCCTCTGGTAATCACTATACCGTTGTCTTTGTATGAGGTTTTTGGAGTTTTTTTGTTTAATTCCCTTTACCTATTTCACTGAGCCCCCCAGAAGCTTTTAATGTTGATTAATCCAATTACTCAAGTGATTTCTATATCCTGTTTAAGAAAAATTTACCTACCTCAAAGCCACAAAGCTAGTCTGGTGATTCTTCCGGCTTTACACACACTAGAATGGCTAAAAATAGAGGTCGACAAGAACTAACACAACCAAGAATGTGGAGCAATTAGATCTCTCATATAAGTTGCTGCTGAGGGTAAAAAAAAAAAATGGTACAAACATTTTGGAAAACTCCTTGTAGGATCTTAAGATATTAAACATACACCTGGTCTGTGACCCAGCAATTCCACTCCAGGTTATTTTCCTAAGAGAAGTGAACACATGTCCACCGAAAGCTTATGAAGAAATACTTAGAGCAGCCATATTCAATAGCTTAAGACTCACACCCACACGATTGCCCAATGGCAGGGAGCAGATAAGCAAACTGTAGTATATTCGTTCGATGGTGAATGAACTACTGCTGCATACAATAATATAGATGAATTAGAAAAATATGATGAGCAAAAGAAGCCAGACACAAAAGAGCCCATCCTTTAGGATTCCATTGATATAAAGTTCAAAACAGGTAAAACTAATTGCCAATGATAGAAATGAGAATAGCGGTTGCCTTGAGGTAGAGGGAAAGAAAGGGCATTGACCAGGAAGGGACACAAGGGAATTTTCTAAGGGGATGGAAATGCTTTATATCTCACAATGGTGTGAATTACATGGGTGTATTTACTCATTATTGAATTGTACACTTAAAATTTGAGCATTTCACCACATGTAAATTACACCTCAAAAATATTCATAATATTGCTGTTTAGATGTGTAAGTATAAACCTGCCCTGAATGTACACAGCTGAGAGATATGTATACTTTATGATATCTGAGTATATAAAGGTATAGGCACTCTACTGGAAA
The DNA here is from genome assembly GCF_014108235.1 of Myotis myotis. NCBI lineage: Eukaryota > Metazoa > Chordata > Mammalia > Chiroptera > Vespertilionidae > Myotis > Myotis myotis. Next base: position 200,777,909 of record NW_023416324.1, on the reverse strand, counting down.
AATAGTAAACTAGGAGAAATTCTGTTGGCGGTGCCTGTATTTTCCGTATGCCTGAAAAGGTCTGTCCTTATCTGTGCCCTTTTAGATGTAAGTAGAGAGTTGAATTATGTGCTGGGGGTTGTTTTACTGTGCATTACAACATTTTATCTCAGTGGGAATTCCCAACAGTGGGGCTGTGTTCTCCACTACATTTGATCTGTGCTGTGGGGCAAGTGCTAAAAGTCATTCTATCTCTACCCATAGTTGTAAAGACAAAATATAACAGAATTTTATTGATAAAATAACAAGGTTGGAAAATATTTCTGTGCATTTCAAAACTAAATGCAACCTACTCCCTCTTCTAAAGGGCCAATGAAAGTATCACTTGATCAATGAGAGAGATCTGCTAAGCCTCCAACCTAGTCTTTTTTTTAAATATATTTTTTATTGATTTCAGCCAAAACCGGTTTGGCTCAGTGGATAGAGCGTCAGCCTGCGGACTGAAAGGTCCCAGGTTCGATTCCGGTCAAGGGCATGTACCTGGGTTGCGGGCACATCCCCAGTGGGAGATGTGCAGGAGGCAGCTGATCGATGTTTCTTTCTCATCGATGTTTCTAACTCTCTATCTCTCTCCCTTCCTCTCTGTAAAAAATCAATAAAATATATTTAAAATATATATATATATATATTTTTTTTTTATTGATTTCAGAGAGGAAGGGAGAGGGAGAGACAGAAACATCAACGATGACAGAGAATCCTTGATAGGCTGCCTCCTGCACGCCCCATACTGGGGATCGAGCCCGCAACCCAGGCATGTGCCCTGACTGGGAATCAAACCATAACCTCCTGATTCACAGGTCAACCAATGCTCAACCACTGAGCCACATCAGCCAGGCCCAACCTAGTCTTAATAGTACAAAAGAGGCTGCATAACTGTGGGTAAAGCATTAACAAAACCTTTGGTCCTTTATGAACAAACTTTAAAGCACTGTTTCCCTGGAAACCTGAAAAAGGCAGAATGGAAGTGGTGCTCCTAGGCAATATTTCTTATGATAAAAAATGACAAATCGCATCTGGCAGGAGAGAAACTATGTATGGATTATAAACACCTGGTGGGAAATGCTAGCTTAGGGCTCCGTGAGTCTCTAACAGCTCGGCAGGCCCTCTGCAGGGACTCTGGAATTTCTGCCTCCAACACTGTCATAGGAGATACTGGTTCCTATTTGAGACATGAGGCTTTCAAGCCAAGATGAACCACATGTACGTGTCTCATCTCCTTGCACCTGAACTGTCAACTTGGAAGCCAGAGATTAGCCCCTTCATTGCTGTGAGGACTGATGCAAGAAGTCTTACTGAAGAGGGATGCCCAATGCTGCCCTTCCAGCAAGCTGCATTTCTTGCCCTATATTCCTCTCATTGAATCTGATGCTAAGTGGGCCCATGGAAGTCTCTGAGTCAGAAGGTTTAGAGACAGTCTGGTGGGCATTGCAGTAACTCAGTACGCAATGCAGGACACCGTATATGGAATGGTAGGGAATGAATATGTATTTGTGATTGATGGGAAATCCACAGCTCTGGGAGTCATCCTCATCTCTGTCCCATGGATACGTCACTCTTCAATGCCACAATATAGAGGGGTGATGGCATCTGCTCCTGTACCATAGTAGGAATATCGTGAACAGAAAGTAATGCAGGAATTACTTTGAGCTCCTTGGAAGAATCAAAATATGCTTTGGTACAGGCATAGCTGCTAGTTTTACTTCCTCTGACATTTTCGATCATCTATTTTTATGTTTTCCTCACAAACATATACATAAGTCATTCTTTCTTTAAAATATATTTTTATTTATTTCAGAGAGTAAAGAAGAGAGAGATATAAAGCTCAATGATGAGAGAGAATAATTGATCGGCTGCCTCCTGCACGCCCCCTACTAGGAGTTGAGCCCAAAACCCAGGCATGTGCCCTTCACCAGAATCAAACCCAGGACCCTTCAGTCCGCAGGATGACACTCTATCCACTGAGCCAAACCAGATAAGGGCCATTCCTCTTTTTAAAAATAATAAGTGTACATGTACCAAAAATGAAAATTACAATCTCTCTTCTACACCTGGTAAACTGTACCTCACCATTTTCTATCACAAACCAAAAAGGAACAAATACCATTAGAGAAGTTGGTGACCACAGAGTAGACAGGAACAAAGAATGAAAATCCCAAAATCATCCTAAAGCAGAGAGTAAAAAAAAATAAGTACACTTAAACTTAAAGGTACTTGACTTGAACTTTTAAAGCGATAAAGCAAACTAAGAATAGCTCCTGAACAGTTTCCATGGGCATATAAATTAATCTACCTGTTAGGCCTGTCAGAAATCAGTGTACTGCCCTAAGTCACTACCTTTTCCTGAGTTAGCTATATAAACTTTTTTTCCAATATAAACTTTTAATGAGCCTAACATAAAAAGTAAACCAGTGAACCTAATATTATATGACACACTTTAAGGGAGATTAAGACTCATCCTGAGCATACGTGCATTTGTAATTTGAACTCTAGTCATGAAAAAGAACTGGACACAATCAACTTCCCTTATTGAGTTCTAGGAATAAAGCTCACACCCTCATTTGGCAGCTAGCATTACCATTTGCACATATTGAACAGCTTTTCAGGGGAAAAAATGGTTCAGTATAATAATGACTATATAGCTAGTTTTGGATGATAAAGCTGCGGGGTTTTTTTGCTTTTGTTTTTTTAAAGAAACACACAAACACACACACACACACACACACACACACACACACACACACACACACACACTATAGTTTTCCAGATGGATTAAACTGAAATACTTAACAATCTTCAATTCTAACTTATGTCCTAGGCCTACAGGCAAATTTTACCAATAGCCTATAGCAGCATATTTAAGCTGCCACAGTTGATCAACACATTCTAACCAGAGTCTGTTTCATCTTTCCAGGTATTTAAGAAGGACCTCTAAGTAAACAGTGAGGAGAAAGAGGCAAACTACCCTACCTGATTCATGAACCCTATAATCTTCTCCACTAATGAGTTCATATCTGATAGAGAGGAAATTAATAATATGGCCAAAATTGCCTATTTGTCCCACTCTTCCTATGGCAACAGAAAAAAGCCTCCCTCAAAAACATGACTGAGAGTAGAATCATTGTGGTCCCATTGCAGAGATGGTAAGACAGACTCCCTCTGCCCATCTTGGTCTGCCTAGAAGACTAACCAGTTCTACTGGTTCTACTGAACATGAACACTGATAACACTTGCTCTGCGATAACAGTGTGCTAAATAGATAGAATTGCAAATTGTTAAGTATTTGTTTATACCCCTATGGTCAAATCCTCAAGGACTATGCAGGAATTGTATGTAATTAATCTTTTCACTCTACGTTTTGCATATAGCCTGATATATAGTAAACTTAAGAAATGAATGAGTGGACAAATGGTTGAATGAGCAGCAGAATGGTGGCCCATTAGTCGCAGCAGCTACTGAAGACACTGCCACTCTATCAGAATGTTTTCTGCTGCGGTCAACAAATACCAGAATAGTAGACCAAATATCGATTGCAGTAGACATTTATTTTCTGATTTTAAAAGGAAGTGATTCCAAGATAGGTACAGTGATTCAATTATGTCATTATGTCATATTGATCCAAGTTCCTCTATCTTCCCACACTTCCAACCTCAGTATGTTAGCAACGTCTGCCTTTAGGATCACTAGATGGCTGCTAACGCTTCAACATCACGTCATCACAAGAATGAAGGATAGCCAAAGCAGAGTGAGCAGAAACAAATTATTTCAGTAGGTTCTCCATTCTACCACACCTCTGCTTACCTCTCACTGGCCAAGACGGGGTCACTGGTCCATCATTAGACTAGACAAAGAAAAACAGACTTTGCATAACTGGCATAGAACAGTTCTCTATGGTTGGAGAATAGAAATAGATTCTTCCAGCCCTACTTGGCCAAGTGAACAAAATGAGGATTCTGTTTATCTGGAAGAGGAAGAAATGACTATAACTTGCAGTTATTTGCCCAGCTCACTAACAGCATGTTTACAGCAGATCCTGAAAAGTCAGCAGGCTCTCAAATCATTCAACAAATCATTGAACAACAACTATGTGGCAGGCACTATTCTCCCTCCCTGGGCTACATCAGAGAACAAAATATAGGAATTTGCTTTCTAGATGAGGAAGACAGACAATAAACAATAATTATGATAAATAATAAAGATATATATCATACGTGCATTTTTCATGTATACATGAAAATAAGTGGGGGGTTTTTTTGGGGGGGGGTGTTGTTTTATAAAGATCAGTTGGTGCCCTAGCCAGTGTGGCTCAGTGCATAGAGCAGCGGCCTGCGGGCAGAAGGGTCCTGGGTTTGATTCGGGTCCAGGGCACATGCCCAGGGTTGTGGGCTTGATCCCCAGTAGGGGGCATGCAGGAGGCAGCCAATCAATGATTCTCTCTCATCATTGATGTTTCTGTTTCTCTCTTCTCTCTGAAATCAATAAAAATATATTAAAAAGGGGGCCTTGGAGACAGGTCATGTTTGCCTGGGAGGAACTGCTGCTGTCCACTGTTCCCTGTTTTTTTGTGTTTTTTTTAAAAATCAGTTGGTAAGGTGGGACACAGTGAAAGATTTAAATAGGATGATCAGAGAAGGCCACCTGAAAAAGTGACAATGACTTGAAGGTGAAAGGGCCTAAGATTAAGCCTCCCGGCCTGAAAAACTGACATTCTGAATACCAAATGGCAGAAGGTCAGACTCTTGCCTTTCGTCCCGCCTCATTGTTCAGATGGCCTCAAAACAGCTGCCATTAAAATGAAAGAACACGTCAGAAGAAGAGCAAGGAAGCAAAAACTGAAGTACTGTATTGAATATATGCAGAAAATTTTTGGTTGTGCGTACAGACACAATAGAAGCAAATACACTAGGAGCTTACTAAGATTAAGCAAATCCTGTTGTGAAAAAAAATCTATGAAGCTAACAATCAAAGAGTCATATGATGTTATGAGCCTTAAAACAACCCACAAGCCAACAAAGAGCCACAAAATTGATAGAACCTCCAAGTGGAATATATTTTTGAAACTCATTTTAGAGGTGGCCAAGAAGAATAGACAGAAAGGTCCTTAGGTAGAGCAGAGCAGGGGGCCACACAGATCAATGGACAAGAAGTCCCTCCCAGAGAGCAGAAACAGAGCCCAATCCAGAAACTTCCTCCACTGGAGAGCTGAGGTCTTTGAGACCCTACTCAGCTGGCTTCCATCAGGGCTATGGATCAGTGACTGCTGTGTTTCCCATTCTTCTCTTTTCTGAATAAGAGTAATAATGATCTGATCCACCCTGATCCACCTGAGCCACATCTGGACCTGAGTGAAAGAACTGAACATCACCCATGAATTGTGGGATTTGAGCTGGATACAGCAACTGGATGTGACTTTTGAGCTGTCTCTCCTGGGTCAAGAAAGAGACAAGTGTGTTCTGTGTCCTGCTTGGAGAAAGGAAGAGTGTGAGAAGGATACACACAGAAACTAGAATTTCAGGCCACCAGAATTGCAGGCTGTGAGAGAGACAACTAACAGCCACCAATATTCATCCACCCTTATTCCTGAGCACATAATTAGGTTACATTTCCCATAATTAGGTTACACTGCAGGCTGATGTAACCATGTGACTAAATGCTCATCAACGATATATGAGTAGATGTGATATGTGTCTGCTTCCTCAGGCCTTAAGAGAGGCATACCTCCTCTACACTGTTCTCATTTCCACTGGCTGAAATCTAGATGCGGTGAACAAGCCTTGAACGTGCACTGCCGGAGTTCTTGTTCCAGCATCTAGAAGGGTTCAGGAATCTAGAGAAGGCTGTGCGTAGATTAATAAAGAGTCCTGAGATGAAGCATAATTTTGAAAGGCATTTGGGGGTCAGAGGAGCTTAGCTAAAGGAGCTAAGTTCTAAGGTCTAAGGTCTTAAAGTCTAAGGTCTCCTTGTCCCAGGACCCCATGCTTTTTATTAACACAACTTGTCCTGAGGCAAAGCAGAGATATACACTTCAAAGGGTCAGGGTTTCGTAGAGTCCATTGTCAGATGGGGAGAATTAGCCTACGGCTATTCAGGTGTTTGGCCAGTAGGAGGCAATAACATGTAGATTAAGATGCCCTGCTCTTTCTGGAAGCAAACTATCAATTTAATGTATCCTATTCAGGCTTGGGGAAATGCCATTGCCACTCCAGATGATTCAGCCCTGCTGAACATGCTGGAATTGGCTTCCAGCAGTCCACCTAATGACAAGAGTCACGAGATGGAAGAATCCTAGGTCCCTGAATCACCATGTGGAAGAGAGCTGCACCCTCGACAAATACATGAGGGAGAAATAACCTTGTTCATTAAGTCACTGGTTTTGCTAAGTCTACTTTTACAATAACTTAGACTAACACAAAACTTTAACTCCCAGGCTAATGCAAGCATTATCTTCTATATATTTTAACACATTGCAGACAGATCATGAGATTCTCGCTTCATATTACACAGTGTTTTACAAAATATCATACTTTAAAAAGATATTATTTTGTAAGAACATGTAAATAAATAACTTCAAAATGCAAAGAGTATTTAGTTTTAAAGCGTACCTTTAACATTTATGTAAAACATTTTTTGGACTCATTCAATAGAAATTTACCTGGTCACTGGGTAAAGCTAGCAATAAAACTACTGGTCTGCAATGTGTTAAGATGGAAAAAAAGAATAAAATAGCCCTAGAAGGTTTGGCTCAGTGGATAGAGCATTGGCCTGCAAACCAAAGGGTCCCATGTTCAATTCCAGTCAAGGGCATGTACATCGATTGCAGACTCTCTCCTGGCCCAAATCCTGGTCAGGGCTCATGCAGGAGGCAACCAATATGTGTGTTTCTCTCACATCAATATTTCTCTCTGTCTTTCACTCTCTCTAAAAATAAATGGAAAAATATCCTCTGGTGAGGACAAAGAATAAAATACATTTTAGAAAGCTTTTGTCTTCATTTGGGTTGCTATTACAGAATACCATAGACTGGGTGGCTTATAAACACCACAAATTTATTGCACAGAGTCCCAGAGGCTAAAAGTCCAAGATGAAGATGCTGGCAGATTCAGTTTCTCGTGAGAACACACTTCCTGGTTTAAGATAGTCATCTTTTTGCTGTTGTCCTCATGTGGTAGACGGGGAGGGAGCTCTCAGAGTTGCTTTTATAAGGGCACTAAGCCCATTCATGAGGGTTCCACTCTCATGACATAATCACCTCCCAAAGCCCCACATTGAGGGGTAGGATTTCAACATATGAATTAGGGCAAAGGGGCATAAACATTCAGTCTATGTAAGTTTTTTTCAAATAGCTAAAATATTTTAAAGTTTTGAAACCGTCATTTTCCAATTATTTGGGGGGGGGGGAAACTATGATGGGACCCCTCATTTCCTACAGATTATAAATTAATAAATCATTATGCTACTTAACATTTAAGATTTATTACAATAATGAAAAAAAACAGGACAGAAAAATATTATTTGGCTATGTGGTATTTAAATATCTTTATAGTGCGACAGCAATTAAAATGCAAATATATATCAATGCCATTAAAAGCTCCATTCCAAAACCAATTACTTAATGTCTCTTGTACTAGGTGGTCCATTTCTCAAGAGTATGGACTCTGTGTTGCTCACTATTGTATAATACCTGGTACAGTATCTCACATATAATAAGCATTTAATAAACATATGTTGAATAAATGAATGAAAAAAGTAATTTATTAAATTAGTTTTAACTTTTGTGGAAAAGTAATGTGTAACAGAAATTCAAAAAAATTGTATTTTTTTCACTTACCCTTAATGCTATCATTTCCCATCAACAAACCTTTCTGAATTACAGAAAATTCTGAAAATTTACAATTTAATGTGCTGAATCTTTACATTTTATTTCTAACTCAATGGGTGCACCAATATCTAACTTAGAAATACGTCTAGATTTCCATTTCTAGTTTGAGTATTCCATAGCCTATACATCTGATATTTATACAATAACATACAAAAATAAAACGCTGGTAGGATATTATGAAACCAACTATTTTCTAACTTTAGACATCAATCCTAAACTTTCCTTTTATCTCCTTGAATTGAACAGTGGGAATTGTGCACATTACTAAAGACTGGATTTGGCCCACAGTGAAAACAAAATCAATAGCTTGGTAGTTTAACTCCCAATCTCCTCCCAGCAATGCCAACAGTGAATTTAAACACAGACTGGGAAAAGGCTTGGTTTGTTCTGCTTTTACAACAAGACAATGGATTAGGAGACAGCTTATCTATATGTCAGCATTATACTGAAACTATAGGTGGTAAATCCCTGTAATGCAAATATTGTATCCCAAACTGTCAAAGGGATGCTTGTCTAAGCTTAAAAGGAGCCATAATTTTAACAAAGACATTTTCTTTAGAGTGAAAGATTTCAACAGAGCAGCACAAGACTGTTTAGACTCATGTAAGGATTACTTTTAGAAAATGGATCCACAAAACTGAAGTAAGCCTGCTACACTGTTCAATTTAACCACAAAGTAAAAAGAATTCTAAAACAAATAGTTCATGTTTGCTTTCTTACTACAAATGTGAAACAGTTTTAATGGGTATTTTAACCTTAAATAAATTCTTTAAAGCCAGCATTACATCTCAGACTGAAAATTTAGTCTTCAGTGTTCATTAATTAATATTAAGTTTTAATATTCAATTTACTCACAATTTCCTGCAAGGATTTATTGACCACCGTGCAGAGATTGCTTGTGCCTGTGCCAATATCCACACGCCCTCCTTGAGAAGCTGACTTTCAGCTGGACACCTGGATGCTGGAATCAAGACCTGACCCCAAGTTTCCCTTCAGTGGGAGTAACCAGAAATGTTGTGTGGCAGCTCCTGAGAAGTAGTCTTAAAAGCAGCTGGTCTATAGTCTTCACCCAGTCTTCTCACCTTCCTCCACCCTGCTCTTCAGAATGTGGTTCTAGGGAAGGGAGGAGGGGTGACAAGAGATCAACCAAGAAGTTGTATGCATATATGCATAACCCATGGACACAGACAACGGGGTGGTGAGGGCCTGGGGCGGAGGGGCGCGGTGGGCTGGAAGAGGTAAATGGGAGAATGGGGGGGAAAGGAGTACCTACCTATGTCAGTGGTTCTCAACCTTCCTAATGCCGAGACCCTTTAATATAGTTCCTCATGTTGTGGTGACCCCCAACCATAAAATTATTTTCGTTGCTACTTCATAACTGTAATTTTGCTACTGTTATGAATCGTAATGTAAATATCTTATATGCAGGATTTATTTTCATTGTTACAAATTGAACATAATTAAAGCATAGTGATTAATCACAAAAAGAATATGTAATTATATATGTGTTTTCCGATGGTCTTAGGCAACCCCTGTGAAAGGGTCGTTTGACCCCAAAGGGGTCACGACCCACAGGTTAAGAACCGCTGACCTATGTAATACTTTCAACAATAAAGATTTTTTTTTTTTTTTTAAAGGCCTAGCCGGGACCGGTTTGGCTCAGTGGACAGAGCGTCGGCCTGCGGACTGAAGGGTCCCGGGTTTGATTCTGGTCAAGGGCATGTACCTTGGTTGCGGGCACATCCCCAGTGGGGGGTGTGCAGGGGGTAGCTGATCGATGTTTCTAACTCTCTGTCTCTCTCCTTTCCTCTCTGTAAAAAATCAATAAAATATATTAAAAAAAAAAAAGGCCTATTTCTTGCACATAAAGATAAGACCCACATCCTGGGGATGACAAAGCAGAAGCTAGAAGCAGCACGTGTGCCTGAGGACTCTGTGGACCTGAGCCACCACAACCACCCTAGACGGCCCACCTCTAGATTTATATACAAGAGGAAAAAAATAAGTCCCACTTTTCAGGGTCACGGTTATTTGCAGGTTTTATATTACTTGTGGTGAATCCTAACCCTAACTGACCTGAGCACAATTTGTAAGGTCTGATGTGTTAAAATAAATACAAGATGAGTAAGGCAGCACTGACTGGTTTGGCTCAGTGGGTAGAGCCTCGGCCTGAGGACTGAAGGGTCTCAGGTTCAATTCCAGTCAAGGGCACATGCCTGGGTTTCGGGCTCCATCTCCAGTGGGGGACATGCAAGAAGCAGCCAATCAATGATTCTCTCTCATCATTGATGTTTCTATCTCTCTCCCTTACCCTTCCTCTCTGAAGTCAATAAAAATATATTTATTAAAAAAAAAATGATGCCGGAACCGGTTTGGCTCAGTGGATAGAGCGTCGGCCTGCGGACTGAAAGGTCCCAGGTTCGATTCCGGTCAAGGGCATGTACCTGGGTTGCGGGCACATCTCCAGTAGGAGATGTGCAGGAGGCAGCTGATCGATGTTTCTCTCTCATCGATGTTTCTAACTCTCTATCTCTCTCCCTTCCTCTCTGTAAAAAATCAATAAAATATATTTAAAAATAAATAAATAAATAAATAAATAAGTAAGGCAGAGTGCCTGCACGCAACCAGGGTAAAACTAAGCAATGAATACTGAAGTATAAAGAGTGCCAGAGTGGATTATGACTGTTTTTGCTTGGTTATGTTTTCAAATCACTTCCCTTCTTCTGATAACAACCACCTCTTTCCTTTGGAGAAACTCTTCTCTCAGATCTCGAGATCACATTTTAATCCCTGTAGCTCCACCCGACTCCTGAGCCATCTTCAGTTATTGGGAGAAGGTGGGTGAAATGTAATGCAGGCCTAGCTAGTACAGTTACAAAGCACTGGCCATTGTAACTCATTCATACGTGAGCATACTAGTATGTATTAAACATGGCCATTCAGAATCCAGCTGTATTAACAGATATCACTATAGGTTGCGTAACAAAACCACCCACAGCTCAGTGCTTACAGCAAATGTCTATCATGGGTCTGTAGGTCTGGTGGGGCTACCCAGTCTTAGGCTGCAGATTGGGCCCAGGTCTGCTCCACCTGTCTCTCATCCCCCTCTGACCAGCAACTATCGGGGTAAAGTACTCGTGGTATATGACAGAGGCGCAAGAAGCCACGCTGAACCACACAAACACATGTAAGGTCAGCTTGAGTCATGTTCATTACTGTTTCATTGGCGTGGGGAAATACATTCTGCCCACTGTAGTGAACTATCAGGCCACATGACGGCAGGTATGAAGAAGTGGAAGTAAGAATGCAATTGGCTATGCACACATCTTGAATTTCTGGCACCTTTAAGGTCATGGTACTAGGAGGCTCTATGCCCGGGGCTGAATGTGCCAACCTCGAGGGCTAAATGGATGAAGCGCATTTCCAACAGCAAAGACTGAGATAACACAGGAAGAGAAGTAAAGATAGCAGGGGGAGAGATGAATGGATAGATACACTAAGCATAGTAAACCTTTACTTTAAAATGGGACCATGCCAGAAAAATGACCAAAAATAGCAGTGGCATAAACAGGAGTTGCAAGGATTCAGAAAAGTAAGAAGATTAGAGAAATGTTTGTAGCTGACATTCATTTGAATGAGTAAAGATGATTTTCACCAGAGCAGATATGATGCAATTTTCAGAAAAGAAAATTATGTAAACTCTCTAGCAGTCATTGCTGGTTAATTCACCCAATCTCTTCCTTGCCTTCTTGTCACAGAGGCTTAAAAAACTACATACTTACTTTCCTAGAATCGGTTGTTGCCATATAAACTCTGGTGATCAGATATAAGCAGGAATCTGCTGGGGTCCCTCAAGAAAGCTTTCCTTCCTTGCAAAGATCAAAGAGACAGCTTCCTCTCCCACTTCTCCCTCCCCCTTCCATCTCCATCTTCTTGCCCAGAAGAAAACATATTGCCTAATTGTAGGGCAGCCATTCTGCACTTTGAGAGGAAAGCCAGAATCGCTTCAGAGAGGGTAGGTAGTCATTTTTAATTTTTTAAAATATATTTTTATTGATTTCAGAGAGGAAGGGAGATGGGGGAGAGATAGAAACATCAATGATGAGAGAAAATCATCAATTGGCTGCCTCGTGCACGCCCCACACTGGAGATCGAGCCTGCAACCTGGGCATGTGCCCTGCCCAGGAATCTAACCATGACCTCCTGGTTCATAGGTCGATGCTCAACCACTAAGCCACACTGGCCGGGCTAGTGGCAATAAGTGGCAATGAGCCAGTGGCAATAACTCAGCGAACCACTGCAAGAAGTTGTCTCCTCTGACCTGTTCTGTGAAACAAATAAAACCTTACTTGATTCAGAGACAGTTACCAGGTTTTCTGTTACTTGCATCTGTAAGGATTCCTAGCTGATTTAAGCCTAAAAGTCAAGGTAATGGGTGTTTTAAGTCAACAACCAATTTTGTTCCTAATCTTTGCATATCATCTAACAGTTTGTAACACATTTTTGCCCATTTTACTGAATGACTATATTAGAAAGGATTGCAGTTAGTTAAAGATAAAATCCTTGCCATAACCGGTTTGGCTCAGTGGACAGAGCGTTGGCTTGTGGACTGAAGGGTCCCAGGTTCAATTCTGGTCAAGGACATGTACCTTGGTTGCGGGCACATCCCCAATAGGAGATGTGCAGGAGGCAGCTGATCGATGTTTCTCTCTCGTCGATGTTTCTAACTCTCTATCCCTCTCCCTTCCTCTCTGTAAAAATCAATAAAATATTTTAAAAAATAAAAAATAAAAAGATAAAATCCTTGATTATGCAAATAAATAAGTTTCATTCAATGGCACAGTAAACTGGAAAGCCCACCGTACCTCTCTAAATGCTAATACTAGTACATTTATGTATTACTGTTATGAGAAAAGCAAGAAGCCATGACAAGTTTTTGAGGAAGGGATTTCATCTCTGTTTATTTAAGAACTAGAGGCCCAGTGCACAAATTCGTGCATGGGTGGGGTCCGGCTGACCTGCCCCGATGGGGACCCATCAGGCAGGACCAGTGGTGGGAGGGGCCGCGGGTGGTTGGCCGGCCAGCCCCACCCCTGATCAGGGTGTTGGGGGCCGATAGGAGCCCAGATCAGGCTGGTTGGCTGCCACAGTGCACATCATAGCCACCAGTTAGTAGTTCTGGTCATTCCGGTTGCTGGGCTTTTATATATAGAGATAGGCTTTGAATGATGGACTGAAAAAACTAGATTGGGAGCAAAGAGATCTGCAAAGGCGCTCTTGTTTAATGAATGAAGACTCCACTGACAAAAGTAGCAAGGAATTCTAGCCGGAATGGAGTACAGAGTGCCAGAATATGTGTTTAAAAGTTAGAAAATAGGCCAAAATATATGAAATATCTATTTTCAGACAATGGGACACAGGCAGAGCAAAAATGTGATCCCAAATAGAAAAGAAACAAATGAGGTGAGCCTGACAATTGTCCTGATTTTATGGCTGGAGGTACTTTCAGACCATGGTCCACAGAGGAAGATCCAAACAAAGGTGGGCTGAGAAGACAAAGACTAAATTTAAGGATTATGGGATATCTGGAATTTGTAAAAAGTGCTAGAAAGAAAGAACTCTATATAGAATTTCAGAATACTCTTTAAGTCTTTTCCTGAATACTAAGAGGTGGATATGTAGGATGAAGCTCCAAGAGGGTAGGCAAATATTAACTACCAGGAAAAAATGAATTACTGGTGAACTAGAATCTGAACAACTAATTGCTGGAATTCACAAGGAAAGGAGTCAGTTGAGTTCTGGGGGCGTGTGTGTGTGTGTGTGTGTGTGTGTGTGTGTGTTTTCAATATATTTTTATTCATTTCAGAGAGGGAGAGAGAGAAACATCAATGATGAGACAGAATTGATGGCTGCCTCATGCACGCCCCCGACTGGGGACTGAGCCTGCAACCTGGGCATATGTCCTGAAGGGGAATTGAATCGTGACCTCTTGGTTCATAGCCCAACGCTCAATCACTGAGCCATATCAGCCAGGTGAGTCATTTGAGTTTTCTCCAACTACAGCAGTGGTTCTCAACCTTCTGGCCCTTTAAATACAGTTCCTCATGTTGTGACCCAACCATAAAGTTATTTTCGTTGCTACTTCATAACTGTAATGTTGCTACTGTTATGAATCGTAATGTAAATATCTGATATGCAGGATGGTCTTAGGCGACCCCTGTGAAAGGGTCGTTCAACCGCCAAAGGGGTCACGACCCACAGATTGAGAACCACTGAACTAGAGTATAGAAACTTTATTGAAGACATGTGACATACAGTAGAAAGCCTTGTCCACTTCTTAAGGAGAAGTCTAGAAAATCCTTATAGCAAAAGATAGTCTACACCCTCACAAAGTTTACAAATGAGCCTCAAAAGGATCAAGCTGATCAGCTACTAGAATTAACAGCCTCCTAAAACAAAGCCCAACAATATTTTAAAATCCATTCATTGTCTTAGTTTTACAATGCTGCCATAACAAATCAACTCAAATGTAATGGCTTAAAACAATACCCATTTACCATCTCACAGTTCTATAGGTAAGAAGTCCAGGTACAGAGTGGTTCAGTTGAATCTTGTTTAGAATCTCACAAGGCTAGAATCAAGGGGTCGGCAGGATATTGGAATGAACTTCCAAGCCCATTTAGTTTGTGCCCTGAAGCAGTTCCTGGCGGTATAAGGACTTAAGTCTCCATTTCCTTGCTGTCAGCCAGGGTCTATCTTTGCTCCTAGAGCAATGGTGGCTCAAAGCCCTCTCATGCTTCCAACCACCTTGACTTCCCCTTCTGGGGCATTTCTCTGACTTCAGCTGGAGAAAGTTCTTTGCAAATAATCTATATACTAGTATATAAAAGGCTAAGCAACCGTGCCACCATCCGACCACCCGACTGGCTAGTAGGTATGACACCCACTGACCACCAGAAGGCAGACGCTCAATGCAGGAGCTGCCGAGCTGCGGTGACTTGGCAGTGGCAGTTCTTGGGTGACACACCCCAGAACCAGAGAGGAGGGAGCCCAATTCCTCACGGGGCCACATGATTCCACCTTCGGTCCTGGGTTATGTAGTTGCTGGGGCGCTGTCGGCCCCAAATCTGGTTTACTGCCGAGCTGTGGTAACTTGGCAGCAGCAGTTCTCGGGTGATGCACCCCAGAATGAGAGGAGGGAGCACGGCCCCGCTTCCTTTCAATGTGCACGAATCCATGCACTGGGCCACTAGTAATAATAATAATAATAGTTCTTTGCTTTTAAGCAATTAGACTGGGCTCACCTCAAAAATCCAGGATAATCTCCCTATATTAAAATCCATAACCTTAATTATATCTGGAAAGTCCTTTTGCTATGTTACATACATATTCACGGGATTCAGGAATTGGGGTATGATCTTCGGAGAGCTATTCTGCCTACCATACTCAAGAATGTCACATTTACAATGTCCAGTATCCAATTAATGCATATCAGGTAAGGAGCAGGAAAATGTGACTCATATTTAAGAGGGGAAAATAACCTGTTAATTGAAAGACTCAGGGAGACACGGTGGGAGAAGGTAAAAGAGGATAAAAGGTGGAATAAATGGTGATGGAAGGAGATTCAACTTGAGATGGTAAACATACAATACAATATACAAATGATGTACATTTTAAAAAATAAATTAATTAACAAAATTAAATAACAAAAAATAGAAACAGGCAGCAATGACACAGATGATAAATTAATAGCTAAGAATTGTTAAATAGCTATTATAAATATATCAAATGTTTTAAGAAAAAACATGAAGGCATTAAGGAAATAAATGGTAACTATCTAAGAGAACTAAATGGAGTATTTTTGTTAATAACACATTCTCTGAAATGAAATTTTCACTGAACAAGCATAAGAACGGGGTCCCTGGAACCAATCCTCTGCAGATTCCAAGGGTTAGTATCCCAAGAATTAGTACAATTAAATTTTTGGAGAGTCAAAAGTTATAAGTGGATTTTTTTCTTTTCTTTTTTAATCCTCACCAGAGGATATGTTTTTATTGATGTTATTTTATTTTATTTTTGTTTTGTTTTTATTGATTTTAGAGAGAGAGGAAGGGGGAGTGAGAAAGATAGAGAGAAACATTGACATGAGAAAGAAACATTGGTCAGTTGCCTCCTGTGTATGTCCTGACCAGGATTGAACTGGCAACTTAGGTATGTGCCTTCACCAAGAATTAAACGTTTTGGTATATGGGATGATGCTCCAACCAGCTAATCCACCCAGCCAGGACAAAGGTTACAAGTAGATTTTCAACTGTGCAGGGAGTCAGTTCCTCTAACCTCTGCATTGTTCAAGGGTCAACTATGTTGCTAATTTCTTATCAGAAATAATGCAACACCAAAGAACATCTTTAAAAAACGGAAAGAAAAAAAAATTATCATCATAGAATCCTATATCTACAGAATGATTCCTTTAAAACCAAAAGAAAAATAGACATTTTAGACACACCGTACCTGAAAGAAATTGTTGTCAACAGAACAACACTACAAAAAATCATAAAGGAAGTTCTTTAGGTGAAGGAAAATGATCCCAGATGGAATCTGGAGATACAGATTGATATAATGACTAAGGAAAAAAATAACACTATATTTGGAGTCTATGACACCTGTAAAGTAAATATATGACAATAATCAGAATGGAGAAATATACAGGGGTGGGCAAAATTAAGTTTACATTTCTCAGTACAGGAAACAGTTTATCCCTGTATCATCTATTTATTAGTTATTATATTATTTATTAACATACTTTTGCCCATTCCTGTATTATTGTAACCTCCTTATATTTTACATAACATGGTATAAATATTATTTCAGAATAGCATAGTATTATTTCAAAAACCCTAAAGCTTTGCAGCCCCCAAATACATAAATATATCCATGAAAACATACATACATATGTAAAATGTAGCTAGTACAGGATATTAAAATGAGAAGAAAACATATTAAACAAAAAAACTCAACTAAAAAAGGGAAACAAGATGGTGGCATAGGCAAATGCCTGTACTCGCTGCCTCTCACAACCACATCAAAATTACAACTAAAATAGAGAACAACCATCATCCAGAGCCATCTGAAAGCTGGCTGAATCGAAGTCCTACAACTAGAGAAGTAAGGAAGAAAGCAACTGAGACTGGTAGGAGGGGCAGAGGCACAGAAGGGGCTGGTCTGGCACCCACGTGGGCTGCTTTTTTAATCAGGAGGGAGATCATCTCTGCAGAGGCCACCAGAGGAGCAAGGGGTCCCAGACCCACACCAGACCCCCAGCTCAGGGTCCCAGAGCTGGGAAAAGAAATTCCTATGGGCAATGAGAACTACAGGCTGTAAAAACCAGTGCAGATTGGGGCTCAGCAACACAGAGGCTGCTGGAGACCCAGCTACTCCTCTTAAAAGGCCGGCACCACGAACTGAACTTACAAGATCCTGCTTCCTCTGAGCTCCAGCACCAGGGCGAGGCTCTGGGGGACCCAGACACATATGATTGTCTGGCATCTGGGCAGGAACTCGAGGGTGGCTTTATCTCAGATGGAGGTGCTCGCAGGGGTCACTGTTCCTATACTGGGACCTACCCATCACAGGGCTGACTGGCAGCCATTTCTGTTTGCTCCACCCTGGTGATTCCCTGAGACCTGGCCTCATCCAATTTACAACCCCACCCAAGCTGCTTGCAACAGCTTTTGCATATGAATGGCCTTTCCTTGCTCAGGGTAAGATCTGTCAAACAAGCTGCAGCTGGGTCAGAGAGCCCCAAACCTATCAATAAAAGGCCCCCAAACCAGCATCAGCACCAGCCTGCCTTGCTTCACAGCTGGGCCTCATCTGGGCACTTCCAAACCTGATACAAAGAGGAGGAATCTGCAGCTCTCTCTGTAGCTCCTGCTGGGTGGCCCCAGGCAGTGGCTGACCTTGCAACTCCCTGGAGACCCAAGAACCAGTGTACCCAGTGGTCAGTGTCAGACCGTACCAGACTACATCTCTACACATCCATAAGAGACACACTCAAGGGGCAGACTCAGTGAGCACCAAAGCCTCACTGTAGTCCCAGCTGGTCCACACAGCCAACTGGCCTGGAGGACAATTCCTCCCAGTGACACAAACAGCAATCATGTCTCAGCTATAAGAAGACTGTGCTCACATCCCACAAAGGGGTGCACCGAGAGTGTCCACCTCAGGTGACTGGGGAGGCTGAGCCACTAGGCCCTATATGACACCTACTATACAAGACCACTCCATCAATTCAAGGAGACATAGCAGCTCCACCCAATACATAGAAACAAACACAGGGAAGTAGACTAAATGCGGAGACAAAGAAACATGTCACAAATGAAAGAAATGGAAGAAAGCAAACTACTGGATTTAGAGTTCAAAACCGTGGTTATAAGATTACTTAATAATCTTCTAGAAACCTCCAAGGAACTTAGTGAGACTTTCAAGGATCTTAGTGAGAATGCCAAATACATGGAAAAGGACTAGTCAGAAATTAAGCATACACTGACTGAAATAGAGAATAGCATACAGGGATTCAACAGTAGACTAGAGGATTCTGAGAATCAAATCAACAATTTGAAATATGAGGAAGCAAAAAACACCCAACCAGAAGAGCAAAAAGAAATAAAAATCCGAAAACATGAAGATAGTGTAAGAAACCTCTGGGACAACTTCAACCATACCAATATCTGCATTATGAGGGTGCCAGAAGTGGAGAGAGAGCAAGATATTGAAAACCTATTTGAAGAAATAATGACAGAAAACTTCTACCTGGTGAAAGAAATAGCCTTACATGTCCAGGAAGCACAGAGAGTCTCAAATAAGAGGAACCCAAAGATGACCATACCAAGACACATCATAATTAAAATGCCAGGGGCTAAAGACAAAGAGAATCTCAAAAGCAGCAAGAGAAAAACAGTTAGTTACCTACAAGGGAGTACCCATACGACTGTCAGCTGATTTCTCAACAGAAATATGCAGGCCAGAGGGAGTGGCAAGAAATAGTCAAAGTGATGAATAGCAAAGACCTACAACCAAGATTACTCTATCCAGCAAAGCTATCATTTAGAATTGAAGGTCAGATAAAGAGCTTCACAGACAAGAAAAAGCTGAAGGAGTTCACCATCACCAAACAGTATTATATGAAATGTTGAAGGGTATTCTTTAAGAGTAGGAAGAAGAAGAAAAATAAAAAGATAAAAAATATGAACAAGAAAATGGCAGCAAATACATACCTGAAAACAAATGAATCTAAAAATCAAAATAAAATGGTGAATAAAATAGAATGAGAGGCATGGAAATGGAACAGATTGATGATTCTCAGAGGGAAGGGGAAATAGGAAGAGATTAAGCAAAGATCTTATATGCATATATGCATTACCTATGGACACAGACAATAGGGTAGCGAAAGCCTGGGGCAGGGTGGGAACTGGGTGGAAAAAAGAATATCTGTAATAATCTCAACAATAAAGACTTTAACAAGAAAAAAAAATCAACTAATCTAAAGAAGGCATGAAAAGAGGAAAAAGGGACAAAGAGCATATAAGACAAATAGAAAACAACTTGGAAGATTGTAGACTCAATCCCAGCTATATCAATAATTACATTAAATGTAAATTAATTAAACACCAATTAAAAGATGCATATTGACAGAATAAATCAAAAAAGCAAGGCAACTATGTTGCCTACAAAAACAAACAAACAAACAAACAACAACAACAACAACAAAAAAACACTGTTAATATGAAGCCAGAGCAGGTAAAAGTAAAAAGAGGGGAAAGGATACATATGGAAACATCATAAGAAAGCAGGAGTGGCTATATTAATATCAGAGAAAGTAGATTTCAGGAGAAAAAATATTACCAGCAATAAAAAGAACTTGTATATCAAGAAGACATAACAGCTCTAACTGTAAAACCACTTGGGAAGCGGTTGGGAATTTCTTTTAAAAGTATGACTGAGCAATTCCACTCCTAAGTATGTACCTACAAGAAAGAAAATATAAGTACACAAAAATACTTTTACAAGAATATTCACAGCAGCTTTTTGATAACCCCCAAACTAGAAACCACTGAAATATTCATCAATATGTGAACGAATAAACAAATTGTGGAATATTACTCAGCAATAAAAGGGAACTACTGCTACAAAAACATCACTGTGAATCTCAAAAACAAGCTGAATGAGAGTAGCCAATCACAAAAGAATACGTACAGTTTAATGCCATGTTTATGAAGTTCTAGAACAGGCAAAACTTGCCTTTAGTGATGTACATTAGATCAGAGGTTGAAGATTATCCTCCTAGGAGGAGACATGGGGAATTTGGGGGTTGCGGAAATGGTCTACGTCTTTTTTTGAGCTGAGATAACACCGTATATTTCTCAAAACTCAACCAGTGTACTTTTAAAATGGGAAGTTTTTATTTCTCTAAATTATACCTCAATATGTTGCCTTTAAAATAAAAACAAGGGAACCGAGTTTTAAGGATAGTTAGCAGAAAGAAAGATAACTCTGAGAACTGCAAAGAATTTGTTTTGCTACAAGGAACTTGTTAGGGATTTTAGAAAACACTTTTATTGAAAAGATGGGTAGAATCCAGGAAACAAGACATGTTAGCCTCATTTACCTAGAACGAGAAATTCAAATAGAAAACACACGGACTTTTCTATTTCAATGAGTGCCTCTCAAACATTGGCGGGAGGTCTTGTTAAAATGCAGGTTCTGGTGCAGCCTCAGATGAGACTGGACAGTCTACATTTCTAACAAGATGCCGGGAGATGTGGCTGCTGCTGGTACCTCTGCTACCCTTTAAGCAGCAGGAACACACATCGCATTGATGATTTATATCAAGGGACGAATTGGTCTATAGATTCCCAAGATGTATGGAATCCATTCCTCCCGTTAGTTACATGTACACTGACAACTCAGCCCGTTTTCTATTTGTGAATGTAACCAGTTCAGGTGCACAGGATGCTCTGGAAAATAGCAGCGACTTTACACCTGCAGCCTTGGGTTCAAGTCCCAGCTCGGGTTCTAAGCAACCGATCATCTGGGTTCCCACCTCCAGGCTGCAAAATGCGAGAACTGTCCCGGCTCCCCCTCTCTAGGCTGTCGTGAGGATCACAACAGAAAATGTAAGCGCAAGCAGTGGCATGAACTAAACCCTAAAAAGAAAAAAAAAAGAATGACTTCAAATGTCGAGCACCGCCAGCAGGAGGTTTCACTTACCACACTTTTAAAAGAAGCGGGACCTAAAATAAGAGGTGGGGCTCCGGGAGAACCCCCTTGGGCGGGCTAGGAATGTGCCATCTTGTAAGAGGGGGCGCCCCTTTCAAAAAAAAAAAAAAAGCTGTAAAATGTCAGCTTCTGCTTTTCTCACAGTAGCCTGCAATGATGCAACTTGACATTGGAACTTTTCCCCCGTCGCCTACTTCCACGGGCACCGCAGTTCAATGACACTCTTTCACTTCGGTCTGCTGACTTCACACAAAGTCCTCCCCACGCATCTGCGTCCCTGGCTCGCACCCGCTCGGCACGGTCCTGCCCCCGCACCCCGCGGCCCCCCGCCCCGGGCCCGGAGTTTCCACTACGAAGGGGGAGGTGGCGATGGACTCCTCCACCTCCTCGCGGGAGGCGGGGGCGCGCGAGGCGCCGCGCTCCGGGGAACCGTGCGAAACCTGGGCGAGGCGACGCGGGGATCCCGACAGCGTCCGAGTACAGGGCGCGGCATCGGGGCCGGAGGGGAGGCGCGGGGCCCGCCACCCCGGGGCGAGCGCGCACCTGCGCCCCGGCGCGCCACCACCCCCGGAGCCTCCGGAGGGTGGCACGTGCGGGAGGGGGCGGGCCGGGTGCGCGGGCCGCCCTCGCCGCGGCCGGAAACAATAGTGCAGGAGCCCGAGCCGCGCGGATCGGCGGCGGCGGCGCGCGGAGTTGGACGGTAAAGACCCCGCGCCCCGGCCCCCGACCCTCCTGTGCCGCGATCCCACGGTCCCGCCGACTTCGCGCTCGCTGTCCGCGGCCGCTCGCGCTGCTCCGCTTGGGGGCGCCCAGGCGGACGAACGGACGGGGAGAGACGGACTGGGGACCGCGGCACCCCGCGGGGTGGACCCGCCTCCCCAACGCCGGAGACGGCGGGGGGCCCGACTCAGTCCCCCGGGCGCGCAGTCTGGTGGCCTGGGTCCTCGGGCGCCTTCTCGGGATGGGCGGGAGCCCAGGGCGAGGGGAACCCACGGCTCCTCCCGGCGCGACTGGGTCACCCCGCCGTCCGCGGGACCCGACCCGCGCGGGGGAGCCGCTGCCCGGTTTCGGGCGCTGCGGGTGCTTTGGCCGAGGGGGGGGACGCCCCAGCCCCGGTGTTCGCGTCCGCACGTGCATTTCCCTGCCGCCGATCTCGGGCAGGAAGCCCCGCGACGCCGCGGAGTTAGCGAGCCGGCATCTAAGGTTCCCACAATGAAGTTAGCAAGCAGCGCCCGGAACAGGTCGCTTTTCCTGCGTTTCACCGCGCGGAGTAGGTTGCCAGACCCCGGCGGCGGCAAAGGCTTCGCGCCCAAGTTCTCTCGGTGCGCGATCGGGGGATGGAAGGGCGGGCTGGAATTCCCGCAAACCGCCTTCCTTCCTACCCCTCCCCCGACCCATTGAAATATGGGGCCAAAAAAGGCGTAGTGTCTGCTAGGCGAGGCTAAGGGTTCCTAGGTCCGTGTCTCTGCTCGATGAAAGCATGGTGCTGAAGTGCAAGTGCTTGTTGGATGGGACTGTGGCCTTAGGCAGGCTGCACAGCATCCTTCTCTTCCTAGAAGTTGCCCGTGTTGCCCTGAGGACAAGCCCTTGCAATTGCGTAACTTTCCTTTTCTGTTTCTTCACAGGGGCACTATGAACGAAGAGGAGCAGTTTGTAAACATCGATTTGAATGATGACAACATTTGCAGTGTTTGTAAACTGGGGACAGACAGAGAAACCCTCTCCTTCTGCCACGTTTGTTTTGAGCTGAACATTGAGGGTACGTACGGAGGAGAGGTTCATTTGATGGCATGAACTTGATACAGCTGCTTTATGGGAACTAGTGATGAGGCAAAAGAGAAATTTCTTACATGGTTGCAAATTGTGTGAAGTGTGGAGATCTGTTAAAGATAAGAGTTTGTGGAAACAAAGGTGAAGTTAGCAGAGCCAAGAATTTATTTTAAAAATATATATATTTTAAGCTCCCACAGTACTAACCCCATTTTTGCTAATATAAAAATGAGGAGTATTGACTGGTAATATGTTTTGTGCTTTGAGAGCTTATGAAGTTATGAGATTTTAGCAAACATGTGGGCATGGGTGTGTGTGTGTGTGTGTGTGTGTGTGTGTGTGTGTGTGTGTGGTTTGTTTTGAATTAATTGAGAACTAAGGTAACCAAACATTTATTGTGATAGGCAAATGTAATTGTATTCCATGCTGGTTTCCCCAGTGCTATCTTACTATCTAGAAAAAAATGTTTTAATTTTTAGTGGTGACTCACACCTTTAATAATTTCTTAAAATTAAAAAGGCTTTTAAAATGCCTTAATAATATTTCTAAGAGTTCCCCAAATACTTTGTTAAAAATCTGTTATTGAGACTCTTTATTTGGATTAGTGCACAGTTAATGTGTCTATAGATGGCAATAACTTGCTCCCAAGAAACGTGGGAGATGTTTCTTAAATCTTGATGTTATCGTGATAAAACTGTGATTTTTAAAAATATTTGAGTCAGGCTAAAAAGAATATTCTGATAATAAAAAAGTTTACCTTAAGTCTTCTGAATTTTGAATTGTAACATCAGCAGAGACATTTTTTTTTAGACGTGTAGATTTTGGGTGATTTCAAAGCAGTATTTCATTCTTTTTGCCAGTTTGCATATTTGATAATTTTCATTATCTTTTTCTATTAATTAAGTAGGAAATATGAAAAGAAAAAGGAAGGAGAAAGAAAAAAATACACATTAGGATGATATACCTTGAGATTCCTATTAGGACTTACTTTTCAGAAATTGTTGTAGGCACCAAATTAATATATATAGATATTCTATAGTAAAAGTCAAAATTATAACCATAAGTAGACTGCTAAAAACATGTAGAGTTGTTTATGTGACAGTCATCTTTCATAAGATCAAATTGGTTATGACAGTTTTGCTATGATACTCTCTGGAAGAATTCTAGTTGCTGAACATGATAATTGACAGAAGCTCATGGATTTCCTATAGGTTTCACACATATAACTTTGGCTTTAATAAATGTAGTAAATATAACTGATTTCAAAGAGATGGCTTATAAAATATGATTCTTCTGTATCATTTAAATTACTGTACCCTTTATTATGCTAGCATGAAAGATTATAAATTTATGTTTTTTGGAAATAGAGTTGGCCCTATATATTCTTTTACTTGTAGATTTTCATTTTAGATGGGCAGAAGCATTAGAAATGATCTAATTCAAACCTATATTTTACACTGAAGGAAACAGCCAGACTGTTGGACTGTTCAAGGTTGCGCCAATGGTGATGGCAAGCTGTTAAGTCCCAGGCATTTACTGTGAGCAATTCTGTGCCAGGCACTGTATTAAATAAGCACCTTACGTGGATTATCTTAGCTCAAAATAGCTCTGGGGTAGCTCCTTTTTATCCATTTTAGAGGTGATGGAATCTAACCTTTGAGACCCAAGAAATATACTTTGAAGTCACAGAGCAGTAATTGACAGTCCTGGACTTTGAAGCCTGATCATTTAGGTCTAGTATATGTGATCTTAATTTCATTGATCTGCTGTCAATAGTTACTTCAACTGATAGGGCTAATATCGGAAACCTGTTTTGCTGAATCCTAATTGGCTACCCTTGCTATTCGGTTAGCCAACTGTTTCTAACTAGTGCTTCCTGCAAAATCTTTAAAGGTATTCATGCTGTGATAGAATTTTTCTACAGAAATCTAAACTTTCACATTACTTTTCTAGCCTTTTTTAAAATATGTCTTTTAACTGGTTCTTAATCACTATATAAAGAATATACAAATATTTCTCAGGTACCATCCTTATAAATATTTCATCTCTAATACAACAGCTATCTCAATTTGAATTAGGACTATGTTATATTCTATCTACACTCAAGGTTTTATGTTCTTAATGCCAGTTAAACCTTTGTGAGAAAAATTAACTTAAAAATAAATTTTCTTCTCACTTTATCTGAAGTCTGTTCTCAGTTCTTGCAAATATAATACATTTTCATATCAACCACAATGATGAGCTGGAACAATATAATCATTTTAGTATCCTAAGATTATTTTTGAAATCTTAGGAATTTTAGGGGGGAAAAAAGGAAGAAAGTGAGGACCCTGAATCGCACAAAATTTTTGTTTTTATATCAGCGTACAGGTTTTTAGAAACCAACAAAAAAAGTGGTAATAAAATAATTCCATACCTAAAAATAACAAGGTATATTCTTTGTCTATGTCAGTAAACATTTTTAAATGTTTTTGCAGTTTCCTTTCCTCTACTGTGTTCTCAGCACAGTGCCAGTCAATAAATGTTAGAATGTAAAAGAGATTTTAAAAACTATGATATTTAACTTTACTAGTTTGGTATAAGTATTTCATAATATGATAATGTTGCTATTGCCTGTTTTCTTAGCATACTAATTACTAAATTCACTCGAAAACATTCTATTTGTTTTTTGTTTTTTTCAGGTAAGAGGCTAATTAAAAATTCCCTTAAAGAATTTTAAGACTACTTTTGTTTTGTTTTTTGTTTTTATAATTTATCAGGGTAACATTGGTTAATAAGATTATAGGTTTTAAGTGTACATTTCTGTGATGAATGATCTGTATACTGCATTGTGCTCTCACCATCCAAAGAAAGATCGTCTTCCGTCACCATATATTTGGCCCAAGGCTAGGTTTTGAGTTCAGAATTAGGCTAGTTTAGAGCCCACATACTTGTAGTAAACAAAAATGTTTTACACCTTTTGGATTATTGCTTACGTCGAATCAAAACTGGTCTAATCAAATGGCCTCTTTTTTAAAAGCTGTGTGCCTGCATATATTTATAAAATGAAGATTAAAGAAAAATAACAAAAGATAGCCTAATCTTGCATGAGAGATTCCATATTCTGAGTATGGCTCTAGGTTGCCTTTTTTTCTGTGACTTTACGGTAATTAAAAGGTAATGGGGGGGGACGGGGAATTGGGGGTTAATGGGGGGATGAGGATACATTTGTAATATCTTAACCAATAAAGAAATTAAAGAGAAAAAAAAAGGGAATGGGTATATCTACATTTTAGATACTTAAAAGACATGGGTGATATATAAGGGACCTAAAAATTATACTTTGAAGACTTAAATGTTCACAAGATTCCTTTTATTGTCACCTATAATTCACCATTAAAATAAAATAACTTGTATGTGTCTAGGATTAGGAGACAGACGCATAAACTTCTTATATTTGTAGCCTGTCCTTGGCCTTAAGACACCATAAAGTTTTGTGGTTTTTTGAGTATATGATTAAATACACTAATATGCTTCATAATTCATTGTGCTAAAACTTCTAAAGTTGTTTTATGACCAAATGAGTATAATCCCTAAGCTGTTGAGGCTGGGAGGAAAGTAGCCCAGGGTGGTCAGGAGCCAGTAAGGAAACTCAACTGCAATCTAACTGAGGCAGAAATGAACTAGAGAGGGAGAAGATTCAGGGCTCCAATCTGTTACTTCATGCTCTGTTTTCATTTTGTGCCAAAATGCTGTGCATATAATTAGTGTTTCTACCTTTCTCTAATAATTTGCTTTCTTCCTTTTCTATAGAGAGAAACTTTTTTATAAGATTGGCTTAGCACTGGCCAGTGCGTCTCAGTTGGTTGGGCTTCATCCCGTGCCCAGAAGAGTTGCTGGTTGGGTTCCGGTCAGGGCACATGCCAAGGTTTCAAGCTTGATCCCTGTTGGGGGACATGCAGGAAGCAGCTGATCAATGTTCCCCTCTCACATCAATGTTTCTCTCTTCCCTCTCCCTTCTCCTCTCCCTAAAAACCAATTTAAAAAAAATCTTAAAACTTAAGATTGGGTCAATTCCTAAGCAAAGTTTCCAGTGTAGGTTGATCTTGCTAGTTGATTAGTGTGCATTACTAATTCTTAATAGTCCAGCTCATTATAGCCCATCTGAATTTTGATTCTCCCCTAATTTGTTGAACTTTTCTAGAAGCCTGCCCAAATTCAGATCCTTAGTAATCTTTCCAAAATGAAAAATCTATAGGTTTTCTCTTGGTTAAGGCACTGGTGAACCCAATGCTTATGTTTACTCTCATTCTTCATTATCTGTATGTGACTGAAATGCTGTCCATATGGTCAGTAGTCCAGGAGCAGTTTGAATATCAGTATTAAATCCTTGATAGCATCTCTCCACTTAAATAAAGGGGGCCACCGTTTTTGGTGGGGAAACTATGTACAGTCTAGAAAACTCCATCTGGTATTAGCTTCTTTCTCTTATTTTCCCATAAAGGCAAACAATGCGATGTTATTACCGAAACACGCATTTTAAAATATAAAGCCTAATGTGAGTTTAGACGATAATGAGCATTAAACTTCACTAACATTAATAGAACATTTTAGAAATATTTAAAACATACTTAGAAAGTGTCCCTCTGTTGACATTCTAATAAAACTTAAGTCTGTCAGTGTTTATTATTAAATGTAATATAAAGATACTATATCTGCATAGCACTTGAAAGGTTGAAAGGTACTTTTACAGCACCTTAAATTTAATCTTCATATTATATAGGAAGTTACTTAACATTAAGTGTGAATTTCAAATAAGGTAATACTCAGTGATGGAAATCAAAGTGGCTAAGTAACACTGTAAAATTCTCAAAAGTTACCAGCACAGTTCTAGTTAGGATGGATTATAATTATTCTAACCCAATTTGGCAACCACATCTTTAGGATTTTGATAAGGGGTTTCAGTAGGTTTTTCTGCTCTAGCTGCCATAATTTCCCTCGTGACTGGTGATTCGTGTTTAGTCTTTTTCCCCTCACTCTTTCAGTCTTTGGATCTCTAACAAGGATTGCCAGATAGAACTATACTGTGGTTATGATTTTACTTGGGAGGGAGACTGCTTTCACTTGAAGGGTAAATACTTTTCTTTGCTAGATACATTTTTAGCCTAAAAAAAAATTCTCACGATCTTAAAAGAAATTCAGAATTTTAGGTAAGTATATGTGTCTTTTACCGTTTCAGTATCTTAATCTTTTTTGTGTCACTTAGTTTATCGGAACATACAGTGCAGTACATAAAGACTAAATTGTCTTGGACTAAATTACACTGTTCTTTCCCAACCCAAAATGTATTTCTTTGTGGGAATTTTTAAACGTTTTTCACTGAAAAAGAAAACAGTTTGCCTGTTACGGAAAATTAAAATACAGGAAACAAAAAGAATATGAAGAATCATAATCCCACATGTCCACCAATAATCTTTTAATATTTTTGGTTCTCCTAGACTATTTTCTGCAGTAGAGTGTGTGTGTATGTGCGTGCACACTCCCATGTGTGATGAGTCAGGTTTAAGAAATTAGGCTACAGATAATATTTCACAACCAGCCTTTTCATACATCTTTTTCATGTTTGTAGGTAAAATTCTATCATGTTGATTTTTTAAAAGTTGCGTCCCATTATACCATAATTTAATTAACCAGAGTTCCTTTGATGAATGTTTAGCTTGCTCCCAGTTTACCTGCACTAAAATGTTCGTATATGTACATCTTTTTTGCTTGTCTGATTAAATTTCCATTTCATTGTAGCCTCAATCCCCAGAGGAAGACTTTTGAGTCAAAGGTGTGTCTTGAGTTACAGTCCTGTCATTTGTTATGTCTATCATTACTACTGAATTAACACCATGTAATCAGCATAAAAAAAAAAAAAAAACACCAAAAAAACACTTATTTGTTTTGTAATGAAAAAATTTTAGTGTGCCAGTTTTTTAACTTCTTTGTTTAGATCACAGTTCTTTTTACTCTAGAATTGCTATGATGCAATTATAACACATGGTCAAAATATTTATATTTTAGCATTTTGCAGTATGATTCATCAATTATTATTGCTTTTTTAGCTTTAGTTTTTCTTACCAAATGTTTGGTGGGTTGTAGTGATTGTTTCCCATCAGCCTTAATTTTTATCATTACCTATAGCAGTGATTGAATTATAAATGTCTTCAAATTCACAAGCTAGTATATCTCTATTTATTAGATGCTGCTATAAAGCATTTATTTAAGGTATAGTCAACTAGAATTTCAAGAACAATGACTCAGATGTATGCAAAGAAGTTGAGATGCAAAACAGGTTTTAAAATAGCTGCAGGACAGTTTTTCATTTTGTTTTTCTTATTTGTAAGAAAGTAAATCATGCACAACTTCGGGCAGACAGCATTCCAGGAGATGAAGGACACAGAGTTCATGTGACTCTCACATTTCTCGCTTTCCAACCTCCGAATTTACTTTGTTCCCCCATTCATCTGGTGTTACTATGAAGGCATTTTTTTTTTTCAGTATCTTTTAACCTTTTTTATCTTTAGGAAAGATTTTTTCCTGCAAATTAGTGTCTCCATATGCCACATATAAGTGGATATTTAAAACTGACAACTCAGTCGTATTATAGTTCATTTCAGTAGCTTTTTAGGAGCCTGTTTTGACACCTTCATATCCAAAATGTTAGAATAAATGTCAGTACATTCAATTAGAGCTAATTAGGGGGGAAATTTGAACAAGTAGAAGATTACTTGTGTCAGTTGAAGTAGTGGTCTAATTTGATATATTTTAAGTATTAGAAAAACAAATTTGGCTCTTTATATTCTGTGCTGCTATGCACTAAGTATTGCATACTAGACCATCAGTAAGAACATGGAAGAACATGGGCAGCTTCCATCATGTTCTCATTACAATTGCCCTTTTGCATAATAAATTACCTGTGGACAAACTGCCCTGTCCAATTTGAGAGCCTAGCCACAATGTGATTATTCAAACTTAAGTAAATTAAAAGTTTAGTTCCTCGGTCACACTGGCTGCATTTCAGCGTATTGGATAGCAGAGATTTAGAACACGTCCATTATCACAGAAAGTTCTATTGGACACTGCTGGTTAAAAAACAGGTAGCTACATTAGGGGGTAGAATTGAGTACGGGTTGTTATTTTCATATCCTGTTAGAATAAACAGTTGTTATGTAGGTGTGATTCCCCAGCTTCCCAACTGTTCTAATGAAAATGTAGATTTCACTGAGAGAAGTTTTTCTTTTTGACGAGTCATTTGCAATTTTTGCATCTCCTATCAACACAAGAACTCAGATCTACCCTGGCTTCCTTGGTTATTTAAGGTTAAGTTTATCTTTTAACATTGAGGCCTGGTGCATGAAATTCGTGCACAGGTGCAGTCCCTAGGCCTGGCAGGCCATCGAAGCTGTAGCATCTGGCATGGAAAGGCAGGTCCCAGTTGACCTCTAGGTCCTGGGCAGTACCTGGGCCCCTGGGCCCTCACATGCCCCCTTCAGCCTGAGTCCCCACGCAGAGATGCGGTGAGCATGGCCAGGCACAGTGTGGGCCTCTGGGCCACCCAGCGGCGCTGAATGGAAGCCGGGCGGGCAGCACGCTCTCTCCTGGTCGGCCTCAAAGACTGGCTCCTGTGCCAACCCATGGGGAGCCTGACCGGCCCCTGCGATCCCAGCAGCTGCTGCCCAGCTCACCTGGAAGATGTCGCATGGGTGCGGGGCGGGCTCCTCGCAGGTGCCCGGCACCTGAGCGCAGGGGCTTCCCCTGCGCATGAGCCCTGGCATCCTGGGGGAGGGTAGCAGGGAGAGTGAGTGAGCTCAGCAGACACCCCGCATTCTCACCGCACCTCCGTCCCCATCACCCCTGCCCCCAGGTAGCCGGTGAGAGGTCGCAGCGCATCACGAACGCCCGCCATGTTCCATGCTGCCCCCTGGTGGTCAGCACACGTCATAGCGAGCGGTCGAACTACTGTCCAAGGGGACAATTTCCATATTAGGCTTTTATTAAATAGGATTATCTCTGCACTCCTGCCTCACTGAAATTTGCCCTTATATTTCACTTATTGCATTAAACTGCTTTAACTGCTTAATCCTTCTCTTAGCACACACAAAATCTTTAAAAAGTAACGAAACATCTCTAAGCTGAAATCTGCTGTCTAAAGACCACCTGTTGGTATATCTTTCTTTAGGGCAGTGATTCTCAAAATATGAAAAAACAAGTTGCTAAGCCCATCTGTATTATTGGGTTGGTGTGGTTGCCAGTAATTCCATCTGTTAGCAATGCAAAAATAAGCCACTACCTATTACTTTTAAACAGTATGTTGGACACTTGTATGTGACTGACTCTTTAGTGACTCCTGAGTTAGCTAAAGGCCTTGGGGGAAGAGAAGTGGGGCACTCTTTATCTCAGTACCCACTATGGCACATACACAACCTATTGTGGGTTTAGAAAGGAAGTCAGTGCTCTGACTATCCATCCTTGCCTTCTCACCTTTGGTCTACTCTCCTACCTTTAGTCCCACAGCAGGATAGACAATCTGAGCATCTTCCCACTGAGTGGCTGGGATTGGAAATAGATATAATGCTAATAACGCTTCTTGAATCATGACTTGGTTGCTGCTTCTTGCCCATCAAATGCAGAATAGCCTGATTGAATTGGGTGTCAAAGCATCATTGGAACTAGCAGTTATTTACACGGAAGCCACCCAGACCCATGTCACTGCACAGCCTTAGAATAATACATGTGTCACCAGCCAACACGGCTTCAGAGCCTGCTAGGTCACAGGTACCTGCAGACTCATCTGAGGGAAATGATAACTGTTTTGAATTGAAGAGCACTTGCCCTATTTCAGCCAGTAGCTACTGGCTCATTACTAACCAGTTGCTGCCAGATCTTCTGTGGTTTTTTTTGTTTTTGTTTTTTTTAAGAGAAACCAAGAAACTGGAAATTGGACGTGGGTCTATTTTTTTTACTTTTAAAACACTCATAGTCTAAACAAAACTTCACTATGGATCTAGACTTCAGGGGGGAAGGGCACATCATAGAGACCGGTGGTTCCACCGCTCAGTCAATTTGCATATTAGGGTTTTATTATATAGGATGGGAATCTTATCCCAAAACAAAGGCATAACATCTCAATCCTTTGAATCTTAGTACAACAAAATGCAGCTATCTCCCCATTTTTGCAGTTAGCACTTACTTAAAGAAGCTCAGAATTCTTGATATGGGCAGCACATCAGCATGCAGGTGCTTGTTCTCTTAGCAGCCAAAAGAGGATCATCATAAAAAGGAAAACACCTTACTCTTGGAAAAGTCTTTAAGCTGGGAAAACTGAGCCTTCATAAAAAAAGACTTTGGAGCAATACTGCAACAATTGTCGATCGTGTTTGAAGGCGACATGTTTACAATTTCTTCACAGCATGTTAACAACCTAGAACTTAAACCATAACGAAATTTTCTTGTCTCATTTAAGTATTAAGGAAGAACACAGAAAACCACCATTTGGGAAACCAGTACTGCCAATTTTCTAATTCTCTTTTAACTCTGAAGTTACAGTTGAAGTGCTTGCTACCATGTATTACAACTTTGCCTCTAACTGCTGGTTGTATTCGATTTGGTCTACCTATGGAATACCACATTACATTAAGCCATGCCATTGACTGGGAAATGAATGTAGTAATCAAATTCAAAGTGAAATCTGAGAGTCAGAGGATACCAGTCAAGCATGTGAACTACAGAGCCATGCAGTATGAGTGTGGTCAGCTGAGAGACGGTGCTGTGTAACAGATCAGCTGGTGAACCAGCAAGAAAAGATTGCTTAGCTTCACTCATTACAACCAAATCATAAGTAAGGTCTTCAAGAGGCTAGGTGGAAAAGACGAGGATAATGGGACATGTGATAGATCGTAAGTGTTCTGGTGGCCATTTTGGAGTGTCATCTTACTAGTATTATGTCACTATGATAGATTAAATGTAAGCATGGAAATATCCTTTTAAAAGGATAACAGTAGTAGGAAAACATTTGAGTGGCTTTTGCTCTTCTATGGGTTTAACCAAGTTTTTTTTTTTGTTTATAATTTATTTTTTACCTAGTTACGTCTTTTCTTTATTGATTAAGGTATTACATATATGTCCTTATCCCCCCATTGCTCCCCCACTCGTGCCCCCACCCCCCCCCCTGGTGTCTGTGTCCATTGGTTAGGCTTATATGCTTGCATACAAGTCCTTTGGTTGATCTCTCCCCTTTACCCCCACCCTCCCCTACCTTCCCTCTGAGGTTTGACGGTCTGATCGATGCTTCTCTGTCTCTGGATCTGTTTTTGTTTATCAGTTTATGTTGTTCATTATATCCCATGTATGAGTGAGATCATGTGATATTTATCTTTCTCTGACTGGCTTATTTCACTTAGCATAATGCTCTCCAGTTCCATTCATGCTGTTGCAAATGGTAAGAACTTCTTTTTTACCACAGCGTAGTATTCCATTGTGTAGATGTACCACAGTTTTTTAATCCACTCATCTGCTGATGGGCACTTAGGCTGTTTCCAAATCTTAGCTATGGTGAATTGTGCTGCTATAAACATAGTGGTGCATATATCCTTTCTGATTGGTGTTTCTAGTTTCTTGGGATATATTCTTAGAAGTGGAATCACTGAGTCAAGTGGCAGTTCCATTTTTAGTTTTTTGAGGAAACTCCATACTGTTCTCCACTGGCTGCACCAGTCTGCATTCCCACCAGCAGTGCACAAGGGTTCCTTTTTCACTGCATCCTCTCCAACACTTGTCGTTTGTTGATTTGTTGATGATAGCCAGTCTGACAGGTGTGAGATGGTACCGCATTGTCCTTTTGATTTGTATCACTCGGATGATTAGTGACTTGGAGCATGTTTTCATGTGTCTCTTGGCCTTCTGTATGTCCTCTTTCGAAAAGTATCTATTTAGGTCCTTTGCCCATTTTTTTATTGGGTTATCTTCTTTTTGTTAAGTTGTATGAGTTCCCTGTAAGTGTTGGGGATTAAGCCCTTATTGGTGATAACATTGGCAAATATGTTCTCCCATGCATTGAGCTTTCTTGTTGTTTTGTTGATGGTTTCCTTTGTTGTGCAAAAGCTTTTTATTTTGATGTAGTCCCATTTGTTTATTTTCACTTTAGTTTCCATTGCCCTAGGAGCTGTATTAGTGAAGATATTACTTCGGCATATGTCTGAGATTTTGCTGCCTATGGATTCCTCTAGTATTTTTATGGTTTCCCATCTTATGTTTAAGTCCTTTATCCATTTTTAGTTTATTTTTGTGTATGGTGTAAGTTGGTGGTCTAGTTTCATTTTTTTTGCATGTATCTGTCCAATTTTCCCAACACCATTTATTGAAGAGGCTGTCTTGACTCCATTATATCTTCATGTCTCCTTTGTCGAATATTAATTGAGCATAGTGGTTTGGGTCAACTTCTGCATTCTCTATTCTATTCCATTGATCTCTATGTCTGTTCTTGTGCCAGTACCAGACTGTTTTGAGAACAGTGGCTTTGTAATACAGCTTGATATCTGGTATTGAGATCCCACCTACTTAGTTCTTCTTTCTCAGGATTGCTGCAGCTACTTGGGGTCTTTTTTTATTCCAGACGAATTTTTGGAAAGTTCGTTCTAGGTCTGTGAAATATGCCGTTGGTATTTTAATGGGGAGTGTATTGAATCTATAGATTGCTTTGGACATTTTGATGATGTTGATTCTACCAATCCATGAACACGGTATGTTCTTCCATCTGTTTATGTCTTCCTCTATCTCTTTTTTCAGTGTCCTGTAGTTTTCCGTGTATATGTCTTTTACCTCCTTAGTTAAGTTTATTCCTAGGTTCTTAATTTTTTTGGTGTGATGGTAAATGGAATTGCTTTTTCAGTCTCTCTTTCTGTAAGTTCAATATTGGTGTATAGAAATACCATAGATTTCTTGGCGTTAATTTTGTATTCTGCTACATTGCCGAATTCATTCATTTAGTCTAATAATTTTTTGAGGAAGTCTTTAGGGTTTTCTATGTACAGTATCATGTCATCTGTGAATAAGGACAGTTTTACTTCTTCTTTTCCAATTTGGATGCCTTTTATTTCTTCTTCTTGTCTGATTGCAATGGCTAGTACTTACAGTACTATGTTGAACAGGAGTGGTGGGAGTGGGCATCCCTGTCTTGTTCTTGTTCTTAGGGGAAATGGTTTTAGTTTTTGCCCATTGAGTATGATGTTGGCTGTGGGTTTGTCATATATGGCTTTTAGTATGTTGAGGTATGAGCCTTTTATTCCCACCTTGCTGAGAATTTTTATCAAGAAAGGGTGTTGGATTTTGTCAAATGCTTTTCTGCATCGGTTGATATGACTGTATGATTTTTATCTCTCAATTTGTTTATGTGATGTATCACGTTTATTGATTTGCAGATATTGTACCATCCTTGCATTCCCGGGATAAATCCTACTTGGTCATGCTTTCTGATGTACTCCTGGATCTGAATTGCTAGAATTTGTTGAGGATTTTGGCATCTATGTTCATGAGGGATATTGGCCTGTAATTCTCTATCATTGTGTTGTCTTTACCTGGTTTTGGTATTAGGGTGATGCTGGCTTCATAGAATGAGCTTGGAAGTGTTCCTTCCTCTTGAATTTTTTGGAATAGTCTGAGGAGGATAGGTTTTAATTCTTCCTTGAATGTTTAGTAAAACACCCCTGTGAAGCCGTCTGGCCCTGGGCTTTTGTTTGCTGGAAGCTTTTTGATGACTGCTTCAATTTCCTCTGTAGTTATGGGCCTATTGAGATTTTTAGATTCTTCCTGATTGAGTTTTGGAAGGTTGTATTTTTAACCAAGTTTTCTTAAAGTGAATTGATCTTCCAGGGGAACTTAAAGAATAGAAATGGTGCTAGCATGCCAGATGGGTTAGTGGGAGGGTTCTCAAAGGATGTGAGAGTAGTATAACAAAATCAGATGAAAATGGGAAACAATAAGAAAGAAAACTATTCAATAGAGACAGATTAACTTTTTAAAAATGCCACTGTTCATATGGAAATAAACTGCCCATGTACGTTTCTAAAAGCCTCTATCTAAAACTAGTACTTTTTAAAAATTAGCAATTATGATTGCCAATTAAGGTCTTGGTTCTCTAAAAGTAATGACTTCATGATCAAAAAAATAGTGACATGGACATCATTGAAGTATTTTTTAAAGAAGTTATAATAGTTAGGATGTCAGTTACATTGGCCTTCAAAATTTTTATTAGTAAGCAAGTTGTGCAGTTTTTGTTGAACTGGTTTAGAAGTTCCTTATATCTCTGCTCCTCAAAATTATCAACTCATTTCATCGCATTTAGATTTGTTCCCTATCAAAAGCTGCTGAGGAAACATTAGTGCTCAGAGCTGTTTATATTTGTAAATGCAACTGAAATTGTAGAGCCAGTTAGAAACCTCTAGAATCTCTGAAAAAAGCAATTGTTTTTTTCTCTTATATTAATTCGAACTGATGAGGTGGAAAAATAACAAAATAACTTCAAGAGTTTATAAAATGGCATGTATATTGGATACAAATTAAGTGGCCTACTTCCATTTTCTAGATTAAAAAGTAATTTGTTCAGGTATCTGAAGTAGTCAATGCATTATATTTTTTTTAACTTTTTGTGTCCTTTGCTACTGCATGGGATTTTTAAACTACGTTTATATAGCAGATATTTTCAAAATGAACTTCAAAACACAGTCAAGTTTTAAATTTTTAGTGAGCTAAAAGAAGAGGTACAGATCTGGATGAGCAAGCTGTG
This sequence comes from Myotis myotis, assembly GCF_014108235.1. NCBI lineage: Eukaryota > Metazoa > Chordata > Mammalia > Chiroptera > Vespertilionidae > Myotis > Myotis myotis. The sequence goes on along the minus strand of NW_023416324.1, from coordinate 200,741,142 downwards.
GTTTACATAAAGCAACCTTTTAAAATCCTCAGTATATGTAAATTTCTGTTGAAGTACGTAATTGAGTAGAAGTTCCTGATTTTGTTGGCAGGTTGACTGATGCCACAGCAATGGCATCTCTGTATCAGTGCCACTCATCGGTTCTTCAGGCTAATGGCCCATCAGACTGAATGTAGGAGCAAGTTCACGGGAAGATGCCTCTGTTAACCTCGGGCAGCCTGGCAACACTGCCCTCCCGGTTCCCTGGCTAGAATGGGCAGAAAGCCTCATTTCAGTAGACCTTGAATGATACTGGGTAATAAGTTTTGGGTTGTTTGTTTTTTTATATGATTTTAATTTTCCTTCATTCATTTAACTACTTTTTCTGGAGTGCTCATGTGTGCCAGGCACTGTGGCATTGAGGATGCATGTAAAACAGATAGGGACCCTTTCTCACAGAACTTACTACAGGAACTGACGGCAGGTGAAGAGGCAGTTGGAGAATCCAGTATTAAACTGGTAGATGTGTTGGTCAGAAAAGGTTTCTTAGAGGCAATGAGAACTAGACAGGAGATGATCCAGACAGTGTAATGGGAGTGGTAATGGAGTGAAGCAGGATTTGAATTGTTGTATTACTAGATGTTATGGGGCAAAATCTATTCAGATGGGCAGCAAACCACCTCAGAAAGTTGGGGGAGAGGTGAGGAGCTGCCACGGAGGATGCCAGGTTTCTTCCTTAAGTGGCTGGTGATGGCAGGCTCAGGAAGAGGATCTGGGTTTGGGGGTTGGGTAGTGAGAATGAAGGAAGAGGAGTTTATTAAGCAGGATGAGTTTGAGAAGCTCACCGGACATCTAAGTGGAAATGTACGCCGTATCAGAACTCTTGCCATGACACTTTTTTTCTTCATGTCTTTTTTAGGGGATTTTTCTCCTGAATGTCTGAAAGAATCTGAAATATTAGTCACATATATGTATTTTCACAGTAAATTGAATACGGTGGTTCTCTGATTTGCTGTTCATCTCAACAGATTACTTATGTGCCCATTATGATGTAGGTAGCTGGGTTCCTAGCATTCATTTGGGGATTTAAGCAAAAGTTAAAAGAAAAATTACTTATGGAGAAAGAAAGTTATATTACATTAATTACTAAGAAGCAATATGGAATAAGAAAAGCCTTAACTTTTAAAAGCCCACATTATTTTTTAATAGTACACATCTGTTACATTGACCTGTTGTTAAAGCTCTGGGGTACATTAGGAAATTTATTGTTTCATATAATTTTTAATACAATTTCTGAAGTTTCTAGATAAATTTTTAAAATTTAACAGCAAAATTACTTTGTATAGCCTAGTTTAGAACCTAGAACCCTTTTTATATGCTAAAGAATTTTTTTTTATATTGACTTGAAGGAGACCTTTGTAATTTACTGTTTAGATCCAACCAAATCATTGCTACATGGATTAGAGCTGTGGCAATGGAATGAGAATGAGACCATTTACTGTTTGGGCAGGGACTGGCCAGTCATCTTTTGGCAACAACACCTAACAGAGTTTATAGAGCGTGAGGAAGCTCTTTAGTAAATTTTCTGAAGATAAAAAAGTAGGCGGGTTTCAAGTTCTTTCTATCTACTGCTATGTATCCTGAGCTGTAAGGATTAGAATCGAGTAGCAGAATACCGTAGAGCTACCTGTAATGTAAAGGCCAAGAGTCTGTAGATGTAAATTGCTGGTTCATTATTATTATTTTTTATATTGTATACAATAACGTACCTAGACTAATGTTAAAATTGAATCTTTTAAGTTCTTAAAAAGGCTTTGCTATTCATAGGAATTTAACATTACTAAATATATAGTTAAATTGAAGCAGAATTATTAGAGCATATTTTGTATTATTAATACCAATCTTCCTTAGAATTTTTCCCCTCATTTACAAACTATCAGTAACTCCGTGATTTACTAAGATTTGTAATGCAATTTAGAAAATGAAATTTTCTCATCTTGTTTTTTTTATAGGAATACCAAAATCTAATCTCTTGCACACCACATCATTAAGGGGCCATAAAGACTGCTTTGAAAAATACCATTTGATTGCAAACCAGGATTGTCCTCGATCTAAGCTTTCAAAAAATACTTATTATGAAGACGTTAAAGCCATTTTGAGTAAGAAGATAAACTGGATTGTACAGTACGCACAAAATAAGGATGTGGATTCAGATTCGGAGTGTTCTAAACCTCCCCAGCATCACCTGTTTAATTTCAGGCATAAGCCGGATAAAAAGCTCCTCCCACAGTTCGACTCCCAAGTACCAAAGTATTCCGCAAGATGGCTAGATGGAAGTACGGGTGGCCTCTCAGACTGTACACAAAGAATATTGCAGCAGAGGGAAAACTCAGACTTCGGGCTTGCTATGTTACAAGGGTCAGGTGCCACTTTGTGCCACAATAGTGTATTGTGGCCTCCTAGTCACAGCCAGACACAGAAGAAGGAAGAGACCATCTCTAATCCAGAGGCTAGTGTCCAGACCCAGCAGCCGCATTACAGCAGGGAGGAATGTAAGTAAATGGGAGAAAGGTGGAGGTTGGCATTTCATTGGGTGCTTTTTTTACATATTTACATATGGGATGTTTCAGGAATTTTGCTGTAGAATTATAGATTTGGTAAATAAAGTATTTAAATGATAATAAGTTCACCCCATAAAAAAATGGGGTGAGTTAAAACTCTCCATCAGCTCTCTGGAATACTCGTTAGTATGTCCTATGCATTAGAATTCTGCAGTACCATGATTTGTTTTGCCATTTAAATGATTAAATAAATGGAGTCAACAAACGGAATTAGAAAGTTCAGGCTTCACTTAATTTAGAAATAAAGCCTCAACAGTTGGCTCACACACATTGTCATATTGCTAATCCCGTCAAGATTAATTGACTGGGAGTGGCATTTCAAAAGCAAAAGTATGATATTTTACTGAAGGCCAACGGTAATGTGTTAGTTTAAAGGGGGAAAAGTGACTCATTCAGTCTGCATCTACAGAAACTCACAGAAGCTGAGATAATTTTAGTTGACTTAAATTATTTTAGAGCAAGAAGGGACCATGGGTATCTATCTATCTATCTATCTATCTATCTATCTATCTATCTACCTATCTATATATATAAAGAGCCAGGGGCCGTCACATCCAAAACAACCGAATGGACAACCAAACAGGCTGAGTGGGGCGACAAGGCCAGCACGGGGGTTAGTGAGGGATGACCAAATGACTGAGCAGCAGGATACGTGGGGCGACCAGGCCGGGGGCAGTGAGGGGCGACCAGGCTGGTAGAGGGGGGCAGTTGGGGGCGACCAGGCCGGCGGGGGGGAGGGGCGGGGAGGTTGGGCATTTGGAGGGACCAGGTTGACGGAGGTGGGGCAGTTGGGGAGACCAGGCTGGGGGTGGGCGGGCAGTTAGGGGCGATCAGGTCAACAGGCAGAGGCAGGGGTCAATTAGGGGTGATCAGGCAGGCAGGCAGGTGAGCCAGTTAGGAGCCAGCGGTCCTGGATTGTGAGAGGGATGTCCAGCAGTCAGACATCCCCCGAGGGGTTCCAGATTGGAGAGGGTGCAGGCTGGGCTGAGGGGACCCACCCCACCCCCATCCCCCCCATGCACGAATTTTGTGCACCGGGCCTCTAGTATTTTAATAAGACTTCTTGATTCTACATATCTAAGATTACATAACTAGATAGATAACTTCATTTTTCAGACTGTTTCCAAAGTTTCTAACTGGGGATCATGAACTATGTAGTGTTTAAGTAAAATTGACTTGATGGGTAGTGACTGGCACTTTTTAAAAACTGAAACAAAATGGAATATATCAGAATCCAGTGGACCTAAGTGCTTTCCAGTGAAACTTTTGTTGGGGGTGGGTGGGAGGGGAGTACTGGGATTGATATAAAATTTGTTTCTTCCTGTGGGTTGAGGTTAGGATTCGAAAACTCCACACTGCAGGAGTTAATGAATGAATCCGAGGATACTGCTGAACGTTATGTTGGCAGATAAGTACAAATTTTTAAAAATTAGGATATTGTGTTAGTGATGTAGGCAGCTGATTTTCCCAAATTGTTGTAATAATGAATATATTTTCATGTTTCAGTGAATTCGATGACTTCTGGTGAGGTAAAGCAACTGAATGCAAAGCTCCAACAGCGAATACAGGGTAAAGAATCAATGTCATTGTTTTTTTGCCGGTGAAAATTTTGACACAGAAAATCCCCTATAACAGGGTACCATTAGCTTCATCTGCAATTAAATTTGAAAATTGGGTTAGAACCTGTTAGAGTGGAAGTGAAAATGGAGACTACAACTTAAATCTCTACCTTCTTACTAATATTTTACTATTCAAGTGAACTCCATAACAGGTCTTTAAGGTATTAGTCCTGGCTTTGAACAATTTTAAACACAAAAATATTAAGAATAGCATAGTGAACTCCTTGACCCATCTTAATCAGCTTCAACTATTACAAAAAGCATAGCTAAATTTTCCTTCATCTCTGCTTTCACCCATTCCCTTTACCCCACCTCAAGCATCAATTATTTTTTTCAAATATATATATATTTGTTGTTGTTGTTGTTAATCCTCACCCGAGGATATTTTTCTATTGATTTTTAGAGAGAGTGGAAGGAAGGGGGAGAGACAGAGAAACATCGATGTGAGAGAAACATGTCGATTGGTTGCCTCCCACATGCAGCCCAGGGATCAAGCCTGCAATTGAGGTACATGCCCTGGGTCAGAATCGAACCCGGGACCCTTCAGTCTGCGGGCCGACGATCTATCCACTGAGCCAAACCAGCTAGGGCAGCTAGTGATTCTTTAACATCATGAAATACGATGCTAATATCAATAGTTTAATAGTTAGTGTTCAGAATCCCCAGTTGTCTCTTTTCCTGTTTTTGCAATTTATTCCCATTTTGGTGAAGAAACTACACTTCAGGGACAGTTAAGTTGCTTACAGAGATCATGCATTCATTCAGTATCAGATTCTAACTCCTGTCTTTACAACTCCAAAGCTAAGTGGTATTTCTTGACCACACATTCTCTCAGAATAATAAAATAGTAATAGTAATAGCAACATACATTTGTCAAGTACTTCTTCTGTGGTAAGTGCTTTCCAAGTATGACCTATTGAATCCTCACAGTAACCCTATGAAGGTCCTACTCTCATTGAGTTGATACATAAGGGGAAATGAAAGCGTAGTTTATAAGTTACTTGCCTGAGACTCTTGAGAGAAGGAACAAGAATTAAATATCCCAGGCAGTCTGATTCCAAAGCCTCTTAGAGGGGTTTCCAGACCTAGGCATTAATGTGCACTTACTTCCCATAAGTCATGTTGGATACTGACTGAACCCGTTTCTCTTTCAAATTGAGAAGAGTGTCTCAGGTAATAGTGACTCCCGTTCCTGTTCCGCATCTATATAGTCATTGCTAATGACACTTAGGTTTCACCTGGTGGAGGAGAGGAATACCCTGTTCCAGCTGACTATGCAAAGTATGCAACACCCTGTGATCAAACAGTTGTTTCCTTTGTGTCAAATCACTTTTTTTCCCTTTCTTTATCCTCGCCTAAGGGTATGTCTATTGATTTTTAGAGAGAAAGGAAGAGGGGAAGAGAGAGAGAAACATCAATCGATTGCCTCCTATATGCGCCCCAACTAGGGATCGAACCGCAACGTAGATACGTGCCCTGACTGGGAATTGAACCCACAACCCTTGGTGTATGGATTGATGCTCCAACCAACTGAGCCACCCAGCCAGGGCGGTATCAAATCACTTTAATTGCAAACATTCACCCAATGCGTGTTAAAGTACTTGAAGTATAAATCATAGGGTTAGCTTTCTGTCTACTCAAATGGAACTTTTTAAATCCTTACAGAAGTTTTTGAAGAGTTAACACGCCAAGTGCAAGAAAAAGATTCTCTGGCCTCAGAGCTCCATGTCCGCCACGTCGCCATCGAACAGCTTCTCAAGAACTATTCCAAGTTACCATGCCTGCAAGTGGGGCGAACGGGAATGAAGTCCCACCTGACATGAGCAACGGAATTCAACTTGCACTCACTTCCTGTGCCCCAGCACTTCCTGGTCAGCCACTTGCAATGTGGTCATTAAGTCTGCAGAACTTCAAGGCAGTATTGAACATCTTCGTTAGATAAAGCGGATCGTCACACTCTAGTCTTCTAGGGTTCGTCATTTTGGTTTATCTGGGGAATTTTTCCCCCCATAATTACTAAGTGGTCCTCCCTAACTTTTACCACATGTGACTATTTAAATATACTGTTACAGTGTGATTTTATGAAACATAGTTTAATGTAATTCACCTCTCAAACCAATAGAAGGTTAACAAACACCTTAGATTAGTCTGAACTACTAAAGATAAAACTTTTAAGAGGGAAGTTAAATTCATAATATCACCTCTTATTTATTATGAGCAATATTTTAATATGAAAATTTTATATATAAAAATGCTATTTTAGGTACCTTTCCATTCTCTTTATAAATGTGTATTTGAATGGCTCTGTGTATTATATTTACACTTTCATGTGTGAATATCTTACCCATGTTTCAGATCTTACTGCATTTTATTCTCTTACTACACTGCTTTTACAACTGTTACCTTGTTTTCCAAAGATAAATGTATTTTGGAGTAGAAATCTATCTAGTTGAATTGTTTGACTTCTGATAACTCTTATATGAGGAATTAATACCTTTTTAAAGCAAATATCCAAGAAAATAAAATATATAATTTTTTCCAACAAAAGCAGTTCTGAGTTTGTTCAGGAAGAAAATGCTAATCTAGCTTTTGTATGTCAACAAGTCTACATAGAAGTTAGAGCCTCTTCTGTTTCATTATTAGTTTCATGCTACTGACTTTGATGTGTTAGAATTTGGACAGAGTAAGTCAAGCCTCACTTGTAAGTCAAATGGATTATCTTCAAATTGAATATACTGTTAAATTATTGCCCTGTCTTTGAAAAAAATTAAAATTACTTTGTGTGCCACTTCAGATCAAAGTTCAAAAATCCTTGAACTGTCCAAATTCTGTATCACTGAAATTAGTGCCCCAAGAAAGCATTCTGGGGCATTTTTCTAAACTTTGGAATCTAAAGGGAAAGAGAAGATTGCTTGACCCAAAAAAACAAAACTCTAATTCAAAAAAAAGAAGCCCATTCTTTTTTCATTTCAGAGAAACAGAAACATCAATTTGTTTTTCCAGTTATTTATGCATTCATTGGTTGATTCCTGGGGATCAAACCCACAACCTTGGCGTATTGGGATGATGCTCTAAACAACTGAGGTACCCGGCCAGGGCTAGGAAGCTCATTTTTGAAAGGATTTTATATGTTGCCTAGGTTTCCAAAGAGCTCTGAACTAATGGCTGGTCTCAAACAGCTAGATACGTTTTTAATTTATGATAGTAAAACCCTCAACCAATGTAGAACTCAAATGGGCTCTAAGTTTCGTTTTCAGCTGGTGTTTAGAATGTGTTTATAAGGTAAGATCCTTTGCTTGAAAGAATCTACAGGAAAGCCCATAATTTGGTAGCGCCATGCATACAAAGATATAATGACTTCTGCCTTAAATTTGGCAGCCTGCCCTGACTTGGGTCAGATTTTAGTCGAACACAAACGCTATTTGACTAAAGCAAAGAAACACCTCAAACTATTGGAAACAACTTTTTATAATGCTAGAATGTCTTAAATTTGCCCAAGAGTACTGCTTGCTAATCATTAATTTTTGTTTTGTTTTCTTTGAAGTATGACATAACTGCTTTTTTGGAGGGAGCTTTTGAAAGATGCTTTCAATTTCTCTCAATTCTTTGAGTAATCCAAAATGAATTTAAAATTCAGGAGCGGGGACACGTTGCCTTAGTGTTTGATAAGCTTTACATTGAATACGTGCAATATCAAAATCCATAAATTTACAAATTAAATAAACCTTTTCCGGATGATGCCAGTAGGTATCTCAGTGCTTAGTTGTTTTGGTCACGTTTTCAAATTTGACTTGACTCTCTTTTGGCAGAATTCATTATGGGTGTTACCAGCCAGTGTGCTTGCACACATTTGTGCTTCTATTTAGATCACTTTGGGACAGCCATGAAAGTCTGGGATGTGTTGCATTTGATGGTAGTCGCATATTTCCGGAATGGAAGCCATATGGTGCGGCCCTGAACACAACAGTGCTATCCAAAGCAAGTATGTGCTTGCTTCTTAAAGCATTTCTGGCAAATGTGCAGGTTTACTGATGAGTTAGGACAATTAGATGGGATGATGCCTGTGCCAAGGTCTTAATTAGGGATTCTGATTTATCCCACTTAGATATTTCTATTTAAGGTCTTCAAGGGAAAGGTGCTCTTTAAAAATGTCTGTGGTGCTGGTACTCACACTAGTACTTTATTTGGATAAAATATTCTAGTAAAAAAAAAAAATTGTTATTTTGCACAGCAGTTTTTCCAAATATTTGATAAACTTATTTTCTATTCTAATGTTAGTTTTCTTGGTTGAATATGAAATTCCTATATATTTTAAAATAAGGCCAAGGGACACTAACCTTGAAAGACTGAAATTCCACAAATATTGGTTACCATACTTGGCTCTTCTTCTGTACAGTTGGTGGTACTTTCTGAGGAAGTTTAGGAGGAAATCTTACCTATACCTTCAGTTTCAAAAATGGCAAAAGAGGCAAGTTATCTGTTACTAATTTCAGAGCTTATATGGTTAAGGGGAGTGAAATAAGACTGATATTTTTTTATGTTATAGGTAATAATTAAACCAGTTTAATTCTGTTTTTAAAAAACCAGTCTAAAGTCAAAGTGGTTGTGACTATCCAAGATTATTCTCTTGATTGAAATTTTCAAATCCATTCAGCCTTTTGTCATCCTTTGGCCTTAGTATATATAATATCCTAATTTGTCTTATTTTTTTTTTTAGTCATGCACTTAAGACCCCAGTAATAGATGATGCAGTCAGCAGAATAGCATTTTTTAGTTTCTTATGCATAATGTTGGAGCAAAGAAATGCTCTTATTTTTTCAAATTATATGCTCAATTCACCACAAAGTGCCCATTTTTATATATACTTGAGGATTATTTTTAAAATAAGTTCATGTTGGAAAGTGGTTTCAGAGATAATAGTCAAAATATATTCTATTTTGTTGGCATCTTGAGATTTACTCGGGATTTTCATTTCACTATATTCTTTACCACTGAAGATGGTTTAAAGTGCTTGCTTTCTTTGTTTATGTGTCTTTACTTTGGAGTTTACATTTGAGTCTGTTTTTGGATCTATTTGTGTATGTTTGCCATTTTGGGTTTTGTTTTGATTTTTTAAAAGAAATTTTCTTGCATTATTGTAAAATGAAATACAAAATGTATGTGCTCTAAACTTTAGGAACTTTTAAAGGATAAATTATTTGTGTAGCTTAATAGGAGGTTCAGGTTAGTGACCATAAAATTAGGTTACATGACATGAAAACTTTTAAAGGGTATAGTGTAAAGTTATTATAGTGTTATTTTTCTGATTTGTGCCGGTGAGTTTACTGACAGATGTTATCGATTCTGCTAAGGTAAGATATTTGAGTATTTTCAAGTACTTAATAAGAAGTTTAGTACTCTTAAAAATTTCCTTAAATATATTTTGTTCAGATGTGGCTGTAAAACGAAGATAATTGATTTCATTTCAGTGTTTAATTGCATTTTTCACTTTAGGTTGGTGGGAATAATTATTTGAGAAAATTTGTGGCAAAAAATCCAGTACGAGACAAAACTCCACAGGTTATTCTTGCCAGGTTAAGTCTTTGGTGATGGGATGAGAGAGGGCTGACTTACCTGAATACTGAGGTAACGGGGCTCTGGCACAAGTACAGGTATCTTGGAGGAGGAATATAATACTGTGTATGGAATAACAAGGTTTGTCTTGCGACTCAGTATTTTCATTCCCTTTGTCCTTTCCTAATTGTCCTTGCCATAAAGTAGTCCAATGTATTAAGCAATTCGGTCATGTTGCTGAAAACCACATCACCGCAAGTCTCTAGCATTGTTTTTTTTTTTTAGCATCTAGTTTGTAACATACTTTTTCTATCCTTTTTAGTTTATGAGTCCAGATTATGACTGCAGTTAGCCATACTAGCGTGAAACAAAATCATGAAATGAGTATCGTCCACCCTCTTACCCCCAAAAAGTGTTAGTTGAACTTCCCTCGCACGCACACAAGGCAAAGGGAATTTTAGTAAATATGTGTTTCTTATTTCTTTCAAACATGTAGAATGCTTATTTCCATTCTACTACCTTGAAAAGAGACAGTTTAGGAAATGTTCAGTAACAACTTCTGTTTTAAACCTATTCCCACTTTTACAATATGTTGTGTGTGTTAACCTTGCTTTAAGTCTGAGTAGCTTACACTATGGTCATTGAACTTAATCTCTGTGGTGTTAGAAATTTATTTCACAACATTGTGCTAAGACATTTGGAAAAAGAAAATTGAACTGCAATGATGAGAACCAACTTGGTTTTAAAGAAGTTTAGACAATACTTGGCTGTTACACTTTTCTTTAAAACTGCAATAATTTACATTTTTGTATTGCTCTACTTTGGAACTGTAACTACTTATGCTTGTCTACCATTTTTTATTTTATAACAATAAAATAAATATTTTGTTATCTGTTTCAGTGAATATTTTCAGTGAGAGCATTTTTTTTTTAATGGTTGACCTATATGGGGTGGGGAGGGGGGTGTTTTGCAGGCTTAAGAAATCTACACTTAGAATTGTTATCTAACAATTTCTTAATTTCTTATGAGAATCTTTCTTTGAGACTTAAATGAACATTCTCTCTGACCCAAGAGTCCAGACACAGGTAATAAATTCTTGTCACTTAGTGGATGTTTATGTAACTTTTTAAATTGGATTGTACTTTACATAACAATAAATACACAGATTTTAAGCATACTTGAGTTTTAACAAATGCATTACAACTGTATAACCGTCACCTGTTTCTACCCCTTTCCATCTCCTTACTCCCCAATCCCTTCCACCCACTGTTCTCATCCCTGTCACTGTAATTTGCGTTTGCCTGCTCTAGAACTTCACATAAAGGCTGTCACACAGTATGTGCTCATTCACCTCTGGCTTTTTCACTCAAAAGGATGTATTGAAATTCATATAAATGCAAGAATCAAAAGTGTATTCCCCTTTTTTGCTGAATAGTAATTATTGTCTGAATATATTATTATTTGTTCATTTACCTGTTAATGGACGTTTGAGTTGTTTCCACTTTGGAGCTAATAGGAATGAAGTTGTTATGAATTTTTTAAATTAGCTTTTAAAAGAATTTGCAAATGTAACAAAATATTCAAGGTCCCTTATGATTAGTGTTATGAATCTGAATATTAAATTACCGTTTTTCCAGGAATAATTTTTAAAGTAACAAATAATTTTGTAGTACTGAAATTTAAAACTAGGAAACAAAGATATTGTACAAAAGATCAGAGGCAGAATACAGAATAAGGGATGTTTGAGAATTGAAACACTTAAGGAGGCACTAAGAGAATCTTCACTGTCCTTGAAGTCTCTTCACAAGCTTTAATAGTCTGAGTCACACCGCTTTGTTTTCCAGAAGAGACAATGGTGGCCAAGGAACCACAAAAGAAGTTGTTCTATTTAGTTTTAAGTACTTTGAAGTGAAATTTGTCACTTTTCTAAGCCTGAATTGACTCAGCTCGACCAAGCAAACAATTGGTAAAATATAGGCCTGCCAACTACTTTCTCGCCTTTGCTCCTGCCCAGCTTCCAAGCCTTCTTGAGAATTCTCAAACTATTTCTAAAATTTGCTCTCTCTCACTTTTCAGTGTCACTGTAAGACCTTGAATCCTTTGCAAGGGTCTTAGAGGCTGGAAGTAGGTGTGAGTGTGTTGAGGGGGAGCTGCAGGCAGACACCCTTTTATCTATATAAAAAACCCTACTATGCAAATAGACTGAACAGTGGAACAGCCTAACAACCGGTTGCTATGATTGCGCTGACCACCAGGGGGCACGTGCGGAACATGGTGGGCATCGGCAGCAGGTAGCAGAGCACAGAACATGGCAGGCATCAGCCACAGTGGGATGGTGGAGCAGGTGAGGGGGAATGCCAGACCAAGGCAGGACACCAGTTGCTGTCAGGTTGCTGTCTTTGGGATGAGCCTCTGGTAGTTACTGAAAATTCTTTGCTCCTGCATGCCACACTCACCTGCTGCTGGCGCCTGCCCCACTTGCACCCGCTGCTGGCGCCGGAGCCTCCTCTTGCACCTGCTGCCAGCACCCAGTGCCAGCCCCGACTGCTCCTGAGGGCTTCTCCACCTCCCCCTATTCCTGAGGGGCAATCGGGGCAGCAGCCACCACCCACATGTGCTGGCGCCAGCCCCAATAGCTCTGAGCCGTCAGCACGTGGGAGTGGGAGCAGCAGCAGCGGGAGCCGGGGCTGCCAGCAGATGGGGCCACAGTGGGAGGGGCCAGGCTGGGGTGCAGAGGACCAGCCCCTGTGCCTACTGCAGCCTCACAGCCACAGTTCCTTTAAAGGTGCACGAATTCGTGCACTGGGCCCCTAGTATAATTTATATATTTGCCCTCTATTCATAAAAGTTTTTCAAAGGTTTGACTTTGGGGATCTGAACTAGAGGATGTCTTAGATCCCTTTATCTTGAAAACTCCACATGACTTGAAATTACATCAGTAGGGTTTTTTAGTTTGTTTTTGCTTCCCTGCATCAGAGGTCCATCCCAGGTGGCACACACCACCTTCACCTCTGGAAGCAAAACTACAACCCCAGCCTCCCTTGAATCTGGGGTGTACCCCCACCCCACCCTTGACTAGTGACACAAACTGGGTAGGAAAGGATCTATGTTGAGAGCAGCTGTGTCTGACTATCAATTGAGGCAACACCTGGTATCCTATGTCCAGTGCGGGCTCCTGGTATTGAGTATCCATTGCTCTGTGTAAGTCTGGCCATGAACCTACTAGTTGATTCACATTTGTTCCTGCCAGGTTCCAAGCCTCCTGGGTGCTCTCTGTTTATTAAATAAATTCCCTTTTAGCCTGAGTCAACTAGTTGTTTTCTCTAGCTTGCAACTGAAACTCCGTCACACCTAACTTCATCCACTGGACCATGTCCATGTCCAATGCCCTCCTAATTTGAGATCTTAGAAAATTGGTTTGTAAAAGTGAACTATTGCGAGCCACCATACACCTTGGCTGTCCCTCAGGACCACATGGACTGCCTGTTGGGCCAGCTGAAACTGAAGGGAAGATCCTGGAAAGAGTAAACCTGTTGGTTATGCAAATGTCAGTTTTCCTGTTAAAAGTGTTCATTGTTCACAGGTGGGGTGACCTTGGAGAGCTTCCCACTGTCCACCACTAAGTACTAAAAGGGCTCACAGTATGTATCTACCAGGATCTTGGAGGAGATGGTCTAGTATAGTGGTTGGCAAACTGGCTCGCGAGCCACATGCGGGTCTTTGGCCCCTTGAGTGTGGCTCTTCCTAAGCCTTAAGAGTCCCCTAATTAAATTAGTAACAAGGTACCTACCTATGTAGTTTAAGTTTAAAAAATTTGGCTCTCAAAAGAAATTTCAATCGTTGTACTGTTGATATTTGGCTCTGTTGACTAATGCGTTTGCCCACCACTGGTCTAGTAGAAACAGTGATGGTCATAACTTTAGCTCTGGTCTTGGCCTGTGTTCTCCCCATTAATATTAAATGACTCCCAGCCCAGTAAGGATCTGCTGAGAGAATGAGAGAATTCTGAGGCAACCTCAGGACTGCCTCTAAAAGAAAGTCAGTAGCTACTCAACAAAATGCCTAAGGCCTTCATCCAGTGACTGAATACTACACATTGTCTCCACATACGTCATTCTCCACCCACCTTCACGACTATTTCAGGCTTTTGCTAACTTTCATTTGTTGTGTCTCCATTTCTCCTCCAAACCACTGGTTCTCTGATTTTGACTTTTATGAAACATACATCAGTGGGCCACACCTTCAGAGTTTCAGAATTAATAGTCAGGGGTGGGACCCAAGAATTTTCATCTCACAAATTCCCCAGTGATGTAAATCGCACATTCATACCACTGCTCCAAACCATCCATTGCCCCAGAGTTTACTTCCCCAAAGATGTGGCAATGCTACTTCCTTCGCAAAGACTTTTCTAGATTACTATTGCCTAGAGAGTAAAAATCCTCACAGCTCAGAGGTAAAAGCCTTCACCATTTGGCTCCTACCTATTTTCCATTTTAATTATTTCATCAAATTGAGACTTGTTTTGTGCCAGGAACTCTAACAAGCCCTGTAGGCTTTGGGTCAGAGTTAAAAGCCTTCAAGACTCTTGGTCAACTGAAAAGGATTCTGCCAAGAGATCAAATAAATAAGGATTGAAAAACGTCCGTTGGATTTAGCAACCAGGAATTCAATGAGAATAGTTTTAATGGACCTTTGGGAGCAAAAACTGATCACAATGGATTGAAAGTGTGGATGGGAAAGTCAGATAGTGGATTTGGGGCATGATCTCTAAGAAGTTTGGTCATAAAGTGAAGCTGAAGTCAGAGAGGATGTGTCCAAAGTTGTTGTTCTTTTTTTTTTTCTAAGTTGGGAAATACTTGAAAGTGAATAAATGCTGAAAGTACTGATCTAGTAGAAAGGTTGAAGATAGAGAGGTAGCAATAATAAAAGGAGTACTGAAGAGATGGAACAGAATAGCACTCGTGATCTGTCAAAAGGGTTAGGATCGCCTCAGGCTTTGACACTGTCTGAGGGTAGGTCAAACTGCAGATGAATATTCTTGAGGGAGATTGGTTGTAGAGTAACATGAGAAAGTCCCTATCTGGCTGCTTCTATTTTGTATGAGTGAGAAGAAAAAGATGATGAGGTGAGAGACACAAGGGAAGTGGTGAATAGCTGCTTCCTGAGAAATGAGAGATGTCTTGGCTATAACAGGAAGGGTTGCTGGACTGCTTAGAAGGGGTGGAGGCTGAGGTCCATGACTCACTGTTGGTTGAGATGCTCTCAATTTGCGTTCAGATTTTGTTTCTTTAAGTAGAGACCGAGAAGGACCATTTTTGCAATTGGAGGAAACTCAACTGAGAGCACAACTGAAAATAGATGAGAATCTGAAACTTGGATAAATGTGCGGCTCCAAAAGAAAACTGGCAACACCTTTTACCCAAGAGATGAAATGTCAAGTGTCAGAAAAATAACAAGTATGTAAAGCTACTGCAAATACTGTATGGGTTATAGTGGTTGAGCATCGACCCATGAACCAAGAGGTCACAGGTGTGATTCCCAGTCAGTGCACATGCCTGGGTTGTGGGCTTGATCTCCAGTAGGGGGCGTGCAGGAGGCAGCCGATGGATGATGTGATGATGTTTCTCTCTCTTTGATGTTTCTGTCTCTTTCTCCCTCTCCCTTTTTCTCTCTCTCTCAAAAAAAAAAAAAATCAATAAAGACATTTTAAAAAGTACTGTATGAGGAAAAATGAATTCTGTAGCTTTAACAAACATAGGCAATAATTTCAAGCGAGTATTTTTATTCATCCTCTCAGGCTCCACGGGCACGGTGGGCTAAGACTGTTTTGAAGGTCAAGCCCTTACAAATTAGCAGAGAGATGTGGGGAAGTACCTAACCTAGATAAAACGAGGTTAAGAGAGGCTAGTCAATATATAGAATATGGAAGAAAGCCAAGGCATAGCTAAACAGAGTTTCGGGTATGAATCTTCAAAGCAAGGGAAAGGGCGATGTAAAATGAGAAGGGCTCTTCTAGGGGAAAGTGGCAACTGAATCGAAAGTGATGAAGGCAGAAGAGGAAGTTATGATGAGCAAGGCGATTGCTGAACTGACATTTGGGAAGCTGAGTTCTAACTCTCCCTTCACTACTGAGCACTGTCTCACCTCTCTTAGCCTCACTTTTATCATCTGTAACAAGTGGAATAGAACTTGATGCTCTTTTCGGGGAATTCCAGCTCTAACACTCTACAAGGACAATGAATTCTAAGAAAGCTGCGATGGAAAACCTCCCCAGCCCCTGCATGAACAGCTGAGCTGAGCAAAGGACATAAAGGAAGTGTGGTCACATTTAAGAAGAAACTGTGAGAGTGAGAACTGTGAGGTGCTTTTACAGCAAGCTGTTTCTATGATCATCTGTGACAAAAGAAAAAAGACAGAAGAGTCAGCCTGGCACATAAACAGAGATAGGATCCTTTATGTCCTGATTGCAGAAAGGAAAAAAGGACAATTCAAGGCTTATGGTCCTTTTTTGCTCTCCCACGTTCTTATAGCAGGAGACAATATTTTTTGGGGGGGTGGGGGAGGGGGGACTGTTCTCTTAAGAATAACCATTAGAAGTTGGGTCACCTACAGCACAACTCCTGAAGACTGGTCAGACACTTCCAGCTGTGCATGGGAAATGGAAAATGGAGGGCAGTATGGTAAGCTATTTAGCAGGACATAATTTATTTAATCAATATAACTGACCTTCGATGGTGGGAAAAGGGGGACATATGTAATGCTTTCAACAATAAAGATATATATATATATACACACACACTCTCCTTTACTCTGATATGACATCTTTCTTATTGTGGGAATAGAAATTTGTTTGTCTTTTATGAAGTGATAAAAACAGTAGATGACAGATTTCCTTTTTGTTCAGTTTTGAGGCCTTAGTTGGTAAAAATTAGAACAATGTTATGATCTTATGTTGGTGCCTCAGGGTTCTTCAGAGAAACCAAGAAACAAAACCAATAGTGTGTGTGTGTGGAGGGAGGGAGGGGGAGGAGAGAGAGAGAGAGTGAGGTTGGTTTGTTATTTTAGGGAATTGGCTCACACAGTTGTGGGGACTGGCAAGTCTCATGTGCGGAGCAGGCTGCAGGCTGGGAATTCTGGCGAGCATTGATGTTGTAGTCTTGATTCTAAAGGTAGTCTGGAGACAGAACCCCCTCCTCGTCAGGGAGCCTTCATCTTTTCTCTCCAGGCCTTCAACTGATTGGGTGAGGCCCACCCACATTATGGCCGGTAATATGTTTTATTAAAATTTACTGATTGAAATGTTAATTACAACTAAAAAAAAAAAAAATACTTTCACAGCAACACCTAGACTGTTGTTTGACCAAACCACCATGAGCACCAAAGCCTAGCCCAGCAGACACATAACATTAACCATTTCAGTTGATCTCTGCTTTTCATTTTCTTTTAATACTCCATGAACTTGGTGCATCTGGAAGCCATGGATCTGGCAATGCCTTAACCAGACAGTGTCCTCGAGGCTGCACTCCCCACACCCCTCAGCTCAGCTCTTCATGATCTCCAGAGAAGGACATGCACTCAGGAGGCTCTTACACTATTCTAAAAGGGCAAAGAACAGCTTTCCATTATATTTTTAAATAATCCTTTGTGTGACAAAGACAGCCACCTATAAATATCCTTTTTTTCTCTCTCTCTCTTTTTTTTAAAAAATATATTTTATTGATTTTTTACAGAGAGGAAGGGAGAGAGAGATAGAGAGTTAGAAACATCGATGGGAGAGAAACATCAATCAGCCGCCTCCTGCACATCTCCTACTGGGGCTGTGCCCGCAAGCCAGGTACATGCCCTTGACCGGAATCGAACCTGGGACCCCTCAGTCCACAGGCCGACACTCTATCCACTGAGCCAAACCGGTTTCGGCCCTTTTTTTTTCTCTTAATCTGACGTTGGTCTTAAATTATTTGAAGACTGAGCTTTATACAAAAAGTATGCAGAACCCCTACAGTGGTCAGCAAACTGCGGCTCGCGAGCCACATGCAGCTCTTTGGCCCCTTGAGTGTGGCTCTTCCACAAAATACCGACTTCTGCACATGGGCCACGAAGTTTCAATCGCACTGTATGTGCGCGCCTGCACGTGGTATTTTGAGATACCACTCAATCTCAACCACCCCTGCCCCAAGCACACATTCCTGAAACAAATTTGCACACTCCTGGGAGGTAAGAGGGCTTGAGAGGCCCCTCCCCACTCTGCAATGACTACTGGGTAAGTAACTGGAACTAGACAAGGCAACATCTGTGCCCCCTGCCAAGTTTCTCTCCTGTTGCTGCCACACTGTTCTCCCAAAAGCACCAGGAAAATGTGGGGCCCTGCACACTGCTGCTGCCCTGCAGAGAGATTGGGAAAACATCCCCCACTTAACAGAAGAGAACAAGCAGGGGGAGTTGAGCTACTGACCTGCAAAGCCACATTACCTGTGTGAACGAAGTACAAGCCAATAGACCAATAGACATCTGCTTCCTGCCGGGCTAACCCGCTTTCCATCCACGTATGGATGGAATTTCTGTCCCAGATTGACACAGACTGGTCTCCTGTCCGAGAACAAAGTGGACCTGCGTGTGAACTATATAAGTTTCATAGGGAACCACTAGATATGTGGTGCTAAAGGGCCCTTGGAGAATCTCAGAGCTTTGATTTGATTTGATTTCATTTTGTTTTCATTGTAAGAGAGCCCTTTCTTAAAGGAAAAAGCCAATTTCAGCAAAATTCATTCCTAGGAAATATCAAAGCTTATAAATGCCCCCTCTTATTAGATAGGAAAAAAAGGGAAAACATATATACCCTGCTGATCCTGACTGGTTATTCAAGGCAGAGGTGTTAAATCATATTTTTATTATAGTCATATGTTTGAGAGACTGAACTGCGTGGGTGGGATTACCTCTGTCAACAGAAGAGAATGGCAACTGTATGTAAGAGCCCCAAATGCCCCATATATCCTAATAAAGACAGAATATGCAAATCGACTGTCACTTCACAACAAAGATGGCAGCACCCACAGCCAATAAGAAGGGAATATGCAAATTTACGCAACAAAGATGGTGGCGGCCAGGCTGGGACATTTGTGTCGCAGGCATTCCACCCCACCCTGGCGCTCTGGGCCTCTGGGCAGTGCCCGAAGATGGAAGGCAGCTCCTGGCAGGAGCGAAGGCAGTGCCAGCAGCCAGGGGAAGGAAGGCCTATTCTTGCATGAATTTTCCTGCATCGGGCCTTTAGTATATATATGAAAGCCTAAGCAACCAAACAACCGAACAACAGGTCAACCAGTCACTATAATGAGCACTGACCACCAGAGGGCAGACCCTCAACACAGGAACTTCCCCCTGGTGGTCAGTGCGCTCCCACAGCCAACCTCCCACGGCCGGCCGGCAGTGTCGGTGCCTGGCATCCATTCCTTCCATGCCTGGCCTGGCGGCCATTGCCTCCTCTGCCAACCCTGCCAGGGCCTTCGGGCCCCGGGCTGGGATGGGGAACCGGGGGTGGGTGGTGGTGGATGTGGCCCCTTTCCTAGAGGAGCTGAGGGCCAGCTCCCTCCTCAGGGCCGGTGGACAATCTCCCGTACCCCATCGCTCCCTGCTGCCAGCAGGCCCCGATCAGCCCGGCCCTGATTAGCCCTGGTTGCCAGCCAGGCCTAGGGACTCCACCCATGCACGAATTTGTGCACCGGACTGTACGGGGCTGCATATCTGGCACTTCGGCCAGACTGGGCATGCTGTGCTGTCTGTTCCTAAAACACATAGATAGGAAGGTACTGATATCAGGCCAGGCCTTGAGATATAGTCCCTTCACTGTATGCTGTATTCTCTGTTCCTAAAACACATAGATAGGAAGGTAATGATGCTATACTGTGTCGGGAATTAAGGTTTTGTAACTTTGCAGTTTTTGCAAATAAAAACGCTGTAACTCCTGTAGTCTGCGCTGCAGTTCAGCCTTTGCTTCGGCAGGGTGCTGTAACTGTAGTCACTGGCCATGGAAGTCAGCGCTGCAGTTCAGCCTCTGCTTCGGCAGGGTGCTGTAACTGCAGTCAGCTGGCCAGCTTAATAAAGACTCTTAAATTTAAATTCTGAGTCAGTGGTCTATCTCGCTGAGTGAACACATAACAGGACCTCTAGTTTATCTACACTAACAAAAGAGAAACATGCAAATTGGTGTCACTCCGCTATGCCCACCAGCCAATCAGAGCGACTATGCAAATTAACCCAACAAAGATGGCAGTTAACTTCTATACGCAGGCATGGAGCAACGACTGAAGGCTCCGGCCGAAGTGAAGACTGAAGACTGAAAACTGTAGCAGAGAAGCCAAGCCTTGCTGCAGCTGGACCAAAGGCCTGGGTCCCGGGTGCCAGAGGAAAACCAGTGCCAGCAGCCAGGGGAAGGAAGGCCTATTGCATGAATCTTTGTGCAACGGCTTCTAGTATATTATATTATATTATATTATATTATATTATATTATATTATATTATATTACATTATATTAATTATATTAATTATATTATATTATATTATATTATATTATATTATATTATATTTATTATATTATATTATACTAGAGGCCCGGTGCACAAAAATTTGTGCACTCGGCGGGGAGGGGGGGGTCGCTCAGCCAGGCCTGTGCCCTCTCGCAGTCTGGGATCCCTCGGGAGATAATGCCCTGCTAGCTTAGGCCTGCTCCCAGGTGGCAGAGGGCAGGCCCAATCCCTAGGTGCAGCCCCTGGTTGGGCTCAGAGCAGGGCCGATTGGGGAGTTGGGGCACCTTCCCCTGTCATGCACAGAGCAGGGCAGATTGGGAGGTTACGATGCCACCCTCAGTCACGCTCAGGGTAGGGCTGATTGGGGGGTTGGGGCACCACCCCCTGTCACACTCAAGGCAGGGTCGATGGGGAGGTTGCGGCGCCACCCCCTGTCACACACAGAGCAGGGCCCATCAGGGGGGTTGGGGCTCCATACCCTGTCATGCACAGAGCAGGGCCGATCAGGGGGTTGAGGAGCTCCCCCCTGTCACTCACAGAGTAGGGCTGATAGGGGAGTTGGGGCACCGCCCCCTGTCACACTCAGGGCAAGGCGGATCAGGGGGTTGGGGCACCGCCCTCTATCACCCACAGAGCAGGGCCGATCAGGGGGTTGGGGTGCCCCCACTATCACACTCAGGGCAGGGCCGATGGGGAGGTTATGGCTCTACCCCATCACACACAGAGCAGGGCCCGTGGGGGGGGCGGGGTTGGGGCACCGTACCCTGTCACACACAGAGCAGGGCCGATCAGGGGGTTGAGGCGCCGCACTCTGTCATACACAGAGCTGCAGGGCAATCAGGGGGTTGGGGAGCTCCCCCCTATCAGGCACAGAGCAGGGCTGATCAGGGGTTTGGGCACTGCCCTGTCACGCTGATCCCGGTGCCGGGAGGCCTCTCAGCTCCGCTGATCCCGGTGCTGGGAGGCATATTACCCTTTTACTATATAAGATAGAGGCCTGGTGCATGGGTGGGCTGGCTGGTTTGCCCTGAAGGGTGTCCTGGATCAGGGTGGGGGTCCCCACTGGGGTGCCTGGCCAGCCTGGGTGAGGGGATGAGGACTGTTTTCAGGCCACCTGAAGCTCCCAACTGCTCCTTTTTTTCTTTTTTTCTTTTTTTTTTTATTCTGGGCCAGCTTTAGCTCTGGCTCCAGCTCTGAGGCTCCAGCTCTGAGGCCTCTGGTTTGTTTCGGTTCTATAATCAAAACAATGTATAACTCCAGCTCTGAGATCCCGGGCTCACTGAAAGCAGGTTTCTGGGGTTTTGTTTAGCTTCTATATTTGTTACAATGTTTCTTAAACTGCAAGCTCAGAGGCCTGCAGCGGCAGGCGGGGAACGTTGGAGTCCTCCGTCACTGAAGCAAGCAAGCCTCATGTTAGTTTCAAGCTGCCTGGCTGCCAGCCGCTATCTTGGCTGGCAGTTAATTTGCATATCTCGCTGATTAGCTAATGGGAAGGGTAGCGGTTGTACGCCAATTACCATGTTTCTCTTTTATTAGATAGGATTATATTATATTATATTATATTATATTATATTATATTATATTATATTATATTACTCTCTTTTGCAGAAATGACTTGTGCTGTACCACTCTAGAACTAATGAGGAGAAGGCTAATGTAGCTAGACCTGCAAAGAAGCTCATCAAGAAACCAAATTCCAATCTCATACCTAGGTGAATTTGAAATGGAAACCTAATCAGATAAAAGAAACTTTAGAGTAAGATCTGAAACTGTTGGTTAAGCAATCCTCTTCCTAGTCATTACCTCTAACCTGATGCTCATTAGAAGTAAAAGGAGGACTTCTCCAATGACCCACAGCTTGGTTTCCTGTTGTGCTAACGGACAAGAAGAGAAGTAGAGATGGGCCAAGCAAGAGTTTGTGTCTGAGTGCAGCCCACAGCTTGGCCGCATGTCTGGGTGTGCTGTGTTGTTCTCCATCTGTTAACTTCTGTAAAATCTCCTTCCAGGAGATGTTAGAAATAGCACCAGCTCAGTGCCCTAGGAAAACAAAGAATGGTTGTGTTGCCCCTTCCCCTTCCCTCCTGGAACAATCCAGTCCAAGAGCCATTAAGTGGGACAAACAAGGTAGAATTTAATAAAAATTCATCTGTTTTTCTTAGGTCTTAGTCACTGAAAGCTAAAAAATAAACAACAAATATCAATTAAGACTATTTAGTGATAACAGTGCTTGAAATAAAAAATAAATGAAAAGGTTTTTACCAAGGGGAAAAAAATTACATAATGGTTCTCAACTCAAATCCTGATGCTTAGGGTTTTAAATGTTACCAAATTGAAAGAAGCAACTCTAAAGTTAGTGAATATATTTTTCATTGTTATCTATATTAATAAAAGAATAATATGCTAATTAGACCAGACATCTTCTGGACAACCTTCCAGACATCCTTCCGGACAAAGCCATAGTGGTGGGGCCCAGGCAGGGTGGTTAGGGGCGATCAGGCTGGTAGAGGAGAGCAGTTAGGGGGATCAGGATGGCAGGGGAGAGCAGTTAGGGGGATCAGGCCAGCAGGCAGGTGAGCGGTTAGGAGCCAGAGGTCCCGGATTGTGAGAGGGATGTCTGACTGCCAGTTTAGGCCTGATCCCGCCAGGGTCCCAGATTAGAGAGGGTGCAGGCTGAGTTGAGGGACATGAATTTCGTGCACCAGGCCTCTAGTAGGTAATAAAATACTATCTAGCGTTGTAGAGTCTTGCTGAAGGGCAAGCATTGTTCTTGGTGCATTATCACATTTAACTTTTTCACAACTGCTCTGTGAGGTAGCTACAGCTATTATCCCCATTCTACAGATGAGGAAACTAAGGTACAGAGAATTTAAGAACCTAGCCCTATATCC
Source organism: Myotis myotis (assembly GCF_014108235.1). Taxonomy (NCBI): domain Eukaryota; kingdom Metazoa; phylum Chordata; class Mammalia; order Chiroptera; family Vespertilionidae; genus Myotis; species Myotis myotis. The sequence goes on along the minus strand of NW_023416324.1, from coordinate 200,717,961 downwards.
CAGCTAAAGGGTGAACTCAGTAGTTTAACTCTTACTAGTATACCTGTGTGTTTAATCATTACACTGACAGTTTTAATCCTTAACCTTAACCCTTGGTTCTGTTTCTCCTCACATTTAATCAGCCATCTAAGGTCTTATCTATCCACATTGTCCCCCAAAACATCTCTAGGAATTCTCTATGAGATGTGAGTAACTCTGCCAACCTTAATTCTAATCCTGCTAGTTAATGTCTTGGTTATTAAGGAGCCTTCTAATTCCTCTCTGTTATGTACTGAAAGTATGTGCCCCCACCAAATTCTTATATTGAAGCCCAACCCCCCAGTGTGATGGGCTTTGAGAAGTAATTATGTTTATATGAGGTCATGAGTGACCATGATGGGATTAGCATTCTTATAAAAAGAGATGCCAGAACACAAGTGCTCTTTCTTTTCTCCCTCCTTCCCTTCCCCCTTCTTCAGCTCCTCCCACTTCACACACACACACACACACACACACACACACACCCTCCTTGTGAGTACAGAGCAACAAGACAGACCTACGCAAGCCAGAAAGACAACCCTCAACACATTGGCCAGCACCTTGACCTTGGACATCTCAGTCTCCAGAACTGTGAGAAATAAATGTCTGTTTAAGCCACCAGTCTATGGTACTTGTTATGGCAGCCAAGCTGACTAATACACACTCCCTACGTCCCAACTCTCCCAGACTCATCCACACACCAGGCTATCTCCAAGTTCGCTTTCAAAGACTGGTTGCTCTATGTCACACTCCTACTTGAAAATGTGTGATGAATGATAACTTGCCTAAGGGGTTCAAACCTTCAAACCCATCAGAAGGGTATTCAAAGCTCTGTATCATTGGACCCAATTACTTTTACTAACTTTATATTTTACTACACTTTTCTATGACATGTACCCTCCAGCCAGTTCCCTAAACACATCCTGTATGGCCCCTTCTTTCTGCCTCCATAGATGCTCTCTGGCTATTTCTGGAATACCTGGACTCACTTCTCTCTCTCTCTCTCTCTCTCTCTCTCTCTCTCTCTCTCTCTCTCTCTCTCCCTCTCTTTCTCTCAAAATTTATCTTTACCTTCTAAGACCCACTGTAAATGTCCAATCTTCTGAAAAGATTTCTTCAAATTTCTGTGCTCCCATAACACTTTGCTTATAGCTCTATTTTGGCAAGCTTGATTTAAGGTCAGTCTCAGCCAAAACCTGAAAAGGCCCTAAGGGCAAGACAGTGTCTCCTCATCTTTGTATTATCACCCCTTTCACACGGACTGGTAGTTAGTAGATGCTCATTAAATTAAAGCGGAAGGGATGAGTTGAAACTGTAAATATACTTTCCAAATTTTGATACCCATTAACTTTGGCTAGAGCAGATAATTTTAACAAGCAGAGATTTTATTTTAGAGCTAATCTTGCTTATCTAATTTCCCAACACTGAATTTTCCCTACAGTTGCACATCCAGTTTACTGATCAACTATCAAGCTGACAATAGCATGTCATTACATCTGCAGTGAGTCACCGGCCTGGGGAAAAGTACATGTGATATATTTACATTTTGGCCATAAGGAAAAAGTACTATTTTTGTTTTCAGAACAGAGTAAGAATATTGAAAACTAAAGCAGTAAATTCAATGAAAACCTAGTGACACTTAAAAAATCTTACATCCCTGGCCGGTTTGGCTCAGTAGATAGAGTGTCGGACTGCGGACTCAAGGGTCCCAAGTTCGATTCCGGTCAGGGGCGTGTACCTTGGTTGCGGGCACATCCCCAGTGGGGGGTGTGCAGGAGGCAGCTGATCGATGTTTCTCTCTCATCGATGTTTCTAACTCTCTATCCCTCTCCCTTCCTCTCTGTGGAGAATCAATAAAATATATTTTAAAAAATTGTACAGTTTTTGGAGGTGTGTTGTGGTCTCCACCTGGAATTCGTGACCATCATCACTACTGATGAGTCCCACCCATTTGACTTGTGCCAACAGAGCCTGTAACCTATAGAGTGAAGATGTTTTCTTTTCTAAAAAACATATATTTTTATTGATTTCAGAGAGGAAGGGAGAGGGAGAGAGAGATAGAGACATCAATGATGAGAGAGAGCCATTGAATGGCTGCCTCCTGCATGCCCCACACTGAGGGTCAAGCTTGCAACCTGGCCATGTGCCCTGACCAGGAATCCAACCATGACCACCTGGTTCATAGGTCAATGCTCAACCACTGAGCCATGCTGGCTGGGCCCAAGATGTTTTCTTTGAGAGAGTTTTCAACTGCTAACTATATCCCTGATGATCTTCAAATTCCTAAAGCAGCAGCAGCCCCAACATTCATATTGAAGGTCACTCTGGGGCAGGACAGGGAGAGTGAGGGCTAAGGGGAAATCACTCAGGAGGCCCCTGAAACAGTCCCGATGGTCTTCCTCCCTGAAAAGAGAGAGCGGCATCTCTTTGCAGTACCCTACTGTGCCCTTCTAGTCATGTGCCTCATAAGGAAGTTTGGTCAATGAGCAACACATAGACCAGGGTGGTCCCATGAGATTCTAATGGAGTTGAAAATTTCTACCACCTAGGGATGTCGTTGCTGTTGTAATGTCATAGTGCAATGCATTACTCACCTCTTTGTGGTGATGCTAGTATAAACAAACCTGCCCTGCCAGTCCCATAAAGTAGAGCACACACAATTATCCTATATAATAAAGATGTAATATGCAAATGGTCATTACGCCATGAAGCATAACGACCATGTAATGACTGGATCACGGATCAGCAGGAGGGTGGGGCAGAGAGCTACAAGCAGGTGGTGGAGAGCTACAGGAGGGGGCAGGGCAGCAAGCTATGAGGGGGTGCGGGGGGGAGGCAGAGGGAGCTACAGGAGGGCGGGGCAGCGGGCGGAGAGCTATTGGAGGGCAGCAATGAGCTACTGGTGCATAGATTTGTGTGCAGGGCTATTAGTGTATAGTATATAATACTTGATAATGATAACAAATAACTGTGATTTGTTTATGCGTTTACTATACTATACTTTTTAAAATATATTTTTATTGATTTCAGAGAGGAAGGGAGAGGGAGAGAGAGATAGAAACATCAGTGATGAGAGAGAATCACTGATAGGCTACCTCCTGCATGTCCCACACTGGGGATCAAGCCCACAACCCGGGCATGTGCCCTGACCAAGAATTGAACTGTGACATCCTGGTTCATAGGTCAACGCTCAACCACTGAGCCATCCCGGCCAGGCTACTATAGGATACTTTTATCATTAGTTCAGTGTGCTCTGGTGTACTCTTTCTACTTGTGAAAAAGTTTGCTGTAAAACAGTGTGCAGTGTTATTCTGGCAGCAGCCTCATACATTTCGTGTTCACCACTTCTCTTGATTGTATCATTTTCTCATGTGCTTGATTTTATCTCGTGCTGTTTTGTACAGGCTTGGAGCCTAGGAGCAGCCGCCGAAACCATATAGTCTAGGTGTGTTGTCAGCTACACCATCTAGGTCTGGGCGAGTGCACTCTATAATGTTCGCCCACGGCGAGATTGCCTGGCAGCACATTTGTCAGAACATGTCTCTGTTGTTAAGAAGCAGCTTGCTACATTTGAGGTGTAGACTACCACATTAGAGACACGTGTGTGCGCCCACACTCACATACACACACACTTTTGGTCTCTGTGTTAACCAGCATAATGTAGCATATTTGAAACTACAGGTTAGGTTCTTTTCTGAGTAGCAGTAAATAGTATAAAAAAAAGAGTTCTGGAGGAACATGCAATAAATTATAAGAAATAATAATACCCAAAAGTTGTACACCAATCACCATGTACCACCAGTTGTTCTAATGATTTACATGTATTGAATGAGTTAGTCCTCTTAACAAACCAAGGAGGTGGGTACCATTACTTTACAGATGGGAATCTGAGGCATACCAAGATCGACTTGACTACCTTATGCGGTTGGTTGTAAGTGGTGGGATCTGAGGCCGGGCATTCTGGCTAACAGGGTCTGAGCTCTTCATTTAATAATTCCAACATTTAATAATTCTACTAACAAAATGTGCTGCTCTTGTCACCTCTTATGATTTTTTCCCATTTGTTTGGGTTTTTAAGCATCAACATATTTGCCTTTGACCAGCTCTCCTGCTAAAGAGTAGCTGGGTGAATGGAGAAATTATACATTCCAATAGTCATGTACTATTAACCAAATGGGCCAGATCATGGATGATCTTTTAGTTTAAAAAGCAGGAGACAACTAATAAAAGATGCCGTTTCTTCAGCCATCATCCAAATGCCTATCCATAAACCCATTCTTAGGTCATAAAAACTCATATTCCATAACAGACACATAAACAGACACCTCCCATAATCCAATGGCTCGACACCCATCACCCTCTGTATCCCTCCAATATCAACAAAATAAAAAATGTTTCTCTTGTCCTAACCGGTTTGGCTCAGTGGATAGAGCGTTGGCCTGCAGACCAATTCCGGTCAAGGGCACGTACCTTGGTTGTGGGCACATACCCATTAGAGAGTGTGCAGGAGGCAGCTGCTTGATGTTCCTCTCTCATCGATGTTTCTAACACTCTATCCCTCTCCTTTCCTCTCTGCAAAATATCAATAAAATATATATTTTTTTAAAAAACAACACTTCTCTTAAAAAACAGAAAATAAAAACCACATCCAGAACACTGTATACTTAACCCCTCTGGTATCCAACGGTGTTTGCTCTGGGGAAAAGCTATTGCAGCACTAATTCCATTCAGTTGTAACTCTTGCAATACCGGATCAGTTGATACTAACAATCCACACAAACAAACATTCAGATATTAAGCCAAGTGAGAGAAGCTGAAGGGACTGGATGAGGTCGGCCCCTGAGAGGGAGGTTCCCAGTGCCTGACTGTCCAGCAACCCCATCTCAGCAAAAATGTTGCTAAACTCGATTTGCCTGATAATTTCACAGCTCCATTTCCACCAAGATCAAACTTCAGGATTTCATTTCTTTCCGCGGAGAGCAGGACAGTAGCTGTTCCTCAGCCCGCAAGTTTTATGGGGCAGTGAATTAGCGTCTATATTGTGTGACTAAACCATAACCGGGCAGTAAATTACATGGAGGAAAACGAAAGCAAATTCTGCTGAGCAGGGATTTTTGTTGTTGCTGTTCTTGTTGTTGTTTAAAGAATTACTTTACCTTACTCTAAAGGAACAAATAGTGAAACAATAGTGAAACGAAGTGTCATCATATTTCATCTTTATTTTGTTTTCAGTTCCTTTAGCAATAGAAGCAATATCTGAAAGAAGCAGGGTCCACATGCCCTAGCAGTTTGTAACAGTTACCACGTAAACCCTGTTTTAGTAACTCTTAGCATTTTGCTTTTACATTTCTGGACAAAACATGCCAGGGAGACAATCAAAATCAAATGTTTCAACCTTCTCAGCTTTCCTGAAACGGCTGAGTGTTGGCATCAGCATCTTTTGCTCATGGAGAACAAGTTTTTCAGGGGGAGGTGATGGGGCAGCAGGAGACAGAGCGATGTCATAAAATGGACAAAAACCTGTCATTGCCCTGATAGTGTAAAGACCCAAAGGGGTTGGGGGAGGTGAATCGTAGTTCCCCGGGGAGGCTGAGTGTTGAGCTCCCATCAAACCTATTTCTATCTCATTGTATCCACCCACTCTCCACCCCAAAGCTGCAGCGGAATTTGGGACAGGAATACCATAGCACTTCTGTACCAAATAGGGAAGCACAAAACTCACTGGCATCTCTGCTGCCTTCAGTAGTGACACAAGCGATTACTAAGACTCATGTGTGTGACACTCTTTAACAAACAAAACAAAAAAAAGAGAATCCATGCATAGGGTATTCCCTACGGATCCACCCCAGTCCCCATTAAGCAGTGTCATCGTGCTTGTGAGATGGGTATTGTTTTGTTAGAGAGAGAACTTGGGGTTCTGAGAAGTTGCCCACCTTCTCACCCCGACAGAGCATCCTGAGTTCTGTTGTACAGATTCTGTAAACAGAGAGGAGCTGTTCAAGGTCAAACCTGCCCATTGCGGGAAACCTGGGTCCTTGAGAACCTCCTCCCTTTGGAACAAGCTCTCAGACTCTAAAGAATTGGAAGGATCAAATGTTATACCTTATTTAGAAAAGAAAAAAAAAAGGTCAGATTAAAATTTTTATAAAATTAATATACTCCTAAAACTCTTAAAAGTTAGATGGTATCTTCAGAAACAGACTCCCTTCATCTCTAGAGAGAGAGTTAGGGAAGCTGTTTGCATTACACGTGACCATCAGCAAAATGTGCATCAGAAGACAAAAGGCTCTTACTAGAAAATTCAACAATTCAGAAATGTACAAGGGTCTCTGAGCCTCCAAGATGATTCACCTTTCATGTGGCTGAGAAAACTAATTAATTCTTGCACAAAGGGTTCTACCACAGACAAGGCTTTTATTAAAAGAGAGAATGGGGGGGGGGGAAGAAGAAGGCAGCATATGGGGCTGGTGAGGACAGGAATTATGCTCCTTAGTAAAAATATTAGGGTAGTCTGCTCACCATGACAAATAAAACCACGTAGTCAAAACAGTTATGTCTTAAAATGAGAGACAGCCGAATGCCTGAAGGAAAAAATAGGATGTAGAACCACGTGTGCTCCCAAACATTTTTTAGCCCATCTCCTGAATCCTAGCATCTTGATATGCCAGCTCTGGAAGGGGTTTGAGAGATTCTTCCTCGATGACTGACACACAGGAGCCCACCTTCCTGCAGTTTCGATTACCAGCAGCCCAATGAGATCTGAAAATACTGAATGGAAGATTCCAGAAATAAGTAATTCTTAAGTTTTAAATTGTGTGCTATTCCGAGGAGCATGATGGAGCCCATCTGCCTCTTCTGGACACTCCTCAAGCGCACCCACTCTGTAAAATCTGTCTCACGTCCCCAGGCTGAGAGGACTCCTCCTCTAGGTTCCTTTTGTGCTGGATCCCACCGATCATGTTCTGTGATCCCACTGTTTTGAAATCTAGGCATTACCCCCACACAGGCATTATGCCCTCCCAGGCACAACAGAGTACTGAAGTTCAAATAGTGGTTGACCTCAAGTGCTACTGTCCTTCCTTTGGGAGGTGAGAAATATGGTGAAAGGATTTCTTTGAATTCCCTCACAGGCTGGAGGGAGCAAAAATTTCCAAACAATGCCAGCCAAGGAGGTTGGTCTTCTCGTCAGTCACTCCCAGTCCCCTGACACGCTGCCACAGTCACAGCTCTTTCTGGAATCTGACGAACATCGTCCTAGGGAAATAGATCAGGGCTAACTGGACAAAATTGACGGAGGAATCATTCTGTTACTAAACTCACACCATTACCATGGGTCTCGGAATCTGGTGCCTAGCCTGCCACATCAGCACCACCTAGGAGTTTGTTGGAAGTACACAATCTCAGACCTACTGTACCAAATTTGGGGGGGGGGGGGGCCTTAGCAACCTGAGGTTTTATTTTTAATACATATCTTCATTGATTTCAGAGAGGAAAGGAGATAGATAGAAACATCAATGATGAGAGAGAAACATTAATAGGCTGCCTCCTGCATACCCCACACTGGAGATCAAGCCCTGACCAGATCAAACCATGACCTCCTGGTTCATAGATTAGACACTCAACCACTGAGCCACACTGGATGGGCAGCAACCTGAGTTTTAACCATCTATCCAGGTGATCCTGGTGGCATTAACAACTGCTAGCTTATTTGAAATGGAGGAAGTGATATTTCCCAGTTGTCAATATACCACGGGAGCAGGGGTGAGCAAACTTTTTGACTCGAGGGCCACAATGGGTTCTTAAACTGGACCGGAGGGCCGGAACAAAAGCATGGATGGAGTGTTTGTGTGAACTAATATAAATTCAAAGTAAACATCATTACATAAAAGGGTACGGTCTTTTTTTTTTTTTTAGTTTTATTAATTTCAAACGGGCCAGATCCGGCCCGCGGGCCGTAGTTTGCCCACGGCTGCACTGGAGTGTAGGATTAATCTGAGAATAAGCCGGAATAGTAGCGTGGGAGCAGCTTTTGGAGGACGGGCCCTGAGTGTGAGGCACAGTTCGGGCCGCTGAGGGTGAGGAGGGCATCCTGAGGCCTGTGATCAAGGCGGGTAGCACCACCTCCTCTCCTTCCTGCTCAGTCCCCGCCACAGCTCTGTGGGATCCTGGGCAAAGCACTGAGACACTGTTTTGACAGACAGAACAACATGTTTATCCTTCTATTTCACAGATAGAATGAGCAGCAGAAGAGCCATTTGGAAGTGGGGAGCTCTGTTGCTGGGCCCACCCCTGTGAGACTAGACGTTTCTACCCAGCTCTGGCTAGCCAATGCTTACAACGCTATCTGTAAATCACCTTTCTATTCTTTCCCATCAGAATCCTTCCTGGGGACTTTTTTTTTTTTTTTTTAATTTAAGTCAAGAGTAATTTGTAGTTTGGAAAGTTTTCCTGAGCAAGACTATGTTTAAGCTTCCACTTTTAGACACCAGACTTCTTGCTCACCTCTCCTGTGTGGTGTCACGGATGGACCAACCAGTAACCACGGGCCTCTGTGAATCCAGGGGCAGGAGACATCCGTGGCACGATGGGCCCTGAGGCAGGAGAGGACTGTCATTTGTTAACTACCAAGCTGTTTCTGCTGGTTTCACAACACAGCCTTCCTGACTTTTCTGAGGCTAGAAATGTGGGCAAATCACTTTCAAAAAGCAAAACAATCAATTAAAAAATATGTTAAGTGCTTGGAAAAATAGTTATCTCTTGAATGTTAGTTCTTGAAGGTGACCACATTAATTCTGTACAGCACTCAAATGACGCAGACTCATTGGATGCTTTGAGGGCCTCATTTAAGAAGCATACAAAATAGCTGAGGGAATGGACTAGTAAATGACTCCTACTTCTATGGCCAGTAAGTTGACGGTGCCCATCAAAACTAAAAATACATGCACAATGGGAGTCAACGTTACGCTTCTAGGACTTCCTCTTCCAGACACTCCAATACACAAATTGGCTCTGTGTGTTAGACAGGACAAGGATCTCCAGGTCTGGGCAGTGCTAAATGTTAGTGCTAAATATTATTCTTGCTAAGTGTTAAAGTGTAGCACAATATTTTGCAGACCAGTTATAAACAGGAGCTTGACAGGAACCCAATAGGATGCAAGGAGCCAACTGCAAAGAAGAAATCGTGTATAGAAGCAATGGCTAAGCCTCCTTGAGGGGAGACAGAGCTCTGCATCTGAATCCTGTCTCCTTGACTTGCTGCAACCAAATAAAACTCTCTTACCCCAAGCACGCCTCGTTGGTGAATAGAGAACCCTCATTGGTGAACCCCTTGAGTTGGGTAACATGTGTATTCAATAAAATATTTTGTGTCAATAGGGGTCTGGTTAAGTAAATTATAGTTATAGAATACTTGGCAATCAGAGCAAAGAATTCAGAAGTGCTTTATGTCCTGATATAGAGAAAACTCTAATACCTACTGCTATTCACAAAGGAAAAGGCAGTCCGTGTGCTCATATTGCCATCAAAAACCAGGAAAAAGGATGTCTATTTGTTTGTTTATACAAAAGTACATGAAAAAAATGTGGGTACAAAAGAAACAACCTTGGCAACTTCCAAGGAAAGGAACTGGGGGGCTGGGACATGGGTTGGAAGACACTTTTCACCATATACCCTTTTGTTCCCTTTAAGTTCAGAGCTGTATAGATATATTGCTACTTTTTTAAAAAAAAGAAATGAAGTAAAAATAAGGATTATAAACAAGTTTTAAAAATAAATTATTAGCCTGAAAAATAAAGTCAAAATCTAATTTTTCTTAAAGTAATCATTCTAAATGGCTGTCAGTTTGAAACTCTTTTCCTAAAAGTGCAACAAAACTTCTCCAGTCTATAAAGAAGAAAAAAAATGATTTTCTTTTTTGGTCCTGCTAAGTAAAACAGGATGAACCAAGGAGCCTTCCTTACCCTTATCCCAAAGAGGCAAGGCCAAAGATATGAGCCAGGGAGAAAAGTCACTGGAATAGTGATCATGAAAAAGGACATGTGAAAGTATGAAGGGGAAGCTATGTTAAGCTAATAATTTATTTTGCTGGCATCGACTTAGTAAATTATATACCACACAAAAATGCAATGTCTGTAAAAACAAACCAATTGCTCAATAAAAACTCACCGGTCACTGAGTCAATGGACATAAAGTTTTGTAATGAAATCAAACAGTCACTGCATCTGACCTCATAAAGAAAACGCCATGCCATGTAATGAATAACTGGCCCAGCAATAGCCTTCCTGTAGTTTTTAGAAGTCCTCCCTGCTGTTATTTGTATCTTTGAATGGAGACAGAAGTGATAATCATGAAACATCCTTGAGTTTGTGGACCAAACATAATTGTCCAGGGGACCAAAACAACGGAATGTATCTAAGCAGCCCTGCCCTGTTTGTTTAAGTTACGGATGGATTTAGGATCATCAGAGCCAAGGCAGGCCTGCATATTCTTCAAGCTGCCCTCCATAAATGTTATGTTTCTCCGCAGGCTTTTGCTTCTTACTGAGAGGCTGTGAATTTAATGGTGTAATCTACTCCCTGACAAGTGACAGGTGCTGCTGTAGGACAGATGATGGGTTTTAATCATCAGCAAAGCGAGCACGGAATTAACATCCTTGAACATAAGTGGATGAGTTTCCACCCCATGTGGAAATGGAAGATCTAGCGCCTTCTGCATAGAAGTGAGCTGATGAGAGGATCAAGATTTCCCTTAAGGACATTTTATGCATTCCAGCATAGACACAAATGGAGGACTGGTGCTCAAAATTTGACCAAGTTTAATATTTTTGTATTTCAAAAGTTCATCTTGGTCTTTTTTTCTGTTTTTAAGCCAGGAAAGCACCCAGAGAGCATTTAAACGTGAACAAATGGCTTTGTGGTAAAAGATCAAAAATAAACTGATTACAAAGTGTATGTCTGGATACCTACATCAGTTGGCTTACATGGGTGTGAGCAAAACAACAGTTAAATGTTAGAGGATAATTAAACAGGAAAGCTGATTTGACTATATTTCATCTCTTCCTGGCAGTGTATCAGTTAGAATAAAAGTTTCAGCCTCACTTAACAGAAAAAATACAACAAAATACCAGTGGCTGAAACAAACCAAAAAAAAACCAAAAAACTTACTTCTCTTTCACATAAAAGAACTCCAAAGATAGGCAATTCAGGGCTGTGTAGTGGCTCCAGGGTCATCAGGAACCAAGCAAAGTTCCTCCTAACTTCTTCCTCAACATCTTAGCCATCCTAGGGTGCTTTCCATCCACAAGGTCACCCACAAGGTTGGCCAAGATGGTAGCTGCAGCTTCTGCCAACATGCCCAAACATGAAGGAGAAGGAAAGTGGACACATCTCCCAGCTGAGTGTTGGGGAGATATAATTAAGATCAAAATCTTCTCCCAATCCAGAAATCCTCTCCACAAAGGTAGCAGAGAAAGAAAACACTGTCATTGCTGAATAATCATTAAACAAGGATCTGATATGCTCCACAGGCAATCTGATAAGAGACTGCAAAGACAGAGAGAAATCTCATCTTCCACCCACAGAGCCAGGCAGATACAATCCTTTACATACAGGTTCTCAAGAGAAACAAAACGAGCCCTAAGTCAGAAGACTTCACACAGTTCATCTGCCGTCGACCTGGAAATTGAGGTGCCCATCTGTGTTAGTTCATTGAATGTATACAATTGGAATCCATACAAATTTCCCATATCTTTGGGATAGCAGATAGTTTTACAAACTGGAGCCAAGTTAGCTAAAGTTAGGCTCTACCTCCTGCTGAAGGTTGGAAATCAGGATTTTAAAAAGATTCCCAGGTGATTCTAATGTGCAGCCAAGGTTGAGAACCACTGCTTTAAGGGATGGTCCCATTTACAATAGCAACACAAACTGGAGTATACCTAGGAATTATCTTAACAAGAAATGAACCAAAACTGAAGGTAGAAAATTTTAAAATCCTCTGAAGGACAACAAAAGAAGACTTGATCGAAAGGAAAGCCATACTTTTCATATTAAACACACACACACACACACACACTCACACACACACACACACACTCTACATCATATTACTATCAATTAACCATAAAGATTTTTTATCCTTTTAATACAATAAATAATTATTCTTTAAAAATAATTTTTTGCCGAAACCGGTTTGGCTCAGTGGATAGAGCGTCGGCCTGCGGACTGAAAGGTCCCAGGTTCGATTCCGGTCAAGGGCATGTACCTGGGTTGCGGGCACATCCCCAGTGGGGAATGTGCAAAAGGCGGCTGATCGATGTTTCTCTCTCATCGATGTTTCTGACTTTCTATCTCTCTCCCTTCCTCTCTGTAAAAAATCAATAAAATATATTTAAAAAAATAATAATAATAATGTTTTATTGATTTCAGAGAGGAAGGGAGTGGGAGAGAGAGGGAGAAACATTAATGATGAGAGAGAATCATTGATTGGCTGCCTCCTGCATGCCCCCTAATGGGGACTGAGCCCTCAACCCCGAGCATGCGCCCTGACCAGGAATGGAACGGTGACCTCCTGCTTCATAGGTTGACCCTCAACCACAGAACCACACTGGCTGGGCTAATGACTTCTTTAAAAACTAGAATAGATAAAAATGAAGTTTATTTTAAGATAGTAAATAGGCAAAAACAGCCAGGGAAACTGTAACAGTGAAGAGCAACACAGGAGGATTGGCCCCTCTAGATGATGAAATATATTATAGCAGTGTTTTCTGGCCCATGGATAAACAGAGCAAATCACAGAATGCAACCTCTAAAAATAGACAAAAATACATAAGAGGATTAAGAATGGCAATTCAGATCAACAGGGAAAAGGCAGGCTTTTTAAATACATGCTATTGGATCAAATGGGTAATCTGGAGGGGTGGTGTTTAAATAGAACTCAAATCTCACAATATACATCAGAAAAAAATCTTAATGAATAAAAAATTGAAATTAGCCCAGCCAGTGTAGCTTAATGGTAGAGCATTAACCTATGAACCAGGAGATCACAGTTTGATTCCTGGTCAGGCCACATACCTGGGTTGTGGGCTCCATTCCAAGTGTGGGATGTGCAAGAGACAGCCAATCAGTGATTCTCTCTCATCATTGATGTTTCTATCTCTCTTCTATCTCTCTTTCCCTCTCCCTTCTTCTCTGAAATAAATTCAAACATATATATATATATATATATATATATATATATATATATATATTAATAGAATTGCCTGGGCTTCCAGCACTATTCATATTCATATACTATTCATATTCACTTGTAACAAAATTAATTGTGATTTTAAGAAATGTTTAATTTTTGAAATAATTGAAATAGACTATTATTATAGGTAGTAGAGGCCTGGTGCACAAAAATTTGTGCACTTGGGGGGAGGTCCCTCAGCCTGGCCTGTGCCCTCTTGCAGTCTGGGACCCCTCAGGGGATGTCCACCTGCTGGCTTAGGCCCGCTCCCCCGGGGGGTCAGGCCTAAGCTGGCAGTCAGACATCCTCTGGCAACCTGGGAGCCCTCGGGGGATGTCCACTTGCCAGCGGGGAGCAGGCCTAAGCTGCAGTCGGACATCCTTAGTGCTGCTGAGGAGGCAGGAGAGGCTCCCGCCACCACTGCTGTTTTGGCAACCATCAGCCTGGCTTGTGGCTGAGCAGAGCTCCCCCTGTGGGAGCGCACTGACCACCAGGGGACAGATCCTGCATTCAGCGTCTGCCCCCTGGCGGTCAGTGTGTGTCATAGTGACCAGTCATTCCCAGTCATGCTTCTGTTAGGGTCAATTTGCATATTACCCTTTTATTATATAGGATAATATAGCAATCAAGTAAAAAGTAAAAACAAGGCTCAGTTGACTGGCCTTTGAGAGTGACTTTCATCCCATATTTACAAAGTGTCCTAATTCTAGAATTTCACCAAAAGAAAACTATGCAAAATCAAGATAACTGGGAATAATTTTGAGTTTGACTTCTCTTTTTCATCCACCCCCGCCCCCCCATCCCTAAAACTCAAAATATATTTGGAAAGCAGATTTGGAAGTATATGGTGCTTAATTAGGTAATTTATGTTTTTAAAAAAATTATTCCTAAAGGAAATGCCTGAGCCTTAACTGCTGTGCCCTTTGGGAACTGAGTGAAAAATAAATGGGTGAGGAGGGGAAGGAGTGCTTGTATTGGTGAAACTGAATGTACAGGTGGTTAGAGAGGCCCTGTGGCTGCAGGAATGAGGACGGATTTCATCAATCAAAATGAAAAACTCAGAGTGGAAGTCACACAGGATATAAATATTTAGAGGAAATAGAAATCAATTTCCTACTAAGAGGTATGTGATTAAGGGACCAAAAATGGACTATCATGTAACCATATAATCTATGGATATTTTCTTTGATGAAAGAAAAATATAATTTGAGGACTGAAAATAGGAGAACAGCATGGGGCAGACCATCTAATTATAAGGAGAGCTTTTATTCTTCAGCTAAAATCTTCCTATTGGTGCTTCATCCTTTTTAAGGGATGGTGGGATTAACTTTTCTCCAGTATCTGACTTGTCTTGGTTATCTCTGGCTAGTTAGGACCTAGAGCTTGGAGCTGAGTTGTGGCTCAATAAAGTGTGGACACTTCTTTATAGGGTCCTTTCAAAATCTTCCATAGTGACCAACGGGGAGGCGGCGGGCACGCAGGGGCCTGGGTATGAGCAACCACAAGATTTCATCAGCTGGACCAACAGAATAAGGAAGTTCCTGACATCAGGGAGAGAAGTTAACTTTATGACAACCATAAAACAGGAAGTGTACAAAAAGAATGTTTGTAGAATGCATGTTCATGAGCAAGAGAATGTTCCTCTATTTGACCTTAAATACTTATTATGAAATATTTTGGGACTTTTCTCTTTTTTTAAAATATATATTTTATTGATTTTTTACAGAGAGGAAGGGAGAGGGATAGAGAGTTAGAAACATTGATCAGCTGCCGCCTGCATGCCCCTTACTGGGGATGTGCCCGCAACCAAGGTACATGCCTTTGACCAGGAAACTGCCTTGCCAGTGGCCTAGCATCGCGGGAATTTGTCGGTTTTTTTGTGACTGCCACCCAAAACTGGTAGCCACTAAGTCAAAGTTAAATAAGTATAAGCTTAAATTAAATTATTTCCCTTCCTTGTTTATGTATTTCTGCTGAATGAGGACATTTTAGCAATGATTTTATATTCATTAGGACAGGGGTCCTCAAACTTTTTAAACAGAGGGCCAGTTCACTGTCCCTCAGACCGTTGGAGGGCCAGACTATAGTTTAAAAAAAAACAACTATGAACAAATTCCTATGCACACTGCACATATCTTATTTTGAAGTAAAAAAACAAAAAGGGGACAAATACAATATTTATATTTGCATGTGGCCCGTGGGCCATAGTTTGAGGACCCCTGCATCAGGAGGATGGAATGTAACATGGCAAGTCAATCATAATGATTATAATGAAAACACTAAGACATTCTCTTTTTTGTTATTCATTCTTCTTTCTTTCCTTCCATCCATCCATCCATTCACCCATCCATCCTTCCATCCATCCATCCATCCATCCATCCACCCACCCATCTTCCCATCTATATGACAGCTCAACCACCTACCCATCCTTTCATCTATATTATCATCAATCCATCCCTCTTCCCATCCTCCTCTCCTTTCATTCATCCATTTTCCCATCTATCCATCTATTTTTCATTTCTCCTTTTGATACTTTTTTAATGTTTTTCCACAATACTCTATGTTTAGTTGGTATAAAATACAGCATCTCTTGTGACATAACACTGCTTTATCTCTCAATGTGAATAGATCAAGAAGACAGAAATTTATGAGTTGTGTTCAATCGTTCCCAAAGAATTGACATTGAAATGCCTAGCTACAAAAACAATTTTTCAGGATTAAATTTAAAGCTGTTTTCTATCATTGAAAACTGAAAACTATTCCTCTAGAAATAACCAAGGAAAATACATGGTGTTTTCAAAGGAAAGATAATCCTAATAAACATTTATAAAAATGAGGGGTATGTGTGGACATGTCAGAAGCCTGAATATAGGAGTGCTTAGAAGAGAAGAAATAGATGAGTGATTCTGAGCCTTTTGGGAATTGCTATCTACAATCCACAATTACACCTTTTGCTTCATGATACATTCTATCTTCTGAAAACATGCAACCCCTCCCACAGTTAACTATTTGGTATCAATTTAAGAATATAACTATGTATATAGGCTTGTGCAAAAACCAAGGTTATTATCATTTTAGTCAGTGATTTTCTGTGCATAATCCCAGGCGTGCTTAAACCTCTATATAAGAATCATAATGTGTTCAATTACACCACCCAGTTCCTCCTACTGTGGGCTCTCACTTTGAAAAAGAGAGTTAAATTCTGAGCATATTATCAAACAGAAATTGTCCCATAGTTGTAGCTAATTTAGAGTGCAATGTAGAACAGTTATCAATAATATTTGTATACTAAAAGAAAACTTCTTGCACTAAGAAGGGACACCACATATTAGACCTTTTCATCACTTACTTGCCCTATTTTTTACAAATGGGGTAAATCTTCCATTCTTCTGTAATGGGGTCTATGATGGCTTGCTTCTTTGAAATTGTTAAAAAAAATTTAGTCATTTACAAAATACAAACAAGTTCACAAACAATCATAAAAGAGGATGATTTATTAAAGGGGAAAGTTGAGCCCTAACTGGTTTGGCTCAGTGGATGGAGCGTCGGCCTGCAGGCTGAAAGGTCCCAGGTTTGATTCCGGTCAAGGACACGTACCTTGGTTGCGGGCACATCCCTAGTAGGGGGTATGCAGGAGGCAGCTGATCCATGTTTCTCTCTCATCGATGTTTCTAACTCTCTATCCCTCTCCCTTCCTCTCTGTAAAAAATAAATAAAAAAATATATATATTTTTTTAAAGGGAAAGTTGAGGGGTTTGGGACATATAGTAGACACCCAACCTAAACTAGTAGAAGAGGAGGGATTTTTCTTGAGGGTTGAATGAGGGCATCAGATCCAAAAGGATAAGAAAGAAGGGATGTGGAGTGTTGAGTAAAGGCCTTGAGGGGAGAGAGCAAGAGCAGGGCATAGCCTAGCCCTAGGGACTTCCAAGAAATGGCTTCAATGTCAATAGTAGAGAGAGTGACGGGAAGGACAAGGAGAGAGATGGTGAATAAGCTGGAAATGCCAAAGATCGGGCTGGGGAAATAAGGGTAGACCAGATCTATCAGAGCTAAATTTATTACCAGTGTTTTCCAGGAATGTTGATCCCCCTCCCGCCCGCCCCCCTCCCCCCTCCCCCCTCCCCCCCCTCCTCCGGAGGTGGGGGTGGGGGGACTATGAAGCCACTTAAAGACTTAAAGCATGTGGAACTGGTACAAAGAGAATCATGTCTCAGAAATGTCATTCCAGCTGCATTGGAGCCTGTGAATTAATCCAGGAGAAAGTGGTTGTGAAGTGTCAGACTAGAGGAGAGGTGGTGTCAGACCCAGAGAGTGGAGACAGAAAGAAGTGGATGAAACTGTGATGCATTTAAGAAGCGGGTTCAGCAGAAGGTGGTGAAGACTGGTTGTGAGGTCGGGAAGAGGGAGTGAGGCGGAGGAGGAAATGGAGATATAGGAAAATATTGCACAATGAGGAGATTAATGGTCAGAGGGGGGAGCCAGGTATACTGCCTATTCTTTAATAATCTTCTCAGGTGACGACAGCTTTGTACTATTTTTTTCTAAAGGGAACAAAAAGAATGTCTTTCGCACATGATTAGTTGAAATTTGATTTTCTGTTATTGCCAGTTAGGATCCACACAAAAGGCAACTCCACACTGAGTTGTACTTGCTGCTTGTGTTCCTGCTCTTGGTTTTGCCTTACAAACACAGCGAGTACAATAAATTCTATTCTGTGGGATTCCCATCAGAAAAGGAAGGAAAACGTTGTGCTTATAAGGATATGTGCTACATTATCAAGTATATTCCTGACTGGAGGGAACCTCCACGTTGAGTAAGCTTCCAAAACAACTGCATCCTCTCTGCGTACAATTTCTTTTTGCAAATTTTCTATTGTTATTGGGTTTCATCAATTTTTAAAGATATTTTAAGAGTCGTTTCGGGTTGACAACAAAATTGAGAGGAAGGCACACAGATTTCTCATATGCCCCTTGCCCCCATCCATGCCTAGGCTACTTCATTATCAACATCACTTAACAGAATGGTACATTTTCACCAAGCATGTACCTAACTGACACATCAGAATTACCCAAAGTCCTCATTTTACATTATGGTTCACTCGTGGTGTTATACATGCTACAGGTTTGGATAAAGGTATAATGACATGTCTCCATCATTGTAACATCACACAGACTATTTTCACTGCCCTAAAAATCCTCTGCGCTGACTAATCACATCCCACCTCTTCCTTGCTCCTGGCAACCACTGATCTTTTTATTGTCTCCACAATGTTGCCTTTTCCTGAATGTCATATAACTGGAATCATACAGTGTGTAAACTTTTCAGATTGGCTTCTTACACTTACTAATATGCATTTACGTTGCTTCCATGTCTTTTCATGGTCTGCTTACCATGCTCACATCTGATGACTAAAAAGAATTTTCACTAAAACCCTTCATTTTAAGCCTTCTTTCTCTACTCTCCACCGAGCCAGGAAATGAGATGGAGTTGGGGAAAAGGAGCACCATAGGACATATTTGGGGAGCTACTCTCCCTGTGGAACAGCTACCTTTAATCTAACGACATATGGAATTGACCAAGAACCTCCTAAATATATGCCACCACACCCCATCTAAATGGGAAAGTAGATAGATACATAGACATTTGACACTGGAAACTTTGGGGAGGGTTTGCCTCCAAACCTAGCATTTCAGTGAATGTAAAAAATAAGTATCCTTCTGGTTTATCTCCACCTGTACTCACTGTCCCTTCCTTTTAGCCTCCCTTTTACATTAATTCTAGTATCTCCTTCCCCCACCTTGCTTATATATGTTTCTTTTTCCCATGTTTTATTTCCTGCCTTTTCTGCTCCCTCTTTTTTCTTCCCTCCAGCCCCTCTTCCCCCCCCCCAACCCCCACCCCCGCCACTCCACCCTATTCCTGTGGTTTTTGTCCACTTATGTAACTGGAGAGCTGCTCTCTTAACTTTCTCTAAGCTGCTTTCCATATATTTAAAACCTCCAGATGCTGGGGTAGCCATCAATCTAGGAGACACAGGCAGCTGCGTGATGCCTCGCCCTCCAGATGGGCTTTCAGGGTGACCCTGTCTGATCACCAGGCTCAACGTATGAAAAACAACCGCTGAGGAAATTCATGGCAGGCAAACTCCCTGCTCGATGTGGGGCAGCAGTTTGATGGATAGGCTGGCGATGATGGATAGCTCGCTTCCTACCCTTAGTCCACGAATTTTGGTTCCTGAGTTCCCTCCAGCAGGGACTGAATCATCCAGAGATAAGGTAACAACACTCTGCTGGGAGCTGGACTCTGGGCTTGTTACTTGCTGAGGGCGATCACTCTCATTACTCAGTGAAGCAAATTATTACTGACCATGGAAGGTTTTAGTCCACTTCAGTGGTGGTTGTTGTTTTTACAGTTCTATAATACAGCATCTGTATATTGTATTGTGTGTTCACCACCCCCATTTCAGTGGTTTTAAATTAAACAAATGGCCCTGGCATATGCATCTAGATTCCTAGCACCATAAAAAAAAAAATTCTCTTCCAAAGTAAGGACAAAATATGGAATTCAAGTAAAAGGCAAAATTTATATAGAGAAGCTTAATAATCCCCCTTGTCATCTGTTTGTTCTTTTTGGGAAATGACTATTACAGCTCACTATAATCTTAATCCTGAGTAGTTGCTTTTTTATTAGTGTTAGAAAATGAATCTAAAGTCTGAATATGAAAAAACTGGGTGACTTCAACATGCTTGCCAACATGATCTCATTAATCCTCATGGTGCTTCTGAAAGATGCATGCTATGTATTTTTATCTCCATTTTACAGAATGCATAACCAAGATATCCCAAAACTCTTTAACATGCTTAAGATCAGTGTGGCTCAGTAACATGGTCAGAAATGAAAGCCAGCTTTTCTAACAAGAGGGTTCTGACAATTAATCAGAAACACAGCAAGTCTGTGCTTTGATGACCAGAAGTTCTATCTGAAGCCGAACGCTGATTTGAGCAGAAATAAAGTTGTCACAGCTGGTGATTTTATATCTTTAGAAGATTGTCCGTCCAAAAGCCCATAACAAAACATGTAGCCCCTGCTTTGATTTGGTACATCACAGCAAAGATATCTACCAAAGAAATTCTTTTTTTTTTTTTTGCTTAAAGTATTACAAAAAGTATTACATATGTCTCCTTTTTTTCCCCCCGCCCTTGACAATGCCCTGGCCTCCCCTACCCCCCAGTGTCTTATGTCCATTGGTTATGCTTATATGCATGCATACAAGTCCTTTACCAAAGAAATTCTTGTAAAAAGAATCTTATTCTCCTCCACATAGCTCATTTATAAAATTCAGAAGTTATTACTATGGAAAACAGAATCAATAGACCCCAGTCGAAAAAAAGAAGTTGCAATGCAGAGCTCAACATTTTGCAAGAAGTCGGTTGAGCTTCTTGGAAACTGAACTCAGTTACGTCTTAGGGCTTCTGGTTCCTGGTCCTGGAACCAGCACTGCCAAGTATGAATAATAATAACAGCCACATTGGATAAACAGATGTGGCAAAAGTCACCCCTGTTCCCCAGGGCTTGGCTGATCCTAGTGAGCAGGTATTTAATGCATAATTGTTGACTATTAAGGGGGAGAATAATCAATGATATTCAAATGTGCCACTGTCACTCTGCCCAACATATTTCCATCTGCAGACGACCTGATTGTGCCTGGAGTATTTCAAGATCTTTCCACCACCTAACACTTTTCCAACCAGAGATCTCTTTCATCTCCCTTCAACAAAAAGCGTTTCCCATCTCTATGAATACCATGGTATCACATTTGTAACTGCCATCATGTCACCTTAATTGAACAGATAACCACTAAGTCAGTAGTTTTCCAACTTCTTTGAGCATAATAATCACCTGGGGTGCATGTTAAACATAGATTCTTAGGCCTCCAGTAATTTTTACTCAGATGGGAAGGCAGGACTCAGCATTTAAACCAGAATGCCAGGGGATTTTGATACAGGCATTCCAAAACCACTCTTAGAGGAGAAGGCGGGAGGGGGGGGGGAAGCTCCTTATAATGGCCCTATTACTATTACACAGATAAAGAAATAGAGGTTCATCTAACCACTATGCTATATTTGGTTAAACTTATAGGACATTGCCATTTTTATAGGTCAAAAAGAGTTGAATATAGGCAATTCCACATGGCTTACCCTGATACATTTCCATCTGATGTTGCTGCCTGCATATTTATACTGAAAGTCTAACTATATCTTGGCCTCATATTCCACTGGAACCTTCTTTTAAATACTCCTTCCAGCATACCAGAATTGTCTATATTCATATACCAATTTATCTATCTTTCTATTTGTCTCATATTAGCAATCAGTTCTACTTGAACAAAGAGATTAAACCAAAAGAAGCAAAGTAAATGTAATTCCCTGACAACAAAATCAGATTAATAAACCTTTTATAGGGCTATCGACCTTAGCACGAAGAATGGAGATTGACTAGCCAGCTTTCAGGTTTCTGCGAGAGCAAGGGCAAAACTTGCAGCAAAGCAACAGAAACCACGCCTGTGAAGTTCATCTCTAACTTCTTTAATAAAAGCAGGGAAGAGGAACAAATGATCCCCCTCAGAATTTCCTAGGTATCAGAATAGTCTCGAGGAAACTATTGGTTTTAACATTGGTTCAGTAAGTAGGACTATGCCAAGGAAAGTTCAATTTGATTGTCAGCTTATTAATTCCATACTCCATCAAAGTGTTCCATCTTTCACTCAGTCTCACCAGATTGCTTTGAGTAAGTTCCATGAGGCCATAACCATCCCTGTCTTCATTCAGCTCGTGATTATCAGTACCTGGCACGCAACATGACTTGAGGTAGTGGTGGAAAAGTATATGTTTATAAAAGCATGAATTGATATAGTCACAATACAAACAATGGCTGGTTTTATAATCCCAATTTGATAACTGGTTATGTAATCATGGATGAGTCATTTAAATTCTCTTGGCCTCCCTTTCCTCATGAGTATACAGTCTCGTGGGGGAGATAAATACTTGATCAAAAAAAGTTCAGAGAAAGCATGGAATTTGACTGTGCTAAGTGCTAAGAAGAGACACGTGGTTCCTTGAGACTTCCTAGTGGGTTTGAAGAGATTTAGCTTCCTGGGGAGATTGGAGAAGAATTCCCTGTGCAGTGGATAGTGAATTGAGATCTGAACAAGGGGTTCAGGTGAAGAGAGGAGGAAAGAGTATTAAGGTAAAGCAAGAACAGAATGTCAAAAGCAGATGCAAAGGGAGCGTGGGGACTGACAAACCTTTGGATTCAAAGCAGAGGCTTGGCCCTAGCCAGTTTGGCTCAGTGGACAGAGTGTTGGCCTGTGGACTGAAGGGTCCCCAGTTGGATCCAGGTCAAGGGCACATGCCTGGGTGTCAGGCTCAGTCCCCAGTAGGGGGCTTCATTTACTTTGATTCTCTCTCATCATTGTTGTTTCTATCTCTCTGTCCCTCTCGCTTCCTCTCTGAAATCAATAAAAATACAATTTTTAAAAAATATATTTATCAAAGCAGAGGCCTGAATCAGCAGCATTTGGCACCATCTGAGTGCTGGTTAGAAATACAAACACATGTAGGGGAAGACACCATGTGAAGATGGAGGCAGAAATTGAAGGGATGTAGAATTTGCGAGCCACGAAAGCTGATTGCCAGCAACCACCAGAAGATAGAAGGGAGGGGCCTGGAAGAGATTCTCCCTCCCAACCCTGCTGATACCGTGATTTCACACTTCCAGCCTCCAGAAATGTGAGAGAATAAATTTTTGTTACCTTATGCTTGGTATTTTGTCTTGGCAGGCCTAAAATCTAACACAGGCGTGCCTTTCCAATACCCAGGGGAAATGTTTTTGTAGTTCAAAATGTAGATGTGAAACGGAGCTGTTACCCTAATGAGGGCTCTTCGTTAGAACCTGCTATTATTAAGATAAACATCTTTGATAATAGCCATCTTAACGACTGTGCTCTAGGAAACCTGGGTATCCATTTTTGTTGTAAAGAACAGTCTGTGCAATCCCAAGCACCCCTTTCGCAATCTCAGAGTTGAGAGAAAACAGATATAAACAGATAGGAAAGCAAGACAGGGTGGAGAGCACTGAGAAAGTCTTCTCCAGGGGCGAGTGCTCCAACCTCTGCTTCGAGGGACGGAGATGCTTCCTCGTGTTGGAGATTGGTGTGGCATCTGACTACCAGGCTCTAGTACAGTCTCCTGGAGACTTTCTCTAGTTCAGTGACCACTTGTTTGGTTTGGTTTTTGTTAATCCTCACCAGAGAATATTTTTCCATTGATTATTTGTTTACTTTTAAATATATTTTTATTGATTTCAGAGAGGAAGGGAGAGGATGAGAGAAATAGAAACATTAATGAGAGAGAACCATTGATCGGCTGCCTCCTGCACACCCTGAAGATAGAGCCCACAACCCGGGCATGTGTCCTGACCAGGAATTGAACCATGACCTCCTGGTTCATAGGTAATGCTCAACCACTGAACTACGCAGGCTGGGCACATTGATTTTTTAAAAGAGAGTAGAAGGGAGGGAGAGAGACAGAGAGAGAGAGAAACATCAATGAGAAAGAGATAAATCAATTGGTTGCCTCCCATATGTGCCCCAACTGGGACTGGGGATTGAGCCTGAAACCGAGGTACATGCTCTTGGCTGAAATAGAACCTGTGACCCTTCAGTCCATGGACTGACTGACGCTCTAACCACTGAGCCCAACTGGCTAGGACCAATGATCACTTTTTAAGAAGTGCTTGGAGATAACCCATTCTGGGCCTTTCCCAATTCCTTGGAAGACTCTAAAGGCCATCCTCATTTATCATGGGCCAACTTCCCAGCCATCAGAGAGCAGATGGTTACAACAGGTTTATCGTCAGTGCTGTCCTATATCCGTCACAGCCTCCAGTGTAATGGGGCCTTGAGTCCAGAAAAGAGTAGGAACTCGAACTGCTTGGGAATGAAGATCTCATTGTTCATCCTGCCTGGGTTTCTCTGGATTTGTGTGTGTAATGGGCAGCTGACCCCTCCTCCAGAGCTGGCCAAGAGGAATTGCCCTGGTTCAAAAGAATATTTGGCCTTTGGCAGGATGATCACTTAATATGAGTCACCAGAGGACAAAGAAGAACACAGACATTTCACATGCAGAAGTTTCCGATGATTCGTGCTTCCAGAGTTCACATCCAGTTCAGTTGTCCAGGACCTGAAACCATAGCTTCATAGACCTAATGCATGGCTGATGCTAAGGGTCCCAAGTTAGTCCACCTAATGCAGCCAAACTCACTGAATGCAGCTATCCCTGATAAATGATTATTATACAGAACTATCCAGAGCTCCCCCTTGGAATTCCCAAGACATACAGACCTGATGGCCAAATCAAAGAGGCCTCTCACCTCTCCCCAGTCCTACCCGTCCACCTGTTGTGTAATAAGTAAATATTTCCACAACTCAAAGCCAAATCAAACAAAAATCCTCTAAGCAGCGTTCTGAAATGGGCGTGTGCAGGAAACAACTCTCCGTGGTCAGGGAGGTCTCTGGCCAGACCTCTCCCGTTGAACTCTTACTTCTCTCCTGGGTTCCTCTTACTGCCAACCGCTTAACTGAGCTTCTGTGCTGCACGGATCCTCTCTGCAGGTCTAGGCATGAACTGAAACCTGTTCTTCCCCTTCGCCTGCTCAAAGCAGAGGCAGATGGATATTTCTATAAGAGAACTCTAACCACACAACAAAAACAATAATAAAAGAAAGTATAAAAACATGAACAGCCTGGCCAGTGTGGCTCAGTGGTTGAGCATTGACCCATGAACCAAGAGGTCACTGCTTCAATTCCAGCTCAGGGCATATACCAGGGTTTCAGGCTCAATCCCCAGTGGGGGGGCGTGCAGGAGGCAAGTGACTGTACGCCCTCACATCATTGATGTTTCTATCTCTCTCTCCCTCTGCCTTCCTCTCTAAAATAATAAAAAACATATGTATTTTTTTAAAAGCATGAATAAATGCCAATTTTCATGTCACTGCCCTACTGGCGTATAGATTGGAGAACAGACGATATTAATGCCTAGGAAGACTTTGGCTAACCTGCAGCGAAGATGGTGCTCCTGCCTTCCTCCTTCCCTGGCTGGGGAGGGTGAGGCTGGTCTCCCCACACCTAATAGGCCAATGGAGCCCTGATAGTCATGAATCTATCACCACTAGTCCATGTTAGTCATGAGCTAGCTCCTGCAGCCTCACCAAAGCAAGACTGCCAGGTAGATTGTAGTGGACAGAGGAAAGGAGTAAATAATTTAAGACTCTGATCTCCACGCTGATAAGAAGTATTCAGTGTCAACAAGGCAATTAAGGGAGTTGTGTAACTTTTGGGAGTTGGAAGCCAACCCCTGCAATTGGTCTGAGCTTCTACCTTTTTTCTTGTCCTTTTTATAGGTGCCTGGGGCTGTGTAACCAGTCTTGTCTCTTTAGCTCTGGAGTGGGGAGAGAAACAGAGGGGTAAGCTTGGGGAGGCTCCCACGTGCTCAGCCGGTGGTGAGAGCACGGGTCCCAACCTTTGAGGTACTCTAGGCCTTTCCTTGGGAGAAGGTGACATGAACACAGAATCCTTAGCCAGGAGCAGCAGTGCTTCTGAAAACTCTGCATGGTTGCAGCCCCTCAGCTCAGTTGACCTGTACTGGGGAAGGGACATGAACCTGCAGGGAACTGAGAGTGCACAGCCCACAGCAGTGTGGCACAGACAGTCCTAACCACTCCCCACCTGTTTCCTATGCAGTGTCCTTCAGGATTAAAGAGGAACAATTCCCACAGAGGGAGAGGGAAAGAGAATGGGTGGAGATGGGATGGGGGAGATGAAAGAGGAGAAGGAAGAGGAGGAGAACAAAAAGTGGATAAGGAAGGAAAATAAAGGGGAGAGAGGTAGGACAGAGTAAAGTGACTAAAGAGGAAAATGATGAGGCTTTGAGAGCTAATGCTGGACCCCCCACCTGGCTTCCCAGCCCCTGCATCTCCCTGCAGCAGAGGTCTCTGATGATTATCTCCCAGTGCAAGTTCTGGCCTGACCCTATTCCACTCAGAGAAAGGAGGTTACTCAACCATTGCCTCCCTTCTGGTATGTCTCGGAATGAACTCAGACTCCCAGCACAGGGCCTGCTGAGCAAGAAAGAGTTGCTGCACTCCATCGTTGCCCGCTGGCAAAGATTCTTTTGCCACTAAACAAACCCTGGGCTTGGAATCATTTGTTTCCCTGCCAAATATTTGGATCCAGCTGTGGGTTTCTGCCTGACTCTTCTCTTTTCTGATTGTTTTCCTAATACTCCAGGTTCATTACAGCATTATTCACAATAGCCAGGAGGTGGGAGCAATTTAAATGTCTCCTGGTGAATGGATGGCTAAAGAAAATACATACACACTTTAACAGCTGGTAGCTGTTAAATGAAAATGAAATGTATTTTAATAAACACTGCCTTTATAATTATTCAAAGTGTGTGTGTACGTTTTTAGGACACCCTGCATATAATGTCATATCTATAAATGACTATTGCTCAGCCTTAAAAAAAGGAAGGAAATCCTGTCAGACATGACACAATGGTGAACCCAAGGACACCATACTAAGTGAAGTAAGCCAGTAACAAAAAGACAAATACTGCCTGATTCTACGTATATGAGATATTTAAAGTAGTCAAACTCACGGAAACAGAAAACAGAATGTGGTCACTGGGGGCTGGAAGGAGGGGGGCATGAGTAGTTGCTCAATGGGTAGAGTTTTAATTTTGCAAGATGAAGTTCTAGAGCAGTGATGGCGAACCTATGACACGCGTGTCAGAGGTGACACGCGAACTCATTCTTTTAGTTGATTTTTCTTTGTTAAATGGCATTTAAATATATAAAATAAATATCAAAAATATAAATCTTTGTTTTACTATGGTTGCAAAGATCAAAAAATTTCTATATGTGACACGGCACCAGAGTTAAGTTAGGGTTTTTTCAAAACGCTGACACGCCGAGCTCAAAAGGTTCGCCATCACTGTTCTAGAGGTCTGTTGTACAACAATATGCATGTAGTTAACACTACTGTACTATACTCTTCAAAATGGCTAAGGCAGTGTAATCAATAACACACACGGAGCCACTTTACAAGTGAAATTGGAGCTGCCATGCCAGAGGAACTGCCTTATATGTCTTAACATTTCAAATCTTTGGATATTAAAACGGGGCAAAATAATCTTTGGACTGGACCTAGAGCAACGTTGTGTCCCAAAACACTATTTGCGAAGATAACAACAAAGCAGTTATTATGACCACTAGCTGATGACTGCTGGACTGAAAATTAAAAACATTGCTTAGAATTAATATCACTCTGGTATATTCTCTGCACCAATAGAAATGCTTTCCTTCTACAGATGTAATTCTCATAAATACCTCTTGCCTTTGTTTCCTAATCAGAACATTGTTTGGGCTACTTCCTCAGTCAGTGTTTTCTGAATAGCTATTCTTACTGAGCTCAATAAAGGTGTGTTGCCTTTCACTTTGAAAGGCCCTTTTGTGTTCAAGTAAACAATAATAAATTCTGTGCTAACCACAACTTTTAAAAATGGGAAATAACCCAAGTGCCCTATGGATGAATAGATAAACAAATCATGGTGTATATATGAATCTTATCTGGCCATAAATGGAATGGAGTACTGATACACACTACAACCTAGATCAGTGATGGCGAACCTTTTGAGCTCGGCGTGTCAGCATTTTGAAAAACCCTAACTTAATTCTGGTGCCGTGTCACATATAGAAATTTTTTGATATTTGCAACCATAGTAAAACAAAGAATTATATTTTTGATATTTATTTTATATATTTAAATGCCATTTAACAAAGAAAAATCAACCAAAAAAAAATGAGTTCGCATGTCACCTCTGACACGCATGTCATAGGTTCGCCATCACTGGCCTAGTGGATATGGGGTTTCCTTTTGGGGTGACGAAAACATTTCAGGACTAGATACAGGTGGTGGTTGTCCAATGTTATGAAAGTATTAAATGCCCCTGACTTGTTCACTATAAAATAGTTAATATTATCTTATGTGAAATTCACCTCAATAAAAAAATTAAAACATTTTGTATATATATATATCTTGGACCAAAAACTTCTTACTAACTAAATTAAATAAGATAACTAAATCCCCTCAGTTTTATATCTTATCACCTTGCATGCAAACGTGGGGGCATCCACACTTTTAGTACCTCATTTCATGCTCAGAGAATGAGGTGTCCTTTCCACTTGCAAATAACTTGTCCAAACCCCTCCATTTCTTCTTCCAAGCTCTCACCACCCTTCCAATGTTCTCTTTTCTCTTAAATATTCAATCTCTTCTTTTCTATTACTTTCTTCCCACCCTAAAAAATATTCCACTAACCTTGCAATTTGCCTCCTTCCACTCTCTGCCAAGTTTCTCAAACAGCAGTCAGTATTCACTCTCTGCTTCAGTTTGCCTCCCCAAGGTCACTGATGACTCCATACTATCAAATCTAATGAACATGTTTCCCTTTATTGTAAAAATAATCCCTTTGATTTCTTTCCACATTTCCTTTGTTGATACTGTTATCTCCACCCACTCTTCAAATATTCTTGTTACAGGGGCCCATTCTCAGCCTGTTCCTGCAGCACATTCTCTGTGTAATTTCAGCCACTCTGGTGGGTTTTTTAAAATTCTTTTTTTTTTAACCATTTGGTTTTTTTTCTTAATTTTTATTTATTTATCTTTAGAGAGAGAGAAAGAGAAACATTGATTTGTTGTTCCACACATTCATGCATTCATTGGTTGCTTCTTGTACGTGCCCTTACTAGGATTTGAACCCGCAACCTTGATGTATCTGGACAATGCTCTAACCAACTGAGCTACCAGGCCAGGGCTTCCACTCTTATGTTTTTATTTTATTTTTTATTTTTTAAAATATATTTTATTGATTTTTTACAGAGAGGAAAGGAGAGAGATAGAGAGTTAGAAACATCGATGAGAGAGAAACATCCATCAGCTGCCTCCTGCACATCTCCTACTGGGGATGTGCCCGCAACCCCGGTACATGCCCTTGACCGGAATCAAAGCCGGGACCTTTCAGTCTGCAGGCCGACGCTCTATCCATTGAGCCAAACCGGTTTCGGCCACTCTTATGTTTTTAAAAACCATCCATCTATATCATGGTGACGGGTCTCTAATCCAGACCTCTGACTGAGACTTCTCCCAAAGCTTCAGACACATATATTCAATTTCTTACTCAACATTTCCATGTGGATGCTCCATGGAGCCTCAGATTCAGCATGTCTAAAATAATACACTGACTCCAATACAAAGCTTTCTCCCGCCACTCAATTAGCTAAGTCTAAAACCTGAGAATCACATTTGAATCTCTGAATTTCCTCACTCTACTCTCTTCTTTCAATGTATTTTAGAAATCACCTAATTCTGCTAATTATACCTCTTAAATGTTTATCAGAATTGTAGATCAGAAGATGAGATCCTACCACTCCCTGCTTCAAACACTTCAATGGCTTCCCATTGCACTTGGCCTGAAATGAAAATTCCAAAGCCCCACTATAATCTGTGCTTTCTATCTCTATCCAAATCCCCTACCCCTTGGCCACTCTGTTACTGGACTCTGGCCATGTTGTGTATCTCTCTGTTTCTCAAACACTCATTTATATCTCCAGGTTGTGCCACCAGAGATTTCCTCTTCTTGGAAAGATTTCCGGACAGCTCTTGGCATGCCTGGCTCCTTCCTCATAACCACTTCTCAACACAGAAGCCATCTCTGAAAACCCCAATCCTGCTCCACCACCAGCAAACAGACCCTCTTAGACACATCATTACTTTTTTTTTTTATCATGAGAATTACTTTTATTTTGATTTTTTAAGAATTATTTATTAGTTAAGGTATTACAAATGTGTCCTTATCCCCCCCCCATTAACCCCCATTCTCCCCCCCCACACACACACACACACTCATGCTCTCATCCCCCTGTTGTCCATGTCCATTGGTTTGGCTTATATGCATGCATACAAGTCCTTTGGTTGATCTCTTCCCCTTACCCCCTCCCTCCCCTACTTCCCCTTGGGGGATTGATAGTCTGATCACTGTTTCTCTGTCTTTGGATCTGTCCCTGTTCATTTGGACACATCATTACTTTTATTTGCTGTATGGTACTATTTGAATCAGCTGATTTGTATATTTCTTTATTGTCTAACTCCTTTCCTAGAAAAAGCACTTATCATTTTGGAAATATATTTAACTTGTTTTGCCCCATCTTCTCCACCAGAATGCAAATTTTATGAGAGCTGGGAATAAATATATATGTAATCTTACGTTGCCAACTCCAGTCCCCTTTCTGGCAGATCATGGATTCTTCCATCACCCTCCTTGCCCAATACTGCTGATCTCTCAGTGTGCTGTATGCCTGCTCTTGACTGAAATATGACAAAGAGGCCTTGCCGGGTACCTTAGTTGGTTACATCATTGTTCCAATACACCAAGGTTTCAGGTTTGATCCCCAGTCAGGACACACACAAGAATCAACCAATGAATGCATAAATAAGTGGAACAAGAAATTGATCTCCCCCCCTTACTCTCTCTCTCTCAAATCAATAAATAATTTTTTAAAAAAAAGTATGTCAAAGAAAGAGAAAAAGACTGAAAACTCTCCTCTTTAACCTTCCAAGAGGAGTCCGGAGCTCCTAGATTCTGAGTGGTGCTAAAAGTATCTTGGCCCTCACAATGGTAGCAACACATCCACATACCTGCTTCATGATTCAACATTTATTAGGCACCTTTTAGGTACTATATTAAGGGTTGTGTGGTCTACCCTAGTGACTTCAGCTTATCTATGGCCTACAAGAACTCACATTTTTATCAGAGAAGACACACAAGTAACTGTAATTGTGGCAATCAAATATCTTACATTATCTGAGATGATTCTGATGGCTAGATCATGTGTTCTGGTTTGTGATCCAGAATATCTTGACCTTGTAACTCTAACTTAACATGATAAATACCAATGGTGTGAACAAAGTTCTTTGGGAGCATAAAAGAAGCAATTAATTCTGCTGGTAATACTGGGGAAAACTTCACAACAGGTCAGCTGGATCTTGACATAACTATAGGATATTTCAACTGGAGAAGATGGGGAGAGAAATCTATGAGCAAATGGACAGACGTGAGTGGGATCATCAAGGACTAGGGAAGAGAATTAAGTATAAATAAATAGTCACAGAGAAGTAAATACAGGATAGGGAACATAGTCAATAATATTGTGATACCTATGTATGGTGCTAGGTGGATACAGGAAATAATGAGGGGAACACTATGTAAAGTATATGATTATCTAACCACTAAGCTGTACACCTGAAATAGTACAAAATAATATTGAAAGTAAACTGTAACTGAAAAATTAAAAATAAAAAACAAAAAATACTAGCAAATCAAATACAATATGTTAAAAAGATAATATAGCCCAACTCTAGCTGGTTTAGCTCAGTGGACAGAGCGTGGGCCTGGGGACTGAAGGATCTGGGTTTGATTCCAGTCAAAGGCACATGCTCGGGTTGCAGGCTCAATCCCCAGTAGGGGGCGTGCAGGAGGCAGCTGACCAATGATTCTCTCTCATCATTGATGTTTCTACCTATCTCTCCCTTCTTCTCTGAAATCAATAAAAATACATTTTTTTAAAAGATAATAAATACATCATGATCAAGTGGGGCTCATTCCATTGGCACAAGGATGGTTCAACATACACAAATCAATCAAGGTAATACACTATATTTACAAAATGATGAATAAAAATAATATATATATAAAGTATGGAGGAGGGAGAGGGGAAAAAACCAACAAAGTGGACGACTGCTGAAGGGAGCTTGGTTGTTGACAGCCTTGAGTGCCATGGTGAGGAATACAGATGTTTTTCTTGCCTCTAATTCATTGTTTCCCCACAACTGTGCTGAACGGGGTACAGAAAAATTCCCTGGAAAATTTAGCATACATATTTCTGGCTGTCAGACCAGGATAATGGGATTCAGACCATTTGCAATGGATCCCTGGAGCCTTCCTGAGAAATCCAGGATGAGCTCAGGCTGGGGACCCTGGCTGTAGAGAGTCTTGCTCTGCTGGTGTCACCAAGCTCTAAAACTGGTCTATTCAGCCTCGGAGAGTTTACAAACAGAACAGGAAGTAGTTTGGTTACCCCATACCCATCGGAGAGCGGGCTCTGGGTTATTCCTGCTGTGATTAGCCATGGCCCAGTGTGCTTGGGCACTCAATGTCCACTGGGCCTCCAGCCTTCTCCCACCTTCCCCTGTGCCCGGTGCATACAGCTGGGCTTCTGTCTCAGTGTCCTCCTCGGCAATCTAGTTTTCCCACAGACTTGCAGCTTCTGGGAGAACCCACGTTACCTGGCTGGGGTCTGACAACCTGTCCAACCCTGAAACTCCCTTCTCCGTAGGGCTGGATCCTGACTGTTATGTAGGTCACACGTCCAAGCAAAGAGAACCCCAGAGACCCTGGTCCTCCCCAGAATCATCAAAGCTTGGCAAACAAAGGTTTTCAGCAGGAGGATGGCATAAGCTGGTCTATGTTTCAAGAGGATGGATTCTAAAAACAAAGGGCACAATGCAGGAAATTGAAGACTTTTGCAGTAGTTTAGGGGTTGAGACAGTGAAGAATGGTGCAAACAGTGACAGAGAGAATAGAGAGGAGGGGACTGAGAAGGTAGTCACAGGATAGGGGCAGAGAGAACAAAACCAAAGATGATGCTAAGGCCTCTAGTATTATAAAGTGACTAGAGGCCCAGTGCACAAAATTTGTGCACTCAGGGTGGCGGGGAGGGGTCCCTCAGCCCGGATTGCGAGAGGGTGCAGGCCAGGCCAATGGACCCCACTGGTGCACGATCAGGGTCAGAGAGGTACATGGGAGGTTGGGCCAGCCAGAGAGGGACCGCGGGAGGGCTCCAGGGCATATCTGGCCCATCTCGCTCAGTCCCGATCAGCTGGATCCCAGTAGCAAGCTAACCTACCGGTCAGAGCATCTGCCCCCTGGTGGTCAGTGCACATCATAGCAAGTGGTTGAGTGGCCTTAGCATTCATTAGCATATCATGCTTTGATTGGTTGAATGGCTGACCAGACAACCGGATACTTAGCATATTAGGCTTTTATTATATAGGATATTCTAGCTAGAGTGGCTATTTGCTTCTAAATCACTTCCTACCTATTTTTAAATCGTATTCAAAGCGTTTACTGTGGGAAGAAGCACCACTACTAAATGATGTCACCGTGTGTCACAACCCATTTGCGAAGAGCAGTGTAAGTACCACAGCGTTGAAAGCCCATCTCCTGGCTTGAACTGATTTTCTCCACCACAAATATTGGAAGTTCCTGGAAGCATACAAAGCGGTCCTTTTCAACCACCAAAAGTAATGCTATTATCCAGACCCCCAAGTAATCCCTTGAAATATTATTTTGGAAAAATAAAAAAGCATTCATAGTTGACCTTTGAGGGGATATTTTTTGCATTTGAGGCTGCTAACCTGAAAATAAAATAATATGAGTGACAGGCCACTCTTTTTGTTTTTTCTGTCCTGTCAGTATTTTAGCTTTATTTAACTATTTTACTCTTGATTAATTTGAACAAATGTGGTGCTCACTTTGGTAGCTCATTTACTAATTCGAACAAATGTGCACTGCCTTGGTTGTTTGGCTTGAAGAAGATTTTTTTAAAAAATAATGCAGTCATGTTTTGTTTTTGAACAAACATTTTGAAATATTTGTTTTTCCGGAGATTCTGAGAGATGTTCATAGATTTAAAAGAGCAAGTTAAACTTTAGAATTACTTATGGACCTTAGAGGTGTAATTCAATTTACAGCACCCTAACAACCACTCTCTAATATTCAAATGCTGTCCAACTGCCATATCTTGGCTCCTTGAAAGATTACAGTTGCCTCCTTTATTCTGTTGGAAGTTGCTAAGTCAGTGGTTCTCAACCTTGGCTGCACATTAGAATCACCTGGGAATCTTTTTAAAATCCTGATTTCTGGGCCTCATCCTCCAGAAATTCTGTTTGTTTGTTACTAATGTTGTGCCCCCCACCCCATAACAAAGAAACAGAATTTCCAGAGGATGAGGCCCGGACATCAGGATTTTAAAAAGATTCCCAGGTAATTCTAATGTGCAGCCAAGGTTGAGAACCACTGGGCTAAGTAGAACCCACAGTGAAATGAAGCAGTAAACCTGCTGATGTAGGATTCTTCCTTCCTTATTGGCCCAGCTCTAAATTAGAATACAACAAAACCCCCAGGCTTACTTGAGAAGACCTTGACTCAAATGCTGAGTCCACACACTCCCGAAATGCCAATCTGCCTTCCTGACTTGCCAGCCACAAGCTCTGGAGAAGCCACCATGAACTTGTAAATTACAGCAAGATAACGAAATGATTGCTAAACTCCACTCTGTTCTACAAATCCTTCCCGACCAGGCAGGGAACTTTAAAAACACGCACTGGGGAGCTACTTTCCTCCTTGGTGAGTTCGTTTCAGCCTCCTGTGTTCAGGAAGGAGGAACAGCCCCTCTTCCCAAAGAGCCCATGAATAACAGCTTACAAGTAAGGCTGGCGTTCCTGGCCAGAGGAAGGGAGTTGCCAGCTCCCTCCTTTGCACCATGTCCTGCTTGCCAAGTAACAATTGGTAGGCTGCCTCATGATTTTCCACACTCCGGATTCTGAGGAAGTGCTGTTTTTCTTTGTTCAGATAAACTGGAGACAGGAGGAAAGAAATCAAAAAACAAAGGAGCAGCAGGTGTGGCCCAATTTACTGCCACCTGAACTTCTAACAGAGAAGCAAAGCCCTCCTATACCTGCATGTAAGAACAAAGCTCAACATCCTTAGGAATTTAGAAGGGAAAGCCAAGATACCAGCCCTGAGCATCTGAAATTGCCTTCAGCCACGCAGCAAAGAAAGCCAGCCCAGGCAAGAACATGATGGGGCACCTCCCTTGGTCCTTCCTCTCCTGCTGCTGTGCAAGGGTAGAGATGACGTGACCTGAACCCAGAGTTCTCGGGAAATTTGAGAAGAAAACCCTCTGTGGAGCAAAACCGAACTTACATATCTTCTTAAAAACGTTCTCACGCCCAGGCCGGGTTTGGCTCAGTGGATAGGGCATCGGCCTGTGGACTGAAGGGCTCCGAGTTTGATTGCAGTCAAGGGCACGTACCTCGGTTGCAAGCTCAATCCTTCAGGATGGGTGTGTGAGGCAACCAACTGATGTGTTTCTCTTACATCGATGTTTCTCTCTTGCTGTGTCTCCCACCCCCGCCTTCCACTCTCTCTAAAAGTTAATGGAAAAATATCCTCGGGTGAGGATTAACAAACAAAAATGTTCTCCCTCTTAGTAAAATTCTATGTACTGGTAAATGGAGCAAATCCGGCTATATTGTCCCATGAAGAAAGGGGAGAGGACGTAGAAGAGCTGTTGGAAAGAACTCTCTAGGCCCCAGAGGGAGCCATCCTGCCCCAAGTGCACGTCAGCAAACCAAAACTTAGACCATTTTCAGATCCCTTAATGTTCCTGTGACCAGAAACGCAGGATATCCTGTCAATCAGTCCCCAGATTCCGAGCCATCTCTGGGCCTTTTCACCTCAAACAAGGGTGAGTCTATGTGGCCCCAGCCAATCAGATATTTTCTGTTTGTCTCTTCCTTATTCTTTATCCTTCATCGCATAAAAGCTTCCTGATTTCAGCCCCATTTTGCAGTTCTCTGAAAGGAGCCTGTCTACTTCATGAAGAGTTCAGTAAAGTTCGTTGGCATCACCTAACTTATCTTCTTTAATCTTATTTTTCACGGAGCCGAAAGCATACATACTCCAAGTCTGACAGAACCGCGTCGGATGTTCAGTCCTTCCTGCAGGGGCGAACCTTGCCTCCACGTAACCAGCACTGTAGCTCAAGTTTGGAAATGTTACATCACCAGCTCAAGGACTTACGTAAGGCTGAGCCTGAATTTGAACCCAGCATGGCCAAACTTCAAACCCAGAGTTTGTCCTTTGGCCTAGTGGTTCCAAAACGCCAGCCCATGGTCTGATGCTCCCAACACCCACTGGGCAGCGTTGGCAAAATGCCTGGGCCACAGGCTCGAGAAAATCTAACCCAATAGGTCTGGAATGAGACCTGAGAAACGTTTTTTAAATCTTCTTGAGAATTTTCTGGAGCCAGACTTGGAAACCACGGTAGTATAAACTCCTCTTAGCTTTTCCCCCGGCAATTAATTAATTGATGTCATGGGAATCGATTTGCTCATCTCGCAGATCAAAGTATGTGCATCCATCACTCTTAGGGAACGAATGTATCTGATCTTTCTAGGAACCGTAAAATATATTTTCCAAATATGTCAAGGTTCAGTGTTCTTTGAGTTGGGACTTGAGATGGGGTGCTTCTTTATGTTCAGACAATTAGTGTATGTCCTTGGGGCTAACCTATCACCCACAATTGTTCTGTTGCAAAACTCTACAGTTTCCTGCAGGGTTCAAAATTGCTCTTACTTCTTGGTGTTTAAGAATGCCAGGGCTATAGATGCTCAGGGCAAACACCCCATCTCTTAGACAGCTTTTTTATTTTCTGCATCCTCTGAGTTTTACTTATTTTAGACGTTTCAATCAATTTTCTAAAATACACTTTTTCTTAAGACAGTGTTTCTCTTGGCTCCTTGCTCTCCAGTTAGAGGTTTCTTGTGTACCCCTGTGTCCAGGTCTCCAACAGTTATTGCTCCTTCTCACTCACCCCTTTTCTGTGAAGGGGTCCGCAGCTAGACTGAAGCAGGCTTCAGCCAACTACAGTGCTGAGGCCAAACCTAGCCTGACATCAGTTTTTGTAAACAACATTTTATTGGAACACAAGCAGGCCCATTCATTTGCAGCTCTTCTATGGCTGCTTTCACACCACAGTGTCAAATCAAGTGGCCAGAAGTAGATAGAGACCATATGGTCTGCAAAGCCAGAAGTGTTTTCTGTCTGGCCCATTACAGAGAAAGTTTGCCAATTCCCGGACTAAGGGAGCATTTCCAGTGAAATTATTTATAAATTTTCCTCTGACCTTAGAAGTATCACCCCAAACCACATATGCTGAGTGGATTCTGTTGTTTACCTATTTTTCTTTATTTTCAATCTGTGGCTTTAAGGCACAACATTCTTTTTTCAATCTCATACTAGGGTCTAAAAATCATAGGTAGTTTTGTAAAAAAAAGAAGAAAAAGCCATTCTTTAATATATAATAAATTAATTCATTACATGTGTGAGGGGATGAAGTACAGAGATTATTGGAATCTATTAATTTGTCATAATTCTCTCCACTTAACTTTTTCTCCAGCTGCTACAATGAACCCCAATTTCACCAATTTATAATTTGCAAACAAAAAGTTTTTCTTGTAATTTTCCCCAAATCAGCATAATAATTGGTGATGGACAAAGTATATATCTAATAGAATATTAACCCAGGAAAATAAATTTTTAGAAAAAAAATCTCATTCCTTGCTAAGAAAATAAGAAGCAATGTGCCTGAAAAACCCCTCATTACTCTTTCAAATCCCACAAAAGCTACTAAAGAAAACCTCCCGGATCTGATATTTAATGACTGCGGGAAAGCAACTGGCTTGTAGCTGAGATCCACATCCTGTCTTGAATTGTGCTCACTGTGCCGGCAGCGTCATTGATTTTTAAAAGTACCAGCGTGCCCTCTTGCGGTGCATTGCAGTTACTGTTCTTTTCTACTGAGAACGTAGGAGTTTGGATCCGACCATTACATTTTATGCAATTCATTTTACAAGAGCCCACTCTGTCTTCCATTTCATCTGTGATTGATTCATATGGAACAATAATCAATAATATATGCTGGGACTTGCAGAATGAACTGCTAAAATTGCCCTGGACTGTAATGAAATATGACTATCACTGTCTGACACCCAGGTTGAGTTCCCAGGAGCAGTAATAAATCTGCCACCCATCTCTGGTTTATAGGACTACCTGGTAAAAGAGAAAAACATAAAGTCTAACATTACCATATTCTTGCATATATGGTGTTATCAAGAATTTCTACCTACTCTGCTTTCCAATTTGAGGATATGGATATACACAAAGGGCACATGAAAACTCCCCTACATAGAACAAAAAGGCTTTATGAAAATCAAGTCTACATCCCCATTACTGGTTGTCTCTTTTCCAGGGGAGCTTTGGGTGCCCGTTCTGGCCACTTGACGTTGTGAATTCATTGGATTAGACCACAGTGCAAGCCCCATGGATGTCCTAGATTGTATTTTGGCATTTGTGAGACCAACTACCCATTATAGATCCTCTTGACTTCTTGGGCATGTTGTGGTGGTGGTTGTTTTTAAATATATACTAGTCCCACCTCTATACTAGCTTAATTGGGATCCCCTGAGCAAGTTACTTTAATGCTATCAGTCTGTAAAGTGGAAAGGTGAATAATGACAATTTTAATATAGTTGTCATGACTGGTCACATAGGAAGAGCTTAATAAGTGTCACCATCAGTTTGACTTTGAAGTTCCTTAACATACTCCAACACTATGATCTCTTAGTATTCCCTCTCTCCTTTAGCCACTCCCCACTTTTCTGGTGTATTTTTGGTCTGTTTTATTACATTTTTTTGTGTATTTATGTTTACTTTTGCTTACTGTGTGATAATGGAAAAGCTCGCTTTAAAAGTGTGGGCTGTTGACAGTATGGAGTTTCCTCCAAAAACTTCAAATGGAACTCCCATTTGACCCTGTGATCCCACTTCTAGGAATATATCCCAAGAAACCAGAAACACCAATCAGAAAGGATATATGCACCCCTATGTTCATAGCAGCACAATTCACCATAGCTAAGATCTGGAAACAGCCTAAGTGCCCATCAGTAGATGAATGGATTAGAAAACTGGGGTACATCTACACGATTGAATACTATGCTGCTCTAAAAAAGGAAGGAACTCTTACCATTTGCAACGTCATGGATGGAACTGGAGAGCATTATGCTAAATGAAATAAGCCAGTCAATGAAGGAAAATTACCACATGATCTCACTCATTCATGGATAATAGAGACCACTATAAACTTTTGAACAATAATAGATACAGAGGCAGAGCTGCCTCAAACAGATTGTCAAACTGCAGCGGGAAGGCCGGGGAGGGTTGGGGGGCAGGAGGTAGGGGGATAAGAGATCAACTAAAGGACTTGTATGCATGCATATAAGCATAACCAATGGACATAAGACACTGGGGGATAGGGGAGGCTAGGGGACTGTCTAGGGCGGGGGGATAAAATGGACACATATGTAATACCCTTTGTAATACTTTAAGCAATAAAAAAAAATTTTAAAAAAAATTAAAAAAAAAAAAAGTGTGGGCTGTTTCACAACCCTGCATGTCAACAGACTCATTACTATCTCGAACATAGGACGATGGCACTACAGGGCCAATACCCAGAAATATAAATAGTGGACTATCTCTGTGGAACTCAGGTATGAATCTTTGGACAACTGTTTTTATTAGAGAGCTGAAATAGGCCTCCAGAAAAAGATGTTTTTTAAAAAGTCTGAAGAACAATATAATGAAGTGCTATACTTATTGCTTGTCCTTTCAGTGGTCAGGGAATTCTTCTGCATTTATCTGGAAGGTTTTTTGTTTTTGTTTTTGTTTTTTAAATATTTTATTGATTTTTTACAGAGAGGAAGGGAGAGGGATAGAGAGCTAGAAACATTGATGAGAAAGAAACATTGATCAGCTGCCTCCTACATACCCACCACTGGGGATGTGCCCGAAACCAAGGTACATGCCCTTGACTGGAATCGAACCCGGGACCCCTGCGTCCGCAGGCCAACACTCCATCCACTGAGCCAAACCGGTTAGGGCTTATCTGGAAGTTTTGAATGCAAGTTGCTTTCATGAGGAAAAAAACAACAACTCCCAATCATGGATCTGTCCATTTTAGAAAAAGAATAAACACTGACTATGATCCATTGGACAGAACAGATGCTCCAACTACTGAGGGTATTTTTTGTCCACAGCTTCATTAAACATCAAGAGTGATTTTCTGGGTCAAATCCAGCTGAAAGTACTTATTTTAGAATCCTCATTTTTTGTTTCCCTAGCAATGCCGTGACATCATGTCAAGCCTCTTACACTCCAAATTAGGGCCTAAACATGCGTATTGATTCTCCTTGTATTTGAAGGCATTTCAATCTCCTCATTCACTGTAGCAAGCCTAAAATATGCTGGGGGTGGGGAGCTTTTCAAACAGACAATATTTAATAAATAGAATTTTTACCTATGCCCACCCTGGTATCCATGATTGTTGTCTGTTACCTAGGAATTAAATGTTGAGTTGCAAGAAATGATCACTATAGTAACTAGAAGGACACGGGAACGTTGGAAATGTGGGAAGGTGTTAAATTTAGATCAAAGTGAGTATACGTCACATTATCAATCCTATTTCTAGGTGCTAATTTTCTTCAACAGATCTTCCTTACACATCACATGAAAGGCCCTCTTTGCTCCTTTGTGCCAATTTTCAAAACTGTTTAAATTAGCAAAATATAATTTTTTTGGTGTTAAGAAAAAATTGTTTTTGTTTTTTCAAACTATAACTTAATCATGTCCCAATGCTATTTAGCTTTCATTGGATCATAAGTAGTACAAATGTCTTGTGTTTTCTAGATATACACTTTCAAGTAACCCTTTTATTTTTTTTTAATACAAAAAAATGTACCATCTGACCTGCATTGTGACTGCTGTGAATCACTCAGAGCTGGCGTGATATAGGATTCCAGTGCTTTTTGTGGAATTAACTTCCCAGCCCACAAACAAACAGCCTTGAAAAGACCCAGATGAGATCAAACAGTGGATTTTCCTAGGCGTCAGAAAGAAGAATTCAATCCCACAACATTAAATGCCTTTAGGAGAAAAAAGTTAGCCTGTGTATCTTTGACATCAAAGACAGAAATATCTTCCATCTCTGTTTTGTGTTCCCAAACTCCCGGCAGCCCTTTTTTTTTTTTTTTTTTTTTTTTTTTTGCTTTTTCTCTATTCTCTTTCCCGACTTTCTCTCTGAATTATAATTAGGAACCTGGAGGAGAGATTTGACCTTCACTTGTGCTCATTTTTAGTAATACACAAAGTCACAAAGTCTAACGAAGGACTGTTCTACTTCTTCACAAATGACTGATTCTGCTTGTTTGGTGTTCCTGGCACAAATCTGTGGGGTGTTGGCAATTGTCTCACCAACGGTAAACTCCAGGACTCCGTTCCAAGTAGTACAAAAGTTTGTATTGTTAGTTACACGTCCTGCTTTGTCCATCACCTATTGTTGTCTAAAAATAGCAAATGCTCATGACTCAGCTTTCTACTAAATCTTTCAGGATAAGTTGACCTTCCTTGGATTGGCTCTCTGGAAGAGACTGCATTTTGCTTCCAACCAGAACCCATGATAGATCAGGCACCTCCCATTTGTCTGGACTGAGGAGTGAGTGAGAGGCACAGTGTTTCCATGTTCCAACATGACCATCTGGATACAGTTCATAACAATAAAGATACATCCCCCTCTCTTCTGCCCAAAAGTCCGAGGAGAATGAGGTATAGTTCATTACCAAAGAGAAACAGTTCTTCTAGTAACTAGTCCAAACCCACAAGGAATCCAGAGAATGTCCAGAGGTGAAATATTCATTTTCCAATGAGTTGTCAGGAATCCCTTTTCTCTGCAGGCTCCTTTCCCTCCCCAATGATACCTAATCCCCTTGGTGGGGTGCTGGCTCCATCTTGGATGTGCAGAAGGCAGTAAGATTCCTTGAACTCATGATGACCATTTCTCCTACACAACTCAAACTCGGTTATGCTTACATTCTCCCTCATAAGAAGAGGCTTAGGCCTTTCGGAATCTTCTTATTGGAGCATTTAAAACAAAAACAAACCCTTTTGTTATAATACTAGAGGCCCAGTGCGCGAAATCTCGCGAGACCCATACCCCCCCACCCCCCTGCACCGTGGGAACCCCGGACTCCCTCCCACTGCTGCCTCGGGACCCTGGAGTCCCGCCCACCGTGGCTGCTGCAGGACCCATCAATGCACCTCCTGGTGAGTCTGGTCGTTGGTCCTTACAGTGTTACGGCCACAGGCCTTTTATAATATAGATTGACTATTGCTCATAGCATCATGTTCAATGTGCTTACAATTTCCTTCACTTAAGTCTATATTACAAAACCCCCTCCTCCATCAGAGGTAAAGAAAGAAGAAAAGATTTAAAAATATATATATCCACTCAAGAAGTTTAAGCATGAATTAATGCCTTCTTTGAACCAGGAATTATAGAAGGGGTTGGAAATACAGAATGAATAATTCATAGGCATAATCTCAGTATCCAGAAATTAACAGGGGGTGCGGTAGGAGTGGTAAACAGACATATAAAAAATTAATGGTGGTGCAGTCCTGTAACAACTTGCATCTAGATATGAACAAAGTGTTTGTTAGCTCCGAGGAAGACGCTGGTCTCTGGGAAAGCCTGCATGTGTGGGAGGCAGGCACAAGAACACAAAGGAAAGCACGGACTTTGATTCATTTTCCTAGACCTAATCTCCCCAGGGCCTTTTCCAAGGTGGACACATGTAGGTTCACATTCCATAGTGCTGCTTAACTCCAGTGAAACAGCCACAGCCACAGAAGGCTGAGTGGAGATGCCAGGAGGAAATGGTGACACTGGTGTGAGTAAACTTTTGATGCTCAGACCACTGTAAGGTACATTTGTTTGCTAGAGCTGCCATAACAAAGTACCACTGACTAGAGGGCTTAAACAACAGGAATTTATTTCCTCACAGTTCTCAAGACTAGGAGTTTAAGATTGAGGTGGTGTCAGGGGTGGTGTCTTCTAAAGGCCTCTCTCCTTGGCTTGTAGATGGCTGTCTTCCGCTGATGTCTGCACATGGTCATCCCTCTGTGTCTTAACCTCCTTTCCTATAAGGAAGGACACCAGTCATAATGAATTAGAATCCAACCATATGACCTAATTTTACCTTAATCACCTCTTTAAAGGCCCTATCTCCAATACAATCACATTTTTCAGCATTGGGAGGTTAGACTTGACAATGATTCTTTCCTTGACCAACCGTTGGTCCAGCTCTTCTGAGCTCTCTTTGGACTAGGCCTGACCTTGGGCTCTCATGCTCTTTCCAGTAAAGCCCATTTCTAGCAAGAATCCTGGTAGGTCAGTTTAACCAGAATCACCCGGCATCATTCAGGTGAAACGATCAACCTGGCCTGCCTTTAGCAAGAGTCCTGTTAGCTCCTTTTAGGCAGAATCCTCCCTTACCCATGATGTTTCCTCTTACTAGTTTTCCATCCACTGACTCCCCACTCCTACTTCTTGGCTACAAATTCTTGTATTTGGGGTTGAGGCAATCTCTCTCCCCTAATACAAAATCCCATCATAGTGGTCCTTATACCTATTGTGATAGTCCCCCTGAATAAAGTCTGCCTTACTGTTGTTTAACAAGTGTAGAGAATAATTTCTCTTTAATAGACTTTAACATAGGAATTTGGGGGAGGGGACAGAATTCAGACCATAAAGTAAGATCCTGAAACTTAAGGGAAGGTATGGTAAGGAAGCTCCAGACATAAGCTTCTCCTTCAGGAAACAGGGAGAGATAGAGATAGAGATAGAGATAGAGATAGAGATAGAGATAGAGATAGAGATAGAGATAGAGATAGAGATAGAGAGAGATAGAGAGATAGAGAGAGATTCCTGTAAGAGAACATAGATTGATTGGACAACCTGGGTGGGGAGAAGGGAACAAAGTACTTGTTTGTCATCCTGTAGGATGACACTTCTGTTTGGATTAGGAAAAATAAACCTAAAGTAAAAACAACATCAACAAATGTTATAGCATTATGCCATATGTATTTCATAGCAATTGAAACTCCTACTATCATTTCACCACCAAAGAATCATTTTTGTAATTA
Organism: Myotis myotis; assembly: GCF_014108235.1. Lineage (NCBI taxonomy): Eukaryota > Metazoa > Chordata > Mammalia > Chiroptera > Vespertilionidae > Myotis > Myotis myotis. The sequence goes on along the minus strand of NW_023416324.1, from coordinate 200,673,664 downwards.
TTATCAGTTATCGATTGCCTACTTGTTCAGTCCAGCAGAGAAGTTAAGGGCAAGGGCCCTAGAGTGAGAGATCACTTACTATGTGACCTTAAACAATTCAATTTCTCTGCACCTTAATTTCTCATCTGAAAAATTTGAATGACTGTGTCTTCCTTAGAGGGTTGTAGTGAGGAGGATATGAGATCATAAAGATTATTGTTATTAATATTTTTCAGGGACTACATATAGTATGTGTTCTGTATATTTTATCTGTTTTAATCTCCTAAAAATAGTCCTATGAGCCCTAACCGGTTTGGCTCAGTGGATAGAGCGTCGGCCTGCGGACTGAAGGGTCCCAGGTTCGATTCTGGTCAAGGGCATGTACCTTGGTTGCGGGCACATACCCAGTAGGGAGTGTGCAGGAGGCAGCTGATAGATGTTTCTAACTTTCTATCCCTCTCCCTTCCTCTCTGTAAAAAAAATCAATAAAATATTTTTTTAAAGTCCTATGAGGAGACTATAGGACTATCGCCAGCCCCACAGCCTCCCTGAATCCCACCTACTCCTACTATCAGTGATGACAATTTCCATGAGGAGATTCATGAGAGCTTTGCTCCCTCAAACTAATGAAAAGAGTAGCTTCAAGATGATTTCCTTCCTCAGTTCTTTGGATGGTGCATTCTATCCTGTGCGTAGCTGCTCTCCTGGCACAGTTTCTATGACAACCTGTCTCTGGGATATTTTTCTGCTCATCCATAGTACTCATGGCTCTTCTTGTTACAAAAATAAATAAATAAATCCATCAAATAAAGCCTTATATCAAGGTTTTGTTCATGGGGAATCTCAGAAAGGATCCATAATGCTACCTCAACCAAGGAAGTAATTGCTTTCAATTGTTCTTGTGTAAATGTTATAAAGCCCTATATACTCTCACTCTCTCCAGACAATAACTGGAAACATACAATTAGATTTCACAGTTACTAGTACAACACAAAGCAGAGGTACAGTTTCATTCTGATGTTGGAGCTTTCTTAAAATCTTTTTCGGGATGTTTCTTTTGGTTTTATCGTTTGTCGTAATATATTTTACAATACCACAGTATGTAAACACTGTGAACTTTGTACCTACAATTTAACTCTAATCTATACCCTAGGAATCAATAAGCATATGAAGTGGCTTAATAGAGTTAACACCCTAAAAATTGGCCAGGTGGCATTCAAAAGTATTCTTGTCAAAATCAACACCAGAAATTCATTATTTATCATGTTCCAGGCCAATAATTCATACCATGGGGACAGCTCCTAAGACCCTGTACCTCTCCCCATCAGTGGACAATCCTGTCATCTGGTCTGACTAAAAGGCCTGATGCTCCTTCTGTCAGCACACGCCTGTCTTCATCTTGGAGAGAGCCTTTCATGAAGGGCTGGTCATTGTGTCAAGTTTGTTTGTTTTTTAATATATTTTATTGATTTTTTTACAGAGAGGAAGGGAGAGAGAGATAGAATTAGAAACATTGATCAGCTGCCTCCTGCACATCTCCTACTGGGGATGTGCCCACAACCAAGGTATACATGCCCCCTACCGGAATCGAACCTGGGACCTTTCAGTCCACAGGCTGACGCTCTATCCACTGAGCCAAACCGGTTTCGGCATTTTGTGTCAAGTTTTGAGTCTGAAAATATTCCAAGTAGACACAGGCAGGATGATTGTTTTGTGCCTGGTTGCTAACAAATATTTGTCTGCTTAGAACATTATGGTCTGAAATGTGCTTTTGCTACAACTGCCTGATAGAAAGATAGTAAGTTGGAAACACAGAGTTGTCATCCCCTCTAAGTGCTGGAGCGTTCTAATGAAGTCTCAAGTGATCTGACATTCATGGAATGGCAAACTGGGTTAAGCTGGTTCAAATTCTCATCCTCTGTTCTTTGACATATACCTCATAATAATCCTGTGTACTTGAATTTCCTCCTGCCACACTAGCATTTTCTTCATTAATAGGCTTATTGACCTTTATACAAGTGCAGTCTACTGGTTAGAATACCATGTTCAGGCAATGAGGAAATGCTCTGGTTTCCATAACCACCACTCAGGTACTGAGTCATAAATCCTCATGCTGGCTCCCAGATTCGCCCCCCCCCCCTCCTTTAAATAGACTTTATGTTTTAGAGCAGTTTTAGGTTCATAGTAAAATTGAGCGGAAGGTCCTAAGATTTCCCATTACCCTCTGTCCTCACATATACATGCAACCTCCCCCACTATCAACATCCCCCACCAGAGTGGTACATTTGTTGCAGTTGGTGAACTTACATTGACACATCATTATCATCCAAAGTCCACAGTGACATTAGGGTTCAGCCTTGGGGTCATATAGTCTATGGGTTTTGATAAATGTATAATGACACATCCACCATTACAGCATCATACAGAATAGATTAGATTCAATGGCCAAAAATCATCTGTGTTTCACCTATTTATCCTTCAACATATGAATTGGGACAGGGGATGACCTCCCCCGACCCCCCATCCTAGCAACCACTAATTTTGTTGTTTCTATAGTTTTCCCTTTTCCAGAATGTCATGTAGTTCGAATCACACAGTGTTTAGCCTTCTCAGATTGACTTTTTTTTCCACTTAGTAATATGCATTTAAGGTCCCTCCATGTCTTTTTATGGCTTGATAGCTCATTTTATTTTAGTGCTGAAAAATATTTCATTGTCTGGATGAACCATGGTTTGTTTTTCCATTCACCTACTGAAGGACATTTTGGTTGCTTCCAAGTTTTGACATTTTGACTAAAGCTGCTACAAACATTCATGTGCAGAATTTTGTGTGGACAGGGTTTTCAGCTCCCTCAGGTAAATAAATTCTAAGGAATTTGATTGCTGGATCATATAGTAAGATTATTATTCAGTTTTATAAGAGACTGCCAAGCTGTCTTCCAAAGTGTCTGTATGTTTTTGCATTCTGACCAGTAATGAATGAGAGTTCTTGTTGCTCCACATCCTCGCCAGCATTTGGTGTTGTCAGTTTTATGGATTTTGGCCATTCTCATAGATATGTAGTGGTATTTCCTTGTTGTTTAACTTTACATTTTCCTAATAACATATAAAGTAGAGGATCTTTTGTTATGCTTATTTGCTATTTGTATATCTTCTTTGGTGAGATGTCTACAAGGTCTTTTGCAATTTTTTTTTTCAGTCATGATGTTTATTTTCTTATTGTTCAGTTTTAAGAGTATATTTTGAATAACAATCTTTTATTAGATGTGTCTTTTGCAAAGATTTTTCTCCCAGCCTGTGTCTTTTCTTGTCACTCTCGTGGCAAGACTAATTTTCAATGAAGTGAAAATGCATATATTTGCTTGTGTATGGAACTTACATACATTTACTAGCTCTTTTATTCATTCAGCATGTATTTATTAAGCACCTGCTAAGTATGAGCACTGTGCCTGGCATGAAGTAACCAACATGGATATGGGGTTGCATATGCCTCTAAGACATAATGGCTCATTTTTAAATCTTCAAACTTGTATTCATAGCCTTTGTGATTTAGCCTCTGAAATATTATGGAGCCTGTCCTCTCCTCTTTATTCCCAGAGACTATCCTGACTACTCTCCTTATCATGTCAGATGATCACACCTAACTTGATTCTTTTTCAACTGGGTCTCCCCCTTCCAGTTCCTCCTCTACACAGTTGATAGTTAGCCTTCTAAAATTTAGATAAAACCAGCTTATATTCCTGGTTTAAAAACTGTATATGATCCACAGTTGTAGTGGGTATCAGTTTTGTTCTGCAACAGCAGAGTGCAGGAGACAGCACTTCTCTTAACGTCTCTAGAATAGTTAAATTATGCTGAGTCCTCTTCTATTTAGTCAATGAAAAACCCAATTTCAGTCTTTTTATTGGGCTCCTTCCATCCACCAACGATCTTCTGAAATTTAGAAGAATCTAATAAGAGGATATTCAAGAACGGGCTCTCTGGTCTTAGTTTACAATGCTTACCTCTCATCCTCACCTTGACTGTATCCAGGTGGTCCTATGAAAGTAGATAATGCCAAGCCTGCCTCTTTAGAAATATTTGGTTTCTGGCCAGCAAAGCAAAAGAAGCTGAGATAAGGAAAAGGAAAAGTTGGGTGCCTTCTATAGTGGTAGAAGTTTAAATATATATGTAAAACAAGAGACACAAAACCACTAGGTAATATTTCAAATTATCCTGCTTCATGGAGAGAGTCCAATTCCTTAGCATGGCTACAGGACATAGCTACACTTCGCAGTTTCACCTTCATCCCATGATGTGCTGCAGCCAGTGCACACCAGCTCGTGAGAGCCAAGTGCTAGATTTTTAGGAATGTTGTGAGCCAGTTGTTAAGCGTGGCTCTTATTAAAAATTAAATAATATAAATATCACTTCCCATCTCCCTGGAGAGCCTCGCCATCCCCATTCAAGCTCCCAAAGCACTTTGTAAGTACTTGTATTACAACACATCTGACATTGTCCCGAATTCTTGTTTTTACTAAAATATCCCCAGACTATGAGCTTGTCAGTAAGATATTTCATTAGGAATTCAATAATTGTTTGGTGAGTGAATGAGAGAATGACTCTTGGGTGTTAAAACCTAGTTCCTTCCTGATACCTTGGGATTACCCCTCTACCCAGCAGCACTCAGTTTCCCAACTCAAGTTTTACATACCTAGGACTCGGAGTCCTTCCATTTTTTGAGCACTCATCCCAGGAAAAGCTTGGTTTCCCTCCACAAGAGATCTGGCTTTCATTCTCCAAAGGCTTTTACTCTGGGGGAGGGTCAAAATGTGATAAAGAATATAAGTAGTAAAGAAACAAAAAATGTTTAACAATTCACTAATGTACAGAAAGCAAGTGACAAGTCTCCACATGCACATATTAATGCCCCGTGGTACATGAGCCTAAAATGAAATGTCCATGTGGCTGGTTGGTGAGCCAGCCCAGGGCTCTCTGCAGCCCAACTGGTATTTCGGAGGCACAGAGCAGATATGCTGAAAACTGTGGGGCTGGCTGACAGGCGGGCGGATGGGCAGGGATGCAGATGGACACAATGGCCCGAAGGGCTGCTCGTCACATAGACATACCTGGGAAACACCCTTTAGAAGAGAATGTCCTGAACATTCTGGAAGGTTCAGGTCAGAAATGTGTCAAAGACTGGACAAAACAACAGTTGAGAACCATTGCTTTTGATTTTAGGTTACGCCACCTCGAGTCCGGAACCGCTTAACCTAATTTCTGATTCCACAAACAGCTTTGGGGAAATCGTCGTTGCTTTGCCTTAGTCTTCCCAGAACAAGAACCAAACATCCCTGAGGACACCAAATGACACCGGCACCCCACCGCCACGCCGGCACCGGCAAAGATGTAGACTATTTGCAGAGAGCACGCCGCCTCTGCTGTGAGTGGGCAATAAACTACCAGGGAGATGCGTGCCGCCTGCCTGGAGACAGGGTTGCTAGGTGCCTCTGAAGTAGTGAGACCGAGAGGTGTACATTATTTCCCCCACACTTCTTATTTTACACAGTGACAGTTGTAGCCTGGAAACAAAAGTGAGCAATAGCGTCTGTGGTATGAGAAATAATGGCCCGCCAAGGGCCCTGTGGGGCAGAAGGAGCAGGGTTGAGGCTTTTATCAAGAGCAGGAGAAAAAAAAGTAATGTGATTTGGTTTCACCATAATTGCTTAAGCAGCCTGGGTGAGAACTAATTATGAGTTCATCTGGCTCCGGAGAAACCCCCCTCTTCCCCGCTCCAGGATGGTACTAAAATATCAGCATTGCATCACCAGAAATCACTCCCATTGGTGGCCTTTCTTAAGGAGAGCGGCGGCTCTGTGTCTCTGAAAGTCACTGGAATCTGAGTAGACCTGGGAATTTATAGCTTCCCAAGGCAAAGAAAATAGTCCTGGCACTCACTTGTCACTTGGAAACTCTGAGTGCTTACCCATTATTATATCATAGAGGAAGTTTTGCTTTAAAAAATGTGGGAGCGATGAAATGCAGAGAAGAAAAGGAAGAGACAAATTCCAGGCCCTACGTCACTACAACAGCCCTGCCAGCATTAGACTAGGGTTTCAGAACCAGGATGTTCATTGATGATATCTTGACCCTCCAGGGCTCTCGCCAGGCTCCAATGGCCCTAAAGAGACAAGTACGTCTGCTCAGATAGTTGGTCGCCTCATTCTCAAAAGTGCAGAGCTAACATTGGAAGTCAGCAGGAGAGAACTTGAATTCCATCTAGGTTAGTAGACCAATGACAAACCTAGATGAACGCTAAGTAATGGACTCTATGTGAGTTCTGAGAACGAGGCGAGTTGAATTGGGGTAGCAGGAAGAGCATGGGTTTAAATCCGGGTTTAAGTTGGGTTCAGATGCTTAACGGCTATATGTAAGTTACTTGCCTTCTCTGAGTGTCAGATTCGACTGAGAAATGAGATAAAAATATCAGTATTTTTGCAGTATCTATGTAAGGATGAGAAATATGTAAAGTGTCTACATGGCACTTGGGGCAGAAGATGTACAAGATAAATGGTAGCATATGTCCCAAATCTCTCTCAATGAGAAAGCCTAACCTGAGTGCCTCTACAAGAGTGGCCCTGTGCAGTTTACAAAGACCAACCCTGGTTGGTTTGCTCAGTGGTTAGAGCATCAGTCCCCGTGGACCAAAGGATCTTGGGTTTGATTTCCGGTCAAGGGCACGTACCTCGGTTGCAGGCTCCATTCCCGGCCCCTGGGTAGGAGTGCATGTGGAGGCAACCAACTGATGTGTCTTTCTCACATCAATGTTTCTCTCTCTCTCTCCCCACCGCCCTCCTCCACTCTCTCTAAAAAATCAATGGAAAAAATATCCTCGGGTGAGGATTAAAAAAAGACATACCGAACATGACTTTTGTCTTCTGAACCATCACAATTCAGTTAGATGATGAGGGCAGTGGAGGTGGAGGGGAATTAAAAACTGTCTGAAGCAAGCAGCAGCAAAACACTATAGAATTAGATTCTAAATCACGAAGTGCAAATTCCACATGGGGTAGGAGTTCAGGGAAAAGGAAGAACAATGTGGGTGGAGCAATAACTTCAACCAGAACTTGAACAGAAAAATAGACACAAATGGGATTTCCCAGCCGCTAAAATTTACACACAAATCAAACTGTTGATTTAATAAAAACAGAAAACCAATCCACCGAGAAGAGACTCATTTTAGCATCCAAAAGACTCTCTAGGCTCACCTGAGGAGCCATCTTTATTTTGCAAGAAAAGTCAGCTACCTACTGTTAGGAAATGAGGAGCAGAAATAAACCATCCAACTCCATTAAAAGTCCAAACTGTAATACAAGTTTAAAATGTATGACTTTATAAATGAGTTAAATGGCTTACTCTGCCCATGACTGTGTTGATCTCCCTTGTCATAGATTCCTTTAAATACATATTGGACTTATGCCCAAGTCCATCTAAACATGGATGAACAATAAATAGCATCTCATTTTCTGTAATTCATAGTAATTTGAATTTGCACCCTCAGGAAAATCCAACCTTCATAGTTTGAGAAAAGGAGGGAAAACACAATAACACTGATTATGTATTTAAGTTACACCCATGCTTTATATTTTGTACAGATTTGCCTAAATACCATCTGAACTTGAATATAAACGATATTTTCTCCAAAAGTTATGCCATAGAAATAAAAATAATTGCCCTATATTTGAGTCTTTATAAAGTCTCTCATATTATAGGAGGTCTATTCAATTATTTTGAAAAGCTAATTGCAGTGCGGGCAAGGGGGAGAGATCAACCAAAGGACTTGTATGCATGCATATAAACATAACCAATGGACGCAGACACTAGGAGGGTGAGGGCATGAACGGGTTTGGTGTGTGGGGGGAATAAGGACACATATGTAATAATTAATAAAGAAAAAAAGAAAGAAAAGCTAATTGCATATATCTAAATAAAAGGTATAATTGTTCTCCAATTTTTTCTTAGAGCTAAAAAGGCTCACCTTATATTTGAACCTGTACTTTGTCTCTCCTGTTATGAAAGGCCTATTCAATTATCCAGATTCAGCCTCAATAAGTGCGAGTTCAAATGCTTGTAGAAGTCAGCTAAAAAAACAGGCAAAAATATTTTATATAGATTTGAAATTATTGCTAGAGGTATGAATTCTAAATTATAACAGTCACTGTTAATAATTCTTTTAAAGATCAACTTAAAAAGTAGTATAGTAACCCTAACCAGTTTGGCTCAGTAGATAGAGTGTCAGCCTGAGGACTGAAGGGTCTCGGGTTTGATTCTGGTCAAGGGTATGTACCTTGGTTGCAGGCTGGATCCCCAGTAGGGGGCATGCAGAAGGCAGCTGATCGATATTTCTAACTCTCTATCCCTCTCCCTTCCTCTCTGTAAAATGAATAATAATTTTTTTTTTTTAAAAAGGGCAGTGTAATAAGTGATTAGATTGGAAAGATTATAAATGTAAACCCATGGTATGGACTGAATGTTTGTGTCTCCCCAAAATTCATATTTTTAAATCCTAACCCCAAACATGATGGTATTAGGAGGTACAGCCTTTGGAAGGTGATTAGATCATGAGCCCTCATGAACAGGATTAGTGTCCTCACCAAACACCAAACCTGCCAGCACCTTGTTATTGAATTTCCTGGCCTCCAGAACTGTGAGAAATAAATGTTGGCTGTTAAGCCATTCAGTCTATGATATTTTTGTTATAGCAGCCTGAACAAACTGAAACAACACACATATAACATAAACTAACTGTGGAGTAAAGGTGACTGAGTGACTGAAGAATACTCATTTGTTTTTATACTTTTCTGAAACCCCATGAAAACATGGTAAAGAATTTTTGCCCCCAGGACATCAGATAATAAGGACAAAGAATGAGGAAAGGCATGACAGCCTCAACATTTGAAAGTTGAGAAGATTAATGAAAGGTAACTGATGTGCCAGATCCCAGAGTGATGGGTCCCAAGATGGCAGAGAAGCTGAGAAGCATTTGATTACATACAAGTCTTGAGAGCTGGACGTACTAGGCAGCTCAGGAAGAGGACTGAAGGTAGAACAGAAACCATGAAGCAATTAGAGCCTCAGAACTCCTCTCTACTCCCAGCAAAAGCCTAGACGTTTATTTTTTGAAAAAGCTAAAACAGAGGGCTCTAGGAGAGCTGAGGGGCGGCAATACAGGACAGAAAACTAAGATTAGTGAGTGTTGGCATATTGAAAACAAAACTTATCCCTGCCCCCTTATCCTCTTCCTCTACCTGGTTCTCAGAATGCTAGCAATTTGGCCAGAAAGCAGCTCAAAGCGATTTCTCTAATGAATCCAACCAAATTCACTCACACTCACACACACACACACACACACACACATCAAAAAGAAAGCCTGGACTTGCATTGTTCAATATAGTAGTGAAAGGAATTTTAGAGATAGGACAGGCAGTATCAGGAGATAAGGAGGGTTCATGGGAGAGGAATGCATATGTGAAAAGCAAAAATAGCTCTAAGACGCCAGAATATTTTCACAGAGGATAAAGAAAAGTCACAGGATACCGGGAAGAGGGAAACCTTTTCACAGAGGATAGAGGAATGTTGCAAGATAAGGGGGAGAGAAAGAGGGGGCACCACATGGGTTTTGAGCTTTGAAACTGTTACTATGTAGCAGAGTGACCAATGAGGAAAGCATGGGGATCCTAAATTAAGGAAGGGTCCAATTAGAAAGGGTCATGTTCAGACAAAGAGCTACAGCCTTTATAAACCTGGAGACAAAGAGACAAAGAAAATTTTGTGGATTTAGATTTTTTTCCCATTAGACTCTAATGATTAGAGAGAGAGAGAGAGAGTAGGTTTTTCCCATTTGGGGACCCCTCCCCAGGGAGAGTTTTTATACGCTTACAATAAACTTCCACATTTTTATTAAAGAAGCCTTTCGTCCACGAATTTATTCAACTTCGTTGGACAAGGACCCATGAGAAGAATCTGCACCCCAAACCCTATGTTTCAGTAGCCACTAGCTACCTGTAGTGATTTACATTAAATTTTGGATTAATTAAATTAACTAAAATTGATGCATCAGTTCCTCAGTAGCACTAGCCACACTTCAAATTATCAACAGACACATGTGCTACTGGTTATGGTATTGGACAGTGTCAATATATAACATGCCCATCATTGCATACAGTTATATTAACACTGACCTAGATAGATCTCCCTACGTACAGCCAAGTCAACAAAATCCACTCTCATACTCTAAGCATGCCACACTCTTAAATATGTGCAAACACAGAGGATCACCAGATATCTTAGATATCATTTAATACAAAAAAATAAAGAACTGAGTTTCAGTTTAAGCAAACTAGAAGAACCAGAGACAATACAAAGAGAAGAAAATATACTATCATTAGTATATTTATGGAGGTATGAGAAGACATTGTTTCTATGAAACAAGTATAGCCTGTTGTAAAAAAAAATCAATCAATCAATAGAAATGTTAAAAATGCAATGGCATAAATGAAAATGTCAATTGAAGTGTTAGAAGATAAAACTGGAGAAATTTCTCAGAAAGCAAAGCAAAAAAAAAAAAAAAGGATTCAAAAAATGGAAAAGAGGAGAAAAAAATCAGAAAATTAGAGGACAAGTTCACAAGTTCAACGTTCAAATATAAGAACCGCCCAAGAAACACAAAAGAGAAAATGAAAAAAACATTTAAAGTAATTTCCTAGAACAAAGATGACCTAATATCCAGTGTGAAATCGTGTCCAGAATTCCCAGGTAATGTTTGAGAATGCACCACACCAAAGTCACATCATTGTGAAATCTTAAAACACTGGGATGAAGGCAAGCTTGAGTGTAAGGATGCAGGAGGGGGGTGGAGAGATGGTCACCTGAAAAGATAAAGAATCTGAATAGCTTTGGATTTTTCAACAGCACACTGGAAATAGAAAAGCAATACCTTAAAGATTATGCAGAAAGTATTTCTCAACATATATGTCTATATTCAGCCAACCTATCAAGTAAGTATGAGGGAAGAATAAGGACATTTTCACACTTTCGGGGTAGCAAAATTTTTACATCACCTGCAGCCTCTCAGATAGCCACTTAGAGATTGTGCTTCACAGTGGTTAAACCAAGAAAGAGGAACACAAGACCTTGGAGACAGGAACTCTACCAGGGAGACAAGGTGGAGAGAACCACAGAACTCTGGTCAAGAGCAAGTCCATGGTCACAGCCGTGTGGGGACCCTGAGGATAGCCTTTCTGGAGTAGAGCAGTTTAGCGTGCTTCAGGAAACGACAGAATGCCTTATGTGTCTGAACACAGCAAGAAGATATTTATGCAAATGGCAAAAAGTTTCAATTAGAAATATGTAGAAAACTAATCAAAAAAATTTTAGGACAATTATTTAATCCAAGAAAAACACAGTTGAAAATGAGAGGAATAATCTTATTTGTATAAATCACTGCATTCTACAAGGCATAGCTATGAGTAGCATATACCGTATTTTTCCATGTATAAGATGCCCCCATGTATAAGACACCCCCCACTTTTCCAATCCAAAATTAAGAAATCAATATTTTAAACATTTTGCTGGTTTTCCTCTTAAGGCCTTCTTCTTTTTTGGCATCTTAAGGAGTTGTTCTTCCTGTTTTCTCCACTGTCTGATCACACACTCAGTGGGAGGAGGTCCAAATTGTCTCTCTGCAGCTCTATGTCCATGCTCTTTTGCATAGCTGATTATATTCTGTTTGGATTTTGCAGAGTAAGACAATTGCTTACCAGTATTTATCTTTTTATTTTTTGACATCTTTATGGGCTCCGAACACTCTGGTCTCTGTTGTATCTGCACACTCTCCACCTCCACTTCCAATTATGGCATCAGCTGATGTCAGTAACAATAAGGCTCGTGATTGGAGGAAGCCTGTTTGACAAGGTATGGGCAGCTACACACCTGCAAGGCTCCCTTCTCGGCTGACTTCTGACTTCTGTGTATAAGACACCCCTCGATTTTCAGTCTAACGATTTTAGAAAAAATAGTGTCTTATACATGGAAAAATACAGTACATCATCATAGTAACACAACAATTGTTCTCTAATCTAAATTATAAAATAACTATACTAGAAAGATGGGGAGCAAAAAAGGATGCATGTGATGGGGTGCGGTGTAGGTATGAGAACTAAAGAAAAATCATCTTCCAAATGGGATATGAATAGGTAATGACTGAAACCAAAAAATCAAGAATGAAAATTTCACCATAACTCTGGGTATAAGAAATATCACATTTCTTTATTTTGTTTAAATCAAATTGAGCTCTTAGAGCAGAAATTGCCTGGCAGGAAATTCCATTTCTGTCATTTCTGGACTGCCCTCCTCCACTCTCATTTCCAGGTGATACAAAGGTTGGGGATGGGGATGTCTTCTGCATTCTAAAATATTGAAAGGAAGGCTTGTGGCCTCCACCATGCCTACTGCCTTGTTCATTGTCCAGGCCACTTGATCTGGTCCCTGAGGGAAACTGTACTCACAGCTAAACTTGAACAAGGGTCTCTGTCATCTAAATTCCTGAGACCACGGCTCCTCAATGTCCTGTAGGAATCTACTCAACTGAAAGGTAACAAGCACTTCCTTCTTTGGAAACCACCCAAACTCCCCGCCTTCTGCTCTTCTAAAGGAATTGATTGCCAGTAGACAGTTTTATTTCCACCTCCACCCTCCAAAAGCCCTCATCTTTCTTTTCTTTTCTTTTCTCTCTCTCTCTCTCTCTCTCTCTCTCTCTCTCTCTCTCTCTCTCTCTCTCTCTCTTTCTCTCTCTCTCTCTGACAGACAACTGTTTAGTTTTTATTTCATAATCATAAACTTAACTCTGCAATCCAGCTAGACTGGAAAGGGGTAAGGAAATTTTAGAACCCGATGAACTGTGGCAAGAGCACAAAGATTATAGAACACTAGAGGCCCGGTGTATGAATTTGTGCACAGGTGGGGTCTAGCTGGCCTGCCCCAATTGGGGCCAAGCTGGCCGGGAGGAGGGGACTTGGGCAGTTGGCCAGTGGACCCCACCCCTGGGTCGAACTCCAGGTTGAACTCCCAGTAGAACTCCCGGTCAAGGGGAGAATTTGCATATTTGCCTTTAATTATATAGGATTCCAAGCAAATCAGGGTGAAAGGGAGCTCTCCTGAACTACAAGGAATGGTCTGGTGGTTAAGATAAAAACACAAGTCAAATTTATTGGAGTTGTCCACAGTCAGCAATGGTGATCTTCTTGCTGGTCTTGCCATTTCTGGACCCAAAGCGCTCCATGGCTGTCACAATATCCATGCCTTCTTTCACCTGGCAGGAGACCACATGCTTGCCATCCAACCATTCAGTCTTGGCAGCACAGATGAAAAACTGAAAACCAGTTTGTGTTCGGTCCAGCATTTCCCATGGACAAGATGCCAGGACCTGTATGTTTCAGGATGAAGTTCTCATCCTCAAATTTCTCCCCATAGATGGACTTGCCACCTGTGCCATTACGGCTTGTGAAGTCACCACCGCGTCACATAAATCCTGGAATAATTCTGTGAAAGCAGGAACCTTTATAACCAAATCCTTTCCCCCCAGTGCTCAGAGCACAGAAGTTTTCTGCTGTCATTGGAACTTTGTCTGCAAACAGCTCAAAGGAGACGCGGCCCAAGGGCTCACTGTCCAGGGTGATGTCGAAGAACACGGTGAGGTTCACTGTGGCTGGTCATGGGCAGCTCTGTGGTGGTGGCGGCTGCAAAGCCAGCCCTGATCTTTCTTTTCCTCCACTCTGGGTGATGTGGCATAATCCCCACAATGGGCTAGTGTTCCAAGACAGAACCTACAAAAAGGAATGATGCTGTCCTCTGGGGATATCTGCTTTGCATTCAAGCAACCTAAAGACCCTGGGGCAAAGAAACATAATGGCTTGGCTACTTTCTTGCAATGGAAAAGGAAAAAATACCTTTAGCAGAGAAAATCAAGTGCTTTTTTTTTTTTCATTATAGAGCAATAAAAATTTAAAAGCCCGCCTTCAATATAAATACACATATACATATGTAGTATAAAGAAGCAGGTGTTTATGTAATGATATTTATAACATACACAGTTGAATGAATGCCCGTGTGAAAAAAAGACTTTTACTGTAAAAGCAGTAACTTTTATGACAACGACTTATTTCATCTAGTCTTCTACTATTGCCTTTGAGCCACATTCCAAACCCAGGAAAAAAACATGTTTATAAAACTGCAAAGGTCAAGGCCAGTAATGGAAATTGATTTTACATGCTCAGTGGAGTGTTTTTAAAACCATGGAACAGTCTAAGGGAAAAGAAATCTATTTAATTACTCGACAGTCTTTTTTAGTCCATTAAAAAGGCTCCACAATTGTCTACCTCTCCTGAACCAACTTAACATAAATCCCTCCCATTAAAGAAGCACTTCTTAGAAATTGCCCCGAATGCGCCCTGCTGGAGAGGTGAAAACTCCAGAGGATGAACTCAAACTGAGAATAATGATTCCTACATGAGGACAAGCTGCTTCCTTTAAATGTTTTTAATGAGCCAGAAATTCTCACTCAACTCTCCTGTCCAATACCTGAGCAGCTAGTCCCCCTGAACTTGTATTTTCCTCTCTTCACTTTCTGTTTGATGAGATGATGGGGAAGAAATCAATAATAGACTCCACTTCAGGAGCAATTATGGTACATTTTTGGCTTTTTCTCTTTTTGAACTTCAGTCTGTCGTGGTCAACACTAAAAATCTTTTCCCCACATTTCAAAGCAAATTCATGATACGTAATATGAAATATGATTTTACTGTTATTAACAATTGATTGCTTTTTAAATTTTTATCATTTTAGATGAGAACTATAGAAGAAAAAAAGGTATATAAATTAGACTATGGAGCTCCATATCTGAATGACTACTTGGTTACACAAGCAAGTGTGCTTATCTTGATAGGTCAGTGGTCAAATGAGTCTCCTGGGACAATTTTTCTCCGGCAAGGGGAAATCAGACTGCAAGTCTTTCTTAAGATCATTTCCTTCATTAGATCATTAATTCAATTGATTCTATTTAATTAAAGTTCCTGAATAAGGGCATACTCAAGCACTAGTGTCTGGAATTTTAGTAGTCTTTTAATTAATTAATGATGCATTAACTATACAGTATCTATTCTAAGATAGTAATTTGGAAACCATGATAAATGATTTGTACAATCACTGTTAGTTTAAACAAGTTATGTTTCAGATTGATTTTTAGTGCTTACTAACAAGACTTCATTATAACTGCTCTGTCAAGATAGGTACTCATCTAAAGCTACTTCAACTTTCTATCTTACCTGAAATATATTTCTTTCCTGATTCCTTCCCTTGCAGCCCATTCCATGACAGCTTCTTCCTTCAAGCTGCAAGAGTTGCTATTTTTATTCTTCTGAACTGAGTTTTCCAGCCTTTAAAAGGTTTTTTTTAAAAAGTACCTCAATAATTTCCAATGCTGCCCTGGTCAGCTTAGTTCAGTTGGTTAGAGCATTGCCTCGATATGTCAGGATTGTGTGTTCAATCTCCAGTCAGGGCTTGTACAAGAATCAACCAATGAATGCATAAGTAAGTGGGATAACAAATTGACAATAATAATAATAATAATAATAATAATAATACTTTCCATTGTTCATTTGAAATTCATGTTTTCGCTTATATTAGCTACACTAACCTCAGCCAGTTATCCATGGCCTTCCATAACATTTTGAATTACATGTTTAGTTTTCTTCTTCATTTATGCTAAGAAATGGGACCCCAAAATACAGCCATGCCCTAATACCTGGGACCTGTAAATGTTATCCTATTTGGAAAAGGATTTGATGTGATTATGTTAAGGATTTTGAGATGAGGAGTTTGCCCTGGATTATCTGTGTGGGCCCTAAATGCTGTGACATGTCTTTATAAGAAAAAAGTGATAGGGGGAGGTTTGACATACATACCAAGAAGAAGGCAACGTGAAGACTGAACAGAGAGATTTACAGATTCTGAACTTGAAAATGGAAGTGATCCCAAGGTAAGGAATGTCAGTAGCAATCAGAAGCTGAAAGTGAAAGAGAATTTATTCTCCCTTAGAACTTCTGAAGGGAGCACAGCCCTGCGGACACCTTGATTTCAGCCCAGCACTACTGATTTTGGACTTCTGGCCTCTGTAACTGAGAAAGAATAAATAATTCCTATTGTTTTAGACCACCAAGTGTGTGGTATTACAGAGCCATAGGGAATTAACATACTATCCTATTCTTTCCTTTCATTCTCTAAAGCCAAGAAGTCATATAAAAAATCAGTAGTGGATTCATAAAAGCCTATACATCGTTTCAAGTTCAAGGTAGTAACCAAATAAATATTTAAATCTTCAAATATTACCAAAGTGTTGAGATAAAGATTTTATAGTACCTGTTGGATTAGGGAATTATGAAGTCTTCAGTAACCGCAAGAATAGTTTCAATATGTGTTAGGGATGGCAGTCCATATCTAGTATGCAGTAGATTGAGTAGTGAATGGGAAAGATAAAATCAATGATAGACCCAATTTTCAAAAATCATGTTTGTACATAGAGAAATATAAGGCAATTATTTAGCGTGGAATACTAGGCAAAGATAATTTTTTTATTCTTAAAGGGGAGACTTGAGGATATTCATAAGAAAATAGCCAGTAGAGGAAAAAAACTGAACACATAAGAGGAGAGATATTTGATAAAATTAGGTCTCTGAAAGGCTAAGCACGAACTAGTTGTTGTGTTAAAAATCAGCTATGAACAGATAGATACCATGTCCTCAGAGATGGGAATGAAGAAAGTAAAAATGGGTATAAAAGCAACCAATTTTACATATGGCAGATTGTATTTTCCATCCATATATTCTTCAGTAATGTAACTGTACCACTCCTCCATCAAAAGATGGAGTCCTTCTCTTACCCTTGAATGTAGGTTTTTCTTAGTGATTTTCTTGACCAATAGAATGCAGTAGAATTGACATTCTGGGACTTCCATGGCTTATGACCCGGATTTGGAATGCTTGCTCTTGGGCCTCTCCTTTTCAGACCCAGCCACCATGGAGGCACATAGAAAGGCTGGGCCCATGTAGGTACTCTGGTTGACAGCCCCACCCCAGCTCCTAGCTTACAGCTAACAGCAATTGCCAGCCATGTGGGAGTGACATCTTGAGCATCCAACTCAGTCAAATCTTCAATTGTCTATAGGTCAAACTGACTGTAGGTTAAGGTGCAATCACACGAGAGACCCAAAATGAGAACTGCCCAGCTGTGCCTGTCAATCCACAAAATCTTAAGAATAATTTTTGTTTTAAGCCACTGAATCTTGGAATGTTTTGTTACCCAGCCAAGGCTAATCAGAATATGGAAGAATGGAGAGTTAAAAGAGTGCATGCTTTATTTTCTCTTAGTTGAATAGAATGCTAAATGATTTGGAATAGCAAACATGAAGAATGAACAGATAAGTGATCAGGAACATGTAGAAAAATAGTTAAACATGTTGATGGCTCAGTTCATGTCATGGACCCTTAAACTGTGATGGCACCAATCTCCTTTATAATTTTTCTCTAGTAGGGCTCAGAAGATTCATACAGCTTTGAGGTTTGGCAGTACAAATACACAGGAAAACAAGGGGCCAAAGGGCAGAGGAGGTGTTGATTTACCGCTTTGACCATTGAGAAAGTGATCAAAGCAGTAAATCAGTCCTAGGAGCAGGGCTGAATGATGTGTAAGCCACAGAGCGTTAGAGCCCACAAAAATGTTTTAATTTTCTTTTAGAAACAGAAGAAAAATAAACTAAGGCAAAGAAAAGGTTAAATATATATGTAAATATATTTATCTTTATATAAGTGCAATTGTAAAATATAACTTACTTTTTTATTAAGCAAGAAGCCAATGGAGGAAAAAATGTTTAGGGCTCATGAAAATCATTATGTGGTCCTACCTAGGAAGGGCAGACAATATAAGAAAAAAAGAGAGATATTAAGGGTCGGAGATCTTGATAAAACTATTATAAATTTGAAATCAAATTAAGGGAGCAAGGGTCCTAGAAGGATAAGAGATCATAATGAGGAAGTGGAATGTGAGAGTTTTAAGATTTTAGAAAAGGAGAAGGGTCTCATAGGTGATGAGAAGTTCTGAGATATGCTAAAGAGAGGTCTGAAGGGAAGTGGCTATCTGAGCACAGGAGATCAAAGATGGTAGTTGGTAGAAAGTTGAGAAGGTCCTTTACACTGAAGTGATTCCCCCATAGTGGCAAGAGTTAGAAAGACTAGGATTCTATATGGACCAAAGATTTGTGTCTATAATTAAACACATAAAAATTGAAGTAATAGATGAAAAAAATTTTTTTCTTAGTTGACATTTACTGACAAAATCCACATTAAGTGGAATTTTGGGAAGCTCCTTAATCAAGTTTTAAAAAAATGAAATAAATTTTAAGTACTTCTTTTCTACCAAAACTAATGTGAATTTCTTTTTCTTTTAATTGAGATATAATTGACATTTTGTAAGGACAGGAAAAGGCCTTTCTTTTTCTTTGCTGTGGCCTTCCACAATTTGTGAGAAGGTAATTAAACCCCAAGATTGTTAGCTCTTCTGGTTCAAACTGAGGGACAAGATAAACTACTCTCAAGGCTACATTCTTACATCCACCTCCTCCCTGCTATTTTCAGAACTCAGGGATAATTCATACCAAGGAGTCTCTAGTTAGTAGAAAGTTCCCTCCCCACCCCTCATCCCCACCCCTTCAGACAAGCCTCTTTTGAACTCTTTATAACTTTTGCTCTTAAGCATGTTTTACAGGCTTGGGAAAAATCCTGATAAGACACCTCCCTAGGACATCCTCAGGACTATCTCCTGAAAAACAAACAACTCAACTTCAGCACCCAATCCTCTTGCCTTCCTTGTCACCTAGAAACAGCAGCCAAGACTCTTTAAAAAGAGAAGCCACTTTTTGTTTCTTGCCCTGTATTGATTGGCAGTACCACTTAGCCCTTTCCCTTTGTGGAAAGGACAGTAAACTTCCTCTCTGCATCTCTTCTTATAGTTGTGAATTCTTCCACAGTCCCTGTCCCCGTCAAACCCTAACACATACGGAGTATAACATTAATTTATGGTATAAAACATAATAATTTGATATTTATATTTGTTGCAAAATGATCACCACAAGTCCACTTCATGTCCATCACTATACATAGTTACAATTTTTTTCTTGTGATTCAAACTTTTAAGATCTACTCTCTTAGTAACTTTCAAATATGCAATACAGTATTATTAATTACTAGAGGCCCGGTGCACAGATTCATGCACTGGTGGAGTCCCTTGGCTTGGCCTGTGGGGATTGGGGCAAAACCGGCTCTCTGACATCCCCCAAGGGGTCCCAGATTTCGAGAGGGTGCAAGCCAGGCCGAGGGACCCCACTGGTGCACCATTGGGGCCAGGGAGGGACCGCGGGAGGGCTCCAGGGCTCTGTCTGGTCCATCTCCCCCAGTCCCAATTGGCCAGACCCCAGCAGCAAGCTAACCTACTGGTCGGAGCATTTGCTCCCTGGTGGTCAGTGTGCATCATAGCGACTGGTCAAATGGTCAAACTAATGGTCGGCACTTAGCATATTAGGCTTTATTATATAAGATAGTCACCATGGAGTACAGAAGTTGTTTAAATCATCTCAAAATAGGGGAAGTATAGGTATAATATAAAATAGCGATAGCAAAATGGAAAGATTGATCAATGAAACAATATCTAAATAAAATTGTTCTACACAAGAAACACCAAAACCAAATGGCGATTCAACAAACTAGGAAAAAATATATTGCACCTCACATCTCAGTAGAGGTCTATTTTCTTTATTATATAAAGACCTGCAATAAAATGAGGAAATAGGTAAGGGCTCTGCTCTGAATTCTATCATGTGGTACATCACACCACCAAGCAGTTCTCTGACATCTGCTGTGTGTTCCATAGTTCAACTAATTCTGAAGTATCTACCCAGATAGAGCATCAGATTCCACAGGGTAAGGGCTCAGTCCCACAAAACAGCCCTCAACTTCAGATGCCAATCACAGGCTTAGCTTTTATTCATGCTTCTGATGAAAAAGCTATAAATCAGGTTCCCACAACCTCCTTCTTGGGTTCAATTAATTTGCTACAGCAGCTCACAGAACCTGGAAAACCTGTTTACTCACTAGATTATGGGTTTATTACAAAGGATATTAAAGGATACAATTAGCATCCCAGATGAAGAGATACATAGGGCAAAGGAGCTTTTTCTGTCTTTGTGGAGTTTACGGTCCAGCACTGTGGCACCTGGAAGAATTCTGGTTCAGCAACCCAGAAACTCTTCAAACCTTGTCCTTTTTGGGTTTTAGTGGAGGCTTCCATAGGCATAATTGATTAAATCATTGGTAAGTGCTGATTGATTCAATCTCCAATCCTTTTCCTTGGCCCTCCCTGGAGGCCTGGAGGGGGTGAAACTGAAAGATCCAACCCTCTAATCACATGTTTGGTTCTCCAGGCAACCAGCCCCCAATCTTAAGTGCCAAAAGTCACCATTAACATAATAAAAATACATATGTTGTTCTTATCACTTAGGAAATTCCAAAGATTTTAGGAGCTCAGAGCCAAAAACAGGAACCAAGACCAAAGTATATATTTCTTGTTATAAATCACAATATCACAATAGGCAAAGGAGATGGCTAACAATTCACAGGAAAGGGAATATAGTGTTAAACATTTGAAAAGATGAGCATCCTCACTCAAAGGAGGAAAATCACAAATTAAAATGTCTATGAAACATTTTTCAATTATCAAATTGGCAAAGGGGAAAGAAATGAATAAAATACGGTGTTGGCAAGGATAATTGGAAACTGACTCAAACTTTGCTGATGGGTGTAAATGAGCACACAGCCTACCAAGAGCAATTTTGTCAATATCTACTACAATGTAAAAAAAGTAAATATCTTTTGACCCAGCAATCTCACTTCTAAGAACTGATGCCACAAATAACTTGCAAATATAAAGGTTGACATAGGTAAAATGTTATTTTAGGCAGCCTTATTTACAATGGCAGAGACTTTTTTTAAAAAAAGGAAAATTTGAGCCCCATCAGTGTGCCTCAATTGGTTGAACATCATCCCATGCACCAGGAGGTTGCCTGTTTGATTCCCAGTCAGGGCACATGCCTGGGTAGCGGGCTCAATTCCTGGTAAAGGACGTCCAGGAGGTAGGCAATCAATGATTCTCTCTCATCATTGATGTTCCTATCTCTCTGTTTATCTCCCTTCCTCTTTCTGAAATCA
Source organism: Myotis myotis (assembly GCF_014108235.1). NCBI lineage: Eukaryota > Metazoa > Chordata > Mammalia > Chiroptera > Vespertilionidae > Myotis > Myotis myotis. Next base: position 200,652,339 of record NW_023416324.1, on the reverse strand, counting down.
ATAAAAAACATATTTTAAAAATAGGAAGATTTGTATGTACTGATAAGAAAAATTATTCTAAGTATTTTGTTAAGAAAAAGAAAAAAAGAAAGGATTCAGAATAATGTATAGAATATTCTACTATTTATGTATATGAATAAATTATATGCCCATGATTATATCTGCATAAGATATCTTTGGAAGAAATAAAAAAAAAATGGTGATTATAGTTGTTTCCAGAAAGAGGTACTGAGAGACTGGAAGACATGGGGGATCATTTTCATTTCACATTTTCTTGTTGAGAAACTACTTGTCATCATCCTCAGTGATAGTGAAAGTGACCAGGTTAATTAAGACAGAGTTGTGGGTGTTAGAGCTGGGTATCATACAACTCAAAGAAAGAGATTTTTTTTATGATTGGAAAGTCAAGGTTTGGAAGTGACAATGAAGGTCTAAGTGAATACCATCTTCTGGCCAAGTGATACAGATGAAGAAAGAATGGTGGGTATCTTCTAGAAAAAGCTGCCTGAGAAGTAATGATGTCAAGGAAAAGCCAAGTTTACATTGAGACAAGAACATAATGAGTTCTGAAAAGAGGTTGAGAATGTTGTAGAGATTAGAATTAGATGGCCAGAGAGCAGTTTTTTGTGTTTTTTTGTTTTGTTTTGTATTTTTTATTGATTTTTAGAGAGAGAGGAAGGGAGGTGGATAGAGAAATAGAAACATTGATGAAAGAGAAATATCATCGATAGGCTGCCTTCTGCATGACCCCTACAGGGATTGAGCCTGCAACCCAGGCAAGTGCCCTGACCAGGCCATGACCTCCTGGTTCCTATGTTGATGCTCAACCACTGAGCCACACTGCTGGGGCACCACAAAACTTTCGCTGAGACTTCCAGGACAGAGACACTCTTTTCTGGTGTCCTTTAGTATGAGAAGTCATAAGATCTGGAGCTGCTGGCTATTTTTATCATAACAAGATGAGATGATGTCCAAGAATGGTGCCAGAACTATAGGCCAGAGATCCTGGGAGATGGAAACTGGGCCCTGATGGCATCATAAGTCCCTGAGCATAACTCTCATTTCCATGATCAAATAATCCCCCATTTACCTTAGCCAATGTGGTTTCTTTCTGTCCAAAACAAAAAGGGACTCAGGTATTATTGAACATTTTATTGAAAAGATAATACATCAAGATTGAAGAACATAATTGATACAATATTTTAATTATTCAATTTGTGCCAAGCAATTACTTTTGTAGTTTTCATATTACCTCAGAAAATACAACTAGACAGGACCTTTCTCAACCAGATAAAAAGCACGTATGAAAATCCTATAGCTAGAAGCTCTGATCAAGATGGTAGCATAGGTAAATATGGTACTGGCATCCTCCCATAACCACATCAAAACAACTAAACTACAGAATAACCATCATTCAGAACTTCCTGGAGTCTAGCTGAACAAAAATCCTATAACTAAGGATATACAGTAGAAGCTTCATACAGCAGGCAGGGCAAAGATGTAGAATGGGCTAGTCCCAAACCCACATGTGGTAGATAAAATTCAGGAGGGATATGTCAGCTGGGAGGGGCCCCCTGAGGAGTGAGGGGTCCCAGACCCCCACTAGGCCCTCAGTCCAGGGTTCCAGAGCCAGGAAGAGAAGTCCCCATAATTTCTGGCTATAAAAATCAGCGAGGATTGTGACTGAGTGAGAGGAAGGGCTGCTGGAGTCTCAGACCTTTCTCTTAAAGGGCCCATGCACAGACTTACTTGAACTCACTCGCTCTGAGGTCCAGTGCTGGGGCAGCATGTCAGAAGGTGCCAGGGATATACGGGAAGGAGCAGAATTGTCTGGTTTTGGGGTGAGACTTGAAGGGCAGCTTTCTCCCAGATAGAGTGCTGGCAGAGGCCATTGTTCCTTTGCTGAGCTCTCCCCCCTACACAGAGCCAGCAGGTGTTCCCCATATAAGTCTTCCATCAACCTGGCTCACACTGTTTGCCCCATCTTGGTGACAAAAACAATAACAACAACAAAAGAACAACATGTCCCAAATGAAAGGACAGAGCAAAACTCCAGAAAAAGAACTAAATAAAGTGGAGTCAAACAATCTACCAGATGCAGAGTTCAAAACACTGGTTATAAGGATGCTCAATGAACTTTGGGGAAGAATAGATGAACTCATTGAGAACTTCAACAAATAGACAAGAAACATAAAAATGAAGATAGAAAACAGAATCTTTGCAGGCCAGAAGGGATTGACACGAAATATTCAAAGTTATGTAAAGCAAGGACCTATAACCAAGATTACTCTACCCAGCAGAGCTATCGAAGGACAGATAGAGTTTCCCAGACAAGAAAAAGCTGAAGGAGTTCATCAATAAACCAATAATACAAGAAATGTTAAAGGGACTTCTTTAAGAAAAAGAACAAAAAAAGATTAAAAATATGAATAATAAAATAACAATAAATACATATCTGTCAACAGTTAGTTTAAAATGCAAATGGATTAATGCTCCAATTAAAAGACATATGATGGCTGAGTGGATAACAAAACAAGACCCTCACATATGCTGTCTACAAGAGACTCACTTCAGCTCCAAAGACACATGGAAAAGATACTGCATAAAAAATGGGGGGGGGGGGGAAAGCTGGGGTAGCAGTACTTATACCAGACAAAATAGGCTTTGCATGCATATTAGCATAACCAATGAACACAGACACTGGGGCAGTGGGGCCTTGCCTGGGGTGGGAATGGCTGCGGGGGAGTGGGGGGAGGAGGCGGGGGTTCAAGCGGGGCAGGGGGAATGGAGACATATGTAAAACTTTAGACAATAAATAAATTTTTTTTAAAAAAGGCTATTACAAGAGATGACAAAGGAACCAGCAATTCTACTTCTGGGTATTTATCTGAAGAAACCAAAAACACTAAATCAAAAAGACATATGCATCCATATGTTCATTGCAGCATTATTTACAATATCCAAGATATGGAAGCAACCTAAATGTCCATCAATAGATGAATGGATAAAGAAGAAGTGGTACCTATATACCATGAAATATGACTTAGTGATTAAAAAAAAAAAAGAAATCTTGCCATTTAACAACATGAATGACATAGAGGGTATTATGCTGAGTGAAATAAGTCAGAGAGAAAAAGACAAGTAGCATATCATAAATTTAGCTATGATAGAATGAGGTACCCCTACCTTATTCTGCCCCAGGCAGGTTCCAAATGGCAGATCCTCCTTATAGGGCATGAAGCTGAGTTTTAGAGAGATAAAATCTCTCCTCTGAAGATAATACTCTTGGGTTCATGAACTTTTGACATTTTCTTCCTCTTCTGTTCACTTTATCGCAGAACATACCATCAGTCCAAAAGACCCACTAATCTTTACTAGTGTGTGTGAGAACATTTTGAAATATAAGCTTCATAGAGTTAAAGAATATCCCAGGTGTAGCCTCATAATATACAAATACTTTAGCATAGGTTTAAAAAATTAGATTTAAACCTTGCAGCCATCTTGACCATTGTTCAAGCCAGAATTTAAGCTCCCTTCTTCAAACCCTTCCTACCTATAGACACAGGCTCTGACCCAAATCTGTTCCCTTTTGTTTTAAGTAGAAGTTATACTACTAATGACCAACTGAATCGCCAACTTGGCTTGTGTCCCTTAAATGTTGCCCTTGGGAAACCTTGACCAGTTTGTCCTAAGCCCTTTTTAGCTGAGCCTCCAACACCAATATGCAACTCTGTAATTCTGCATTCTTTCCTTATCTGTGTTTTTTCTTAAATAGTTCTTTTCATGGTTCTTCCCATTGTTGAACTTTCCTAAGGCTGTTAATTCACATTGTATTCTCTTAAGTTTCCCTCTGAACCCTTAAACGTTATATTTCATAGATTTATTAACTCAGGCCCCAACCTTAACCTACAGACCCTTTACTCTTGGAGGGATGTGTGAATTTTGTTAACTTCAAATAGTCCACTCTGACTCTGGAAATACATTAGTTATTTTTACCAAAATTCAGACATTTTTGAAATAGTGTACAATAAATCTCATCTTCCCGTTGTTGTTAGCATATTCAATGTGTCTAGTCCATTGTACCTGGGGGTGGCTGGGCAACACAAACAATGTCCTTAGTTTATAGCGTGTCATAGATGGCAGTAAGGTGGAGAAATATGTAAAATGATAACCTGTAGAGAACTGGATAAAATAAAAACAATACCAACAGTGAATTTTTTTTAAAAAAGCTAAAATTGTTAATACTACCATGTTGATCCCCTAAGCTCTTTGAGAATGGATATTTGATATACTTGAACTGCTGCTGGAGTCTGCATTTATTACTGTACACTAAGTTTTTCAAGGTAATTCTGGCAATATTTTAGTGTATTTGGAATTCATAGAAATTATTTCATTAAACAAGAATACAAGTTGACATCTGTGAAGCTAACTCACACTCAAGTAAAAACAAAGGCAGCTGCCACCTGGCTGCGGCAGTACTTTCATTTGACACTTTCAAACACTTGGCTTAAAATGAAGTAGTGTGCTGGCCAACAAAAAGAAAAGAGCGTGGAAAGCCGTGGGGCAATGAAATTGGGTAAGAGCATGACATTTTCAGTTCAACTCTTTTATAACCTAAGATTATAAAAGCAACAAACTACTAAACTATACTAAACCATTTACCACTGAATTCTGCATGATTTTACGTGTCATCATCTTCCTTTCCTTAAGAAAAAATTGTCAGTTCTATATTTCAGCTAAAGAACCTACAACGCCAATGTAAATCTATTTAGTGGATTGATACATTTTACTGTTCATATTTATATTATGCTCTTAATATAGTATTACTTTTTCAACAAATGTCTTAATGTCTACACGTGATGTCTCCCTTTTCTCAAATTCAGTTCTCTTCAGATTCAGCAGGAGGGAAAATCAGAGATTCCAAGTGTAAGAAGAATGCCATGCACTGTTGCTGACTGAAATGGAAGGTCCCATGAGCAGAGCCCAGGGAGAGGGCTCTGGAGCTAAGGACAGCCCCTCGTTGACAGCCAACAGGGAACAGGGACCTCCGTCCTACAAAAATCCGGCATGGGATTTTGCCCAAAAAACGAGAAAACAACCAAGCCAACCCAACTTCTGACCTACAGAACTGTGGGATAATAAATTTGTATTGTTTTAAGCTGCTTAATTTGTGACAACTTGTGGTCATTTGTTATGTAGCAATAGGAAACTAATGTAGATCATGACACCGGATTGAAATGAGAGGAGAGTGTAATAGGAGACAATGACAAGAAATGAGGAGGATGGGTTGGAAGAAGGTAAATGAGGTGGCAACTACTGTGTGGCCTGCAGAACACTGTATGGCCACTGGAGTGGGCCAAAAACAGTTGAAAATCAAAAGATGAGTCAAGAAGATTTGCTCATCGATGGCCTGTTGGATGTTGGCAAAGAGAGGAAGGAGTTTGTTGACTCCAAAATCATCGGCCTGAGCCAAGGGCAGAAGAATTGTACTGAGATGAGATAACAAACAATTAAGGAGTAAATGTAGCTCAGGTTGAGAGGCGAGGGCAAACAAGGGTTCATCTTGGGACATGTTATGAATGAAATGCCTATTAGACGTCTAAGTGAAGTTGTGCATTAAGCTGTTGGATGCACAAGTCTGGGGTTCGGAGAATTATCTGGAGCTGGAACTATTAATTAGGAAGTCCGCTCACATCAAGTGTTCAAAGCCAGAAGATGATTAGTTCAAACACTGAGGAAATGAGTGTGAAGAGAGAAGACCAGTGCTTCGGGGCTTGCTCCTTTTTGAAAGTCTCTCCTAGATTGTTTTTTGTTTTTTTTTCTGATTTGTAAATACAAATATATGAAGGATCCCATTAACCAAATAGTTTTAAAATATTTATTTATGAACTTAATGAGTTACCTGTCTTAAAAATAATAAAATTGAATGAAATCCATGCTATCACCGAAAATCCAAAATAAAGAGTTATCACTAATGTAAGGTCTTCCAAATTAAACACAGATCATATAGTTGAAAAAGCCCATTGAAATTTGCATAAGTTATGCACCCATATCAAAAGACTAATGAATTCTATTCTTCCAATAGTAGTTGTCCTGATATATTTTAACATCCTAGAAATATATATATATATCATTTATGCTGAACATCTGGTGGAGTATTATTCTTCCAATTCACTTTGGTTCCTTGACACAATGAAAATTCAGTATTTATATGTCTGCAATGTAAAACAAAGGCAAAACAAAACAGAAAAATACGAATACAAGAACTTTGTTCTACTCTGTTTCCTTCCACACATACTGCCCCATTGTGTTTCATTTGTTGCTACTGATATGAGCCATAGCTAGCTTATTATTCTTACTAACTTTCCATCTGAAAAGAAAGAAGTACTTGTGACTATTCTAGGCTAGTTAAAAAAAAAAAAAAAAAAAAAAAAAAAAACACTAAGAAAAAAAACCACCTCTGTGTCATAAATCTCTCTCTATATATGCTTTTTGTATCACACAAAAAAGTAAGAGTTGTTGAAACCTTCCTACAAAGTAGAGAAAAAGTTGACTTGCTGCAATCATCTGCTTAAAGTGAGTACTCCTATAAATACAATGACAAACTATTTTTGCCAACCACATCACAAATAATTATTAATGTGGTAACTTTAGCGCCATGTTTTGAGTTTCTCTTGGGCCAGGTGTGGAGTGGGAACATGCTCTTTATGGTAACACTTCATTGGATCATCTGCTGACAAAGCAGATTTTTAAAACCTTATCCATAATCACCCTAATTAGGCCATCCAGTGTCAGGACTTGCTGTGTGAATTTCAGTAATTCTAGCCATCTCTGTGGTACAACTGACATTGCCCACATAAAAAGGAGTGACTCTGCCTTCGAAGCAATTTCCTTATGCTTATGTCCTCTCCCCCGCTACCTGATTGTATTGAAAAAGTACTAAGGAAGGTTTGCAATGCTGCACTCACAACTTTAGGAAACTTCCTTTCAGCTGACAGAAAGTTTTTTATATAATTACTAGAGGCCTGGTGCACAAAATTTGTGCACAGGTACGGTCCCTAGGCCTGGCCGGTGATCAGGGCCAATCTGTAGGGCAACTGGTGGGGCAATCTGGGGATCCCCGCTGGCACCTGCCTTGGCCAGCCTGAGGCCTGCGGGCTGGGGGCAGCTCCTTTGTTGAGCGTCTGCCCCCTGGTGGTCAGTGTGCATCATAGCAATCGATTGTTCCACCATTCATTCCGCAGTTTGGTCGATTTTCATATTAGGCTTTTATTATATAGGACAACACTATTGCCTTTATATCTTCCTGTGGCACTTAATTTATAATACAATTTACAATATGCAGGTCGTTCACATCTCTACCTTCCAAAGATTGTGAGCAATATTTGATCATTGTTTGATCCTAATAGATGCACTGTTCCCAATGCTGTAGCACAAATATTTGACATGGTTATGCAGAAGAGGACTCCTGAAAACTGACATACAATCCTATATTCCCATCCCCAACCTTCCCACCACCACACACCTGAAGAAAAGTAAAAACAAGGGGACTTGTTTTCTTAATGAAAGCATGCTTTATGTTGTTCACTAGGGGATTTATATATTTTAACCTACTTATTTTGTGCCTCTGAGGAAATACTATTGCATGAAGGTTGATGGTTAAATTTTATGTGTCAACTTGGGCTAGAGCAGTGATAGCAAACCTTCTGAGCTCGGCGTGTCAGCATTTTGAAAAACCCTAACTTAACTCTGGTGCCGTGTCACATATAGAAATTATAGAAATTTTTTGATATTTGCAACCATAGTAAAACAAAGATTTATATTTTTGATATTTATTTTATGTATTTAAATGCCATTTAACAAAGAAAAATCAAACAAAAAAAATGAGTTCGTGTGTCATCTCTGACACACGTGTCATAGGTTCGCCATCACTGGGCTAGAGCATGGTGCCCAGTTGTTTGGTCAAACACTAGACTAGAGGTTGCAGTAATGGGTATTCTGTAGATGTGATTGACATTTATAATCAATTAGAGGCCCGGTGCACAAAATTTGTGCACCCTCTCCAATCTGGGACCCCTCTCACAATCTGGGACCGCAGGCTCCCAACCGCTCACCTGCCTGCCTGCCTGATTGCCCCTAACCACTTCAGCCTGCCAGCCTGATCACCTCTTAACCACTCCCCTGCCAGCCTGATCGACGCCTAACTGCTCCCCTCCTGGCCCGATCACCCCCAACTGCCCTCCCCTGCCAGCCTGGTCACCCTTAACTGCCTTGCCCTGCAAACCTGATCCCCCCACTAACTTCCCTCCCTCCCCTGCAGGCCCGGTCGCCCCCAACTGCCCTCCCCTGCTGGTCTGGTTCCCCCCAGCTTCCTTCCCTGCAGGCCTGGTCCCCCCAATTGCCCTCCCCTGCAGGCCTGGTCCCCAAAACTGCCCTCCCCTGTTGGCCATCTTGTGCAAGGATGTGATGGTCAATTTGCATATTACCTCTTTATTATATAGGATTATATAGGATAGGCTTTATATAAAAGAGATGACCCTCAATAATGAGGATAGGCCTCAATCTCTTGAAGGCCTTAAAAGCAAAAACTGAGGTTTTTCTGGAGTAGAATGAATATTACTTCATTAAGATAGCAAGCGAAATCCTGCCTATGGATTTTGGACTCAAGACTGCAACTTCAACTCTTGCCTGGGTTTTCCGCCTGCCAGCCTACCCTACAGATTTCAGACTTGCCGGGTCCCATAATTTCATGAGCCAATTCCTTAAAAGAAATCTCTCTCTCCATATATGCATCCTATTTGTTCTGTTTCTCTGGAGAACCCTAACAGTTAGTAGTATATTTCAAAACAGTTCTTTTTGTTATAATATTTGTGAAAGTTTTGCTAATTGAATACAATTCTATTCCCAATTTTGTTCCATGGAATAAGGGTAGGAATTAGGACACTACTTGCTAATAGAATTCAGTTTCTCTGCTGGTTTGGAGCACAAGAGAGTCTTGTCAAAGGAATTCTACAACAGTGGTACCTCTCCTAACCAGTAGGGACATTTTATACCAGTTTTTAATATGAAGCTCTACTTGAGTGTTCGGCCCATCTATACATTTTCCCAACCTAGATCGCACAAATGACCAAATCCTAACCAACTACCAACAAAATATCTGAGAAGTTGGCTCAACACATTTTCAGAAAGAGATGGGACATGTTTGGGGCACACTTGGGGCAGGACGGAGTTTCACCGGTTAATACAACTCAAAATGGGAAGTTAGTGTGTCCAATTTCCATTGCCTCATTCATCAAGAGAGTTTGTGTTTTGACTTTTGGAAGTCATTTCATTGCATGATGTAATGGAGAAAATAATGGAGATTACAAATTTTCTTTATGCTTGTTTTTTTTTTTTTTAACCACTGCCAGTTTATGGGTATTTAAGAAATTGAAGCAAAGAAAATATATTCAATTTATTTTCACTTAGACAATTGGTTAAGTCTTGAAAAATTTTGAAGAAATATATTGAAATGTTTTTAGAATGAAAAGGTTTCAGATCCCCAAAGGCACACTTTTCCCTGATGTTACATAACAGGACTCTGTCCAGATTCCAACTTGACATGTGGATTAAGAAGATGGTACCTGAGATTATTGTTTTTAATACTGAACATCTCTAAACTTAAAGGAATAACAGATGTTAAAGAGTTATAGAAAGCTATTCTTAGTTTTGGAGATTGTGTGTGAATCGTGTTTGCTGTGACTTTGGGATACAACCACAAGATGTGTGTGATTGTAAAGCCCCTGCCCTGTTTAAGGTGGCTCATTTTCGAAAGAAACCACTTATGTTAAAAGCCAACTAGAACTATTAACACAGGATCTTAGTGAACATTTAGAAGGAATCAGCTGTGAAAGGAAACGTACATATTTTTTATGTAATTGTTTGTATCAAATCTGCTTCTCTCTCCCAGCTTCCTACAGAGGAGGGTCCGGCCTTGATAGAACGATTCTTTGGGGCTTTTGTGATTCTGACTCAGAAGGAAAGAGAGCTGGGGGAAAAGATCTGAAGCACAGAAGCCAGGGCTAGAGAACTGGCCACATTTGGAAAGCACACAAGCAGTGACCTTGTGCGAGAACAGCGGAGGAGGAAAAAGAGAAGTGTTTAAGATGTGTTGTTATTTACCTGCTTCACAGCGTTCAGGGTATGAGAACTTTAAAAAGTTATTTCATAATTAGATTTCAGGTGCTTGCCTGTGGTTTTTTTGGATAAGGTATTGCTCTAAGTCTGGACCACAGATTTCTAAACTTTACATAAAATAGCAATCTTGAGCTATAGGAATTTCAGAACAAATTTTGAGTCATATTTGTGGCTTCCTGGGTATTTTATGACATTAGAGCGATAAAAGGCTTCATCAGTAAAATAACCTCAATCAGATGGTTATGAGTTTAGAATGAAAACGCCCTCACATCTCCTAGTATATTCCAGGGCATAAATAGCAGTACTCTCTTTAAATTGACCAGTCTAGTACCCCTAGGTATTAGAGTATACTTTTTAAAAAAATAAAGTTTATTCGGTCTTGGGATTGCCTATGTACGTTTGCTTAAAAAAAAATACTGTTTTGAATTGTGAATAGGCTATAATCACTAATATTAGCAATAAAAAAATTAAATATTCATAAAAAACTGGGTTGAAAACATGCTCTGAGGCCGCCTGGGTCCTGGGGAATCTGGTCAACGTATAACCTAAACAATCAGTTCTTGAGTAATGTACACGTTTCAGTCTGAAAGAGTGAAAACTGGCTTTCTTTCGATAATAATTTTTAGAAAGTAGAAATACCCTTGTATTTGGAGGGGGCCTGTATTACAGTTCTTTCACAAAACGAACACCACGCTGCCAATTCCATAATCAAGGTTGACAAGATGTGCCTCCTTTTCTTCAGAAAGTTACCGTTCCTCTTCCACCTTTGCATTTGCTCACAGCTTAAGCTTTGTATCTGGGAAGTCCTTGCACGGAAATACCCTGTTAGCCAAAAGCCTGGACTCTCAAGGATTCATTCATTCCGCCAACATTCCGGGAGCCCCTCCTTCATGCAAGACCCTGGGCTCAGTGCAGATCGGGAGGGACGCACCAGTCAGCCAGAGGATGTTAAAATATGACAGAACAACTACTATGGGAAGAATAGAATCCATCAGCCAGAGGCAGTCCCTGCTCCGAGGGGCACCTGTGCAGCCAGGGAAGGGCCCGACTGCCCTGAAATACAGCATGGCGGCCGCACAGTCGACGAGCCTGCAGTTACTACGACGGCGAGAAGGTCGAGGACCAGAGCCCATCACCGCGGTCTCCCTTCCGGCAGGTCCCCGTACCCCCCTAGCCCCCGGCCAGCCCTGGGTCTAGAGACTCTAGAAATGGAGCCCTAGAGCTGGATGCAGAACTCGCACTCCCAACGCGGAGGATGTCAGGGCGCAGGGGGCCCGGAAAGAGGGGAGCCGATGCCCAGGCAGCACAGGGACGGGGCCCCACCACCCCTGTCGGCTCTACAGCAAATAGCAAGGCGGCGGGGATGAGCTCGGCCCCAGAACAGGTCTCACCCCGGGCGCGGGGCGGTCCTCGCCGTCGGACTAGGTCCCCGCCGGGCGGTCGCGGCCCGGACTTCGGGGGGCGTGGTCTCTGCGAAGACCCGCCCCAGGCCCCGCCCCCCAGGCGCGCGAGCCCATCCCGCGCGGCGCCAACCCTTTCCCGGGTCATCGCCCCGCCCCTCTTCCGGCCCGCGAGCCCCCGGCGCTACCTCTGGGCTGCGCTCGCCGCTCGCGCCCGTCAGCCCGCCCGACGACGCGGGAGCCGCGCGAGCCGCTCCGGGCTTTGCTGCGCTTCTGGCCGCCGAGAAGCCGCCCCCTGAGGCGGAGCCCGTGGTTCCTCGCCCGGAGTTGGTCGGGGCCGCCGAGTCTACGGCCCCAGAGCGGCGGCGGCGGCGGCGGTGAGGAGACCGGGCCGGGGGAGGCGGGCATGGTGGGGCTGAGGGCTTCGGGGTGAGGGGGCCCGGGCGGCCCCCGCGGCCACGTCGATGGCTCGTTCGGGAGGAGTGCGGGGTCGAGCCGGGTTGCATCGGCTCCGGCTCGGCGCGAAGCAAGGGGCGGGGGCCGCGGGGGCGGCCGGCGAGGTATCCGGAGTGGGGGGTGGTCCCCGGCGGGACCGGGACCGGGACGGAGGAGACGCCGCCTCCCGGCTGCTGCCACGTTTCCACCGCGCGGCGCCTTCCTCCTCGGGGCGAGCGGCCGCCCAGCCCCTTCGCACCCCCGGCCGCCCCCTCCCGCGCCCGCCGGCCCGCGTTCTGGAGCCCGAGACCCTGGCCGTCCGAAGGGTCGCGCCGGAGGGGAGCCCGGCCCTCGAACCAGGCCCCTCAGAGACCGGACCCGGCCGGGGGCGCCCCCTGCCCGGCGGTTGGGGGGGGATGGGCCCGGCCCCCCGAACTCGGGGAAAGCCCCGATTGCAGAAGTTGGACGCGCCCGCAGGCCGGCCCCCGAGGAGCGGGAGGCGGTGTCGGATGCCTCGGCGCCGCGCACCCCGGGGACTCGGGCGGGGGTCGGGGGGCGCGGCCGCGGGCTCCGAGGGGCCGGCCCGCCCCCTGCCCCCGGCCGGAGGGGGGCGCCCCGCGCCGCCGCCTCGGCTCCCAGGGTCTCCGGGCGCCTGCCGCTCCCACGCCCCCCCGCGGCCGCCGCCTCCACCTGGGGAACGTCCGGCGGGAGAGACGGTGTCCAGAAACGGTCGCGAGGCGCCTCTCGTTGCGAGGGAGGGACCCGGACGAAGTTACCGGCTCGGGGAGGGCCGCGCACGCCCCCGCCAGCCGGCCCCGCGGACCCCGCGGAACAAAGTGCAACTCGCGGCGACGACGTCCCGGGGTGACATCACCGGGCGGCCTCGGACCCGGAGCTCTGCGTCCGCGGGTGGGAGGAGGAGGCCCGGCCGCCACGCCGCCGCCTCCAGGTGCCCGGGCCGGAGGGGCCCCGCCGGCCGCCGGCCTCCGCTCCCGGACGGGCCGGCCCGCCCTCGCCGGCCTCCCGGTCCTCCCGGAATACTGCCCGGTGGGGAGGCTCACGTTTCAGCTCTTCCAGGCAGCGCTCCTCCAAGCCGATCCCGAAAAATAAAGTAATTCCATATGACTCATCCCGTGTTACCACCAACAGCAGCCACTAAGTGGTTCCTTCCTTCCTTTTATTTTTGATATGGAACAGAGCGAAAATAAAAGGGGAAAACAAAAATCCCCGGCTCTGATAGGCAGCATCCAGTCGGCCAATTCAATGAATGAGGAGGAGGATCTGGTTACCAGTTCGGCACGTTTCCCGAGTGTGGTTCCTGGTTTTGTTTGGTGGGACCAAAGGCTAAGAGGGTTCCATCAGCAACTTTTACCCCAAACCATGTATTAAATTGCATGGGGCCCTGACCGGTGTGGCTCAGTGGATAGAGCGTCGGCCTGCGGACTGAAAGGTCCCAGGTTCGAATCCGGCCAAGGGCATGTGCCTTGGTTGCGGGCACATACCCAGTGGGGAGTGTGCAGGAGGCAGCTGATGGATGTTTCTCTCTCATCGATGTTTCTAACTCTCTATCCCTCTCCCTTCCTCTCTGTAAAAAAAAAATCAATAAAACATTTAAAAAAATAAATAAATTGCGTTGGGTTTTCCCTTCCATCATAACATGGGTTGTGTGTAAATAGGACTTTATACAGTGGAAGTGGCTCCCATATGTGTATTTCTTTGAGGAGGAGCTGCCCAGCGGTGGTGGAGGGCTGGGTGGAGGTGTGTGCCTGCACCTGGGCCTGGTGGCTGGCCACAGAGAGTGGCTTTGGCATTCTAGGGTTCCCGTCCAGGATCAGGGTGGCTATGGCGCCAGCACCCTCTCAGATAACTATATAGCATTTATTTCACAGTGAGAGTCCTTGTTTGAATGTGCACAAGGAGCAAAGGACTCATATTATGAAGAGGGACTTTAGGAGTAGGTTTAAGAAAAGAGAAAAGGAAGCTAACAGAATCACCTTTACTTTTGAATGTGTGAGAGCACACACTATCAGGTTAGTCGGGTTTATACGAAACATAGCAGAGGCTGTAAGTCTTTAATAATTGGCTACTTAGTAAATGCAGCATCTGAATAACTCCCAAGTTACAGCAGCCAAATGAATGAGCTCATCGCATAGACAGAATATACATCGAAACAACCCAGGACAAGGTTGTTTTTACCTTTATGGATTAATCAATGATAAATCAGAGCTGCCATTTAAAGACTCCTCCTTGAGGCACTTCCTAAATGCAGCTAAATTTCTGACTATTTCTTTTAGTTTGATTTTCTATAGATGACCCAGAGTTCTCTTCCACTTAAATATGTTCTGATAGACACACTTTTTTTTGTTTTGCATATCATTTAGATTCCTGAAAGAATGCTTACAGACACTCCATACTGGATTTTTTTCTTTAGTATAGCAGCTTAATGAAATAAAATTCACATACAGTTCTTACATTTAAAATATAGTTTGTTGGTTTTAGTATATTCAGGGAGTTGTACAGCCATTACCACAGTTGATTTTAGGATATTCTCATAACCTCAAAAAGAAACCCTGTACTTATTGACATCACTCCTCTCCCTCAGGCCCCTAAGCCACTAATCTACCTGATCTGGACATTTTATATAAATGGAATTGTACAGTTTTGTGCTTTTTGACTTGCTTCTTTCTCTTAGCATAATGTATTCAAGGTTCACCCGTATTGTAATGTATATCAGTACGTCATTCTTTTTGTTGCTGAATAACATTCCATTGCATATATATTCCACACTTTGTCCAATCATCAGTTGGTGGACGTGTTTCCACTTTTTGCCTGTTATGAACAGTGCTGCTGTGGGCATTTGTACGAGTTTTCATGGACATATGTTTTCTTTCTCTTGGGTATGTAGCTAGGAGTAGAATTGCTGGGTCATATGGTAACCCTATGTGTAACCTTTTAGGAATGCCAAACTTTTCTATAATGGCTCTACAATACCGAATTTTAAAGTATTATGTTTTAAAATTCAAATTATTTCACAGACTTTTAAACTTAAGTTATTGCAACTAAATGTTGACACATTGAGTAAAAACTATAGTGGTATTATTATAGTACCTCTCTTTGATATTTCTGATTTTATTTTAACCAATAGGAATAACTTGTTCTCTTTACTGAATTTTTTCAAAGAGCTAAGTGATAAGATTTTTAACCGTATTTTATAAGGTCTTTATGGCATAAAGTAGTGATTGTTCTCTACTCCAGATATGAGCCAATGAAACAAGATAAAATTGGAAGGACAAAGGGGAGCTGCAGGGAGGAATATTTTACAGAGCTTTATCTTCCAGTTTTTGTGTTTTGTTTTGAGAAAAACTATTTTATCTTTGCAGGAAAGATGAAGAACGAAATTGCTGCCGTTGTCTTCTTTTTCACAAGGCTAGTTCGAAAACATGATAAGTTGAAAAAAGAAGCAGTTGAGAGGTTTGCTGAGAAATTGACTCTGATTCTTCAAGAAAAATATAAAAATCACTGGTATCCTGAAAAACCATCAAAAGGACAGGCCTACAGGTAAAGGATTAGATTGGACTAAGTGAAGAAGCTGATCAGCTCCTGAAATGAGTACAAAGCCAAAGGACTGCAGAGTGTCCAGTCCATGCCTTTCATAGTTTATCTGCAAAATACAGAACTCTGGGGTGTCTTGGTATTTGTTTCCTTACTTATTTGAAAATACATGTATTCGTTGTGGAGTCCCCCTGCCTGGACTTGGGAGCTCCCAAAAGTTAGTCTACCAGGAGTTAGTCTTGTAGTTATAGTTTGACTCCTGATTGAGTGTGTTCTCTCTGTATCACAGGTACTTGGGGGTTTTCAAAATTCTGGGGGACCACCAAAACTGTCATCTCTAAAGGTGCATGGTAGGATCTGAGGGAAATGGTCTCCTTGAATCTAAAAGTAAATTATATGTTAACATGTTTTTTCAAAAAATTAATTTTATAGCAAACAGGAACTAAGCTTATTAGACACCTAATTCGTTCTTGACACAGGAAGAATTGCACTTATACTAGACATAATTCTTTATTGTAGAAGCCAATGTAACTATTTTATAGATGAAGGTAACTTACCTAAGATTCGCAACTGGTAAATATTAGCTCTGAGATTTGAACTCAGGTCTAACTGACCCTAAATCCTTATGGGCTTTCTGTATACCACAGTGTGACCACTACCTTGGCTCTGAGGGAGAAGGTAATTTTCAAAACAAAGGACTTTGGTTTGAAGTTACATTTACAGCTTAAAGTAAAGAAGAGCAGACTCCTGCAGAACATGTCCTAGCATGCTCACTCCCTAGTATTGATGTGACCGCTCAGGAACCTAGGTTGAGAATGTTCTGCTAAACTCGTCTGTCAAAACTTGCCCCATTTGTGGCCACAAAAAAGAAAAGTGGAACAGTTGTGGCTATCATGATTACAGAAATTCTTTTACTTAGGCATATTGCTGCCCCCAAAGTTTCTTCCACAAATCAGCACTTCTGTGATGTAAAAATTGAGTTCTTGTAAGTACAAGACTATTGAAAGAATCAACAAGGGAAGTGAAAATATGATTTGTTTATTTCTCATTTGCTAAAAGGCAAATGAGCCTGTTCTATTGAAAAAGAAAAGAATCAAAGTGATCGATGTATTTTCTCTTTAAATTTTACCCAAAGAGGTTTCCTGGTAAATTGGAAAATGTGGTGAATTAAAGTAGAAATGTGGATGTTCTATATAAAGTAGACTCAAGTTATTTTTTATCTTGTCACTTGATTCTCTTAGTTGTTCTTTGCACATCTTCATTATGGATAGAGTGAACAGTTTTTGTGTGTTAGAGCTATTGAGGCTTACACTGATGTAATTGACTTTGGATGAAGGCATATGGAAGTGCTAAGCCACTGTACTATTACTGAAAAAGGAGACACTGTCAAGTAAATGCTTAAAGGTCAGACAGTGTATAATTTCATTTCCATTACTTCTAAAAACTTGAGGGGAAAAAGTTAGCCAAACAGGATTAAATTGGCATGTGATCAGAAGTGTCATTATTAAGTCATTTTTAAGCCATCTTTGAAGTAGAAAACTATTAGACTTAATAGTGGGTCGTTACTATTATAAAAATGAATAGATTGTAGGATTAACCAGAGTTTGTATACTCTTCGATCCATAGATTAGGTTGGGCATGTTCTTTTTCTTCTAAAGTGCTTATAAATTAAAATTGTTTCTCTGCAATATATACAAGTAAGATGCTTTTGGAGGACAATTTGGCATTATCAAGATCTGGAAAAATATTCACACTCTTGAACAGTGTCTCCTAAAAATATATTCTAGAAACATAGTCAGAAATGCATACAAATATGTATGAATATGGATGTTTCTTACACTTTATAATTGGAAATTAAACTGGTAAAAATAAGTAATTGATAGACTATTTTTATGCAACTTTAAAAGGAAATCCTGTATTTGAAGAGTGGTTAATGGATAAGTAGTCACAGTATATAGAGAGTGAAAAACAGCAAAAAATATGTAAGATATGTTAATTTTGTTGAAGCAGAATCTCTAAACTATATTTACATATATATTTTTTTTAGCTTAGAACCTACATCACTCTCCTTGTACATAACAAAAACACATAATTATCTAAGATCTCTCAATTATCTAAGATCTCTCCTTACCCTTAACTCCTTTTGATTCTAAGGCACATGGGACTTTTGAATCAACCTAAACAACATTAGAATGTATAACAGACCATCTTATAGAAAGGAACAAAGAGCATCTTACATGCTGTAAAATAATTTTTTTCACTTTAAATTTGCTAAATTGTTAATGATGTTATGATAGGTACAGACAGAATAGGGTGCTAGTTAATAAAAATGAACTTTGGAGTCTGGTGGTCTGGATTAACCATTTTTTAGCTGTGATGTTGGGCAAGTTATTCAAATTCTCTTTGCCTCCTTTCTTAAAATGGGGAAAATAGTATCTAACTCAGGGAAATTATGAAAATTAAGCGTTAATACGTGCAAAGGATTTAGGAAATTGTCTGTTGTACAGTAAACCTTCAGAAAGAGTTGTTAATTACAGTGACCCTTGAATAACAGGCGGGGTTAGGAGTGTTGACCTATGCAAAGTCAAAAAATCTGTGTATACTTTTTTACTTCCCCAAAATTTTAAGTTGCCCCTCAGTGTCCCTGGGGGAGGGGTTCCAAGACCCTGCTGAGATACCAACATCTGCAGTTGCTCAAGTTCCTTATGTAAAATGGCATAGATCATAGCATACAGTTGGCCCGCTTATCCACAGACTCCCAACCACAGATTGAAATAGTGTACAGGTACTTAACTGAAAAAAATTTGCATATAAGTGGACATGAACAATTCCAACCCTTTTTGTTCTAGGGTCTACACTGTATTATTATTTAGATATGCATATTAGGTGTTACCAACAAAATTTTTTCACTTTTTAAAGGGAAATACAAATCAACTAATAATTTCTTTTAAAAACTTTAAATGGCACATTATTCTATTAATGTCATTGCATTTATGGTATAATTACTATTTGTCATTTACATTGTACTTTCTATATTTTATTTATTTACTTTTGGTTAGTTCTCACCAGAGGATATTTTTTCCATTGCTCTTCAGAGAGTGGAAAGGAGGGAGGATAAGAGGGAGAGAGGGACAGAGGAGAGAGAGAAACATCGATCTGAGACATATTGATTGGCTGCCTCCCACATTAATCCTGGGGTGGTGATCGAGCCTGCAATCCAGGTGTGGGGAATTGACCAGGAATTGAACCTTGACCCTTTGGTGCCCAGGTCTGCACTCTATCCACTGAACCACACCAGCCAGGTGTATTTTCCATATTTAGAACTTTGGGTCTGAGGAAGAGGTAAAAAGACTTAATCTAAATTCACCCAATAAATAAGTTACTGGCACCAATACCAATAAATAAGTTACTGGCACCAATACTAAAACCTGGGTTATCTTAATTGATTTCTTAGTTGTTGGCAATAAATACTTTCATTGTAGCTACCTTTTTTCTGTAAGCAGAATGCTTATTTTAACATGTATTTTTGCATTTGTACTAGGAGCCATCTTTGAACAATTCTGTCTAGTAGATATATTTGTTAGGTTAAAAAATAATGGAACAGAAGCTCTATTGTTTTAGAAATCTTTTCACTTATTTTGCCAGCTATTAAAAATAAAACCCTTGCATAATACAAGTTAAATGAAATAAGCCAATAACACTTTTGGGTTATATTTTAATCTTAAGTATGTGCTATGAATGGTTCAGTGTCCTTGACTGATTCTATTTTTCTAGAAAAGTTATAGGTAAGGCAAAGGACATAATTTTTAACACTTATTTTAATACCTGGGATGTATAAGGTCATGACAGATCAAAATTTGTCATAAAAATTTCTAAATATTATTTGAAATACTGGTTGAGGTTTTTTGTTGTGATAGGTTTTGCTAATATGTAAACGTGGCCTATTAAAACTTTTGCCTTCAGAGCTCTAAGTAATTTCATGCAACTTTAATACTCCTTACTCATTTAAACACGTTAAGCGCCATGTCAGTCATTGGTTACTGACACTATACCTTCTGTCTAGAAGACAAAACAGGCTTGGCGCTTAACGTGTTAATGTACATGTTAGATTAGTGTTTTCTAGGTAAAATGAAGTAGAACCAGTTCTAATGATTTTCCTGGGCTCACACAGATGCCCTTTTCTTTTTACCAGGCTGGGTAGTCTTGTTGATGCTGCCTCTTTGCCTTTAGTTCATATTTATTATCTGTGTAGGGTAGATACACTCTGGAGTTCTCTGCCAGGGTATTTTTTTTGTAATTCATGTTGGCAAATACTGAAAGATATAACAAGGCTTATGATTATGATTCAAGTAAAGCTATTAACATTATTCCACTTTGTTGTAGGTGCATTCGTGTCAATAAGTTTCAGAGAGTTGATCCTGATGTCTTGAAAGCCTGTGAGAATAGCTGCATTTTGTACAGTGACCTGGGCTTGCCAAAGGAACTCACTCTATGGGTGGACCCATGTGAGGTGTGCTGTCGGTGAGTTTTTGAATTTGGTGGCTGAACTGATTACCATGCTGGAATTGACATAATGAAATTCTTTCAGATACTGCCTGCTTGTGTATTTTTATGGCCAGAAGTTGGTTGCTTGACTTTTCAGATGTGGATTTTGTAAAGTACTTTTCAGGAGGTGATAGTGAGTGATAGTGAAAGACTGGTTACCTTCTTGTTTTGTAGCTAAAGAAACTCATAAACTAATTGGACAGGGTTTTTCTAAAGCTTTGCCAACAAGTTTATTATGGATCAAGAAGTAAAATTTAGAGACCTAGACTCCTGAAGGTTAATTATCGTCTTTCATTGGTGGTGCTCTTGTCTTTTCCCTCTTCAAATTCGGAAAGAAGCTAATCCCAAATAATACTGGGTAACTTTTGGTTGGTCTCTGTTTTTGTTTGTTTCTACCCTTGCCTCCCTTTTTGATTTTTAAGTGATATTTTCATGGTTTTGTTTTCATAATGGAAATTATTTTTTGTACCCAAATGAGCAGAATTGTAAAGGTGAGTGTTGGGTCTGAAATTTAATTGTACTTTGTTCATTCTAAAAACATTCATTGTGAGCCAGGCATTCTTAGTGGTGTTTTTTTAAAAATGAAAGTGGCATTTGTCTTTCAGGTAGTTCAAAATGTAATAAATTAGAAGAAAGAATAAGCAGCTTACAATAGTATGGTTTCTGCTACAACAGAAATATGTACAAAATGCAGCCAGTTGATGGCACAATAGAGAAAATTACTGCTTTGCTGAGTGCTGAGAAGACTATTGAGTAGGTGATACTTGAGCTGATTGGGGAAGAGGGGGTTGCAGTTGACTAGATGACAAGATGGGAAGGACATTTCCAGGCAGGAGGAATACGATGAACAGATGCTTGGAACCCTCTGTGAATAATTTTCTACAATTGTTCCTTTAGGGTATTCTCTTTAATTTTGAGGTACAGTTCACCTGTTGACTGTAGTAGAGATGCTTTAGGATGCAATCCTAATAAATTTCAAAGATACATATTATTAATAATACCTTTGACCTGATCTCCAACAATGAAAGTGGAGGTAAAGACATGTTGTGCCAAAATAATACATGGTTTTTCTTTCATTGAATTGTCTGGACTGCCCTGGAGCTACCTATTTATAAGCTATTGCTTTGGGAAATCAGGCATAGGTAGTAGATTCTCTGACACTCCCTTCTTCTCAGTTAGGAAAAGGAAGAGCAAGACATCTCAATTTTTGACCCAAGAAGGTCAAACAATTTAGATTCTGGGACTAAGTAAGGACTCAAGTGAGACCAGGGTCAGACTTTAAAGACTGGCCACTGGACCCTTGTAGAAGAGCTCAGTATACAAGAAATAACTCTCACAAAGTTACTATATTGAATTGCTTGCATTTTTATTAGGCCCACATTTAGATCCTGATTGACTCTTATTTTAACACAGTTCTTTAAGTAGTTGTGTAATTTTCAACTAATAAAAAATTATAAGCATCATTTGAAAGGTTGTTCATACTATTCAAGCTACAAAATAAAAAAGGTCATATAGTTTAACATAGAGGTGGAAGCAAGAAAACTGAAGAGTTAGTACAAGTGTATTAAATTAATGTTTAATACAATGATCTTATATCATTAGGGAAAGTTTCTATGTCCAAAGATGTTTAAGAAGTTCTGTAATTATATAAACATTTTGGACATAATTATTTGAAATGTTTAAACTAAATCTTGGCACCTGAAGATAAAAGCTTTAGTTATGTGGGTTTAGTTTAGTTATTGTACTTTGTTCATTCTAAAAACATTCATTGTGAGCCAGGCATTCTTAGTGGTGTTTTTTTAAAAATGAAAGTGGCATTTGTCTTTCAGGTAGTTCAAAATGTAATAAATTAGAAGAAAGAATAAGCAGCTTACAATAGTATGGTTTCTGCTACAACAGAAATATGTACAAAATGCAGCCAGTTGATGGCACAATAGAGAAAATTACTGCTTTGCTGAGTGCTGAGAAGACTATTGAGTAGGTGATACTTGAGCTGATTGGGGAAGAGGGGGTTGCAGTTGACTAGATGACAAGATGGGAAGGACATTTCCAGGCAGGAGGAATACTGCTTAAGTGGGTACTTCATTACTCGGCCAGATAATGAAAAATTACTGTGCTTTCATCTGGTTAATATAAGAAAATCTTTATATTCAGTAGCCTTCTAATTTATATGTGATTAAAATTTTGCCAAATGTTGGCTGTGATGTGATTTTTGATTTTTTTTCTTCTTCACATCACCTTCAGAATGTGGTGATTCAATGACAATAGAACTCCCCAAAACGAAAGATGAGTAGAGGTTATACTGTAAGTTAATAGAGAAGATTGAGATAGTGATTAGTGCTTGTGGATCAAAACTGGAAAGAAATATTCTAAAAATTAAAACACATGTGATCTAGCAGTTATAGAATTGAATAAATATATGAGAGTCATTAAAAATAATTACTAAATAACTAATAACTAAAGACTAGCTAAGGTTATGAAAAAATTGAAATGCACTGAAAGAGAACATTCTTCAGAGTCAGAATTACTCCATCAGGATAAAGTATTGGAAAATAACAGAGTGTGGAATCTCAGAGGGAAGGTCGAGGAGGGTGGGAGGTAATCAACCAAAGTCCTTGTATGCATATATGCATAACCCAGGGGCAAAGACAATAGGGTGCTGAAGGCTGCGGGGGAGGGGCTGGAGGGGTCAATGGGGAAAAAAGAGGGACATATGTAATACTTTCAACAATAAAGAATTGTTTAAATTAAGTTGGTGATGAGATGGGGTAGAAGCAAAAATAATAATAATTTCTATGATCCTTTACCTGATAAAGAGCATTAGATACTATTGATTTGTTTCAAATTAACTAAATTGGCCTTATTGTTTTAGTAGTGTGTCATTGAAAAATGGAAAGTTTAAAAATTGTTCACTACTGATTCTAAGGAATTAACTACACATTCAAAATACTACAAAGGGAAAGTTGCAGAACCTAATTGAAATTGCATGTCAAAGAAATCTGAGTTAATACAGCTGATCCTTCAATCGTTAGATGTGTGCCCTTGATTTAGGTTTCTGCTTCTACAAAGACAGATTTTTCTCCAATTTCTTGCCTTTCTGTTTTGCTTGAATTTTGACTCCATTAATGGGCAAAACTGAAGGGTAGGCCTAAGCCCATTGTTAATATTTACATTAACATATGAATTAACCTTTTATTGTATCAAGATTTACTTAATCTTTAAATGCTTGAGAGGACAGAAGGGTAAATTTCCATTGCTAAAACTCTATGCTAAGTAAACTTGAAATTATAATACATGAATTCTGTATCATGAGGAACTTGGCCCAGATGTTCAGGCATACTCCTATATAATAAAAGGGTAATATGCAAATAGACCAAATGGCAGAACAACCAACCAATCAAAGCGTAATATGCTAATGATATTCTAAGACTGCTCAACTGCTCACTATGACATGCACTGACCACCAGGGGGCAGACAGTCAACTGGTTGACCAGTTGCTATGACGTGCACTTACCACAAGGGAGCAGATGTTCTGACCAGTAGGTTAGCTTGCTGCTGGGGTCCGGCCGATTGGGACTGAGCAAGCCCAGCCCAGTGGTGCACTGATGGGGTCCCTCAGCCTGGCCTGTACCCTCTCGCAGTCAGAGATTCCTCGGGGGAGGTCAGAAAGCCGGTTGCAGCCTGATACTGCAGGCCACTCCCCGTGGGAGGGCGCCAGATGCAGGGCTCATGGCTGGTGAGTGCTGCTGTGGCAACGTGAGCCTCTCCCTGTTGGGACTGATTGGGCGCGAGTCTGCGGCAGGCACAACAGGGCTAGGATGAGTGGGAGCGGCAGGTAGGAGCTGTAGGCAGCGTTGTACTGCAAGTTTTGGCCCAATCCCTGAAGGCCACCAGAGGGATCCCACCTGTGCATGAATTTGTGCACCAGGCCTCTAGTCTATATATATAAAATCCATAGCAACCAGCTGGTAGCTATGACGTGCACTGACCACCAGGGGGCAGACACTCAACACAGGAGCGGAAACCACAGGCATAGAAACATGGAACAGATGGATGAATTTCAGAGGGAAGGGGGGAGGCGCAGTGGGGGAAGAGATTAACCAAAGATCTTATATGCGTACTAGAGGCTGGGTGCACAGATTTGTGCATCAGTGGGGTCCCTCGGCCTGGCCTGCAGGGATCAGGTTGAAAATGGCATTGGCCTGGCCTGCGGGGATTGGGCCGAAACCGGTTCTCTGACATCCCCCAAGGGGTCCTGGATTGCCAGAGGGCACAAGCCAGGCTGAGGGACCCCACCAGTGCACAAATCCATGCACCGGGCCTCTAGTATTTATACTAAGAAGAATCACCAGCCCAAGACTAGCCAGTATCCAATCAGCTCCAGTTTCCTGACCCCGCAGATAGGAAACTGAGGGCTAGAGAGACTAAATGACTTGCCCCTAGCCACAGAGCTAGTTAATGGCAGAGCCAGAACCAGAACATGTCCAATGCTCTTTCTGCCATCCTGTAGCAGCTCCTTTTATGAGGTAAACTGAAAAAGAATAGAAAAGGGAGTTATCCACCATATTTAGGTAGCATTTATGGCTCAACTTAGTCTGTGTGAACAGAAGATAGAACAACTATATATAAAGACACAGAACTTACCTATAAGACTACTTAATTTCTATACAGACTTTCAAAGGCTTTATTGCAGTTAGGACTTTTACCTTATTATAGACTAGAAGTCTAGTGCACAAAATTCCCTTGGACCGGTTACTATAGTAACTCCTGGGCTCAAAGGTCGAACCTCACATGGGACATATAAGGTTCTTCCCCCTTCCTTTCTTATTGTTTTCCTATTCCCTTTGGGCTTTCTTCTTCTCCTGGATGAAGGGCTTCCTTCCCTTTTTTTGTAAATATAGACCTTTTGCTGTTCCAGCTCCCTCATTCTATGGAAATGTACCTGTTGCAGCTTTTCAGTCCCCCTAATCTATGGAAATATACCTTCTGCTGCTCTGCAGCCCTGTGCATCTTCCATGGTCCCCTTGATTTCTAAAATTTCCTAGAACCTGTCTTTTTCACCCCTAAAAATTTCTATTTCAGCTGGAACAAAAAATTGATATTTCTCTCTCCCTTCCCCTCTCTCTAAAACCAATCAATAAAGGAAATTTGTTTTAAAAATCATGCTTTGGAAGGATAAAAAGGCTTATTTGTTTTGCTTTTTAAAAAACATGAAAATGAGTGGTGAGCAATTATCATAGGAATCTATATGAGGTAAGTAGTATAATTCAAGCAAAACCCCTTTATTTCCTCAACAGTAGGTGTGTTGTTGTTTTTTAACCTCAGCAGTTGCCTCAGTTCTTATTTTTGTCAGTGTGGATATAGGAAACACAGGCCCCTTTTTTATTAATCATGGTAAAATTAAAACTCATAGGAAATGTCTAGTTGATTTGTGACTTGAATTATTGGGAACTATATTACAGGGGTCAGTTAAAAATACATTGGAAGATTTTACTGTATTGCCACTTTAATGGTACATACAAAATGAAATCAAAACAATGAATTTCTCTTAACTATTTTTATTAGACAATAGAAAAGAAAATTGGGAAAGAGAATAGACCAGGGACAGAATTGTGGCCTGCCTGTGAGCAGGGAGCTGGATTAGGATACTATATATATGTAGGATCAAGTTCTGGGAGGGTTCCTTCTTTGCATTGGACCACTGACATGCCCAGACTAGTTTAATTGTTTTTATGGATATTTCTTGCTTTGTTGCTATGACTTCAAGCTTTTGTAAGATTTTTATTTACTTTTTTTTAATTCTTAGGTATGGAGAAAAAAACAATGCATTTATTGTTGCCAGCTTTGAAAATGAGGATGAGAACAAGGATGAGATCTCTAAGAAAGTTACCAGGGCCCTTGATAAGGTTACCTCTGATTATCATTCAGGATCGTCTTCTTCAGATGAAGAAACAAGTAAGGAAGTAGAGGTGAAATCCAGTTCGGTGACTGCAACTCCAAGTCCCATGTACCAGGTAATCATGAAATAGCATATTGAAGGTCCCTGAGCAGGGCATGCCAAATCAATCCATGTTGCTCTGGTTTCTCTGATTTGAGATTCTGGATTACAGTTCTTGCCTTTCCACACAAAGTGGCTCCTCTGAGATATAAATAGGCATCCTGAGTCACTTTATCAAAGGTCTGCTTTACTATTCAATAAGTCGGATAAACATGTTTCAAAGAGTGTGGCAAAGAAGAGAAAAAAAAGAACGTGGTGATAAAACATTCTGATATTTTAAAAATTCTTTTATTAAAATATAACAACTCGCCAAAACTGGCTTGGCTCAGTGGATAGAGCGTCGGCCTGCGGACTGAAAGGTCCCGGGTTTGATTCCGGTCAAGGGCATGTACCTGGGTTGTGGGCACATCCCCAGTAGGAGATGTGCAGGAGGCAGCTGATAGATGTTTCTCTCTCATCGATGTTTCTAACTCTCTATCTCTCTCCCTTCCTCTCTGTAAAAAATCAATAAAATAAAAAAAAATAACTCATTTTTTGTAGTCTTTAACACTTCCGATTTGTATCTTTGGGTTCAACTTCCTTGTTCACTACTTTTCCATAATTTAAATTGTATTTCAGTTAATTTTTCCTTCAAGCCAAAACAATATCTCCTTTGCTTTAAGTTGAACAGTTACATAGCTACCATGCTTGCACTTATAACATGTTTAACTATTTACTGTTTATACTCTACACTAGTGTCCCATTGCACGAAGATTCGCGCAATAGGCATTCCTTCCCCTGGCTGCCGGTACCGGTTTTCCTCCAGCATCCGGGACCCAGGCCTTTGGTCCCGCCGCAGCAGCAAGGCTTGGCTTCTCCACCCCGGCTGCTCCCAGCCCCTCCTTTTTTTTTTTTTCCAGCTCCTTGAGTGGAGACCAGGGTGGGCTGGAGGCCTGGGTTGTCCCCGGGGACCCGGGGACCCAGCCCTTCCTTGAGCAGAGTACAGGGCCAGCGGAAAGCTTGGCTTCCTCCGTTGCCGGGAGCAATCCAAGCCTCCTGCTCGCTCCAGCTCCATGGCTGCCACCATCTTCAGTTGTCTTCAGTCTTCGCTCTGTGCCTGTGTATTCAAATTAACCGCCATCTTTGTTGGGTTAATTTACATAGTCACTCTGATTGGCTGGTGGGTACAGCAGAGTGACGGAGCGATAGTTAATTTGCATGTTTCTCTTTTATTAGTGTAGATGCCAAAGAACATTTAATATATTTATAAAAATTGTTAACAACAGTACTTCTCAACAGAAAAAATATTTTTAAGTAAAAAAAAAAATCTAAATCATTTGAGTTGAGCCTTATTATATACATGAACATTTTCTAATTTTGAGCACAGTTGACCCTTGAACAACATGTAGATTTTTTTCAATAAATGCCCATACTGTTTTCAATTCGAGATTGGGAGTTAGAAGATGTAGAGGGCTCACTATGCATTGATCTGCACTATTTTAGGTAGAGGACTTGAGCATCTGCAGATTTTGGTATCTCTTGGGGTCCTGGAACCAATCCCTTGCAGATACCAAGGGTAACTGATGCGGTTAAGCTTTTGGGGAGTCAAAAGTTAATAAATCGATTTTTGAGTGGTTGGTGCACCTAACCCCTGTTGTTCAAGGGCTTAACTGTATGCTTTTTTAATTATTTTTTTAAAATATATTTTTATTGATTTCAGAGAGGAAGGGAGAGATAGAAACATCAACGATGAGAGGGAATCATTGATTGGCTGCCTCCTACATACCCCCTCCTGGGATCGAGCCCGTAACCCAGGCATGTGCCCTTGACCAGAATGGAACTCGGGACTTCAGTCCACCGGCCAACACTCAATTCACTGAGCCAAACCGGCTAGGGCAACTGTATGCTTTTAAATACACATATTTTTATTAATTTGGTCTTAATTAGACTTAATGAAACATACCAGATTCACGGTAGAGTCAGATTTGGACTAAAATGAAAATTTAGACCTTAAAGAGTAAGAAATCAGAGTTTTGAGTTTGAAAAACTAAACCTTTAAATTCAGCATACACTTATATAATGAACATTCTTTCAGTATAACTTAATTTCTTACTCTATATTTCAGTTGAATTATCCTTCCTAGGTTTAAGAGGAAGAATAGTTCTGAAGATTATTACATTTTAGGGACATATGTATACATGTGTAATAGATAACATGTGCACCTGCTTTTAAAAACAAACAGTATAAGAGTATAATAGTGACAAGTCTTCCTTCAACCACTAGTCCTGTGCCCTCCCATGGAGAAACTCATTACCAGTTACTTTTTATATTTTTTCTGAGAGATTTCCCATATAGATAAATAAATGTAATAGCTGTATTTCAGGGATCATTTCTAAGACCTTTGCCTTAAATATTTTGGGCTTTTTTTTTCCCTCTCTGCATGATATATATTATATACTGTAAATTACTATTGTTAAATTACATGGGATTCATTTGAATATGTGGCACTTTTATATCAGAATTTTGTTACTCAACAAAGCAAAAATGTAAGTCTCAAATTTAACTGATTGCTTCTAATATTTACAAGTAAGTTGCCTTTTAATTTTTAAATTTTATTTTAAAATTGTATTTATTTCTCCCCATGTTGAGAGACTGTATCAGGAAATGAAAGTCTCTTTTATATTTTAAGTAAAACATTTCTCTTTGACATTGTAGCCATTAACAAAAAATTTCATGAACAGAGAAGCCTGTTTTGTACACCATTGTGTAGGCCGTTGGTGCAAGTGGCCAATTTTAATCTTTCCTTCCTATCTACCTTTTTTAAAATTTAATTTTTTATTTATTGATTTGAGAGAGAGAAGAAGGGGGAGAAAGAGAGAAGAGAGACAGACATTGATTTGTTGTTCCACTTACTCTTATACATTCATTGGTTGAGTCTTGTATGTGCTCTGACCAGTGATTGGACCTGCACCATGCGCATCGGTAGGCTCCTCCAGACAACTGATCCTACCCTATGTGCTCAGCCCTGGTTTATTGGGATTATGCTCTAACCAACTGAGCTACCTGCCCAGGGCCCTATCTACTTTTTCATCTTGAACCTCGCATTGCCAAGAACTTTAAAAGATTTATCAAAATAAGGACAATAATTCTTAGCTTGGGGTCTTTGTTTCTGAGGAGTCTGTATTTTCTGAAAGGTACCTTCAGTGATAGCTTTCCACTAATTAAGAAGTGAAGATTATGTCATTTCTCCCCAAATTGATCTATAGATTCAACTCAATATCAATCAAAATCCCAAAAGACAAATAGATTCTAAAACTTACAAGAGAATCAACTTGGAGGCCTCACATAAAGCCATTATATATATCAATAAAGTGTGATAATGGTTTAAAGATACATAGATATATTCATGTAACAGAATAGAGAGTACAGAAATACACCAACAGTTGTACAGTCTTTTTAAAATAAAAGTACCAGCCGAAACGGGTTTGGCTCAGTGGATAGAGTGTCGGCCTGCGGACTGAGGGGTCCCAGGTTCGATTCCGGTCAAGGGCATGTACCTGGGTTGCAGGCATATCCCCAGTAGGAGATGTGCAAGAGGCGGCTGATCGATGTTTCTCTCCCATCGATGTTTCTAACACTCTATCTCTCTCTCCCTTCCTCTCTGTAAAAAATCAATAAAATATATTAAAAAAAAAAAAAACAAACTCAGCTGAAGTGAAAGACACTTTCTTTAAAATAAATAAATAAATAAAAAATAAAAGTGCCAAAGCAATTCAATAGGAAAAGTATTTAAGAACTTGATACTGAAACAATTGGATAATGTATATATATTTTTTAAAAAGAACCTAACTGCTACCTGACACCATACATTAAAAAATTAATTTGAGATGGATTATAGACCTAAACATAAAAGTTAAATGTCTTCTCTTTTTAGAAGAAAATATAAGGAGATTTTAAATTTTAATGAAGTCAAATTTATCAAAGTTTTTTCTTGTGTTGTTTGTATCCCCTGGAAGAAGTCTTTGCCTACCCCAAATAATAAAGGAACCTCCTTACAAGCTTCCATTCATTCTGTGTTTTGATTTTTTCTGGTTGCCTCAGAGTGCTGTGTTTATTAATTCTCATTTATTCAGAAAACACTGATTATTACTTATCATATATAAAGTTTTTTAACATATAGGGTTGGGCCAAAATAGGTTAACAGGTTTTCATACTGAACATAATGCAATAATCCTATCTAATAAAGAGGTAATATGCAAATTGACCATCACTCCAACACACAAGATGGCTGCCCCCATGTGGTCAAAGATGGCCAGCAGGGGAGGGCAGTTGCGGGGGACCAGGCCTGCAGGGGAAGGCAGTTGGGGTCAACCAATGCCGGGGTCCAACCCCAGCAGGTCCAGGGGTCCCCAAAGGTGTGGATGGAGTCGGCGAAGAAGGAATGACACAGAGACAGCGTTCAGTTGATCAGCAGCCTAGCCAGGATCTCTAGCCAGGATCTCCAGCCAAGTTCTGGTCTGGATCTCCAGCGAAGTTCTGCTTAGGATCTCCAGCCAGGTTCTGTGTCCATGTTCTCTTGCTAGGTTCTCCAGGTTCTCCAGCCAGGTTCTGTAGCCATGTTCCCTCGCTAGGTTCTTCAGCCAGGTTCTGTCCAGATTCTCCAGCCAGGTTCAGTCACCAGGTTCTAGTCAGGTTCTCTTGCCAATTTCTGTAGTCAGGTTCAGTCCAGGATCTTTTGCCATGTTCTCTCCAGCGAAGTTCTTCTGTCTGTAGTTCTGTGTAGGTTCTGTGCCTCCTGGTTCTGTCTTCTTAGTTCTGTGTTCTAAGTTCTGAGTCTTGCTGTCTTGTTACAACTGTATTTATACCAGTTGATTCAATCCTATCAATCTCTATTACAAAGGTTAGGGCGTTTCTTATCTCCATTCCAGGGAGTAAAGATTATGTAGCTTAAGCATGATTGTTCATAGTTAAAGTGATTAATTACCCACCTGGCACTTAGTTGAGGGGTTTTATTCCCTCCCTAACTTCAGGGGAAAATCCCTACCTGGGGAAACAACCTTTCTCAGAGAGGAGACCTTGGTTAAAACACATAGTGCCAAGAAGGTGAGCAAACATATTAAGAACAGCATGCCATATATGCCAGGTCCCCTGAAACAGCAAGCATGGACCGGCTCCCGGCAAACCAAGCCGGCAGGGGAGGACAGTTGGGGGGACCAGACCAGTAGGGGAGGGCAGTTGAGGACAACCAGGCTGGCAGGGGAGGGCAATTAAGGGGGACCAGGCTGGCAGGGGAGGGCAGTTGGGGGCAATCAGGCCGGCAGGGGAGCAGTTAGGCATTGACCACGCTGGCAGGGGAGTGGTTAGGGGGATGATCAGGCTGGCAGGCAGGCGAGTGGTTGGGAGCCAGCAGTCCTGGATTGTGAAAGGGATGTCAGACTGCCCTCAGGGGGTCCCAGATTGGAGAGGGTGCAGACTGGGCTGAGGGACACACACACACCACACAACACCACACAACACCACACACACACACACACACACACACACACACACACCTGTGCACAAATTTCATGCACTGGGCCTCTAGTTAAATAAATAATACAAGAATAAACTTGGTTGCATACTCACAACTGTAAACCTACTTTTGTCCCACCCTGTATTTAGACTTGACCATAGGAATATCATTCTTAGGGTTGTGGGTGAGTGATTTTGTTTTTCTTTAATGTGGAATCTAGAAACTCAATTAGTTTAACATAACACATGACTAATTTTTCCTCTGAATTAACTTAGTGTTTTTTCTTTCCTACAGATTTCAGAATTGATATTCCCACCTCTTCCAATGTGGCATCCTTTGCCCAGAAAAAAGCCAGGGATGTACCGAGGGAATGGCCATCAGTGTCACTACCCTCCGCCTGTTCCATTTGGTTATCCACATCAGGGAAGGAAGAATAATAAACCATACCGCCCAATTCCAGTAACATGGGTTCCTCCTCCTGGAATGCATTGTGACCGGAATCACTGGATTAATCCTCACATGTTAGCACCTCACTAGCTGCTTTTGATTCTATTGGTGTTGAGAGAAGGTAGAATAAGCCTGACTGCATATTAAAAGTTCATACTCATAGTAGTAAAGTTAGATGGGTTAAACCATCAAACTTATTTTTATAGAGAAGTTATTGAGAATAATCTTTCTAAAAAATATATGCACTTTAGATATGTTGGTATAGTTTGAGAAATTTTATTAAAGTTAGTCAAGTGCCTGAGTTTTTAATATTGGATTTGAGTATTTATATATTGTGCATCAACTCTGCTGCATACGAGAACAGTGTAGGAGTGGGCGATCTGTTATAATAGCACCTTTGAGCATTTACTTTATGGAGAGTATGTAAGTTATTTATACGCAGGGAAATATATTTTATGTTATTGTTTAGAAGAATTGTGTGAAATCATGTAGTTGCAAATAAAAAGTAGTTTGAGGCATGACAATGTGTGCTTCTGTTCTGTGCATAAAAAACAAGGGAGAGAGTAAAGGGCATGTTTCACTTCACTGTTTAAATATTTAGCAAAGAAAAAACTAAAATTTTTAATTTTTCTTTAAAAATCAACTTTTAAAAACCATACTTTTCCCAAAGTCTACAGTGTCAAAATATGCATATAAAAGAATAAAATTTGTTTAGTAGCTCATTGAAAATATAAACATAATAAAACATCTTTCAAATTATTAAAGTCACTATACATAGGACTTTCCTACCCAAGGATTTGGCCTATACTAATGTTTTGGGTTTTTCCCCCCTTTTTGGAGGGGAGGGGGGATGGGGGTGAAGAAAGGAATATTCATCAGTTGCCTCCTGTACCAGGATCAAACCTGCAACCTGCATATGCACCCTGACAGGGAATAGAACCCACCACATTTTGGTGCACGGGACAGTGGTCCAACTGAGTGACATTGGTCAGGGCTGGCCTGTACTAATTTTCATATGACATTTTACTTATGTTCGTAATGCCAGTGCATAAAGCAGAAATGTCTTTTCAGCCACTCAATTTCTGTGCCCATTTTGCAACATGTTAAAGTCTTTACTAGAGGTCCGAAATAAAGTCAAATAGAACAGTACTTCAGATTCTTCAGCAGTCCTTCATATTTACACCACTGTAATGCCATCAGTCTTGTAAGTGTACTTGAACTACAAAAAGAGAAAAGGAGAAATAAGAATTTGGATTTTTCTCCCCAGGATACATTTTAAAGAATTAAGATCAATACTTTTCCCCATTTCCCACATCTTTAAATTATTTAACATCAGAAAAAGTCATAACTTGCTAATAAATCATTGGATAGCCTTGGCTATTCTAAATGTTCCTGTTGTCAGTTTTTTGTGATAAATTCTGTTGACATAGAATACCAGAGAAGTGCACAAACATTAAGTCATAATCATAACTCAGATTTGAAAGTATGGAAATTGAAGTGTTTGCGATCTCAACATAAAACATTTTTAAACCTTAGATATTTTTCTAGTTTAATGTTTTTGTATTCTTTGATAAACCATATACAACTTTTAACATACTTCCAAACTTTCTACTTTTTCCTCTGAAAAACAGATTGGCAAAAATAGGTTTACAATTGTACACAAAAAATTTATTCTTGTATTGTACAACTGTAAACCTACTTTTGCCTGCCCCTGTATATAGTGAATACCTATTCAAACTTCAGTTTATTTTTCTAGGGGTAACTGGCATCACAAGAGAGATTAGTTTTATTTTAGTCTAAAATTTTTTTAAATTTGCTATTTTGTGTGACAAAGGGAAATTCATGGTCAATTGTAAAGGTGACAGGTTTCAGGTATTTTTATCAGGGAGTTAGCATTTGTTCTGTTAGTTTGCTCACATCTATATATATATAAAAGCCTATGTGACCAGAATGACCAGTTGCTATGATGCACACTGAACACCAGGGGGCAGATGCTCAATGCAGGAGCTGTTCCCTGGTGGTCAGTGCACTTCCCCAGCCAACCTCTCCTGCCCTCCACCTGGCCGGCAGGCCCTGATCGACTAATTGGGGTTGGGCCCTGGGCTGGGATGGGGAACCAGGGTGGGTGGCGGCGGATATAGCCCAATTCCCAGGGGGGTTGAGGGCCGGCTTCCTCCTCTGGGCCAGCAGCCAAACGATGGCGTCAGTGTCCAGTGTCCGTTCCTTCTGCACCCGGCCTGGCGACCATCGCCTCCTCTCTGGCCTGGCCCTGATCGACCTGGCCCCGATCAACCCTGATTGCAGGCCAGGCCTAGGGCCCCCATCCATGCATGAATTTCATGCACCGGGCCTCTAGTTGTAGTTACAAGCTTGTTGGGAAAATCAGTCGAAGTACTAGTATACTAGCCATACTGACAAGGAAGTATTTTTGGCATCCCCCTGGTAATTGGACCTTTCTTTCCACATTAGGGTACTATACAATCACCTAAATCTCTTATTCATTCCTCCTGACAACTAAATGGCAGAGTGCCTTGGGGAAAATGCTAATTTTGAATTTGTACATTAGATGAACTGCCTGTAGAAGATGTCTGACTTGATATCCACCTCCCACCTTGTTCTAAAATACATTTAAAGCAGTGGTTCCCAACCTTTTTTTGGCCATGCCCCACCTAAGCATCTCTAAAATCCTGATGTCCTCCCCCCCCACCCCCGATATAATTCTTATTATTTAAAAAGTGAACTATTCACGTGGAGGAAGCCTAAAAGGCCATTAATGGTCTAAACAAGCTTCCACAGAACATGGCATCCATGAAAGAGAAAAATAAAAGAACAAAAGGCCAGTTGAAGTACTGAAGAAGAAATCACTAAGAAGTTATTAAAAAAATAAGTGATAGCAAAAAATAGCAAATAAAGTTTCAAAACATAATAGAGAATGGAAATACATAAATATGTCACAATATATATATACTGTACTAGAGGCCCGGTGCATGAAATTTGTGCGTGATGGTGGTGGTGGTGGGGTGTTCCTCAGCCTGGTTCCTCGCAACCTTGGACCGCTCGGGGGATGTATGACTGCTGGTTTAGGCCCGATCCCTGATACATTTCTGAATTAAATGATTATTACAATGTGGTTACAAAATTTTGTTGCTGATCCCTGGGGGATCGGGCCTAAACTGGCAGTCAGACATCCCTCTCACAATCCGGGCCCGCTGGCTCCTAACCGTTCACCAGCCTGCCTGATCGCCTCTAACCGCTTGCCTGCCTGCTTGATCGCCCTTAATTGCCTCTGCCTCGGCCCCTGCCGCAGTGGCTTTGTCTGGAAGGACATCCAGAATGACATCTGGAAGGTTATTCGGCTGTCCAGTCTAATTAGCATATTACACTTTTATTATAGATATGAGGCCCCTAGAATCATAAATGCAAAAAATTCACTGTTAATAACTCTCAAATTGCTCCCCCTTAAAAATCGAATTGCCCTCCTGTGGGGTGTGTACCCCATGTTGGGAACCACTGATTTAAAGCAACAGAAAGCTGCCTAGCTGGTGTGGCTCAGTGGTTGAATGTTAACCTATGAACCAGGAGATCAAGGTTCAATTCTGGGTCAAGGCACATGCCCGGGTTGGAGGCTCAATCCCCTGTGGGGGTTGTGCAGGAGGCAGCTGATCAATGATTATTTCTCATCATTGATATTTCTATCCCTCTCCTCTCTGAAATCAATAAAAATATATTTAGAAAACAAACATCTAGCCCTGGCCGGTTTGGTTCAGTGGATAGAGTGTCGGCCTGCGGACTGAAGGGTCCCAGGTTAGATTCTGGTCAAGGGCATGTACCTTGATTGCGGGCACATCCCCAGTGGGGGGTGTGCAGGAGGCAGCTGATCGATGTTTCTCTCTCATTGATGTTTCTAACTCTTTATCCCTCTCCCTTCCTCTCTATAAAAAATCAATAAAATATATTAAAAACAACAACAAAAAGAAACATCTAGTTAAAAAAAAACATTAAAAAATACCATGTAGCCACAAAAGATGGATTTGTAGTGACATGGAATAAAATGCTGCAAGTCGGGGAAATATTGCCAATGGTGTCAATATTGTCTTGAAAAAAAATACCAAATTGTTAATAGTAGTATTCTCAGAGGCAGTGGAAAGGGGGCAGATACAGAGAACTTAATTTTTCTACATTGTGCATTTCAGTCTGGATTTTTATACTGAGCATCATTACTTTGTAACTGGAGGGGTGAAAACACAAACACTTTTTAAAGCACTTAAGACAAGTTCAAAGGACTTATTTTTATTGAATATAAATACTATACATCACTGATAATCAAATTCCATGTAGAGGGTATCTATTACATTTCTGAATTAAATGACTGCAATGTGGTTACAAAATTTTGTTGCTGATCATACTGTGTCTAGAAGGAAGTATTCCAAAATAATAAATGCTTGTGATAGAATGGCAGTGTTCCCAATTATATATCACATAATTTTGTGATAAAAAATTTAAATAGTACTTTGTGGGGGGAAAATCCTTTTAAGAAAGAGCATTGAATACCTAAAGTTAAGCTTTAACAACAACAGAAAAGTGTGAGTCCTACAGAGGAGAAAAATTTATAAAAAATTGCCAAAAGACAAAAAGAACTGAATAGAAGAAATGCCATATTTCTAAACTGCCTCAATATTATAAAAACATTACTTTCCA
The DNA here is from genome assembly GCF_014108235.1 of Myotis myotis. Classification (NCBI taxonomy): domain Eukaryota; kingdom Metazoa; phylum Chordata; class Mammalia; order Chiroptera; family Vespertilionidae; genus Myotis; species Myotis myotis. The sequence goes on along the minus strand of NW_023416324.1, from coordinate 200,615,597 downwards.
AGTTAATATGTAAAATCAATATAAATCATAATTAAGATCCCAATGAAATTTCAGTGGAACTCAAAAACTTGATTTAAGTTTACATGTAAGAATAATTCTCAAGAATAACCAAGAATATTTTTAAAAGAACAATGGATGGGGAATGTTCTTCCTTTTATATAACTTATCAATATACTCTAAAGTAGTGATGGCGAACCTATGACACGTGTGTCAGAGGTGACACGTGAACTCATTTTTTTGGTTGATTTTTCTTTGTTAAGTGGCATTTAAATAAATAAAATAAATATCAAAAATATAAGTCTTTGTTTTACTATGGTTGCAAATATCAAAAAATTTCTATATGAGACACGGCACCAGAGTGAAGTTAGGGTTTTTCAAAATGCTGACACGCAGAGCTCAAAAGGTTCGCCATCACTGCTCTAAAGTATAATTTAGGAGTGAACTGATACACTAATGATGGAATTACAAGTACAGAACCAGAAACATAGAATCACGTGCCACTTAATGTATCATTAGGTGGTTTGGTCCTGAGAACATTATAGGGGGTACTTATACAAACCTAGACGGTATAACCTAATAAGCAGCTAGGCTATATGATATCCCACTGTCGTATATGTGGTCTGTCATGATGAAAATGTTAGGCGGTGAATGACTATACAGAAGTTTAATGTATGGCGAATGTGGCTTTACAAGTTGGAAATGAGTTACTAATAAAATATTAATAGTGAACTATTTGGCTATGCAATTTTTAAAGTTAAATTCCTACTTCAAACCATAAAAATTCTGGGTAAAGATAAAATCTAAATTATAAAACTATAAAAGTACTGAGGAAATAAATGAGATATTTACAAGCCTTAGCGTAGGAAAATCTTCCCCACTGGACAGAAAGATTTGGTGATTTGGAATTGAAGAAAAAGATAAGCTGCGTATTAAAAGACAAACTCCAAAGAGGGGAAAAATTTCCACAAAATGTTTAAAAGAAAATGAACTAACATTCTTTATACAGAAAAACTCCTACATGTAGTTAAATTATTTAGCAGAGCCAAATATAAAGAAATACAAATGGCTAAAAACAGAAGATGTGCTCATGGCACACTAATGACTAAAGGAAACAAAAGCTAACACCATGAAATAATCATTTATCACCTAACAAAGTGACAAACATTGAAAAGATTATGGTTTGCATTCATTGTGGAAGGCAATTTTATAATGTCAAAAAAACTCAAATTCTATATATCTAGAAGATAATTGGAAATACTTTTGCAAATTTATAAATCAATGTGCAATTGATGCATTTATTTGCCATAATAAACATAATTCATACTACGTAAGAGTAAGGCCAATACAAGAATAATCTGTGACTACTGATGTGCAAAGCTGTCCACCATATTGTGTGAGCAGTGAAAATAGGTGCAAAAAATGAGCATAATGGTAGAACTTAACAGGGTTATCATTGAAACTGGGTCTCAGAGTATCCAAGTTGCCCCAGGTGATCTAAACATCTTCAAATCCAAGAAGCATGCTTTTAGAAGCAAGAGAGATAGACAACCCCTTAATAGTGCTTACCCTTAAAGTGTTAGTAATAGTGTGTGAGCATTATTTGTTTGTCATTTGGAAAGCAATAGAATAGATATTTTGTTCTTTTCTTGGTTTAGACAGGATTTCAATGAAAAGAAACAAATCAACTTTGAAAAAATTATTGGCCACAAGAGGGCATCAGATAATCTTCCAACTTCCAGCTGCAAGTTGTATTTGAAAATAATTTCCCTTCTCCATGAAAAGCATTAATGGTTAGTTTAAATCACTGCTTTTTCTATGGATCTACATGTGGAAATTACCATAGGTAATGAAGAACTTTAACTATGCCATAATTATTATACACAAGATATTTATTAGAATTATTTTTGTTATTAAAACTAATGCCAGCCGAAACCGGTTTGGCTCAGTGGATAGAGCGTCGGCCTGCGGACTGAAAGGTCCCAGGTTCGATTCCGGTTAGGGGCATGTACCTGGGTTGCGGGCACATCTCCAGTAGGAGATGTGCAGGAGGCAGCTGATCGATGTTTCTCTCTTCGATGTTTCTAACTCTCTATCTCTCTCTCTTCCTCTCTGTAAAAAATCAATAAAATATATTAAAAAAAAAAAAACAAACAAACAAAAAACTAATGCCAATTTAGGAAACAAATAGCTAAAAGCAGAGGAAAGATCATTAAAATCGCCTGTAACCCCTCTAGCAAAGATAACCACTGCTAATATTTTAGTGGATGGGGAATGTTTAAAAGAGGGAGCTTTTTTTTTTTAATATATTTTATTGATTTTTTACAGAGAGGAAGGGAGACAGATAGTTAGAAACATCGATGAGAGAGAAACATCGATCAGCTGCCTCCTGCACATCTCCTACTGGGGATGTGCCCGCAATCTAGGTACATGCCCTTGACCGGAATCGAACCCGGGACCTTTCGGTCCGCAGGCCGACACTCTATCCACTGAGCCAAACCGGTTTTGGCTAAAAGAGGGAGCTTTTAATTTATATTCTCCCATACTGTGTTATGACATGAAATATATTCATTTTATGGTTATGCAATTGGAAAATGTGGAACATTTTATTATGTCACTAATTTATTTTAAACACGGTTTTAATAGTTTCATACTATTCATACATATGTGCCTTGATTTAACCCATCTTTATCATTAGATATTAAGCTACAGATCTCTTTTGGAAATGTCTTCAATCACATATCTAAATATAACTACCTTTGTTAAGGGTGGGGTGGGAGAAGGATAATTTTCCTTTCAAGTTCATAAATAGACAAACAGAACTGCCAACTTTTTGAAATCATACACAGAAAATTTTAGATACATTTTTTAGGGTCAAATTGATAAGTAAAGCTGTAAAGTTCAACAGAAAACAGCTAGCATGATTGACTATTTGTTTCACTAAATTCAGTGGAAAAAATTGTTTTTTTATCTTAGATCATTCATCAAATGCTTTTTCTAAAGAAAGGAAGTAAAATTTACTGATTAAAAATGAAAGTAGATTTTAAAAATTTGAACTTTGTCTAAAGGGACTAACATAAAAAATGTAAAATTCACTTTTGTCATCTGCGTTATTAATAAGTGAAACCTCACTATTTCATGTTGCCTAATATTGCCCAATGATAAGACTGACCACACTTAAAATCTGATACTGATAGCTAGTAAGATCCTTTGGTAAATAATTTTTTTAAAATACCAGTTGTGACTGGCCAATGTGGCTCAGTGGTTGAGTGTCAACCTATGAACCAGGAGGTCATGGTTCGATTCCCAGTCAGGGCACATGCCTGGGTTGCAGACTAGATCCCCAGTGTGGGATGTGCAGGAGGCAGCCAATCAATGATTCTCTTTCATCATTGATGTTTCTATCTCTTCCTCTCCTTTCCTCTCTGAAATCAGTAAAACATATTTAAAAAAATACTAGTTGTGATGCTTGATACTGTGAAATCTGGAGAGGAACACACACACACACACACGCACGCACACACACACACAAGCACACACAAATACAGGATCTTGAATAGGGATTTGGTATGCAAATTTACAGTAAAACTCCTCTCCCCTGACACAATTAGGAGTGCCAATCAAACAAGTTTAAATGGAAAACCATTAAAAATTATATATCCCTTAAACATTTTTAAGTGTTTAACATTACTCAATATACTTTCAGTCACCAAATTTTTGATGTGGAATTAAGAATTTTTCTTAGAATATGGGTCTATTGCTAGGAGTGTTTGTTTTCCTCATAACATACATCCACAATATATCCATGTTGATTTAAACTGTGCTTTCTTTGCAGTGAGTGAAACAATATATTCTTAAAGCAATGTGCCAGCAGAATAATTTCCTGAGATATGTTGTCTTTACCATATCTAGGACAGTTGATATGCACAATTTACTAAAATTATGCAATCAGCAACCTAACTAGCTTAAACAGGTTTGGCACCAAACAAAGCAGACTCTTGTCCATTATACACCCCACTGGGGCCACCACGGGCATCCCTACGAAGAGTGCAGCTATCGATGCTCCGTGTGCCCTGGGCACTGGCGAGCACTTTGCAGAAGGAGCTGAAGGCGCTGGGGAGGCCAGTCTGCTCTGTTTCACTGGCCTCCTCCCACGCTGGTGTTGCTGGGAGGGAGTGAGAGGTGAGAGCCGCACACTCTAACTCCCTTCTTTCCTTTATTATAGTTCACTCAAGGCCGGGACTGCCAAGGACTCAAGGTTCATAGAAAAATACTGGACCAGGAAGCAGGAGACCCGGATTCTGTTCCTAACGGGGGCCTTGGGAAATCAAAACCTTCCTGGATCTTGATTTGTTTCATAAAATGATATTGAACTAGATAACATAGCCTATGGATATTTTGTTTTGTTTTTTACAAAATTTGAACTGCCTTATACATTTTCACTTAAAAATATCACAAATCTTTTGCCCATAATATTACAAGAAGCTTAAATCACATAAACATACTCATAAAGCCCTACTGGGCTATTGTATAGTGAGTGCATTTTTATCTTGTCCTGGACATAGCAATAGTATCTTTTATTTTATTTATATTTTTATTGATTTCAGAGAGGAAGGGAGAGGGAGAGACAGAAACATCAATGATAATGACTGGCTGCCTCTTAGATGCCCCACACTGGGGATTGAGCCCACAACTCAGGCATGTGCCCCGACCAGGAATCGAACTGTCATCTCCTGGTTCATAGGTCTACACGCAACCACTGAACCATGCTGGCCTGGCGCAGATAGCAATAGTATCTTTTAGTTGGAAGGGCAGAGATGATGTTTCCTTTCACAGAATTATTTCACTTTGTGTTGTTTCTATGAACAAATAAAATGTCCCCTCCTTGTCACGAGATGAAAAGACTGGTGGAGGTGGATGAAGACTGATTTCCCACCAGGTTGCAAATCATTGGTATGTGCTGTTATCATACTCTCTCCTCTCAGAATTGCAAGGTCCTTCTACTGTTCCCTGGAAATGTTCTCGCTGTTGACAGTTCTGGGCCTACATCAGAGGGAAAATGCCCTACTTAGCAACATTCAAACAGCACACTGCCGGCAGCCAACATTCAACTTGGAATAGTGTGTGACGGCTGACCTAACACATGACCTAGAGACACATCTTGTTTTCAAGTGCAAGATAACTAATTGTCTTCATTACTTTAGTTTGTGCTGATTCCATAATACTGCTTTGGGCAAGAACTCCAGAAACTTGAAGAAAACAAAGATAAATTAAGAAACACACTGTGATGGGAACACATGTGGTGATGGCTAGACTGGAACACAGCCAGAGCCGCTGTAATTATCAGCCAAGATTCCTGAGAATCTATTGTGTCCAACATTGAGATGTAAAGATGCTCCTCTGCCTTTGAGAAATCACACCTGCGGAGGAGAGGAGATAAGCACAGGAACAGACAGGTGATCCTCAGGTCCCCTTGAGGAACAGTTTAGGAGGGATTAGGATTGCATGGTCAGTAGGGAAAGACCATGCACAGAGTCAAAGAAAAAGGATAACCTGGCCCCCCAAAACCCAAACCTTTTATTTTATATCACAAAGGGCTAATTTTATTATATTTAAGAGCTCCAAATTAGCAGAATCTATAATAATAAAAGCATAATATGCTAATTAGACTGGATGTCCTTCCGGACGACCTTCCGGATAAAGCCGGGGCTGCAAGGGAAGGCCGGGTCCCGGGTGCCTGCCAGCGGCTGGAGGGAAGCCCAGGTCCTGGTGGCCAGAGGGAAGCCGGTGCTGGCACCCAGGGGAAGGAAAGCCTACTCTTGCACAAATTTCATGCATCGGCCCTCTAGGAGTAATATAAAAGAAAAATGGGCAAAGCACACGAACACAGTTCTCAAATAGTTTTTAAACATAAGATGATCAACTGGACAAATAACAAGAGAATTTTAAACCATGAAATAATTTTCTTCCCAGAGATCAAGAAGTTGAATAAGAGTACTGGTGAAGATTGGGGGTGAGATAAGCACTCATCCATTGCAAGCATAGGCTGCTACAACATGTACAAAGCTATTACAATAAAAGCTATCACAATACTCCACAATCAGCACCTCCCTTTCTAGAAATGTAAAGATACGGCCCTAACCGGTTTGGCTCAATGGATAGAGCGTCAGCCTGTGGACTGAACGGTCCCAGGTTCAATTCCGGTCAAAGGCATGTACCTTGGTTGCGGGCACATCCCCAGTAGGAGGTGTGTAGGAGGCAGCTGATCGATGTTTCTCTCTCATTGATGTTTTAACTCTCTATCCCTCTCTCTTCCTCTCTGTAAAAAAAATCAATAGAAATATATTAAAATACACACACACACACACACACACACACACACACACACACACACACATACACACATATCGTTATGTATACAGGAACACAACTCTTGTAATTTTACTCATTATATCTAAAAAGATGGGATCAATTTAAATGGGCATCAATTGGAGACTGTTTAAATATATTACAGAGTATCACTGTGATGTAAATATTAGTTTTGAAAACAAGTAAGTTAAATAGATGTATAGATGACAGAAAACAGATAACATAGATACAGAATAATCTAAGAGGATTTGTTAAGTTAGAAAAACCATGTAGCCCAGCTGGTGTAGCTCATTGGCTGAGCACTGACCCATGAATCAGGAGGTCACTGGTTCAATTCCCAGCCAGGGCCCATGCCCAGATTGTGGGCTCGATCCCCAGTAGAGGGTGTGCAGGAGGCAGCCAATCCTCATCGATGTTTCTCCCTTTCCTTCCTCTCTAAAATCAATAAAAACCTATTTAAAAAAACAAAACAAAACAAAACCCAGTATGTATACACCAGTGTAAGTATGGTAGTGGAGGGCCAGTTGTAAAAGTCTAAAACCTAAGAGAGAAACAGTCACTGACTTCACTCCAGACCTACTCAGAATCTGAGGGTTTTAGAAATTTCTTTTACTTCTCCAGGTTTTTATAACTAGGAGATGGTGTTGTTTAAGTTGACTCCTACGGAGGCAGGTCACCCCATCCTGTATTTATGCAAATTAACTTTTCATGTCATGTGCAGACTTTCTCACCACACACGCCCACTCACTTTTTCTTTTGGGGAACAAACAAGTTGTCTTGCAGAACATATGACGTGAAGTTACTGAATGCATACTTGCCCCTAGTGCCATTTCTTTCCTAAAAATTCACTCAGTACGTACTGAGCAATATGCCAGAGTTAGGAACTGAGGATATTGGGGAATAAACTAGGGGATCTAGTAAGCATGTTCAATAATTAGAACACAAAAGGTTTTGTGCCATAAAAGACAGGTACTGGCCATACTGAGGGCCCAGACACCCCTCTAAATTAGCATGTGAGTGAGGGGCCGGGGTGCGGATCAGGAAAAATGACTCAAAGGACAAGTGTTTGGATTTGCACGGTATGAAGCCCCAGGCCCCCAGCAGGTGTGCAAAGGTGCACCTAAAGGTGTGGAGAAAATAAACCGGAGAGAAATGGAATAGACCACGAGGTCCCTTTTAGATGAGATTAGGATGGCCTGGATTTTAAGATGGTCGGAGTTACATTTTAAGAACCAATCCACCAGGCCCGGGGTCAATGACTCAGGACAAGGCAAGATCACACCGGCTTCTAGTACTTTGTTGGGGACTGACATCAGGTTTTACTCCTGTGACCTCCTGCACCTTCTCCCACCCTCTCCATTCTCCATCCGAGTTAGAATAGTCACAGCTCAGCAGTGAAATGAGAAGCAGACTGACCAAGGAGCTAGTTAGGATTCTTGGTTCACTAGACCGAAATTTACTTCTTGGTTCCTCATTAACTCCAGGAATTTTTCTTCTTCTGTAGTTACTTTAGGACAATTTTCCCCCCAAAGTTATTAAATTTAGAAAAGTAATTCAAATAACAAATCACATTTGATTTATACTTCAGAAATACCAGCAAGAAAAATGGAGCTGAGTTAGGACTGCCTTTCTAATCTCTCACTGTTGCCTTCATTGCATTTAGAAATTACATTTGTTTATGCCTTAGACTTTAAACCACTTTTATTTAATAACAATTGACTTATATTAAATTTTGTTTCATCAGTTATGCCATTTGGTATTTAATTAACCAGGAATAGGATCTGGCCTTTAGAGCTGCAAGATTAAAATATGGTCTAAATGAAAGGCATTAAATTATACTCAGTAGGCCCTGACCAGTTTGGCTCAGTGGATAGAGCGTCGGGCAGTGGACTGAAAGGTCCCAGGTTCGATTCTGGTCAAGGGCATATACCTTGGGTGCAGGAGGCAGCTGATGGATGTTTCTCTCTCATTGATGTTTCTAACTCTCTATCCCTCTCCCTTCCTCTCTGTAAAAAGACAACAACAACAAAAAATATTTTTTAAAATTATACTCAGTAGTGTCACTTAGTAGATATTTTATTGTAATCTTGGGTCCTTAAAACTCTGTATCATGATCAGCATCCCAGCTACAAATGCAAAGCCTTTTTCATTGAATCAATTCTAGTTCTTTAAGAGCCTCCAACATCCCCTGGGACGTAGGTATTTGTATCCCCATTCTAAAGCACTAGGAAACTGAAGCCACGTAAAGCATCTGGTAATGAGAGGTGTTCAAACACGTCCGATTCCAAGGCCTACGCTCTTCTCCTTTAAGCCTCCCAGTAGAAAACTTCACGTTAGTATAAACCAGTTGTTCTCAACCTGGGTGGGGGGTGGTAGACATTTGGAAACACACTGGGAGACACGGTTTTTGGTTGTCACATCTGGGGAGGGAGGCGTTCTGCTGGCACCCAGTAGGTAGAGACCAGGGATGATACTAAACAACCTACAATGCCTAGGACGCTCCCCCACAACAAAGAGTTACCCAGCCCCAAGTGTTAAAAGTGCAAGATTGAGAAACTAGAGGGTAAACAACATTCCTCAAAAAGTCTTACAGACCTACTACTACCCCCATCCTGTTTTGTTTTGTTTTCTGAAATCAATGTTTAGGGTCAATGAAAATAGCTTTAAACCAGAACCAGATGTGTTTAATACATACATGCATGCACATTTTCAATGCAGCTGAGAAGTGCTTTGAGTTTATACTGTAAATCACTGTGGAGTGATCACAGAACTTTGAAGGTTTCAACCTCAAATGTTATGGTATATATTGCATATAGATGTAGGGTGGGGAAACACATGTATGCTTCATGTTTCCATTGATGTGTGATTGTTCTGATCTTTATTCTGTTTAATAACGGATGCAAAGGGTGTGGGGAAAGAAGCCCCGACTCAGAAAGCAGGGAGAAACATCATATTGAAACTTTATAAGTAGACATTTTTTTTTCAAGCACAATGAAGCCACACCATGAGGCAGAAAACTACTTTCTTAATTTTATTTGAAAAGTACACAAGGTCACAAAGCTAGAGCAAGTTCTTGCTTTTTTAACCAAATTTGTTCTTACAAAGTTCAAAATCTGCACCATTGGATATTTAAGCCAGAAACTTTAAATACAAAAATCACCTTTGAAACTGACACTATCAATTCTCTACCTGCATATGTGAAGTGTCAAAATATTTTTTCTCAGTAGTACAAGTTTATTTATTACAAATGCTCACAGTAAGGGATGAGAATAAGTGAATCAGTGAATTGTGGTTCTCTTGACACTTGTGTCATTAAATGCGTTAGTAGAAAAATGCCAAGTTCTTCCTTGATTGGAGCGTTTAGTGTTCGTGACCAACGCCAATCCCAACAGGTACTTTCCCCTCAAATTACAAAACAGGGAGCTTTGTAAACCTTGATTAACAGTAAGAAGCCAGAGACAGCAAATATTGCTGGTGTTACTATCCATAAGATAACATATTTGCTGGTGTTACTATCCATAAGATAACATATTTGCTGGTGTTACTCATAAGATAACATATTTGCTGGTGTTACTATCCATAGGATAAGCAGAACTGCAATTCACAAATTTACTATTCTTCCCTGTTTCCATAACATGAATAGGTAGAATCTGTGCTCAGTTATGGACCATATTTTAGTGTCAAAATAGGCAAACAAGTAAAAAATCCAACTGCAGAATATGTTGCCTTTATTGCAAGACTATCCAAAGGCATTTGAAATATGAAAACTTGCCCAGAACATTTATACTACTAAACACAGAATATTACAAAGATGTATGTACATATATATATAACATAATGTCACAAGCCACTAAGAAGTTAAAATGGTGTCAACGTTTTCTACAAACTACTCCTACACACGTCAAAGCATTAGGCAGGTAATACGGACCTTTCTGCTCACGCTGGAATAAGGGGTCTGAAAGCCCTGAACACTGTGGCGGTGAAAAGAGATAGGAAAACCTTGAAACATTCACGTAACTTCAGATTTACATGCTGCACGCACACAGAAAGACAGAGAATGGTTATTTTAAAAAGCCACCCATTATAGAATCTGATGTCTAACTTCATGCAACGAGTTCTTTTTATATTTAATCAAAATGTTTATTTGCCCCTTTACTTGCTCCTAATTTATGGAACTCAATTTTGAAAATTATCTTTTTCATAAAAATCAGATATTAATTCATACCAATAATCTAACTGTGTTTCTTGAATTAACCTCCCCCTACGACACACTCTGGCTGTATTTCCATTGTAACAACTCCAGGGCAGATTTTTATTTTTGTTGGCCTTCTAACAGGGGAATATTAGAATATAAACTACACATTAAAGCACAGAACTACGTCCTCTAAGGTACCACTGCTTCTCAAGTTATCCTGTGTAACTCAACAAAATGGTATTGAGCCTCTTAGGTGTAAAGTGGAATTGTAAGGTGTAAAATTGCTTTTGCCTCAAAGACGCAGTGCTATCTTTGGCTGATGCTGTTAAGCTCCAATGGCAATGCTTGAATAGCAAGTTTTGTTGAATTGCTTGATGATTACCAATAATTCCAGAACAGATATCTGATCTCTGGTTTAAATGAAATTATCAGTGAGAACCCCTTAATGGGTCAAGCAGAACTACCTGACTTCTGGATTAACTGAAATTTACAATGAGAGTAGCTGAAGACGAAGCCTAAACCTGAATTCTGTCCTCTAAATGTCATCACGCCCAATAGGTCTGTACAGGATACACAACTGATTTTTTGTGAGGTTGTTTCTTAGGATAGGATACAGGTGCTTCTGGAAGAGATTCTGGCTTATTTGTAGCTAAATCCTAGACCAACTACGAAGTCTCAGGCAAGGAAAGCCTTACATGTGTCTATTTTTTTGTAGTAATTTCTACTTAGATTGATAGCATAATCTTCAGTGCATGAAAACTAATAAAGACCAAAAGTTGTTTCTTAGAGTTTGTGCTGGTATTTCTTAGTATTACTGTATGTACATTTGTATTCATATAAAACAGACCAGACATCTGGAGTTCAAAAATAGTTACTATTATAAAATCAGAAACACAGCCAGAGTGTTGGGGATGTTGGAATGTTAGCCTTTATGGATAACACAGTCTGTTAATTTGCATACAAAAAAGAACAGAAAAGAGGAGGCAAGATTGAAGTCTGAGGATAGAAAGGTGTCACAGTGATGCATTTTTAGGAACAGTACCTTCACCTCTAAGCACCTTTCAGGTGATAGCTAGCTCATAGGCACCAGAAATTCATAATAGAAATTAAATGACCCAAAAGGCACAAATGAAACTGTTAACACAAGTATAAAAGCAATATTGTGTGAGGTTAAAACCCTATTTAAAAAAGGCTTCCGAATACGTAAAACCGTACACTAATTCATTACACAGACATTCCGCTTAAATTTACCATTAAAAAGTGTACACAATACTCTTACTAACCAGAAAGTCATGCCAACATTAATTTCTAATGCCGCATGAACCACCACAGCACCCAAAGAGATGAACAGAAACAAACTCCCTACAAAACCGAGGGAACAGCTTTTAGAGCTAGTGAAATAATTTATTGCAAGACCTAACTTCCTATAAAGAAACTGCTGGCTCATTCCACTATACCCACACTCCCTTGCAATCTTAAGGGAAATACAATAAATTTACTTTCTACTAAAACAGTATTTAACACATTTGGCAGTTGGGAGTATTCCTTTTACTCCCTTTCCTTTCTTTCTTTTTCTTTTTTTTTAAGAATAAATCACTTTCACAAACTAGGACTCAAACTTTTCAAAACTCAACTGGGTTTTCTGCAACTGCACAGACAGGTTGGCAGTGGAATAGTAACTGCGTCCTCCCGAGTCTGGAAGGCAGAATTGCGAAGCACACTGACGAGCTTACACTGCGCTCCCTCATTCCGAGCCTATGAAGGAACATCCTCCAGAAACTGCTTTCAGGAAGGTAGACTTAGGATTCCATGTTTCTGGAATGTGTAACATGCAACGCCATCCAAAAACGACAACAACAGAACGCTGAACTTTTTAAAATTTGGAACCAATAACTAGGGAATTTCAATCTGTACCTGTCCAATAATAAATGTTATAATTTTTTTCTTAGTAGAAAAATATCACCTGACGCAGAGAGCCAGTATGGGGTTGGGAACTGCAGGATTCCCCATCCTTGCTCTGGCCGGTCTCTGTTCTGGAGATCACCCCAGATTGCTCATCGCTGAAATCCACCCTCACTACCATACCTAGTGTCATCGCTCTATGTAGTGACAGCGAAGTTGCTAAATAAATCCATAGGTGCTCCTTTACTTTAGCATGTAAAAGAGCTTACTATGCCTCTGTTGCCTGTTGTCAACAGTCCGTCAATCAAATGCTTAAGCAATCATTCCATAGACAAGGCTTATGCATGACCTGAAAGTAGAACTAGTAATTTCTAGAACCCTGTAGAGTGTTTTTATGTTACTAGAGCTATTCCAAACACATTTAGAGTTTTCAAAGAACAAACATAAAGGACTATAAGAATTTTTTGCCATGAATGCTTCTTTGCCAATTTTGGGTCATAAATTAATTGAGAAAGGCATCCTAAAAATAATGGCAGGAATGAAAAAGTACTACTTTTTAAGATAATTCAAGTATCAACTTGGTGTGCATGTAAGTTCACCAATATCTTCTCCTATGATTTCATATCCAAAGTGCTACATATTACTAAGTATGGGTAGTTAGAAACTGACAAAATCAACTTCTTTAAGAAATCCTTTTCAGATGGCAAATTTGTCTTTAGTAACTTTAATGCCTATACTACTCCGATAAAAACAAACACAACTTTTTGAAGTATGTTTCTTACAGTTTTTGGTTCACTTTTTGATCTACTGAGGCTGGTAGCAAAATTTAGAACAAAATAGGTTTTCCTATTTCAAAAGAAGAAGAGAAGTGTGGAGCACGGAGGTGAGAGGTTCGGAGGCCCTATACTATAGACCCGTCCTTGCTCTGGGCTGGAATCATCACCGGCACCGCTCCCATCCTACTGAGATTAGGGGCAGCTACCTTAGCGGGCGGGAGAGTCGGACTCTGAGGAGCGCGTTCAAAATCTTCACTTGGTACTTGGTTATACTGAGTCTTGGAATAGCCCTCCATGTTGGAAGGGGACATGGATCCCAGGGATGAGTGATTGCTGCCGATGTAGCTTCTGGCTGTGGACGTCCGGCTCTTGGGGGGAGGCACGTCTTCCCTGGAAAGCAAAGATCCCAAAATAAACGAAAGAATGAGCTTCTAGAAACCTACAATTGTGTAGCCTATGAATCATGGGTGAGGGCTATCTAAGCATGAAGTATATAGAAGTGTGTGACATACAAAAAAGCAAGACAATTTATATATATAAAAGCCTAAGTGACTGTTTCAACTGGTTGCTATGATGATGCACTGACCACCAGGGGGCAGACACTCAACACAGGATGCACCCTGGTGGTCAGTGCGCTCCCACAGCCAACCTCCTGTGGCCAGCCAACCTCCCGCGGTCCCTTCCGGTTGGCCGGCCTCAATTGGCCCTGGTGGCCCCAGTCACTGGCCAGGCCGAGGGACCCCACTTGTGCATGAATTCGTGCACTGGGCCTCTAGTAAAGTATAATGTCACAAACTGTATATTTGTCCCTTAGTTATCATTTACAGAATATAGAACTTCTCATATACTGAAAGGCAGTATTTACAAAAATTTATGATTTTATAATGTCTTATAAGAAACAAACCTCAAATATGTTCATATTCCAGTATAACTCATCAAGATAATCTCATTACAGTCATGTAACACTTTATCCTATATAATAAAAGGTTAATATGCAAACTGTCCCCTCGACCAGTTCGACTGCAAGTTTGACCAGGGGGTGGGGCCGGCTGGCCAACCACCCGGGCCCCTCCCCCCAGCCAGCCCCACCCTGATTGGGGGCAAGGCTGGCCGGCCAACCGCTGGTGTCCCCTCCCCCTGGCTGGCCCAGCCCAATCACCCTGATTGGAGCAAGCCAGCTGGACCCCACCTGTGCATGAATTCGTGCACGAGGCCTCTAGTAGTTACTAAAGCACTATCACCTACAGATATATTTCTACCAAAAAAGAAAAAAAATCCTTTTTGCTACTAAAGTTACTGATCTAAGACCTTAGCTGAAAGCAGCAGATTCCAGTCTGCAAAAAAACAGGAATTCAGGCAGAAGAATTTTCACACCAAGGACTGAGTTACATCTGGTGCATTTTAAAAATGCAAGTGCCCAGATCCTGCCTCATACCTACCAAATGTCAATTTCCTGGATGTTACTCAGTCACATGTTATTTCTTAAAGCTCAATAATCGAACATACACTTCTAGTTAAGATCTTCTGGTTTAGAATATTTTGTTAAAAATCACACTACCAATAGTTCTGTCACTTGATGTAATGAGGTCTTTTTTCTTTCTTTTTTTTGGAGTATGCCATACCTGTACTTGATTTGGAGAGGGCGAATGGTTTTGAGATAAGTTATTTTGTAGTGGTTCTTAAAATAGGATCCAGAACTGGAGAGGGACTGGGGGCACAGCCTAATGGAGGTTGATTGGATCTACACACTTGCCAGGGAAAGTGAGAGCTTTCAAATGTGTTGAAGGGAAGAGCTTTAGCTTTTATCCAGTTCTCACAGGTGCAAATGTTTCGGATGGTTAAGAGTAGTAATGCTTTAGACATAGTAAATTTAGTACACTACATGTCAATCAACTCTGGTGTCACTGAATTACCTGATATCATGATGAACTTCCTTTTCATATTTTTCTTCTCGGCGCTTTTTATGGCAGCAAAAGATGATCACGCAGATGAGCATGAGAGCAAGCAGAGTTCCTATAATAGCTCCTGCAATTGTTCCAGCTCTGTTGGACGCTAGAATAAGATGTTCATAAGTAAATAATGGTAAAAAACAACACCACTCTATCTAGTCATACTGGAGGTAAGGATACACACTGACAGACTGATCTCGTTGTATACATTAACTATAGTAGGTCCTCGGGTTACGGCGGAGATCCGTTCCTACTGGGCGATGTAACGCAATTTTCGCCCTAAGTCGGAACCCACCTCCATAAGCACCTACGTCACTCACATGGAGCACATACACAGCCGTAATGAAGTGAAACAGTGAAACAAATTTGAAAGATAACAATTCCTGACCTTTACTGTGGTAAATAAATAATAAAAAACATAAAGCACACATGTACATACGTCGAAATGACAGAACTTTTTTTTTTTTTAATAAATAAATGAGAGATGGCGATGTAAGCATGAAACAACATACGTCGATCCGACGTAACCCGAAGACTGTCTGTATAAGAAACTAATTAGCTTTTTGGTCCAAGGAAAAAATCCACTAAAAGAACTTTCTTTTGAACCGTATAATCTATTTTATGTATTAATTTCAAGGAATCGAACTGTGACCTCCTGATTCATAGGTCAGTGCTCAACCACTGAACCACACCAGCTGGGCTGTAATAATATATATTAAGCATAAATGTGATCAAACCAGATTAAAAGAGTTTAATGTTCCCAGCTATATGAGCTGGCATATAAGAATGTTCCAAATAGCTTATCCTTACAATGGCTAAATACGGTATAAGAGTTGACTTGACAACTCTCATGTTCTTCATGTTGCTACGATAATGAAGGTTCTTCTAATAAAATGTAGTTTTTTTCTTCCCGTGACTCAGGAAAGCCACTAACCAAGCCACAGAGTGCTCTGCTCACAGTTTGCATCCCCTTGGCCTCAGTACACCCTTGCTGACTGAATCGGGGGAGTGGGGGGTGCGGGGTGCTGTATAGAGACAGGGGAGCAAACATTATCCCCGCCGGCCCGGCGGAAGGTACTTACGAGGAACAACGTCCAGGCGCAGCTGGCACTGGTCGGAGCCCACTCTGTTGCTGACGGTGCACTTGTACGTCCCGGAGAGCTCGGTGGTGGCATTTTTTACAGTGATAACGGAGGAAGTCATTTCTACGAAAAGAGAGATGGGGCAGAGGGAAACCCATGTTTGCAGGACTGCTGAGACCGCAGTAAAGGCAAACCCTGCTAGGCTCGACAGTCCAGGCAAAAGGGAGAGAGGCTGAAGCTGGGTGCGGAACCAACGCCAGGCAGGCAAGACACGTGCAGGTCTCCAGAAGGCAAACCACTGCGCTCCGGTTCATTTGTGCAATGAGATTTGCAAAACCCATTCCACCCGCCCCGCCCCCCCGATGGAAGAAACATACAAAAGAAGTCAGAAGGGGCCGTGCAGTTAACCTCTTAACTTGTAAAAAGAAACGGAGGCTCAGAGAAATCCTACCTGGAAGGTGGAGGCCAGTTTGAATAACAGGTCAGTTATAACCATGGTCGGCAAACTGCGGCTCACGAGCCACATGCGGCTCTTTGGCCCCTTGAGTGTGGCTCTTCCTAAGCCTTAGGAGTACCCTAATTAAGTTAATAACAATGTACCTACCTATATAGTAAGTTTAAAAAATTTGGCTCTCAAAAGACATTTCAATCGTTGTTCTGTTGATATTTGGCTCTGTTGACTAATGAGTTTGCCGACCACTGAGTTATAACAAAGTGAGCAATTGGATTGAACCAGTTTATAACTTTCCAGTTAGTGCCACATGGGTGCTTTGGGTCTGTTTTGTAACAGACATACCAAGGGTAAATCGCAGTATCTTCAACACTAAGGTAGGCAGGCTCATGAAACTTTCAAGATCCAACTCCTTTTAAGTTAGTCATTAGTTTAAGATCATGAACATTTTCTGACAGTATTATCATTAAAAAACATATACCAAAGAAACCAATTATAGTATCTCAAACAGTGAAACTGTTATAAAAATTTATCTATTTATACTACATGACAGTAAATTGTCTTGGAATCTTGATTGTTTTGTATAGAAAAGGGAGGGTATCTGGGGATGTAACACACACACACACACACACACACACACACACACACTAGAGTTAAGTCCATATCTATGCACATGGTATAGACTGTCTAATCGGCGGTACCTGACATCAGTGCTGTGGGCAGCTTCTGTGAGTTGGACAATTTCTGCCATTCATATTGTAATGGAAGTGAACCTTCCTTGGGTTCACATTTTAGTTTAAAGTCATTTCCAATTTCTTCTGATCCATCCACATAACATCTTGTACCTGAAGGCTTAACTGAGAAGAGAAAATAAATTACAACTTTATACAGAAAAACAGGCTTTCTGTTTACAATGATTCTTAAACACCAAGCATGCTGCACAACCATGCTATTACCACAAGGTTCTGATTCGGAGTTGACAAGACTGAATAACTACAATCGGTTATGCAACACAAAACAGGCCGGACTGGGCTCAGGAAGCAGCCGCTGCATAGGGAGGTCTGGCAGCATCTCAGGCCCGGCTCTGTGTCCCTTATTCCACAGGGCACACCTGGAAAAAGCAAGCACGCTGTGGGCTGCACCTCCTCAGACTCAAGGAAGCGTCCTCCGCCATTCCTAACCTCCTCCCTCTACCGCACGCCTGACATGGGAGTACGTGTCATGTCACACCTTTCTGGTGCCATTACTGTCCCAATCAGGGGATTATAATAAAAAATGCTGGCCACAGGGTCAATTCACTTGGTACATTACATCAACCCCAAACCACCCGGGGCGCACTGTTACAGATAAAAAGGTAAAGCTGAGGCTATATCCCAGGTCTCCCTGGGTAACTGCTTAGAGAGGCTGCTAACCCCATTTCCTAAAATTCACCCCAACACTGAATTAACACCTTAGTGCTTCGTATTCTCTTGGTGAACTTTACTAAAGCAAAACACACACACAATAAAAGGAACACATTTTAATAGTGTGGGTTGATCATGTTCAAAACATGTGCGCGCACACGCACGCACACACATACCCTCCCCCACACGCACCCCCTACACACACATGCACACACCTTGTTGAGCGCCACCCCCATCCGCTCCCAAGCCAGTTCCCTTGTGCTGGGTGCAGTCATCTCACTCTACAACCCCGGCCTCAGGCGCCACTGGCCGGACTTCATCAGGATCGGTTAGTTCTGCTGCTGCGAGGGTCATGTGAATGGAATAATACAGTATGTGCTTTTGTCTAGCTTCTTTATTCATTGCAAGGCTTTTGACATTGATCTGTGTTTTAAAAATCCATTCTTTTTCACTGCTGAGCTGTATTCCACGGACTATAATAAACGTAGTGATCCACTCCTGTCGGTGAACACGGATTCCAGCTTCCGGGTCCTGTTAAAGCCTAACTCCCTAAGCTCACCAGGAGCAGGGTGTCGTCGGTCAAAATCAGACAGACCGGCCAGTGAGGAAGGGGCTGGTAGGAGCTGTGGGAGGTCACTGGACCAGAGAGGAGGGATTCTGAAGGCTTCCAGGGGAGGCTCAAAGGGGAGAGATCGGTTGCGAGTCCGATGCCTTTTCTGGGGCTGGTTAGGAGAACCGGGAATGACACTGGTGACAAGGGCCATTTAGCAACTGCGCACCCTGCTCAGTAAAGGATGGGTACAGGGGCTGGGGGCGACACTGGGGAGGCAGTGGTAGCCTAGAGTTCACTGCAGCTCCACGGCCTTGGGAGAACAACGTCCCCTCTAAGGCTCTGCAGCTGGCTGGCTGGGCCTGTCCTCCCAGCCTGACAGATGGCAGGACTGCTTTTTTTTCTTTTCTTTTTTTCTTATTCTGAGCCGACTGTCACTCTTCCAGTCCTAGGTGGGTTTGCACTCTTTCACTGCTACGAATAAACGTGAATGGGTTTACAGTGGTGCACAATGGTGAAGAACACTGCTCGAACGCTCATGTGGCTGCTGGTATGCCTTCCTTTTCTCAGCCATTGCTGGATCATCTATGGTATGAATATCTTTAACTCTAAACGGAACCGTTTCTCCAATTTGGCCAACAAGATCTATCGCTTCTTGATAATTCTTCAATTTGGTGGTATTTCTCTCCTTCATCCGTTACTACTTGTACTGTTTTCGAAGGATCAACAGATGCATTTGATGGCATTGCTGATTTCCTAAGCAAATCTGTCTCCTTTTCAGATTGATCCGTTGCCCTGGAGACCACATGAATTGGACAGTGAAAGAGGTTTTGCAAATTATTTCATCCTGTGAGTCTTAAACAAGACGAGCTTTGTTCTTCATTTCTTCAAACTACCAATAAATCCTTTATTACATAAACTCGCAGTGGGACATGAAAGCAATGCTTTGTACACCAGTTATCTACTGGTAATACAGCATACTTACCCCAACCTTCATCTTCTCTGCTAAAGATGGCCCTTTCCCATGTACCAAACATACCCCATAATGAACAGTTATTTTAAGTGGCTGCTCAGGACATCCAAGGCCCCACTGGGTTTGAGATCTCAGCATCCTCCATCCACAAGAGAACAAGGTTTTACCAACAATGGTTTCTGAGTGTCGCCGAGGAGTGGCCCACCTACTTTCTGACCCCAACCATGACACCACAGGGAAGATGAACTCTTCACCCATGACACTTGATGGATAGAAAGACAGAAAACCACACAGGGACAGAGATAAAGTTTTATCCCCTAATGTCTCTTTGGTCCGGGACTCCAGGATCCCTGGCCATTTTCCTCAGAACATTGGCATCCGCGATCATTGGCAGAGCTAGTTCTTCTCAGGTAAGGGCACATGACCATCATCAACTTGTCGGTGGCCAGTGTCCCACCAACTTAGCGACACTGTGCTCCACATAGGTTTTGCATCATTATCCCTCCATGCTAGTGGCCTATCTCAGTCTATATGAAACACACACTAAGTCCCCGTAAGGAACAGGATATACAGGGTGTGGCAAAGGGTTACAGTTGTGAGTATGTGGAACAGAGCTTATTCTTATATAACTTATTAATTATCGCATTATTTTCCATACGAACAACTGTAAACCTACTTTTGCCCCACCCTGTATACTTTCATCAACATGTCATCCATCCAAAAAAGCTCATTTTGCTTGCTTCAAAACACCACAATTTCAGGCAAAATCCATGCAAAGATGCTAAAAATCACTGGCCAAAATTTGAGGAGAAAAGAGATATGTGTATACTCTAAAAAGTGGCTCCCCAAGATTTTTTTTTTAATTACAGAAGGAAAAATCGTAAGCTTTCAGAGGAGAAATCCATCAGCTAAAACTTAAACCGAGTGATCATGATTGTCAATGAGACATGACATCACATGCCCTTGCACGACCGAAGGAAACTCAGGAGACATACACGCCTGTGGATCTTAGACTTGGCCCTAGCACAAAGGGACTTTAGTAGAAAACTGTGAGATTCAAATTAGGCCTGTAGTTTAGTTAATGGTATTGTCCCAACATTAATTTCTTGGTTTTGATAACTACTATGATTTTGTGAAATGTCAGTATTAGAAGAAATTAGATGATGGATATACTTTTAGGAACTCCTTAGTATTTTTGAAACTTTCTATAAAACTAAAGTGATTTCAGAATAAAGAATGAAAAGAAAAAGTCCTGCCCTCTACTCATGGCTTCCACATCCCAGCGTTGACTGAGCCACCACACGTCCAGGAAACTGTTTACTGTGAATGCTCTCCTCTTCACAACCCAGCCTGCTTATCCCAGAGGTCTCGGTAACAGGCCCTTTTGGAGTTGTGGGTAAGGCTCTGGTGTGGCCACAGCACTGGTTCACGCTGTGGGTTCTCCATTCATTCCCCTTTCAGCTTCATGACTGAGCTGCATCCACACGCAAGGCTGGTGCATCAGACGGAGCAGGGCGGGCCCTGCCAACACAGCACAGCGCCCCTCACCCCCAGGCAGCCGACAGTCATCCCGGCTCAGGTCCACCCAGCGCATGGAGCTTCATGAGGCAGCTCTGGTTATGCTGCAAACAGCATGAGGGCATCTCCAGGTTTCCCACAAACGTGTCAACGTTTACGCAGAGCCTCTCACAGGGAACCAAGCAAGAACCCCACTGGATTACCACTGGTCTGGTCCCTCAAGAGCACTTCACTTTGTCTTTCCTCCACAGGTTGTCTCAGCAGAACTTCAGGAAAAGATAACAGACAAACATCTGTCCAACTCTCACTCTCAAAGGAAATTGTAGTGGTTTCTCCCACAGCATGACTCATCTGACAACACGGAGGGAGCGCTGCAAGGAGCTGTCCTCTGATTCAGAGACACACTCACGGGATCGGAGCACTAGTCATTAATTAGCGCGCACTTCCTGCTTCTCCCTCTCACCCTGCATTTAACCCCGGCTCCCTCCCTGGTTTGCATTCAGGGTCTACTTGGCCCTGGTGACTCCCCACACAGCTAAGGAGAGAGGTTACTGAGTCAGTGCCTCCCGCTGATCCATTCCGTGGAATTCAATGTCCAGCTTGTGACGTTTAATGAAACAGTGTCATTCCTCCTTCCCCGCAGCCATGGCTGCTGCCCTCAGTGTGCTTGACCATACTATTGTCCAAGCTGGGCTCCTTCTGGGATACGTGCAGCCTGTGCTATAAGGATACTTTCCATGGAAACCTACAAATTCAACCCAGGACCTGGTCCTACAGAATCAATCTCAATCTCTCTCTCTCTCTCTCTCTCTCTCTCTCTCTCTCTCTCTCTCTCTCTCTCACACACACACACACACACACACACTGAGCTTGTCCACACCTCTTCTGGGAATACATGCCAATCACATCCCTTCCAATGTACCTGCCCCATCAAACAGGGGCTTCACAACAAAAAATTCTGATAGTCTGATTAACTGGTATACTCTGCTTGGGACACCCCGAACCAGTTAAAATTCCAGATATATCTTAACTCAATGCTTTCTGGAGAGGAGGGCTAAAAGAAGATACACAGTCAGGGTTATAATCCCGGGTATGCCTGGGTCTGAGACATGAGTTCAGATTTCTTCAACTTTTACTTGCTTTCACATTTTTAAAAAAATATATTTTATTGATTTTTTTACAGAGAGAAAGGGAGAGGGATAGAGAGCTAGAAACATCGATGAGAGAGAAACATCGATCTGCTGCCTCCCGCACATCCCCCACTGGGGATGTGCCCGCAACCAAGGCACAAGCCCTTGACCTGAATCGAACCTGGGACCCTTCAGTCCCCAGGCCGACGCTCCATCCACTGAGCCAAAACAGTCAGGGCTTGCTTTCACATTTATAAAAGAGAAAGGTAACTCCATGTTTCTGAATGTAGACACGGAAAGCTAGAATTTCCAACGCTGCCAGAGTCCTGGCTCCTCATTCAGGTTCACTTGCTTTCATACCAGAGGAAATATTTCGAATGGGTGCCATTTAGAACAAAGTGCCTTTACCACCCTCCAACCCCCACCCCCCGTGTGCCCACTCAATGATGCTGCCAGCAGACAGCCCCTATGTTGCCACCAAGTGTAAGGAAACCTGCGCTCTTGTTCCTGCTCTGAGAAGAGTAATGTTCAAAAGGAGTCTGGAACCCCAAACGCTTAACCCCTTACTAGTTCTCTAAAACAAAGGGAATTTGGTTTCTCCTGGGAAGGGTTAAGGGTGCTGGCGCATGATCACATAATCTAGAGAAGGATGGTAAACTTTGCAGTCTGGAACAGCTTGCAAAAAGTTTACACTTATCTCCTTCTTCACTATCTGAGAGAGCGAGGCAAGACATCCAACGGACCGTGTGGCTAATCCCTTCCTTTTGAGGATGAAAAAACGGAGAGGCTCAAGGAGTTAAATGGCTCTGGTGTCTAATGGTCGAATCCCAAGTCAATATTCCTTCTACCATACTCCATCTCCGCCCTTCTAAATACAGCGGGGCCTTGACTTACGAGTGTCCCGACTAACGAGTTTTTTGAGATACCCGCTGTCTCTCCGCCGATTTTTTGCATTGAGTTGAAAGAGTAATTTGAGTTAACGAACTCCTTAACGAGCTCCTTAACGAGCTCGGTCTCCGAACGAATTAAACTCGTAAGTCAAGGCCCCACTGTACTCCAATTTGTCATCAGAGAAACCTCATTTATTTGCTGGGTAATGTAGTCTGAGAACGTTTACAGTACACATAACAATTTTGAACTGAATGAGATGAAATAGAGATTTAATGACAAGTACATCTCGTCATGTTTCACAAAGGTAGGCTAGAGCCCAGGAATGAAGATGCTCTTTAATTCTCAGGATAAATCTGAACCAAAAACCAAAACACAAAAACCAAAACAAACCTGGATCCCCTAACTCCTGGCTCAGGGTTCTTTTCCTACATCACAGAACCTCTTCACTTACTTTCAAACCCTTTTATGAATTTCACCAAGGAACTAGTCACTTATTTTTTCTATCCAAAAGAGAAGGCTAGTTTTATGTTTTATGTTATTTGAGGACAGAGTTACTTCAGATGTTTCAAATTATTACTCTAAAAAACTAAGCTTTGTCTCACATAAATGCTACTCTCCTACCGTGACAACGCACCCTGTTAATAAGTAACATTAATAAAAATAACTTACCAAGAACTTTCAGCTGAATCTTCTTATTTCCAACGCCAGGGGCTTTTTTCACTTTGCACTGATATGTGCCAATATCTGACAGCTGTAAATTTGTTACATTTATTGACGCATCCCCGGATTTGAGGTCACTACTGGTAAAATGTACTCGTCCTTTTAGATCTGGATAGTAGTCATCGTAAATTTTGTCTCCAGAATACAAAATAATCTAAAAGAAAACCAAAGTAAGACAGGAACACAACAATGAAGCAAAAGCTGTGTCACTGAAGGAGCTCTCGGTACACCATGCCACTGCAGGACCCCAAAACAGTAAGAACACATAGGCGAGGAAACCGCAGCTACGCACAGCACAGGTTAAGGAAATGGAGAGGGATCAATATGATCCTTGAGCGCGGTCACACACTCTCACTGGAAATGTGGACACGAAGACCGAACATGATTAACATGGCCCTGGATTAGAAGTTAGTGAAACTGGACAAGAACACAGAATTGTGAATTTCTATAACTATTTCTCAGAGGCTGCAGTAGGTATGCCAATCAAGTGTCTAAAAGCAAGCACACACCATCACCATCCCCAAAAGAGGGCTTATGATCATTTACCTGTGAAATCTAACAAAAAACACACACAAAAAAGACATTTTTGTCTTAATACTAAGCTAGAGGGTTAATATTTAATAATTGAGGGTTCTAGACTCTAATAGGTTAAAGTCATAAAGTAAACCTCTTAAGATGTGTGCCCAGGGTAACAGGATCTTTTAAATCTTCTGTTAGAAGAGCAAAGGCCCTTTCCTAATTCCACTGTGTTTTCTGAGTTTAATGGAAATACCTGATGGCTAAACTCAGTGGGAAAATAAAATTCTGTGTTAAACCTGGCTTGGAAGAGAATGATAATAGTCATCTCTAAGTATAACTAAATTTAATTCAACACACTTTATAATTTTTCACATGTGCTAAGAAATCCTTCATTCGGGTCATCTGAGACCCAAGGGCCAAAGAGCGGTGGTGCCAAACTCAAATAATAACCAGAAACATGACTATGGTCTATAGTCTGCAAATAATTTTTTATCTGAGATGTTAATTATGGAAAAGAGTACAATCAAAAGAAATGTCCTCTGTAGGAATTTATTGAGGGCAGGGACTTGGGGTCCTTTCTGTATTGTCACCTTCCTACCATGTTGACCCCCGTCCTCACTCACTCAAGATCTCTTATTTATATATTCAGTGTCTGCTTCGAGGAAGCCCTCAATCACAGTAGACAGCTGAAGGTGCACAGCCGACTTACTCTGTAAACACGGCCATTACTCTATTTGCTCAATCTTCTCGCCACACCCATGTGTCAACAGCAGTACTAACTCCTCCAAGGAGGCTGCCCTATGTGCCTTTGTATTTAACCATGGGCTCCCCAGAAAGTTCAATCTACAGTATTTTCAATCCCCCATTTTGCTACTCACACACTTTAGGAGTCTTTTGATGAGGGCCTGAGAAATAAGATGTGTCCCCACTGGTAGCGACTTTGTAAACTATCACAGTCTTTTCCCACGGAGACAAGGTTATGAACGGCAGTTAGGAAACGGGGAACTAACAAACACTTACTAGGCAATTTTGGTTTCTCTTCACAATCCTGCAGGATGGTGGTCTTACCCACAGTTATCCTTTAGCTACAGGGAAGCTGTGACTCTCCCAGATCAGCTTTCACACAGCTAAGATGCAAACCAGATCCCTTTGAGCTGGCACAGTATTTTATTAACATTTCCATATGGCTGGTACCCATGTCACACTTGAGGAAACAGAGGCTTCTGGAACATGGGAGGCAGTACAGGACGGTGCAAAGGATACTAAGGTGCAAATGGGGGCAAGTCAGAGAGACCTGGCTTCAAACCCCAGCGGCAATGTTGCCAGCTGTGTGACCCTGAGAGGGTTCATTCAAATCTCCGGGCCTCTGTTTTCTCCTCCTCGTGTGTACACAATAATTCTCATTTTAGAGTGTTGTTTTAAGGCTGAAATACATATAATTAAAGCATATGAAATACCACAGAGCACAGAGTAAGTACACAGTCCATGGTATGCTGTCTACTGCCTGAAGAGATTATATAAGGAGTAAGGATGGAAATTTCTCCAGCCCAGTGCCCCACCACACTGCCTGCTAATATAAATAAGCTAGAGGCCCGGTGCACCAATTCGTGCACCAGTGGGGTCCCTCTGCCTGGCCTGCGGGATTGGGCTGAAACCAGCTCTCCAACATCCCCCAAAGGGTCCCGGATTGCGAGAGGGTACAAGCCAGGCTGAGGGACCCCACCCGTGCCGGGGGGAGGGACCACAGGAGGGCTCCAGGGCATGTCCGGCCCATCTTGCTCAGTCCCGATCAGCCGGACCCCAGCAGCAAGCTAACCTACTGGTTGGAGCATCTTCCCCCTGGTGGTCAGTGCACGTCATAGCGACTGGTCGTCCAATCGACTGTCTGCCCCCTGGTGGTCAGTGCACATCATACTGAGTGGTTGAGCGGCCTTAGCATATCATTAACATATTACACTTGGATTGGTTGAACAGCCGACTGGTCAACAGGACACTTAGCATATTAGGCTTTTATTACACAGGATTAAAAGGGCACAGCTAATATAGAATGTAGCTAAGTTCTATGAAAGCATCCTCTTCTGCACCCATCTCTCCCTAACCCTTCTAGCTTTCTTTGGCCCCAATTGTACTGCGTTACACTCCAGGGCTCATTTTTGTAACCCAAAAGTAGACGCTTAAACCCTGGTTTCCTACTATCTCACAAGTCCTGCGGGAAGCAAGGCTGTGCCTCCCACCCCTCCCAGGAATAGACACACAAGACTATGGACACACACCGGGCTTCTTGGTCTCTAGAAGCACCTTGTTATGGCTTCACTTATGCGTCTTAAGCCAAAAGCATTTAAGTAAGACCGCACTCTCCATCCATTCATCTTAACCAGGAGGGCGGAGTCCTGGGCTGGAAAGGGAGATGGGCACTGCGCTGCCAGGGCCGCGATGGTACGCAGGGCCTCAGGTAGAAAGAAGCCTGTGTTCAACGGTGCTGGCCCTCCATGGAAAAGGGGTGGGGGGTGGGATGAGAAGAGGAAGGCAAGGAGGAAGGAAACAGGGCATCTGGGCTGAGCAGACAGAATGAGTCCATTTCAATTTACTTTGCTGAGGGAGACAGAAGGAATTTCCAGCAGCAGAACCAGGACAGAGGTGTGTCCTTGGAGGGAGTGGCCCTAGTCATTCTCAACTTGGGAAAGTACCTTAATTATTTCCTTCACAAATACATCACGGGCAAACTGCCTGGATTTGCTAAAAATAGTAATTACCATACTGCCCTGATTCAGCCATTAACTGGCTGAATAACCCACCCCTTCTTTTACATGGATCATAAGTAAAAATAAAATTTCTAAATATGTACATAGCTGACCCTCAAACAATGCAGGGTTTAGGACTACCAGCACCCACCCCACACCGAGTAGAAAATTTGCATATAATTTTTTTTATCCTCACTTGTGGATATGTTTTAATTTATTTTAGAGAGAGAGGAAGGGGGAGAGAGAAACATCAATCGGTTGCCTCACTTTACACAACCCAACCAGGAATTGAACCTGCAACCTTTTGGTGTACGGGACAATGATCCAAACAAATGAGCCGCCCAGCCAGAGCTGCATATATAACTTCTGAATGCCCAGAAAGTTAACTGCTAACAGTCTTCCACTGACTGAAAGCCTTCCCAATAACACAGTCAGTCAATCAGGACATATTGTATATGTTATATGCATTCAATACTGTATTTTTACCAAAAAAAAGTAAACTAGAGAAAAGAAAATGTTATTAAGAAATTCATAAAGAAGAGAAAATACATTTAGAGCATTTATTAAAATAATCTATGTATAATGGAACTGCACTGTTCAAACTTGTGTTGCTCAAGGGTTAAATGTATTACCATATTCCTCCAAATATGTGGACTTATTTCCTTCTCCCTGGTCTAATGCAATTTATTAACATTGACTTTATTTTTTATTAAACGTGTCAGATGAAGCTAATATGCAATATTCTAAATGAAGTGAAATATTTTGGTACTATAAAAAGGCAAAGAGTGATTACTATACATATATATTTATTTAGAGATGAGATTACTGGGCAATTTTCCTCCTCTGTGCTACTTTTGGCTTTCCATTAGGCTCTTTTCCTATCTAATAATAGAGAAACATGGTAATTAACTGTAACTTTGCTACCCTTCCCATTGGCTGATCAGTGAGATATGCAAATTAACTGCCAACCAAGATGGCGGCCGGCAGCCAGGCAGCTGAAACAAACATGAGGCTTGCTTGCTCCAGTGACGGAAGCCAAGGTTCCCTGCCTGCCGCAGCCCAGCTCTGAGCTCCAATGTTACAGATGCAACAATGTTACAATTATAGAAGCTAAACAAACCCAGAAACCTGCTTTCAGCCGCCAGTGGGCTCAGCGCTTAGAGCGTCAGTGATGGCAACAGAGTTTCAATTATAGAAGCTAAACAAACCCAGATATCTGCTTTCAGCCAGCCACAGCCTCAGAGCTGGCTCTCAGCTCCAGTGACAGCTATAGAAGGTAAATAAATCCCAGAATTTAAAAAAAAAAAAAAGGAAAAAAAAGAGGCTGGGAGCTTCAGTTACCCGCCAGCCTGAAAACGGCCCTCAGCCCCTCACCCAGTCTGGCCCGGCACCCCAGTGGGGACCCCCACCCTGAAGGGGGTGTGGCCAGCCTGAAAACAGCCATCAGCCCCTCACCCAGGCTGGCCAGGCACCCAAGCGGGACCCCCACCCTGATCCGGGACACCCTGATCCGGGACACCCTTCAGGGCAAACCAGCTACCCCCCCCACCCGTGCACCAGGCTTCTATCCTATATAGTAAAAGGGTAATATGCAAACTGACCCTAACAGCAGAAAGACTGGGAATGCCTGGTCACTATGACACACACTGACCACCAGGGGCAGACGCTCAATGCAGGAGCTGCCCCCTGGTGGTCAATGCGCTCCCACATGGGGGAGCTCTGCTCAGCCACAAGCCAGGCTGACGGCTGCCAGTACAGCAGTGGTGGTGGGAGCCCCTCCTGCCTCCTCAGCAGCGCTAAGGATGTCTGACTGCAGCTTAGGTCTGCTCCCCGCTGGCAAGTGGGCATCCCCCGAGGGCTGCCAGGCTGCCAGAGGGATGTCTGATTGCCATCATAGGCCCAATCCCCCAGGGAGCAGGCCTACGCCAGCAGGTGGTCATCCCCCGAGGTGTCCCAGACTGCAAGAGGGCACAGGCTGGGCTGAGGGACACTCCCTCCCCGCTGAGTGCACAAATTTTTGTGCACCGGGCCTCTAGTTATTTTATAATTAAAGATTTTTCTATAACAATATTTTGATAGTTGTGGGCTCAATCCCTGGCCTGGGTCAGGGCACCTGTGGGAGGTACCAATCGATGTATCTCTTACATGGATGTTTCTCTCTCTCTT
Source organism: Myotis myotis (assembly GCF_014108235.1). Classification (NCBI taxonomy): domain Eukaryota; kingdom Metazoa; phylum Chordata; class Mammalia; order Chiroptera; family Vespertilionidae; genus Myotis; species Myotis myotis. Next base: position 200,586,265 of record NW_023416324.1, on the reverse strand, counting down.
TCTCTCCCTCTCTCTCTCTCTCTCTCTCTCTCTCTCTCTCTCTCTCTAAAAACCAATGGAAAAATATCCTCCAGAGAGGATTAAAAAAAATAATAAATATGGAGAACAGACTCTGCAATAATATGTAACTGTTATACCCTGCTACACTTAATGACCCTTATACTGGTATCAGAACTCTTGTGTTAAAAGCTAGAAACTCAATCCTATCGACTTTTCACCAAGTCTAACTTGCTTGCCGACCCTTAACACACACTATGCACATTTCTGCCGTGCCATCATGTCTGCTCCACTACTTCCTGACGCATCCACACTTTACAATCCTGATTTTCAGGAGTTCCCGTGCCCCTAGCCTATGTGGGCAGCGCAGTGACGGGCACCGAAGACAAGTTCCACAGACAGCTGCTGAGCGAGCGAGCAAGCACTCGGCCAACTTACCACTTGATCCACCTTCTGATTATCGGCTGGAGACAGCAGCCACTCGATGTCCAGGGGTCCCTGGTCTTCCGGACCTTGAGTAAATTTGCAGGGCAAATAGGCAGTTTCCCCTTTGGCCTTTTCAATCATGTGGTCAGGACTGGTGATAGTCAAACTTCTGGTGACATCTGGAGAAGGAAACACACAAACTAAGCATCTGAACCCTCGGCCCACCCAGCCGTTCAGAAGGGACACAGGATGCGGTGGAAACAAGATGCGATTTGGGACCAGAGTAAGAGAGTTCAAACTCAACGGTGCCCGGTTTTCAGTTTGTGCCTTTGTAAAATTAGAATGACAACATAATATCTTATTCAATATAATTTCCTTTAAGAGCTCGGTGAACTTCCCAACTGTATAGAGCAGCGGTTCTCAACCTGTGGGTCGCGACCCCTTTGGCGGTCAAATGACCCTTTCACAGGGGTCGCCTAAGACCATCCTGCATATCAGATATTTACATTACGATTCATAACAGTAGCAACATTACTTCATAACATTAAGTAGCAACGAAAATAATTTTATGGTTGGGTCACTGTATTTAAAGGGCCAGAAGGTTGAGAACCGCTGGGATAGAGGGTGTTTATATCCAAGCAGGTGTTTAAAACTGAACTGAGCTGGAGTCTCTGAAAGGCCAGTTGTGTCGTGCCAATTCAAGGCGACATTAGCCATGCTCGCCTTGGTGCCACCAACACAATGGGATTCCTTATCGCTGGGACGCATGCTGATGAATTCTGACACCTTTTTTTTTTCTTTTTTAATTCTAAGGTGTTCTTTTTTGTTTTGATTCCATAACTTTTATTGAATGCTTGAAAATATTTCTAAGTTAAGTGGGTAGATCCCAAGAGTTCTCATCATAAGGAAAGTAACCTATTTTTCCTTTTTCTTTCTTCTTTTGTGTATCTCTATGAGCCGATGGATCTTAACTAAATTTATTGTGGTTATTATTTCACACTCTGTGTAAGTCAAATCATGCTGTACATCTTAAACTTATGCAGTGCTGTATGTCAATTATATCGCACAAAACTGGAAAAGAAGCCACCAAAACAAGATGAGCCCCAAACAAATGTCCAAGAGGTCCTGCTGACTGAGTTTGTCATAAGAGATGGCTTAACCCCACTGAAACACTGTAAGTACTAAAAAAGGAGTATCCTTCTTCTTGAGTTGGGGTTGTGAACACAATACAATACACAACTGATGTATTATAGAATTGTATCCCTGAAATCTGTAATTTTATTAGCCACTGTCACCCCAATAAATTCAATAAAAATAAAGGTAAAGTCTCCTCCTTGCTGCGAATGATTTACAACAAAACTATCTTTTACACACATAAAAGGTAGAAATAACCACTGAGCAAAATGGCACCATTTCTTAATCTATATAAGAGTAAAAATACCAAGTTCAATCAATTCACATCTTGGTTTTTTTTAAAAAAAAGCAATTTTGTTCATATTAATTCACACATGAAAATAGGTCTGTTCACTACTCATGTCTTATGAAAGATCAAAGTTTGAACAACCTAACAATTCGGTATAAAATGCAGATGTAGTCTGTAAATGAACTATCACACAATACTTAATTTTTTATTATTTACAATGTAAATGATTGCATAGCACTAGTTTGTCAATCTATGTTTCCCTTGTGAGGACATTTGAAACATCTAATCCAGGGGTCCTCAAACTTTTTAAACAGGGGGCCAGTTCACTGTCCCTCAGACCGTTGGAGGGCCGGACTATAGTTTAAAAAAAAACTATGAACAAATACCTATGCACACTGCACATATCTTATTTTGAAGTAAAAAAACAAAACGGGAACAAATACAATATTTGTATTTGCATGTGGCCCGCGGGCCGTAGTTTGAGGCCCCCTGATCTAATGTATGCAGAACCAAAGTTTCAACTGAACAGCAGATTTCAGCAGCTCTCCCATTTAGGACTCTCCATCACCCACACTAACTTCCGTGGCTGGATTATGACCTGGAAGAGGCCCGAAGCACTAAAATCATGCACTGTCCATGGGTCCTGGCTTCCTCCCCATCTCTTCCCTTGCTCCTTCCATAAAAATAAACACATGAGAGAAAAATTAGAGTAAATCCAAATCCTAATCCTCTATAATGAGGACAAACCAAAAATGAGGACTTAGCCATCCCATGGTCCTTTCCATTAGCACATTGGCTATCACTTGTAATAAGATGCTAATAAAGTTGAAGAAGCCAAAAGATTGAGAATGAAAGAAAAGCCAGGTTACATTCAAGACCATTTATATTCAGGAGCCATCCTAAGCGTTTTATCACATTTAAGTGCACTCCTTAAATAGCAGATTAAAACCGGACACAGACTCTCTACTCCCGTAAGTCAGAGGCTGGCCTAATACTGACCAGTAGAAAACGGCATGAGTGCAGCTATTCTGAGGTGAGGCCCCAAAAGGCCTTGCTGCTCCCACTCTTGCCCTCTCAAATCCCTGCCATCTGCCACCGAATGAACAAATCACATAGAAGAGAACTGAGGTGGCTGACCAATAGCTGCAACTGCCCATAACGCAGGCCCCCTAGAACACTGAGCCGCAGTCCAGACCAGCTGTAGGCAGTTGCAGTGAGCCCAGAACTTCCCCTCTGAGCCTAGCCTAAACTGTCAACCCATAGGATCAGGAACTAACACATATTTTTGTTTTCAAGTCTCTAGAATTTGGGCAAAGATTGATGACAATACACCATCCAAATCCATTACTTCAGCCCAAATAGACTGCTTAATATTGCCTCCAAGAAATCCATACCACTCCAATCTGCATTTCATATCTAACATTTCTATTTAAAATTATGTGATTTGATGTTTATGTGTATGACCTCAAATGTCTCTCCTGAATTAATATTCAATCCCCAAATACACACTTTCTATCATCTATATGTATAAAAGCCTAAGCGACTGTCACGACCGAACAACTGGAATGACCGGTCGACCAGTCGCTATGATGTGCACTGACTGCCAGGGGGCAGACGCTCAATGCAGGAGCTGCCCCCTGGTGCTCAGTGTGCTCCCACAGGGGGAGTGCCGCTCAGCCAGAAGCCAGGCTGACGGCTGGTGAGCGTGGCTGCAGCAGCGGGAGCCTCTTCTCCCGACTCCAAGTCAGTGGGCGCAGTGGGCCGGGATGAGTGCAGGCGGAGAGGCACGGGCTCGGGCTCTTCCCTGGCTGCACTGCTACATCCCCCAAGGGGTCCCGGACTGAGAGGGTGCAGGCCAGGTTGAGCCCGCCCCCCAACCCCCAGCACGAGTCTGTGCACCAGGCCTCTAGTTTCTAATAAACTGTGTTCCATACCTACCTCATTCACCAAAGTAGCACTCCTCTACCTCTTAGCCTAGAATGATTTTTTTCTGTTTCTCTACAAGTGCTCACAGTACTTTACTTTCTGCTATCTGTATCACCCTTCTGGCCTTCGCATATGGTATCCTGGAGATTTTTCCCTGGTAAACTTTACTGTGAAGTTGACTCACATGGTTTTGTCACATCTTCTAGATGAGTTTATGTGCTGCCCATACTCCCTAGTGCTTTTAACTGATTCTTTATAATGTTGATTTATCATTAAATCATTAGTTCCATTACAGCTGGGAGAAATTATGGACACCTCTATGTCCCATTGTAGTTCCTTGTACATTAGAAGAAAAAAATCGATGACTAAATTATAAAGTTGATCAATTTTAGAAATGCTGAAAGATTAATGAATCTGCCAGTTGAATCCTGCTACTTGAAGATCTCCTTTCTATAGCCATGACAATTTGTTGCCTGTATTTATCTTGGTAGTAATACTTTATGCATTGAGTAAGATAAAAACAATCTGAGTACAGTCCAGAATGAAACTTCCATTCCAAAATGAATCAAGACACAGCACTAAAATATAGAGGTAAGACTATGAGAATGAAAATTTGCTAAAAACAACAACAATTAAAACTTCCTGATTACTCTATGCTTTTAGGGTTTTTATTTTATTAAATTAAATTTAAAAGTTAAATGACATCAGCCATATAAATTTTTCTAAATTCAAATTAGAATAAAATACAACTTTGTTTTTGTAATAGTACCTTTTATTCTTATTTAATACATAAAAAACACTTTTATCTTTAAAGAGTTAAAAACAGTTAATGAGAGGAAGCACTGGGGGAAGCGTGAAGTCCCCATCTGTGGAGCACGTGTGTGTGGATGCTTTCCCGTCTGAAATGCCCACTTTCTCCCACTGAGAGCACCTCCGCCACTTATCACAGAACCGCCACCTTTCACCTCCTCTCAAAGGCTATCCCCGTCCCCACAGGCAGAGTTAACCACTTCCTCCGAGATTACGCGATTACACAACACTCTCATAGGCAGTTGTTTACACGCCCTGCCCTTAAGCAAATAGGTTCATTCCCCGAACAGATTCTCTTTGGAGGGTATATCCCCAAGCCTTATTTTAGTTAGTAAACCCTCTGGACCTGTGGTTTCACAAAACTACAAAACTGAGAATGGGGGGCGGAGCTCAGAGTAGAGGGAAGGTGAAGGAGTGATGAGGGTAGAGAGGAGAGGCCTGCCAGACCTTGTGGGGAAAGCAGGAAGGCCATGGGAAGACCCGTATCCAGGGAAGCAAAGGGGTGGAGCAATGAAGCCGACAGGAGACAGAGCTGGGAGGGAGCTGAGCAAGCCTGGCACGTGCTGATGGGAGCAGTCCATTGCTTATTACTTTACTACCCATATTACAATAGATGTTAGCAAATCTGGTTTAAAAAAAACTAACATGATCAGCCCTAGCTAGTTTGGCTCAGTGGATAGAGCAGTGGCCCGCAAACTGAAGGGTCTCGGGTTCGATTCTGGTCAAGAGCACGCTCTCTCATATCGATGTCTCTCTCTGTCTTTGCCCCTTTGTACCACTCTAAAAATCAATGGAAAAAATATCCTCAGGTAAGGAATAACTAAAAATAAATTAAAAAACTAACATGATTTCAACTTTATATGCAACTTTATGTACAATTATATACAATTATGAGGGAAATACAACATTAAGAAAAACTTTCAGTTGTGACTATTCTAAAATCACAACTATGGATGAAGAAAAGCTGCCTGGCTATCTCTGAGCTATCTCTGCAACATCAAGCAGAAAATGATTACCACTGATACGTGGCTTCTCAGAATTTCTGGAGTCATTCCAAAGATAACAACAACAACAAAAAAGAAAAATTAGAAATGAAAATTTAAATTTAATTCCTAAAGTCCTGTATATTTCTTTAGTTTCTTGGGATGGGGTATATTATGACTACCTTAACATCAGCTGTGATGAAGAATTTGACATTGAGTTTTTTTGAGAAATGTCAAAGAATGTCCTAAGGGTTTACTATTTTAAACAGAGGGGACACGTTCATTCCATCAGATTGTTGAGTTCAGATCACAAAAGTTAGAAACCTTGCATAGGAACACTACTTAAGCCCTAGCTGGGTTGTTCAGTCGGTTGGAGCATCATCCCATACACCAAAGGTTGTGGGTTCAATTCCCAGTCAGAGTGTTATATAGGCAGTTAGACATGAGCAGAGCCAAGACGATGGGCCAGGTACAGAAACTCACCAGATGCCTAGTAGCAAGGGACAAAACTGGAAAACAAGAACCTCGCCCCCAGGATAACCTATCCTCTCCTGTCATATCACTGATCATGTAGTTTGTAACCTCTGATTTTTCATATCGCTAGTCATGCAGTTTAGTCCCCGACCTTTTCCTTTCTAAAGATAAGAGATGGGTCTCAGTTGTATTTCAGCTCCAGGCTCAGAAAAGCAGCAAAATCAGACAAGGGATGCTGTGGCTGCCTCAAGACTAGCTGCATTGACTGATGACCCCCACCCTGTTGCTGACCAGCAGACCAATCATCAGAGACCATGACCCGCAAAGGACACACCTGAAAAGCTGATAATCTATTGCAGCGGTTCTCAACCTCTGGGTCGAGAACAATGAAAATACATCCTGCATATCAGATATTTACATTATGATTCATAACAGTAGCAAAATTACAGTTACGAAGCAGCAACGAAAATAATTTTATGGTTAGGAGTCACCACAACATGAGGAACTGTATTAAAGCGGCATTAGGAAGGTTGAGAATCATATCCCCTAATATTCCCACCCTTAAAAGCCCTTAGGCCAGAGGACCTTGTGCTCTCCCTCCAGGAGCACACCCATGCCCTTCCCTCCCCCTACCCATCCTGGGTATTTAACTTTACCTTCCTCTCTCCTTCCCTTGCCCCTCTCAGGGGCATTACCTTTACCTTCCTTATTCCTAACCTCCAAGGACACCTGTTTCCTGAGCCCATTTCTTCTACCACTCACTTCTTCAATCTCTGTGATTTTCTAAATAAAATGCCTCTTATAGTTTGAGTCTGGGCTCTGAATTCTTTCTTAGCCAGAACTCAAGTACCGAGGCTGTTGAACCCAGGTCTGGGTCTGACCCCCACGGTCTAACACCATGTGCCAGTCTAGCACCTGGTGCCGCTCTGGCCAACCCAACCACCAGGTAATCTGGATCATTTCCCTTCCCTCTTCACCAGATGCTAATTCCAACCTGTGCCAGTTTCCTCCTTCCTTCTCGCCAGGAAGTAACATTGGGATTAGCAATATTTAAAAAGTCATCTAAATAGTGTTTCTAGAAAGCAAAAAGAACGCTTTACGTAAGTTAGTTCTAGTTCCCTACTCCAGCTAGGCTTTTAACACTGCTAGGGGATTTAAAACAAACAAACAAACAAACACTTAAGGAAGCTAGAAATAATGCTCTTTGCTATCCAGTAGGAGTTTTGGTTGTTTAACTCCCATGTGTGCGACTCAGTACAGTATGTTAATATGTATACAGAGCTAACAATAGATACGTTGAAAACGAGAAATGATATTGTGGATGAAAGGGGCCACATACGAACCTGACAAGCTCAGGGGAGGCCTGCATGGCAGTCTTGCAAACTAGAGACCTAAAGTAACCACAAAGGATGGTCTGAAATTAAACTTTAACTAAAAGCAGTTGCCATGTGTGGTTACATCCTAGACCTGTATCTTCACTGAAAAGGTCAACCTTTACCTTAACGGAACCTATCTGTCTTTGCATCTATGATAACATACACTTTGAAATGTCTGCACAACCTGTAACTTCCCTTTTTCTGGAGCCCCTGGGGCACAACCAAATGTGCTAGGCGCCAGGACAGATACCACAAATTCCTTCATTATCATGTTCATTGTTCCTGCACCCACCTAAGTATGTGTCCATCATTTTACTTTTTATCCAATCCCAGGGACTTCTCCCCCCCCACTTTGCTTTCTCCTGCCTCTCTAGTCTATCACCAGTGGATTTCATGTAACCCAGCCAAGTCCCTTTCCTTTGACTGCAATGTATGAACACAGATGTAACCCGCCATTCTCTGGAGCATTATCTCAATTCGTTGAGGTTCTGCTTCCCGGCATACGTCGACAGTTTGGCTCAAATAAACTCACAAATATTTTTTACAGGTTTCAATGTTTTTTTACGTTAACATTACTAAGTATACTTATTTGCTTTTCTATGCATTTTTTTTTTAAATATAAATTCCCAGCTCTCCACCCACTAGGAGAAATTGAAAAGCAGACACCCAGGAAATAAACAGAAATGGAAATCATCATCTTGACAATAAATAGTAACCAAGAGTGACTGAGGTCAGGCACTTTCAGAATACTTCAAACGTATTAATTCTTCCAGTTCTCATAACAACTCTGAGGGAGGTACTACTGCTATCCCCGCTGTAAAATGAAGGAACGGAGACACTGAAGGGGGAACAAGACACAAATGCAGGCAGCCTGGCTCGCAAGCCGCACTCCCCCTGTAAGCAGCAGTCCACCAGTAAACACCCCCGGGCACAGAGGACTCATTTTACAATCACTATAAACACAGCGTGTTATCAGACCCCATTCCAATCACCACGGCGGGTGAGGGCTTGGAATTTATGCTATTCTTCTCCTTTACACATTTCTAAAGGGAGAGCATTTTAGGTAGTACGTGGCTCAAGAGTTTGGGTGAACCTTTTTTTAAACAGAGAAATAAATACTAGACTAGGAATCCACTGTCAAAGCTTGATCCTTTTGGACACGTTGCTTCTCTAGGGCTCAGACATAAATTAAGGGTGTTGAACTCAATTATCTGTTGCAGATCTAAATATGCCCTGATTTTAGACCACCCATCAATCAACCAACAAGAAGCCGTCCCCTGACATCCACCACCTCCTCTCCCAACCACAACTCAAAAAGGCAGGAGCAGCAGTTCTGAGTTCACCTCACCAGTGCTGACATTTCTGAACCAGTAGCACACTGAATTCGGGAAGCAGTCCTGCCCATTCATAGTGCTGGCTCTAAAGTCAGATCTGGCCCAGCTGGTCAGTGGTCCAGCATCGACCCATGACCAAAGGTTCCTGGTTCCATTCCCGGTCAGGGTATATGCCCAGGCTGCAGGCTCGATCCCCCGTAGGGGTGTGCAGGAGGCAGCCAATCAATTTGTCTCTCTCATCAGTGTTTCTATCTCTCTAACCCTCTCCCTTTCTCTCTCTAAAAATCAATAAAAACATGTTTTTTAAAAAGTCAGATCTGGGTTCAATTTCAAACTGAGCTTTCCAACTGCTTGACCACATGCAAGTTTCTAATCTTTTTAAAGTCTTAATGTTTTCTTTAAAATGGGAATTAATGCCTGGCCAGTGTAGTGTGACTCCGTGGATGAGCATCGACCTATGAACCAGGAGGTCATGGTTCGATTCCCAGTCAGTGCACATGCCTGGGTTGTGGGCTTGATCCCCAGTAGGGCATCTGCAGGAGGCAGCCGTCAATGATTCTCTCTCATCACTGATGTTTCTGTCTCTCTCTCTCCCTCTCCCCAAAATCAATAAAAACATATTTTAAAAAAATAAAATGGGAATTAATAGTAATAGTGCCTCTTTCATTGTAGGGGTTAAGTAAAAATAATACATGTAAAGCATTAGGACAGTTCCAGCATGACCTGATATGATCTTTTCAATAAACAGTGTCTAGTAGTATGACAGTTCACTGACATCTTATAACCCTGTCACTTCTACTAGGAAATAAACTCCTGTAGTATTGGGAAGGTAACTTTCAATTTTTTATCCCTCACACTTAGTCCATACAGGAAGAACTCAGAATCCCTTAGGGAATAAATGACACTGAAATGTATCAACTAGGTTTCGCAATCACTGGTGACCTAGGCCTACGCTGATTGACTGAGGGCTTTGCGGGGTGCTGCAAAGGGATGTATCTGAGTACAGAGGCTGAGGTTTCTGAGTGAAAACAGAAGTGACTGACAACTGTTTTTGCGGAACTTTCGAGGCTCTCAAGGATGGGAGAACACAGCGGAGTGTCATGTGTGATCAAAGAAAGTTTGTTCTGAAATGAGAAACGTAGAACATGTTTTAAGTCAAAAGGAGAGAGCAATAAAATGATAGCAGAACACATATAGAACAGAGACTTAAGGATCAAGATCCCAGAAAAGGATGATACTTAGGAAATGGGAGGTTAGACACCTTTAAATTAGAATGCAGGGGTCCTGGCCGGGTAGCTCATTTGGTTAGAGTGCCATCCTGGTACACCAAAGTTGTGGGTTTGAGCTCCGGTCAGGGCACATATATACAAGAAGCAACCAATTAATGCGTAAGTGGAACAAAAAAACCAGATGTTTCTTTCTCTCTTTCTCCTCCTCCCTCTTTTTTCTCTCTCAAAAATCAGTAAATCAAATTAGATAAAATAAATAGATTAGAACAGAAGGACATAAAATATTAATATTTTTGAGGATATGGAGCAACTGGAACTGTCATAGCCTATTTGTAGAAGTGTCATCTGGAATGACTAACTTTGAAAAACTGGCAGTATCAACCATAGCTAAACATATAACCTATGGGACCCCAGAAATTCAATTCATAGGTAAGAAATGTGTGCACATACATGTGCACTAAAACCCATGCATGAGAATGTCATAGCAGCATTTTCACAATAACGAAAAACTGGAGGGAAAAATGTCAATCAACAGTAGAATAGGTAAATCAATTGTGGTATGGGTCCAACAACAGAATACCACACAGCAATGAAAATGAGTAAACCAGAGCTACACAATGTGAATAATCTGCAAGCATGATAGTAAGTGAAAGGCACACAAAAAATATACTGTACAATTCCACTTCTATACGGCACTGGCACCAACCTATGCTGCTGAAGAGTGAAGGAAGGAACTTGAGGGAGTCTGAGGGGACTTCTGAAATGCGGGTTATTTCTATTTCTCGATCTGGGTGATAACTGCATAGATGTGTCAGTCTGGGATAATGCTGTCACCTGTACACGTATAAAGAATGCTCTAGACTGCCTACTTTCCTATGTATAAATGTCATACTTCAACTAAAAGATCTATTAAAAATAAGGTTTAAAAAAGCTGAAAGAGTAAGTTATTTTTATTTGTTAAAAACATACTGTTCTGGTGCTTTAGACATGTACTTCAAATTACAATGAAACCAGTCTCCCCAGTGTCCACAGCTGTGTCTTAGCGCTTTCTCTCCAGCTGTGCACCCGTCCTTGGGCAGGAGCATTAGGAACTGACCCACGTCAGGGATGGGAGCTGCGGTTTGGCCAGGGGACGCTGGGATTGGTAGAGAAATCCTGGTTTTAAAGTAACCAGAGACCAGAGCCTGTGGGAAGGAGTTAAGGGCCCAGAGATCTCACTGAAGCAAAAGTGGCAAAAGCTCAAGAAAGCCAGGAGACAGTGACAACGAAGTTCAAGATTTCTGAGGAAGAAGTGTAAGGAGAGAGTTGCCTAAGTGAAATGGATAGAAAGTCGCTGTATTTTAAAGGTCAAGAAACTGTAGTGTAAGGGTGTTAGAAAAAATGAATTGTAAACAAGTGTAGATCTGAAAATGTCAAGGTATGCTGTGTTGGAGAATTGGGGAAGGAGACGGGAGTATGAGGTATAGGGGTTCAGAACAAGTCCCCCCAAGATGTGCCTCTGTAGTACGCAAATTATCTTGAGCTAAGGAAACCAAGACCTTCTGGACTCAGAGGAATAGAAGAATCTGAATTGAGGGCCTTGCCCATACTAAGCTATAGGACAGCAAACTACTCATTACTGAATATCTGCTCTTCTTGTCATCCTGCAATGACCTTCTGAAGTCACAAGGCACCTTATGTCATCCTTCGCTCAGATTGCCATCTATACATCATTTTAACTCTCTGGCCCTGGGACTCTCATGTATGTGGGGTTCTCATGCACACATATGTATTAAATTTGGTTTTCTCTTGATATAATGGTTAGACCAGCCGGAAAAAAACCTGAGGACAAAGGAAAGTTTCCTGCTCCCCCACAGTGGCAAGACATTTCTTGGTCAATGTGGAGAAGCAACCAGAAGTCTGATAGAAGCAGGAGACTCAACGCTGAAGGGTTGGTACACAAGGTGGAGGGAAAATGGTCTGGAGAAGAAAATAATCAGAACACCATATATCTTTATATTGCATAGCACATCTGATCTTCGTAGCGCGGTTAGCTAGTTATAATAATGGAAGGGAGCAAAGGGAATCAGACATTAAGCCTAATGAACCAGGGAGCTGAATTGTATACAGTAAGCCTACTTCAGTAGGAAGTTGCAGCATTCACAGGCTCCCCGGGGAGACCACCCCATCCTCCCCCACTCGGGAGTAGTCTGAGAAGGGGACAGAAAAAGAATCTCCCTGGAGAACAGCCGGCCTGGAACCTGGACTAGTGGTGAGGGAGGAGGGGTCAGAGAGGGAAATTCCTTTGCTGGGCACATGTGCAGCAGAGTAGAGGCCAAGAGCACAGGGGAAGGTCTTTCTACCTAGGCATGTGCAGTCGGTGCCAAAAGTAGCCGCCAAAGTGGCACCAAACAGGGGTGAAGCCTGGCCTCCGAAAAGGGTCGGACTGTGTGCAGACATGGCACCCTGAAGGCCTAGGAAAGGGGTAGGTTAAGGGGAGGGCCCAGCACAAGCCTGGGAAAACCCCAGGAAGTAGACTGGATAAGTTGAAAGAGAGCTCACTCATTCGGAAAACCAAGAAAATACATGGGTGATTCTCGGGATTCTGAGGGCTGTTGCTGCTAGAGCCTGTCTGCCCTCTCCCTCTGCGAGGGTGTATTATTTCCCTTCACCCCAGTAAATCTTACCGCTACGTTTCAACTTCTCTCAGGCGTGTGCCCTCTGACATTAATTTCTTGTGACACCGCAAGAACCCATTTTCACCAGCAACCATCTGACCCCCAGCCCGATCTGCTGTCTCCTTCCTCCAGGTGCAAGGTTGCTGAGAGGATCACAATGTCGTCTTCCTCATATCTCTCAAAGCACCTACTTCAACACCTCACCCATAGGTACACATTACTTATTTAGCTGCAAACTTCACCCACAGAGATTGAGGTTTTCTATAAGAAATATTTAACATATAATTTATAAATCAGGATTAGGGAAAAATCCTATCCTATACAGTGGGGCCTTGACTTACGAGTGTCGCCCGACTAACGAGTTTTTTGAGATACCAGCTGTCTCTCAGCCGACTTTTTGCATTGAGTTGACAGTAATTTGAGTTAACGAGCTCCTTAATGAGCTTGGTCTCAGAACGAATTAAACTCGTAAGTCAAGGCCCCACTGTATAATAAAAGCCTAATATGTAAATTGTCCCCTAGTCGTTCAACCAGGAGCTCTACTTGCTATGACATGTGCTGACCAGCAGGGGGTGGCATGGAACATGGCAGGGCCCCAAGAGCAGGACCACCGTGGGATGGTGGAGCAGGTGAGCGGGTGGTGCCAGGCCAAGGCGGGTGCAAGCAAGGCCCAACTGCCCCTCGACCAGCGGCATCAGTGGGGGCAGGACTGCCACCCGGCTCCCAGGTGCTGAGGGAGCTAAGTGGGGGCCCCCCCCCCCGGCCCCGACTGATCGCCCCCGCAGGCGGGATGGTGGAGGTGAGGGGGCGGTGCCAGGCCATGGCGGGGTGCCAGGTGGGGCTGTGAGGCAGGGGGTGTGAGCTGGGACCCCAATCTCCACAGGCCACCCCAGGGCCCCACCCATGCACGAATTCATGCACTGGGCCTCTAGTAAATTATAATTGAAAGCCAGACAAGGGGAGTTCAGAATGTGGACATGCAGACAGATTTTAAGTATTTGTTGCTCTTCCCATTCCCCTCACCCACACACACTCATCTCAGGAAATTCAAAATTTTTTGTTCTTATTTATTTTTATATTTCTTTTTTTAAGCATTCAGATTTTCATTCTGATCAAAATTAAGTCTCAGCCCTTTTTCAACTGTGTTGCATATTACCTTCCCCGTGTTCTCTAATACTGAGATACTAGTTTCAGAAATCTCTGATAAAACAAATGCAAATAGGGTATTTTGCATTATGGGTAAAACAGATCCGTTGCCATGGTGAATATTTTTACCACCTTCATAGAATAATCTATATCGCTCCATTTTAAGAAATCTGCCTTTGCTTCCTTGCTCATAAAAACCTCAGGCTCTCTTCCTTTAATTAGCAGGAGACAGGAATAACTGAGTACTTGCTGCAAAAAAAGAAAAACTCGGGGGAAGTGCCTTATAAAGATGAGATCACAGAAAATAAAAAAGCAAAGAAATAGACATAATACCAAAATGAGTAAATAATGTTATTTCTATGGAAAATCCCGAAGTTAATAAAGAAAGGGTTAATTACAATAAGAAAATCATCCCTGTTATAAGCATGTCTAACTTGATTGCCTCAATCTTGGCATTAATTCCTTTCTAATATCCCAAAATGAATTCCAATTTCCCTAGCAACATCACCAGGGGCCATTCTATTCTTATTGTCTCCATAAATGCATTTATTCCCCCATAGGCAAGCTAAAAATGTGACTTTTGTGAATATATTTGTTTTTTTTTCTGCCTTATACCTAAAATGTAAATGCATATAACTACTGAAAAAGGACAGCTGATATAATTTTGTATATAAGTAACAAATGCTCTAATGATTATAAGAAACTAAATAAAAAACAAGGGATTTTATTTAACTAGTTGCCAACAGGAATACCATGTAATACAAATAATTATTTTTTAGTTTATATCTCACGAAAGCAATTCCAAAGGCATGTTCCATCTGACAAAGCTATTTCGGCAGCACACCACACCCATGCTTTTTTTAGTTAGTAGATATTCCGAGACTAGATATGGTGGGATGTAACTGGAACTAAAGCTCCAAGTTCTAGAGAACCATGCTGACCAACAGAGTAGGTGCTAGCCATATATGGCTACTGAGCACTTGAGATGAAGGTCAAATTGAGATGAAGGTCAAATATTGAACAGATCTCTAAAAAGAGTTAACCTCATTAATGTTTAATTAGATCACATATGAAACTACTTTGGGTTAAACAAAATATATTCTTCTCTTCTTTCTTTCATCTTTATTGTTGAAAGTATAACATATGTCCCCCTCTTTTTCCCCCCATTGACTCATTCTAGTCCACCCTTGCCCCAAGCCTTCCCCACACAATTGTCTGTATCCACTGGTTATGCATATAACCAATGGTTGATCTCTTCCCACCCACCCACCCACCTTCTGAGATTCAACAGCCTGTTCCATGCTTCTATGTCTCGATCTATTTTGTTCATCAGTTTATTTTGTTTAATTAGATGCCACATGTGAGGGAGATTGTGTGATGCTTATCTTTCTCTGACTACCTTATTTGGGTTAAACAAATAGAATGTTTCACAACTCTGGCCTCAATATTCCTACCAGGTATAACTTGTTGGGGCTGAGGAGGAGCCCGAGAGCTCCGATTCCATCTGAATCCCACTGCTACACAACATCTGCAGAGGTGCTTAAGGAAGACCAGAAAAAAAAAAATTTAAATAAAAAAAGTAATACGAAGTGTTCTTCCTACCCCACGGTTGTCAGGAGAGTGGATTCAAATGACATACTGTGAAATTGTCTTAAAAACTAAAGTCTGATCACTTTTCTGGCCCAGGGTTACCGTAGAATCAGGTTTCACATTGTACAACCAAGTAGGTTAAAAAGGCTTCTCAATTCTAACTGGAGAAGTGCCCCAAAACAAAGCACTGGAGAGTTTTTGTCTGGTCTATTAGAGAGAACGCTCAGGGGAACCCTCTGGTATTCAGGAGTTCACAGCACTCTTCCCTGGGGAATGGAGAGACTGAGGGGGGTCAGGTAAAGTCACTGTAACAACTTAACAAAGACGGGGCTCAGCACATTGGGCTCCGTGTATCTGAATGTTCCTTGAGAGCATCTCACCTGTGCAGCCAAAGCATCCTTCCTTTGGAGGAACCTATAAAACCCACAAAGAACATACGTCGACCCCAGTGATTTCCAACCTTTCTAGTCTGATGGCACACCAACTAATTACTAAAATTCTCCAGCACACCCAAAAATACATATTTTTTTGTCAATCTGACAAAAAAAGGTATAATTTTGATTCATTCATTCATTCATATTGTTGTGTTGTCTGTTGCCATTTTTTTAAAAATTGACAATCTAAGGGAAAAGAGATTGTGTCCCTGACTAAAGAGTCAGGTATGATGCATGTTTTAAAGATTCCTGCAGCACACGGTTAAAAATCTCTCATCTACCCTATGGGAAGGTGAAAAGTAACCACGATTAGTTATGTTGTTTCTACTCAAAATCTATACACATTTTTATCTCTTAGAAGTAAATGGGGCCTGACTGGTGTGGTTCAGTGGTTGAGCGTCCACCTATGAACTAGAAGGTGCCGTGTTTCAATTCCCTGTCCAGGTACATGTGGGCTAGACCCCAGTGGGTCATGTGCAGGAGGTAGCCAATCAACGACTGTCTCATCATTGATGTTTTTCTCTCTCTCCCTCTCCCTTCCTCTCTGAAATCAATAAAAATATTTTAAAAATTAAGTAAATGGAAACAAGTATCTTCAAAAGGCTCTAGCCGTTTTAGCTCAGTGGTCAGAGCACTGACCCTCAGACTGGAGGGTCCTGGGTTTGATTCTGGTCAAGGGCACGTACCTTGGTTGGTTGTACGTTTGATCCTGGCCCTGGTTGGGTGCAAGTGGAAGGCAACCAATCAATGTGTCTCTCTCACATTGATGTTTATCTCTGCCCCCCTCCCTTCCACTCTCTCTCAAAATCAATGGGGGGAAAAATCTTCAAAAGAATGAAAGTGATTTAACAGTTTCCAAAGAAATTCGCACTGTCTCAGTATGTAAACACACTGGTTAATTTGACCTTTAATCCTTTTTCTCAGCAACTATCAAAGGGCAAACTAAACCATGCCACTGATCTCACACCTACCCTAAAAACAGACTGTTATCTTCTTCCCTCAAGTCTTTTGTTCTAAGGGCGTCCTAACAGTGAAAATAAATTGCAAATACTGCTGAGTCAAGTTAAGGCCTTTAAGGCTTAAACTCTAGCTGGCTAACTCTTTATCAGAAGCCATGGGTAAGTCAAGAAAGTCAATGAGATGGGAAAGCATAAGAGAAATAAAATGTCTCTTTAAGTCACAAGTTTGCCACTGAACGTAGAAACATTTTCAACTTCCTTCCCATTTTCTTTTACATGGAGATAGGGAAGGATTCAACAAATTGTATAAATTACAAAGAAATGCCACTAACAGAGCCCCAGGAGAACAGCAGAGTAAATCCTGAACTCTGCTGGCTTCCTGTGCAGACCGCTTCGCCATGCCCGGGTGGCCTTCTCCATCCCCTCACACTCCTCCATTGTAATTTCAGGGCCACTGAAGAGACCAAGTAGACGGTGATGTAGGGAGCCAGCCCTAGAAAAGTTTACTGCTTTTGACTTCCACTCAGGACCACACTCATTAATAGAAATCAATGTAAGTCCAATACCAATCTAACAATTATTCTAGAACAGTGGTTCTCAACCTTCTGGCCCTTTACAGTTAGTTCCTCATGTTGTAACCCAACCATAAAATTATTTTCATTGCTACTGTTATGAATCGTAATGTAAATATCTGATATGCAGGATGGTCTTAGGCGACCCCTGTGAAAGGGTTGTTCGACATCCAAAGGGGTTGCAATCCACAGGTTAAGAACCACTGTTCTAGAATATTAGATTTGTTTCCTTAAACAATACCAGATAAGTGAAAGACAGGAAAATAAAAGCATAAGCTCCTTTTAGTTAGATAAATTTTAATTACTTTCTGGATTACTTTAATAACGTTTATTTTTAAACATAGTTGTTTTTTTAAAAATATATTTATTGATTTCAGAGAGGAAGGGAGAGGGAGAGAGAGAAACATCAATGAGAGAAATCATTGATCAGTTGCCTCTGGCACACCCCACACTGGGGATTGAGCCCACAACTCAGGCAGGAATTGAACCATGATGTCCTGGTTTATAGGTCAACGCTCAACCACTGAGCTACATTGGCCGGGCATTAATAACTACTTTAAAGTTCACATACATAACTTGCTGGCTACCAATTGAACCAAATAAAAAATTCGTAGTTTCACCCTGGTTGGGTGGCTCAGCTGGTTGGAGTGTCCCATACACCAATAGGTTGTGGAGTTCGATTCCCAGTCAGGGCACATACCTACCTGGCTGCTGGTTCAACCCCCAGTTGGGGCATGTATGGGAGGCAACATCAATATTTCTCTTTCTCTCTCTCTCTCTCTCTCTCTCTCTCTCTCTCTCTCTCTCAAATCAATGAAAACATATCCTCAGGTGAGGATTAAAAAAAGAATTCGAAGTCTCTATTCTCAACTTTATTTAATTATACCTGATAATGATTTGTATAGGATGAGGAAAGGTAGAAACAAGGAGGGGGGTATAACAGGCTACAAACAAGAGATACAAATGAGACTGAAGTGATATAAATTCGCCCACCACTAAGGGCGTGGCTTGTGGCAAAGCTGGCGCAGCAAGCTGCCTGTGCAGGACACTGGGCCCAGCCCTGCTCACCTCCTCCACCACGTACCTATTCTTTTTTTTTCTTTAATATCTTTTTATTGATTTTTTTACAGAGAGGAAGGGAGAGGAATAGAGAGTTAGAAACATCGATGAGAGAGAAACATCGATTCAGCTGCCTCCTGCACACTCCCCACTGGGTATGTGCCCGCAAGCAAGGTACATGCCCTTGACCAGAATCGAACCCGGGACCCTTCAGTCCGCAGGCCGACGCTCTATCCACTGAGCCAAACCAGTTAAGGCCATACCTATTCTTGATCTTCAAATGCTCCCTTCCCCTCTAGGTCTTTTTCTCAAGTCAACAAACATTGAACTCCTGCCTAGTACACCTTTCCCTGTTTATTCAATTAACATGCACTGTGCCGTGTACCGGGAATGCCAGGGAGAATAAACAGACAATCCCTGATCTCATAAAATGTACAGCCTGGCGAAGGAAAACAATCGCGATTAAGGCATACCTGGCAGATGCCACCACATGCCCAGCAGCGGGAAGTGCCCAGAGCACAAGGTAAGCTCCCATAGTAGCACGCCAATGACAAAGCTATTTCAACCATCTTCAGAGATACTGATCTAACCTGGAACAGTGGCTGGAGAGATACATATGACTTGGAAACTGACTGGATGTAAGCAAGTAGAAGAAGAGCAAGAGTCAGGTAAGATACCCAGATTTCTGCCTGGCCATCTTGGTGGCGGCAAATGCCATGGAATGTGAGAGGCCACAGTGGTATGTAGACAGGTTCAACCAGAGGTGCCTGTGGGGAGTCGAAGCCAAGATGTCAACAGTGGGTGGTTCGAAATGATGGGCAGAGCTTGGGAACAGACTAGGAATAGGCTGGAGGCTGCGGAGACTCACATGGTAGCTGAAGCCACAAACTGAGAAACCCAACATTGAAGGTACAAGGAGGAAACTGGGCCCACAGAGGGAAAAGAGGAACCAGGTTCTAGGTCTGGGTGGCTGCAAGTTAAAGAGGTCCTTATGGGCTGGCTTCTTCTACCTTCTCCCCTGGGTCTGCTACTGACTCAGGACATTATGGCCATGAGTCACTGCCGTACACTGTCAAAGCAACCGCAAGTGCAAAGTACATTTCTCACTCCACTCGCCTGAGGCCACTCCTACATCTATCACAATCTGCCTTTACTCTCACCCCTACAAAAACTGTCCTCCCTGTGGAACTGATTAAGTTCCTGAATGTTCTTAATAATCTCCTAAGAGTAAGACCCACTGGCCTTATTTCTGTGACAATGTCTGAGACCCCGTACCTTCTAATTCTCCTACATTCCCGGTGACTCCTCATCGTTCACCTTGTGTCGACTTGCCAGCCGTTGGTGTTCCCCCATGTCCCATTTCACCTTCTCCTCTAGTCAGTCCTTCCTGCCTTTCCTGATTAAGCTCACACTGATGCCAGCTATCAGCGGTGATTCCCAATTCTCTATCACTAATGCTCGCCTCTCTCCTAAGATCCAGACCTTTGTTTACATCTCCTTACTGGATATTTTTCGCCTTCATCCCCTCAGGCACCTCAAACACAACCTGTTCAAACATAAGCTCATTGTCACCTCCCTAAAACGTTTTGTTCTTTTCTTTATAGGCTAGCCACATCACCATTCCCTCAAGCCAAAAATCTGACTGCTTCTCTCCAACCTCTTCTTGCCACTCATGCAACCAGTTCCACTGCAATTCCCTCAAAACAACTTTCCAGATCAAAGAGGAAGCCAGGCACCACGCTGCTGTGTTTCAGCAGAGGCTGCTTATGTCCGGGTCATCCCAGATGGAGTCCTGCGTTGGCGCTATCAGGTCTGCCTGCCTGGGAACTGCTGCAGAGTTCTGCATCATTCAAGAGAATGATGTCAGTGTAAACCTCACTTCTTTAATGCCTCCACAGGCTTCTTGGTGCCGCTGTGGGGGGTCAGGGGTGAGGGGTGCACTTTATCTTGACAGATGTCTAGTATTTCTCATCTCCTACTAAAGCTCTTGGAAAAGCCTTTAGATCTTCGTCCACCCGAAGTGTGGTCAGCAGTGACATCATGGGGAACTTGTTAAAATGCAGAATCCCTTATAAGAATGACTCAAGTGCACATCAGAAGTTTGAGAAGTGCTGGCTAGATGCTTTACATGAACTGAATTTCTCAACTCCCAAGGCACATCGTACCATTTTAGATCTATGTCTTTCAAAAGCTGTACCATCTGCTGGGAAGGTCCTACCAAACCTTCTACACCATGCAGTCCTACACTAATGTAAGAGCCCCTAGGGCAAGACAGTAGTACATGGTAGGCCAGAAATATGTGACTGATTGGATCATTTGATCAGTTAACAGATGAGTCTCAGGTTCTGAAGTGCATTCAGGTAGAAGTTGAATGTCAGGTAGTTGGAAATAGAGGCCCAGAGTTCAAAGGAGAGGTGGGCTGAGCTGGCAATCTTTTTAAGTCAGCAGCGAACTATTTCAGAGGTTATGGTAATGAATAGGTAAGGTCACCCCGGATTAAGATGGAGACTGAGAAGACCATGAGCCAAATCATGGGAAGGCTGACACTGAAGGGACCTATTGTAGAAGGCAGATTAAATCAGGTTAGCAGGGTGGGAAAGGACCACAATAGGTGCCAAGGAGCTCCCCACAAAAATAAATGGATCTGGCACCCCTTGTTATCTTTGGCAATTGAAGCTGGGGTGGGGTTGGGAGTGGGGTGGGGAAGTGGGACAGAACAATGAGGGCAGAGAGAAAGCAGATGCTTAACTTCTTCAGCCTAATAACTGAATGAATGACTCAGGGCTAGTGAAATGATCACCACAAGGACCACTGGATAAGAAGGGAGAGAAAGAGAAATGGAACTGATGAGAGCTACATCATATACATGAGCCTAGTGGCAAAGAGGTTAAAAACTTAGTCACGCAACATTTGCTGAACACTGGCTATCTGCCACGTGCCACAGGCTAACCCTGGGACTATAACAATGAACACACAGGTAATGCCCCTGCCCTCTGACCTGGTGCAGTGAAATATAATGGAGTCATTGATGGAGATCCATAACACATAGGTTAAGGAGCCAATATAGGGTGGCTCCCCTTAAGGAAGAGGCAACTTTTGCTGTGGTGGTTGGTATAATGGCAGAAATGTAAAGTTCACATCTAATAATCTTTTTTTTTTTTTTATGTGAAAGAAAAGATGCCAGGAAAACAAAAAAAAGAGAAACATTTCACTTTGCTCCTCAACAACTCTAAGTAGGATCCCCATTCTTCTTTTTTTTAATTGATTTCAGAGAGAGGAAGGGGGGGGGAGAGAGAGAGAGAGAGAGAGAGAGAGAAATGAGAGAGAAATATCAATGATGAGAATCATTAACCGGCTGCCTCCTGCACACTCCACAATGGGGATCGAGCCCGCAACCCCTGCATGTGCCCTTGACTGGAATCGAACCTGGGACCCTTCAGTCCACAGGCTGATACTCTATCCACTGGGCCAAACCGGCTAGGGCAGTGGGGTCCCCATTCTTCACACATAAAGTGATTGAGGCACACAGGAGGACAGAGGCCTGCTCTATCAAATGGCTAACGAGTGATTGGGAGACCAGAATCATCGACCAGCACATTTTTGTTCCACTCACGTTGACAGGGTGGAAAACAGCGGCACCCAAACTTTAACAAGATGCCCAGGAGCTGCTCTGCAGGTGCCCGAGCCACGTTAGTCTGCAACACCAGTCTAAGCCCCGGATCCTCACGCTTTCAACAAAGATAAAGGACTTAAAGGGCTAATAATAAAAACCTTCATACTGGGCACACAGCCAAGCCAACAGCACGTTCTTAATAAATGACTAATAACCAGTAATAGAAATTTAGGATGTGGATTAGAATAATCAAAGAAGAAAGTATGCCCTGGCTTGGAAGCTCAGTTAGTTAGAGCATCGTCCCAATACAGGGTTGTGGATTCGATTTCCAGTCAGGGCACATACAAGAATCAACCAATGAATGCATATCTAAGTAGAACAACAAATCAATATTTCTCTCGCTCTCTCAAATCAATCAATAAAAAATTTTTAAAAGAGGAAAGTAGCGCCGAAACCGGTTTGGCTCAGTGGATAGAGCATTGGCCTGCGGACTGAAGGGTCCCAGGTTCGATTCCGGTCAAGGGCATGTACCTGGGTTGCGGGCACATCCCCAGTGGGGGGTGTGCAGGAGGCAGCTGATCGATGTTTCTCTCTCATCGATGTTTCTAACTCTCTATCTCTCTCCCTTCCTCTCTGTAAAAAATCAATAAAATATATTTAAAAAAAAAAAAAGAGGAAAGTAGCTGCTTTTAGAGGCAGAATAGCATAGTTATAAGAGCAAGAATGAAGAAGGAAATTTGTGATTGTGGCAAGTTACAGAACCACTCTGTGCCTCAGTTTCCACACCTGTACAACAGGGATCATTATAATACATACCCTCTATGGTTGCTAGATAGATTTAATATATGTGAAGCCCCTAGAACCGTGGTCGGCAAACTGCGGCTCGCGAGCCACATGCGGTTCTTTGGCCCCTTGAGGGTGGCTCTTCCACAAAATACCAAGTGCGGGTGCACACATACAGTGCCATTGAAACTTCGCGGCCCGTGCGCAGAAGTCAGTATTTTGTGGAAGAGCCACCCTCAAGGGGCCAAAGAGCCGCATGTGGCTCGAGAGCCACAGTTTGCCGACCACTGCCCTAGAACAATGCCTGGTATTTAATAACTGCTCAATCAAGGCTTTAGTTTTCCTACCATTCATTCCTACTGCTCTACTACTACTGCCACTACCAGTACTGTAGTATGACTTGTTGCTAGTTTGGCAATTAAAATGCATCAAAAGGAGTCCTACCAGCAACCAGAGTTTGGCACCAAACTCCTTACAACCCACACAGAGACGGCTAGCTCCAGAGGAAGCTCTACCACTCACAGCACTGCAATTTTTACAACATATTAAGTCCCCATCTTGTTTTGTCAATTGCAGGATTATGCTACCACTCAACTTGAGTTCGTAACAATAAATTTCTGAAGTAGCAAGAAGTAGCTGAAGAAATACCCAAAACCATACATCAATTACATAGTTTCTGAGTTGTCTCCTACGGTGGAAAATTAAAAATAGTTGTCTGGCCCTAACCGGTTTGGCTCAGTGGATAGAGCGTCAGCCTGCCGACTGAAGGGTCCAGGTTCGATTCTGGTCAAGGGCATGTACCTTGGTTGCAGGCACATCTCCAGTGGGGGGTGTGCAGGAGGCCGCTGGTCGATGTTTCTCTCTCATCGATGTTTCTAACTCTCTATTCCCTCGCCCTTCCTCTCTGTAAAAAATCAATAAAATATATTTACTGCCCCCCTCAAAAAAGAATTCTTCTTTAAAAAAAAATATAGTTGTCTGGCCCTCGCCGGTCAGGTTCAGTGGATAGAGGCATCCCGCCCCGGACTGAAGGGTCCTGAGTTCAGTCAAGGGCACAGACTGTGGTTGCAGACTCCTCCCCTACCAGGCAACCAATCAATGTGTTTCTCTCACATCAATGTTCCTTCTCTGTCTTCTCGTCTCTCTTCCACTCTCTCTAAAAACATCAATGGAAAAATATCCTCAGGTGAGGATTAAAAAAAAAAAAGTTGTTCAGTTTAGCTAGATGTTCGCTGTGCCCTACTGTACACCTGATGAGCAGAATGGCCTATGTGTATCAAAATACCCTTGGTTGAGATTGTGCCTACCAAAGTGAGGCATCCAGAAAAATCCAATTACCCAAAGACCCCTGAAAAAATATTCTTCCGCATGGCTTGTTCTTCCAGTTTTCTGGTTTAGATGCAACCTGAAATATCTTTTCCCCCACAGAGAACACAAACACCGTGTGCCCAGCTTCAACTGCAGTTTAGCCCTTGACAAAACAAAAATGGGAACGGACCATGTAAACTGGTTACCGACCCTTCCTCTTTTCCAGAAAGCTCTGCTTTGGAAATTTCAGCCAAGGCTAAATGATATGTATGAAAAAAAGGTGGAGGTAGTGCTATAGACTCACATCGAAGATTAGACTTGTTAATAGAACGTGGATCCCATGAGTAATGCTCACAGCTGTGGCATCCAACAATGGAATTAACATTTCAGCAGGAAGTCGAGGGCCATCCCCACAGAAAAGGCCACCTGATCCTGCTTTCGAGCACTTACAAAAATTATCCTTCCGGAGGCTACACAACGTGCTTCTCCTAGGGTCCCTCCCATGAATTTTTTTTTTTTTAATGAATCATTTGGTTACAAAATGAGACAAATGCTTATTTTGACATCAGTCGGTTAAAACACTGACAAGGAAATAGATCCGTGTTTTCCAGTACCAAATAATGATGCTTCTTAATGGCACACGATTTTTTAAATGCCTTCTTCTCTTTTCCGTCCCGAGAAAGGCACAGCTGAAAAATATACTTGGCAAACCCTTTAGGAATTGCCTGTACTGGTCATCACCCCATCTTATCTTCAAAATGAGGTTCATCATGAGGTTATGAATTTCCCTACGCACTTTGCCCCGAGACTGCGGAAGGCAATGCCGCATTTTCGCAGGAACCTGCTTTTGATTTCCCACCGCCTACTCCGTGGAGTTACCACCCAGTGCACAGCGCGCGCCGGGCTCGCCGAGGGGTCCCGTGCACTCAGCGCCTCGTTCCTAGAGGAACCCCCTTGGACGATCCCGGGCTCCGTGTCCATTTAATCATGGCGTTTGTAATTCAGTCTCCCCGCTTGGACGCGTCCACACCTGAACACTCGCCGCCCTGGGCTTTTGAAATCGGCTAACCCTGGACGGACACGACACGGCCGCCAACGAGGGAAGGGCACGAGCAAATACAGCGGAGCCCGCACCGGCCACAAAGAATGGAGCCGGAGCAATGCCGGGCGCAGACCCAGCGCGCCGCGCCCACCCACCCGCGGCGCGCCCCCGGGCGGGGGACCCTCCACCGCGCCCCTCATCTTGGGGCTCGGACCCCCGCTCCGCCAACGCCGCCCCCACGCCAGACACCCCACGCCCCCGTATGCCCCCCTCCGGAGCCCCTCCACCTTCTCGGCTCGCGCGCCCAGCCCGGCAAAATCAGCCGGTGCGGTTCCACCCGCACGGCCCCCGTGCCGCAGCGCCCCCAAATCGCGCCCGCCCCCTCCCCCACGCCTCATTGTTCCCGGGTGGCCGCCGGCACGAGCGCCCCGGGGCTGGCCGGGCCAGGGGGACAGCGGGCACCGCACCGCCTCCACTCACCAGCGACTCCGCACAGGAGCAGGAAGCACCGCAGAAGCGCCATGGTGGCGGCCGGGCGGTGCGCGGCGTCTGCAGGGGTAGGGGCTGCGGCCGGCGCTGCGGGTCTCCCGGCGCCTCGCGCGCTCCCGACTGGCTGCCAGCTGCGGCACCTCTGCACCTCCGCGCCACCCCGCCCTCGCTCCGCAGGTGAAACGCGTCACTTCCGGCCGCGGCCGAGTCCCGCGGCGCCGGCGAGCTCCGCCGGGCGCGTGGGGTTGCCATGGCAACCGGGCGCTGCGTGCCGCGCGCGGGCTGCACCCGACCTGCACCGACGGGGAACTCCCGGGTCGGCGGCGCTGGGCGTAAAGGGGGCGCTGGCAGCCACGCGCCCCGGCCTGAGCCGCGGTGCCCGCCTCCGTGCCTTCGGTGAAATCGGGATTTGTGCACCGGGGTGGGGCCGGCCCCCTCTCCCCCGACAGCTACACTGTGGTCACGCCCTTGCTGCGGCTGGGGACCGCGCGCCCGGGATCTGAAGGGCCGCTCCTGCAGTCACCCTCCCCGCCCCCTCGGGCAGGAGCGGGTTGGGCGCCTCCGGCCACGCGTCCCACCTCTGGCGCTTCGCTGCCGGGGCGGGAGCTCCCGCCTGAGGCTCTGGGGAGCGCACTTGTTCTCGGCTCCGGGGGAGTTGGGTGGGTTGATGGCTCCAGAAGGGCTTTTGCCCGTTTCCTGTAATGACTGAAGCGCTCAACTTCAGCTACGGATTTGAGAAGTACCCAGATTGGCTTTCCCCGCCTAGGATTTCAAGGTTGTTCTAGCCCTGAAATTGGCCAGCAAAGACTAGCGAGCCTGAGAAGTGGGGCTAAGGGTGGTGAAAAGGCTTGGGGGGGAGGGGGAGGGGAGGAGGGTTGGAGGGCCCTGGAAATGGGCATGTTGAGTTGCCAGGTCAACCCTGCATTGTCGCTTCTAGCTCCAGGCGTCCTCCCTGCGTGTTCCGATGTCATTTTGCCACCTGTTCGCAGTTGCTATTTTCAGATAACGTTTATTTATAGCTGCTGGGACATCGGTGTTCCCAGACGTTCCATATCAGGACTGAATTACAGGAGAGAAGCCGCGTTGCGCGGTGGGTAATTTCTTGGGCTCCCAAATGGGGCGGTAACTGGGCAAGTTACTTAGAAAGTTAGCTCCTACCACAGTGGTAGCTAGGAAAATTAGATGAGATAATGAAAAAAAAAAAAAAAAAGAATGTTTGGCACCGTGCCTGGCACAATAGTAAATACTTAGTAAAGTGGAAGCTAATAAAAAATAATATTGGAACATTCTTATTTATTGAACCAGAAAAGAGAAGTCAGCTATCAGGAAGACCAAAATTGCCTAGCTGCAATTTAGCCTGGTGGTTTGCAACCCTGGCTGCACATTAAAATTATCTGGAGAACGTGCACAAAAATAGCAATGCCTGAGCCCCGCTCCAGAGATCCTGATTTAAGGTCTCTCCAGTGGGATCCTGACTGATCTAAGGCGAGAGAGTCCAGGGTAACCACGAGGGACTTCCTATTAGTTGAGGAAATAGGAATTCTACTGGATATAATTAAAGGTATAAAATATATGTAACTTGAAATTTTATAACATTATGCTTTATGAAATTAGAGATTAAGTATTAAAGTTGTTCATATCTATTTCAGACTGTTTTATGGAAAGTTTTCTAGTACTAATTTACTTCAAAGAAGCACACATTTGCCAAAAAGTTACTACTCTGAGTGTCTCCTCCTTAAACTTATCCTTCAGGGATCATCTCAACCATTTATTAGATATTTACAAGTCACCTAAGAGGATTTTCATCTTAATCCCTTTGCTCTGGTACTTTAAAAAACACGTACAACCCTATCTTTGGGTTCCTTTTGTGGTAAGCATTCTCATAGCTTTCAATCACTTCTCTTACTCTGAAAATTTCTAGGAGGTCAAAAAGGCACATTATTTATCTTTGTCATTCTTGGAAGCACAGCCCATTATAGTAGATTCCCTATGATTCGTTGAATTGAATATATTCAATTCATATAGAGGGTGGGCAAAAGTAGGTTTATACTGTTCTTATGGAAAATACAATAATTAATAAAATAATAATACAAGAATGAACTGTTTGCCAGGCTGGCATGGCTCAGTGGTTGAGTATCAACCTATGAACCAAGAGGTCACGGTTTGATTCCTGGTCAGGACATATCCCAGGTTGCCAGCTCAATCCTGTGTGAAGCATGCAGGAGGCAACTGATCTCTCTCATCATTGATGTTCTCTCTCTCTCTCTCTCTCTCTTTCTCTCTCCCCCTCTCCTTTCCTCTCTGAAATCAATAAAATATATGTTTTTGAAAAAATAATAAACTGTTTCACGCACTCACACTGTAAACCTACTTTTGCCAACCCCTGTATTAGTATATTGAAAAAACATCCATGCAATAACTCACAAATTATTACATCTTAATTTATCTTTTTATTTATTTTTTAACATTTTATTAATTTTTTTTTTTTTTTTTTTTTTTTAAAGAGAGGAAGGGAGAGGGATAGAGAGTTAGAAGCATGGATGAGAGAGAAACATCGATCAGCTGCCTCCTGCACACCCCCTACTGGGGATGTGCCTGCAACCAAGGTACATGCCCTTGACTGGAATCGAACCTGGGACCCTTGAGTCTGCAGGCCGACGCTCTATCCACTGGGTCCAACCAGTTAGGGCATTAATTTATCTTTTTAAAATGTACTTAAAATGTATAATTTGCAAAATTACTGTTTTATACTTCAGATTAATGAGCACATCATCTTTGGACTTTGGTTTGTGACTATATTAGTTCCTATGTAAGCAGTAGCTAAAATTATGTAGTTATTTGAAACTTCTTAAATGCTACCTTAAAAAGACTTTGTAGCTATTATCAGCTTAGAAATTATGTCTCTTGGAAATTGTAATGAAATAATTTCATTAATTCTGGAAGATACATTGTTAATTGTTTGCTATCCTCAAACCAAGCTACGAAATAGCACACAGAGCCCTGGCCAGTGTTGCTCAATGGTTATATTGTTGGTCCGAGCATGGAAGGGTCTTGGGTTCAATTCCAGGTCTAGGGCATGTACTAGGTTGCACGGTCCATCAATCCCTGGCCCTAGTCAGAGCACTTACAGCAGGCAACTGATAGATGTGCTGCTCTCACATCTACTAGTATGTTTTTCTCTCTCTCCCCACTCCCTCCTTCCCTTCCACTCTAAAAGTCAATGGAAAAAATGTCCTCTGGTGTTTTAACATCAAAACAAAAAACAAAATAAAATAAATAGCACTCATTCAATTAAATGAATTGCCCTGTCTTAGTAAAATACTGACTAAACACAGCCTCTAAACCACAGAAAGGTGATTCCTGGCCCATCAGAAGGTGATAATTACAGAGACATAAATGACTGTTCTTCTAAAGATTTCACAGCAGTACGAATTTTTCCATTCACCCCACAGGTGATTCAAATTCTATGATCACATTCAGAAGGTGACTTGCACTTAAGAATTAGAGTTTTCACCTCTTCTCAGCCTGGAATACGAAGGTATGTGAAGCAAGAAACTTTCTTTCATACCTGATACTGATGATTTTTATATTTCCTAGAAAATGATAATTCAGTTCTTCACAAGAAATGAAGGCTTCTCACAAGTGTGTTCTACTTATATTACCAAGACGTTGGTTTTATGGGTTACTACCATCCAAGTCCTCTTTTTACCCTTAAGCAAATGTACTTGTAAATAGATACATTTTTAGTTTATGGTAGGTATATTATATTTATAAATCAACCCTTAGCCAGTGACCCAGAATTTTTTTAGTTCCTTAATAATGTAGATTCCAAAATGAATATG
The DNA here is from genome assembly GCF_014108235.1 of Myotis myotis. NCBI lineage: Eukaryota > Metazoa > Chordata > Mammalia > Chiroptera > Vespertilionidae > Myotis > Myotis myotis. The sequence goes on along the minus strand of NW_023416324.1, from coordinate 200,556,793 downwards.
CAAAAGGGATGTTTATACAGACCAAAACTGAGGATTTTACTGATGGCCTTTATCTGCCCTAGCTCAGTGGATAGAGCATCAGCCTGTGGACTGAAGGATCCCGGGTTCGATTCCTGTCAAGGGCACATGCCTGGGTTGCGTGTTAGATCCCCAATGGGGGGTGTGCAGGAGGGAGCCGATCAATAACTTTCTCTTATCATTGATGTTTCTATCTCTCTTCCTCTTTGAAATAAAATATATGTACATAAATAAAATGCTCTTATCTAAGAATAATGTTCCTTCTAGTTGCTTTCTTCTTTGTTTTGATCTTTGTCACTTCACACCAGTTGCTTTCCTCCAATTTCTGCTAATTCATGATTTTCTGCTTAAAGATTAAAATAGAACAGAAAATAAGAAGCATATTGGAAGCATGTTGAAAGTTCTGAATTGTGGAGGTGATACTTTCAATCATGGTCTCAGGTTGGGTCAGTTTGGGGAGATGCCAAATAAAATTACTTTTATAAAAGTCCAGCATTCGGGCTTAAACCTAGGTAGCCAGCTTTCTAGAAGAAGGGCTGGAAAAGAACTTTAGTAGATAAATCCCTGTACATACAATAGTATCCCCACCCTAAGCCTGCTTAATAGCTCCTATCCAGAGACCTTTGTTTAGCTCCAGCCTTATGCCATCTTGCAGAGGGGTAAATGTGGGATCTCAGTGTTTAACTTCTTTTTAAACTAACTTTGAACTAATCACCCTGTTTTTAGCCCCACCGTCATTCCACTCTCAAATGGGCCTGATGCCACCAAATCCTGAATATCTTTGAAGGTTCATTTGGACAATTCAGGGCTTAGAACTCAGCTTTCTTTTATATATATAGTTATATATTTTATTGATTTTTTACAGAGAGAAAGGGGAAAGGGATAGAGAGTTAGAAACATCAATGAGAGAGAAACATCGATCAGTTGCCTCCTGCACACCCCCTACTGGGTATGTGCCCCCAACCAAGGTACATGCCCTTGACCGGAATTGAACCTGGGACCCTTGAGTCCGCAGGGCAATGCTCTATCCACTGAGCCAAACCGGTTAGGGCAGAACTCAGCTTTCTTACAGTCAGTAAACTTTAATTCATCTGCTTTCCAGTTTCCAAAAATTTGGTATTGTTATCTCCTGTCCTGTTATTGTCCTTGTATCAGAATGCCTTTAAAAAATCCATTTACTGTCATTTTAATGTGGTTTTGGGGAGGAGTAGAGGCATGTGTTTAATTCCCCATCTTTATTTTTAAAATCTGCCCTCAATGAGGATACAGTGTCCCCGTGCAAATGAAAGTTTAGTAATCTGAAGAAAACTGACATCTTTACTCTGCTCTTGATTAATTCAAGGATCCTAGACTGGTTTAACTCCTACGAAATCCCTCTCCTAATTTATATTGTAATTCAGTGTTTTTGTTCTGATCACCTTGTAAGTTATACATTTTAAAAATATATACCCATGTTTAATTAGGTTTGTCTACATACCTTTGTTCACCATTTTCTCTTGCATCTCAAACTACTTCTGGGATGACTTTCCTTCTTCCAAAAGTGTGTTCTTTACAAATTCCCTTACTAAGTATCTCTTTAAAGTAAACTTGATTTCTGTGTATAAAAAAAATATCGATATTTAATTTGCAGAGTTCTTGGTAGAGTAGAGTAGTGTTCTTGGTATAGCATTTGGGACTTACTGATCTTTTCTATCAATTCTTTCAAAATAAAATTCCAGTCTATAATAGCTTCCTTTGCTGCCCCAAAGAAGGCAGTCTAATAATCCTGGTATCTGGCTATTTTTAGAATATCTCTCTGATTTGCTATTCAATTTCAATACAATGTGTCTAGGTTGAAATATATTTTTATTTATCCAGCCAAGGATTTCCTGAACCTGAAAGAATTCCCGTCATCCCTCAATTCTGGAAAAAAAAATTCAGTTTTCAAATTCTTTTTTTTTTTAATATATTTTTATTGATTTCAGAGAAGAAGGGAGAGGGAGAGATAGAAACATCAATGATGTGAGAGAATCATTGATCGACTGCCTCCTGCACACCACCCACTGGGGATCGAGCCCACAACCTGTGCATATGCCCTGACCAGGAATTGAATCCTGACCTCCTGGTTCATAGATCAGTTCTCAAACACTGAGCCACACTGGTCAGGCAGTATTCAAATTCTTGTTCCATATTGCTTTTCCCATATTTTATTAACACCTCTGAGATGCTAATTAGATGTATGTTATACCTTCTCATTTTGTCCTTCACATCTTATTCTCATATTTTTCATGTACTTGTATTTGATATTCTGGTCATATTTTTTAGTTTTATCTGTCAGTTAACAACTTTGTTCTTCAGTTGTGTTATCTACTTCTTAGTTCTCCAAATAGTTTTGTGGTTTTAAAAAAATATATCTTTTTATTGATTTCAGAGAGGAAAAGAGAGGGAGAGAGAGATAGAAAGTCTTCTATATATATATATAAAAGGCTAATATGCAAAGTGTTCCCTCGGGAGTTTGACCGGGCGACTGGGAATTCGATCGCGTGCTATGATAGGCACTGACCGCCAGGGGGTGGCGTGGAATGAAGGAAGGCCCTGGCCAGCGGCCGAAAAGCCCCGATCAGCTCTGATTGCTGGCCAGGCCTAGGGACCCTACCCGTGCACAAATTTCATGCACCGAGCCTCTAGTCAATGATGAGAGACGATCACTGATTGGCTGCCTTCTACACACCCCAAACTGGGGATAGAGCTCAAAACCCTGGCATGTGCCCTGACCAGGAATCGAACCATGACCTCCTTGGTTCATAGGCCAATGCTCAACCACTGAGCCATGCTGGCCCAGCTCCCAGTGGTTTTAATTACAATTATTTTTTTCCTTTATACTTTTTTTTTTAATTTAAAAAACACTTATTGAGGTATGATTGGCATACAAAGAGCTGTACATATTTAATGTATACAACCATTTCACTATATTAAGTGAAATAAGCCAGACAGAGAAGGATAAATATTACATGTTACCTCTTACATATATGAAGAATCTAAAATAATCAAAGTTACCCCAGCTGGGCGTGGCTCAGTTCTCTCTTATCATTGATGTTTCTAACTCTCCCTCTCTCCCTCTCCCTTCCTCTCTGAAATCAATAAGAATATATATAAAAAATACAATAAAATAATCAAAGTTAAAGAAATAGGGCGTGGAATGGTAATTGACAAGGACAGTGGCAAGAGTGAGCAGGGGTGGAATAGGGGAGTTGTACGTTTCAGTTATACAAAGTGAATAAATCCTAAAGATCTATTGTACAACATAGTGCCTATAGTTAACAATACTATGTAGTATATTTAAAACTTTTCTGAGAATAGGTCTTATGTTTGTGTTCATAACACAAATAACAACAATAATAATAAAATAACGGGGTTGGGAGGAAAGTTTTGGAAGCAATGGATACGATTATGGCATATCCATATCTATGTGTAGATATTTAATCATTTTTTTTACATCTGCTTGGTTTCTTCTTTTCTTCTTATCATTCCAATTATCTCTTATATTTCTGTAAATATAATAAACACACTTGATATATGTGTGCAGTAATTACATAATTTGAAATATTTGTGTCTGATTTTATTTTTTGGTTTTTTTTTCAATGCAGATCCTTGCTTATTTTAGGCTTCCTTTCTCTTGTGTTTTATTTTTTCTCATAAGCTCATATTTGTGGAACTGTATCTGTGTGAATTATTTAAGGGTTTTAAGTGCTTTTCTTGAGGGAGAATGCATATTACCTTCTGCCAGGGTCCTAGGGGTCTCCACCAATTCAGGAAGCCTTGAAAGTAATTCTTGACATTAGGTTTCTCAGATTACACAGTTAATGTAAATTTGGGTCAGAAGCCAGCATGAGGGAGGGCTTGCCCTTATACATTCTCAGATGAGGTCCATTGCTCGCCCCTCTTCAACAGCCCTTTTAGGAAAAAGCATACTCCTATGCTCTGCAGATGCGCTGCGTAGAGAAATCAAACCTCGTCTCCCTTTCTTGCCCCCCTCCAGGTTTTCCACTTGGCTTGCTCCATTCAGTTTGCTAGTCACTTGGAAAATATTATATTTAGTTGCTTTTGAGAGATTCCATAGTATCCAGATAGAAAAATTAATTTGTCCAGGATTTTCTCAACAAGTTCTCCCACCAATATCTAAATTAAGGCATTTCCAGAGCCACATCCTGACTTTCAGGGGCCCTCGGTACTTTTGTATTTGTGGGTCTCTCTCATCTCAAAAAATATTTAGAATTGTCTCTTATGGGTGTGTTGGTATAAAGACAAATTTAATCCACGCTGGATCATATTATTTCTTTTGATTTTAAAAGAAGTGAAAACGTTTTTACAGGCTCTGGATACGTTGGCTCTGAGCATTGCTTGTCTTCCTCCCTCTCTCCACCCCTAGTATAAGTTGTAGTGATACCAGTAATACCAAAGGTTACCTTTGAAAGGGAAGGAAAGAAATGAACTTACAAATATCTCTCTCATCTCTGTCTCTATTTCATCTCTTGCCAAAAGTTCCTATCCTTAGGGTACCTTCATCTCTAGTGTCCTTGCTGTACTTTTCTTCTTAGACCAAAACAATCTACAAAATACCAAATTTGCCCTGTACTAAAGATGAGAAAGAGACAGGTATTTACCTAGGAATACAAGTGTGTTGCTTATAAAATTTAAGCTTTTCCTTCATCTTCACAGTTCCATAGCTTGTATTTGGCTTTGAGGTTTTTGTTTCCTTTTTGAATGAAAAGAAATAGGACTGGTAGAATCAACCCAGAGAGTGTATCCTCTTTCCGGGATTTTGCACTAACTGTGGTGGAAACCTTTAGAAAGAAAATTAAACTCTGAACTCTATCATAGTCCTCAGAAGGAAGAGTTATAATGGCTGGTGTTGGTGATGTGCATGGAGGGTGATTTGAGAATAGATGACAATGTTTGCGTAGTGCTCCGGGCATTTCAGATCAAAGATACTGTGCATACCAGCATTAAGCCCATTTAACTTACACCCAGATCACAAGTTTAAATATTACAGAAGTGAGTGGAGCCTTCATATACTTCATACCTTGCTGGTTTCTTTTTGGCTGGAGATAGCTTTCTGTCCGATAGGTAATAACAACGCTTTACATTTAGAGACCAGACAACATCTTTCATCCAAGGAGTTCAAAGAACTCAGCAATTATGACTCATCGGTCCTTAAAATAGCTCTACAAAACTCAGGATGATGTGCACTGAGGTAAACTGGTTAAGAAACTACCGTCATGGAGGTGTTAAGGTGTTAAACAAGGCATTTCAGGAATCAGAGATGGAACTCAGAATAAGGCCTCCTCTCTTTGGATTAGACCGTCATGGGTAGCATATATCCCCTCCCCATGTAGATATGCCCTTCAGGGGCCTCAGTGGTGTTCACCATAAGGACAGCACTTCTTCACTATGGAGAATTTAGCTCTTATGCACCTCTCCAAGCTCATCTCACACTCCCTATCCCCCTCTGTAGCTACAGCCTCTTTGCAGATGCTGTCTCCTCTGCCTGGAATACTTGACCTTCTCAAGTGAGTATCTCCTAGCCATCCTTCCCATTTCAGATTGAATGTCCCTTCCTAAAAGAATCCTGATTAAATCAAATCCCAGAATTACAGTTTCTCAAAGTATCAGGCACCCCCCTCAGGCCACTTGCCACAGCTACAATTTTATACTTGACTGTGTTATTTGATTGTTTGACTGATGCCTATCCCACTCACCCAATTGTAGGTCCCATGGAGGCAGGGAACATGCCTGTTTTTCCTCACTATGGTAGCCCCAGCATCCAGTGTAGTGTGTGATGCTAGATACGGGCTCAAACATATTTGTTGATTGAGCTAATTCAGACGTTAGGAAAGGTGTTCTTTTAGTATGTGAACCCAAATCCCGAGCTTCAGCTTGGAATTATAATCAGGAAGAAAATGGTTGGCATTTTACATGATTATTCTAACATGTTTGAATTGGAAAGTGTATAAAATGCCTTAATAATTTAATTAAAACCCAAACGCTTAAAACTCTAGTACGATGAAAAGAGACAAATTAGGAAAATAGTGAAAGCAGTAGAGCTCAGAAAAACTGCAGTTAAGGGGAGCTACTGCAACTTACTACAGAATTTAGGTCTGGCCTTTGGAAATGTGAGCTTAGACAGGGAAGCCAGTGGTTATTTCTATAACAGGAGTTCCCACTTGAAAACATGGGCTTCTGTCTTTATATTTGGCTTCTAGGCACCTTCACGTTAACTTGAATAGTCAGGAGGGATTTTTCTAGGGCATCTGAGGAAGCCTGAGAGAAGACTATGCGTTTGACTTGTCTGTTTCCTGGCCTTATTGAATTCTTCACAGCTGATACTCCTATAGAGTTGCTGCTAGCAAAAGCCTCAGATGTGCCGACTGAACAAGAGTCCTTCTTCGAAGTCAGGCTTTTTGATTTAACACAGTGCTTCTCAACCTTGGCTGCATATTAGAATCACCTGGGAATCTTTTTAAAATCCTGATTTCTGGGCCTCATCCTCTGGAAATTCTGTTTCTTTGTTATGGGGTGGGGCCACAACATTAGTAACAAAGAAACAGAATTTCCAAAGGATGAGGTCCAGAAATCAGGATTTTAAAAAGATTCCCAGGTGATTCTAATGTGCAGCAAGGTTGAGAACCACTGATTTAACAGAGTAGGGCAACCAAGGTGTGTGTGTGTGTGTGTGTATGTTTTGTTTTGTTTTTTTGTTTTAAACAGGATCTGTCATAATACTATCTGTTTTTTGGAAAAAACAAAAACAAAAACCTCTAGAGCAGTGGTTCTCAACCTTCCTAATGCCGCGACCCTTTAATACAGTTCCTCATGTTGTGGTCACCCCCAATTTCATTGTTACAAATTAAACATAATTAAAGCATAGTGATTAATCACAAAAACAATATGTAATTATATATGTGTTTTCCAGTGGTCTTAGGCGACCCCTGTGAAAGGGTCGTTCAACCCCCAAAGGGGTCGCGACCCACAGGTTGAGAACCGGTGCTCTAGAGGCAATAACAAGGATGGATCTGCTGAGAGAAGGACAAAACAAAAGGAAGGAGATCATTGAAGAAATTATTGTCACAGTGATAGTAAAAGCTGATGGGTTCTGAACTCAAGTTGTGGCGGTGAGAGAGGTTTGGGAGACATTTCGGAGGAAGAACTCGCAGAATTTGAGTCCAGCTGGATGTAGACAAAGAGGAACAGAAAACAATCAAAGCCTTCTCAGGTTTCTAGGTTTGGGCAATCAGTGGATAAGGGTGCTATTAACTAAGCAGGGAATAGAGGACAAGCAGGTTTAGTGGAGTGTAAATGCTAGGTTTCTGGCACCTGAAGGACATCCACATGGAGATGCCAGAAAGAGAGCCGACCTGGCTGGAGACCCAGATTTCCGAGCCTAGATTACACTCCTTTGAGGAATTAGCTTGCTTTTTATATTGGTTGTAAATCTCATTGCAGCCATGCTGTAAGTGTGGCTAATTTTCCAAGGACATCCATGAACACCCAATTAGACTATAGTGTTCCTGATAGGGCAGGATGGAATGTCATTCATGAGAAGGCCTCTTCGGGGATTTGCTTTACAGCAACTTTTCTCGCTCAGACATCCAACTGGGAGCCAAGACATCTTTGCCAAACCTTATTCTCTTCCCAGGAACAATGGAGCCTAGAATGTTTAAGGGCAAGTTGCATACATTACGATGTGAAACTAGTATTGTTTGTAGCTTTAGGGAAATGGGACTATCTTTGCTTTTATTTTTATTTATTTTGTTTTTATTTTTAAATATATTTTATTGATTTTTCACAGAGAGGAAGGGAGAGGGATAGAGAGCTAGAAACATCGATGAGAGAGAAACATCGATCAGTTGCCTCCTGCACACCCCCTACTGGAGACATGCCCTTGACCGGAATCTAACCTGGGACCCTTCAGTCCACAGGCCGATGCTCTATCCACTGAGCCAAACCAGTTAGGTCTGTCTTTGCTTTGAAAGAAGTGAGAGGGAGAATTGGCAGATCTTTCGGGCAGGAAGAGGGATCTAGCGTGGAGAGACGTGGATGGGGACACAGTGGAAAGTAGGAGTGAAGGAGCCTGGTTAGAGTTGAAAGAGTGAGTGGCAGGAGTGGTGAATCAGCAAGGATGGAGAGCCTGAGACCACAGATCCCCGGCGGCTTTGGTGACTTATGAATGGGTTTGGGAAGATATCAGCTGTGATGCTGTAATTTATGAGAAATACATATGTATACATATTTGGTTAATTCAGATGACCAAAATTTATTTCTTCTGTATGTATTTGGTCTGCATCCATGGTTCCTGGCTCACAGCTCTCAAGACTCTTTGAATTTTTTCGGTGATAAGAGCAATGGGAACATCTTTTGTTATAATATCTGGTCTCTTGTTTTTAAGTCTCAGAAAAGCTTTAGAGCCATAAATATGAAATGGGTATCTATTGTTTATAACAAGCTTCTTTTCACCTCCACTGGGCTTATGATAATGAGGTGGCTTTTGGAAATCCGCTAAAGATGGGGGTTGCCAGGGGAAATAACCATGAATAGTAGGGTGGGCCTTCCAGTCCCACCCCCTGATTTCCAGAGAAGGGAGTGGGGCCAGAAGTTAAACCGCCAATGACCAGTGGTTTAACCAATCATGCCTATGTAATGAGGCCTCCGCAAAAGTCCACAAGAAGGGGGTTCGGAGAGCCCCCAGGCTGGTGAACCAGAACTCTTCCATGTGCCATGGTGCTGGGCCCCAAACTCCAGGAGGACAGAGCTCCTTTATTTGGGACCTTGCTCTGGTATCTCTTCCTCTGATCGCTGATTCATACCCTTTCATATTCTTTGCAATAAGCCCATAACCTAGTGAGTAAATAGATTCCTGAGTTCTGTGAGCCACTCTAGCAAGTTAATTGAACTCAAGGAACCTCTGATTCATAGCCAGTTGGGCAGAAGTAACAGAAATACATGTAACCTTAAACCCAGGAAGAGGGTCATTGGAACCTCCCAGTCTACAGCCAGTTTTTCAGAAGCATGGGCACAGGTGATAGATAATCTGGTCTTTCTACAGGCCTCTAAAGTGGTTTGGCGGGTGTTGGGGGGTGTCTTGTAGGACGAAGCCCTTAACCTGTGGAATCCGATATAATCTCTGGGTAGATAGTGTCAGAATTGAGTTGAATTGTGGGACACCCAGCTATTGCCAGAGAATTGCTTGGTGCTGTGAAGAAACACCCTCCACATCCCCCTGCCCCAACACATGCTTGCAGTTGGGGAGCAGAACCTTTACCAGCCATGCATTTTGCTAATCAGCAGTAAAGAAGAGAAGGAAGGTGAAGTATGTGTGTGTGTATGGGGCGGGGTGGTTGGGGTGGGGGGTGGGTACGGGCACAAAAAGGCTTTCCTTGGACCACAAGGTGACTCCTTGGCTAGTTCAGCCATTCATGGGGATATTAGATATTTCTAATTTTAGATTGCTAATAGTGAGAACATGTTATCCCAACTCACAGTTCAAGCTTTAAAGGACTGGGAAATGTGTAAATCTCTGGTAGAGGAGAAACTTTCTGTTGTGTAGATGGACATGTTATCAAGGTGATCTTACCTGTTTCTACATGTATAGGTTTAAGTCAACTAAGCATTCCTGATTTAAAAGCACTGGGAAGATTTAAGAAGTTGCTCTTTATTAAAAGGCATTCTTACCCTGGCTGGTTTGGTGCAGTGGTTGGAGTGTAGGCCCATGGACTGAAGGGTTCATGGGTTCGATTCCTGGTCAAGGGCACCTATGTAGATTGCAGGTCGGGATGCGTGCCGGAGGAAACTAATCTATGTGTCCCTCTCACATCAATGTTTCTCTCTGTCTCTGTCTCTCTCTCTGTCTCTCTCTGTCTCTCTCTCTCTCTCTTTTACCTACCCTTCCACTTTCTTTAAAAATCAATGGGAAAAAGTATCCTTGGGTGAGGATTAACAACAACAAAAAGCATTCTTGTCACTTCTGAGCGTTATAATTTCACTTTTATGTAAACCTTTTTGCATATAAAAATAAACTGTGGCTGATTTCATGAGTTCTTGTTTTTCTATTTCTCTGGAGATGCTAGCACTTAGGAAGGAGGGAACACAGAGAGTGTCACTGACGGAATATTAATTTCTCTTGTGTCAGTGAGTCAGACAAACTTCCATTTGGCAAGAGGTGCTGAGTGGGAGTGGGGGTGGGGTGGCAGTGGACCCTTCGTAGAAACTTAAGAAAACTGAAGAAAGAACATTTAAACATATCTAATGTGAATTTTTCTTTTTTTGCAAAAAAATATATTTTTTTATTGATTTCAGAGAGGAAGGGAGAGGGAGAGAGAGATAGAAACATCAATGATGAGAATCTTTGATCCACCGCCTCCTACACGTCCCCAGCTGGGGATCAAGCCTGTAACCCAGGCATGTGCCCCGAGGCCTATGAGCGATCCCTCTGCATCCCCCTGGTTCTGGATTCTGCCTGAGCATCCCCCCCCCCTGAAACCACTAGGCAGACTTTCAACCACCCTGGAGCCCTCTCCCATGCCTTGGACCAAATGGAAACAGTTTTTTGCAAGAAACAAAAGGTACTGCAGCTTCTGTGCTGGTTGCAATCGCACGCTCTTGGATCATTCATTCTGCGGTAAGCCAGCTGCTATGCAAGGCCCAAGGAGATGTGGTACTGAAGTCTTCTGCCACCAGCCAGGGAGAAACAGCCTCTCACCAACAACCACGTGAGTGAGCCATCTTGGAAGCAGATCTAGGCTCTGTCAGCCCTTGAGATGACTTCAGCCCTCGCCCATAACTTGAACAGGTTTTCATGAGATAACTGAGCAGAGCCTCACAGCTAACCCGCTCTCAGATTCCTGACCCTCAGAAACCAAACGATAACAAAGGTTTGTTGTAAGTGGCAAAAATCTCTAGGGATTTGCTACACAGCAATAGATAATTAAAACAATCCTCAGAAAGGGAAATACTATGGGGCCCAAAACTAATATACAGTGTAACCCAAGAATAATGATTCAAACAAGATATTGTTCAAGAATAAAAGGAACAAGTAGATATTTTCATAAATTAAAGACATTAGGCAATGCAAGCGCCACTAAAAGAACTCCTTGTTCAGAGAACTCAACCAAGGAAGAGATTAAAGCAAAGAATTCAGAAACAGAAATTGTGGTGAAAAAAGGTGAGTAATGACTGTTAAAATAAAGAAATGATATTAAGTTACTATAGAAATTTTGCCATTGACTGGAAAAACAAATGTGAAAAAAATCATACAATGTGTAAACTGTAATAAAAATAATGTGAAAAAACAACATTGAGAGGAGTGCTGACTGAGGTCCTACATCTTTTCTCAGCAGGATGTTAATTACTACCAGCTAAGCTGTAAAGATTTTATTAAAAATAAACACGACTCCAATCTCATTGTATTTTTCATAAATTGTTAACTTAAGAGGAATCTTTTAGAAACTATTGTCTCCTATAGTGAAGAACTGTGTCCTGATTTTTAATTTCCATAATTTCTTTCGTTTCACTTGTTTCTTTTCTTACAGTGTATATTGAATTGTGTTTAGAAATAAGATTTACATTATCACCTTTATAGAGTTTATCTTTCACTCTTCTTTCTTTAACTGAAAAATGTCTTGTTTTCAAATTTAAATTCTTTATTGTTTAAAGTATTACCTATATCTCTTTTTCCCCCCATTGACTTCTCCCCGGCCACTCCCACCCTCCAGCACATGCCTTCACCCCTCTACTGTCAGTGTCCATTGGTTATGCTTATATGCATGCATAAAAATCTGAAAAATGTCTTAATTGATGTTCGCTACTGTATTATTTATTAATGAAAGAATGTGATTATTTTCATTTTCATACTTTTCTGCATTGCATACATTCTTTATAATCTACATATATTGATTTTATAATAATCTTATGATAATGAGTAATTTCATTTATTTTTAATATATTTTTATTGATTTCAGAAATGAGCAGAGATGGAGAGAGAGAGAAAAAAATCAATGATAAGAGAGAATCATCGATCTGCTGCCTCAAGCCTGCAACTCAGGTACGTGCCCTGACTGGGAATTGAACCATGACCTCCTGGTTGATAGGTTGCTGCCCAACGACTTAGCCACTGTGGCCAGCAATAATGAGTAATTTTAAACAGTAGTGAGAGGTTCCATAACTTTAATCAAATTCTCCATATGGTGATAACCAAAAAACTTAAGAACCATGTAGCAAGTGCTGTAGGTGCAGGGCCCATATTCACTCAGCATTTACTGTTCCTATGTTTTCTATGGGTAAGAACCAAGGACTGGTTGGCTGCCTGAGACTTTCTCCAACTGATGGAGTGTGCTGGACCCCTAAAGAGGAGGAATGCTGGGGAGTTAATATCCCCAGGAACAGCCTTTAGCCATCAATAGATAAACACCCCAGCTCCTCACATGTCACATGGGACAACATCAAGACTTACTCTGTGCCCTAACTGGTTTGGCTCAGTGGATAGAGCGTCAGCCTGCAGACTCAAGGGTCCCAGGTTCGATTCTGGTCAAGGGCATGTACCTTGGTTGCGGGCACATCCCCAGTAGGGAGTGTGCAGGAGGCAGCTGATCGATGTTTCTCTCTCATCGATGTTTCTAACTCTCTATCCCTCTCCCTTCCTCTCTGTAAAAAATCAATAAAATATATTTACAATTAAAAAAAAAAGTTAAAAAAAAAAAAAGACTTACTCTACATAACCTTTTAGGACCTCCCACTGGGATTGATCCATTGTCCACAGAATCAATCTGCTCATCAACATACCTTCTATTGCAGCGATTCTCAACCTGTGGGTCGCGACTCCTTTGGTGGTCGAAGGACCCTTTCACAGGGGTTGCCTAAGACCATCGGAAAACACATATATAATTACATATTGTTTTTGTGATTAATCACTATGCTTTAATTATGTTCAATTTGTAACAATGAAATTGGGGGTCACCACAACATGAGAAACTGTATTAAAGGGTCACAGCATTAGGAAGGTTGAGAACCACTGTATTGGCTTTCCTCCATGGTTGTCTCACTTCCCCATTTCTTTGCTTGAGCTGCCTGGGATCACCTTCTAAATAAAAACATGCACTCAAATCTATACCTCACCATAGCCCAAGTCAAACCCCTACCTTTGGGTTCCCATGTAGGTCATTCATTCTGTGTCACTTGGGTCATCTACACTCTAATCAACCAATACTCAAGTCAGAATGCCTATTAAATGGGCCGAATTAATATCCATCTTTGGAAACCCCATGGTTTCACTGATCCCTCCTGCAATGGTTACATTCAGCCCTGCTTTGTGTTCAACCTTATTATACTCCATACCACACTACAGGTAACTTATGGAGAAAATACATTACTCTTCCTGGTATTGTGCCCAGCATTGTTACTTAAAAATTCTCAGCAGCCCTTTGGGGTCCAAAGGGAAAAATAAAAGGAGTGAAAAAGGATTTGACCTAGGCTAGTGGTCGGCAAACTGCAGCTCAGCAAACTGCGGCTCACAAGCCACATGCGGCTCTTTGGTCCCTTGAGTGTGGCTCTTCCACAAAATACCGACATCTGCGCATGGGCCACGAAGTTTCAATCGCACTGTACGTGCGCGCCTGCAAGTGGAATTTTGTGGAAGAGCCACACTCAAGGAGCCAAAGAGCCGTATGTGGCTCGCGAGCCACAGTTTGCCGATCACGGACCTAGGCTATCAGGAGCTAAATGTGTATTTCCTTATTCTGTTGAAGATTACAACCTACTTTGGTTTATTTGTTTTTTGACCTGAATTGAGAGCCTTCCTTCTTACCACCTTTTCTTCACTCTCCTCCTTCTTGAGAGTAATTGGAGTCTTAGCAGTGTTCTAAGAAGTTGGCCCCCGGAATCTGCAGGCATGTCTTTAAGCAGATGGCTTTTGGCTGTTCTGCGACCAAACCTAATTATCCACTTTGAGCTGTCATCTGAGTTTCTGTTTGAGTTGCCAGTGTTTGTCCATTTGATTCTTCTCTTGTCCATTAAGCAATTTTGTGCATGAAGGAACATCTGCACAAAAGGAATGCCGGGAAGCCAGCGGCCGTTTGCTGAGAGCCATATGGGATATGCTGGGATGGCTCACCAAAAGCCCATTTCTTTCTTTAATCAAGCAAGGAGGAAATGTATAACAATGAAATAAAAAACTCAAAAAATATATGGCCTAACACATCTACAGGACACCGTGTGGAAAATTGCTATCATGTTAACAGAGTCCAATTAGGCACTCAGTGCATTTTTGCTTGGTCAAGCCAGATGGTACTTCATTTCTGTTGGAATTACACAGAAATTCAAATGCTACATTGGAGCTACCTAAATGCTTTTTGTTGTTATTGTTAATCCTCACCCGGGGATAGTTTTCCATTGATTTTTAGAGAACGTGGAAGAGAGAGGGAGAGACAGAGAGAAACATGGATGTGAGAGACACACATCGATTGGTTGCCCCCTGCGGGCACCCTGACCAGGGCCCGGGCTGGGGAAGAGCCTGCAACTGAGGTACGTGCCCTTGACCGGAATCGAACCCGGGACCCTTTGGTCCACATGCTTTTTTTAAAGAAGTTCACATTAGAGACCTAGCTGGTTTGGCTCAGTGGATAAAGCATTGGCCTGCGAAGTGAAGGGTCCCGTGTTTGATTCCAATCAAGGGTACATACCTGGGTTGTGGCTCTCTCATTATTGATGTTTCTCTCTCTCCCTCTCCCTTCCTCTCTGAAATAAATAAAAATGTTTAAAAAAATGGCAGAGCTACTTATTGCATGGAATATGGAGAGTGACATCTTCCCCATGCTTCTTGCCAATAATAGCAACATTAGTTCATTGCTTAGCTCCTGCTATAGACTGAATGCCTGTGTCCTCTCAGAATTCCTATGTTGAAATCCTAACATCCAATGATGGTATTTGGAGGTGGGCCCTCTGGGAAGAGATTCGATCATGAGGGTGGAGCCCTCATGCATGGGACTAAGGCACTTATAAATGAGACCCCAGAGAGCGCCCACACCACTCCTATCATTTGAAGACACAGTGAGAAGGTTGTCCTATATAAACTAGGAAGGGAACTCACACCACACACAAGGGCCTCTGCCAGTACCTTGAACTTGGATTTTCTAGCCTCACGAACTATGAGAAATAAAATTGTGTTATTTACTAGTATAAGCCACCAGTCTATGATATTCTGTTACAGCAGCCTGAATGGATTAAGACAGTGCACTAAGCACTCAATAAACATTAACTAAATGTTTTATGTGCATTATATTGCTATTTAGTCATTACCACAATTCTATGAGGTGAGGGCTATTAAAATTCCCATCTAACGAATACTCTGATGTGTGTCAATATTAATGTACCTAGTGGATGGCAAAGTTGGAATTTGAACTGAGGCTATCTGGCTATTCATAGATCAGACAAAGGAGGTGTGGCCTTCTACATTAGACATCGGCCCCAGGGTGACACACCTCTGAGTGTTCCACAGCAGTGGCAGCAACCTCTGCAGACACTGGTGTCACAGTCACTGCTCAGCAGATTGGAAGTGACTGGAGTCATATTTAATAACCGCAGTGAGCTGGAGTAGGAGAGGGAAAAAATAGTTTCAAGAACAGACCAAGTTGCTCGTGGAAAATAGTCTCTAGTCCCTCCTAGAACAACTCTGGAGGAATATGAGAAAATTGGGAGTTCCCACAGGATAAAAGGAGGAGATCAGGGGAAATGCAAATTTGTGGCTCCTTTTGCCCATAATTTTACCCTCGGCTTAGCTTACTTGAATTAAATACATATGAGTTCCTGATATACTTGAGAGCCAAGATATTAGACTACATATGACCACAAAGGTTTGGATAAGAAAGGAATTTTACAGAATGAAATCTCACAGGGTGAGCTGATCATAACTCTCTAACTGGGCAGGTCATGGTGGGTAGCCACATCCCAGGCATGTAACTTTTTTGGTAAAAGGTTTATCTTTGCCTTAAGTAAACCCTGTCCACTGTTCTTGTGGATCTAGGTCAGGGGTGGGCAACCCCTGGCACGGGTGCCAAACACGGCACGCCGGTAACTTTTGCTGGCACTCGAAACCCTCTCTTATAATCTTCCATTTACAATTGTGAATCTTGTTCTCAGTGATGAATTTTGTTAAGTCTCATAATAGGAGTAGCCTGACGGATGAAAGTAGTAGCTTGTGCATATCTCTGAAAGTCACGAAATATAAACCTGATGTAAAATCTCTGTCATCAGTGATGCAGCAGCAAAAGTCCCACTGATAATATCAAACAGAGTCATAAAGTTTTCGGACTATCAGTGTACATGTATACATTAAAAAATAAATGTATTTTTCATCATCATATACTGTGTTTTTGTCGCTCGAATGAATTTTATTATTTCTTCAAGGTTCTTCACATACGTACACCTTAAGAGATATCAAGTAGGCGTAAGATGTTCCCCAAAAATTAGGGTTCGCACGCAGAAGAATTTTGAGTCAGAGATTTTGCTGGTTTTGGCACGCACTCACAAAAAGGTTGCCCATCCCTGGTCTAGGTTAATACACCTTTGAAATGCCAGAGCAATCCTCTTTTTCAGACCCCTTGGACACAACCACCCTCAAGGAAGGACCTATTCTTGGTAACTATCCTGTAGTCCAGTTCCCACCTTGCTTTCTCCCACCTTCATGTAATCTTCCGTACGTTCTCTTCTTAATTCCAAATACATGAGATAAATTCCAACTGTCACTTTCCAAAGCATTTGAGATCTTGCGTCCTGGCAGTTGTCATCAGTTTGGCACAAATATACACTTATAAAAATTTGCTACAGGTTTGGGCATTTATTACGGGACAAGGGTGTTAACTCTCAACACCTTCTCAGCAGGGTGTTAGAAAAACCTGGAGCTGGCCCTCTTGAGATGGCTCATCGCATCTGGTCCTGATGTCAGCCCTGACATTTCTTTGGTCTGGTTTCACCACTTTTCTCGGTATGGCGCTAAAACACAGCTGAGGTCTAGATTTTATCTCTAGTTTGACCTGGAAGCTGTCTCTGTGGTCAACAGACCCCAGGCTTTGTTCCTAAGATTATCTGATGGTGGTCAGAACCTTATTGTCCTGAGTGATAGTGCAAGGGAGAAGCAGGCAGGCGAGTCAGGGTGCTGGATGAGGCCAGTTTGCATCAAAAGGAAAGAAAGAAGAAAGGGTCATAAAAGAGTGTTGTTCCTCCCACTACCATATGCCAAGGTTTTTATTTTTGTTTTTTTAAATATATTTTATTGATTTTTTACAGAGAGGAAGGGAAAGGGATAGAGAGTTAGAAACATCAATGAGAGAGAAACATCGATCAGCTGCCTCCTGCACACTCCCTACTGGGTATGTGCACACAACCAAGGTACATGCCCTTGGCTGGAATCGAACCTTGAGTCCGCAGGCCAACGCTCTATCCACTGAGCCAAACCGGTTAGGGCCAAGGTTTTGGGTTGATCTCCAGTCAGGGCACATATGAGAAGCAAAATGCATAAATAAGTGGAACAGCAAATTGAGGTTTTCTTTCCCCCTCTCTCTTCTCTCTTCTCTCTCTCTCTCTCTCTCTCTCTCTCTCTCTCTCTCTCTCTCTCTCTCTCTCTCCCTCTCTCTCCATTCTTCTCTCTCTAAAAAACAAATGAACAGAAAAATCCTGTAGCTGAAAGTAAGATAAACAGCCCTGACTTGTTCTCTTGATTGTTCTGGCTCTGAATCACCTGCTGATCCTTTCGAAACTCTCGTACCAGCCTCTTCCTTGTTGTACCATACAGATTCATGCCCGGCTGGGTACTTCCTGGTATGGGGCTAAATATAGAAACTGCACAAAAGTCTCCGTCGACAGCTGTTCGAGGTTCATTCTGAAACGCTCAGACCTTTCCTCTGCACCAGGCTAATGGTTCTAGGCGGCTCTGTTTCGTTTTTGCCTCGGTCAGCTCTGGGAACGTGGTATGATTCTCCCTTTTGTCCTCTGAAAAAATGCCTGGCACCTGACTACTCACCATGACCTAATCAGTTAGAAATTTGTGTTCGGATCACCCTGTGAAGTTACTTTCCATAGAACCCCTTTTTGGTCTACACCCCCAATCCCTGACAACCACCAGCCAGATATCGGTAATAGCAGATGTTTTTTAAGGAGAATGGAAACAGGATGGCACCTCCATAGCTTGTGGCAGGCATTCCATTTCTCCCCCAGGTCTGTGTCATTTCTAAATTATCCTAATTGTAACAAGGTGAAATGTTCAGTCTCTCTGACTGGATCTTAATTCTATATTTTTTTACATGGACTTCAGGCAAATAGCTGCTGCTATAGATATGCTAACCATTCAATGGTTAGAGGAATTCTGCTTGAGGCTTGAGTTTTTTGTAAGAACAGCCTCTTGCTAGGGGGTGCCTCTCCAGAGAAGGTGGGGAAATATGTACAAAATAATGATTGTTTATAAAAGATTTGCAGGAGCTTCAAGACCAGGCGCAGTCAGCAGGGGTCAAGGGCTGACCAGGAATGAAGAGATTTAGGAATGTTGTGATCTTCCCTGGATTGCTGTTGGCACCCAGATGTCTGTGATAGTCAATCACTGCTTGCCCCGCCCATTCTCTCTTCTCTTTACATAAAAGAAGCCTGAATTCTAGGCTCTCTTAAGATGGATTTGAGGAACCACTAAGGCCTCTATCTTCTCAGCCTGGTGCCTTATTGGTCGATAAACCTTTCCTTACTCCGAACTCTAACAACTTGAGTATTGGCCTTTTGAAGCATTGGGCACATGAACTCTTGAACTGGTAGGTAACATGCTGAGATTTTAATTTTTCTTTCTATTTTTTTTGTTTTGTTTTTTTGTTAGTTAATCCTCACCCAAGTATTTTTCCCTGTTGATTTTTAGAGAGTGTGGAAGCGAGGAGGAAGAGACAGGGAGAGAGAAACATCAATGTGAGAGAGACACATTGATTGGTTGCCTACCACATGTACTTCAACCAGGGCCAGAGATTGAGCCTGCAACCAAGGTACATGCCCTTGACCAGAACTGAACCGGGACCCTTCAGTCCTCAGACTGACGCTCTATCCACTGAGCTAAACCAACTAGGGCACACTGAAATTTTAATATGGTTTCTCTGTATAAACGTCACAAGGGAATGTCCAGTGTGGCCAGAGCACCCGGCTTTACAAGGGCCAGGCAGTGTCCAGCAGCCGAGTCCTTGGTGTGTGTTGTCTGGGCTGGGCGCCTGACAGCAGCCCCATCTCCTCCTGTTGCTTGGAGAAATCAGTCCTAGTCTTGATATCCTGTTGTAGGGTCTGCTTGGCCTCTGACTTTTCTTTTCAAGCCTTGAATTTCAGCTCAGGGACTCCAGCTGGTTTGACACCTACTTGCCAATATCAGCTCAGTTTTCACCCCTCCAAGAATTTACTATTTAGCAACCCAACCCTGCTTCCTCCAGCCCAAATACTGACCTAGTAAAGGCATGCTAGACCTCAGTGCTTATCTGTAAACTGAAGAGCCCTGAAGTTGTTACTCTCAGTGTAAGACAAACAAACAGCGATCCTGTTGTAATAGGCTAGAGAAGTTTCTCTACAGAAAGAAATTCTTATACTGGTATTTGTTATAGATACAGTGTGTCCCCCCAAAATGTATACACAGTTTAACAGCTGATAGCTCAATTTTGAAAATGAAATGGATTTTAATAGACACTGTCTTTATAATTATTCAAAGTGTATGTATATATTTTTTTGGGACACCCTCTCTCTATATTTTTAATCCTTACCTGAGGATTTTTTAAAAATTGATATTAAAGCGAGAGGAAGGGAGAAGGAGACACAGCGCCATCAATCAGTTGCTTCACCAATAGGGGTTTAAACCAACCACGTGGGTATGTGCCCTGACTGGGACTGGAACCAGTGAATTATTAGTGTATGGTACGATGCTCCATCCAACTGAGCCACACTGGCCAGGGTGCATTTGTCATATTTTGATATAAATACAAATGCTAGAAGTTTTGTGTTTGCTTTGAACGTTCAGTTAATGGTCAGCAAAAGGTTAAGGAATTTAGGGGGAAAAAATGATGTTAGTCAGTACAAAGAATTTCATATCCTGAAAATTAATCCTGAAAAAATAGAAGATCTCCTAGGGGCTTTTGGATGGACTGTGTTGTCTTTTCATAAAATGGTTTTGACTTACACCCTAATACAGTCTTAGTTCAGGTGAAGGCAAGTAGCTGGCTATTTGATAGGGCTATTTGCATTTCCAAGCTAATCAGTATTAAATAATCAGCTGGTAAAAGAAGAGTAAGAGGGTCATTGTGTGTATTTTATTATTGTGTAAACTCAGGAAATCAAACTGGGAGGCTGAGAGAACTCACTCAAATTCCAGCAGATAAGAAAGTGGCTTATGTAAAAGGTCTCTTAATGGGTGAGTTACTCATTTCCTAGAGAGAGAGACAGAGAGACAGAGAGACAGAGAGAGAGAGAGAGACACCCCCCCCCCCCCAGGGGTCAAGTGACTGTTATGCTTTATTAAGAAACAAAAACAAAATATGGCGAGAATAACTGTATTTATTTCCAATACAGACCTTATACTTAAGGTAAAAGTATCTTTTAAATCTTTAGCTTTCATTCCTCTATAACCAGATGGTTACTTTTCAGGATCTTTAATAGTTTGAATTAATTAATAATGATAATGTTTCATCGAGCAATTCGGATCCAGGTTGATTGTAGCTCTAATCCAGTGGTTCTTAACCCCCCCCCCCCCCCCCCCCCAGCACATTAGAATCATCAAGGGGGAAGAAAAATATTGATGCTGGTTCCCACCCCAGAGAATTGATACAATTGGTTTGGGGTGGGACCTGGTCATCAATATTTTTCAAAAGTTCTCAGGTGATTGTCTTGGGTTGAAGGTTGTGGATGACAAGGGGGCTTCTATGGAAAGAAACCTCACAGGGTGATCTGATCATAAATTGCTAACCAGGCAGGTTATATTCGGTAGCCAAGCCCCGGGGATATAACTTCTTTGGTAAAAGGTTTATCTTTGCTTTACACAAGCTCTTCCATCGTTTCTGTGCATCTGGATGATTACACTTATGAAATGCCCCCTTTCAGACCCTATCCTTAAAGAGCACATACTGCCCAGCTGCCGTGGCTCAGTGGTTAAGTGCCGACCTATGAACCAGGAGGTCATGGTTTGATTCCCTGTCAGGGCACATGCCCAGGTTGTGGGCTTGATCCCCAGTAGGGGACGTGCAGGAGGCAGCCGATCGACGATTCTCCCTTATCATTAATGGAGCCCTCAGACAGGAACGGAATGGGCAAGAGGATCAGCAAGAAGGAAGGTTAGGGCAGGTTTTTGTAGACCTGAACTAATACATTCCAGATTGCACCCAGTATGAAACAGGAGGAATGCACGAGCCCACACTCAGGAAACACCCATCTGAGCATATTACCTCCAAATCCCAGGATTTACATAGATTAAGTTCAAATTCCGCAACCAGACTTCCACTCTTAAATTTCTCAAGTCTCTCTTCATTCCTTCATCGCCTGTTTTCCCATTCCTCTGACATCCCCACTATACACTATACACACTTGCAAATCCCCCAGTTGGAGTTAATCTTCTCATATTCTCCAAGCTCTCCCTTTCATCCTGGGTGATAGCCCTTGTGAGTTTGCCTTTGGAGTAGACCTGGGTCTCAGGCACCAGACTATATGCACAGAGAGAGCCCAGAGAATGTCTTGTTCATCTTTGTACCTCCTTCCGGCGCTCAGCACAGCCTAGGTATTGAATGAAGGTAATTTGAAATAGGGATTTCTTATTAAAAACCAGCGAAAATGCTGACTGCGGGTTTCCTCTTACAAGCTGACATTAATACACATTACAAGTTGGCCCAACATAAAAAGCTGCTTAATGGATGGTAAAAGGCACTGTTATATAAATTCCTTTGCTTGAAGAAAAAAAATGAAGAATTTTTTTCTGCCTGAATCACAAGGTGTTTTGATCCAGCTAACATAAGTAGTTATGTCAAATCTTAGAAATGTTTGACAGAGGTGCAAAAGAATTATGACTAAGGTCAGTTACTATTAGGAAACAAGTTTTCTGACCGAAAGAACATTTTTACAAATGATAATAAATAAACCTCTCATGATCAGACTTTATGACCTTCCTGGACAAGCAATTTTTCTGTTATTGCTTGGTTAAAAAAACTAGATGGAATGGTTATGATAACCAAGCTTGACTTTTTGTCATTTATGAAGGTCATGTCATTAGCTGCATTGGGTGCAAGGCTGGACTTTATTCCATTGGTTGATAAGAGTTATCAACATTTTAAAAGACAGGGACTTTATATGAAAGCCAGCATTTTTATTGTCCGGTTCACAGTTAGTTTCGAAGCTCTGCCTGTTTTGGGCTTACGCTGATTACTAAGAGCACTTTCATGCAGGGATAGAGAGAATCTGGACATTGAGAAAGCCACTAGACAGAGGCCAACACACATGAACCCGGGCTATTCATTAACGAATAGCCAGCAGGTATGAGAGACTGACACAGTGAATGCACAATGAGCTACTCATTTTGAAAAGTGTTTATTGATTACTCCCGGAGAGCCCGGGCTAGGTGACAACTTTTTTATCTCTTTTGGTAAATATACAACTTCCGGGATATGCTTCCCCTGCCCCCCAATTTACTCCAGAGAAAATAATGGAGTTGGGGAACATGGCAGCCCTGCTCACCATAGAAGGTATTCCATAATGATTCATTCATTCATTCGTTTGTTTGTTTATTTATTTAATCTTCACCTGAGGATATTTTTCCCATTGATATTTAGAGAGAGTGTAAGGGAGTGAGGAAGAGAGAGAGAGAGAGAGAGAGAGAGAGAGAGAGAGAGAGAGAGAGAAAGAGATCAATTGGTTTTCTCCTACACATGCCTGGCCCGGAATTGCACCTGCAACCTAGGTATATGCCCGAGACTGGGAGTCAAGCCCGAGACCCTTCCGTGTCTGGGTGGACACTCTAACCACTGTGCAACACCAGCCAGGGCCTCATAATGACTCTTCAGTGAAGGAATGAAGGTGTTAAAGGGGTCATTTCAGAATGCTAAGGCAGAAGACAGTTTGACTTGAAACCGTTTTTGAAAATAGGGTCATTATTATAATAATAGTCTAAACAGGGTGACCCGTAAATAAAAGTGACAGGGCCACACTAGCCATCCCAGACAGTTAAGAAAATGTACCTCTCCAGAAAGATCAGTTAAAAAAGCATAATTCCGCATAGAATCACTTGCAGATATGTTTCCTGATGGACATAGCAGGGACAAATTCAACATCAATATGACATTTAGGGATTTATTTCTGAATATTGATGCTCTCCTTCCTATACCGCCCTTCTCCACTTTCCTAGCCCTGGGGCACGGGAGCTGGCCTTTAGTTTGATAAGTCCTATTAGCTATTTTTAATACGCAGACGTGAGAGAGCTGAAGGGTACATGATTTGCTTGCCAGCAGTTGGATTCGAGGAGGTCCAGGCATTGAGCCAGATTCTGGAGTGAGGCAGAAATGGAGACGAGACAGCAAAGCTCACAGGCTTTCCAGACTAGAACAGAGAGAATGCAGATTTAAAACTAGGGTTTAATTCGAATAGTAATTTAGAGTACGTGTTGATTTAGGAAGATCTGAAAGATATAGAGTTAATGGGAAGGTTAATGATGGGCCTGGTGAAGTGAGAGAATGAGGGCAGATTATGGAATATGCTTAGCTCCTGATCATTATGTATTTTAATACTTAGGTGGGGAAGAGTGGTAGCTAAAAATAAATAGTGGTACATTTTAAAGCAGTAGATGTCTTCCCTTGCCTGCATTTCTAACCTTATTTCATGAACATGAACATGAGTTTGAAAGTAAAGGAACCTATTAATAGTCAGCAAGGCAGAAAGACTGTATTAATTCTTCAGTGTGTGAGTAGGGAATAATTGAGACTGGAGAATTGTTATTATTTGTGATATCTACTTATATATTTGGCTCCTTGTTCTACAGATAATTTAGGCAGAAACGACAGGCAACATAGGACAACACCACACCGATGCCACACTCCTATATCCAGCCATCTCCCATCTCTAGAACCCAGATGGGAAAATAGAATAAACCCTAGTTTCTATGGATATAAGTAGACGTTACAAGATTCATGCATTAAGTCATTTCAGTACTTTTCAACCATGAAGAAACTACTCAGGCTCTTACTCATTATTTATTTATGTTAATTTTAGACATGGTTATAATAAGCTGGGTTATCTGGGTCTATCTAGCCCACAGAAGGCCAGAGCTACACATCTCCTTGGCATTAACAATTACAAAAGGGCTTTCACGTCCATTATTAGCTGCTCGCAGCAGACACAGCAATAACATCAGGACGTGGCAGTTGACTGCCTGACAGCCCCAAGAAGACAGATGACTTTTAAACAGTAGATACATAAACCACAAGAATATACTGTTCTGCAGCTGTGATTGGAGGGAGCAAGAAGGCATGTGTCGCTCTTCCCAGGAGGCAGTGCCACAGTTCAGACACAGAATCCCAAATAAGTACAGAGGCCATCCAGTCCAGCCTCCCAGTCGGCACCTCTACAGTTTTCCTCCGAGGCAGTTGGACAGCCTCTCCTTATGTGCTGTCAGTGATGGGGTTCTATCCAGTTGACAAAAAAATTGTTCATGATGAATTTTATGAGTTAACTTGGCTGGATCATGATGCTCAGATATGTGGTCTGATATTATTCTGGATGTTTCTGTCAGGGTGTTTGAGAATTAACTAATATTTATTTATTTATTTATTCATTCATTCATTTAATTTGAATGAACTCACATTTAAATTGGTGAACTCTGAGTAGAGCAGATTGCCCTCTGTAATATGGGTGGGCCTCATCTAATCAGTTGAAGGTCTGAATAGAACAAAAGGCTGACCTCCTCTAAACAAGAGAGAATTCTGCAGCAGGTGACTTTCATACTTGAACTGAAGCCAGCCTTATTTCCTCTAAGTCTGCAGCATATTGGCCTACCCAGCTGATTTTGGACTTGCCAGCCTCCATAACCATACAAGTCAACTATGTAAAATAGCTATCTATCTATCTATCTATCTATCTATCTATCTATCTATCTATCTGTTTCTTATTGGTTCTATTTCTCTGAATAATTCTGAATCAGAATCTTTTTTAAAAATCAGAATATAACACATTGCATAACTCTGATTGTGTCATTACTTTGTTAAAAATTCTTGATGGCAAAACTTCCTTGTAGCCTTATTTATAATAGCAATGAGTTGGAATTAACCTAAGTATTCATCAATAGTGAATTGAATAAATGGATTGAAATAATAGGACATATCCCATACAGTAGAATACTATAACTTAATAAAAAAATGATTGGAATAGCACTAATCTATGTGTGGTGACATAAAAAGCTGTCCAAGATATATTCTTAGTGAAAATTTTCAAATTGCAGTGGAGTACACATAATGTGGACATAGTTATATATGATGTAGTCTTGTCTGAAAATAGTATTAAAAAATATCTAACCCTGCTAACTCTGAGGGCTTCCTATGCACATGTACTGTTTAAAGACCTTTACATGTATTAATTCATTTCATTAATTCAGTCCAACAAATATTTATTGCAAGCTGTACTAAGTAATTGGCATTCAACAGTGGTTCTCAACTGGGGGGAGGGAGGAAAGAGAGGGGGGGAAGGAGAAAGAGAGGGAGGGATGGGGAGAGAGAGAGAGAGAGAGAGAGAGAGAGAGAGAGAGAGAGAGAGATCTGCTGTCCCACCTATCCATGCATTCATTGGTTGCTTCTTGTATGCGCCATAACTGGGGATTGAACCGAAACCTTGGTGTATCGGGCTCTGACCAACTGAGCTACCCGGCCAGGGGTATGACACCTCTTTGAATTTTTCCCCAGAGACTCTGAATACAGAGAACATAGATGAAAATATTAATACAATGACTAATACTTGATGGTAGAGTGCTTCAAATATGTCAGGGCTCTTTGCCTACTTTATCACTGATCTGGAAAATAACTATACAAGGCAGAGATGGATATACTTATTTTAAAGATATAAAATTGGCTGAGAGAAGTTTAGTAATTGCTAAGGGTCCCATAAGGGAAAACCAAAGAGAGCTTGCAACTCATTATTAGATACTGCTGTGCCTTCTGAGAGGAGATGGTAGATATAGGGAGCTAGAAAGTCTTCCTAACTTGCATCTTCTCATGGGCTTACCATTAAGATGATGGGAAGTCACATTTGGGTGAAGCGTTTCTATGTGGCTGACATATAAATTGGATCTAAAATGGGACTGTAGCTCTGAGATCTGAGTTTGTGAAACACATGGTTCAATAACATAAAATACAGTGATTTGAATATTTCAACCAACAGTTTTCCACAATTAGAATCTGGGCGAATAATATCTACAGATAACTTCTGAGGCTCAAGTCATTACTTGTCCTTCATCCAAATTGTCAGAATATCTACCAAAGCTACTAACAGGAGACAGTTGAGATGAGTTGAAGATTCACTTCCTCTTCCTTTCCACATCACTTGAGCTTGACTCCTGAAGAAACTAAAGGCTCTTCACTGCCTAAACATTGACCAATCAGCCTTTGAAATGACTAGAAGTTATTATAACCTGGTGAAAATGAAGGTTACAATTTGTCTGTGATGAGTATAACCTGTTTGCTAATAGTCCTTACTTGACAGTATTTAGCATTTCATTTTCCTATTTGTAATACCTAGATGTCCATGTTAACACCAGTTTAGGGCACATGATAGGAACCCCATGGCAGGTCTGCCCTTGTTATTCTTCCTGCGCTATAGCCACATTTTTAAAGCATTTCCTGATAGTAACACTCTTTGGGGCCTTTTATCATGTGTCCTTAGGCACAAAATTCAACTTGAAATGAAAAATGGAATTTTATGTGCATGTGTGTATATAAAATCTGGAAATTGAGATAAATATTCTAAAAATGTCTATGAAACTTTATTCAGAGAGTTGTGTTACTTGATATTTGCTCAGGCTCATAAACTGAGACAGGATGAGTATGGACTGAAATATTATATATTTAAAGAAGCTGAGAAATAGTCTAAAATGATGACTACATGAAAAAGTCAGATAATATGGCAAGCAGTTTTTATCCTTGATAAGACTATTTCTTTGAGTCTTGAATCTTAAAGACCATCTGGAGGGAGGATGAAGAGATTGGAGCTATTGTGGAAAAACAAAACAAAACAACAAATTCTTCCTTTTCCCGTGCTTCTCTGCCAATAAATATTAATTGACCTTCTCCACTGACTTTCCCTCATTGTCATCCCCCACTTAACTTTTTAAACATTCTAAATTTGCAAGATTAAATCCGAGAAAAATTGGACCTTTAGCACCAATGTAATTTATATTTTCAATTCCCGCGAACCTGGGAGTCTCCTTTTATTTCTCTTTCTCGGGGATAAAACTTACAGAAATTTGCAAATACATGCTTATTACCAGCATAAAATTTATATACACATAGGCAATTACAAATAAATAGAGTTGCCATATAGTCCAGCTTTGTCTGATTTAGAAATAAATCTCATGTTTATGTAATCTTGCCTTAGCTTGTCTTGACGAGCTCTTAGTTCTGTTTGTTCAGCCAAGTTATTTCCTGTACAGAGCCTGCCTTTGCCTGGCAATTGGGTTTTATTTTTATTTTTTGCTTTACAACACTTCTCACTACATGTTTGGAAGTGATGCATGCACGGTTTGTGGTTGCTTTAGTGAATCTCACCCATAGTCATTTAAGTGAGGAGGTTCTTCCGAATCTACTGATTTCCTTGATCATTACTTCTGAAATGAATCACAGTTTCTTTGGACTTTATAGGATTTGTCTCCTCAACTTTACAGAAGTAATTATTTTTTAATTAAGTATGTCTTAACCGAAAGAGAACTACATTAAGTGTTGGGGAATCTTGGTTATTCTCAGTATGTCCCCTACCAACCCACCCCGGTGACTTTACCTCTTGTGTTAACTTCATCAGCAAAATGAACGAGAAGGATTATATCAGTTGTTTTTGATTCTGAGTCCATAGTTCAAACATCTGAGGAACTTTACAAAATACTACCCCTTGGCCATAGCAGACAAGCTAAATCAGATTCCCTTGGGTTAAGACCTGGTCATTGGCATTTTTTTAAAAGGTCAACCAGGGTTAGAAACCAATGGATGAACCATTTACGTGGGCCTTTCCAAGTTTATGATTCCCTTATTATTTTCCCTTATACTTTCTGACTTGAACTCCTTCTCCTACCTAATCTATATTTTTATTTATTTATTTATTTTTATTGATTTCAGAGAAGGGAGATAGAGAAATAGAAACATCAATGATGAGAGAGAATCATTGCTTGGCTGCCTCCTGCATGCCCCACACTGGAGATCGAGCCCACAACCCGGGCATGTGCCCTGACTGGGAATCGAACCATGACCTCCTGGTTCATAGGTCTATACTCATCCACTGAGCCACTGTGGCCGGACTCATATTTTTCCTTTGAAATATTTGCTGCTTGTTCTGCTCTCTCTACAGATATTTCGGTTAATTCCTACGTCTTTATCCTGCCATCCCTGAACTTCAGCCCATTTAATTTTGGGCACTAGGAACCTAAATAACAGTTTTAGTCATGAGGTGGAAGGTACCTTTTTGGATGTTGCTTTTTCTACCTTTGGGGGAAAGTTTCAAAAGTCCCTTTAAAAATTTTCTGAGGAGGGGAAGTCATCTGACATGACTTTCTCTAGGTTTCTTTGAATTTGACACTTAAAATTATAGAGCGAGGTGCAGAATAGTACAAAAGCTACTGGTTAAATTGCAGAAAGTTATGCGAGGACTAGGGTCATTTGAGAGCATCAGCCTCAATGTGGGAGGAGAGGAGAGGAATTGTAACGCTGTACTAAGCGTGCGCTGCTCAGCCATAAGCCGGGCTCATGGCTGGTGAGCGCAGCAGTGGTGGCAGGAGCCTCTCCTGCCTCTGCCTCTGTTGCAGGCAGGCGGTAAGGAGTGAGGGGTACCGACTGCGAGAGCCCTGGATTGCAAGAGAGGGATGTCTGACTGCCGGCTTAGGCCCGATCCCTGGGGTCCTGGACTGCGAGAGGGCGCAGGCCGGGCTGAGGTACCCCACCCCCCACCCGTGCACAAATTCGTGCACTGGGCCTCTAGTTTAAATATAAAAGAAAACTAAAGCAGTTACATTTTACTGAATTAAAAACCTTTGAATGATGAAAAAAAAATGAAAGACAGCTTCAGCCTCAGAGTGTGACCTTAAGTCTGTGGATTCCATATGAAAATAGGCATGAGGTCCTGGCCTCCCAATAGCTCAGTTGGCTAGAGCATCATCAGGATATGGAACAGGTCGATGTCTCTCTCTCTCTCTCCTCCTCCCTTACATAAATAAATCTTTAAAAATAAGCATGAATAAAATGACTAAGAATGTAATAGGGAAGAATGCCCTTTCTGTCCATCTCTGAGCCATAAGGTCATTTAGCTAGAGCTATTTTTACCTATGTATTTGTCATTCTTGACCATAAACCACTTATTTACATCATGAATATCTCTAAGGACCTAAAAGCACTTTATGTCATTTTTAATTAATCTTAAGATCTGGCTAAGGTGACTAAAAGGCCTGTCTCCCCATATCCAGTTGTGGTTATAAGTGCATAGATGTAAGTTGGTGGTGTTTATGGGCCCTGCTTCCAAATTTACTAGGGGGGAGTGGTGAAATGATGAGGATCTTAGTTAATATTTTGGGTCAGGGGCTGTGAGAGCTTAGGGAGCCCAAGTGATTTGGGGAAGGGTGGTGATTTTATAGGGAGAGGAAGCACTTGTTCTAAGTGCTGACCAGCTATGTCAGGCAAATCCTCCCAAATGGAAAAGGAGGGGCTGCTTGGGAAGATGGCTGTCTCAGCAACTTCTGTCTCATGCTTCTCTCAGGGAAAAACCTTCAGTCCTCTAGTGTTGTCCATGTAACATTCTATCAGGAGTGAACACCTTGGTTCTGGTTAAACAGCTAATACTGTTGACAGCTGTGCCAGTTAGGGTTAGGACCAACTATAAATTAACATGGGCTGTAAAGTGTAGTGTGCTTCTCTAACTTCCTGTTTTTCCTAAGAAGAAAATAATAAATATTTTAAAAATATATACCAATTAGAAACTCAAACCATCAGTATAATAGGAAGAAATGCAAACTTCTTTGACATTAAATTTATATATATATGTGTGTATATATATATATATATATATATATATATATATGTATGTACAGTGGGGCTTTGACTTACGAGTTTAATTTGTTCCGTGACAGAGCTCGTAACTCAATTACTCGTATGTCAAATCATAAAGTGAACGAGTGAGAAACCTGATGCTGGGCTGATGTTGTGGCGTTCACTGTGATGTTCGCTGTGCCAACTAGCAGTGGGGTATCTGAAGCTGGCTCGTAACCTGAATTTTAGCTCGCAACTCAAAGCAAAAAATAGGCTGAGAGACAGCTCGTATCTTGAAAAACTCGTTAGTCGGAACACTCGTAAGTCAAGGCCCCACTGTGTGTGTGTGTGTGTGTATATATATATATATCCTATATAATAAAAGAGAAACATGCAAATTAGTGTTCCTCCGCTATGCTCAAGCCACACTCAAGCCATGCCCAAGCCACACCCACTAGCCAATGAGGAGTGGGTATGCAAATTAACCCAACAAAGATGGCGTGTTATTTGCATACACAGAGCAGAGTGGGAGAACTGGCAGCTTGGGGGTATTTGGCTCCCTCGGTCACCAGATGGAGAGCAGAGCAGGAGAGCCAGAGGCTTGGGGGGACGTGGGTCCCTCTGTTAGAAAAAACCCAGAGTGTGGGGAGCACCAGGAATTTTGGGAATAGTAGTTTTGGTGGCAGCCCCAGGACCGGAAGCAGAAGCCCAGAGAGCAGGGAGCACCAGGAATGCTGGGAATCGTAGTTCTGGTGGCAGACGGCTCTTGTAGACACTAGAGCAAAGTGAGCCTGGAGCACTGTTGTGGTTGGGGATTTAGGGAAAGCAAAGGTGAGAGACATAAGTAAAGTCAGAGTGTCTAGGAAAAATTTAAGGGAAGATATCCTAAAACTTCCAGGAAATCTCCACCAATGGAGCAAAGAAAAAAAAATGGCTCTATTATTCTGTGAGCAACAAACCAAACTGGGTTGGGGGGTCTCAGACAATTCGCTCATACGATTGCAAAGACAGACAGAAACTTCCAGATTGGAGAGGGCTCCCCTGAGGGCTCCTAGATTGGAGAGGGTACAGGTCGGGCTGAGGGACCCCCTTTCCACCCCCCACCCCCCAGTGCATGAATCTTTGTGCACCAGGCCCCTAGTGTGTGTGTGTGTAGTGTATCAAAACCAGCATCATTTTTTATTGTTGACACTATTACAGGTGTCCCCCATTCCCAGCATAATTTTTAATGGAAGCTTTAGAACTTTTTGTGCTGAAAGACAAAGAACCTCATCACCACCACTAGTACTCCTGGTTTAGAAATATTGACCAATGTAATTAGACATGAGAAAGTAATGAGAGGCATAAATATTTGAAAGGAGACACAATTTTCATTATTTGCAGATGATGATAATATATTCAGAAAAACAAAAGTAAAAAATGTTATTAGAAACAATGAGAAATTAGTAAGGTGGTTCATTTCACACACACACACACACACACACACACACACACACACACACACACAAGTATTTATTCGTTCACAGCTAAGTATAACGTATTAATCATGTTTTTCTTTTAAAAAACAATCTCCAAATCTATAGTTTTCCTATATATAAAGAATAGTTGGTTGCCCTGGCCAGTTTGGCTCAGAGGATAGAGCGTCTGCCTATGGACTGAAGGGTCCCAGGTTCAGTTACGGTCAGGGGCACACGCCCAGGTTGGGGGCTCAATCCCCAGTGGGAGGCATGCAGGAGGCAGCCGATCAATAATTCTCTCTCATCATTGGTGTTTCTGTCTGTCCTTTTCTCCCCCTTCCTCTCTGAAATCAATAAAAATATATTTTTAAAAAATAGTTATTTAAATAATATTGTGGGGCAAAGTTACTGATTACAGTAGCAGCCGAGAAAAAAAAAAGATACTCAAAATAAAATTGAGAAGAAATGGGTAGAAATTAGGTGAAGAAAATTAATGCTCGCCAGAGATTTAACATAAAAAGATCAGAAGAAATACTCTGATAAAGTGCTTGAGTTGGGCATGATATCCCAAAGGGCATGTTCAAAATCAGTTAAGATGATCACTAAACTATCTTCTAAGGAGGGCAGTTTTTGGTGACTAGAGGGTCCTTTGGTGGAACATCAAGACAAGTTTGAGAAAACAAGTTGAAGAATTGGATTGTTTGCAAACCACTCCCTGTTTCAGCCCCAGTTATAGCTGATAATGAATAAGAACAGGCATGTCCAATAGGGATTTTTCTGTGAGGGTGTGTTTTGCAAAACCTGTTCTCTGTATTTCCTATAAAAACTCCAGTTACGGTCACTAAGGTTTTTGCTTGAGAAGATTTTTTTAAGGGCATCAAAGACATGGGGAATTCACATATCATGGTAGTCTGAGCCATGGAATAAACACAAAGACAGCTATGTGGACACCATGCCACCCCTCCCTGAAACCAGGGGACATCTGAAATCTGGGTTACCTTGGGAAAATGTTTGCAATATTTTATTTTATTTATTCTTATTTTTACTATTTTAAAATATTTATTGTTGAAGGTATTACATATGTCTCCTTTTTTTCTCCCAGTGACCCCTTCTAGCTCGCCCCCACCCCCCACCCCAGGCCACCACCACCCTATTGTCTCTGTCCATGGGTTATGCATATAGGTTTGCAATATTTTAGATGAAGTTCTAATTACCTCTATAATAAGAGTGGTCTTATAATATAGTTAGGAAGAGACAAATCAAAAAGCAAAAGGGCAAAGGCAGTTAAAAAAATAAAAGCTACAAATGGTCAATTAAGCGTAAAGAAAGCACACAACTTTACTGATTAAGGTAAAGCACATTGGTGAGATATGAATTGGCAGTATTTTTCTACAGGTTAATTTTGAATTTTATTTACTTATAAACTTAAATAAAATAAATCATTACCTTTCACCTATTAATCACAATTCTGAGAATTTACCCTAAAATTTCATCAGAAACATATGCAAAAATGTATGTAGAGAAGTGTTTATTGTAGAATCGTTTGTAACTATAAATGTTAGAAAGAACTTAATCAACCATAAGGTATTTGTTAAATAACTTATAGTATAACTACATTACAGAATGCTATGCACCCATTAACAATGATGTGGCATACCAGTGAGATATCTGACATGGTGAAATTTGCATGATCTGTTAAACAAAACAGGCAATTTATACAAAAAGATGTAAGTTGTATTATTTGGCTAAGAAACATTTCTCTACGTTTGTATCAGATTCTTATTATTCTACAAACACAGTTTACATGTTTAGAAGGTGGAATTGTGGAGGATCTTAATAAGTTCTGTGCTTCTCTATGTTTCCTATTTTTATGTGAAATAAGCATGACTAACTAGCATGATGATGATAATCAACGATTTATGGCCCCGTCAGATCTTTTACTAGGATTTTACTATTCCTTGGAAAATATTTGTGTTCTGACTTGACTCTAGTTTGTAACTTTAAACCCTGTTCATTTAAAATGAAGCAACAGCTCTCTCTCTCTCCCTCAGGGCGCTACATCTTTCCTTGTATATATTGGCATGAAAGAGCTGGAACAAGAGTGAGTCGGTGTCTTCTCACCACCCCAGCAGTGTTTACCGGTAAGACTATTACTATTATGGCACCTGTCCCAACATAGTCACATTATGCAATTTTACTGAACCGAGAACTGTGTGTGTGTGTGTGTGTGTGTGTGTGTGTGTGTGTGTGTGTGTAACATTCCAAGAAGTGAGCTAGTAAAACAATAAAAGAAGTGTTGGATGAGAGCTCCTGGGAATGCATTGTATACACTTTCAGACACAAGACCCGAAACCTAGCTAGCAGAAGGACTGCGTGGACAATTGGGCCATTTTTCTTGCTACTTTCTATGTTTCTTTCAAACCAAACCAATGTTTGCAGCTACTCTTGTGTTTAAATCCAAGTAAGCTACCTTCAAGTTACCTTTTAACATGCCTGTTGAAAAGATAGAATACATACTTTTGGGAACATGGGGATTGAGAAAGGCAGAACACTTGGGTCAGGTAGGCCAGTTCTCCAGCTGTGTAATGTGATGTTTTTAATGTTAATGCATCTTTTTAGAAAATATATATTTTTATTGATTTCAGAGAGGAAAGGAGAGGGAAAGAGAAATAGAAACATCAGTGATGAGAAAGAATAATTGATTGCCCCCTGCACACCCCCGACCAGGGATTGAGCCCACAACCTGGGCATGTGCCCTGACTGGGAATTGAACCGTGACCTCCTGGTTCATAGGTCAATGTTCAACCACTGAGCCACACCAGTTGGGCCAATGCTGATATATCTTTTAACCTACAAAGAAGTTATGGAGTAGCCTAGAAAGAGAAATCACTTAAATGTAGGATACAGAGAAGAGGATAGAATCTTACCAGTGAAATATCTTAGCAGCATGTGGATTCTTTGAGGTACTTTTAGTGTATAGTAGAATTTACACACACAAAAAAATGTAATCTGCCATAAATGTCTGTTCTCTCATGTGCACAAATTTGTGCAGAGGAGGGAATAAATGTGTGTTTGCCCCAATACCTGTTCCTTTGAATCAGACTGTGTTTAGTAACCTTAATCCTAAACTGCTAATGAACCACATCTACTTTTCCTGAATAGCTACTAAATTATTAGGCTAAACATTTTTTTTAAAATAATGTTTAAAGAAAGATAGCTAATAGACCACTTGTCAGCCCAGCAGGTCAAGTAAATTTGCCCTACCGAGTGGTTAGTAGGTTCAGAGTAGGATTTGTAAAGAGAATTATTGGGGAGGCAGGAACGGATGATAAATTCCTTTTTTTTTTTTTTTTAAATATATTTTATTGATTTTTTACAGAGAGGAAGGGATAGAGATAGAGAGTTAGAAACATCGATGAGAGAGAAACATCGATCAGCTGCCTCCTGCACATCTCCCACTGGCGATGTGCCCGCAACCCAGGTACATGCCCTTGACCGGAATCGAACCTGGGACCCTTCAGTCTGCAGGCCGACGCTCTATCCACTGAGCCAAACCGGTTTCGGCGATAAATTCCTTTATTTGTGCCTTTTACCTCCACTTAAAAAATGCTGCTTAATATTTTTCTGCAAGTTTGTGTTATTTTGTACTGCCCATTTCCTATAGAGGAAGGAAGAGTTAGAACTCAGTGATAAACTAGACAATGACAATGGTTCAGTGGGCCATGGTGTCTTCTTCCTTTTGTGTTTCCAGCATTTGCCTGCTGCTAAGGCAATCAGAATATGTGACATATAAGTAGGGCATAGAATTCACTACTCAGCACTTCAGTCAACGAGTCCCCATTCTGGACATCTGTGTCAGCTGTAAGAAAACGGTGAATGAGATGAGCTAGAGCACTGACTCCAAGCTGGATCCTACCATTTTGTTCACATTTGGAAGGCTATCCAAATGATGTTTAAAGATGCTCCTAGATCACCCCAGTATCTATGATGACTCTTGCTCTCCACAGCTACCTAAACTTATTTCATTATGATTTGCCAAAGGTTGAGAGAAGGCATAACCAAGGACTAAGAAAATAGGTCTAAAATAAAAAAGAACTACAACAAAAATAATCAAATGCTGAATGGCTGCCCACCCATTGTGGCTCAGTGGGTGAGCGTCGACCTATGAAACATGAGGTTACAGTTTGATTCCAGGTCAGGGCATGTGCCTGGGTTGCAGGCTCGATCCCCAGTGGGAGGTGTGCAGGAGGCAGCCAATTGATGATTCTCTCTCATTGTTGATGTTTCTATCTCTCTCTTCCTCTCTGAAATCAATAAACTTTTACATATATATATGTAAAAAACACCGAAAGGCTACAATTGGTGGTCTAACTAGGAAGCAAAATGGCTCCAGAGTAAAATGCAAGGGATAAAAATAGGGACATAGTTGGGTAGAACAGAAAAAAAACATGTGCAGTCAAAATAGAGCAATGTGGCCCTAACTGGTTTGGCTCAGTGGATAGAGCATCGGCCTGCGGACTCAAGGGTCCTGGGTTCGATTCTGGTCAAGGGCATGTACCTTGGTTGCAGGCACATCCCCAGTAGGGAGTGTGCAGGAGGCAGCTGATCGATGTTTCTCTCTCATCGATGTTTCTAACTCTCTATCCCTCTCCCTTCCGCTCTGTAAAAAATCAATAAAATACATTTAAAAAAAACAAACAAAAAAAACCACACAAAAAAACACACAGAGCAATGTGACTATGGCTCTGAGTCCATTGTTTTCTGAAGTTGAGGGTGATAAACATTTTACATGTCTTTATTCTAGGGAACTTTTTTTCAAAGACAGAATTCTGATTCTCAAGGAGTGAGCTCTCTGTCTTTAAAGTCTGTCCCCGTCTTTTTCACACGGTGTCAGAAGGGGGATGCATCCAAAGGGGATAGAAGTACTGTAATTCCCCACATGGCCGTAGTAAAGAGTGAAGTTACATCCTGCTGGCTAGAGCTGTTTCCTTCCAGACAACGGTGATCTTCTCATAAACAGCTGGCGTTGCCTGAAAGGGAGGCATTGTTGGTAAGTGAGCCGACGTCCTAGGGGCTGGGACTGGGCCAGCATCTTATATAACAAACATGCTGCTGATCCACTTTTGTTTG
Organism: Myotis myotis; assembly: GCF_014108235.1. Classification (NCBI taxonomy): domain Eukaryota; kingdom Metazoa; phylum Chordata; class Mammalia; order Chiroptera; family Vespertilionidae; genus Myotis; species Myotis myotis. The sequence goes on along the minus strand of NW_023416324.1, from coordinate 200,519,919 downwards.
TTTTCCCAGACAAAAATGACTGCAACACATTTCAGGGACCAGGCCAAAGCATTGTCTTTGTAACGCCTTAACATGCTAGCAATAGTAGATGTTCTAAATTGCTAAACTAGACAATATCCACTTTTTAAAAAAAATATATTTTATTGATTTTTTACAGAGAGGAAGGGAGAAAGAGAGGAGTAGAGAGTTAGAAACATCGATGAGAGAGAAACATCGATCAGCTGCCTCCTGCACACCCCCTACTGGGATGTGCCCGCAACCAAAGTACGTGCCCTTGACCAGAATCGAACCTGGGACCCTTCAGTCCGCAGGCCGACGCTCTTTCCACTGAGCCAAACCCGTTAGGGCAACAATATCCACTTTTAAATACCACAAAAAAACCCAGTTAAAAGCTCAATGATCAAGTAGTTATTTGTATATTACTTTTGTAAAATGATTACCAGTTATGGCTTTTTTTTTTTTTTTTTTGAGTGGGAGGGAGACTTGGAGTGTTGCCAAAGAAGAAAATAAATCCATACTTATGAAAATATATTCTTTACTTCCTTTCACCAGACAGAACAGGAACAAATGATTTAGTGGGACACATACTACATTAACTTTTAAACCCTTGGATACTTTGGGCAAGTCATTTACTCTCCCTGAGCCCCCGGTCATTCATTTATAAAACGAGGATAAGAATACTTTCACTAACTATGCACAGTCTGATTAAACTGGTTAAATGAGATATTGCACGTGAAAGCATTTATCAACTGCAAGGTGTGACACTACTGTAAGGACTGTAGGGGTCACCTTTGTTTTCCTTGGAGCAGATGCTGGTTCTGGAGCACTGAAATAGGGGAGACTCCACCCCAGTTCTCTCTCATTTCCCCAGGTCTGAGAGGCTAGAAGAGAAAGAAGTGAACCCTGAGAGGTGGGAACTCCTATTTATCCAATAATGTGCCCAGAAAAAGAATTTTGAGACTTTTCCCTCCAATGAATTAAGAGTCCCTTCACTTATTTATTTATTGATTGTTACTTATTTTTTTTTTAGAGAGAGTGGAAGGGAGGGGCGAGAGACACAGAGAGAGAAACATCGATGTGAGAGAGACACATTGATTGGTTGCTTCCTACATGTGCCTGACGAGGGCAGAGGACCTGGTATGTGCCCCCTGACTGGAATCAAACCTGGGACCCTTCAGTCTGCGGGCTGATGCTCTACCCACTGAGTCAAACTGGCTAGGGAAAGAGTTCCTTCATTTAAATGTTAGAGAAATGCATTCATTATCTAGGTTTTTGTACAAGTCTGCTTATCTAGACCTGTGTTGTCTAATACAGTAGCCACTAGTGACTTGTGGTCATTGAACTCTTAAATATGACTAGTCACACACTGAGATGTGCTATGTGTGAAAAATATATGCCAGAGTTGAAAACAATAGTCCAAAAGAAAAAAGGGAAATACCTTAATATTTTTTTATATTGATTACATGTCATAATATTTTGGACCTATTGGGTCCAAATATATTGTTCAAATAAGCTTTATCTGTCCTTTATTTTTAAAAATGCAGCTACTATAATATTTATAACTACATATATGGTTCACTTTGTATCACTGCTCTAGACAGAGGGGAAGGAAAGACATGAGTCCTAATGGCCTTATTTACACGCTTCTTGCATTCTAGTCTCCACCCAACCTAGCGCAGGGCTGTGCTTCCTTTTCAGTCCAATTCTTAGGCAGCCAGTTCATTTGGGAAGTACATGAAGAAACCAAAGAAAGATCAACAGGAAGGCCACTCCATCATCCTTATAGCACATGGCACAAAGTAGGCCCTCAGGATTCCTTTCCTCCCTCCCTCCCTCCCTCCCTCCCTCCCTCCCTCCCTCCCTCCCTCCCTCCTTCCTTCCTCTCTTCCTTCCTTCCTTCCTTCCTTCCTTCCTTCCTTCCTTCCTTCCTTCCTTCCTTCCTTCCTTCCTTCCACCATACATTCAATAAAATGGTGAATGGAGAAATTTGCAACTTCATATCTCAAAAAGACAGAACAGGAATGGATGATTTCTCTCTTTTCACACTTATGAGTTCTGAAAAGGGATTTGATTTGGTTTTCTAATGTCCTGTGTCCAAATCACTTACTAAAATCTGTTTTACAAGGTTTATATGCATTTCTTACCTCCCTTCTGAAGGTTTAGGTGCCTTGAGGTCAGGAAATGTGTTTTACATATCTGGCTTTGTATCTTAAGAGGTGCTCAGTAAATGTTGTTGACTATTCTTTTTCTTACTTTTTTTGTTGTTGTTGACTATTCTGACCATAATTAAAATTTGAACCTAAAATGCTCTATCCTTGATTTGATGTTGATGACATATGCCTTTTTTAAAAAAATAAATATATATAGCTTGTGGTTTAAGATGCATTGCATTGTCTTTTTATCTGTTTTAAAAAGTCTTATTTATAAAGTACCTCTAGTAGTACTTAATTTAAGGTGAATACTATCTTCCCAGATTAGATCCCAGGCTGATGAATGAACACTTATTCCTAAAATACAGTCCTCACTCACTTTTGTCATTTAGCAGCAAACTGAAAATTGTCCCAGGAACAAACTGATAAAGCCTGTGTGAGATAAGAGAACAATAAGAGAAGAACAATAAGGGAAGAACAACAGCCGCATTAACCTGGTGGCTGGGGAAGGAGAACTCAGTGGGGGTGGGGAGTGGGGGGTGGGAGTGGGGTGGTGGTGGAGCAGGTCTGAGTCAGGGAACAGCCCAGGGCACAGTGAAAGCTTAGGGGCTCCCTGCCCAGCAAACCCCCGGAGTCTGAACAGCCTCAGCCAGGGTCGCAGGGAGGGCTTGGGGGAAGGGCTGAGCGGGCTGCAGGGATCAAAGAGAAGCAGGAAACCGCCAGCCCAGTGTTGCTCTTTGAGCAAAGATAATGGAGTCCTCTGGGGTGCAGAGAATGAACACACAGAGAGATTTCAAAACACAACAGACCAGAGCTGATCGAATTCCTTTATTCTGTACCTCGAACTCACCAGGCTTCGCCTCAATTCAAAACCGCTCTATATTGAATTACAGGGCTGGGAAAAAATAAAAGGGCGTCTTAGCGAGTGTTTTTCAAACCCTGGGTCCATCTCTCCTCAGTGTGTGGAATCCATTCAGTGGGTGGAGATTTGTATTCAAAAAACGAAATAAAATACAATGGACAGTAGAAGGGATTAGTAAGTACTAGGGATAAATATTGTCTTGTGAAAATTTTGTTGTATGTGTGCCTGTGTGCATTTTTTTTTACTATGGATCTCAGTCAAACTGTGAAACTCAGGAAAAACAGGTCTAGTCTATCCCCCTGCCTTATCACTGTGGCACATAAAATCAGTCCTAGGAAATGAGGCCTTGGGGAATGGAGATTTCACCACCCCCCCTCCCCGCCCTGCCCCCCCCCCCCCACTTCTCATGGAGGCATCCCCCCTGCATCCTACAGATACAGACTAATGTAGAAGCCACAGATCCAATGCAGCCCCCATGGAACCAGTCAGTTCTCTGGGAAAGAGGCCCAGGATCAGGCATTTCATTCTGATGACGCTAATGCTGTTTGTCAGAAACCGTGGGCAACCTCCCTTGAAAGCTCCTAATTAAGGAGAGGGAATGAAGGGGGCAAAGGTACTAGCAGGCCTCCAAGGCGAGGCAGCCACTTGGCCACCACTCATTAGAGAGCCTGCGAACCGGGCTCTATTTAAGGCAAGTCTGGGCGGCGGGAGGGAGAAATGAGCCCGTGTGGTTCAGCTGCTCCTCTCCTTATTCCCAGCTCTGCTCTCAGCTTACGTGTCTCGCCTTGATTTATTTCTGGACGTTTTAGTCAAATTCAGTGTGCAATCTGCTTTGTGATTTAAAAAGCAGACAAGAGTGTATATAGGAAGGCCCAGACAGAGAAGAGGGCAGAAACTGTATAAAAGATGCCGACCAAGTGTAAGGACGTTCCGGACCCGCTCTAGACGACCACCAGTGACCCAGCAAACGCATTGCTTTCCATTTCTGAGTCTCATGAAATTAAACATCAATTCAGAGTCGACCAGGGAAAGGAAGGACCCTTAACGACAGACTTCATTATTTTTCCCAAAGCATGAAAGACAGGGAGAGAAGTGTGTGTGTGTGTGTGTGTGTGTGTGTGTGTGTGTGTACTCCTTAAAAGAAGACGGAATTGAGTTGTGTAACTATAAAAAGGCAGCTCTTGTCCCACCCCGACACAAAAGAAAGTGCTGATGGTTTTACAATGGCGTGGCCACTAAAAATACCATTTGAAGATGAGGGAACTTCTTTATCGGCCCAAGAAATCAAAGTAAACCATCGGAAACCCAAGCCCCAGGAAATCCCACTGCTCGGACACAGTATCCAGTGTTGACACTGAGACCGCGGATCGCTTTCCGAGAGCCAGGCTGCCTGGCTTAACCTCCGGCGCAGCCTTCCCTGGGCGTTCCGTTCAGGGAGACAGACATTCTCTCAGCTGTATCAGAGACATGGATTTTAGCTGTAATTATGGTCTGCTGATCTGGGGTAGCCGGAGTCAAACAGACACAATCAGCACCTTATCATTAGGGGAGCAGCCCCGTCTCTCCCTGGAACAGGGCATTGGTCTGGGAGAGAGACTGTTTTGAAGAGGTTGCCTGCGGCTGCCAGCTCTGCCTCTATCTAATCTTTTAGGAGCTTGGTTTCTCCAAATGAAGAAATGTGTGCCACCCTTGAGTTGCTGGAAAACCCCCACACAAAGGCCGTGTTTAAACATGTCGTACCTGGGCCCTGAAATGCTGTGGACGAGTTTGTGCCATTCCATTGTCTCCCTCCCAGCCACCCACTCTGGGAAACTGGCACAGAACAGGTCTTCGTCTGTGTTTTTCTGTCCTTTCTTCCCAGCCCTTCCCCTCCCCTCAGTTAACCTAGTCTGAAGCCTTGGGGACACGCTGTCATCTGTTAGCGCAGAGGAAGATTGCAAGTTCAGTGGTTGCTTTCTCCCCATTTGTATTTGTATTTATTTATTTTTTCTTATTTCCCCCTCCTAATTTTTAAACAAAAAAATGAATCTCTAATAGTGGGAATTTAAAGTTAGTTGAAAGCCAGTATTAAAGATAATTTTGAGCGAAGAGATATTTCCTTCAAATCATACCATAATAGCAACACTTGCCTCATTTATGAGCCCCTTAATATGCACCTTCCTTCCTTCCTTCCTTCCTTCTTCCTTCCTTCCTTCCTTCCTTCCTTCCTTCCTTCCTTCCTCCTTTTTATTTAAAGACATTTTTTTGGCGGGGGGGGGAGGGGAGGGGGGACAGTTTTAGGTTTATAACAAAATTTAAGAGGAAGGTACAGAAATTTCCCATATACCCACCACCCCCACATCAGCATAGCTTGCCCCATTATCAAAATTACTCACCAGAATGCTACATTTAAAGTTTATTTATTTATTTTTTAAAATTTTCTTTATTGTTGAAAGTATTACAGATGCCCCCTTTATACCTATTGACCCCTTCTAGCCCGCACCAAAATTTTATTATTGATGTGTTTACTCACTACCAAGGATGAACCTGCATCTACATATCATATTGACACATTATAATTACTCACAATCAACATTTTTTAACCTATGATTCAGGTTTTTGTTTTTTAATGTTTGTATTGATTTTTAGAGAAAGGGAAAGGGAGAGGGGGAGAGAGAAAGAGAAACATCGATGTGAGAGAGAAATATCAATTGGTTGCCTCCTATATACACCCTGACCCGGGATTGAACCTGCAACTGGGCATGTGTCCTGGATGGGAATCGAACCTGTGACCTTTTAGTGCATGGAATAACGCTCAACCAACTGAGCACACCAACCAGGACACAATTCGCTCCTGGTGTTGTATATGATATATGTTTCAACAAAGTTATACTTGCATATATCCATCATTATAATAATACTAGATGCCTGGTGCATGAAAGTCATGCACTTGGGGAGGGGGTTCCCTCAGCCTGGCCTGCACCCTCTCACAGTCCGGGAGCCTCTGGGGGATGTCCGACTGATGGCTTAGACATCTTTAGACAGCTGGCAGTTAGACATCCTTAGTGTTAGGTCGGAGAGAGCCCAGGATCGGATACATGCAGACATGTGACGAGATAATGGACTCCCCCTGGCATTTCTAACAGATCAGCGTGCCAGACACAGATACAGGCTTCTCCCTGAATCCACAACGACCCCCACACAGATACTGACTCATTCCTGAATACCTGGCTGACCCCTGCAGCTGAAACTTCCTTAACGGAATACCTCAGCTCATGTCCCCACCCCTCACCCAACCGCAGTATAAAAAAAGCGCCCCCCCCCTCCCTGTTGGCGTGAATCCACGTGCCTTGTCCTTGGGGTATGTGGGTCTCCCGGGGACACAGAAATAAACCTTTTCCTTTCCTTTCTTTTCTGATTCACTGGACTCTCTATTTCTTGCGCCGCCTCCTGAGCCACCTAACCTAACACTTAGCACTGCCGCAGGGGCAGGAGTGGCTCCCGCCACTGCTGCTGTGCTCCCCAGCTGTGAGTCTGGCTTCTGGCTGAGCGGTGCCCTCCCTGTGGGAGCGCACTGACCATCGGGGGCAGCTCCGGCATTGAGTGTCTGCCCCCTGGTGGTCAGTGTGCGTCGTAGTGACTGGTTGTTCTGCCATTTGGCTGATTTGCATATTAGCCTTTTATTATATAAGATATAGAGTATTTTCACTGCCCTAACAATCCTCGGTGCTCTGCCTATTCACCTCCCTTGGCAGCCAATGATCTTTTTAATGTCTCCATTTTTGCCTTTTCAAGAAATTTATATAGTTGGAATAATATGTTAGCCTTTTCAGATTGGCTTCTTTCACTTAGTAATATACACTGAGTGGCCAGATTATTATGAACAGCTGACGTTTGTAGGCAAATTAGCTATAATTTCGCGCTGAAGTTGCTAGAGGGCCAGACCATTATAAACATCTGAATAGCACAACATACCTAACTATCATTGCTGATCAAGTTCATCCTATCATGTTGATGGCGTATCCCAATGGAGATGTTTCTTCCAACAAGACAATGCGCCATGCCACAGTGCTCGTATTGTGCAGGAGTGGTTCCAAGAACATGAGGGAGACTTTACCTTGCTTAGGTGGCCCCCACAATCGCCAGATCTCAATCCAACTGATCATTTGTGGGACGAAGTTAAAAGAGCCTTCAGGCAGCTGGTTCACAACCATCAAATCTCACAGAACTGGACAGTGCTATTCATCAAGCATGGTGTCAGATTCCTTGCATCACCTTTCAACATCTCGTGGAGTCAATGCCAAGAAGAATCGCCACAGTATTGAAGGCAAAAGGTGGCCCAACAAAGTACTGATGGGGTGGTCATAATAATCTGGCCACTCAGTGTATATTGAAGTTTCCTCTATGTCTTTTCATGGATTGATTGCTCATTTCTTTTTAGCACTGAATAATATCCCATTGACTGGATGTACCATACCTTATTTATTCATTCACCTACTGACGGACATCTTGGTTGATAATAAATTTTGGCAATTATGAATCAAGATGCTATAAACATTAGTATGCAGGTTGTCTGTGGAGATAGGTTTCCAAATTCTTTGGGTCAATACCAAACATTGTGATTGCTGGGACATAAGGGTGGGTATGTTTAGTTTTTGTAAAAAACCACCAAACTATCTTCCAAAGTGGCTGTACCATTTTGCATTCCTACCAGCAATGAATAAGAGTTCCTGTTGTTCCACATCCTCATCAGCTTTTGGTGTTGTCAGTGTTCTGGATTGAAGCCATTCTAATAGGTATGTGGTGGTATATCCTTGTTTTAATTTGCATTTTCCTGACATACAATGTGGAGCATCTTTGCATACCTTATTTGCCATCTGTATATATATATATTTTTGGTGAAGTGTTTGTTAAGGACTTTGGCTCATTTTTTAATCCGGTTGTTTGTTTTCTTATGGTTGAGTTTAAAAAATTCTTCGTATATTTTGCATAACAGTCCTTTATCCGATATGTCTTTGCAAATATTTCCTCTCAGACTGTAACTTGTCATTTTAATTCTCTTGATATTATCTTTCTCAGAGCAGCGGAAGTTTTTAATTTTAATAAAGTCCAGCTAATCAATTATTTCTTTCATAGATTGTGTCTTGAGTGTTATGTCTAAAAAGTCATCCCCATCCATTAGGTCATTTAGATTTTCTTCTGTTATATTGTGGGAGCATAAAACTTTTGGGAGTGTACTCTGTTATGTTATACCCTGGGAGTATAAAGTTGTGCGTTTTATGTTTATTATCCATTTTTAATTTTTGCGAAGAGTGTAAGGTTTGTGTTTAGATTCATTATTTTGCATGTGGATGTCCAGTTATTCTATCATCATTGTTGAAGATACTGTCTATTGTATTTCCTTTGCTTATTTGTCAAAGATCAGTTGACTCTATTTATGGTGTTATTTCCGGGTGTTCCACTAACCTATTTGTGAGCCCTTTCACCGAGAGCACACTGTCTTGATTACTGTGGCTTTATAGTAAACCTTGAAGTTGGGTAGTGCCAGTCTTCAAACTGGATTCCCCTTTAATATTGTGTTGACTATTCTGGGTCTTTTGCCTTTTTGTGTAAACTTTAGAATCAGTTTGTCAATACCCATACAATAATTGCTGGGATTTTGATTGGCACACGTATTGAATTGAATCTAAAGATCTAGTTTGGAAGAACTGATATCTTGAAAATATAAAGTCTTTCTATTTATGGAACATGAAATATCTCTTCATTTAGTTCTTTGACTTCGTTCATCAGTTTTGTAGTTTTCCTCATATAGATCATATACCTATTTTGTTAGATTTATACCTAAGTGTTTCATTTTGGGGAGGTGCTAATATAAATGGTATTATGTTTTAAATTTCAAATATACTTGTTTATTGTTGGCTTATAGGAAGGAGATTGACTTTTGTATATTAACTGTGTAATTATTAAAAATCAAATATGAAATGTGTGTATATATTTTAGAGTTGTGTAACCTCATTTTTTTCTGACCTCCTGTGTCCTGCTTTTGATAAAATTTTAATAGTTCATTTAAGAAACTCTTCACTTTTGGAAATTCATGCAGTTGCTCAGCCTGTGGTTCAGAATTTTGCTGCTTCATCGTTTCAGATTTCTTGACTTCTCTATAGATGCATCCAGACCAATGTCATTTTATATTTAGCAAAAGTTGGAATAGTTCATGGGGACTTTTCTGTCCTTTCCGATTCCTGCACATATTTAAGCGAGGTCATGCCACCATTCTTCTCCCTCAGTCAAGCTGAATGAAAATGTACTTTTGCTTGTTGTCGAGCAAAATGTTGTTGATGTTTCCCGGCATTGTTGCACCATCACTGTCCACTTATTCATTTACGGAGCTCATCATCCTGTGGAAATAGATGCTGGGTTCTTCCTTGATTTGGAAAGTGAATGACTGTACTAAATCGCTAAGGCTGCCATGACAACGTACCACAGACTGCGTGGCTTAAATCGCAGAAATCATTTCTCACAGTTCTGGAGGTTGGAAGTCCAAGACCCAGGCGAAAGTTTGGTTTCCTCTGAGACCTCTCTCCTTGGCTTGCAGATAGCTGTCGGCTTCCTGCCTGTTCATATGGAATTTTCTCTGTGAGTGCACCTCCATGGTGTCTCATTATGTGTCCAAGTTTCTTCTTCTTATAAGGACACCAGTCAGATGGGATTAGGGCCCTCCCTAATGCTGAATTTTAAAGCAGTCACCTCTTTAAAGACGTTATCTTCAAATATAGTCACATTCTGAGGCACTGGGGGTTAGGGATTCAACATATGAATTTTGAGGGACACAATTCAACCCATAACCACGATTAAATATTTTGCCTTGGGTCTTATAAAAAAGACAAAGCTGGCCTCAGTAGATTCAAGCTTTCTCCATAACATTGTGACTTCTTACATCTTCATTGTATTTTGATGGGACTCAGAACCGATCTTTGCTTCTGTTATGGGAAAAAGGGAGGTAAATCTTTTCTTCTGCAAGGTGTGGTAGATAATGCAATATTTCTCAGCCTGTTTACTCTCCCCAAACACAGAAGGGATGGTAAATATCCATAACAAATGAATGTTTTGCTAAGCTTGAGCTGTAGAATCTTTTAGTCAAAGCCTGTGTCTATAGTAAAGCCTTATCCTAAGGATACGGTCTAAGCCACTTTAACAGAGATGGTGATATTACCATGGCTTAAGAAGAGAGAACTTTGTCTTTCACTCCTGTAACAGCCCACAGTGAAGTAGGACAGTTGAGATGGAAGGTCAGTCCATCCTCAAAACCCAACCTCTTTCTCTCTACCATGTACTTGGGCATCCTTATGTTTCCAGCAGCGATACTGTGCAATCCTGCTAGGTAATGGGTGCATGAGTCTTTTTTCTAGAAGCCTGGGAGGTTCCTTGGCTCTGTCCTTGTTCCTTGGGGCTCTCGCTGATGTCATCACTTACCATATGAGTGAGAGGCTGTGGCCTTCCTATTAACCCTTAGCTTTCCTCATAAGTTATCCATCTTTGAGAGATGACAGTGCTAGTTTCTCATGAACACTGTATAACTATGAAAAATGGAAGATTTATTAATTTTTTAAATCAATAGATATTGTGCTATTTCAGAATTTCCTAAATTCTCTTTTGTTCATGGTACCATTAATGTTCATGGTGTCTTCATAATTTTTTTGCCCTACAACACCCCCCAGAGTCTAAAGAAATAACTAACAATTCCATTTATTAAGTTATTAGGTTCAAACACCCTAATAGAAGTATTTATATTTTCATAACCAAGTAGCTATTTGAGAAAAAAATGTATATAAAGAGAAAGCAATATGTCATTTTATTCTTTTTTTAAAAAAAGATGTTGTATTGATTTCAGAGAGAAAGGGAAAGGGAGAGAGAGATAGAAACATCAATGAGAGAAAATAATTGATCGGCTGCCTCCTGCACTCCCCACACTGGGGATGGAGTCTACAACCAGGGCATGTACCTGCCCTGGAATTGAACCATCACCTCCTGGTTCATAGGTCAACACTGAACCATGCCAGCCAGGCTATAGTTTTATCCCATATAATAAAACCCTAATATGCAAATCGACCGAATAGCGGAAGGACTGGTTGCTATGATGTGCACTGACCACCAGGGGGCAGATGCTCAATGCCGGAGCTGCTCCCTGGTGGTCAGGGTACTCCCACAGGGGGAGCACCACTCAGCCAGAAGCAGGGCTCACAGCTGGCGAGTGCAGTGGCAGTGTCGGGAGCCTCTCCCACCTCCATGGCAGTGCTAAGGACCCTTTGGGGGATGTCCGACTGCTGGCTTAGGCCCACTTCCTGCCTAATGTCTGACTGCCAGCTTAGGCCCACTCCCTGCCTAATGTCTGACTGTCCTACAGGGAGTGGGCCTAAGCCGGCAGTCAGACATCCTCCAAGGGGTCCTGGACTGTGAGAGGGTGCAGGCTGGGCTGAGGGGACCTCCCTTCCCCCAGTGGACAAATTTTGTGCACCGAGCCTCTAGTTTTTGAATAAATACACTTACTAACAGAATGTGTGTGCCTCTTGGGCACTGTCCACCTTCACCCACTTTGGAAAGTCTGGACACTACCGCTCTCATTTCCTGTTCCACATTGTTTCATGAAGTACTTGCTTCTTATTGCAGCAACTGTTGAAAGCCCAGCTTTGCAAAGAAATGAGTGTCATTGAAAGGAATGTAGCGTGATCTAATGAAACTGCGAACCATCTCGAGGTGGTCGTGCTATCAGACATGCTGCTGTGCTGTTCTTAAAAATTTTTAATATCCGAGGCACCTGCAGCCCCTCAGGCCACAACTTGGGAACTGCAGTGCTCGGCGAAGGAAGATGAAGAAGACATACTCCACACCTGGAGCCCACGTATAGGACGGCACATAGATCTGTGGTCATTTAAGTATCCCGTACAGAGGGGGACTGCAATGCAGGGGCCTTTTTTTGTTTGCTTAGTATCTAAATCCCCTTCCTGCATTTAGAAAATCTGTAGTATGTAATTCTTGGGTGGTAGAGTTTTTCTTCCATTGTAGAATCTGAATAGACATGAAGCCTAGTTTCTAATCTCCCTGAGTGAAGGCTTTGGTTTCTAGGCTCAGCCATCAGAACCCCGTGTTTCAGCTTTTGAGTCTATTTTATTTTTCTATCACCATTTATCCCCTCTGTGCCTTGTTCCACCTCCACCTCCATTTCCCCCATCCCCCACCCTGGATTTTGAGTTTATTGATTGATACAAAGGGTCAGGAACATTGGGGACACCTTTCTGGCTGTGTAGTGTCAGTGTGTACACTGGCAACAAGGGCACTGGCTGGGCCAGTGTCAGTGCTGGCAATGTGGACGGACTTGGCAGTGACCCTAACATGTGGTGTGTCCTCACGGGACTGGTTTTGTGGCATGATTTTGGCTGTGGTTTGGGTGGTGTAGCTTCTCTTTTCTCTGTCCATGCTGAACACAGTTCTCTAGTCTTCCTGAGGAGGTGGGCAGCTAGATATCCTGCCAATAAATGTCTTTCTCTGTTTAAATCAGCCTCGCTTACTCTGAAAGGTGAGACAATTGAGCAGGAATTTGGCCAAAGATTTCTAAAAACAGAAGAGAGGCAAGATTATAGAGGGTAGATTGCCCTGACTTTCCCAGAAGGAGCAAGGGTCTGAGAAAGTGTTGAGATGTGCTTCCTGAAAGCTCTGGATAGTTTGGATAGTTAAAACCACTGGAGAGCCAGTCCTCAAAGACGGAAGGAGCTATAGAAGAGGGAGGGTTAGAGTGTGGACAGATTTGAGAGAGGGAAGACTGGGGAATTTAGCACAGAATAGATCAGGCCCTAGAAGGTGAGTTTCAAAATGACACAGTTGTAGTAAGTAGGGAAGTTTGTAAAGTACATGTCACGAGGGGTTATGTTCAGAAGATCTGCAGACCCCAGGAAAGGTAGGGTGAGGCACACTAAGAGGGGGCCGTCCAGGACAACAATGAATAGAAATCAGGTCTGTGATGCATTAGGCTGATGAGAGGACAAATTTGAGGTAGATTTATCCAAGTAGGAGAAATAAGGATGGACAAGATATATTTGGATGATGGGTGTTTTTGGCAAACCCAGAAGTCATTACATTTACAGGGTGGGGCAAACATAGGTTTACACTTGTTTGTATGGAAAATAATACAATAATTAATAATAATACAAGAATAAACGCTGTTTTTTAAAAAAATATATGTTTATTGATTTCAGAGAGGAAAGGAAAGGGAGAGAGAGATAGAAACATCAATGATGAGAGAGAATCATTGATCGGCTGCCTCCTGCACATTCTCTCCTGCAATCTGGACATGTGACCTGAATGGGAATCGAACCGTGACCTCCTGGTTCATAGGTGGATGGTCAGCCACTGAGCCACCGGGGCCGGGCTAAACTCTGGTTTTGGTATCTCACACCTGTAAACTTCCTTTTGCTCCACCCTGTATGTTTGTCACTAGTGACACTCCACAGGCCCAAACTAGAGAATGTGTTAGAAAACCAGATACTCATTCAGCTCAGAAAGCAAAGGGAAAGGGAAGGAAGCAGAATCTCCCGGCATCTACTGAAGAAGCAGGTGAAATGTTTGAAACTCAGGTGGGCCTGCGTGCAGGAGGAAAGAAACACTATCAGGAAATGGAATCCTAGAAGCATAATTATGACTGAAGAGAACGTTGTACCAGCAAGAAATGTCCTGCTGTTACAAGTAACACAAGCTCCTCAATGAAGAAGCAGGCTCGGAGGTACCCCCAGCAGAAGATGTGACCTTTTCTTGCTTCAGGAGAATGGAATAGCACTTGCATTTGTGAGCTCTGTAGGCTAAACTGAGTCCATCTTTTTGAAGTTCACATGTTGTTTGGCTTCCAGGAGATGAAGCAATTTCAGAGGTGACTCATGTTATCCCTTGATAAGTGAAATCATGATGTCATGCGCTCATGCCCTCCTTAGGTACACAGGCTCATGGGACTTCCGGGCTCTTAGGAAAGTGATGTGGTGGGTGTATTTGGGACGGGATCCTCTCAACTATTAGGCAACACTGTAATTTATATTACTTATTCAAAAATAATTGCTGATCATAGCAGTGCTGTTAAAGGCATATGACTATCTTTAATGTGAACTCATTTCCCAAAACTCAGTTTAAAAACAATTGCCCAAGTTGTTTTAATTATGTTTTAGTGTTCTAAACTACCCGCCCATCTTGTTGACCTATATGCTGTATGTAAACTGTCCTGTCTGTGTTGTTTTAAAACAAGTCCTTGTGCACCGACTCTCTCTCTATCATGGGAAGAAGGTAGTTTCATCCTTATCACACTATTAGGGGAATATAGTGCTTTATTTTTTTTTTTTAATCTTCACTGAAGGATATATTTTTATTGATTTTTTAAAAAATTCTCACTCGACGAGTGAGGATATTTTTTCCATTGATAGAGTGGAAGGGAGGGTGAGAGACAGAGAGAGAAACATTGATGTGAGACACATCCATTGGTTGCCTCCTGCACGCACCCCTACTGGCCAGGGATCGAGCTGGCAATGCAGGTATGTGCCTTTGATTGGAATCGAATCTGTGACCCTCAGTCTGAGGAATGGCACTCTAACCACTGAGCAAAACTGGCCAGGGCTTTATTAATTTTTAGAGAGAGAGGAAGAGAGAAAGAAAGAGAAACATTGATGTGAGAAACATCGACCAGTTGCCTTCTGTACCAGGGATGGGACCCACAACCTGGGTATATGCCCTGATCGGGAATTGAACCCGCACCCTTTTTTGGTGTAGGGGATGATGCTCCAACCAACCAAGCCACTTGGCCAGGGCAATGCAATGCTTTTATACTGTTGAGATTATGAGATGTGAGATAATAGGTTGTGAGTTTGGATCAAGATTCAATTTGGGGATTTACTTTCCCTTCCAGAATAGTCGAAGACAGAGAAGGAAAAAAGCAGGTTGGGCAGGAACCCCAAAAAGTTAAAGGAAGCTATCTGATAGAAGATGTACTCTGATGCCATGGCTCACCCAGTGCATGAGTCTTCCTCTGGGTAGTTGGCACAAAAAGTTTCAGAGAATCATCTTCATCCCTTTAGCAAAGGATGTGGGCAGAACCCTTCATATCTGATGACAACCTGCACTTTAAAAATTAGTTTTTATTAATTTCAGAGATGAAAGGAGAGAGAGAGAGAGAGAGAGAGAGAGAGAGAGAGAGAGAGAGAGAGAGAGAGAGAGAAACATTAATGATGAGAGAGAATCATTGATTGTTGCCTCCTGCACCCACTGGAGATCCAGCCCGTAATCCAGGCATGTTTCCTGACCAGAAATCAAACCATGACCTCCTGGTTCATAGGTAGATGCTCAACCATTGAGCCAACCCGTATGTTTGATATTACATCCTACAATATCCTCCCAGTACTCTAAACAACCACCCTCCAGAGTTCCTTGTGATTCTCTTTCCACATCAGGACCTTTTATGACTCTGTCCTTTGTGCCTACTCTTGTTTCTTTAATAAAATCCTGCCTCTCTCTTTTTAAAAATATGTTTTTATTGATTTCAGAGAGGAAGGGAGAGAGAGCGATAGAAACATCAATGATGAGAGAGAATCATTGACCAGCTGCCTCCTCCATGCCCCCTACTGGGGATTGAGCCCACAATTCGGGTATTGTGCCTGACCTGGAACTGAACCATGACCTCCAGGTTCATGGGGCAACACCCAACTACAGAGCAACACTGCCGGGCAGAATCCTCAGTAGTCTTGCTCTTTAGTATGGAGTTATTTGTTCTGTCATTTGTGTCCCCCACAGCGCTTGGTTCGCAAGTCTGTAAAAGCAGAGAGTCCGCCTTACTGTATGATTTTTGTCTTTTACTTCCACCACGTGACAGAGTCTATTGCTTAGTTATTTTTCTTCCTAACACATTGCAGGGATACTCAAAAGGCTGTCAAATGTAAAATGGCAAGGGGGCAGGGGGATGGGAAGAGATTAATCAAATAACTTATATGCATATATGCATAACCCATGGACACAGACAATAGTGTAGTAGGCCTGGGGTGGGGGGAGTTTAGGGTGGTGGGGGTCTGTGGAGGGGGGGGGAAGAGGACACTGTAATACTTTCAACAAGAAAGATAAATTTTTAAAAAGTCAAATGGCTTTCCATACATTAGAGTGCGCATGGTCCAGAATGTTTTAAGCTTGAATGCATGTGTTTGTCTTGATTTTTCACTTCTATAGTGACGTGTCGTGTGGGACAGTCACTTAGATTCACTGGACATTTTGCTTCCTCTATTAAAAGTTACATTTTTCTAGATGACATCAGAGATGGCTTTTAGTCTTACATCCATTGTCTGTAATCCAGGTCCTTTCATGTGACCTCGGACAAGTTATGTAATCCCTTTGCTAAATGAAGAAAATACTTCTAAATTCCAGGGATGGTTGTGAGGATTAAATAAGATCTAGAATGCATTTAGATTGGTTCAGTAAATAAATGGTTGTTGATCATCTGTCTAGGTGGTAGGTATTACGGCTCTAGAGATGACTAAGACACTATCTCTATTCTGGGGAAGTTACAATCTAGAAGCCTTGCCTGGGACATAATATGGGCTCAGGAACTGCGGGGTCCTCTTCGCCTTTCCCTCCCTGGCCTATCAGATATTTAACACGGGGATTTGGAATAGAACGAGGAGACAGCTTTACACTTTACATTGTTTTTCACCTGGTATTTAATACAGCGATGAATCTTACTTCAAGCCCTGAAGCTAAAGCTCATGTCAATCCTTAGTAGTGAAAGGGATGACATAATTAGGAAATAACGAGGCCAGACAAGAACAGGCCCAGATGAGATGGGAGTTGAGTGCTTCAGAAGAAGAATGTGGTGGGAGTAACTGGCCCAGCCTGGGAACAGCATTTATGATGCCCTTATCTTATAAAGAAAAAAAAAATCATTTCTGGTTTATTAGCAGAGGAACAAAGTAAACACAGTGACTAATTTTCCTAATGCAGTAATTTCATGTGTGTGTTACATGCAATAATAGAATTGCCCAAGAAGGTTATGCTGGTTTTTTCAAAACAAGCCACCCAGTGGGTTTGGCCGCCAGGAAAACTGCCTACACATTTTAAAGATGCTCACTAGCCATTCGGTTGTTGTTGTTGTTTTTGCAGATATCAAGAGTTCATTCCTTTTTATTTCTGAGTAGTAGTCCCAGTTATGAATGTATCACAATTTGTTAATCCATTCACCTGTTGATGAGCACCTGGGTTGCTTCCATTTGACTATTTCAAACAAAGCTGCTATGAACATTTATGACAAAGTTTTATATGGTGATATGTTCCTTTACTTAAGAGTGTAGTAGTTCTTTAAATTTTTTAGGAAAAAAATTAAGGAAAAATAAAATTAAGCATCAATTTAGTGGCATTTAGTACATTCCCAGTGTTGTACAACTATCACTTCTAATCAGTTCCAAACATACCATCACTCTAAATTAACAGCTCTTCCCCTTTAAGCAGCTTCTTCCCATTCTACTCTCCCTGCCGCCTAGCCTCCATTAATCAACAGTCTGTATTGTATCTATATGGATTGATCTATTTAGATATTTCATATAAATGAAATTATACAATATGTGATCCGGCTATTCAGTTTTTAAAAATATATATTTTTATTGATTTCAGAGAGGAAGGGAGAGGGAGAGAGATATGAACATCAATGATGGGAGAGAATCATTGATTGTCTGCCTCCTGCACGCCCCCTACTGGGGATTGAGCCTGCAACCTGGGCTTGTGTCCTGATGAGAATGAGCCATGATCTCCTGGTTCATAGGTGAATGCTCAACCACTGAGTAATCCGACAATTTCTTCACAAAGCTGTACTTGACTACTTACAATTAAAAACACACCAAGGTGAGAAAGTCAGAAAACGCTGGCCTGTTTTTTTTTTCTCTTAAAGCATCAACTACTTGGCAAGTTTGGCTGAGTGTGTTAATATAGTGAGTTATATCAATAACAAATAATGAGATAAGTATCAAAGTAGGGGAAGGAATTCTCAATAGAGGAGAAAAATCTTTAAAAGCATTGAGATAAAAAAGGAGTGTTCAGGAATGTCAAGGCTGTGTTTCAATTGCAAGGCGGGCTATGAAGCTGGTATGATTGGAGGTGCCTCCATGCAAATAGTCCTTTACATGGTTCACAAGGGGTTGGGACACTGTTTTGTGTGTGGTGCCACCAAACGTTTTTAAGCAGGACAGTGAAAGCCTTATTTTCCATTGGCATTTGGTGAGTCTGCCCACCTGTCCCTGTGTCTTCTACAGAAGTCAGTAAGAACTTCCAGATTTCCAGATGCAGGTACCATTCATGGTCTCCAGCTTCGGCAGATAGGATGTAGAGGCCTAACTCTGGAGCAATGGGGCATTAGGATGTGTAGCTGGAGGAAAATCTTTGTAGACTCAGTGGAAAAAGCATAAGGACTGTCCCGGAGCCTCAGCAAGGGACCACGAGGTTGCTGTGGTTGTACAGACAGAATGGAATATGCTTGCAGCACTATCTCCATTTGTGACTGGGAGGATTCTGTCTCCAGGCAAATGATGTGAAATGAGTAGTATGTCAAGTGACACCAATGCAAACTTGATTCTTTTTTTGCTGCTGTTTGTTAATCCTCACCCGAGGATATTTTTTCCATTGATTTTTGTTGTTGTTGTTGTTGTGTTATGCCACCCCTCCTTTTCAAACCATGAACCCAGCTCTTTTGCTTTCCTCCACAATCATCTCCTTGGTTCTCAGATCATTGTTCTGTACTCGTTTAGGAAATTGACACCTTAGTAATATGTGTCCTTTCTTCTCAGATTTTGCCATCATCTTTGGTAATTTTGATATCCTTGGAATGTCATGTCTAGCACCCTTACAACAGGGACACTGAACCCCTATTCTGATGACCTTTACCTCTATTTCTCCCCAGCACTTATTTCAAAAACTGCATCTTAAAATTTTCTAACCACAAAGTTCTTCCATTTCTAACCTCAAAGCTCTATCCCGTCATTGCTCCCACCAGTCCCTCTTCCTTCCTCCCTACTGAACCTGGTTTTCTGCCTGTCACACCTCCCAGCTCTGGCTGCCTTCTTGGCTTCCCATTTGCTAAGTTCTTACTAGTTTCACTTCCCTCCCTGAACTCTCCCAGAACCAATGTTTCCACATCCTACTACCCTATGAGCAGCACCCTCCTTCTCTCTGCCCTTGGGCCATCTACTAATTTTGGGTAATCCTTAGCCTTTGAGAGATCTGACCATTATTTTTATAGCAAGTATTTCTGGGTAAAGTGTTGCTGGAGTGAAAGCACATAATTAGACAGAATCCATTTAAGTTAGTTATTTTTTTTTTTTTATTTTTATCTTTCTTTCTTTCTTTCTTTCTTTCTTTCTTTCTTTCTTTCTTTCTTTCTTTCTTTCTTTCTTTCTTTCTTTTTTACTGGTTATGCTTATATGCATGCATACAAGTCCTTTAGTTGATCTCTTACCCCCCTACCTCCTGCCCCGCAACCCCCCCCGGCCTTCCTGCTGCAGTTTGACAATCTGTTTGAGGCAGCTCTGCCTCTGTATCTATTATTGTTCAAAAGTTTATAATGGTCTCTATTATCCATGAATGAGTGAGATCATGTGGTATTTTTCCTTCATTGACTGGCTTATTTCACTTCGCATAATGCTCTCCAGTTCCATCCATGACGTTGCAAATGGTAAGAGTTCCTTCCTTTTTAGAGCAGCATAGTATTCCATCGTGTAGATGTACCACAGTTTTCTAATCCATTCATCTACTGATTGGCACTTAGGCTGTTTCCAGATCTTAGCTATGGTGAATTGTGCTGCTATGAACATAGGGGTGCATATATCCTTTCTGATTGGTGTTTCTGGTTTCTTGGGATATATTCCTAGAAGTGGGATCACAGGGTCAAATGGGAGTTCCATTTTCCGTTTTTTAAGGAAACTCCATACTGTCTTCCATAGTGGCTGCACCAGTCTGCATTCCCACCAGCAGTGCACAAGTGTTCCTTTTTCTCCACATCCTCTCCAGCACTTGTTGTTTGTTGATTTGTTGATGATAGCTATTCTGACAGGTGTGAGGTGGTACCTCATTGTTGTTTTGATTTGCATCTCTTGGATGATTAGTGACTTTGAGCATGTTTTCATATGTCTCTTGGCTTTCTGAATGTCCTCTTTTGAAAGGTGTCTATTTAGGTCCTTTGCCCATTTTTTGATTGGATTGTTTATCTTCCTTTTGTTAAGTTGTATGAGTTCCCTATAAATTTTGGAGATTAGGCCCTTATCAGATATGACATTGGCAAATATGTTTTCCCACACAGTGGGTTTTCTTGTTGTTTTGTTGATGGTTTCTTTTGCTGTGCAGAAGCTTTTTATTTTGAAGTAGTCCCATTTGTTCATTTTCTCTTTCGTTTCAAGTGCCCTAGGAGCTGTATCAGTGAAGAAATTGCTTCGGCATATGTCTGAGATTTTGTTGCCTTTGGATTCTTCTAGAATTTTTATGGTTTCCTGTCGTACATTTAAGTCCTTTATCCATTTTGAGTTTATTTTTGTGTATGGTGTAAGTTGGTGGTCTAGTTTCATTTTCTTGCATATATCTGTCCAATTTTCCCAACACCATTTATTGAAGAGACTATCTTGGCTCCATTGTATGTTCTTGCCTCCTTTGTCAAATATTAATTGAGCATATTGGTTCGGGCCGATTTCTGGGCTCTCTATTCTATTCCATTGATCTATATGCCTATTCTTGTGCCAGTACCAGGCAGTTTTGAGAACAGTGGCTTTGTAATACAACTTGATATCTGGTATTGAGATCCCACCTACTTTGGTCTTTTTCAGGATTGCTGCAGCTATTCGGGGTCTTTTTTTATTCCAGATGAATTTTTGGAGAGTTCGTTCTAGATCTCTGAAGTATGCCGTTGGTATTTTAATGGGAAGTGCGTTGAATTTATAGATTGCTTTGGGTAGTATGGATATTTTAATGATGTTGATTCTACCAATCCATGAACACGGTATGTTCTTCCATCTGTTTATGTCTTCCTCTATATCTTTTTTCAACGTCCTGTAGTTTTCTGAGTAGAGTTCTTTTACCTCTTTAGTTAAGTTTATTCCTAGGTAGCTTAATTTTTTTTGTGCAATGGTAAACGGGATTGTTTTTATAATCTCTCTTTCTGAAAGTTCACTATTGGTGTATAGAAATGCCTCAGATTTTTGGGGGTTAATTTTGTATCCTGCTACATTGCCAAATTCATGTATTAAGTCTAGTAGCTTTTTGATGGAGTCTCTAGGGTTTTGTATGTATAATATCATGTCGTCTGCAAATAAGGACAGTTTTACTTCCTCTTTTCCAATTTGGATGCCTTTATTTCTTCTTCTTGCCGAATTGCAATAGCTAACATTTCCAGTACTATGTTGAACAGGAGTGGTGAGAGGGGGCATCCCTGTCTTGTTCCTGTTCTTAGGGGAAATGGTGTTAGTTTTTGTCCATTGAGTATGATGTTGGCTGTGGGCCTGTCATATATGGCTTTTATTATGTTGAGGTATGATCCTTCTACTCCCACCTTGCTGAGAGCTTTATCAAAAATGGGTGTTGAATTTTGTCAAATGCTTTTTCTGCATCAATTGATATGACCATGTGGTTTTTTTCTTTCAATTTGTTTATGTGATGTATCACGTTTATTGATTTGCGGATAGTGTACCATCCTTGCATCCCTGGGATAAATCCTACTTGGTCATGGTGTATGATCTTTCTGATGTACTGCTGGATCCGATTTGCTAAGATTTTGTTGAGGATTTTGGCATCTATATTCATGAGGGATATTGGCCTGTAATTCTCTTTCATTGTGTTTTCTTTACCTGGTTTTGGTATTAGGGTGATGCTGGCTTCATAGAATGAGCTTGGAAGTGTTCCTTCCTCTTGAATTTTTTGTAGTACTCTGAGGAGGATAGGTTTTAGTTCTTCCTTGAATGTTTGGTAAAACTCCCCTGTGAAGCCGTCTGGTCCTGGGCTTTTGTTTGCTGGAAGCTTTTTGATGACTGCTTCAATTTCTTCCATAGTTATTGGCCTGTTGAGATTTTTAGATTCTTCCTGATTGAGTTTTGGAATGTTGTATTTTTCTAGGAATTTGTCCATTTCCTCCAGGTTGTCTAGTTTGTTGGAGTAGAGCTGTCCATAGTATTTTTTAACAATCATTTGTATTTCTGTGGGGTCTGTTGTTATTTCGCCTCTATCGTTTCTGATTTTGTTTATTTGGGTCCTCTCTCTTTGCTTCTTGGTGAGTCTGGCTAGGGGTTTGTCAATCTTGTTTATCCTTTCAAAGAACCAGCTCTTGGTTTCATTGATTTTCTGTATTGTTTTTTTGGTCTCTATGTCATTTATTTCTGCTCTAATCTTTATTATCTCCTTCCTTCTGCTCACTCTCGGGTTTTCTTGTTGCTCTCTTTCTAATTCTTTGAGTTGTAGAGTTAGATGATTTACTACCATTTTTTCTTGTTTGTTGAGATAGGCCTGTAGAGCTATAAACTTCCCTCTCAGGACTGCTTTCATTATGTCACATAGGTTTTGGATGGTTGTGTTTTCATTGTCATTAGTTTCCAGGATGTTTCAAATTTCTTCTTTGATTTCATTGGTAACCCAATCAATATTTAATAGCATGCTATTCAGCTTCCAGGTGTTTGAGTATTTTGGGTTGTTTTTATTGTAGTTTATTTCTAATATTATGCCATCGTGGTCTGCGAAGACGCTTTTTATGATTTCAATCTTCTTGAATTTGGGGATACTTTGCTTGTGACCCAATATATGGTTTATTTTTGAATATGTCTTATGAGCATTTGAATAGAATGTATATTCCCTGGCTTTGGGGTGAAGTGTTCTGAAGATGTCTATTAAGTCCATCTGATCTAGTGAGTCATTTAGGATTGCTGTATCTTTGCTGATTGTTTGTCTAGAGGGCTTATCCAGTGTTGTCAGTGGTGTATTAAAGTCCCCTACTATGATTGTATTGTTGTCGATCTCTCCTTTGATATCTTCCAGGAGTTTTTTTTATGAATTTGGGTGCTCCTGCATTGGGTGCATATATGTTTACCAGGGTTATATCTTCTTGTTGTATTGATCCCTTTAGTATTATGAAGTGGCCTTCCTTATCTCTTGTTATGGCCTTCACTTTGAGGTCTATTTTGTCCGATATAAGTATTGCTACCCCAGCTTTCTTTTCCTTTCCATTTGCCTGAAAGATATTTTTCCATCCTTTCACTTTCAGTCTATGTGAGTCCCTTTTAATGAGGTGGGTTTCTTGTAGACAGCAGATGTATGGGTCATGTTTTTTTATCCATTCAGCCACTCGATGTCTTTTGTTTGGAGCATTTAGTCCATTTACGTTTAAAGTTATTATTGAAAGGTACTTGTTTGTAGGCATTTCTGTTTTTGTGTGGCTGTTTTCTTTCTGAGCTTTTTATTTCTTATTTTTATACCAGTCCCTTTAGCATTCCTTGCATTGCTGGCTTGGTGGTGATAAACTCCCTTAGCCCTTTTTTGTCTGTGAAGCTTCTTATTTCCCCTTCAAGTTTGAATGATAGCCTTGCTGGATAGAGTATTCTTGGATTCAGTCCTTTGCTTTGCATCACTTTGTAAATTTCTGTCCATTCTTTTCTGGCCTGATGTGTTTCTGTTGAGAAATCATTTGACAATCTAATGGGAGATCCCTTGTATGTAACTTTCCGTCTCTCTCTTGCAGCCTGTAAGATTCTCTCTTTGTCCTGAACATTTGCCATGGTAATTATGATGTGTCTTGGTGTGGGTCTTTTCGGGTTCACCTTGTTTGGGACTCTCTGGGCTTGTGTGACTTTTTTCTTCCCCACCTCAGGGAAGTTTTCTGATATTATTTCTTCTAATAGGTTTTCTAATCCTTGTTCATCCTTCTGTTGTTCTGGTACCCCTATTATTCGTATGTTGTTTCATTTCATGTTGTCCCAAAGCTCCCTTAGGCTCTCCTCCTGTCTTTTCATTTTTTTCTCCAATTGCAGTACGTTTTGGGTGTGTTTTGCTTCCTTGTCTTCTAATTCACTAATTCGGTCCTCCGCTTTTCCTAGTCTACTGTTGATACTTTCAATAAAGTTTTTCATTGCAGCTATATCACTCTTCATTTCTTCTTGGGTCTTACTTAAGTTGTTGATTTTTTCATCTGTTTCTTCTAGCTTCTTCCATATGTTATCGATTTTTTCATCTGTTTCTTCTTGCTTCTTGCAGAGGTTGTCGATTTTTTCCTCCATCCGGTTTATGCACTCTGGGACCCTTATTCTGAATTCTTTTTCTGTCATGTTGCATGCCTCTGTATTACTTAGCTGCTTTTCTGGAGAGTCCTACTTCTCTTTCCTTTGGGGGTTTCTTTGTCTACCCATGTTTGATCTCACTGACATATCTAGACGTTGAGTCGTTCAGTGGTTGCTCCCTTGGTGGCAGTGACTTTTTGGTCTGTGGTTGCTCTTCGGGTGGTTGCGGTAGCAGCTGCTCTTCAGTTGGCAGCAGCTCCTCTGGTGGGTGCTATTCACAGCTGTGGTGGCTCTTCTGGCTGGTGGGGCGAGGTTTCACGTACAGCTGCTGTTCCTCAGCAGAGGGTGTGGTGCTCAGGAGGTTGCTGTTGCTTGGATCTGCTGCGTTGATTTAAAGGCACAAAATACAACACAACAAGGCACCACGTACCAGGCACTATACACAAATATATTCACGATATTAATAACCCCAAATAAAGGTGACCACCTTAATTAAGAGAATTAGGGGATAAGGAAGAAGGAAGAGAAAAAGATAAAAGAGAAAAAAGAAAAGAAATGTAGGGACCAAAAAAAGGAGTGCAAAAATGAAATTGGGAAAAAGGATGGGGGAAAATAAAAGCGAGAAAAGAAAAGAAAAGAAAAGAAAAGAAAAAGAGCAAAAAGAGAGAATGAAGTGGAAGAGGGGAAGAGACTTTTTTATATGAGGAGAATACTCCTATAGAACAGCCATTAATCCCAACAAATTCCAGCAACAGCTCCCTGGAGATGAATGCAAACTAGAAACAACCAATAATATAACGATGAAAATAGAATGTAGAACACTAATCCCAAAATAAAATAAAGAGAAAATAAAATGGCACTTTAAAAAAAATGGTAAAATGGTAGCAGTAATAATACTGGTTAAAAATAAGAAGGTAGTAATTAAAAGGGTAAAATCAGGTGATGGAAAAAAGAAGAAAAAGAAGAAAAAAAAAGAAGAAAAGAAAAAAAAAGAAAAAAAAAGAAAAAAAAATTGGTTTCTTAGTTAAAAGGTGAAAAAAGAAAAAAAAAATTGCAGTAGTGAAGGTCCTTTGGTTCTTCTATTCTTCAGTGTGGCTCGCCTTAGACCTGCCAGGTATTCAGGAGAGTGTTGAGTTTCCCTGCGATACACTGTTCCTCTGTGTTGTAAACCACAGTCCTTATTTTAAAGCAAGCCGCATTTGTTTCCCAGACTGCCTTATTTTGTGTTTAGCAAAGAGTCAGTTTGTGGGTCAGCCTCTGGGTGGCAGTGTTCTGGGGTTGGCCTCTGAGGCTATAGGGCCTCTCTGACCAGTGGAAGTTCACTGCCCAGAGCTGGCTGCGTAAGAGTTATCAGTGCTGTGTTGTTGCTGGGATTGAAAATCCCTCTATAGGCCAGACCCTGTTAACTCCCAGGGACTGATCAGGTTATTTTAATCCTTGATCTCCTACAGGGTGGAATCTGGGTGTGGCTGTGCTCCTTGCCTGGGGGCTGGGGGGAGGAGTCTCACTCTCCGGAGAGAATGGCTGCCCCAGTCCTGGGCTCAGGGGTGTCTCAGCACTCAGTTCGCTGCCACCTCTCCTGGCCCCCCTTCCCTCCTCAGTCTCTCCCCAGATTCCACTCCTCCACACCCTCTCCCTCTCTTCAGCACAGGTGAGTGTCTGTATCTGAAATGTCCCATGAACAGGATTCAGTAAAAACAAACAAACAAACGCCGGCCGCGGAAACAGGAAAGGCTTGGTTTCTGTAAGCTTCTTCTCTTACCGGGACTGCATGGTCTGGTCAGCTCTTCAGGCTGCCCCCTTTAGGCTCAGTCCTCCGTGATCACAGAACCCAGCTCTCAATTCCCCCGGCGGCACCAGGAATCCCGCGGTTCTCCTTTCCCCCGTCAGGGGCTGTGCCTGTCCCAAGGGACGCGGCTGTCTGCCACGCGGTCTCCCTCCGACTCTCTGGGCTCAGAGGTCTGGCAAACTTTCCTGCCCAAATCCCTGTTTTTTTTTACCTTTCCAGGGGAGTTCTGCTCTTCCCGGCTGCAAACCGTCTCACCAGCTGAGCAATATCGCCAATTCGGGGTGGATGTTACTAGTTTCAGCTGCTCACTCCATTTGCTCCGGGACAGGACGTGGGACGCGTCTGCCTATACCACCGCCATCTTCCCTCTAAGTTAGTTATTTTTAATTCATCTGGACAGAAGTACCATTCAGTGTTCTTTTTATTCAGACATTTCTGTATTATTGACCATTCAAAACTTTTACCTACTCTTAAAATCTCTATCCATTTTCTCCCTCTCTCATTCTTTTTATTTTTAATATATATTTTTTATTGATTTCAGAGAGGAACGGAGAGGGAGAGAGAGATAGAAATATCAATAATGAGAATCATTGATCTGCTGCCTCCTACATGCCCCCCACTGGGGATGGAGCCCACAATCTGGGCGTTTGCCCTGACCAGGAATCGAACCATGACCTCCTGGTTCATAGGTCGACGCTCAACCACTGAGCCACACTGGCTGGGCCCTCCCTCATTCTTAGCAGCTGCCCTGGCTTCTTGCTTCACATAGAAAATAGAAGTCACCAATGTAACTCATCTCACCTATGTTTATCTTCAACCTTGTTGTCTTGTTCCCCATCTTTCCAATTTCTGCTTTTGTCTCAAAAGAAGAAGCAGTCAGTGGCGAAAGATCTTTCCATGGTTATTCTTGACTACCATTGTTTGGCCAGTTCTAGAATTTTTACCAGTGATGAGTCAGGTCCATGTATGTTCCCTATGTTTATAACCTCTTGGTTCCTACTTTTCCTGGGTCTGCTCTCATGGAGACTGGCACATGCTGGCCTGGTCCTGGAAGATCCGGTAGCTGCCATTTCCTCAGATGTACTGTACCCAGAGCAGGGGGTCTGTGAGGATTAGCTGAGCTGTTGAAGGGTTAATAGTCAGCTGCCTGGGGAGAGCCCCAAGTGAACTGTCTTCCAGCTGACCTTTATTTTTCCCTTAACTCTCTGAGACCAAACTTTTTTTTTAAAAAGATATATTTTATTGATTTTTCACAGAGAGGAAGAGAGAGGGATAGAGAGTTAGAAACATCGATGAGAGAGAAACATCGTTCAGCTGCCTCTTGCACACCTCCCACTGGGGATGTGCCCGCAACCAAGGTACATGCCCTTGACAGGAATCGAACCTGGGACCTTTCAGTCCGCGGGTCGATGCTCTATCCACTGAGCCAAACCGGTCAGGGCTGAGACCAAACTTTTTAAAAAATTTATTTTTCAGCTACAGTTTACATTCAATAGCATTCCCCATCAGTTTCAGATGTATAGCAAGGAACTGGAAAACCAAGCACCCACCTGGCCCCATACTCCGGCATCTCGACATTATGGACTATATTCCCCTTGCTGCTCTCCACATCTCTGTGGCTATTCTGCAAATACCAATTTGTCCTGCTTATCCCCTTCACCTTTTTCACCCAGCCCCCGAACACCCCTCCCCTCTGACAGCTGTCTGTCAGTTCTCTGTATCCATGAGTCTGTCTCCACTTCGTTTGTTGGTTTATTTTATTTATTAGATTCCACATACAAATGAGATCATATGGCATTTGTCTTTCTCTGGCTGGCCTATTTCACTTAGCATAATATCCTCTAGGTCCACCCATGCTGTGACCGAACTTTTAACCTCATGCTCCTGCTCAGCTCTCTGATCCCCACTGGGACTAGAATTTCAGCAGAACTTTGCCTGCTTGGCTGGTATCATCAGTTAGGTTGTCCTTCAATGAAGAACTGTTTTTTTTTTTTTTAATATGCTTTTTATTGATTTTAGAAAGAGAGGAAGGGAGAGGAAAAGAGAGACAGAAACATGGATTGGAAACATCAATAGGCTGCCTCTTACAGGACCCCTACTGGGGATCGAACCCTCATCCAGGGGATGTGACCTGACCAGGAATCGAACCTGGGACCTCTTGGTCAATGGGATGACACTCAATCCACTGAGCAACACTGGCCAGGCCAACATTTAAGATTTTAGTAATCTTAAGCAGAAAGAAGTCTTGTTAGAAAGATGTTGAGGGCTCCAGGTATCAGCGAGCGGTTGCAGGATGAGTTTGACAAGAAGCCGGCAGCTCCAAGAGGCTAGGAGGGAGGCAGCACATCAGACATCTGGCCAGAAGGCTGCGGCTTGGCTACAGGCACTGTTCCTGCTCTGGGAGCTGTGGACAGATCCTAACTGCCCCCAGCTGCCCTGCTGGCTCTCCAACATCCGAGTGCCTCCTTACCATACTTACAGTGATGAGAAAGATGGTTCCGCTTCATGTAATACCTGCAAAATGATGGGAAAAGAAGCCTGATTTGCTTCACTCTGTTTCACATTCAGTGGTTCAGTGCTTCCCTTCATTTACTTGGAAACGGAGATGCTGCCATTTTATTTACAACACAGGGGACAACATTTTCAAATGATGGTGCCTCTATCACCTCTGAAAATGAGCTTGAGGGATTTAGAACCATTGCAGTAAGTAAGCAGCAGTGTATTTATTTTGTAATAAGTAACATACCTCTGACCTAATTTCCAACACATTTTTCTCTTTTTATTTCACCTGGCTTTTTGCCTATAGAAAAAGAGGCCCAGTTGAAAATTCAATGTTGAGGTAAGAACATTTCCTCTGTCAAACCACGATATAACCCAAGGATTAGTAAGTTTCTGTGAATATAAATATGAAGTACCAGTCACCAAAACACATCAGTTCTCCCAATTTGCTCCTCTGTGGACTTGTTTTGTGTGTTGACATTTCTAATCTACTCTTAAGTAGATTCCTACATAGCACAAGTATGGTATGAAAAACAGGAGAGGCTGAAATATTTCAGAAAAAACTTCTAAATGGCAAACACGAAAGCCTGCCTTTCCCCTTCTGCTTTTAGCAAAGGGGCTGGAAACATGGTTAGAACTAGTTATTTTCTCCACACTGTCATCACCCTTAGAGCACATGGGCTGGGTTGGTAGCTTGTTTACTTTCTGTTACAGTCTGGTATGCTGCAGTTAAGTGCCTATAATTAAGAGCCATATTTTTTTTAGGCTTTTCAGACTCTAAGCCAGGATACCAGTAAAGGTTTACACAATCCACTTGCTGGAATTTTCTCTGTCATCTTGGTTATCAGTGTTGAATGACAAAGCCAAATGCTTTTACCAGAAGTGCTCCACAGCTTCTTGGGGCTTTAGGAAGAGAAATTGCGTTGTGTATTAGCCTTTTTTCTCAGATAGACCTGAGTGGTCATGAAATCTTGTTTGCCCTGGTCTTTAGTGGAAAATAATAGTGCTCCATGCCATTTCATAAGTATTCAAGGACTTACTGATGGCAGTGATTATAAAAATTTATTAGTGTATTGATAATTTATATTAACATAATCCTATATAATAAAAGCCCAATATACTAAGTGTCTGGTCAACTGGTCAGCCGTTCAACCAATCAAAGCATCATAAGCTAATGATATGCTAAGGCTGCTCAACTGCTTGCTATGATGTGCACTGACCACCAGGGGGCAGACAGTTGACTGGTTGACCAGTCACTATGACGTGCACTGACCACGAGGGGGCAGATGCTCTGACTGGTAGGTGAGCTTGCTGCTGGGGTCTGGCTGATCAGGACTAAGCGAAACAGGCCAGACATGCCCTGGAGCCCTCCCGCGGTCCCTCCCTTACTGGCCAACCTCTGTATTCCTCCCCGGAACCCTATTGTGCACTGATGGGGTCCCTCGGCCTGGCCTGTGCCCTCTTGCAATCCAGGACCCCTCGGGGGATGTTGGAGAGCCGATTTCAGCCTGATCCTGCAGGCCAGGCTGAAGGACCCCACTGGTGCATGAATTCGTGCACGGGCCTCTAGTAGGGTAATAATTCTGCAATTCAAATTGTCTTGTGTCTTGTTTATGTACATTGCTATGTTGGAATTTTCACAATTCACACCCCCTGTAATGACACAGCAGCCAAGGAAATGTACTGCTCAGATCCCCTGCTGTGCTGTGTGTAATTGGTGGGAAGCCCAGCATCTGACCTCTCAATCAATCATTGCATTTCCCCCAAGGACACCCTTTGCACAAGCTGTTAGCCAGTGGCTAAGCATGGCAGGCACACGAAGGTGAGTCAATTCTTGCAAAAAAAGCAGTTTTTTCTCTTCAGGGCAACTTTGGTTTGAGCACTCTGCAATGGTCTGGATGAGGCATCTTAGAGTCTCTACTTACCCAATCCTCCTCCATTTCCTCTCACCTTCACATAGACAGACCTTCATGGTGGTCTGAGCGCTTGTCTCACCTCCTTTCCACCCCCTCCCATTTTTCTCTCTAGTAGGTGTTTTAAATACATCTCTTGCATGTTTAATCCCATCTTAGAATGTCTTTCAAATTGTTTTTACCACTTACAGTTTTCAAAGTTCCAATCTTAAAAAACTGTTTTGGTTGTTTGATTTCTTATCTTTTTAACATTTCTTTTTAATTATAGTTGACATACAATATTGTATTAGTTTCAATGTACAACATAGGGATTCAACATCCAAGTGACCACTTTTTCTGGTTGCCGCACCTGCTTATTCTCGTCATGGTGGTTCATTTCTTCCTGCATATTACGATATTTTATGGAGACCTATTTGCAGTGAAGACTTATTTGAAGGGCTCTGTGATTCTTAGGTTATGAATGTAAAATAACAGTTTTGAGTTTTCTTCTGAATTAACCCTAGCAAGTTCAATGTCTGCATGAGTTATAATATTAATTCTAAGGCTTGTAAGTTTTCTACTAAACAGATGATTTAAATTTGTACTTAGATGGCAAGATTTTTCCTGTTACTTTGGTTAGGTGAGTAATTTTTCTAGATTTGCTTTTTTCATAAACTAGGAAGCTCGTTGTGTTTCTCTTATTTGGGGGCTCAATTCCAGCTCCTATACTAACTGAGCCCCCTGACGGCACACCTGCATTCTCTCATGGGTATTAAAACCTCAGCCCTAGAGTCTTAGGGCAGTTTTTATTTTTGCTTCTGGAAATAGCCCTTTTCTTCTTTGAAGCAGAGCTATTAAAATAAATTAATTTTATTTTGGTCATCATTGCTACATGTTTGTATCTGTCTGTGTTTCCATTCAAGTCAGACCAGTCCATCATGTCTGGGTAGGATTGTGTAGCATTGACTATTATCTTCTGAGTAATTGCCATGTGGGCAGTATACACTCAATATTTTTCCTATTCTCTCTATTAGCTTCATTTAACTTTTAAAATGATCCGTCTTATCCTATCACCTTGAGTAGTTTGTAAACTCCTTCGGGGAAGGGGCAATGTTTTGTTCTTTTTGTATTCTGTCTCTTCAATGACTGTTTAAAAAATTCACTGTTAAAATGTCTAATTCAAAAATCATTTGTGAGGCGGCTTCATGGGAAGTTTTAAAAATGTGCATTAACTCTCAAAGAACTGTATCTCTTGCCAAAACAGGGTTCAGGCTTTGGAACGAAAGGCGATGGGGTATGTTTATAGTGTTTGAGGGTTGATAAAATATTGAAGAATATCTTAATGTGAATCATGAGATTGCGGTCACATGAGCAACAAGGTCATGTTTATGCTCTGCTTTACATTTTTACCTTAGAGTAAATTGTTTTAAATCCAATCATTGCTATGGCTACCAGCTGAGGCAGGTAAAACCAGACTGCACCAGTCTTAGCCACACTGCAAAGCTGTTGCTTTCTCTGTCATAGACCTGGGGAGATGCCCGTGGGAACCTTTTCAGCCATTCTGCTGACAGATGCAAAAGGGAGAAATGTTAACATTTCAATGGGGGCAACCCTTCACCAGCGGAGGATGGGAGACTGGACAACTCATCTACTTTTTCATCCCTCGTGTGAACAACGCTGAATCACATTCTATGCAATTTCTCAAAGAGTCTCTAGTAGGATCAAGGCCCAGTTGCCCACAGTGAAGACCGATTTGATATTATAGTTTCTCTTTATCCATGGTTTCACTTTCCATGGTTTCAGTTACCTGAGTCAACTGCCGTCTGACTAAGAGAAACTTCTATAAAGAAATAATTCGTAAGTTTTAAATTGGGCGCTGTCCTGAGCAGCGTGATGAAATCTTGTGCCATCTACATTTATCTCACCCAGGACACGAATCATCCATTAGTCAGGATATCTTCACTGTATACGCTACCAGCCCATTAGGTGTGGTATCACAGTGCTGTGTTCAAGTAACCCTTCTCTTACTTCATAATGACCTCAAAGCACTGGAGTAGTGATGCTGGCATTTCAGATATGCCAAAGAAAAGCAAGTGAAAAGGTATATGTGTAGGAAACAACATAATTTATATAAGGTTTGATACTATCCATGGTTTTAGGCATCCACTGTGGCTCTTGGAACATATTCCCCTTGGATAAGGGGGGGACTACTTACTCTACAACCTTGGTTTATCTTTCTCTTCCCTATTTCACTTTTATTAAACCCCTTACTCTTGTTCCTTAGGATTAACTAGCCCCAAATTACATTTGCATTGTCATAGACTCTTTTTTTTTTTGAGAAAAACTTAGGCTAAGACATCTAAACTGACATATCATAGGACAGTTGGTGAACCAACATATCATAGAAGAGTTGGTGAAGGGGCCTAATTTCTCTGAAGGGGAGGTTCATCTTTATAAAATAATTTGTAAATCTTATTTAGAAATATATGCCTGGTTGACGTGTTTGGCCAAGATGAAGAGTAGGGCTTTTAGGATCCTGGTGCCTTGGATTTTGGTGTGGGAATATTTAAGCCACTGGTGCCACGGAGGGTTGAATTGGTAGGGAGAGGTGGGGAGGTGGACTGGCACTGCAGGGCCCGAAACTGCAGAACTGAGGACTTGAAAGAAAGTGCATATTGTTCTTCCATATTTTGAGCTCTGTATTCTCAACTATCGCCTTTTTTTTCTCTCAACTGAAAAAAAATTGGGCATTCTTTAAAACAGTAGTTCTCAACCTGTGGGTCGCGACCCCTTTGGTGGTCAAACAACCCTTTCACAGGGGTCGCCTAAGACTATCCTGCACAACAGATATTTACATTACGTTTCATAACAGTAGCAACATTACAGTTATGAAGTAGCAATGAAAATAATTTTATGGTTGGGTCACAACATGAGGAACTGTATTAAAAGGGCCAGAAGGTTGAGAACCACTGCTTTAAAAGAAGTGCTGTAATCATGTGGATTCAACTGCTAATGGAATCAAGATTCTGGTGTCCAGGGTGTATGGACCAGATGGCTAGCCAGAATGCTCCTTGAATAAAACCCATTCTTCCTTGACTGATACACCAATTCATGACAATAAGATACTCCAGAGTTGAGGCCAAAGAGAATAAAATGCTCCCTAAATGCTTTAATCCAAATTGCCCAAAGTGCATATTTCCATACGCTGGGGAAGTTTTAGTGTGTTCCTTTCACAGTGGCTCTGATGAGCCCTATTCATAGTAGGGGACACTGGTTTGATGTTCAGCCACATCTTTTTGGGGAGTTATGCCTAACAGAGCTTGAAAGGGACTTAAGAGACAAAGAAATCTTGTTTATCTCTTGAGTAAACATTTACAGATGGCCCAGCCAGTGTGGCTCAGTGGTTGAGCGTTGACCCGGGAATCAAGAGGTTTGATTGATTCCCAGTCAGGGCACATGCCCGGTTGTGAGCTTGATTCCCGGTAAGGGGGCGTGCAGGAGGCAGCCCATCCATGTCTCTCTCTCTCATCAATGTTTCTATTCCTCTATCCCTCCCTTCCTCTCTCTCTAAAAGTCAATAAAATACATTAAGAAAAAGAATATTTACAGATGGACTGGTATAGAGATTGATCATATCAAGAAGAGTCAACATATATGAAACATGAATTCTCTCAAGCTTAAAAAGATTGTTAGGTAAAATATAGGTGGTATCGAAAACAATAACAGCAGCAAGTTACCAAGATTCTGTCTGTGCTAGGCTAGATACTGTAGCTAGATACTTCCCACATACCATTTCTGGTCCTCAGAAGAACCCTGCAATGCCAGTATTATTCTCCTTATTTTCCAGTGGAAGAAAATGGTACGCAGAATTCCTCACCCAAGGACATACAGTTGGCAAATGGCAGAGTTTGGATTAGAATAATCATCAGCAGCATCATACACACGTGGATTGTTGTGTGCACACTGCTGGCCAAACCTGGGACGAGCACTTTACCTATGTTATTTTTGTTGTTGCCCATAATAACTTCTTGAGTTAGTCATAGCATGCCCATTGTATATATGAAGAAAGTAAAGTTTGAAGGTTAAGTTACTTCCTCAAGGTCATACAGTGGGTACGTGGCAGCTCCGGAATTTTAATTGGGATATGAAGGGCTTTAATGCCTTCACCCTTTCTACCACCACCCTGAAAACAGACTTCTCATATTCTGCCCTGTGCCTGTCTCAACTGACATGTTTCTGTCAAGCATGTGAAAGGGTAGGTTTCATTTTTCACTGTTTCCCCCACGAGTCTGACTAATGCTGCTATCTTTGAGGAACTGCTAACATGTCTAGTTTAAGCAATGGGCAAAACAACTGCTGAGAATAAAACCTCTTCCTCCCAGGCCTCTCTTGGGCACGGTTCAGTGTCTGGGCTAACAAGACCTAGAGGTGACCCTGCAGGATCAACCAATGAAACGTTGGTACTTCTGGTGCCTCGTGAAGCAATGAGCAAGATGTCAGAGGAAACAGGCACATTTTATGGTAAATCAGTTTCATTTGTGGGATTTCTTCAGTGTCTAAGGAGCCATGGCAAGCTGGAAAGCTCCACTGACAATTGATTCTGATGGCTACTGTTACAGTCTCCTTCCTTCTGATACAGCATGCTTGTTCCTTAAGTAGCAGAATGATAGATCCTCAGGATGAAAGGTGGGGAGAAATCATTTCAGGGGTACGTTGCATAGCAACTTTCTGGGTTTTAGCAAAGCGTCTTTGAAATTTTTGTGTTGGGAGAAAAACCTGAGAACAATACCAAGAAGGGAAATGACATGCTCCTTTTTATTTCTAGAGTGAGCAACAGGGTGTCAGACTATTTTCTTATTTTCTCTTTGAATTCTTAAAACATCCAGTCTCTCTTTTTCCACTCACCCCTGAAAATATCTCACCTAAATAGAAAGCAGGACTATTGTTGAGAATTCCTTAAAATACACGTAAGGCTTCTTAGCTAATTCCTAAATAGCAGAACAATGCAACACACAAAAATACATTTTCACACGCACTGGAATTCAACAGCTAAAGAGGGATGTGTATGGATAGAAATGGGGCCCACCACTAATTAGCTGCACTAGTTTGGAGAAGGCTCTTGACATCTGTGAACAGTTTCTATATCTATAAATTGGGGTCATCTCTTTTAAGAACCTCTACGTTTTCCAGTTCCTGAGATTTTTGTGTATTCTACTCTCCACAAGGGCAAGATTACATTATAGATGATACCTACGGAGAAAAGATGAGGAATTCCTGATTATAATCTTCTGCTAATTTATGAAATAACTTTTATCTCCCTATTCCCCCATGTCTCGTATGTGGTTGTGGTTTTTCTTCACTGACTTCCCGTCTAACTTTCCTGAAAAGGGACATCAATGGGTTATCTTCATGTAATCTCTGTTAAGAGACCAATTCCGAAGAGGGCAAGCCACCTGGTGCTGGCTCGCCTTTGCTATGACAATGCCACTAGAAAAAGAATCTCTGCCAATGTCTTAAGGAAGTCCAGGCGCCAGAGTGAAAGAGCAGAACCTGGGGCTGGAACTGATTTTTCAAATCCTCTAAAGTAACTTGATTGCAAACTCACACGGTGGTCTTTCATGGGCTAATATCGTCTCTTTCTTCTTGCATCCCACATGAGGAAAGAGAGTGTAGAATCTGGTCCTTTGAAAGGAAAATGCCTACCACACTTTTCCCTCATGCCCCAAGAAATAAGAGGAAAGGGAGATCTAATATTTAAATGTCCTCCTTATGTAAGGTACTTGCTATGGTAGACCACAGTCAAGAAAACCTTAGCTTCTTTATTTTGCAGATAAAGAGACTGAGGTGCCGAGTGGTTAGATATCTCAAAAATTACACAGCAGCTATAGACATTCATGGAGTAAGAATTCAGTCCTACATGTGTCTCCTTTTCAGGTCCTACTGTGCTTGGTCCTACTGTGCTATAGGCAGTGATGGCGAACCTATGACACGCGTGTCAGAGGTGACACGAGAACTCATTTTTTTGGTTGATTTTTCTTTGTTAAATGGCATTTAAATATATAAAATAAATATCAAAAATATAAATCTTTGTTTTACTATGGCTGCAAAGATCAAAAAAATTTCTATATGTGACACGGCACCAGAGTTAAGTTAGGGTTTTTCCAAATGCTGACACGCCGAGCTCAAAAGGTTCGCCATCACTGGCCTATAGCAACTGTCGACATGAAGTTAGGTTATTTCTGTATTTTTGAGTTCAGAGATTTGAGTTGAATTATAAATGTTTTATTATGGAATCCTATAAAAATAGTGGTATGGACACTCTTCTTAGGATTTGGTGCCAATTGAGCTACTTTTTACCTATCAAGGTTTCATGGCTTTATAAGTAAATGTACTCAGGAAAGGGGAGACAATATGTCCCTGTAACAGAGTTTGGGGGTTCCAGGGGTATAGCTCTCTCAGGAAGCAGCCTCTGATGATACACTCCATACAGGGCTTTGCACAAAATGTATCATTGGTGGAAATTTAAAAGTGACCTTTTCCTGAACTCCCGAGGAGGGTAAGTCGATGAGAACGTGTCATCTCCACCTCCTTTTCTTTAGTTCTAATCAGAACATGTCAGTTAAGATTTCTGAAAGTCAAATTGCAATCAGGCAGTTGGTGTCTTCATGTAAGCCAGTGTATGTTAGGGTGAAGTAGCAACCACAAGAGCATAGCAAAGAAAAGACGTGGGTAGATGGTATCCCCCCATCCCCTTTTATTTTCACAATATTCTTTGCTAGATTGCTCAGTATTATCTGTTGGTGACTGAAAACTTGGCTAATTAAGCTCACTTCTTGCCCGGCCAGAGTGACTCAGTTGGTTGAGTGTCGTCTTGCGCACCGAAAGGTTGTACGTTTGGTTCCCGGTCAGGACACATACCCGTGTTTCAGGTTTGATCCTCAGTCAGGGAGCGTATAGAATGCAACCTCGTGATGCTTCCCTCCCACATTGATGTTTCTCTCTCTCTCTCTCTCTCTCTCTCTCTCTCTCTCTCTCTCTCTCTCTCTCTCTCTCCCTTCCTCTCTTTACACGTGTTCTACGTAGGGTGAGGATTAAGTTAAAATAATAATAATAATAATAATAATTTAAAAATTTAGGATAAACCCACTGTTCATGGCTTTGAAAGCAAGACCTTCTGAATAAGTCATTTCTGAATCAATGTTTCTGAGGCATGCTACAGCACCATCTCAGTTTGCCCTTGCTTCCCTGTTGCTGGAAATGTTGAGTATTATTTCTTTTGGAGAATTTGCCCACCCCTTTGCCTTCAACCTACCAAAACAAAATAAGCATACCTTGGAAAATCCAGTCAAATATAGACTGCACTTGACCTTTTACTAATATGTTTAGCTCTACCAGATGGAAAGTAGACACACCGCTCTGCCCCTCTTTCCCTGGAAGTAGACTCAGTGAACATCATCCTGACTCTTTAGTCAGGCTTTACACAAAGCCTCCTGTTTCCAGTTCCAAATGCACAGCCAGTGCTTGCAGAGCCCCTGCTTCGTCTGTTGATGGAAATGCCCTGGGTTTCTTTGGTCTGACCCAACCTGCTCCCAGTTGCCTTTTTTCTTCTTTGGTTGCTTAGGAGAACAGGCAACGCTGAACCTAAGTTATGACTGTTGGTTAACAGCTTTCTATCTTTCAGTATTTCGTGGAAAATAGTCATCTGCTATCATCACCTCTTCTTTTGCTCTCTCTCTCTTTTGTGTGGGATCCTGCCCTTAAAAGTGAATTTTTGTTGTTTTAGTGGGGTTTCAAAGGAAGGAGCAGAGAGAAATATGTTGGGCCTTTTCTTGTTTTGTTTTTCTATCCACTGAAATTAACAGGAAGGTCTTTCATTACCTGAGCTTTCTTTTTATTGATGACTAATTTCCTGTGAATGAGGAAATGGTGTACTATGTAATCATTTGGCACAGATGCTAAAATGCCATTATATTAGAAAGGAAAAGACAATTTTTTTTTATAAAAAGGAGGGAATTATTGTTTTTTTGTAATAATGTTAGCAGAGTACACACAAGAAGAAAAGTAACTGCACTGAATTGTAAAGACGGGTGGACCTCTTTCTTAATGTCCAGTGCCCTTTCCCTTAAGATTTGGTTTAATAGGTGTTTAAAAAGAAAAAAAAAGAAAAGAAAAGAAAATAAGACAGTTATTTTTTTGGATACTAGTTTTTTGTTTTTTTTATACAAAATTTTAGGTTGTATTTTCTTTTTTTAAATTCTTGGATCGCCTTCTCTTCATTTCCAGCTAATATTTTGCTAAAAAGGGTGGAGGAAAAAGAGTTCTGCCCTTAGAATATTTTACATTCTTCAAGCATTTATAACAAAATAAAACTTTCATTCTACTTTAATACCATGGATAGAAATAGCCTCCTCATTTTTCTTTTATGATGTTCCTGGAGCAATGGGAAACTATTTTTTGCATGTCTAGAAAGATTTTTAAAACATGCATTCAACCTTAATTTTCACCTCGGTGATGGCCATTAAGTCTGTGGTTCCCAAATTGTGCCCTGAGCCAGTCTAGGGAGACGTGAGTGAAGTCATAGGGGATAGATGACATACTTGAAAATTTCAAGGGAAACACAGCAACATCTGTTGGCCATTGTATGAACTACTAGCTCAAGGTAGCTCCCTTTTGCAACCTGAGCCTGTGCTACATTACTTTTTTAGAAGACCTATCTTTGTGAGGCTGGGTGTTCAGTGGTTGCTGTGATAAAAAGCAGGTAGTGCATGAAAATCAACGTGGAACAGAAAATGAGGGTAGTCGTTTCTAATCTGATTCCCAAGTTTGAGTGTAGATCGCCTAGATTAGACAGGGTTCTCCGGAGAAACAGAAGCAATCGGACACATGTAGGAAGATAAGTAGAAAGAGATTTATCATGAGGGAGTGGCTCACGTGTTTATGGAGACTGAGAAGTCCCGTCATCTGCTACCTATAAGCTGGAAGCCCAGGAAAGCTGGTGGTGTAGTTCTAGTCCAAACCTGAAGGCCTGAGATCCAGGCCAGTCAATGGTTTAAGTCCCATTTCAAGTCTAAATGCTCAAGAACCAAGAGTGCTGAGGTCCAAGGGCAGGAGAAGGTGGATGTCCCAGCTTAGGCAGAAAGTAAATATGCCTTACCCCACCCTTCTATTCAGTCTATTCTATTCTACTGGTAAGTGCAGTGGTTTTAAACTGGGTCCCAGATTATTCAATAATCTTTTAAGAGATGGAGTTGAATCCCCTCCCCTTGAATATGGCCTGGACTTAGTAACTAGTTTCTAAAAAATAGAAGACGGCCGAATTGATGGTGTGAGTCTTCCAAGTCTATGTCACTATGCATGGTGCATTTGCTAATTATTATTCGCAACCTTCTCCTTGTTTCTTCCCTCGAATCACTCACTTTTGGGGAAGCCACCTGCCATGTTGTGCAGACATTCAAGCAGCATCATGGAGGTGCCCACATGCCAAGGAACTGAGCCCATTTTCCAACAACTAGCAGGGAACTGGAGGGCTCCTGCCAGTAGCCATGTGAGGGAGCCATTTTGGAAGTGAATCTTCCAGCCCTAGCCAGGCCATTAGGTGGCCGCAGCCCCAGCTGATGTCCTGACTCCAACCTCAGAGACGTTCCAGAGACCTAGCCACTCATTTGAGCCCCTCGATGATTGCTGACCCACAGAAATAATAAGATAATAAGTACTTGTTTAAGCCACTACATTTTAGGGATAATTTGTTAGGCAGCAATAGATAACTAATAGAAGTGTGAAGTAATAAAATGTATTTCTTTTCTTTCTGTTTATTGGTTTTTTGAAAACAAAACAAAACAAAACACACAAAAAACAAAACCACAAAAACCTCAGCTATTTAAAATGTGAGAACTAAAATACTCTTAAGTTATTAAACCTAACTACTTAATAAACAGAACTTTTATTTTTTTGTCTTGAGACATCATGAAAAGGTTACTGAGATACTTATGTGTCTCATGTACTGACAAAATTTGGGAAGTTCATCATTAAGTTAAAGGTAGTTGCTAAGTCTTTTTTTCCTTGAATTTCTTTTTTTTTAAAATATATTTTTTTATTGATTAAGATATTATGTATGTGTCCTTATCCCCACATTACCCCTTAACCCCCCCCGCCCCCCCGCTCATGCCCTCACCACCCCCCTTGTCCGTGTCCATTGGTTAGGCCTATATGCTTGCATATAAGAAGTCCTTTGGTTGATCTTTCCCCCTTACCCCCACCCTCCCCTACCTTCCCTCCAAGGCCCGACAGTCCAATCAATGCC
Organism: Myotis myotis; assembly: GCF_014108235.1. NCBI lineage: Eukaryota > Metazoa > Chordata > Mammalia > Chiroptera > Vespertilionidae > Myotis > Myotis myotis. The sequence continues at coordinate 200,479,149 of NW_023416324.1, read as the reverse complement.
TCTCCGTCTCTGGATCAGTCCTTGTTCATCAGTTTATGTTGTTCATTATATTCCACAAATGAGTGAGATCATGTGGTATTTATCTGCTCTCCAGTTCCATCCATGCTGGGGCAAATGGTAAGAGTTCCTTTTTCTTCTTCCTCTTCTTAAAGAATTCCTTTCAGCATTTCATATAATGCTGGTTTGGTGGTAATGAACTCCTTTAGCTTTTTCTTATCCGTGAAGCTCTTTATCTGACCTTCTATTCTGAATGATAGCTTTGCTGGATAAAGTAATCTTGGTTGTAGGTTCTTGCTATTCATCACTTTGAATATTTCTTGCCACTCTCTTCTGGCCTGCATGGTTTCTGTTGAGAAATCAGCTGACAGTTGTATGGGTACTCCCTTGTAGGTAATTGACTTTCTTTCTCTTGCTGCTTTTAAGATTCTCTTTTTGTCTTTTGCTCTAGGCATTTTAATTATGATGTGTCTTGGTGTGGTCCTCTTTGGGTTCCTTTTGTTTGGGGTTCTCTGCGCTTCCTGGACTTGTAAGTCTATTTCTTTAACCAGGTAGGGGAAGTTTTCTGTCATTATTTCTTCAAATAGGTTTTCAATATCTTGCCCTCTCTCTTCTTCTGGTATCCCTATAATTCTGATGTTGGTACGCTTGAAGTTGTCCCAGAGGCTCCTTACACTATCTTCATATTTTTGGAAGCTTTTTTCTTTTTTCTTTTTTGGTTGGGTATTTTTTGTTTCTTTGTATTTCAAATCTTTGACTTGATTCTTGGGATCCTCTTGTATGCTGTTGGATCTCTGTATATTATTCTTTATTTCAGTCAGTGTATGCTTAATTTCTAGTTGGTCCTTTTTCATATCCTCGAGGGTCTCACTAGATTTCTTGAGGGTCTCACTAAATTTATTGGCGGTTTCCATAAAATTCTTGAAAAACCTTATAAGTGTGGTTTTGAACTCTATATCCAGTCGTTTGCTTTCCTCCATTTCTGTCATTTGTGACCTGTTTCTTTGTCTCCACATTTTTTATGCTTCCCTGTGTTGGTAGAGTGGTTTTGTGTGTTAGGTGTCCTGTAGGGCCCAGTGGCTCAGCCTCCCCCGTTACCTGAGGTGGACACTCTTGGTGAACCCCCTTGTGGGCTTTGTGCACAGTCTTGTTGTAGTTATGCCTTGATTGTTATAGGATCACTGGGAGGAATTGACCTCCAGGCCAACTGGCTGTGAGAATCGGCTGTGTCTGCAGTGGGAGAACTTCTGTGCTGAAGACACCCTTCTGGGGCAAGACTTGCTTCAGTGGGGCTTTGGTGCTCACTGAGTCTGCCCCCTGGGTGTGTCCCTTATAGATCTGAGGAGTTGTAATCTGGATGGTCCCCCTCTGACCACTGGGTACACTGGCTCTTGGAGGTTACCCAGCAGGAGCTATGAAGAGAACTGCAGATTCCCTTTCCTTTTTTGGAGTTTGGAGGTGCCCTGATGAGGCCCAGCTGTGAAGCAATGCAAACTGCTATGGGGCCTTGGGCCTTCTCTTGGAAGTTCTGGGTCTGTGGCCCAGCTGCAGTTTGTTAGGTAATTTTCAGGTTGCAAAGGGCCAGGGCATTCATATGCAAAAGCCTCTGCCGCAGCCTGGGTGGGGTGGGGTCTCAGGGAATCAAAGGGCGGAGCAAGGAACTATGGCAGATTCTCAGCTCTGCCTGAGGGGGCTGCGTGCGTCTCAGTGTCCTGATAATTTAATTGCTGCAAGCACCTCTGAGGGAAAGCCGCCCTCGAGTTCCGAGTTCTGCCTGCTGCCAGACAGTCCAGTTTCTCACCGAATGAGTCCTGGGTCCCCAGAGACTTCCTGGAACCGGAGTTCAGAGCAGTCGGGAGCTTGTGACTCCCTCCTGATTCAAAAAGACAGCCGCGTCCTCAGGTACCAGCCCCTTTCCGCGCACTCTCGAGCCTCCGTACCTTTGCACTTTACTTCCGCAGCTCCTGACCCTCAATGTGCTTTTCTCTTTCCTTCTAGTTGTAGAATTTCCACTCCGCCAGCCTTCCTGTAAGTTCTGGATGATGTCCGTTTTGTCTTTTTATTGTGTTTTGAACTTGTTGTAGGAGGCAGCAATTTTGGTGTTTCCCTATGCCGCCATCTTAGTTTCTCCTCCCTTGAATTTCTTTAAGCATACACATAATTGTTTTCTATTTTTGGAATGGAAAAGTTTATTACTTCTGATACTGAACACTTGTTTTCTTAGCATGTCAGTGGAGCCATGAAAACAGGAAAAAAAAAATTATGTACAATTAACTTCATTAAGGAAATTGATCATTTGAGAGTAAATTGACTAGTATTCAATAAACATGAATGAAGTTATTGGCTTATAGATGCCACTGTAAAGGCTAACATGATATTGAGAATAAAGAAACTTGCATATACAAAGAAGAATGAAGATACTGGTTTATGGGAAAGCAACATGAGCTTTCCACGCAGCATTCTGTTTACTGGAAATAAGAAGAGATGAGGCACCCTCTAGTGGCACTTGTTGATATAATTCAATGGCAGAAAAACCTAGCACAAGTTCCTTCCTTACCCCGAGACAGTAAAGATATTTAACCTGTTTCTGTTATTGATACTATTAAACCCTTTGCTATGACTTTGGATTTGAAGTTTTTGAAAAGCATAACACCTATGGCTTTTAAAGCCAAATGTAGCAGCAGCGGGTAGCTTTATTTTATGTAGAAAAAAACCAACCCTTTCATGTTAATACACACACAAAAAATAAAAAGAACAAACTAGATGAGCTATAAAATTTTACCAAAGCAGATTGTATCAGCAGTGTGCAAGCAACCTACAAGCAAAAAAGGTGCCCCTCAAATTATGAATTAAATTGGCTATAACCTAGTATCTTCTAACTTTCTTGTCCATGCAGTAAACAAACACTTATAACACTAACTTTGTGCTAAATACTTAACTGTGTAGAGGGGTGTGGGAAGAGGCAGAGAGGGACTCAGAAAAGTGAACCATTGTGTTGTGATGGGGGAAGTTGGGGAGGCTATGGGAATCCAGGCAAAGCACCCCTTTCTGGGTCCAAGACGACAGACAGGCCTCTAGTAGGAAAAGGCATATAAAGGCCATGAGTTAGAACTGACCTGGTACAGTTTTGCTGTCTTGATTTATTCTAACCTCAGAAAAGAAAGGCTTTAATAAACTGTTGCTTGGATTAGAAATAAATTCCTCTAAAAAAGGATAGCAACTATGCATTGTGCACTTGCTAATTATTATTTGTACTTCTAATGGGAATATCTATTCCATTTTTGTTTGTTTGTTTGAGAACTGTGACATTATCACCCCTCAGAACAATGAGTCGTTTTTCACTCAGAAGACTTCTCCAAGTGTTTACTTAACCTTGTCTTCAGAATTGCCTCCCTTCTATTCTCCAAGGGTGATTAATAATTTAGGCCATGTGAATGGAGGAGGACTGATTTGATCTACAGTGCACTTGCCAGAGAGCTTACTTTTAGAACTGCAAAATGATCTCAACTAATCTTTGCTGTGAATGAAAAACAATTAGTTTACACTTTTATGGATGAGTGTAGTTGGTAGACACATACGAACGTGGTGGAATTTTAGGACCCAACAGCAAGTTATTTAGAATACTAGTTTAGCTCTACAAGTGTCTGTACCTCACAACAGGTAGAAGCTGTATTGTACTTCTTTCCCTGGTTCCAGAGGTATAGTCACCTATGGAGAGTCACCTGAGAAACACTTATAGCAAGCTAGCTGAGTAGAAACAAACATTTATTTTTATTTTTTATTTTTTTTAAAAAATAAGATCTTTAAAAAAAAATCTTTTTTATTGATTTCAGATAAGAAGGGAGAGGGATAGAGAGAATGAAATATCAATGATGAGAGAGAATATTTGATTGGCTGCCTCCTGCAGGCCCCCAAGTGGAGATCGAGCCCACAACCTGGGCATGTGCCCTTGACTGGAATCAAACCTGGGACCCTTCAGTCCTCAGTCCGACGCTCTATCCACTGAGACAAACCATCTAGGGCAGAAATGAACATTTATAATGAATACTATTTTTCCCACTCAAAGAGAAGCCTTAAAAGAATTATATTAGCTTTACATATATGATGACTTATAATAAAAAATTTGAATTTCAAACTTGTAACGGATAATTTGGCAATTATGTATTTGTTTCTACTTATTTCTGATGATCATGAGTCAGAATTCACAATTCTTTAAGGTAGGTAGGTAGGTTACAAGTGTAGCAAATGAGGACTAGCTTTGCTCAGGACACTTTGGATCCTGTTAGTGATGTCTAAAGAAGGTTTATAGTCTATGCCTTCTTTTGGTTGTGATGAAGAAAACCAACCCTGTCTTATTTAAACAAAAAGGAGATTTATTGGCTTGTGTAACTGGAGTGAGGAACTGGTACCAGGTACAACTAGCTCCAAGTAGAAACAAAATAATTATTCCTCTCCTTTGGCTTTCTCTGTGTTGGTTAATTGGCCTGGTTTGGTAAGAATATACCCCTAGACCACTGGAGATCTAGGTTTTAGCTACGCCCAATGTTGTCCACAGATCAGCAGCAGAGCGAGTGTCATCTGTGAGCTTGTTAGGAATGTAGGTGCTCAGGCCTGCCCACATCTACTGCATGGGAATCTGCATGTTAAAAGGTCCCTCGTTGATTGGTGTACACATTAAAGTGTGAGAGTGTCCACATGGAACCACTGTGGCTGGGAAAAGGGTTTTTTATAATTGACTGACCCTGGATCTCACTGGCATTAAAATGCATGTAGGAAAACGGGAAGGGGATGGGAAGGCCCATCAGGTTCACATAATTGGGTGAGAGAACACAATCCTGGAGAGGTGTAAGGATGGACAGTGAAAACCAGTGCATTACCACTGCAACTGACAAATTATCATTTTGGTCAGAAGAAAGGAATGGTTTAAGATCAGTGTTATTTCTGAGAAAATGCTAAACACAAATTGGGGATGTCTAAGATTGCTCTAGTGGAAAGATGCTGGAAAGAAGAGAGTACCTGTGTAGATATTTTATATATTACTAGAGGTCTGGTGCATGGGATTCATGCACTGGTGGTGGTGGAGTGGCCTGCGGGGATCAGCCCACTGTGGGAGCGCCGCTCATCCCAGTTAGCCGAGTGGCGCTCCCACTGTGGGAGTGCACTGACCACCAGGGGGCAGCTTCTGCGTTGAGCGTCTGCCCCCTGTTGGTCAGTGCGCATCATAGTGACTGGTCGACTGGTCGTTCTGGTCGTTCGGTCACAGGGCTTTTACTATATAGGATAGGATACACACCTGTCACTTTCAGGGTTTCCTTTATAAGATAAACTTGTGGGAGAAACCAAGATGGCGGCATAGGTAAACACTGGAAATTGCTGCCTCACACAACCACTTCAAAAATACAACTAAAAGACAAAACGGACATCATCCAGAACCACAGGAAGGATGGCTGAGTGGAAATTCTTCAACTAGAAGGAAAGAGAAAAGCATTGAGACTCAGAGGAGGTGTGGAAGTAAAGTGCAGAGGTACGGAGGCGCACACAGAAAGGGCTGGCAGCTGAGGACGCGGCGCACGTGGAGAGGGCTGGCAGCTGAGGACAGAGTTGTCTTTTTCAATTGGGAGGTAGTCTCAAGCTCCCAACTGCTCTGAACTCCAGTTCTGGCTAAGTCTCTGGGGACCCAGACTCATACCGGGAGAAACTGGACTGTCTGGCAGCGGGCAGAACTTGAGGGTGGCTTTCTCTCAGAGGTGCTTGCAGCGATTACCGGGACACTGAGACACGGGGCCTCTTAGGGTAGGATTGAGGAGCAGCCATAGCTGCTTGCTCTGCCCTGTTGATCCCCTGAGACCCCGCCCCACCCAAGCTGTGTGCAGAGGCTTTTGCATATGAAAGGCCTGGCCCTTTGCAATCTGAAAATTACCTAACAAACTGTAGCTGGGTCAGAGAGACCCAGAACTTTCAAAAGAAGGCCAAAGGCCCAAAGCAGCTTGCATTGCTTCACAGCTGGGCCTCATCTGGGCACCTCCAAACCCCAAATAAAGAAGAGGAATCTGCAGATGATCTCTCCATAGCTCCTGCTGGGTAGCCTCAGGCAGAGGCTAAATGAGCACCTCCTTAGAGACCCAAGAGCCAGTGTACTCAGTGGTCAGAGTGGGACCATCCAGATTACAACTCCTCAGATCCATAAGGGACACACTCAGGGGGCAGACTCAGTGAGCACCAAAGCCCCACTGAAGCAAGTCTTGCCCCAGAACGGTGTCTCCAGCACAGAAGTTCTCCCGCCGTAGACACAGCAGATTCTCACAGCCAATTGGCCTGGAGGTCAATTCCTCCCAGTGATACCTACAACAATCAAGGCTTAACTACAACAAGACTGTACACAAAACCCATAAAGGGGTGCACCAAGAGTGTCCACCTCAGGTAATTGGGGAGGCTGAGCCACTGGGCTCTATAGGACACCTAACACACAAAACCACTCTACCAACACAGGGAAGCATAAAAAATGCAGAGACAAAGAAACAGGTCACAAATGACAGAAATGGAGGAAAGCAAACGACTGGATATAGAGTTCAAAACCACACTTATAAGGTTTTTCAAGAATTTTCTAGAAAGCGCTGATAAATGTAGTGAGACCCTCATGAAATCTAGTGAGACCCTCAATAAATCTAGTGAGACCCTCAAAAAATCTAGTGAGACCCTCAAGGATATGAAAAAGGACCAAATAGAATTTAAGCATACACTGACTGAAATAAAGAATATTATATAGAGATCCAACAGCAGACTAGAGGATTGCAAGGATCAAGTCAGAGTGATGAGCCTGGCCTGGTGGCTCAGTTGATTGAAGAGTTGTCCCATACATCAAAAAGGTTGTGGGTTAGGCTCCCTGTGAGGGTACATACCTAGGTATTGTGTTCGATCCTCAGTTGGGGAGAATACAGGGGGCAACCGATTGATGTTTCTCTCTCCCTCTCTCTTTCCCTTCCCTTCTCTCTAAAAATCCATAAACCTATCCTCGGGTGTGGATTAAATAGTACACACAAAAAATAGAATGATGATGTGAATAGCTCCTCTTTCTCTATGCTTTCTATAATCATCTCAGGAATGAGAACTCCCATTGCACCAATGAAGATGTTTCAGAGATTTTGACAGAATGCTCAAAGCACAGACATAATAATTAGCAGGCTCAAAGTTTGATCTAAGGCTGCATGAATTTCCTATAGTGGTAGTAGAAAGAAAAATTGAGGTGCATATGCAACCAAACTGTTGTAACTAACATTCCTAAAGATTTTTGAAAATGGAATGTTTATATTAGTGAATTTTTTTAAGACAGGAGGGAGGACTAGAAGATACTACCTGCTTCTTTTTATCTCTGCAATTTTATTTATTTTGAAAATGTTTCCTCATGTGCAATCTGGCTGCCACAAAATCTCTATAAACATAGTTAAAATAGTTTCAGCTGGTCTGATAGCACGAATGTCTTTGAAAACATAACCAGCAGGTACACTTAGTATCTTGAGAGTTCATGGCAACAAAAATAATTATAAGAGTTATATACACAAGTCAGGTTGCTCAACTATTTAAACAAATATTTGATTATCTCATTAGCTCTAAAACAAATATTTCCAACTAATGATTAAAAACACTTCTATTTGAAAAAAACAACATTAACTTTTTTGGACGAAAGTGAGATTTATGTTTGAAGGGAACCCTTAATGAAATATCAATTTTCTGAAATTAAATATAATTTGAACCCTGCTATGTAATATTTATACAATATGACTTGTAACCCATTTATTCTCCACAGGATATAGGACATTAGTTAGTTTCAAAGTTCCTTTACAGAAATTATTTTTATTCTATTGCCCTATGATGATATTGTCTATTCTTTTTTAAATGAAATAATTTTGTTTTGTTAAGAAATGTGATCTCTGAGGAAACACACTTTTTTGACATTTGAACAGTTTTTAGACATTTAATAATATTAAGGAATTGATCATTTTTTAAAGGAGTGAAACAGTAAGTTCTTAAGCTGATCATTTTTTCTGATGTTATTACTAAAGAAAAATCTAGCAAAAGATTTTGGGATAATAAGCAAGAATTGCTCATGAATAAAAATCAACATCCTCCATTATGGAAAGAGGGTGTGCATTCAGCTACAAAATCAAAAGATGGAGAACTGCCCGTGGTCAGAAGGCTTTAAATCACCACCTGTTTCTCTTCTCCTTCCACACAAAGAGAGTGTTGTGAGAGGTTGTAGAGTGGATCAGAAATCTGGTCTGTGCATTCTGATTGATGTCAGCATAGACTCACTTCACCCATGACCTGTGATCAGGGCCGGCCTCACGGCGTGGGCCGTCGCTCAGGGCTCCACACTCGCCAGGACCCATTTATGCTGATTGTTTCAATGCTGTGCTTTTGTTGTCTTGAAATTCTAAATAATTTTCGGACCAGAAACCCTGCTTTTCATTTTGCACTTGGCCCTAACCTACCTACAAGCTATGTGGCCGCTCCTGCCTCTGAGGCTGCTGAACCTGTTTAGCAACCTCAAAGTGGAAACTCCAAGCCAACACCCCAGACCACTCCTGGCTTTTCTCTCTCAGCACACGTTTTGCTTCTTGTGTCATCAGTTTCCATAGTGTGTCTAGAAGTTATCTGCATCCTGACCTCTTGTCTTTTTTCCTGGTAAAAGGCAATCCCTTCATTTGGGTGATGGGAGCCTCACTCACCTTGGTTTACATTCCCCAGAACCTTGTTCCATCAATTTTCCCCTCTCCTAGGTCTTCAACCTTTCTCTCTGCATTGGTTCATCTCCTCAATGTGCAAACATATGCTTTATGAGCCACCCTCTTGCTGGGCAAACTGGTTTAACTCCCAGGCAACTCCCATAGTGTCCAGTGTAGTTGAGTGGAAACAAATCCTTGTTGGGCTAAAAGGTGCAGGTGGCATGGCCGAGGTTGGTTAATGGTGGAGCATCAACCTGTGAACCAGGAGGTCACAGTTCAATTCCTGGTCATGGCATGTGTCCTGGTTGCAGGCTTGATCTCCGATTGTGCGGGTGGCAGCCGATCAATGATTCTCATCATTGATGTTTCTCTAAATATAAATAATATAAATATAAATTAAATATAAATTAAATATAAAAAGATGCAGGTGTAGCGCCCCCTCTGACCAGGTTAGGAGTGGTGACGGGAGCCCAGCTGTGTTCTTCTGTTCCAGCTCTGCTATTTACTAGCTGTGTGGCCTTGAGCAAGTTACTCTTTAGGCCTCCACTTTCATATGAAAACTGAGGATCATAAGAGTGTGTCCTTCAGAGGGTTGTTAGGACAGAATTAAATATGTTGAGAACAGTGTATGGCACACAGTAAGTACTGTCTAAGTGCTTTTCATAATTACTCTGCCTTTCGTCAGCTCCCTATCTCTCTCCTACTCCTTTCTTCACATTAAAGAATGATGTGCCAGGGAAAACAGAATATTGTGCTGCTCATCAAAGAACTGATTAGACATTTGGAAATAAGTGGAAAAGAACAGGCATTGTGTTCCTTCAATGTCAGACCTTTTGTGCTCAGCTGTGGTTTTCAGTTGTCAAATCTTGAAAACAGGAAAGATACCATTCAGTATTCTACACCCTCTTCTTACAACTCATTACTAAATGAAAACTAAACCATTCTGCTAAAAGCCCTGCCAAGCCAGTGCTTGGCACTGTCTGTAGCATCTTTTTCAGAGGGACGTTTGGGAATTGCTTTGTGTGTATATTACCAAAGGGATATTCTTTTGATCCTCTGCACTCCCCCCAAAGATGACAAAGGTATTGAATTCTTAGCATAAAAAATTGAAAATGTCAGCTTCTTCCAAATTCTTGTTCTACCACCACGTAGTGTTCAGATTCATTGGGTAGCTTGCTGAAGTAGTATTTAACCTTTTTTTTTTTTTTTTGAGAAACATCTTCTTCCTTTGGTGAAGTCTTCTTAAACATTGTCTGGTACAGTTTAATGTCATCAAAATCAATCCAGTGGCCCAAGCAAAGAAAGTAAGATGTACCTAAATTCACATGCGTCCCTGTTCCTTATTCCGTCGCCATCCCTTTAATCACCACATTCCACTGGTTTTTATCCCCAGTCTCTCCTACTTCCCCCCTTCTCCTAACTCTAGCTTAAGACTATTCCTGTTTCAGTGGCTCACAACCTCAGTGCATTTGAATCTCTCTGACCCTAAACATGTATATTTAATAATTTCCAGACCCACCTTAGGCCAACAGAGCCAGAACCTCTGGGGATGAGGCCCAATCACTATTTTTAAAAGGTTCCCAGGTTGTTCTGATGCTCATCCAGGGCAGAGGCCCTTCCTGGGCAATGCAGTGAGGGCCTGGCTGGTCTCCCTGGGTCTGCTCTAATCCTCTCATGGATTCCAGTACTGACCCAGAGTGATGCTCTGGCACAGAAATTGAATCATGCCCTACTCTGCTTAGACTCCTCTATGGCTTTCTTTCCTTATAGGTTAAAATCTAAATGTCTTGGGTTGGCAAACAAAATCCTTCATGAGTCCACTAACGCCATCTTCACACTCGCTATCCATCAGTTGCACTGTATACTTTTATATCAGGATGTTCAGAGTTTTCCTCCACACCAAGTTTTCAAGGCTCTGGCCCTTTTATTTTGTGTCCTTGACCTGGAATGCCTTGAAGATTGGTCCTTATTTTAGGGGTTCCATTCTCCACAAATGATTTCTTTTTCCCATTTGATTAAAAAAATGTTTTTATTGATTCCAGAAAGAGAAAGAGGAAGGGAGAGTGAGAGAGATAGAAGCATCAATGATGAGAGAGAATCATCAATTGGCTGCCTCCTGCACACCCACTACTGGGGATCAAGCCCACAACCCAGGCATGTGCCCTGACTGGAAATCAAACCATGACCTCCTTGTTCACAGGTCAATGCTCAACCACTAAGCCACAATGGCTGGGCTGTAATTGTATCTTAAGGGTTTGGTTTACTAAAGCTAAAAAATTATTGGCCTTGTTCTTTGTTAATGTTTACTGAAGCCTAGTTTAGTTGTTTTAATAAAGAGATTTCCCCCCCCCCTTTTTGGAATGGAATGGAGGACATTATTGGTTAAGATTAAATCTGGGTGAGCTCAGGATAAAGCTACCATTTAGGCCCCAGGCTAACTTCAGTCTTTGAAGTTCATAGTGAGTGACCATGGTCTGGTGGCAGGAAATTCCAGTACATCTTTTTCAATTACAGAGATAATTTTTGAATGCTTCTGTGCTGAAATTGCAAAACAAATAGCCTGAGTGGGAGTAGCAGTAGTAGCTGCAGCCAACATTTATTATTGTTAACCTTGTGTCAGGAATGGGGCTCAGTATTTTATATGAAATATTTCAATTAATCCTCACAACAGTCTTATGATAGGAGCCTATTCTGAACTCCATGTTACAAATGAGGAATCCCAAGCCTGGAAAGGAATAGCCTTCAGTTTGACTCCAGAATCCAGGCTTTTAATTGGTATGCTAAGTTGCACCTCTTAACAAATACAGTGCCATAATAGCTGCCACTTTTTGAGTACTTAGTATGTGTTGAGTACTTTATTTATTTAAAAAAATATTTTTATTGATTTCAGAGAAGGGAGAGATAGGAGCATCAATGATGAGAGAGATCATTAATTGGATGCATCTGCATGCCCCCCAGTGGGGATCAAGCCTGCAACCTAGGCATGTGCCCTGATTGGGAATCGAACTGTGACTTTCTGGTTCATAGGTCGATGATACTCAACCACTGAGCCATGTCGGCCGAGTATGTTGAGTACTTTAAAATTATTTTTGATCCTCACAGTCCAAATACATTACTTCAGGGTTTTCCAGAAGGAAACTAAGGCTCAGAGTTCCCTGATTAGTTTTCAGTTATGCAAATTACCACAATTTTAATGGTTTAAAACAACACCCATTTATTCTCCTGCAGTGCTGGAGTTCAGGAGTCCTAAAATCAAGGTTACAGCAGGACCATTTTCCTTTTGACCTCTGCCTTCATCTCACAGCTCCATCTCTGACTCAGACCTGCCTGCCTTCCTCTTCTAAGGACACTTGTAATCACAGTGAGACCATCCGAATAACCCAAGATCCTTACATCTAGTTCCATCTATGAAGTTCCCTTTGCCATCTAAAGTAACATAGTTACAGGTCCCTGTGGCTAGGAGGTGGACATCTTTGGAAGGTTCATTATTCAGCCTAACTAATTTCCCCCAGGTCACAGAACTGGTAAGGATTAAAGATGAGCTTGAATCTAGAAGTTTTTAGCCTCCAAAGTTCACACTATTTCTGGTGAGGATCCCATCAGTCATTCAAAAAACATTTATTGAAATTATGAAAAGAACCAGACACCGTGGTAGGTACTGGAAAAATGCAAAATGCTTTAATGAGTTTGAGTCATCTTTTTGTAGGTGCCTTATTAATCTTGGTATTTTTCAAAAGTGCAGGAGATTAAAGATGAATAAGTTTAAATAATTAATAAATAAGGTAAAATAACTCCCAGAATAGGTATTATTAGGCTCCACTTTTTTTTTTTTTTTTTTTTTTTTTTTTTTTTTTACATTAAGGTATTTCCTTACTTATTTCTCCCTTCCAGAGTTTAATACCAGGCAAAAATTTTAGATAGTGTATTCTTTTTAATATTTGGTATTTTGTCCCCCTCAGATCTGTGAAATGTAAATCTTTCCTGGACAGAGTGTAGATAAGAGCAAGACATCTGGTTTGGTTTGCTTTTTCAATATTTGTAAGACTCGCTTTCTTTGTCACTAAAAAAGCCGCACAAAGCTTGGTGGCCTTCTTTGCATTTTAGAGGCGGCATATAGATCTACTCCAAACCTTTAATTCTGGCCTGAAAGGCTGTCTGCCAGCTTGGAGTGGGTTCCAGGGCAGGAGAAAGCTCTCTCGCTGGGCCAGCAGATCTGCTGTGTATTTTTTAAGACCCCAGGGATACAAATATCCATGGCAAATCTGAATGAATGAAGTCTATGGCAGCCCTACTGGGGAATTGCAATGCTCTCCTTGACAGATAAGAGTTCTTATTGGGCCCTGACCTGTTTGGCTCAATGGATAGACCATCGACCTGCGGACTCAAGGGTCCCAGGTTTGATTCCGGTCAAGGGCATGTCCCTTGGTTGCGGGCACATACCCAGTGGGGAGTGTGCAGGAGGCAGCGGATCGATGTTTCTAACTCTCTATCCCTCTCCCTTACTCTCTGTAAAAAAATCAATAAAATATATATATTTTAAAAAAAGAGTTCTTATTGGGAAGCCGCTCTTGTTTTTCCCCTTATTTCTAATAGAGATTAAATTCTTGGCCTTTGCACACTAGGTGTTCCAAGGACCTGCACTGCCCATCAAGGACTGATTGATATCTGAACCTAAGCCATACACTCAGGTGGTTTAGCAGCCCTTTCCATTTGAAAAGGTATTGTTCAGTTCCAAAAGAGCAAATTAAATGGAAGAAGCAGGTGGTTCATACTGCTAATATGCTTACTCTTGCTACCCAGGCACCTCTCCCCTCAGCTCCTGCCTTTGGTTGCAGAGGAAGTTTTCTTTAGATTAGTTTATTGGGAAGAAAAAGAATAAATGTGTTTACTGATGGCTATGAACCAGCTGTAACTGGACTCTAGCCCAATTACAGACTTAGAGATGGCCTTGGAGGAGTATGGGTAAGATAAATCCACCCAGTGGGCAAAACGTGGACCAGGACATTTTATTGCCTAATTTCTCTGGCAGGAGAGATGGCCTGTGGAAATGGATCCTTATCCGGAACATTTTCAGAGAGTATTATGCAATTATACTAGAGGATTGGTGACTAGGACACTTGAGGAAATGGTAGGTAGATGCATCTTTTGGGATGTGAAAATGTATATGCTCCATGTGTGCCGGGAGCCGGTCCATGCTTGCTGTTTCAATGGACCTGGCATATATGGCATACTGTTCTTAATATGTTTGCTCACCTTCTTGGCACTATGTGTTTTAACCAAGGTCTCTGAGAAAGGTTGTTTCCCCAGGTAGGGATTTTCCCCTGAAGTTAGGGAGGGAATAAAACCTCTTAACTAAGTGCCAGGTGGGTAATTAATCACTTTAACTACGAACAATCATGCTTAAGCTACATAATCTTTACTCCCTGGAATGGAGATAAGAAACGCCCTAACCTTTGTAATAGAGATTGATAGGATTGGAATCAACTGGTATAAATACAGATGTAACAAGTCAGAACTTAGAAGACAGAACCTACACAGAACCTAGAGACAGGAGAACTTCGCTGGAGAGAACATGGCAAAAGATCCTGGACAGAAACTGGCAACAGAACCTAGAGACAGAACCTAGCGAGAGAACCTGGCTGAAGAACCTAGAGACAGAACCTGGCTACAGAACCTGGATAGAACATGGCAAGAGAACCTGACTAGAACCTGGTGACTGAACCTGACTGGAGAACCTGGACAGAACCTGGCTGGAGAACCTAGTGAGGGAACATGGCTACAGAACCTGGCTGGAGAACCTAGCAAGAGAACATGGACACAGAACCTGGCTGGAGATCCTAGCCAGAACTTGGCTGGAGATCCTGGCTAGAGATCCTGGCTAGGCTGCTGATCAACTGAACACTGTCTCCGTGTCATTCCTTCTTCACCGACTCCGTCTACACCTTTGGGAACCCCTGGACCTGCTGGGGCTGGACCCCGGCACATGTGTATGCATATGGGAGGTGACACCCCGCTGAGAGGATCTCAATGAGCAAGTATACAAGAAGACTTGGCACCCTGTTTTTTTTTTTTTTTTCTAGTTTCCCTACTACTCAATGGGTTCATAAACAAGGTAGCATAGTGATTATAACCAAGACTTAGGTTATGCACAGCTTTGACAAAATAGACTTTCTCATACCATAGCTGACATTGGTAAAGATTAGTGGTAGACTGAAGTAATCAGAATTACTCAGACACCAAGGACTCCAATACATTAGGAATAAAAGGGGCTCTGAATTCAATTTAGAGGCAAAGGACTCCTGATGTACCACCTGGTGTGGATCTGATTGAGCTAAACCTGTTGGTGGCAGTCATCATCAGAGGTCTCTGAGGCAGGGCTGAGGATGGAGAATGGGACAGGACACACACGGAACCTGGCCTCTAGGTATCAGTGGGATCATATTAATAGACATTAGTTGAATTTTCTTTGCCTTGCCCTTACCTGAATGCAGTACCTTCCTGTGGCTGTTTTAACTTTTTAAGTTGAAGAAATAGATCTAATTTAAACAGAAAGAGAGATTTGGGCCCTGGCTGGTTTTCTCAGTGGTTAGAGTGTTGGGCCCTCAGACCAAAGAGTTGTGCAACCCTCTCCCTCTCCCTCTCCCTCTCCCTCTCCCTCTCTCTCTCCCTCTCCCTCTCCCTCTCCCTCTCCTTCTCCCTCTCCCTCTCCCTCTCCCTCCCTCTCCCTCCCGCTCCCTCTCCCTCTCCCTCTCCCTCTCCCTCTCCCTCTCCTCTCCCTCTCCCTCTCCCTCTCCTCTCCCTCTCCCTCTCCCTCTCCCTCCCTCTCCCTCTCCCTCTCCCTCTCCCTCTCCCTCTCCCTCTCCCTCTCCCTCTCCCTCTCCCTCTCCCTCTTCCCCTCTCCCTCTCCCTCTCCCTCTCCCTCTCCCTCTCCCTCTCCCTCTCCCTCTCCCTCTCCCTCTCCCTCCCTCTCCCTCTCCTCTCCCTCTCTCTCTCCCTCTCCCTCTCCCTCTCTCCTCCCTCCTTTCCATTCTCTGTAGAAATCAATGGAAAAAATATCCTTGAGTAAGGGGGGGAAAAAAGGAGAGAGATTTTGCTTGCAGAAACTGGAATGGTACACAAAACCTCAGATTGGGTAACAGGGTCTTAGGATGTAGGTTTAACAAAGACATGAAGGCATGTCTGTTTCTGGCTCTTTTATTTTATTTTATTTTATTTTTTATTTTACATTTGTTTATTTTTCCCCCCTTTTCTCATCACCTCTCTCCTCTGTCAAAAGAATTTGGCTTCCAGCAACTTTCAGGTTTTATGTGAAATAGGCTCAGTCACCCAGAGAAAGGCTGCTCAGTCTCTTCTTACCAGGTCAAAAGTCCCTGGGGCAAGGGCTGCCAATAGCCAAAGCCAGAACAATGTGAGCAACCAAAAAAATCGTATTGAATTATAATTCAAATAAACACATATATTCATGAATTCATGCTAATATAAATAAATGATTGAATAAATGAATAAATGAATAAATGAATAGATAAGAAAGAAGAGACAAATCTCCCGTGCAGAAAAATTCCAAACAATTTACATAGATTCTATGTCTTCAAGGAGGAGGTACATAATTTACCAGTCCCTATGAGTCAGTTTTACAGAGTTACTGTCTTCCAATTACCACACTCTGGACAGCGAGGGAAAAGGTGACTTTGCAGGGGAGAAACCCGACGAACACTGCCTCAGCTAGGGGATCAAGATGAACATCAACGGTGATAAGTCATGCTGATAGCGAGCACCCTTTCTATGATGTGATGAGAATGACAATTTATCTCTGTGTTCTTTTGTTACTGGTACAGAGAGGTCCCTGTCCCTCCCTACTCCCCATCCCCATCCCCATCCCCATCCCCATCCCCATCCCCATCCCCATCCCCATCCCCATCCCCATCCCCATCCCCATCCCCATCCCCATCTCCATTGCTTGTGGGAGTGGAATTCTTTTTTTTTTTTTTTTTTTTTTTTTTATTGCTTAAAGTATTACAAAGGGTATTACATATGTGTCCATTTTATCCCCCCGCCCTAGACAGTCCCCTAGCCTCCCCTATCCCCCAATGTCTTATGTCCACTGGTTATGCTTCTATGCATGCATACAAGTCCTTTAGTTGATCTCTTACCCCCCTACCTCCTGCCCCGCAACCCTCCCCGGCCTTCCTGCTGCAGTTTGACAATCTGTTTGAGGCAGCTCTGCCTCTGTATCTATTATTGTTCAAAAGTTTATAATGGTCTCTATTATCCATGAATGAGTGAGATCATGTGGTATTTTTCCTTCATTGACTGGCTTATTTCACTTAGCATAATGCTCTCCAGTTCCATCCATGACGTTGCAAATGGTAAGAGTTCCTTCCTTTTTAGAGCAGCATAGTATTCCATCGTGTAGATGTACCACAGTTTTCTAATCCATTCATCTACTGATGGGCACTTAGGCTGTTTCCAGATCTTAGCTATGGTGAATTGTGCTGCTATGAACATAGGGGTGCATATATCCTTTCTGATTGGTGTTTCTGGTTTCTTGGGATATATTCCTAGAAGTGGGATCACAGGGTCAAATGGGAGTTCCATTTTCAGTTTTTTTAAGGAAACTCCATACTGTCTTCCATAGTGGCTGCACCAGTCTGCATTCCCACCAGCAGTGCACAAGTGTTCCTTTTTCTCCACATCCTCTCCAGCACTTGTCGTTTGTTGATTTGTTGATGATAGCCAGTCTGACAGGTGTGAGATGGTACCTCATTGTTGTTTTGATTTGCATCTCTCGGATGATTAGTGACTTTGAGCATGTTTTCATATGTCTCTTGGCTTTCTGAATGTCCTCTTTTGAAAGGTGTCTATTTAGGTCCTTTGCCCATTTTTTGATTGGATTGTTTATCTTCCTTTTGTTAAGTTGTATGAGTTCCCTATAAATTTTGGAGATTAGGCCCTTATCGGATATGATATTGGCAAATATGTTTTCCCACACAGTGGGTTTTCTCGTTGTTTTGTTGATGGTTTCTTTTGCTGTGCAGAAGCTTTTTATTTTGATGTAGTCCCATTTGTTCATTTTCTCTTTAGTTTCAAGTGCCCTAGGAGCTGTATCAGTGAAGAAATTGCTTCGGCATATGTCTGAGATTTTGTTGCCTTTGGATTCTTCTAGAATTTTTATAGTTTCCTGTCGTACATTTAAGTCCTTTATCCATTTTGAGTTTATTTTTGTGTATGGTGTAAGCTGGTGGTCTAGTTTCATTTTCTTGCATATATCTGTCCAATTTTCCCAGCACCATTTATTGAAGAGACTATCTTGGCTCCATTGTATGTTCTTGCCTGGGAGTGGAATTCTTGCAATATCCCGAGAAAAAGAATTTCCTGAGACTTGCACGGGTGGATGAAATATTGTAGAAAGTGATATTTCTGTGGGACATCCCTGAGTATCCGAGGTCCCATTTTCCTCAGTCCCCCCAAGGAAGAAGTTTCATTTTGCCTTCAGCAGGGCTTAAAATCAGAGCCAGTGTCCAGTGCTTTCTTTCTATGTGGAGCAATCTTTTTTTTTTTTTTTTTTTTTTTTAATTAAATCTTTATTGTTCAGATTATTACATTTGTTCCTCTTTTTTTTCCCCCCATAACTCCCTTCCTCCCAGTTCCCGCCCCACCATCCGCCCTCACTCCCCACCCACTGTCCTCATCCATAGGTGCATGATTTTTGTCCAGTTTCTTCCCGCATCTCCCACACCCCTTTCCCCCCCAGGAATAGTCAGTCCATTCCCTTTCTATGTCCCTGATTCTATTATAATCAACAGTTCATTCTGTTCATCAGATTATTTATTCACTTGATTCTTAGATTCACTTGTGGATAGATGCATATTTGTTGTTCATAATTTGTATCTTTACCTTTTTCTTCCTCTTCCTCTTCTTAAAGGACACCTTTCAGCATTTCATATAATCCTGGTTTGGTGGTGATGAACTCCTTTAGCTTTTCCTTATCTGTGAAGCTCTTTATCTGACCTTCAATTCTGAATGATAGCTTTGCTGGATAAAGTAATCTTGGTTGTAGGTTCTTGGTATTCATCACTTTGAATATTTCTTGTCACTCCCTTCTGGCCTGCAAAGTTTCTGTTGAGAAATCAGCTGACAGTCGTATGGGTATTCCCTTGTAGGTAACTGAGTTTCTTTCTCTTGCTGTTTTTAAGATTCTCTCTTTATCTTTTGCTCTTGGCATTTTAATTATGATGTGTCTTGGTGTGGTCCTCTTTGGATTCCTTTTGTTTGGGGTTCTCCGCGCTTCTTGGACCTGTAAGTCCATTTCTTTCACCAAGTGGGGGAAGTTTTCTGTCATTATTTCTTCAAATAGGTTTTCAATATCTTGCTCTCTCTCATCTTCTGGCACCCCTATAATTCTGATGTTGGTACGCTTGAAGCTGTCCCAGAGGCTCCTTACACTATCCTCGCATTTTTGGATTCTTTTTTCATTTTGCTTTTCCGGTTGGGTGTTTTTTGCTTCCTCGCATTTCAAATCATTGACTTGATTCTTGCGCTCCTCTGGTCTGCTGCCGGGAGTCTGTATAATATTCGTTATTTCAGTCCGTGTATGCTTAATTTCTAGTTGGTTCCCCAATATAAGATCGAGGGTCTCATTAGTTTTCTTGTAGATCTCATTAAGTTTATCGGCAGCTTCTAAACAGTTCTTGAGAGACCTTAAAAGTGTGGTTCTGAACTCTATATCTTCCATTGACAATTTTGTCCTGTTTCTTTGTCTCCGCATTTTGTTATGCTTCCTTGGTGTACCCCCTAGTGGTCTTTGTTCGAGGTCTTATAGTTAAATCTTGATTGTTGTAGCTAATTCCAGGGAGGTTTTGACCTCCAGGCCAAGTGGCTATGGGAATTAGCTGTGTCAGCAGTGAGAGAACGTCTGTCCTCTAGGGAGGTGCTAATCTAGCCTTTGCCTGAGGCTATCCGGCAAAAGCCTCTGTGCAGGGCTTGGGCGGGGCGGGTCGCACAGGATCAACAGGGTGGGCCGGAGAGAGCAGTTATGGCGGCTCTCAGTCCTGTCCCCAGGGGCTCTGCCTCTCTGAGTCCCAGCACCCACTGCAAAGCTCAGAGAGAAAGCTGCACTCGCTCTGACCGAAGCCAGACAGTCCCGCTTCTCCCGTTTGAGTCTGGGTCCCTAGAGACTCGCCCGGATCTGGAGCTCAGAGTCTGCAACTCCCTCCCGATTGAAAACGCCAACTGCGCCCTCCGCCGCCAGCCAGCTCGTGCACTCCGCACCTCAGAATTTGACTTCAGCACTGCGCCTCCTCTGAGTGTCCGTGTGCGTTTCTTTTTCCTCCTAGTTGTAGGACTTCCACTCAGCCAGCGTTCCTGTGGTTCTGGGTGATGTCCCTTCTGTCTTTTAGTTTCACTTTTGAAGTAGTTGTTCAAAGCAGCAAACTCCGGCGTTAACCTATGCCGCCATCTTGGTTCTCCTCTATGTGGAGCAATCTGATACAGCATCGGGATAGCTTAGCATGTGTTCCCTGCTGCAGTCAGTCCATCATTTCATTGCATGTGGGGTCCACAAGGCCACATGGAGTGAATGCAAGGAAGCAGGAGCAGAAGAGCCCCATGAGCCAAGAGTCAAGTGCAACAAGAGAGAGAATTCCTTTGTTTGTATGGGCTTGCAGTGGCCCCACCCATTCTGACCAATTATCTCTACCCCAGGTTGACTGACAGGCAAGTACCTTTACTATGTCACCCCAATTTCACTGGGCATGAGTCTATCTCCCCTTTGTTGGACCCCTTCCTCAGTGATCTATAGGGAATGGTCCGGTGTTTTCCTGAGGAGTGCAAAGTTGCAACTTTCTGGTGAAGCTGCCCATATGACATGGCCTTCCCTTTACTCTTTTCCTATTATTAATATCTAGCTAATTACAATGGTATCACTTTCTGATCAAAACCGTAACTCCAGTGTAATCATAAGAAAAACATAGGATGAATTTTAATTAAAGGACATTTTACAAAATATGTGATCAGTACTCCTCAAAACTGTCAAGGTAAAAAAACAAACACACGTCTTAATGTAATGTATCAATATTGGTTCATTAACTGCAACCATACTAACAAGATGTTGGTAGCAATAGGGGGAATGGTGTGTATGGGGATACAACTTTTATGTGAATCTAAATCTACCCTAAAATAAAAAGTTTGGGTAAAAGACATCCTTGGAGAAGGGACTGGTGAACTAATGTTGATTCAGATAGCCAGCTTGAGCCAATCAACTGAGATGGACAGTGGTGAGGCCAAGTTCCTGACATGGTAGCTTATTGTAGCCATAGTCATATTGGTGTATGTGTGTGTGCATGTGTGTGTGTGTGTATATGTGTATGTGTAGGGAAGCAGGAATGTTAGTGGAGAAATCCAAGCTAACAGTGCTGGGCAGATAACTTAATAGATGCCCATTTAATTTGCTTTTCTTCCTTACCCACATACCTCATATGGTTGTATTGGAAGTCTGTGGGATTCTCTTCTGATATCACAAACAGTTCTTTCATTTTTGCATTCCAGCTCCCCATTGTCTCTCACACTAGCTTGGTGTCTGTTGCCCTCACCATGCCATTGCCCCTAGTGCCCTCCATAATACCCACTGCCAAAGGAACTGTCCAAGGCACTGGCCCTGAGGGAAGCAAAATATTTCTAGAAAAAATGTAATAGAAACTTGGGAAGGTAAGGATGAGAAATGGGCCAGAAAGTAGGACAAAGCTAAAAAGGATAATAATCTAGAGACAAATGAAACCCAAAATTCCAGAAAGACAGAACCAAGAAAATGGAATGGAGAACAGTGTCAAATAAAAAATACAAAGTGATTTCCCAGTGATGAACCTTGCAATTAAAGCCTGCACTGAGTGCTTGGAGCAATGAATGAAGACACATCCCAAGACACACCATTGTGAAAATTTAAATGACTAAGGATAAAGAGAAGATTCTAAATTTTTTCTTGAGAAATAAAAAATGTAAGCTACAGAAGAATGACAAGTCTGACATCACATTTCCCATCAACAGTGTTGAATGTTAGAAGACAGTGGAGAAATAGCTTTAACGTTCTAATGAATAATGTCACAAGACTCATAAAACATTTTCTGCACCCTCGAAAGGGACGTTATTTGAGGTTGGACTATATCCAAATGAGGAAGAAAATTAAGACATAAAAAATCTTGGCATCCTTGAAATAGTGGAGTCAACTTGTCTCTAGAAGAGCAGCAAAAGGAAACTCCAGAATTATAGTTATGCAGCAGGCCTGGCTCGTTCAGCCAGTCTAAACTGAGGCAGCAGGAGAAATGGTGATTCAATGACCACTTATTATTTTATGTCTGTTGGTACTGGGATAAAGGCAAGAAATCACTACAATTAGAAAACTGAAGACAAAGGCTGTTAAAAACATGTCACAATAATCTATCTACCCTGCTCAGATTTGCAGGAAACCATATTTGCAATCTTAATATTTGTATTGACTTTCATCTTTTCCATCAACTTATGTATAAAACATAGCAGAATTAATCATACACAAATACTATTTCACCTTAACCTTGCCAGAGTTGTTATGTAGATGGTAGAAGTTGCAGGAGAAAGACCAGAGTTATGCTGAAATGAACACTGTGGTCATTAATATCATGTTGAAAAGTGGGAAGAAAAATTATGGATGCAGCATGTTTGGGTTTGCGTTGGTATTTGGCCAAAGTACACATTTGGTTTACTGCTATAAAATATACTGTCCACAGCTGTTGGAATAAGGAGAAGAGATGTTAGTATTTCCATAAATATACAAAGTAACTACACGAGGAACTCAAAATAGAAATATAACAACTGGTTGGAAGGGAGCTGGTTGTGAGCCAGCTCATTCTTTATTTATTATGATAAATTAGATTATATCTAAAGGTTACAAGTTAGGAAATAGGATGAAAAGCATACCATTAAACTATATAGGAGTAAAAATCAAGCAAAAATGATATGGGGGTAGAATAGTTATTTCTAGAAAATGGAATTGTAGATGGAAAAAGAAGCAATGGTGCATATATTAATTTAATAAAATGGAACAAATCTTTAAAAGAGATGAAGAAATGGCAAAAAAGATGTTTGGTGAAGGGGAAAGAATTATATTAATAGATCTTACTATAATTCATCTTAGAGAGGAAGCTGTGTTTATTTAGAAAGCTCTTTTGATAAATTGCTTAGAGCTGAAATTCCTTTTCACTTCTTCTAGTAATTGTGCATAATATTTACATTCATCTAGTATTTCACTTCATTTGTTTTAATTTAAAATATGACTCTTGTTATCAGCCTGGTCCCAATAAGAATAGTACATCCAAAATAGGAAATTCAAGGAGGGTTTGTTTACAAAGGGACTAATTTTTTTTTCTAATCCTCACCTGAGGATATTTTTCCATTGATTTTTAGAGAGAGTGGAAGAGAGAGGGAAAGACAGAGAAATATTGATGTGAGAGAAGCACATCGATTGGTTGCCTCCTGCACGAGACCTGACCAAGGGCCGGGCCTTGTAGGAGCCTGCAACTGAAATACATGCCCTAGACTGGAATCAAACCTGGACCCTTCGGTCCACAGGTCGACCCTCTATCCACTGAGCAAAACCAGCTAAGGCTACAAGAAGACTGTTTATAAAGGTGCAGAGAGGATCCACCAAGGATGGTGCATGGACTTGGAGCTTCGTAGCAACCCAGATGGCATCAACCTCTAGGTCTAAAGCAACAAGGTGAGGGAATGGTTTCTAGAACTTGGAAGGAAGAGGTTGTGTATAGTGTCTCCATGAATGTGGTGTTGACTTTTGGATGGAGGATATTAGCCAGCTTGGGTGACCTTGCAAAGATAGAGTTAGGGAGTAAATACACTGGTTCAACTCTCTTGCCTCCATGAACTCTCTTAGCAGGGATTTTCATTCAACTAGTAGGTAGAGGGCATGGGAATCTTGATGTAGATCAGTTCCTCGGTGCCAAGAGAAGGGTAGAGAGGTAAAATGGAGGATTTTGGTATAGTTCAACCTTTAGGCATTCATTTTTCTTTTTCCTTTTTGTGTAGGTGGTAAGCTTGAATTTCCAGCACAAGGGGAAAATACATTTTTAACAGCTATCGTGTCCTGGTGGGATACTATCAACCTAGTCACACTCCTACTGAAACTTAAATTATTCACCATTTTCTCCATATAATGTAATAAGGGGAGGAGAATAAAAAATAGTAATGTAAAACATCACTGCTACGTTCCCACCTTTATAGGTGTGGTCATTAAGCCTAAATTGCATGAAAATATTAAGAGCTGCCCCAATGAATTCCCTGGGTTCCAAAAAATATTTTTTATCCCCATATGTACCAGTAACTCCATTTTTCTCAGGTAGTTGCTAACAATCTCTCTTCCCAGAAAATTAATCTTCTTTCTGTGCCTTGTGGTTCAGAGTTATGAGTAATTCAAATTAGTCAAGGGGCAGTTTCTGCTTCCAACTCTCAGGAGCCATTCCACATTCTCTGATGAAAACGACTTCCTCTCGGACTATATGACTTATAGACACACCAGGCTCAAGATCACAAGATGGGGAGCAAAAAATATTGTCAATAGTTTATTTTAATGTTTTACAGAATATATATATATATATATACCAATGCTTTGTGTTTAGTTGTCACTCTAGCTACTAGAATAAACATCCTTAATTTCACAGTCTATTTAGAGATAATTTTATGCTACTTCACATCACATATGGAAATATTGCAATTGTATCAATACATTCACTTCTCCCACTGTACCTTGTGCTACATGCGTTATGTATATTACATCTATATATGTTATAAAACCCACAAATTAGTCATAATTTTGCTGTAGTCATGTATTTTAAAATACAGGAAAAGATTAGCCTTCATATTCACCTAGATATTTACTATTTCTGATGCTTTAATTTCTTCATGAAGATTTGAGTTTACCTCTAGTATATTTTTCCTTCAATTTGAAGAAATTCCTTTAACATTGATAGCCTATAAGACTCTGGATTATAATATTAAGTAAGAATTAGGCCATCTCTGTTTTAGATATTCAGAACTAATGATTTTTGATCATTTATTGCTTAAATTGAAGCCTGTGTTAAAGGCAATAGCCCTAGCCAGTTTGGCTCAGTAGGTAGAGCATCAGGCTGTGCACTGAAGGGTCCCAGGATTGATTCCAGTCAAAGGCACATGCCCGGGTTGTGGGCTCAATCCACAGTAGTAGGTGTGCAGGAGGCAGTCGCTCAATGATTTGCTCTCATCATGATGTTACTATACCTTTTTCCCTCTCCGAAATCAATAAAATATATTTTTAAAAATAGAGGCAATAAAGAATTAAATTTTTTTTTAAAAAGTGTAGTATAGTGTAGATGTCCTCAAACTGCACCCCTTAGAACACGACAGCCTTTCATGAGCATAAGTACATGGTCCACAAGTAACTTGTGCAGACAACAGGATTTGGGTTCAGGTATTTTTTGTTACTTAATGCCTATTTACTCTTAAGAGAATCATTTCATCACTCTTACTCATATATTTTCTAACTTCTAAAATGACATAAGTAAAAAATTTAAATACCTACAAGATTCAGGCAGGACACATGATGAATGAGAGCCAGCACAGCTTGGTGAAGACTGTGGTGAAGTAGAGAATACATACCCTGTCCACAGACATCGGTGGTTACCAGGCTCCAGCCCATCATTACTACATGGGAACACCAGCAGGGTATTGTCAGATCTTTCAATAACAATGTGCAATCTCCACATTTTAAAATGTGATAAATAATTCAAAAGGTTCAAAAAGATTGTGTGTGCTATACAACATATCTCTATAAACCAAATAAGTCCTATGAATGAGGAGTCTATAATGCTTAAATTAGCTAATTTTTTAAAAAGTCTCTTTAAAAAATATTTTTTATTGATTTCAGAGAGGAAGGGAGATGGAGAGAGAGAGAAACATCAATGATGAGAGAGAATCATTGATTAGCTGCCTCCTGCACCCCCCACCCCCCCACTGGAGATCTAAACCTCAACCGGGGTATGTGTCCTTGACTGGAATCAAACCTGGGATCCTTCAGTCCACAGCTGACACTCTATCCATTGAGCCAAACCAGCTAGGGCTTAACCAATCTTCAAATACTGATATTTTCTGATTCTATAGGAGTAGAAAGAATGAAGACTATTAAGTCAGAGCCAACTATTAATAACTTTGGTATATTGTTGCTGCCTAAGTAACAGACTGTGGAATTTTAATGCAGAAAATAGAAATTAGTCATCTTCTGTTTTTGAATAATTATTCAGGTATTACGCAACTGTGTTCAGTCATTGAGAAAGAAAAAGGTCTTTGAAGACTCTAGTCTACATATGAGAAAGCTTTTATGAGACCTGGGAGTAGGGCTTTTATGGAATGTTAATGCACATGTGTGGTAGATGGTTGAGGATCAACAGGATAAAATTCCAGTGGGGTCATAACTCTGGACTAGATTTATGGGCCTCAACTCAATCACCAAGTGTATTACTAAAAGGATGGTAAAAGCCTGTATAAGGATCCTGCCATCGGTCACCTGCTTGATCCAGAGAAGAGATAAAAGCTTATATGGATCTTGTGGAAGCCTGCCAATGCTTGTCTCCATAATACATGATAAAACTCTGACAGGAAACTACTCCTGGGAGTTTGGTATTAAATTAGCTCTCAGATATCTAGGCATGGCTTTCTCCTATGCTGCTAATGTAGAAGCCAAAGGATGAATGTTCTATTTTAATATCTCTCCCACACCTCATCTTTTCTATCTCTGCTGTAACATAGTTCAGAGGCATGGAAATATTAATGTGTGATATGCCCCATTCTCTATGCTACAACTTTCTTAGGATGATATCACACATGCATAGATTAAAGATTGTCTTAGGAGCATCTGACTCTTTTTTTAAACGAACTATGTATACAAGTACTTGTGCTTTAGTCAGAAATGTTTGTCCTGAGAAATTAGAAAGTCAGTCAGTCTAACTTACATTTAATGCGGAGGAGACAATTTTGTTTTTCAAATAGCAATCACCATAATTACTTTTTCACAGAGGCGTCTTTATTTAGAATAATAATGATCTTTGTAATAGAGAAGGTGAAACTTGGTATGCCCAGGGCAATGGGAGAAGATGAGAGGGACAGATGTGGGAAGAGCAAGAGAGAGGAGGGTAGAAGACTGTATTTGCATAATGTGAATCCTCCTTAGACCCACAAAATCTTCAGTGGAATCCACTAAACTCATATTTTAAAAAATTTTAATTTAAAAAAATTATGGTAAAATACATATAATACAAAATTTACCATCTTTATCATTTTACGTGTAGAGTTCAGTGACATTAAATACATTTACATTATTGTGCAACTATCACTATCATTTATCTCCAGAATGTTTTCTTCTTCCCATAATGCTTTATTTATTCATTCTCAATTAATTCACATGATGAATAATAGTCACAGGAATATGAATAGTCATAGTAAATTTAGAATAGTTATTTAGGTTTTTACATATATAGAGATGGATTCAAGTTTGTATCCGGATCTTGAGTGGCAGAGGGGCTTCATATGACCGCTGGGCTACAAATAAAAAGAGACATTTCTTTGGAGGATATAGAGTTGTCCTATAGACATCAATGGAGGTGGGTCAGTGGGTGTCACAGGGACCCCTAAAAGAGAAGAGAAGTCAGGCAGCAAAGCGATCCTTAGTAAAAAGCACACTTTCTACAATTTGTATTTGCTGTCTATCTGACTTATTTATATGCATCTTGTTGTATATCTGCTGTTTCTTCAGGACAAAATCATGTTCCTGTAATGGCTTGTGTAGGTGCCTGCAATTCCTGCCTGTTTAAGTGCCACCAACCAACTAATTATAGATTCTTAATCCCAATTCCATGTCCCTAGAGGAGAGAATCTATGGTCTGGTTCATGTCTACTCAGCCTCACCTCTGCTTTAGCTGTGACTGGAGTGGAGAGCTCTGGACAGGCACAGACATGGATCGTTGCTTTCTGTCCTGGAACTCCTTCGATGCTAGCAATGCCCCTGGGAGCTCACTTTGTCCATGTCCACTGGCTTGTAAGTGTGAGGGAGTCCACATCCCTGGGGGTTGACATCTGCTCAAACAATGAGGGAGAGCTCTTGCATAAGTGCTCCTGCCTTTCACCCTTCCAGCACATGATTCTGGGAGGTGTTCTGTACACTTCTCTGGAAGTCCAAGTAGAGTCAAGCCTCTTGTGTCCACAGTGGAAATCTCAATAACACACCCTTATGCTGTCTCTTCCTTCTCTATCTAACTCTTCATCCCTCACCCTGCTCACTGGGATCACTTCCTGGAAAACACATTTAATTCCCTTCTGATATCTAAGCCAACTTGCTCACAAGTCTTGACACAGGTTTTGCTTTTCGGGGAGGCCATGCTGAGAAAGACTGGTTTGTGTCAGATGTTTACCCATTTGCCATGGGTTGAATTGTGTCCCCAGAAAGATAGGTTGAAGTCGTAACCCTAAGCACCTCATACAATAAGTACCTTATTTGGAAGCAGGGCTGTTGCTGATGTGATTAGTCTTTAATCCAATATAACTGGTATCCTTATAACAAGAGAAGAGACATGAACACAAAGAGGGGAGAGCACCATGTGATGATGGAGGCAAAGATTGAAGTGCTACAGCTGCAAGCCAAGGAACATCAAGAATTGCCAGCAATAATCAGATGCCAGGAAGAATCAAGGAGTGATTGTCCTTTGAAGGTTTCAGAGGGAACATGGACATCTGATGTATGTTTTTTAAAATATATTTTTATTAATTTTAGGGAGGAAGGAAGGGTGAGAGAGAGATAGAAACATCAATGATGAGAGAGAATCATTGATTGGCTGCCCCCTGCATGCCCACACTGGGGATTCAGCCTGCAACCCGAGCATGTGCCCTGACTGGGAATCGAACAGTGAGCTCCTGGTTTATAGGTTGACACTCAACCACTGAGCCACACCAGCCGGGCTGCCATCTGATATTTTGATTTCAGACTTCAAGCCTTCAGAACTGTGAGACAATGCATTTCTGTTGTTTAAAGGCATCTAGTTTGTGGTTCTTTGTTACAGCAGTTCTGCGAAACTAATTCACCATTGTTGTAACTTCTGTTGCCAGATATTGAGAACATATGTGTGGCCTACTGTCTGTTTATCAGGAAGCAGGCTATCAGAAAAGTGGATGTGGGCAGGTTCTTTTATAAGGCTGAAAGGCTAGAGTTGCAACCATGGACATCTGCAACAGATGTGGAAATGCTTGTAAAAAGGTAGAATGATGATAACTGAAAAATAAGCTGGAGAATTGATTTAAATTTATAAAAAAAAGTAGAGCAAACTTTCTATTAAAACCATACTAGCAGTAACGCTATATTTTCCTACTGGATATAGAATTAGACCATATTTCTTGGTCAAGTTATATGACAAAATTTTGTCCGTAAATCAACTTAACTCAGTAAGTTGATAAATATAGATCCATATTGATTGGTAAGAAGAAATATGATACAAAAAAGCAATCTGTAAATTAATATGGAGGTTTCTCAATCAGTACAATATCTCAGCTCTCCTAAAGGCATTTAACTCCCTTCTGATATCTGAACCAACTCATCCTCTATGAACCATAGGATTAATCAACGGCTCACAAAGGCATGTCAGTGGGGGCTCATTGATATTATAAGTCTGTGGATGAGGCCTTTCATGTGCAGGAAGAAATTTAAATTGGATGTTGCTGTGTCTTCCTGGAATCAAACTATTGTTATTGTTTCTCCAAGATTTCTTTGGACGAGGGACCATTGTGTCCATTTAAAAATTTTTCATCATAAAATTGATCAGCGGTAGATATATAGCAGAAGCAGTAATTACATGCTTAATAATTGGGTAAGCTACTCTGCTGGGTAAATAAATTATATAGAAATACATGGCCTTTGAGAACCTTATAATCTCATAAACTCTGCCTGCAGTGTGGAAAAAAATTAGAGAAAACCAACAAGCAATGCGAGTTGAACAGAAGAATTTACTTACAATAGTAAAAGAGAAAGTTTGACTAGGATAGTGGTGTTGCAAATGGAGAGAATTGGTGGGTCTGAGAAATATTTAGGATATAAAATCCATGAGACTCAATGTCAAATTGAATGAGTTGAAGGTAGGTACTGAAGATGACTGTTAGGATTGGGATTCTGTTAGAAAGACAGATGGTGGTGTCTTCTGCTGTGATGTGGAGCATTGAAATGGGGTTGTATTTGGTTTCAGACTTGTTGAATCCGCGATATATATTGATAGGCACTCATGTAGGCTGCCTGTGGCTCAGTGGTGTGTTCTGAAGAGGAAATGAAAATGTAGGGCATTGGATTGTGGGTAGTTACTGAAGCCACAAGTGTGGATGAATTCATTATTGTAAGAGTATAGAGTGAGAAAATAAGGCACCCAAGGGATGATATTGGGGAATCTTCAGAGCTTAATGATTAAAAAGAGAAGAATAATCCTGCAATCAATTCCCAGACTTAAGCAAGTTCATAGACCTAGGCACCCTTCATAAGTCGGGGGAGGCTGGGCCCTATTGAGAAAAAACTTCGCTATACAGCAAAAAATTGTATTTTATAAATATTTCCCGTAGTCTTCCTGAGAGAGTTCCATGATCACTTTCTAGGATGATTGTGCATTGGGGAAGATTAAATAATTGATTTTTAAAATGGATTTTGGACATTGACTTTGACACTAATTCATAGAGATGCTAAATATCATTAGGGATCACCAATCAGAGTTGGAGCTTAACAAAATCAGGTGACCAGTGGAGTTTTGACTTGTGTCAGCTGAACTGGTCAGAAGTTGTAGTTCCCAAGGGAAGAATGCCTTCACCAGAGAATACAGCAGTAATTAAACTAAATTGGAAGTTGAATGTGTCACTTGACCACTTTAGACTCTTTAGGCCAGTATATTAATAAGCAGAGAAGGGTGTCATTCTACTGGCTGTGGTGATTAATCCTGACTATAAAGAGGAAATTACATTGCTTCTATCTAATGCAGATAAGGAGAAATATTTCTGGAATTTAGGAGATTCCCTGAGGTGTAACTTATTACTCCCATGTCCTCAAATTGAAGTCAATGGGGAAACTACGACCTAAAACAGACACGATGCCAACGGTCCAGATCCCTTACGAATGAAGGTTTGAGTCTCCATTCTAGGCAAAGCCATGGCCAGCTGAGGAGCTTGCTGAGGGCAAAGGGGAATTGGTAGTAGAAGAAGACTGTTGAAAATACTAATTTTGATCACATGAATAGTTTCAGAAATAATGATTATAAGAGTTTTTTTCTTAATTTTGATATGACTATGTTACATATATAAACCATTTTTTTTCTTCCCCAAATATCAAAAAAAATACTGATGCTCAAAAATAGCATATACATAGGATGAGGTGTAGGTTTTCTTTCTTAAAAAAGTATAGCCATTCCAAGAAGTCTGAACACTGTAATAGTCTTACCTATATAAAAGCATGGGAGGCAGAAACACAGTGCTGGCCACAACATAAGAGCACCTGCATAGTAACTTGGATGCTGTGGTTGGGGTTGAGCCTTACAATCAGCCAGCCTGAGGGTCAATCCCATGCACAAATGGGAGTAAATCTCAAAAGTCCTCATCACAAGAAAAAAAATTATAACTATGGATGGCGATGGACGGTAACAAGACTTATGTGGTAATCATTTCACAATATATACAAAAATCAAGTCATTGTATTGTTTACCTGAAACTAATATAAAGTCAATTAAATCTCAAAAAAATCAGATTATGGCGAACAACAACAACAAACATCAACACTCCATTTGATCCTAGAAAGGACCATGCAAGGTTGTCCTTGGCTAATGGTTCTCATCTAGAGGTGATTACTAGCATCTAGTGGATAGAGGTCAGGATGCTGCTACTCATCCTACAATGCACAAGCCAGTGCCCCACAACCTGGATTTTTATTGGCTAAAATTCCCATAGTGCAGAGGTTGAGCAACTGTCACAGATTTAAACAATGGCTGTGTAGCTACTGACCTTATAATATATTACACTGCAATTCTTCAATATTTTTTGGCATCAATTATACATTTTAAAATATGAATTTAATATTGGCTGCTGTTTAGCTCTTCATCACCAGGGTGTGAATTTAAAAATCTCGACTTGACTTAAATATACATTTAGTAAAATAAGATACCAGTTTTCATTTATAGACATAGAGTCTTCAAATATAGTAATCTTTCAATGGAAGTACACATATTCCTGGATACCTTGAAAGTTTTCTAGAGGACACAGCATCATGGATCATTAGAAGGAAATTAATTAATGTATCTACAACTTCCATATGCACTCTTCTGAAATTAATCTGCTGGAGAACCTCTGTGGTTTTCCAGGTCTCTTTCCTTACTTCCTTTCATAATCTTCTTTCTTTTACCTTACAAAAGAATAACATACCTCTCACCCTTTTAAAACCATATTATAGCACATTATAGTTGTAAAAGCCTCTGACCACCATTAATGGGATTGTTTAAGAATGTATTCCTCCAAAGGGATAGCAAAGAAAAAGTTTCAGTATGAAATATTGAAGGCAGTGGTGGTGACATATTTAATTTAGGATCCCAAACCAAGACGAGGCTCTTTGCTTCTACCTATCTTCATACTTTAAGAAATAATTTAGAAGTGAGAAGGTTGTCACATAAACAGATATAAGTTATGTGAATTTTAAAAATTAAGTTAGATTTTGGGGGTTGAGGTTTACTCATTATGAAATCCAGTTACTGTACTGCTGTTAAATGCAGGATTGCCATCAAAGACAAATAAAAAAGTTAATATTGTTTATGCTTAAACTAAATAGCCACCCTTTTTTGGAAGTTCATGTGTTGGCTTCTCTAGTCTTTCTTCTGTCTCTAAATTGCTCTGTGAGTTTCCAACTACAGTAGCAATCATAATTCAATTTATTTTTTTCTTAATCAAAAGACTAGAAATGAAGATTTCTTTGGAAAAAAGTCAATAAACATTCTTGTGTATATATTTAAGCCAGGCCTCTTAGGGGTCACCCCTGTGACAGCAATAGCTTAGTGGTCTGTCTGCCAGTTCAGAAATTGTGCTCAACCACCTCGACCCAGTGAGACTCCTACTTGCTTCCTATTGGCCTGACTGTATGTTTGGGAACATATTAAAAAGTCAAGCAGTTTACAAGTCTGTCCCAGATTTAGCTTTCTTCTAGCCTCCCTGGCTTGTTTCCTGTGCCTGCACAGGGCCTCACGGTTGGCCAGGGATGAGCGGACAGCCAGGGCCCTTTTGGGTCCCTTCTTCACATGCACAGCCCATGTGGCCCTCCAGATTTCCAGAGACTTCTGAGAACGTACCAAGTCCTGCTTGAATGAGACCGTGAGACTATGGCAGCCTCATTTCCCAATTTTCTTGTTCCTTTACTAGCCAGTGTGCCATTTTGTTGCTTGCTCCGACCAGGGCTACAACCCAGGATAGCTTTGTCATAGGCCTTCCCTGTTTGTTTGCCCAGAGGTTGTTACTGTTTTGGACAACGCCCGCAGCGATGGGGCTGTTCAGTGTTCTGCTCCAAAACAAGGGGTCTCCCCACAGGAGCAAAGCTGTTGTTTCTCACAGTGCGCCTGCCCTGGTATATGGTGCCAGCAAGGCTGGAGGACAATGGAGAAGGGAGCAGCCCCCGACAAAAATGATACAGACACCAACAGTTCTTTCTGAAGGTTTGTCTTGAATAAGTGCACCTCAATTTGTTGTATGCATTGGTCAATTTCTAGAGTCTTGAAATAGTTGTGTTTTTTTTTTTGGCAATTTTCTTTGGTTTGTTTGTTAATCCTCATCTGAGGATATTTTTCCATTGATTTAGAGAGAGTGAAAGGAAGGGGGAGAAATAGAGAAACTTCGAAGTGAGACAGACACATGGATTGGTTGTCTCCCACACACACCCCCAAGAGGGATGGGGATCAAGCCTGCAACAGAGATACATGCCCTTGAATGGAATTGAACCCAGGATCCTTAAGTCCTTGGGCTGCAGTTCTATCCACTGAGCAAACCGGCAAGGGCTTGACAATTTTCTTTAGCTTTATCATTGCTTTTTTTTTTTTTAAATATTTTATTTTATTTCAGAGAGGAAGGGAGAGGGCAAGAGAGATAGAAACATCAATGATGAGAGAGAATCATTGATTGGCTGTTTTTTGCACACCCCCTACTGGGGATCGAGCCTGCAGCCTAGGCATGCGCCCTGACCAGGAATCAAACCTGAGCTCCTGGTTCATAGGTCAATGTTCAACCACTGAGCCACACCAGCAAGGCTGTCATTGCTTTTTGAGAAGAGCATTTGCTGAGCTTCCTCTTTAACCATGTTGGAAGTCCCCTGTGCTAAAATATTTAATTGCTGACAAGCTTTATTTACTTCTTTCCCAGTTACTTCTTTCCCAGTTTCCAGTCACATGGCCGATAATTGAGGTGCCTAAGTAATAAACAAGAGTATTTTACCTGTGGGTCCACAAATATTATATTCTGATTTCTGGACATATATGTATGAATGGATGTATACATGAACAGCACTAACTTTCTTCATGTTCTGGAATGATCGTTTGATACTTCTTCTTGAATACTTTACCTATCTGAACTGTAAGATGGAAGGTGATAGGACAGGAGATAAAATTGAAAGCGCTTGATATTGTATAGATAGTTGAATGGGTTTTTAAGATGTCTTCTCTTTTCCTTGATGACATTTCAGTAGTCTGAGGTAAAGGGAGCCAACCATTAATGGTAAAACATGCACAACCTACTTGAAACCAAGCCTTTGAAGCATAGCAAGAACTGACCGGAAAAGCTTTTGCTAGTCAAGAGCATTGCAATCATTTAAGGAAAAAAGAAATCTGATACTTTCACACCTGACTGTAATGGTAAATAAAAATGGAATTGTCTTTAATTTAATAGATTCTGGGGGATTGTACAGATATTTATAGGTATTCATAGAAACATAGAACAGACTGCAGAATCTTAGAGGGAAGGCAGGGGAGGGTGGGAGGCTGGGAAGTGATCAACTAAAGAACTTGTATGCATATATGTATAACACATGGACATAGACAATAGGGTGGTGAAGGCCTGAGATGGGGGTCAGGGGTGGGCTAGAAGGGGTCAATGGGGGGGGGGGGAAGGGGACATATGTAATACTTTCAACCATAAAGATATAATTTAAAAAAAGATATTCTGAAAATAAATCATGATTTCTTGTTTTAGAAATTCATGATTAAATTTATCTTCTCATTTGTAAAGAGTTTGGGGAAGAAACACACCCTCTATTTAGGTGAAATGGAATTTCACTGAAACAATGGAATTTAAAATTTAAATGTCTTTAAAGCAGTTGTAGTTATAATTGTTTCCACTAAGGTGTGCTAGATCTCCAAATATTAGTCATGCTCTCCTTGTGTTACCAGATGCACTGCACTGAATTCAGCACCATTCACTGCATTTCTCGGGGCTGCGGAGCCCTCTGCCACACAGGAGGTTTTTGAGCTGGAATAACAATGTACTGCACGCAAATTCATCGACAGCACAAAAGGGGACAAGAGACCATTTAAAAATTTTAAATGAGAAGGACAAATGGTAGCATTTTGAACTGGTGATTTTTACAAGCAGGCTTGGACATTGGCTTTGGTTTTGTAGAGTAATTTGCTTTGTCTGAGAAATTCTAGAAGGTTAACCTGATAAAAGGGAGTTTTTTTCAGGCAATTTTTTCTTTGATTTCCTATTATTATTTATAACTAGTGTTGTAAGTGTAAGTTATCTTTGCTTTAATAGCACATCAATCTTGCATTATTCATGATGATTTAAATCCCTATTGGTTTCTGAGATCATCCAGTGAAATCTGAAAAACAATTAACACAAAAGAGCAGTTCTAAATAAGTGTTTCAGGCAGGAAGTGGCATAGAGTTGAACAAAAAATTTTCCAGGTGGAAAGAAAAATTATTTCTTTTTATTTGCAGTACTGAATTTATTTATTTCAAGTCTTAAAGTTACCAATGAAAAATTTAGCTATCTTGTTAAAAGTCTTCAACATAGCTGGTAATATAATAGTATACTCTGATAGGTTTGTTTGGAGAATGTTCCAACTTTCCCCATAAATCATATAGGTTCTACTTATAGGGTTCTACACAGGCACCTTAGTCTAGAAGAATTTTTATTTTTGCAAATACGTCTTTTTGGTTATATAATTCTATTTGGAATATGCTTCAGAGCTCCTTTCTTTTCTTTATCTTGCAGTGGTTTCAGTTAAAAAAAAAATTGCATTTCACCTCCAAACAAATGTTATTGTTAGCTTCGGCAACTTGTCTACTTCTATAATTTGGTTCTATCATTTTAATTATATTGACTGTTGTGATCAATGACTATTTTCATAATTTAAAAATGTTAACTCTATCGCTTCTCGGCCTTTTGGCTAAGATCAAGTGTAGTATCTGTTCTTATCCGTTTAATAAAAATGTTAACTCTAAACTTAAATTAGCCTTAAAATCTCAAATACTTTACCAATTAATCTTAAATTGTTGGCATGATTTATTTGTGTAGGCAAATAGTACTTCTTATTTAGTTAAAATAGCCGGGAATCAGTTGGTAAGCAACTACTTAGAGGTTGGTTGTTTTAAAAACAAAACACGTTTGAACTGAATTGAAAGCTTTCCACCAAAATATTTCTTCAGGCATATAAAACTATAGTTCCATAGTTTATATCATGATAAAATATTGCCTTCTATACCCTGACCAAATTTCTTAATAGTCATAAAATATTTTTGCCTATGGTAAGATTTTTTTGTTTTGATGACTTTTTAAAGTAATGGTAGCATACATAATCATGTAAGTGAACTTTCATGTATATAAATGGGTTTCTGAAAAATTTCATTTGAGTATTGGGGAAAATGACAAGTTTTGCCATTCTCCTACCTTCTCATCTGATTATGAAGTTAATGAATTGGACAGATGTAAAATGACATCTGTACTTTTGCTGAGATATGTTGTTTAAATAATTAATAGTAAAAGAATCATGAAACTATTCAGGATTACAAAGTTTTTACAATGTTAACCCAGAAAGCCCTTTTATTTGTGAGATCTTTTGAGTTTATTTATTGAAACAATTGTCTCCATAATTATTGCCTGCTTGAATAATGGTGATTAATTGCTATTTCCTAAATCTTTAAATAAAGGAACAAGATTCATTAAACTCATTTTGAATACATCAAGAGGTAGAGGGGGGCGTAGTATGTTTCTCAGCATAGAAGTTTAAGGAAATTATTGTTCAACATAACACAAATATAAGTCAATTAGACTCTTTATGCCTGATGGTAACTTCAAGTTGTTTAAAAATACTTTCTAAAAACAAAGAGTAATGAATGTTGAATACCACAGAGCTAAAAGCTAATGGGAGAAAATGAGGATCATGCAGAAAGGTATCTAAGCATGCTAATTGCTTGTTAAAAAGCTACAAAGGGCAAAATGAAAATCTGTAGCATTTAGAAACCAGCTACCCCGGCTGAATGGGAACCACTGTGCAACCTGAGGGTGGATTGAAATTTAGGAAGGTATATTAATGGTGCTTGACTTTCATTAAGATGCAGCATTTCATCTGCTGTCGTTTAGAGTTAGGGCATTCATTCTATGTTTCCTAAGAAGTAGGGACTGCTTGAAATTTAATTAGAAATGTGGAAACTCCAATAGGAATATTTAGACCAATTAATGCACGATATTTAATATGAAAAAAGAAAAGAAAAGAAAAAAACACTCTGTTTTCTATTTGACAAGAAATGAGACTAGAGTTTTCCCTCTGAATGCTTTCTCAGAAAATATTTAAAATAAATACAACTAATGTGAATCCTGTACATAACATTTTTTTTAAAAAAATTTTTCACCTGAGGATATTTTTCCATTGATTTTTAGAGAGAATGGAAGAGAGAGGGAAAGACAGAGAGAAACATCAATGTGAGAGAAACACATTGATTGGTTGCCTCTGCAAGAGCCCTGACCAGGGCCTGGGTTGAGGAGGAACCTGCAACTGAGGTATGTACGCGCCCTTGACTGGAATCAAACCTGGGACCTTTCGGTCCGCAGGCCGACGCTCTATCCACTGAGGCGAACTGGCTGGGGTCATAATGCTTTTTGAGAAATGTGTATGTTACAGTAAATTCAGTTATTATGATTTTTTTTTTTTGCTTAAGTAAATGAGATAAGGTGCAAGCCTCATATAAATTAGAAAACATTATTCATCTGCACTCAAGAGAAATTTGGCTTGGTTCAATGTCAAAGTCATACTAAGAGACCAACACCAACTACATAAAGCCATTTCAAGCTTGGCTACAAGGCTAATTTATTATGGAACTGAGCAATTCCAAACAAGTTTGAAGCAGAACTGGAGAAGTTTTGTGAGCTTAGGGATGATGAAGCTGAGTCAAAGCTTGAGGTCCCTATGGTGGGGGGCCGTGAAGCCTGGAGTCAGGAGGGCTTAAAAGAGGACAGAGGAAAAGAACACAGACTGAAGCTTCCAAATGAAAACTTAATGACAATTTTAAACATTAGGCACACGAGAAAACACTTTTTTTTTTTTCCATGATTTTATAAGGTTCACTCTGAATTAATCTCTCTTCAAGTAGAAGGACTCTATTATGCGTAAGAAAGCTTAAGTATGAAAGGAGGCAAGTTGAAAAGGAAAAACTTCCAAACTGTTGCTGGGCTGGTGGGATGGGGCAGTCGTGATGGTAGGGAGCAAATCTTGAAGACACAAAGCACTGGTATTATGCATATATCTTTATTCCCAAGAAAGCAAGGCAGTTTATAAAGATTCAGGACCAGAGAAAATATCCTATATAATAAAAGGCTAAAATGCAAATTGTCCCCTTGGGAGTTTGACTGGGAGACCGGGAGTTCAATCACTTGCTATGACATGTGCTGACCACCAGGGGGTGGCACAGACAATGATGGGCAACCAGTGGTGGTGGCGAGTGCTGAGGGAACGAGGGAATGAGGAGGTGGGGCGGGGGGGTGAACCTGATTGGCCCTGGTCAGGCCTAGGGTCCCTATCTGTGCACGATTTCATGCACCGGGCCTCTAGTAAATTATAATAGGTCAGGAATGAGAAAAATATAGGCCTAGGATTTGAAAAAATTAATAAAGGCAGGCTGTAAATTTGCCTCTATATTTCTTGATATTCAAAGCAAATTGTTTTCATCATCCACAGAGAAAATATATCATTTTCTCAGGAGAAGCAAATAATTTGCTTTCTCCATGTTCTAAGGAAATTTTATTAACAGTTTATTGCTTTGCATTAAGTTTTTTTGTCTTTAATTTTTCCTTTATAATGTAAACACTCAAGGAGAATGTATATTTATTAAATCACTAATACCTGAAAATTAGAAATACTTTTCTTGTAGCCTGAGGTGGGAGGATGGGCTTAATTTTGCCCAGGGTAAGTCATGGAATAGATAAAAGAATGGTTTATAATTTAGATGTTCCTTTCCCTAGATTTTATTAGTTCCAAGTCTCTGAGTTCAGTGTTACCTACACAGGAAAAGAAATGAACCACATCATTATCTGTATAGAAAATTATTTAATGAAGCTTCCAAATGAAAACTTAATGACAATTTTAAACATTAGGCACACTAGAAAACACTTTTTTAAAAAAAATATATTTTATTGATTTTTTATGGAGAGGAAGGGAGAGGGATAGAGAGTTAGAAACATCAATGAGATAGAAACATCGATCAGCTGCCACTGGGGATGTGTCTGCAACCAAGGTACATGTCCTTGACTGGAATCGAACCTGGGACCTTTCAGTCTGCAGGCCAATGCTCTATCCACTGAACCAAACCAGTTAGGATGAGAACACTTTTTTTTTTTTTTAAAATATATTTTATTGATTTTTTACAGAGAGGAAGGGAGAGAGATAGAGAGTTAGAAACATCGATGAGAGAGAAACATCGATCAGCTGCCTCCTGCACATCTCCCACTGGGGATGTGCCCGCAACCCAGGCACATGCCCCTGACCGGAATCGAACCTGGGACCCTTCAGTCCGCAGGCCGATGCTCTATCCACTGAGCCAAACCGGTTTCGGCGATGAGAACACTTTTTAAAAAAAATATTTTTATTGATTTCAGAGAGGAAGGGAGAGGGAGAGATATAAACATCAATGATGAGAGAGAATCATTGATCAGCTGCCTCCTGTACACCCCCTACTGGGTATTGAGCCCTCAACCAGGGCATGTGCCCTTGGCCAGGATCAAACCTGGGACACTTCGGTCCCCAGGCTGACACTATCCACTGAGCCACACCAGCTAAGGCACACGAGAACCCTTTTATGGTCCTGGCTTCATCCATATGAACCATGTTGTCAATAGACCCTCACTTTTAACAAGCAAAGACTATGGATAATTTTTGAAAACATTTTCTAAGAAGATCATGTTCACCATTAGCTGATTCAGGGAAACTGTTTTTTTTAAGAGAAGAAATATTTTTTTAAAAAACATTTTTATTTCAGAGAGGAAAGGAGAGGGAGAGATAGAAACATCAATGATGAGAGAGAATCATCGATTGGCTGCCTCCCGCACTCCCCCCACTGGGGATCGAGCCTGCAACTTGGGTGTATGCCCTTGACTGGAATTGAACCTGGGACCCTTTAGTCCGCAGTCCGACGTCCTATCCACTGAGCCAAACCAGCTAGGGCAAAGAGAAGAAATATTTACAGGGCAGCTTCCGATTTGTCCTTTGGCTGACTCAGGATGAGGGGGTGGTCGTTTAATTAAGGTATGGACTGTAATATGCTTGCAGTGAATGATCTTCCGTTTCGATAATGAGAAGTCAGTATTTGACATTGACAGCCACATTACTATTCTTTTTACCTTCTTCTTCCCTCATGTTTATGGCTTCATATTCTTGAAAGTGCTGCTTGTTCACTTTATTAATATTTTAATCATTGGAGTCAAAGAAAGCATTCTATCCCAGATTATTTCTTCACATATGTTGGTTTTCTTTAATATTTTTTTAAAAAATAATTAATGTGCAAATAAAAGAATAAATTGCACTTAAAAAGCCAGACTCCACACGTCAAAAGCAAACTA
This sequence comes from Myotis myotis, assembly GCF_014108235.1. Taxonomy (NCBI): domain Eukaryota; kingdom Metazoa; phylum Chordata; class Mammalia; order Chiroptera; family Vespertilionidae; genus Myotis; species Myotis myotis. The sequence continues at coordinate 200,438,275 of NW_023416324.1, read as the reverse complement.
AAGGGTGAGACTGAGAGATAATGAGCTCCAACAACATTAAAACCATGATTCAAAATATAATGCATATTCATTTTTAGCTGTAAATATCACTTTTGTGATTGATTTTTAACTGTGTGGTTATGTGATATATTTAAAGAAGGGAAATAACAGCTTTAATGGGCTATGCATTTTGTATACTTTTTCTTCTTTTCTGAAGTGGGTTTGAAATGGTTGAATGTAGTTTTTTTTTTTTTTTTTTTTTACTGTGATCTCAAAGGACAAAATTCCCAGTTCCTCCCTAAGATGCCCAACTATTCCAAAAGAAAGTGAAGCGTATCAGTGTGTTTCTTCCATCTAGTCTTTCTTAGGGGCCATTTGATGTCCCCGAGAAGCCTTCAAGAGGCTCATCAGAGTGTCTCTGTTTTATCTCCTGCTCAAAAGTTCTTTGTTGTGACCATCCTCAGTTAAAGAGAAGATGGGTTTCTTCCTGTAATTGGTCAATGGGGAAATACCTGCCCTGTGACAAATCTTCTCTTTCATTATTGAACACAGTATTTTGCTTTCCTGTCCTTACAGTCTGGAATATGAGATGTTATTATCTAGGGCACAGCAGTAAGAAGGAGCTTCTAATAGTCTACTGGGCAAGGCATTGCTTTTATTTGTATTCATTTTTCTAGCTATCTTCTTGGGAACCTGAAATCCACCGAGTCTCTCTCTCTCAAACATGATAGAAAATACTGCAGGTGCACGAAGTATTTCTACCTCTCAATTTTTATTTTTTTTTCAAAATAAGGGCAAAAACAAGACAAAGGGAGAGATAGCATTCAATGTATGGGATGGAAAGACCTAGAAACCTGTTACATGAAGGGAAATGAAATGATATCATGAGATGCCAATGTGCTCTTTCACTTCAGCTAATAAAGAAGAAACTAAAATTTTATTTTATCTGCAGAGAGGCTGGATCCTCTTAGATGAATGTATAAAGAGCTACCGCCCATATATACTTAGAATAGATAGCAGTTATCATATTAGCTATCTGTTCCCTTCGTCTTTTTTTTTAGGCAGAAAAATTTCCACTGATATTTTGTTGTCAATTATGTAATATATGACTAAAACAGGGTTTTCCTTCTCTTAAAAAGTCCGGAGCATAAAAATTTACTGCTTCTAATACTGACTATGAAGTTAAATGTAATATTTTTGCAGCTAACTTAAACGACTTCCTACATTTTGGTAGCAATTGCTAATTTTGGTACTTGACTGAAAAACTTAAACTTATATTCTAACATAAAAACTTCATATAAGTTAAGCTTTAACCATCTGTGTTTAACAAATTCTTTTTGATGACTATAACATTCAAAGTCAATTTAAAATACACAAATTTTATTTTTATTTGTTTTTATTTTATTTTTGATAGAAGGTTAGTTGGTTCAGGCTCATGTATATTTTTTGGTAACAGCATGCATATTTTAAAATTTTATTTTTATTTGTTTCTTTTTGTCCTGAATGGCTATTTCTCTTTTAAGTTTTCTGAACATTATTTCTGGAGAAAACATATTCCTTGGACTTCCCCTATGCAGATATGAATAATAATGTTTTTCTTCTGGAAAATAATGTTTCTCTACTGGAAAAGAGAAAGTCACACAGACAGATGTACAAGAAACAAAAGGCTCCTTCCCCCTCCTCAAGATTATAGAGGATTTCTGTCAGATAGTAAGAACCTATAGTTAGAATTTACTGGACAAGGGATGGAGGGCAATCTGTGGTTAAGTTGGGGTTTTCACAATTTTTCAATTTAAAAAATTACCACAGATTTCATGTGACATTTATAAAGAAAAATATCATCCTTAGTGTATGAAGTCATGCATACTATTTTTATAGAGTGTTTTAGGGGTAATCATGGTTTGAATTTTGAATTAATGTCGAAAAACTAAGGAAACCAACATAAAACAGTTTTATGTTTACACAGACTTATTTAGACAAAGTATGGCATTTATCTGAGGTAATATTTACACAGCATAAAGAAGTCAGAAGAAAATTTCTTTTCCATAAGATCTTCATAAAATAGTGTCCTAAGAGACAACTATTAAACTCTGCATAAGTGCTGTTTACTTTTAACTTTCTTCCTTATTAACCCACTCCTTAACACTGCTTAGCACTCCCGAGAAGGTCAGAAAAGATTCTGTTGTCATTTTCATTTATATTATTATAAATAATGTGTTCATAGATGTGAGTAATGTATTCTTTAACTGCTTTTACTGTTATTCTGGTCATAACGTTCTTTCAGGAACTTGGAAAGATGATGTCATATAAGGCCACTAAATAAATGACCCTGTGTGGCAGATGTAAGAAAATGACCAGCAGATGTTGGTTATTAATGACTTGAGGATTCTGTACATGGGGAAAGGTTTTAAATACATGAATAAAAATAAAAGTCCAAAGACTTAAATGCAATAAAAACACATGCTCTATGTACCACCAAAGTTGTGTGTCATACTGTGTGAAAACTCTAAGTTCAGAGGCAGTCTAAAAAGTCAGGTGAAATTACATTTGCTTGGAATACATGCATATTCTAAATTCATGTCTTTTTCAAGGAAGATAATGGAAATAGATAGCTGTGGAAGTTTCAGGTATGAAACACAGCACTTCTGTGTTATGTTAAAAAAAGATCTGCATCTTATTAATTTCTATTATATGTGCAACATTTTTATTTTATGCACAGTCCTCAAAGTATTCACCAAAGCCTACTTTGCAGGTAGCAAAAAGCCACTTAATGTGGGGTCATTGTTGAAGGATAACTACAAGGCAATGTGTATGTACCTAAAAGTAATAAAATTGTATGTCTAAATCTATAAGGATTTTTGCTTTACAAAACAAAATGTCGAATCTAGAGGTTAAGATGGTGGTCTTAATGCAGGAGATTGATTTAGTTTTGATAGAAATGTCATACTATCTATTTAGATATTTAGAAATTCATAAAATAGAAATGATAACATTGTCTTTAAGCTCTTTCAAAGGATATTATTTAGGGAAGAAAAAATTCAGATATTAAGGGGTAATCAATTAAAATTCAGCAATGCAGCCTAATTTGGACTTGTCTAATTCATGGATAGTATACAGGCCTTAAAAACATTTTTATTATTTTTAAGTGCACAGCCCTGCAAACCAAGTAAACCAAATGTTGTCTTTTAAAAGTTGCTTTAATTACAAAGAACCATTTGTAATTAGTTGAGTGTACAAACATAACAATACATGCCCTTGCTTAAACAGCAATTACTTGCATGAAAGTAGAGACTTGTAAATTTGTGAAATGATGTTTTTCTTTAAGAAGAAAATTGTTTTTCTCAGGAATTAACTTATGAGGCTTCCTTGTCTATAAATAGTACAGTAATAATTTCATCCAACTTCTGACTGAATTGATATAAATTTTATATAAATCAGCTTTGAACTAATGAACTATAGAGCTAGTGCATTTTCAAATAAAAGTAACTTATGAGTTGCTTGTCTAATATATATATTTTTGAGAGCATTGTATTTCTTCATACTTCTACTTCTGTGATTCCTAGATTGGTCTCATCTTTTGTAATTCGAAGTCCATATACAAAAATTCCCTATTGACACCAAGATAAATTGGAGATAATTTGTTTTAAAAGAGATTCTTTACTTTATGAAAACATTCACAATAGAATTACTTTGAATAATAAGATACTGTTGATGTTAACACAAACATTTTAACTCATACATTTTTAAGATGAGAAGGTGATTCCAAGTTCATCTAAAAGAGTGCTTTTCAAACTTTAATGCATATATACATCACCTGGGGATATAGTTAAAATGCAGAAATATTTCAGTACTGTGGGGTGGGACCAAGATCTCCATTTCTAACATGCTCCCAGATGCTGTTGATACAAGGACCATACTTAGTTACAAGAACCTAAACCATCTTTCCAAATGGAGTTATCAGATCATTATAAAGTTCTTTGTTGCATGAAGATACATACTGCATAAAAGTAATAGCAGATTTTTCCCTACATTAATATTTCTCCTGAAAGGCTCAGAAGAAAGAAACCAACTGTATTAACAACTGGATTTAAATTCAATCTGTTTTCATAAACTCAATGTACTTCTGTTTTCCAAAACAAATGTGTTCTCATTTGTGAACTTGGTTCAGATATTTTAAATCACGGTGTTAGCTTTCTCATCTGTGAAATCAAGGTGTGGAATAAAAGGCTGTGCCTGAAGTTGGCAGGCAAAGATGCTGTTGTAGGAGTAAGAGAATTATTTCCAGCTTTATATTTTGTGATGTTATAAAGCAAGGGTGGAGTGCTTTCCTCAAAAAAAAAAAAAAAAGAGTAGAAATGTAGATCTAGATATTATTAATCAAAAACAATTAATTGTATTTGGGTTTAGGAGACACTAGGAGACACTGTGGGCAGCTGAAGAGAAGCAACTTGGGTGGGAATGTATTACAACTGTATTTTCAAGTGACAACGCTCTCAGTGACTCAGTCCCCAAAGTTCTGAGGCGTGGCCACACATTCATTAACTTTGTCTAAACTGACTAATTTCAGAGAAAATATACTTTTGCAGGGTCTACTTGAGGGACTGGTTATTTAAAGCTGAAAGATGGTCTCTAAGCCCTTATTTCAATTAATCTTTCCTGATTAATTTACAAAGCACAAAGAAAGTACTTAAACCCATCAGATACCATACTTTTCTATCCCTCACCATGTATTTATTCTTATACTAGAGGCCTGATGCACGAAATTTGTGCAAGGGGCTTGGCCCTTGCAGCCCGGCTTCATTCAGAAGGTCACCTGGAAGGATGTCTGGAAGGTCGTTCAGCTGTCCAGTCTAATTAGCATATTACGCTTTTATTATTATAGAGTTGGCTTTCTTAATTTTTCAGAGCCTAAGTACTTTTATGCTTTACATAAGATTCCTTATATGTGCTGTAGTTATAGACGACAGTGAGTGAACCAAAAAGTGGTGAACAGGATAAAAAAAAAAAGGCACAAGCTATTTGAAATGATAATATCCAGGATGTATGTTTGTGCTTAAGAATAACTAAAAAATAAATTGTTCTTCCTTTCTATACCAATTTTATATCTCTTCCTTTCAACTTACGTTCTTAAGAAAGTTTGGAGCTTTTTAACTCAAGAGCTCCCAAGGACAAATGTTCTGGCTTGTGTGTGTGTATGTGTATGTGTGTGCATTTTCAGGGTGAGCAGTGGGGGAGGGAAAAGTGTTAGGGAAGGCAGAGTAACCAGCAATGGAAAATAACACCACAGCCTTGCTCTCGTCTCCTTTTTCTAACTGGCCAGAGCTGAGTCCCGGATTATGAATACACCATCTTTAGTAGGTTTAACCTGGCAAGTGGAGAAAGGCATATGGAAAGCTCTTCTTGTGTTGTAACAAATAGAATTTGGATTAGGGAGAGATCATTTTTAAAGGAAAAGTTTGCTTAAAGTCAAAATGCAGCTAGTAGGGACCCATATGGCCACACTAGTTGTTAAAAAAATCAAAATACCTCTCTTCTCTCCATTGTTAAATGCTCATCTATTGAGTCCTCTCCCTCCTACCCCAAGAGACATTCTATGTGCCTGGCTGCCTTGGCTTCTCTCCCAGGCCCCAGTTATATGACTAATATTTTTTAATATTACTGCTGAATGTTTTCAATTTAAATAACATCTATTTTCATATTCTAGAAAAAAAAGAAACAGCATCTGAGAAGGGAAATGATGATCAAGTATATTCAAAGAAGAAAATATAATCTATAATAATAAAAGAGTAATATGCTAATTAGACCGGACAGCTGAATGACCTTCTGGATGTCATTCCAGACATCCTTCTGGATGAAGCCATGATGGCGGGGGCTGAGGCAAAGGTGGTTAGGGGTGATCAGGCAGGCAGGCAGAGTGGTTAAGGGCAATCAGGCAGGCAGGCGAGTGGTTAGGGGTGATCAGGCAGGCAGGTGAGTGGTTAGGGGAGATCAGGCAGGCAGGCAAGCAGTTAGGGGCAATCAGGCAGGCAGGCAAGCAGTTAGGGGCAATCAGGCAGGCAGGCAAGTGGTTAGGGGTGATCAAGCAGGTAGGAAGAGGGGTTAGGGGTGACCAGGCAGGCAAGCAGGCCAGAAGTTAGGAGCCAGCAGTCCTGGATTGCAAGAGGGATGTCTGACTGACAGTTTAGCCCAATCCCGCAGGGATCCCTGTGGGATCAGGTCTAAACTGGCAGTTGGACATCCCCTGAGGGGTCCTGGATTGTGAGAGTGTACAGGCCGGGCTGAGGGACTTTCTTGTGAAAAAGTATTACATATGTCCCCCTGTTTCCCCCATTGCCCTCTTCTAGCCCACCCCCTCCCCCACCTCCACCCCAGGACTTCACCACCCTAATGTCTGTATCCATGTGTTATGTATATATGCATACAAGTTCTTTGGTTGATTTCTTCCCATCCACCCACCCTCCCCATCTTCCCTCTGAGATTCCACAGTCTCTCCCATGCTTCTATGTCTCTGGATCTAATCAGTTTATTTTGTTCATTAGAGTCTGCATATGAGTGAGGCCATGTGATACTTGTCTTTCTCTGACTGGTTTATTTCGCTTAGCATAATGCTCTCCAGGTAGAGACATTATTTTATGGGTATGTTGCTGAAAAGAGAATTAAAATATAATTATTAGCTTGAAAATTAATTAATACTGGTAGCTCTTATTAGGAGCAGCATGCTCTCTATTCCCAAGATGAACAATACGGAGTAATTTTGGAAATAAGTCATTTCCAAAATCTCTGTGGCATTAAACAGAGTTGATCATACTATATTACAATGAGAGTTTTTTCTGATTTCTTTGATGTCATCTTGGCTCTATGGCTATCTCTGAATACTAATTTTGCACTTATCCCTTTGCTGTCTCCTTTTGCTGTGTCTTTTTCTTCCCATGATACCACAGATTTCTTTTCTCAGATAACCATCCTCCCATACACAGTTTGTTTTTATCCAATTCTCACCATTCAAGATGTGGCAGCTTTTTATTGCTTCATGCAGATGACTCCCAGTTCTACAGTTCTGCTCCTTGACTTTGCTACGAAGCTCTAGCTACACACTTCCAACTGCCTGCTAGACATCATTATTTGCATGTTATACAGTTTTCTTCAACTAAAAAGTTCTCAAACCAGATTTATCACCTTCCTCCACAGCACAACTCATTATGCCAAAATTTTCAACTTCTACCAAATGTAATGCTTTTCTCTCCCTTTGACTTAGCCTGAAATATATGGAGTCTTGTTGGAGTCTTTCATCTCTGTTTAATCAGATATCTCTTTTATTTTTTATTCTGCCTATAACTGCTTTAGTTGACAACTCACACTCCTTCCCCATTTGAGTTCGAGTGCTTGTGCATTTGATTTAACCACATGAGGGGATTTAGAATTTATATAGCAAGAATTGTGACTTTCACCTTTTTAAGCCTGGGGCTCATAGTGTACTGTCTTAAGCATAGCAGATACTCAATAGATAGTTAATTAATTAATTATTTTATTATTACTCCATATACTAGAAGTAATACAAAATAATAACACAAAAATAACTGTCAAGCTTGGTCATTGAAATGAAGCAGCAGAATATACCAGTATTAGTTTACTGGTTTGATTTGAGAAAGAGCCTTGGTTAGCCAATTTCAGTTCAAATTTACATTGAAGTTGCTTTAAATTACTTGCCATCAGTGTGACAAAATCCTGTCTCACAAGATTGACTTTAATAATTTAAATGTTTCTTTGGATTTTTAGATTTGAAAGCTAAGTGTATGTGGGTGGAAAAGGATGATTCTGACCTGAGTTGATGAAATTAAGAAATAACTCAGCTGAGTAAGCTTTTGTGGCTATGATTCACTTAAAATGCAAAAGGTAGAGAGTTGTATAACTAAAGCCAGGGAGAGAGAAACTAATTTTAAGTATAGGTGAGGGATTTAGACCACTAAATAGCACCTTGCTTATGCAGTCAGAAATAATTTTACTTTTTTTGGGAACAAGAATTGAAAATGGCATTAGCTTTAAAGCAGGCAACAACGCGAGTATACTAATCGAGTATCTTCATTCTCCATCTAAATAAAAATCATATGACAAAATAGGGCTGGAAAAAAAATGGATGGATAAGCCCTTGGGCATTAGAATTGTCAAGACATGAGCTTCTTAATATTCTGGTCAGCTTTTGCATCTGGCAGTAGCTTACTGCCAGCCCTGCCTTCCCCAGTACTGATCATCTGGACTCAGAGTTACAGCCCCTTCAGGTGCAGTGCTATCCAGTTTCAGAGCCAACCCTAGACCAGGCTGGACGCACATTCATAGCCCTTAATTCCTTAGGTGGAAATTACTTGAGCCCAGACTGCCTTGCGTCACCCTCCTAATCATTATCCCTCTCGGGTTTTCACTTTTCTTCCTGTCCAGCTTAGATTCCATGTATTAATAATTAAAAAATATATTCTTTTCTGCCTCTGGGCTAAATGGAGATCAAGAGTGAAATCAAGTTCAATTAAAGGAAAATAGAATGTTATGTTATTTTCCACAAATAACCAATATAAATACCTCTCTAAATAGCAAAATTGGCTTGCTCTTCTGTCTATCATCACATTTCTATGGCAAAACACCAACTCTGCATCAACCCAAATATCTGTTTTCTCTAAGCTTGTGCATGAGCAAATGCGAACTACGAGACAAAATCATGAACTCAGCAGATTGCTTCTAACATGAATTTGTTAGTTTTTTACTTGGACCCTAACACTGTCCAGCAAGCCTGCTACAGTTTATGGGCCAACTCTTCCACTTGCTGCAAGAAACGATGTCAAAACTTTTCTACTCTCCTTAAACATCTGGATGCAACTTTGTTACATTTCTTCCTAGAGTATATAGAAATTACTAGATGAATTTTTTCAATTTTTCATCATCAAATCTATCTGCATACTTCCTCTCTTCAGTCCTCTACAGAGGATCAATTGTTCTTCCTAGCTAAGGCCGTGGTCGGCAAACTGCAGCTCGCAAGCCGCATGCGGCTCTTTGGCCCCTGAGTGTGGCTCTTCCTAAGCCTTAGGAGTACCCTAATTAAGTTAATAACAATGTACCTACCTATATAGTTTAAGTTTAAAAAATTTGGCTCTCAAAAGAAATTTCAGTCGTTGTACTGTTGATATTTGGCTTGGTTGACTAATGAGTTTGCTGACCACTGGCTAGGGCTCTCTACCTCTTGGTTTCTAATCATTTTTCTTCCAGCCTTTTTTTTTTATTTTTTTTTTATTGCTTAAAGTATTACAAAGGGTATTACATATGTGTCCATTTTATCCCCCCGCCCTAGACAGTCCCCTAGCCTCCCCTATCCCCCAATGTCTTATGTCCACTGGTTATGCTTCTATGCATGCATACAAGTCCTTTAGTTGATCTCTTACCCCCCTACCTCCTGCCCCGCAACCCTCCCCGGCCTTCCTGCTGCAGTTTGACAATCTGTTTGAGGCAGCTCTGCCTCTGTATCTATTATTGTTCAAAAGTTTATAATGGTCTCTATTATCCATGAATGAGTGAGATCATGTGGTATTTTTCCTTCATTGACTGGCTTATTTCACTTAGCATAATGCTCTCCAGTTCCATCCATGACGTTGCAAATGGTAAGAGTTCCTTCCTTTTTAGAGCAGCATAGTATTCCATCGTGTAGATGTACCACAGTTTTCTAATCCATTCATCTACTGATGGGCACTTAGGCTGTTTCCAGATCTTAGCTATGGTGAATTGTGCTGCTATGAACATAGGGGTGCATATATCCTTTCTGATTGGTGTTTCTGGTTTCTTGGGATATATTCCTAGAAGTGGGATCACAGGGTCAAATGGGAGTTCCATTTTCAGTTTTTTAAGGAAACTCCATACTGTCTTCCATAGTGGCTGCACCAGTCTGCATTCCCACCAGCAGTGCACAAGTGTTCCTTTTTCTCCACATCCTCTCCAGCACTTGTCGTTTGTTGATTTGTTGATGATAGCCAGTCTGACAGGTGTGAGATGGTACCTCATTGTTGTTTTGATTTGCATCTCTCGGATGATTAGTGACTTTGAGCATGTTTTCATATGTCTCTTGGCTTTCTTAATGTCCTCTTTTGAAAGGTGTCTATTTAGGTCCTTTGCCCATTTTTTGATTGGATTGTTTATCTTCCTTTTGTTAAGTTGTATGAGTTCCCTATAAATTTTGGAGATTAGGCCCTTATCAGATATGAGATTGGCAAATATGTTTTCCCACACAGGGGTTTTCTCGTTGTTTTGTTCATGGTTTCTTTTGCTGTGCAGAAGCTTTTTATTTTGAGGTAGTCCCATTTGTTCATTTTCTCTTTCGTTTCAAGTGCCCTAGGGGCTGTATCAGTGAAGAAATTGCTTCGGCATATGTCTGAGATTTTGTTGCCTTTGGATTCTTCTAGAATTTTTATGGTTTCCTGTCGTACATTTAAGTCCTTTATCCATTTTGAGTTTATTTTTGTGTATGGTGTAAGTTGGTGGTCTAGTTTCATTTTCTTGCATATATCTGTCCAATTTTCCCAGCACCATTTATTGAAGAGACTATCTTGGCTCCATTGTATGTTCTTGCCTCCTTTGTCAAATATTAATTGAGCATATTGGTTCGGGCCGATTTCTGGGCTCTCTATTCTATTCCATTAATCTATATGCCTATTCTTGTGCCAGTACCAGGCAGTTTTGAGAACAGTGGCTTTGTAATACAGCTTGATATCTGGTATTGAGATCCCCCCTACTTTGGTCTTTTTCAGGATTGCTGCAGCTATTCGAGGTCTTTTTTTATTCCAGATGAATTTTTGGAGAGTTCGTTCTAGATCTCTGAAGTATGCCGTTGGTATTTTAATGGGAAGTGCGTTGAATTTATAGATTGCTTTGGGTAGTATGGACATTTTAATGATGTTGATTCTACCGATCCATGAACACGGTATGTTCTTCCATCTGTTTATGTCTTCCTCCATATCTGTTTTCAACGTCCTGTAGTTTTCTGAGTAGAGGTCTTTTACCTCTTTAGTTAAGTTTATTCCTAGGTAGCTTAATTTTTTTTGTGCAATGGTAAACGGGATTGTTTTTATAATCTCTCTTTCTGAAAGTTCACTATTGGTGTATAGAAATGCCTCGGATTTCTTGGGGTTAATTTTGTATCCTGCTACATTGCCAAATTCATGTATTAAGTCCAGTAGCTTTTTGATGGAGTCTCTAGGGTTTTGTATGTATAATATCATGTCGTCTGCAAATAAGGACAGTTTTACTTCCTCTTTTCCAATTTGGATGCCTTTTATTTCTTCTTCTTGCCGAATTGCAATGGCTAACACTTCCAGTACTATGTTGAACAGGAGTGGTGAGAGGGGGCATCCCTGTCTTGTTCCTGTTCTTAGGGGAAATGGTGTTAGTTTTTGTCCATTGAGTATGATGTTGGCTGTGGGCCTGTCATATATGGCTTTTATTATGTTGAGGCATGATCCTTCTACTCCCACCTTGCTGAGAGCTTTTATCAAAAATGGGTGTTGAATTTTGTCAAATGCTTTTTCTGCATCAATTGATATGACCATGTGTTTTTTTTCTTTCAATTTGTTTATGTGATGTATCACGTTTATTGATTTGCGGATATTGTACCATCCTTGCATCCCTGGGATAAATCCTACTTGGTCATGGTGTATGATCTTTCTGATGTACTGCTGGATCTGATTTGCTAAGATTTTGTTGAGGATTTTGGCATCTATGTTCATGAGGGATATTGGCCTGTAATTCTCTTTCATTGTGTTGTCTTTACCTGGTTTTGGTATTAGGGTGATGCTGGCTTCATAGAATGAGCTTGGAAGTGTTCCTTCCTCTTGAATTTTTTGTAGTAGTCTGAGGAGGATAGGTTTTAGTTCTTCCTTGAATGTTTGGTAAAACTCCCCTGTGAAGCCGTCTGGTCCTGGGCTTTTGTTTGCTGGAAGCTTTTTGATGACTGCTTCAATTTCTTCCATAGTTATTGGCCTGTTGAGATTTTTAGATTCTTCCTGATTGAGTTTTGGAATGTTGTATTTTTCTAGGAATTTGTCCATTTCCTCTAGGTTGTCTAGTTTGTTGGAGTAGAGCTGTCCATAGTATTTTTTAACAATCATTTGTATTTCTGTGGGGTCTGTTGTTATTTCGCCTCTATCGTTTCTGATTTTGTTTATTTGGGTCCTCTCTCTTTGCTTCTTGGTGAGTCTGGCTAGAGGTTTGTCAATCTTGTTTATCCTTTCAAAGAACCAGCTCTTGGTTTCATTGATTTTCTGTATTGTTTTTTTGGTCTCTATGTCATTTATTTCTGCTCTAATCTTTATTATCTCCTTCCTTCTGCTCACTCTGGGGTTTTCTTGTTGCTCTCTTTCTAATTCTTTGAGTTGTAGAGTTAGATGATTTACTACCATTTTTTCTTGTTTGTTGAGATAGGCCTGTAGAGCTATAAACTTCCCTCTCAGGACTGCTTTCATTGTGTCCCATAGGTTTTGGATTGTTGTGTTTTCATTGTCATTAGTTTCCAGGATGTTTTGAATTTCTTCTTTGATTTCATTGGTAACCCAATCAATATTTAATAGCATGCTATTCAGCTTCCAGGTGTTTGAGTATTTTGGGTTGTTTTTATTGTAGTTTATTTCTAATATTATGCCATCGTGGTCTGCGAAGACGCTTTTTATGATTTCAATTTTCTTGAATTTGGGGATACTTTGCTTGTGACCCAATATATGGTCTATTTTTGAATATGTCCTATGAGCATTTGAGTAGAATGTATATTCCCTGGCTTTCGGGTGAAGTGTTCTGAAGATGTCTATTAAGTCCATCTGATCTAGTGAGTCATTTAGGATTACTGTATCTTTGCTGATTATTTGTCTAGAGGACTTATCCAGTGCTGTCAGTGGTGTATTAAAGTCCCCTACTATGATTGTATTGTTGTCGATGTCTCCTTTGATATCTTCCAGGAGTTTTTTTATGAATTTGGGTGCTCCTGCATTGGGTGCATATATGTTTACCAGGATTATATCTTCTTGTTGTATTGATCCCTTTAGTATTATGAAGTGGCCTTCCTTATCTCTTGTTATGGCCTTCACTTTGAGGTCTATTTTGTCCGATATAAGTATTGCTACCCCAGCTTTCTTTTCCTTTCCATTTGCCTGAAAGATATTTTTCCATCCTTTCACTTTCAGTCTGTGTGAGTCCCTTCTAATGAGGTGGGTTTCTTGTAGACAGCAGATGTATGGGTCATGTTTTTTTATCCATTCAGCCACTCGATGTCTTTTGTTTGGAGCATTTAGTCCGTTTACGTTTAAAGTTATTATTGAAAGGTACTTGTTTGTAGGCATTTCTGTTTTTGTGTGGCTGTTTTCTTTCTGAGCTTTTTATTTCTTATTTTTATACCAGTCCCTTTAGCATTCCTTGCATTGCTGGCTTGGTGGTGATAAACTCCCTTAGCCTTTTTTTGTCTGTGAAGCTTCTTATTTCCCCTTCAAGTTTGAATGATAGCCTTGCTGGATAGAGTATTCTTGGATTCAGTCCTTTGCTTTGCATCACTTTGTAAATTTCCGTCCATTCTTTTCTGGCCTGATGTGTTTCTGTTGAGAAATCATTTGACAATCTAATGGGAGATCCCTTGTATGTAACTTTCCGTCTCTCTCTTGCAGCCTGTAAGATTCTCTCTTTGTCCTGAACATTTGCCATGGTAATTATGATGTGTCTTGGTGTGGGTCTTTTTGGGTTCACCTTGTTTGGGACTCTATGGGCTTGTGTGACTTTTTTCTTCCCCACCTCAGGGAAGTTTTCTGATATTATTTCTTCTAATAGGTTTTCTAATCCTTGTTCATCCTTCTGTTGTTCTGGTACCCCTATTATTTGTATGTTGTTTCGTTTCATGTTGTCCCAAAGCTCCCTTAGGCTCTCCTCCTGTCTTTTCATTTTTTTCTCCAATTGCAGTACGTTTTGGGTGTGTTTTGCTTCCTTGTCTTCTAAATCACTAATTCGGTCCTCCGCTTCTCCTAGTCTACTGTTGATACTTTCAATGGAGTTTTTCATTGCAGCTATATCACTCTTCATTTCTTCTTGGGTCTTACTTAAGTTGTTGATTTTTTCATCTGTTTCTTCTAGCTTCTTCCATATGTTATCGATTTTTTCATCTGTTTCTTCTTGCTTCTTGCTGAGGTTGTCGATTTTTTCCTCCATCCGGTTTATGCACTCTAGGACCCTTATTCTGAATTCTTTTTCTGTCATGTTGCATGCCTCTGTATTACTTAGCTGCTTTTCTGGAGAGTCCTCCTTCTCTTTCCTTTGGGGGTTTCTTTGTCTACCCATGTTTGATCTCACTGACATATCTAGACGTTGAGTCGTTCAGTGGCTGCTCCCTTGGTGGCAGTGACTCCTTGGTCTGCGGTTGCTCTTCGGGCGGTTGCGGTAGCAGCTCCTCTTCAGTTGGCAGCAACTCCTCTGGTGGGTGCTGTTCACAGCTGTGGTGGCTCTTCTGGCTGGTGGGGCGAGGTTTCACGTACAGCTGCTGTTCCTCAGCAGAGGGTGTGGTGCTCAGGAGGTTGCTGTTGCTTGGATCTGCTGTGTTGATTTAAAGGCACAAAATACAACACAACAAGGCACCACGTACCAGGCACTATACACAAATATATTCACGATATTAATAACCCCAAATAAAGGTGACCACCTGAATTAAGAGAATTAGGGGATAAGGAAGAAGGAAGAGAAAAAGAGAAAAGAGAAAAAAGAAAAGAAAATTAGGGACCAAAAAAAGGAGTGCAAAAATGAAATTGGGAAAAAGGAGGGGGGAAAGTAAAAGCGAGAAAAGAAAGGAAAGGAAAATAAAAGAGCGAAAAGAGAGAATGAAGTGGAAGAGGGGAAGAGACTTTTTTATATGAGGAGAATACTCCTATAGAACAGCCATTAATCCCAACAAATTCCAGCAACAGCTCCCTGGAGATGAATGCAAACTAGAAATAACCAATAATATAACGATGAAAATAGAATGGAGAACACTAATCCCAAAATAAAATAAAGAGAAAATAAAATGGCACTTTAAAAAAAAATGGTAAAATGGTAGCAGTAATAATACTGGTTAAAAATAAGAAGGTAGTAATTAAAAGGGTAAAATCAGGTGATGGAAAAAAGAAGAAAAAAAAAAAAAGAAGAAGAGGAAAAGAAAAAAAAAAGAAAAAAGAAAAAAAATTGGTTTCTTAGTTAAAAGGTGAAAAAAGAAAAAAAAATATTGCAGTAGTGAAGGTCCTTCGGTTCTTCTATTCTTCAGTGTGGCTCGCCTTAGACCTGCCAGGTATTCAGGAGAGTGTTGAGTTTCCCTGCGATACACTGTTCCTCTGTGTTGTAAACCACAGTCCTTATTTTAAAGCAAGCTGCATTTGTTTCCCAGACTGCCTTATTTTGTGTTTAGCAAAGAGTCAGTTTGTGGGTCAGCCTCTGGGTGGCAGTGTTCTGGGGTTGGCCTCTGAGGCTACAGGGCCTCTCTGTCCAGTGGAAGTTCACTGCCCAGAGCTGGCTGCGTAAGAGTTACCAGTGCTGTGTTGTTGCTGGGATTTCTTCCAGCCTTTTGTATTGGTCAAGGTCTTCCAGGGAAACAAAGTACACATACACACACACACACACACACACACACACACACACACACACACACACACGATTATGGAGGCCAAGAAGTCTCATGATCTGCCATTTGCAAGCTGGAAACTCAGGAAAGCTGGTGGTGTCATTCCAGTTCAAGTCTGAGAATCAGGGTACCTGGTGATGTAAATCTCAGTCCAAGGCAGCAGAAGACTGAAGTTTTAGTTCTAGTTCAACCAGGCAAGCAGGAAGGGAACAAATTCTCCCTTTCATTGCTTTTTGTTTTATCCAGACCCTTAGTGGATTTGATGCATCCCACCCACACGGGGAGGGTCAATTTACTTATTTCACTGATCCAAATGTTAATCTTATCTAGAAACACCCTCACAGAGGAGTGTAACAGCAAGCAATTTTCAGGATTGTGAAAGAAGTTTTAAGGTCTTCTAGTTATGTTTGGTATTCTAAACTTTAGTGAAGAGATCTATATATCTCTCATATCATCTGTCTGCCTATCTATCTTATCTATTTATCTATCTATCTATCATCTATCTATCTATCTATCTATCATCTATCTATCTATCTATCTATCTATCTATCTATCTATCTATCTATCATCTATCTAATCTATCATCTGTCTAGCTATCTATTATCTATTTATTTTTCTTCTATAATTCTGCCTTCTTAGCCCCTTTTTATTTGGGAACTCTTGTCTTTCTTTTGCTTTCAGAAGTGTTTTTCTTTCATTTGGGCTTTTTTGTTTTCTTTATATGGATGTTGTATGTCCCAGATTGATCCTATTAACATTTAAATTTTCTTTCTTATTAAATATCTTTTCTTTATCTTTTAAACCTTTTGTTTGCATGGGTGGGAAGTCAAATTTTCATCAGGTCATTTGATATTCATCCATTTTATTCTCTGTTCCTCAAACAGCAGAACTAGTAGAAACTTAATGGATGCGTTAAATAAATTGGAAATTTATTCTATGCAAATTTATTCTATGTGCATACTTGAAACTATCGTGTGTGGAAAAATGCTCATAGGTTATATTACTAGAATTATCCATTGACCAAGTGCCCATTATATGCTGGGCATTGTTATTGAGGCTGGGGATGCACTGGTGAACAGAACAGGCAAACCCCATATTTTTATTTTTATTTATTTATTTACTAGAGGCCCAGTGCATGAATTCCTGCACGGGTGGGTTCCAGCCACCTGGCCCCAATCAGGGCGGATCGGGGCTGGGCCTGTCAGGAGGAGGAGATAGTGGGAGGTTGGCCGGCCAACCCACCCTGATTGGGGCCAATCAAGGCCGGGCTGGCTGGGTGGAGGGAGCGCAGGCAATTGGCCGGCAGGTCCCGCCCCTGATTGGGGTTGGGGGGCCAATTGGGGGTGTGGCTGGCCATGGGGAGGGCGGGCTGGCCCTGCCCCCTGAATGGGGTGCGGAGTGCTGATTGGGGGCCAGCAGTCTGGGGGTGGGGTCATGGGTGGTTGTCTGGCCAGCCCTTCTCCCTATTGGGGTGGGGGGGCAATCAGGGGCAGGGCTGGCTGGGGGGGAGGGGCTGCGGGCCTATCATGGTGGGGCTGGCCAGGGGGAAGAGGGTGTAGTGTTTGGCCAGCTGGCCCGCATTTGATCAGGGTGGGAGAGTCCAGTAGTGGGTAGTACTTATTAAAAGATACTCTTGAGCCCTAACTGGTTTGGCTCAGTGGATAGAGCATCGGCCTGTGGACTAAAAGGTCCCAGGTTTGATTCTGGTCAAGGATATGTACCTTGGTTGCAGGCACATCCCCAGTAGGAGGTGTGCAGGGGGTAGCCGATCGATGTTTCTCTCTCATCGATGTTTCTAACTCTCTACCCTCTCCCTTCCTCTCTGTGAACAATCAATAAAATATATATTTAAAAAAAAAGATACTTTTGAGAACAGTAACTGGGAAGAATGAAAAAAGAACAGGTTTGAGCAGAGGAATAAGTAAAGCTACAATGCTGGCCAGGGATCAGCCTCAGCAAACCACATAGAGAGCTCTTGGGTCAGTGTGGAAAAAAGGAGACATATGTACCTGATCAGTCCAATTTGCTGGCCACAGTGGGCATCATAGCAACCAGTCGTTATGGTCGTTACTGCATTATGGTCATTGGCTTTTTATATATGTAGATTTTTTCTTGTTTTGTTCTTGACTTTTTTTCTTTATTTATTAAGGGTATTATATATGTGTCCTTATCCCCCCATTGCCCCCCAACCCCCCACTCATGCCCTCCCCACCCTGGTGTCTGTGTCATTGGTTATGCTTATATGCATGCATACAAGTCCTTTGGTTAATCTCTCCCCCTTACCCCCACCCTCCCCTACCTTCCCTCTGAGGTTTGACAGTCTGATAGATGCTTCTCTGTCTCTGGATCTGTTTTTGTTCATCAGTTTATGTTGTTCATTATATTCCACAAATGAGTGAGATCATCTGATATTTATCATTCTCTGACTGGCCTATTTCACGCAGCATAATGCTCTCCAGTTCCATCCATGCTTTTGCAAATGGTAAGAATTCCTTCTTTTTTACAGCAGCATAGTATTCCATTGTGTAGATGTACCACCGATTTTTAATCCACTTATCTAATGATGGGCACTAGGCTGTTTCCAAATTTTAGCTATTGTAAATTGTGCTGCTATGAACATGGGGGTGCATATATCCTTTCTGATGGGTGTTTCTAGTTTCTTGGGATATAGTCCTAGAAGTAGGATCACTGGGTCAAATGGGAGTTCTATTTTTAGTTTTTTTGATGAAACTCCATACTATTTTCCACAGTGGCTGCACCAGTCTGCATTCCCACCAGCAGTGCACGAGGGTTCCTTTTTCTCCGCATCCTCGCCAGCACTTGTCATTTGTTGATTTGTTGATGATAGCCATTCTGACAGGTGTGAGATGGTATCTCATTGTTGTTTTGATTTGCATCTCTCCGATGATTAGTGACTTTGAGCATGTTTTCATATGTCTCTTGGCCTTCCTTATGTCCTCTTTCGAAAAGTATCTATTTAGGTCCATTACCCATTTTTTGATTGGGTTGTTTATCTTCCTTTTGTTAAGTTGTATGAGTTCCCAATAAAAGTTGGAGATTAAACCCTTATCAGATATGACATTGGCAAATATGTTCTTCCATGCAGTGGGCTTTCTTGTTGTTTTGTTGATGGTTTCCTTTGCTGTGCAGAAGCTTTTTATTTTGAGGTAGTCCCATTTGTTCATTTTCTCTTTGGTTTCATTGCCCTGGGAGCTGTATTGGTGAAGATATTGCTTCGGCATATGTCTGAGATTTTGCTGTCTGTGGATTCCTCTAATATTTTTATGGTTTCCTGTCTTATGGTTAAGTCCTTTATCCATTTTGAGTTTATTTTTGTGTATGGTGTGAGTTGGTGGTCTAGTTTCATCTTTTTGCATGTCCAATTTCCCCGACACCATTTATTGAAGAGACTGTCTTGACTCCATTGAATGTTCTTGCCTCCTTTGTCAAATATTAATTGAGCATAGTGGTTTGGGTTGATTTCTGGGTTCTCTAATCTATTCCGTTGGTCTATATGTCTGTTCTTGTGCCAGTACCAGGCAGTTTTGAGAACAGTGGCTTTGTAATACAGCTTGATATCTGGTATTGAGATCCCACCTACTTTGTTCTTCTTTCTCAGGATTGTTGCAGCTGTTCGGGGGTCTTTTTTTATTCCAGATGAATTTTTGGAAAGTTCGTTCTAGGTCTGTGAAATATGCCATTGGTATTTTAATGGGGTGTGCATTGAATTTATGGATTGCTTTGAGTAGTATGAATATTTTAATGATGTTGATTCTACCAATCCATGAACACAGTATGTTCTTCCATCTGTTTATGTCTTCCTCTATCTCTTTTTTCAGTGTCCTGTAGTTTTCTGAGTAGAGATCTTTTACCTTCTTAGTTAAGTTTATTCCTAGATATCTTAATTTTTTTGGTGTGATGATAAATGTGATTTAAAAAAAAATCTCTCTTTCTGTAAATTCACTATTGTATACAAATACCCATGTTTTTATGAACTTAAATTCTCTGGAATGTGTGGAGGAAGAGTAAAAATAAACACATAAATGCTAAAAAGTGTACCAACATACATAAATACATTAAAAATATGTGTATAAAAAAGGTTGAATAAGTTAATAAGAAAGCATCATGTCATGATAGTGCTGTGCAGATAATTAAAGAACAGTTAGTTGGTAGAGATTGGTTAGGTGCTCACTCTAGATAGTTGTCAGGTGCAGCCTGTTTCAACAGGTGACATTTAGGTTGAAATCTGAACAGATGAGCAGAGAGCACATTTGAGGCAGAAGGAATAGCTTGTGCAAAACACAAAGACAGGAACAGAAAGAAGGTTATAGTGGTCGAAGTGTGGTGTGCAAGAGAAGTGGTATGACTGAGATCAGAAACATAGGCAAATCCCCAGGGCTCTGTAAGCCATGGAAGGAATTTGGATTTTCTCCCAAGTATAATGAGAAGTCGTTGTGGCATTTTAAGGAGTGTAAAGAGGCACTCTGATTTGTGTTTTAAGATGATTGTTCCAATTGCCTTATGAAGAACGGATTGTAGTGGGTCTCAAGTAGAAGCAGGGGGGTTGTAGTCATCCAGGAAAGGCATGCTGGCAGCTTTGATCAGGGCTAATAGTAGAGATGGAAGTAAATGGCTCCAGTAAATTTGCTGGGTCAATGTGTATGTGGTTTGTCAATTTTGCAAATTGTTCTCAAAAAGATTTTACTTATTCACACTCTTCTAATGGTATGTGAATGTATCTATATATATAAAAGGCTAAATTTCTGTCCGACGGTCCAACTGGCCAGTACATATGATGCACACTGACCACCAGGGGACAGATGCTCAATGCAGTCACTGCTGAGCTGTGGTGACTTGGCAACTGCGGTTCTCAGGTGACGCACCTTGGAACCAGAGGGGAGGGACCCCGATTCCTCACGGGGCTGTGCAATTCCACCTTCAGCTGTGGGATGTGTTGTTGCTGGGGCACTGTTGGGCCCAAATCTGGTTTACTGCCAAGCTGCAGTGACTTGGCAGTGGTGGTTTTTAAACTTGACAATATTGCACCTAAAGCTAAAATAGATGTTGCTAAAACCCAGAATGAAACAATAGGAAATTTCCTTTCAATGTGCATGAATCTGTGCACCAGGCCACTAGTATAATAGTAATAAAAATAATGTGAAATTGCAAATGGTCTTGGAGATCCACACTTCAGTTTTACATATGGTGAAAACAAGGCCCACTGATCTTCCATGCATTAGATCAGATGACAAGTTTCTTTCCTAGGGAGGAAACCAAGGTATCCACTCAGTTCTGATAATCTATTATATACTACAATATTTTCTCAGCATTTCTCTTCTCTGTGCTGTCTGCTCTTTTGTTAGACACATTATATATTCCTCTCCACATTATATATTCACGTGTATATATTCTATTTTTTTTTTTGTTTTTTTTTAGGCTATGAACTTTGAGGGCAGGCAGAACTTGTCAACCTATGTTATCATTTTCAGCAAGACTAGTGCTTAAGAATTACCGGGATCAAATGAGAAAATCAACAACAAAAAGTGATTATTCATTATGTTTATGTCTCTGCCATAATTTGGTTACTGAGAGTAGTGAATCCCAACATTTCTAGCATTATTAAATATCTACACTCATATTACAGACACCATTAGGAAAATAATCCAGAGAATCCCTTTTAGCTGTATGTAATGGGAAAGATTTGGAATTTAGATTCAGAGACCTTGGATTCAAATATTGGCTCTGCTCCTTTCTGATTGTGTGACCTTGGGCCTTTGTTTCCTCAGTGTTAAATCAGGCTAAGAGTACTAGGTACTTGTCTTACCTAGGTCACATGATTTTGTAGATTGTAAATATAATATGTGAAAGAACTTGTAAACTATAAAGTACAAGTAAGTGCTACTATTTAATAAAAGTTATAGTTGATTGAGCTCTAAACTATGCTTCAGATACTGTTCTAAAAGTTTCACATGTACCAACTCATTATTCCTCATGACATTCTAATGAGTTCAGGGCTATTACCATACCCATTCTTCAAATAAGAAAATATAGAAGAGATTAAATAACTTGTCTAAGGGCACACACTCAGTAAATGACAGAGCCAGGACTTGAACCCAGGAGTTTGACAGTACAGCCCTTGCTTTTAACAATAATGCACTCTGTAAAGTTGACACTAATATATTCAGAGCACATATATCCTATATAATAAAAGGCTAATACGCAAACCGACCAAATGGTGAACCGGCCAACCTCTGTGATTCTCAACACAGGGGGCAGATGCTCAACACAGGAGCTGCCCCCTGGTGGTCAGTGTGCACCCATAGGGGGAGTGCCACTCAGCCAGAAGCTGGGCTCATGGCTGGCGAGCACAGCGGTAGTGGTGGGAGCCTCTCCCATCTCCACAGCAGTGCTAAAGACCCCTCGGGGGATGTCTGACTGCTGGCTTAGGGGCATCAGTCGGACATCCTCCGAGGGGTCCCGGACTGCGAGAGGGCACAGGGACTGCCCCCCCAGTAATATAGTTAATATATTATATGTGCTAGGCACTGCGCTAAGTACAGAGGGTACAAAAAGGAAGAGCAGGGTTACTTGAGGTCTTTTAATTAACTGTGTAGGTGAAGAATTTTTTTTTTTTTGAACAAAGGGAAAAACCTCATACTTGAACAATTGTAATGATCCTTGACTTATTAGCATGTGCGAATTCACAGATGAGTCAACACAATAATATAGATTAGCACACATTTTATTACTAAGTACCCTATCAGTAAAAATTCTTTATTAACTGAGCCATAATTTTAAAAGAAAAGTAACATCCTGTTTTACTATTCTAAAGGGATTAATTTTATTTCAAAAAGATAAATAATTATATAGTTTTCTTTCTTAATATTTGTGGATTCTCAAACACATTCAAGACTTCGATCAAGTTTGAAGACCTCAGCCAAAGAGAAACCACTTTCATTTTCAATTTAGTGGGCAGGGTGACTTTTACTTAAAAAGTTCTAAAATAAACATGTGCAGGTGGATTTACAACTCTATATTTTTATAACTGTAGTACCATAGAAACCGGATTTCTACAGCTTTATAGACTATTTCATCTTAGCTATCTAATGGAAGTCTGATTTTCAGAATATTTAAAAAAATATTTTAATTGGTGCTCGCTTCTGTAGCACATATACTAAAATTGGAACGATACAGAGTAGATTAGCATGGCCCCTGTGCAAGGATGACACACAAATTCATGAAGCGTTTCATATTAAAAAATATGTATATTTTAATTGATTTCAGAGAGGAAGGGACAGGGAGAGAGAGATAGAAACATCAATGATGAGAGAGAATCATGATTGGCTGCCTCTTGGAGGCCCCACACTAGGGATCAAGCAACCTGAGCATGTGTTCTGGCAGGGAATCAAACCATGACCTTCTGGTTCATAGGTCGATGCTCAACCACTGAGCCATGCCTGCTGGCCAGGCAAGTACCATGATCTTTAGAAACTCATTCCTATGGTGATTTTTAGAATATTTAAAAGAATTTTCTTCAGTTGCATGTCATACAAATTCAATTTCTTCTTGCATGAATTTTCCTGAGACACAACAGATGATTACACAAGGCCATTTATGTAAGTGTATTGCTCAGTGATATTATCAGCCAAAATTGTAGGTTGAGGTCAAGTGATGTCAAGTCATTATTTAAAGAAACAAAGACAAAGGGAAAAAGACAAATTGTGGAGGGGAAATTTAATACATTTTGGCAACCTAAGTGGGAAGGTCAGTAAAGGACATGAAGCTAGGGTGATGTCATTATAATTGGCTTCAGTTCAGAAGTGGCAGGGTGGCAGTTAGCCAAAAAGGCACTTTGATGTTGTTTGTTTATATATCCCTATTTAGCTATCCATAACCAGAAGTGGAGATTACAGCAGATAATTTTACAGTGGATGATTGAATATTGTAGTTACTGCATTATTTTAAGCTTTGTTTCTAAAATGCAATGTCTATCTTTTATTTAGAGCTTTCGTTTTTAAGATTTATTTCCTTTATGCAAGAAGATCTACAGGACTCTCTACAATCGAAACAGGACAACTGCTGCAGAGATAATTATTTGATGAAGTGATCTGGATATAGATTTTGAGTTTAGACAAAGCATTTAGGAAAGATTCTCATGATCTGTTAAAATTATGAAATAATCAGATCTCTGCAGCCTCCTGTCCTGCTTTATGGGTGCTATTCATGCCAGGCCTATAAAGAGGAAGAAAGGAGTCAGCTGGAAGAATGTTTTTCGTTTATAGTTTCTCCTTAGCTTGCATTATGCTCTTTTCTGCCTAGCAGACCATGGCCACTTAAATAGCTGTTACTCTATTGGCTAAATCACATGTATTTAGCAACTGATGGCTTTCTATTGGTTAAAAGTTTTAGGTGAAATTTTTGTTGCATGTAGATGTTATAAAGCAAACCTGTCCAATAGAAATATAATTCAAGCCACAAATATGAGCCACATGTTATTTTACATTTTCAAGTAGCTACACTAAGAAAAGTTGAAATTAAGTTAATGATATATTTTCTTTAGTGCAATATACCCAAAGTAATATTATTTAAATATATAATAAAAGAGAACTCATACAACTTAACAAAAGGAAGATAATCCAATCAAAAATGGGCAAAGGACCTAAATAGACACTTTTCGAAAGAGGACATACAGAAGGCCAAGAGATATATGAAAACATGGTCAAAGTCACTAATCATTCGAGAAATGCAAATAAAAACAACAATGATATACCATCTCACACCTGTCAGAATGGCTATCATTAACAGATCAACAAAGGACAAGTGCTGGCGAGAATGTGGAAAAAAAGGAACCCTCTTGCACTGCTGGTGGGAATGCAGACTGGTGCAGCCACTGTGGAAACATACTAAGTGCCCATCAGCAGAGGAATGGATTAAAGAACTGTGGTACATCTACACAATGTAATGCTATGCTGCTATAAAAAAGAAGGAACTTTTACCATTTGCAACAGCATGGATGGAACTGGAGAGCATTATGTTAAGCGAAATAAGCCAGTCGGAGAAAGATAAATATCACATGATCTCACTCATATGTGGTATATAATGATCAACATACATTGATTAATAAAAATAGATCCAGAGACAAATGGCATGGGTGGTGTGAGGGCAGTTAGAGATCAACCAAAGGACTTTTATGCAGGCATATAAGCCTAACCAATGGACACAGACACTGGGGTGGTGGGGGCTTGCCCTCCAGGGTGGGAATAGTAAGGGGCGGGGGGTCAATCCGGGAAAAAGGAGACATATGTAAAACTTTAGACAATAAATAATAATAATAAAAAAGCAGTGCCAATACTGGAACTGGTTTTGAGGCTAACCTGATACTTATTGCCTTACTCTTCTCTACCCATTCTGGGTTCTCTTCAACCTTAGTTATCACTTTTGCTAATTTAGATGGCTTATCTAGTGAGTGATCTTGCCCAAGTGTTTTTCAGGCCATGCAGCAGCCTAACAATTTACTGTCAAATCTGGGCAGAGGCATCCACTTGGTCTTTCCCACTGATGGCTCTTACTTCCAGAGGTCAAGACACCAACCTGACCTCTGGTTTGTTGGGGATGGGGTTTGCTAACTGCCATGTTTGGGGTGGGGCCACAACATTAGTAACAAAGAAACAGAATTTCCGGAGGATGAGGCCCAGAAATCAGGATTTTAAAAAAAAGATTCCCAGGTGATTCTAATGTGCAGCCAAGGTTGAGAACCACTGGGCTAGAGGATATTAGCACTCCACCTATTACCAGTGATGGGGTATTTACTGCTAGCGATCAGCAGATGATTCAGCTCCAAAATCTCATTTTATTTTATTATTTTTAAGTTTTTAATTTTTTTCAATTACAGTTTGCATACAATATTATTTTCTATTAGTTTCAGGTATATAGCATAGTGGCTAGACAAAACGTTTCCTCCAATATTTCCAGTACCCACCTGGCACTATATATAGTTATTACAATATTATTGACTATATGTTCTATTTTAGAATCTGCTTTTTAGGAGCACTCTGACTTCTACTGCTTTAGTTCAGGCTTTGAGATGGAGATTTGCATGAGCCAATTTTATTGACGAATGCTCTCAGGAATTGAATGTGGGGGCATTGAAAGAAGTAGGATTAGGCAGAGGGAGAGATTGAAACTGTCTGGTAGTTGCAATAAACAAGTTCTGGAGTTTATATGTCTCTTTAGAACTGTCCCCAATTAAAGTACGAGGTCCTTTCCCCCTCCTTATTCCCCTTCCTTAACCAGTCATTGGATGTGGACTGCCACTGGGGAGGGGCATAACCTTGGGCTAGGTGGCTCCCAGATCATAGGAGGGAAACTCAGCTATGACCTATCAGCAGCCTATACTCCTGGAAGCTGGGATGTGAGTGCCTTGGTCCACAGGTGCTTGTGGGATGCACTCCATTAGATCTGAGGCATTGAGTGATCAGCTTCTTTGTGAAAGATTAGAGTACACAGAACAATATTCTCAGCCCTTGTTCTCAAGGCAGAGGGCAGGAAATGCCTGGGAGCAACATCTGAAAGTTAAGAAACAACAACAAAAAAACAAAAAGAACTCATGGAAACGAACAACAATGTGGTGATTGTGGGAGGATGGGTTTTGGGGGAGATGGAGGAGGGTATAGGGCGGATAAATGGTGACCAACGGGAGACTTGACTTGGGGTGGTGAACACACAGTACAGTGTATGGATGATATGTCATAGAATTTTACACCTGGAATCCGTATAATTTTGTTAATCAGTGTCACCCCAGTAAATTTAATAAAAAGGAAAAACAAAAGGAAAGTTAAATCCCGGACTTTGTGTCTTGCATCAGGGAACATCTGAAAGAGTTCCCTGCTGTGGATGTTAAAGGTGAAATCCTCTAGCAATTACTAGAATTCTCTTCTAATCACAGAGGAAGTTATGCTTCTGCAAATTTGCACTTCTGTGACCTGAATACTCTCTCCCATTATAGTATTCAAAGGCTGGCCTAGTTCATGCTGAGCAGGTGGGCAATCACTGATAAATTCCTGTCAATAAATGATGAAAATATCTCAGTGGAGACTAAGCGAACATATGTGCAAAAATTATAGTGGGGGCAACAGCCAGAAAAGAGAAGTCTTCCAATTCAGTTACCCCATTCAGTATAATAGTTGTATATAAATAACTTTGTCCATGATACAACATTCTCAGAATATTTACTGAAATAGATACATCACATCCCCATTAGACTATCCCAGCAACATCTCTCTGGACAAACAGTTTTGACTCTTCCAGTTCAAAGAAAAATTAGATTACGGGTCAGTAAATCAAATATGAGACCAAACATTTTCATTTGTTGTGTGATTAATATTGCTATGTCATTTTTTGTTATATTTAGGCGCAATCTTCTGTCACAGACTTTAGTCGTTTATATAACTTAAGCACAATTTCTTTTGGGCACTAAGCCACATCAATCATCAAGTTCTAAAATTTCTGATGAAGCTTTGCTGACAGTGAGAAATTTCAGTGTTACAATCAAGTAATTATATTATATAAAATCTTAGTACTAAAGTGTTCCATTTTTTTCTCTCATCAGTTTCTACTGTCCTTTCTTCCTGCCTCATTTATTGAGTATAAATAGTTAGTAGAGGTCATGGACAAGTGTGCAATTAACTGAAGCCCAAATGGGCACTGTTCTATTTGTAACTTTTTGATGAGAGTGTTGAAATGAACACCAAAGAGTCATACATTTAAACTCAGATAGAGATATTTGTTCTTAAAAATGCTGTTAGTTTACTATGTAGCTGTCCCATACTTTTTAATAGCTTTATGAATAGATTTGATGTTAAAATGCATAACATAAAAGAAATAAACTTTATATTTTGTTCCTGGGGTGTTTAGACACAGTATTAGCCAGTATGAGGCGAGGTTTCAAGTCCTTGGCAGCATGACAGACTTATAGACTTAGGATTTTCTTCTCTTTCTTTCCTTCTCCTTCTTCCCTCTTCCCTTCCCCTTCCCCTCCCCCCCCCCACTTCTTCCTCCTTCCTTTCTCTCTCTCTCTCTCTCTTTTTTATTTTTGGCCTTTAGGGAACATACTCTAATGTCCTCTTTTATGTCCTATCTTATCTTTTCTTCCTCTGAAGAATTTGGCAGCAATGGTTTTTCTCTCTTTAGAATTATTTCCTCCTCTCCCAGTTTTTTTTTTTTTTTTTCAACCGTGGTCTCTGGATTACCTTCCAATCTGTTTATTCCTTATTTATTCAAGTAATTTCTCCCTTTCTACAACACGATCTGTACACCAATGACTTCCAGATCTGTTCCTAGACATAGTGGACCATCCTTCACTATAAAGATGCTCTAACGCAGCGGTTCTCAACCTTCCTAATGCCGCGACCCTTTAATACAGCTCCTCATGTTGTGGTGACCCCCAACCATAAAATTATTTTCGTTGCTACTTCATGACTGTAATTTTGCTACTGTTATGAATCATAATGTAAATATCTGATATGCAGGATGTATTTTCATTGTTTGCGACCCACAGGTTGAGAACCTCTGCAAGGCATGCACATGATTCAGTTTGAAGAGTCACAGGCTGTGAAGCAGAAATGTAATTTTAACCATGATATCACTTATATGTGGAATGTAAAGAACAAAATGAATGAAGAAACAAATTAAAAATAGATGCAGAGATGCAGAGAACAGACTGATGGTTGTCTGAGGGGAGGGGATTGGGGGAGCTGGGTGAAAAAGGTGAAGAGATTAAGTATAAATTAGTAGTTACAAAATAGTCATGGGGATGTAAAAGTATAGCATAGGGAATATAGTCAATAACTATGTATTGTGCCAGGTGGATACTTGAAATATTGGGGGATCACTTTTTAAAGTATATAATTGTTTAACCACGATGCTGTACTAGTGGAACTAATACAAAATAATATTGCATTCATCTATAATTGAAAAACAAAAAAATATAATTTTATGTTCTATCATATCTATTTTTTTTTCAGAAGACAGCATAGTTATTTAAAAAACAATAATTTCAAAATTATGTACCAAACTCTGAATCTATGGGCTAGGGTATGCCTTAGGTAAATGACCAAGATCTTCATTAATTGTTCAGTTATTAAATAAAACTTTAAATTAGCTGACTATGTAGAATAGTGGTTTTTCACATTTCCATAAGAATCACTTGGAATGCTGGAGGTTAATTAATTCCTCTAATTAAAAAATGGATCTAAACTGGGCCAATCATTGGGAAATTTTTAAACTTTCTTCGCAGATTTCAAGTCTTGAATGTCTTATACTTTTTTCTCATTTCTCAGTCTCTCAAATTTTCCTTCCACTCTGAAGGATTCTCTTGTCCCCCTTCTTTTTCCAAGCGGGCATTTGGGTGTAAAAAGAAGCTTTTATATCCTCTGGCATTGGGAGAGGGGCATCTGGGCAACAACTCTACTCCACTCACCCTCCCTGATGTCCAGCCCACCTCACCTGGTCTTTGGCACCAGTCTCTGCCTTTTGCAGGGTAGACTGGCCTGCCTGGTCTATCACGTATCCTGAGTTGGTCTCAACTAAGGTGTGAATGGTTCCACTATGTTTTTTTTTTGAGGTATGTTCTCTTGATGACTTATTTCCTCACCACTTCTAATGATGTGGTTGTCCTTGCCAAATGCCTGGCATCATCTTCTTTTTTTTTTCATTTTTTTAAAAAATTAATCTTTATTATTGAGATTATTACAGATGTCCCTCTTTTTCCTCCCATAGCTCCCCTCCACCCGGTTCCCACTCCAACCCAGGTTCTCACCACCCTATTGTCTGTGTCCATAGGTACTGCATACATGTATATAAAATCTTTGTCTAATCTCTTTCCGCACCCCCCAAACCTCCTTCCCTCTGAGAATTGCCAGTCTGTTCCATTTCCATGCCCCTGATTCTATTCCATTCACCAGTTTATTCTGTTCATCAGATTTTTTTATTCATTTGATTTTTAGATTCACTTGTTGATATGTATTTGTTGTCACTTTGTTGTTCATATTTTTTATCTTTACTTTTTTCTTCTTCTTCCTCTTCTTAAAGACTACCCTTCAGCATTTCATATAATGCTGGTTTGGTGGTGGTGAACTCCTTTAGCTTTTTCTTGTCTGTAAGCTCTTTCTCTGACCTTCAGTTCTAAATGAGAGCTTTTCGGGAAGAGTCTTCTTGGTTGCAGGTCCTTGCTATTCATCACTTTGAATATTTCTTGCTACTCCCTTCTGGCCTGCATAGTTTCTGTTGAGAAATCAGTGAGTCATATGGGCACTCACTTGTAGGTAACTACTTGTTTTTCTCTTGCTGCTTTTAAGATTCTCTATTTGTCTTTTGCCCTTGGCATTTTAATTATGATGTGTCTTGGTGTGGTCATTTTAGGATTCCTCTTGTTTGGGGTTCTCTGTACTTCCTGGACTTGTAAATCTATTTCTTTCACCAGGTAGGGGAAGTTTTCTGTCATTATTTCTTCAAATAGGTTTTCAATATCTTGCTCTCTCTCTTCTTCTGGCACCCCATAATTTGAATGTTAGTATGCTTGAAGTTGTCCCAGAAGCTCCTTACACTATCTTCATATTTTTGGATTCTTTTTTTCTTTTGCTCTTCTGGTTGGGTGTTTTTAGCTTCCTTGTATTTCAAATCATTGATTTGATTCTCGGGATCCTCTAGTCTACTGTTGAATCACCATATATTATTCTTTATTTCAGTCATGTTTCAGTGTATGTTTAATTTCTGACTAGTCCTTTTCCATTTTTTTTGGGCATTCTCACTAAGATCCTTGAAAGTCTCACTAAATTCCTTGGAGGTTTCTAGAATATTTATTTATTTATTTATTTATTTATTTATTTATTTATTTATTTATTGCTTAAAGTATTACAAAGGGTATTACATATGTGTCCTTCCCCCCCCCCCCCTTGAAAATCCCCTGGCCTCCCCTACCCCCCAGTGTCTTATGTCCATTGGTTATGCTTATATGCATGCATACAAGTCCTTCGGTTGATCTCTTACCCCCCTCCCTCCTGCTCCCCAACCCTCCCCGGCCTTCCCGCTGTAGTTTGACAATCTGTTTGAGGCAGCTCTGCCTCTGTATCTATTATTGTTCAAAAGTTTATAATGGTCTCTATTATCCATGAATGAGTGAGATCACGTGGCATTTTTCCTTCATTGACTGGCTTATTTCACTTAGCATAATGCTCTCCAGTTCCATCCATGCTGGAGGTTTCTAGAATATTCTTGAGTAACCTTATAACCATGGTTTTGAACTCTATATCCAGTAGTTTTCTTTCGTCCATTTCTTTCATTTGGGACATGTTTCTTTATCTCTGCATTTTGTATGCTTCCCTGTGTTTGTTTCTATGTATTGGGTAGCTGCTAAGTCTCCTTGAGTTGATAGAGTGGCCTTGTGTAGTAGGTGTCCTATAGGGCCCAGTGGCTCAGCCTCCCCAATCACTTGAGGTAGACACTCTTGGTGCACTCCTTTGTGGGCTGTGAGCACAGTCTTGTAGTTGAGCCTTGATTGCTGTTAGTGTCACTGGGAGGAGTTGACCTCCAGTCCAATTGGCTGTGGGGACCAGCTGTGACTACAGTGGGGGAGCTACTGTGTAGGAGACACCCTTATGGAGCAGGACTTGCTTTAGTGGGGCTTTGGTGCTCACTGAGTCTGCCCCTTGAATGTGTTGCTTTTGGATGTAAAGAGTTGTAATCTGGTATGGTCTCACACTGACCACTGGTACACTGGCTCTTGGTATGAAGTTAGTCACTGCCTGGGGCCACCCAGCAGGAGCTACAGAGAGATCTGCAGATTCCTCCTCTTTGTATCAGATTTGGAGGTGCCCAGATGAGGCCCAGCTGTGAAGAAAGGCAGGCTGGTGCTGGTGCCAGTCTTGGGGCCTCTTATTGATAGGTTTGGGGCTCCCTGACACAGCTGCAGCTTGTTTAACAGAGTTTTAGCCTGAGAAAGGACAGACCATTCTAATGCAAAATCTGCTGCTCACAGCTTGGGTGGGGTTGTAAATTGGGTAGGGCAGGGTCTCAGGAAATCACCAGGGCAGAGCAAACAGAAATGGCTGCCAGTTAGCCCTGCAACCAGGGAAGTCCCAGCACAGGAACAATGATTGCTGCGAGCACCTCCATCTGGAAGAAAGCTGACCCTGAGTTCCTGCCCCAATGCCAGACAGTCCAGCTTCTCCCCGTATGTATCTAGGTCCCCCAGAGTCTCGCCCAGGCACTGGAGTTCAGAGGAAGCAGGAGCTTGTAAATTCAGTTTGTGGTGCCAGCCTTTTACCAGGAGCTGCTGGGTCTCCAGCAGCCTGTGTGTCACTCAGCCCCAATCCGCACTGGTTTTTACAGCCCGTCGTTTTTACTGCCCATAGGGACTTCTTTCCCCAGCTCTGGGACCCTGGGCTGGGGTCTGGTGTGGGGCTGGGTCTCCTTGCTCCTCCAGGCGGCCTCCGCAGAGGGATTTCCCTCCCGATTTAAAAAAGCAGCCCACATGAGTGCCAGACCAGCCCATTCTGCGCTTCCGCTCCTCCCACTCTCAATGCTCTTTCTTCCTTACCTCTCTAGTTGTAGTATTTCCACTCAGCCAGCTTTCCCGTGGTTCTGGATGATAGTTGTTCTGTCTTTTAGTTGTAATTTTGACGTGGTTGTGGGAGGCAGCAAGTACAGGCGTTTACCTATGCCGCCATCTTGGTTCTGTCGCCTGGCATCTCCTTTAGCCTGCCTTTTCTGCACTTGTCCCGCAGAGCCATACTTACCTTGTAAGGTTGCCCCCGGGCTCTCTGTATAGGTAGTCCCCCATGAATTGTTATTCTGCAGTGTTCATGTGGCTATTGTACCACGCTCTCTACTCAGTCTCTTTAACTGACGGGAGGTTCCCCAGTCTATGCCCAGGGAAGAATCAGCTCCCAAACGTTTAGATCTATCCTTTCCCACCCCCAATGTACTCAAATGTGTTTCTGTCCCCCCACTCTCCACAGGGGTCTTGATGCCAGGATACCTCAGTCTTAGTGTGTCACTCAGGGTCTTGGAGGAACCAGAAATGGCACACTCAAACTGGTCAATTTTAGAAGAGCTTAATAGAGGGACTCTTTCCAAGGCATGGAGAAACCACAAAGGACAGCACAGGATTTGGGGGCTAGAAATAGCAGAATGGCCAAGCAGCAGTTGGGGGTCTTTAGTGGAAGCAGACAGCTTGTAACAATTCCACAAGGAAAGGGAGAGTAGGTGCCCTGACACCCTTTTCTCTCTCTGGTTCTTTCTAGGTGCTCCTCACAGGTTGGATCCAATAAGAAGCAAGAGGGAGAGGAGCCTGTCAATTCAGCCTACCCACTGATGCAATACAACGTTTCTAGGTACTGCGCTTCACTTCATTAGTCAGGTAGGAAACCTGGGAATTGTCCTTTATTTCTCCCTCCTTTCATCTCTCTCCTCTTATCGTAGCCAGCAATGATACTTAACAGTTAGTGAATTTTTACTGTGTGTCAGAATAGCACTGGGTACTTTACATGCATATTTCAAGTATAATCTTATGTGGGAGACACTCTCTAACTGACAGGCAACTGAGGCTTATAGGAGTTAATTTCCCCATGGTCCTACAATGGTGGAATAAGACAGAAACCCTGGAAGTCTAGTTTCAAAGCCTGCTTTATTAACCTCCGCAGTGTATTGTGATCAACCAAATTGCCAAGTCCATGTGTCGACTCTGTCACTTTTTTTATTCCCATTTGGCCTTAAGCAAAGTCCTCCTAATAGATGTACATACTCCTTTTTTCTTATTCCTCTTTCTAACCCCAATCCATATCCCCTGTTGCTATTTGAGTTGTTTCCAAAACCAGCAAGCAAAAAAACCCGAATCATATTACTCTTTGCTGAAATTCTCTCATTAGTTACCTTTTGATAATAGGATAAAAGCTATATATCTTCCCAAGACATATGAAACTAGCCATCATCTGGAACCAGTATTTATTGATTCTATTCCTCCCTCTTTATATATGCTCACTAATATATATATTTTTA
Source organism: Myotis myotis (assembly GCF_014108235.1). Lineage (NCBI taxonomy): Eukaryota > Metazoa > Chordata > Mammalia > Chiroptera > Vespertilionidae > Myotis > Myotis myotis. The sequence continues at coordinate 200,404,593 of NW_023416324.1, read as the reverse complement.
ATGTTTTATCTTTTCATCATTTCTTGAACATACTGCATTATTTTGTCTCTTTTATTCACTTATGCTTTTGCTAGAATATTCAATCTACTACCATCATCTTTCACTGTTAGTTTTAAATACATTTTTCAAGACTCTAAATATTATCTCTTGGTTATGGTTTTCCAAATTCCCCCTCCCCCCCGAAAGAGAGTTAGTGACTTTTTCCTCAGTGTATCTGTAACACATTCTACATGTCTTTACTGTAGAAACTATTAATTCATCTTGTAATTACAGTGGAATTGTATCAGATGGGCATTTAACTTATATAAATTCATCTCTATCTATTGCCAGTGAGAGGAAGAACTTGAAAGGTGGGGCAAAGTGTAAGCTTTAAGCCATGGATGCACTCAAATCTGAAATAGGCTATTTATAACTAAAGCAAGAGGGCTGTGAATTGCATTGAGGATTTTCTCTTTTTCATTTTTGGCAAAGAAGGGAAATGTAGCATTTATGGGGGAATGATAATGACTTCCTAAAAGTAGTGTAGGAATAAATATTGTACTGAGAAACATTGATTAGAAGAGTTATAGAAAGAGATAAAAATGGTCTCCATTTTTAAGATGAAAATGATTATAAGAAATAGGAAGAGCTAACAAGTTGATATTTTCATAAACTTGCCTAAGCTTTTCAAGTTCTAAAACATGCTATAATTTCAAAATATGACCTATGGAAATAGATCTTTACATTATTGAGTACAGTGTATAGCACATTTATGTACACATTACAGAATAAAGTTTTTATATAAAACCATGTGTACCCCTTTGTAGAGAATTTAGAAAATTTTATGGCTGACTTTGTGGCACACAATTTTGGCTTATGTTATGACTTTAGAATTAATAAATCTTGTGTATAAGTTGATAATATTTTCTACTTCTTTCTCCATTTTCTAATCCCCAAGCCCCACTAAACCTACTGTTCTTAACTGGGGAATAGCATATTCTTTTTTCTTTTTTCTTTTTTCTTTTTTCTTTTTAATCCTCACCTGAAAATATTTTTAGAGAGTGGAAGAGAGAGGGAAAGAGAGAGGAACTCATCAATTGGATGCCTCCTGCAGGGCTCGGGCCAGGGAGGAGCTTGCAACTGAAGTATGTGCCCTTGAACAGGATTGAATCTGGAACCCCTTGGTCTGCAGGACGATGCTCTATCCACTGAGCCAGTTTGGCTAGGGCTAGCATATTCTTAGTAGGGAACACATATAAGAATCTCAGAGGGAGACTTTTCAAACTACCTCAAATACCATGATTTCTCAAAGATTCTGATATATACCCTTAGAGTGTAAAGGACTGTTCAGAGCAGTCATTGACTATAAAGAGACATGTTACTGAAAACAGTTTTATTTTATTTTATTTATTTATTTATTTTTTTAAAGATGATTTTCCTCATTTTATTTTATTTTATTATTATTTTTTTAAATATATTTTATTGATTTTTTACAGAGAGGAAGGGAGAGAGATAGAGAGTTAGAAACATCGATGAGAGAGAAACATCGATCAGCTGCCTCCTGCACATCTCCTACTGGGGATATGCCCGCAACCCAGGTACATGCCCTTGACCGGAATCGAACCTGGGACCTTTCAGTCCGCAGGCCGACGCTCTATCCACTGAGCCAAACTGGTTTCGGCCAGTTTTATTTTATTATTATTTTTAAAATTTTATTTGATTGTTTAAGGTATTACAAATAGTAGTACATATGTCTCCCCCCCCCACCATTGACCTCCCCCCGGCCTCCGCTACTCCTCAGCACTTGCCTTTACCCCCCCACCCCCAGTGTCTTGTGCAAACTACGGAAGGTAGGGGAGGGTTGAGGGGGGGGTGGTGGTAAGAGATCAACTGAAGGACTTGTATGCATGAAAACAGTTGTTTTGCAAGTAAATTGTATGCTGTAACAAAGAGAAGACTGAGGTTATGACACAGTATCACCTGACTGTGTGGGGACTAGAGCATGCCCTTTGTAATTCTTTTTCTCAGCAACCATCCTGGTACCTAGCACAGAGGAAATATTCCATAATTTTTAGTAATGCCTTTGGATCTATTTTTGTACTAGGGAAAGAAACTGAAGTCAGGGTGTGTTTATACAGTATAATAGTTGATTTTATGTGCCAACTTGACTGCCTAAGATATGCCCAAATAGCTGGTAAAATATTATTTTTGGGTGTCTGTGAGGATGTTTCTGGAAGTAGTTAGTATTTGAATCAGTAGATTGAGTAAAAATCCACCCTCACCAGTGTTGGGGCCCTGGGACTTTCACCTTCTCCAGCCCTTGGACATTAGACACCCCCCATATTCCCCACTCCCTCAGGCCTTTGGTTCCTTCTAGCATGCTTTCTTCTAGCATGCAGGTGGTAGATCATGGGACTTTTTGGCTTCTATAATCAAATTTTATAACAAATATCCTTATATATATCCGTGTATATATTATTGGTTCTGCTTTTCTAGAGAACTCTGACTAATACACACAGTGTGCTTAGTTGGACATGCTCTCTGCCTTGGGCTGATGCCTACGGGAGCTTCTCTCTTGGCAGCGGTTAGCATTGCGTGAAGAACCCAATTGTTTATTTAACCAAAGAAGGGAGTGTCCTCAGAATGTTGCCTAAAACTTGACTTTTCTCTGTTCTCTCTTCAGCAGAATTTGTCTTTTTACAACTCTTTTGTTTTAAACACAAATTTTTGTTTTCCTTTAAAAAATTTCTTCCCCTCCTGTTTCTAGAGTTCTGGCTGGTTGACTAAAATAAATGGTGACATTGCTTTTGCTCATTCTATTTCATCTTTTTAAAAAATATATATATTTTAAATTTATTTCAGAGAGGAGGAGAGAGGGAGAGAGAGAAACATTAATGATGAAAAATAATCATTGATCAGCTGCCTCCTGCATGCCCCACACTGGGGATAGAGCCCGCAAACTGGGCATGTGCCCTGACCAGGGCATGATCTCCTGCCTCGTAAGTTGAGGCTTAATCACTGAGCTATGCCGCTGGGCCTATTCCATCTTAAAAACAGCCACATGATATGGTTCTATAGTCTCCTTGGAGAAACTACCCATGATCAGGCTTTCTCTTCTAACCTCTAATGACATTGGTGGCCACCCAGGCCCCGTCTCTATGTTTTCCATGGCAGCCTCTGGTTCTGGTGTAGATGGGTATTGAGGATGTGGGATGACTAAATACCCTAATAGCTACTATGTTAGTTATGGTATTATAGAACTTGCTTTAAAAGTCTATCATATTATACCATTTCAATAGATTTTTATCATTTCTTTTCCCACCTATGTGTACAAACCTTTTATTTCTATTAAAATGCATCTTATTTCAGTCTATATGTGCAACGTATTTTGTATCTGTAAACAGAATGAATACCATTCCTCATGTAATATGTAGTTCAGGAGCAGTAAACTCAATTACTGTGAGGGCCAGTCAGGTAGCAAACGTGTGTGGTTGGAGCCGCCAGATAGGAGTAAACAAAGTGGTGCTAGGACTCTGGTAAGAGGAGCACATGCTTCGCCTAAAGATATGAAAATTTAACTTAACAACTTGCTTCTCTGGCAAAAATCAATTTAAAAATGTTCTTCAGGTCTCATTCAGTCTCTGACTTAAATCATTGACAAAAACATTAATAGCATAGGAGCTCTATTGACACCCTTGCTCATTTGTTTATTTAGTGGGCATTTATTGGCCGATGCAGAATTCCAGGTGTTTACTTAGCATGCTGTGCCTCTAAATACGAATACTAACACTAATGCTGATACAAATAATTTGTCTCTCACTCCCAGGTTCTCTGGATCTAGTAAAACAGGCAGAAAAATAAATGCCTAATAACAGAGCTATGGGATTAATGCAATGAAGTGTGGGGAACTTATGAGAGGAGATGGGTGGCACTTGAGGACTCAATGCTCAACAGGAGAGCTAACCTTCTGCTAGCTAATCTCAATAAATAAATTCATGGATTTAGGAATGGGAAAGAGAAGATTGGGAAATGTAAGCAGGAAACAGTTTTTGAATACTGTCAGTTTTTTTTTTCTTTATTGACTAAGGTATTACAAATGTGTCCTCATTCTCCCATTGTTCCCCCTCCCCCCCAGTCCTGCCCTCACCCTCACCCTCACCCCCTGTTGTCTACATCCATTGCTTATGCCTATATGCATGCATACAAGTCCTTTGGTTGATCTCTTCCCCTTACCCCCACCCTCCCCTACCTTCCCTCTGAGGTTTGAGCATCTGACCGATGCTTCTCTGTCTCTAGATCTGTTTTTGTTCATCGGTTTATGTTGTTCATTATAATCCACAAATGAGAATACTGTCAGTTTTTTATCACAGGTCAAATAGTGATTTTTTTCAAGAGATTTATATGTTTAGAAACATTTGTTATTTTCATTAAGGTTGCTAGAATTTCAAAAAGCATTTCTCATAATAGTGGGGATAGTTCACTATTGGTTATATTATTGTAGGATTGCTGTTTTATAACTACATAATTAAGGTTTAATACTCGTCTTTCTGGAATACCAGGAAATGCTAACTAGTGGGCTGAGGAGTAAAAAAATGAAGGGATGCATCCTTTGTACCTTTTTGGAGTTTCAATGCACAAGTACACACAAAATGCCTGTTTTTTTTTCTTTTTTTTGTTCTTATAACTATTAAATTATGTGAAAAGTGTTCTGTGGAACAGACATTTATCAGATTCTGATCTGCCCTATGACAACACATTTATTGAAAAAGAAAAGTTATGGGTTATCCTGGCCCAAACAATAATTTTAATTCTTTCTTCTTCTTCTGATATTAGCAAAAACTTATTGAGCATTTTACCAGTTTGTCCTACCACTGCATTAACTTTATTGAAGAAGGTTTAATTGAATAGTTTATGAAATGGTACGGATCCTATCTGTTATAAATAAAGCCTACTGAAAAGTATTTGCAAAGATTACATAATAGGGTTACAATAATGATTAATTGTGCCCCAGTGCTACTAGAAGGCAGGCTCATGTGATATCTATTTAGACATCTAGTGCTCCAAACAACATAAGTAAAAAAAGAGAGGTCCGGCTGGCATGGCTCAGTAGTTGAGTGTCAACCTAGGAAATAGGAGGTCACAGTTCTACTCCTGGTCAAGGCACATGGCCTGGGTTGTGGGCTCAACCCCCAGTGTGGGGTGTGCAGGAGGCAACCGATCAATGATTTCTCTCATCATTGATGTTTCTATCTCTCTCTCCACCTCTCCCTTCCTCTCTGAAGTCAATAAAAATATTTAAAGAAAAAGGGAGATATTGTTGAGAATCAAGTCAATAAAAAGGTCTCTGCCTATCAAGTAAAAATGTGCATAAATGGTAGGGAATCACTAAAAAAACAATGAACGAATTTTTAGGCTGGTAGGGGCTTCCAAATAAAGCTAAATGAAATTTTAAGAAGTATAATGAAACGTGACTGCTTTCTTTCAACTTTGGTAAGTATGTTTTAGTTTCTTTGCTATGTTTTTTGTTGCAACATTGTATAGTGTGAATAGAAAGTGCCAACATAGCGTCATTTACATCAAGGGAACGAAAATGGAGCCAGGAGGCTGGAAAGAAGTTTGCCTTATGCCTGAGCCACTCATGAACTTTTGAACTTTTAAAACCAACTATGAAACCACATCTTAGACTCTACTTCTCTCTTACCAAAAAACAAAACAAAAAAACAACCCCCCCCCCAAAAAAAACACACAACAAAAAACAAAAACAAAACACACCCAGACCATCTAGATTCTTCATTTTGAAAGAAGCCAATCTGTTTCATCAGCCAGCATCCTTCACTTATGTAGAGGAACTAAATTAAGCTGGTACTTGTGGATTTTGCCTCCTTCATTTGCATACTGGTACTAACTAGTCCCTGCTAACCTAGCCAGAGCCCTTCATTTACATGGAGGGTGTAAATGAAAAGGACGCGTGTGGGTTTTGCCTTTATAAAACCCAGCCTTTCTTTGTTCTCTTGAGCACAATTTAGGATACTACCTGAATCTGTAACTGCAGATTGCAATCCTTTGCTCAAATAAATGTTTATTCTTTATCGCAGCTTAAACTTTTTTCTTTGGTTAACAATAGATGATTGGGTTGAAAGTTAACCTGTAGAGAGTCTGATTTCGATAAGCACAACATCTAGATCACAAGACACTTGCTTACTCATTGTTCTTAAAGCTCTATAGAGAAAAGCAGGCAGGATACTCCCTAGAGCAGTGGTTCTCAACCTTGGCTGCACATTAGAATCACCTGGGAATCTTTTTAAAATCCTGATTTCTGGGCCTCATCCTTCAGAAATTCTGTTTCTTTGTTACTAATGTTGTGGCCCCACCCCATAACTAAGAAACAGAATTTCCGGAGGATGAGGCCCAGAAATCAGGATTTTAAAAAGATTCCCAGGTGATTCTAATGTGCAGCCAAGGTTGAGAACCACTGCCACACACCAAGAAAGGCTGCTGGGTGGAAACCTGGTCAGGGCACATACCTAGGTTGAAGGTTCGAGCCTGCTTGGGGCCCACATGGCAGGCAATTGATTGATGTTTCTGTTTCACATCAATGTTTCTCTCTCCTATCCTCTCTCTCTCAAATTAATAAAAACATATCCTTAGGTGAGGCTTAAAAGAAATGAATGAGGCAGATCTTTATAAAGTGAGAAAAAATATTGTATTTATTAGGAAAAAAAAAGAGAAAGGAACTGCCCCCCCCCCCAAACACACACACACACACACACACACACACACACACACACACAAACACAAGGTACAGAATAAGGTGTCACATATATTTCTCAATTTTGTTTTTTAAAAGATGTAGAAGAATATATAGGCCGGGAAATTTCTGAAAAGATCCACAAGAAATGATGTAGTTATTCATAGGAGTGAGTCGTGTCTAAGGAATAAAACTCACTTTTTAATATATATACCTTTTGTGTGTGTGTGTTTGTGTGTGTGTGTGTGTGTGTGTGTGTATTCTATGGAGTTATTATTTTGTAGATCATGGCAAAGTCAGTTCAGTGTTGAGTTGGGAAGAGGTTTTTTTTCTGTGTATACAGGATATTCATGTTACCTAACTAAAGGGGTCCATTTGCCTGCATGCATCAGAGCCCAATAAGACAGGAACAGGGGAGAACCAAGATGGCGGCATAGGTTAACGCCGGAGTTTGCTGCCTTGAACAACTACTTCAAAAGTGAAACTAAAAAACTGAATGGACATCACCCAGAACCACAGGAACGCTGGCTGAGTGGAAGTCCTACAACTAGGAGGAAAGAGAAATGCATACGGACACTCAGAGGAGGCGCAGTGCTGAAGTCAAATTCTGAGGTGCGGAGTGCGCGGAGCGGGCTGGCGGCGGAGGGCGTGGTTGGCGTTTTCAATCGGGAGGGAGTCGCAGACTCTGAGCTCCAGATACAGGCGAGTCTTTAGGGACCCAGACTCAAACGGGAGAAGCGGGACTGTCTGGCTTCGGTCAGAGCGAGTGCAGCTTTCCGAGGTTTGCATCGGGTGCTGGGACTCAGAGAGGCAGAGCCCCTAGGGACAGGACTGAGAGCCGCCATAACTGCTCTCTCCGGCCCACCCTGTTGATCCTGTGCGACCCGCCCCGCCCAAGTCCTGCACAGAGGCATTTGCCGGATAGCCTCAGGCAAAGGCTAGATTAGCACCTCCCTAGAGGACAGAAGTTCTCTCACTGCAGACACAGCTGATTCTCATAGCCACTTGGCCTGGAGGTCAAACCCTCCCTGGTATTAGCTACAACAATCAAGGCTTAACTACAAGACTGCGCACAAAGACCAGTAGGGGGTGCACCAAGAAAGCATAACAAAATGCAGAGACAAAGAAACAGGACAAAATTGTCAATGGAAGATATAGAGTTCAGAACCACACTTTTAAGGTCTCTCAAGAACTGTTTAGAAGCCGCCGATAAACTTAATGAGATCTACAAGAAAACTAATGAGACCCTCGATGTTATATTGGGGAACCAACTAGAAATTAAGCATACACGGACTGAAATAACAAATATTATACAGACTCCCGACAGCAGACCAGAGGAGCGCAAGAATCAAGTCAATGATTTGAAATGCGAGGAAGCAAAAAACACCCAACTGGAAAAGCAAAATGAAAAAAGAATCCAAAAATGCGAGGATAGTGTAAGGAGCCTCTGGGACAGCTTCAAGCATACCAACATCAGAATTATAGGGGTGCCAGAAGATGAGAGGGAGCAAGATATTGAAAACCTATTTGAAGAAATAATGACAGAAAACTTCCCCCACCTGGTGAAAAAAATGGACTTACAGGTCCAAGAAGCGTGGAGAACCCCAAACAAAAGGAATCCAAAGAGGACCACACCAAGACACATCACAATTAAAATGCCAAGAGCAAAAGACAAAGAGAGAATCTTAAAAACAGCAAGAGAAAGAAAGTCAGTTACCTACAAGGGAATACCCATACGACTGTCAGCTGATTTCTCAACAGAAACTTTGCAGGCCAGAAGGGAGTGGCAAGAAATATTCAAAGTGATGAATACCAAGAACCTACAACCAAGATTACTTTATCCAGCAAAGCTATCATTCAGAATTGAAGGTCAGATAAAGAGCTTCACAGATAAGGAAAAGCTAAAGGAGTTCATCACCACCAAACCAGGATTATATGAAATGCTGAAAGGTATCCTTTAAGAAGAGGAAGAGGAAGAGGAAGAAAAAGGTAAAGATACAAATTATGAACAACAAATATGCATCTATCAACAAGTGAATCTAAGAATCAAGTGAATAAATAGTCTGATGAACAGAATGAACTGGTGATTATAATAGAATCAGGGACATAGAAAGGGAATGGACTGACTATTCTTGGGGGGGAAAGGGGTGTGGGAGATGCGGGAAGAGACTGGACAAAAATCGTGCACCTATGGATGAGGACAGTGGGTGGGGAGTAAGGGCAGAGGGTGGGGCGGGAACTGGGAGGAGGGGAGTTATAGGGGAAAAAAAGAGGAACAAATGTAATAATCTGAACAATAAAGATTTAATTAAAAAAAAAAAGACAGGAACAGAAATTTGCAGCAAAGAATGTAAGGGTTTATTTTTAGAGAGTGGCCCAGGCCTAGAGACAGGTGAGCTGATGCTTAAAGACCTGTTTCCCCCATAGCTGCCAGGAGATGGGTTATATAGGGAAAAATTATCAATCACGGTGACTGAGGGAGTTAGGGTCACTGTCAGGGTTGTGATCTCTACTGATTGGTTGGTGCTAGGGTAGGGGGTCACTGATCAGTACCTCTAGTCCCGATTTCAGCCATGGCGTCGCCTTGTCTAGTTTCGCCACTTTTCTGGGTCTGAAGCTAACACACAACTGAAGCCTAGATGTTATCTCTAATTTGACCAAAACTCTGTCTCTGTGGTCAACAGACCTGAGACTTTGTTGCTAAAATTATTTGATCCAGATCAGAACCTCATTGTCCCGAGGGTTCAATGATTAAGGGCGAGAACATTCAAGGGAGAAGGAGGCAGGTGAGTCAGGGTGCTGAATGAGGTCAGTTTGAATCAAAAGGAAAGAAAGGTAAAAGGTTATATTAAACAAATTAAGTTTCTGTGCAGTTACAACTATTTCCCTAAATGTTGTGAGCATTCCTAAGAGAGGCCATTGGGAGCAATAGAGAATGAATGGACTGTGGAATCAAGCAGATTTCAAGAGGAACATGTTTGAATCTTGACCTTTATAAGCAATAATTAAGTTGATATAGCTAAGCTTTAGTTTCCTTACTTGTAAAATGGAAATAACAGTTCTTGCCTTCTGGCTTACTATGAAGCAAGTGTCTAGCACAATGTTATTATGGCTTTTATATATTCACAATTTTATTTATTACTAGAGGCCCTGTGCATGAAATTCATGCATGGAGGGGGGGGGGGCCCTCAACCCGGCCTGCATCCTCTCCAATCTGGGATCCCTCTCACAGTCTGGGACCACTGGCTACTAACCACTTGCCTGCCTGCCTGCCTGATTGCCCCCTAACTGCTCCCCTGCCAACCTGATTGACACCTAACTGCTCCCCTGTCAGCCTGATCACCCACAACTGCCCTCCCCTGCCAGCCTGATCGCCCCTAACCCCCTGCCAGCCTGATCTTGCCCCTAACTGCCTCTACCTCGGCCCCCACCACCATGGCTTTGTCTGGAAGGAAGTCAGACATCCGGAAGATGGCCAGTTGACCTGGGCTAATTAGCATATTACCCTTTTATTAGTATAGATATTGAACTCATGCACTATGCCATTTTTTTCTCTTCTGGATATTAGAAACTTAGAGTATTGTTGGGGAGGGGTTCTTGGTTCTTTTGACTGGTCTAATAATCAAATTGACATAAGTAATTAACAGGAGAAAACCAAATTTAATTCTGTATGGAGGCCTAAGAAGTGACCAAAGCAGGCTGTTTATATACCTTTATAGACAAAGAAACAATTTCATGTGTGTGAGGATTTGACAAAACAAAGGATTTGGGCTTAGTGTAGGTAATTAATGAAGAAGTAACAAAGTTTGTTTATACATCTCCCTCTGCCAGGAATTCCCTGTCTCCGGGGAAAAAGATGCCCTCCATGCTCCCGGCATAGGGGGATGCTTTCACATGGAAGGTTTATTTCCTGCCTGCAAAGGAATAAAGGAAGCTGAAAGTGTTCTCTTATGCTGAGTGTTTCTCAAGTAAGTTTAATTCAAAATAATGCATGTACCAAAGTGGCACGTCCTGAATTCCATCAGTAGTATTTTGTGCAGTTGACCCTTGAACAATGTGGGGGGTTAGGGGCACTGACACCCTGTGCAGTCGAAAATATGCTTGTAATTTTTGACTCCCCCAAAACTTAGCTATGCCTTGGTGTCCAAAGAGGATTGGTTCCAGGACCACTGTGGATACCAAAATCCATGGATGCTCAAATTTCCTGTATAAAATGGTGTAGATCTGCCTTGCAGGCGTGGTTTAGTGGTTGAGCATCTACCTATGAATCAGGAGGTCACAGTTCAATTCCCGGTCAGGGTACATGCCTGGGCTGTGGGGCTAGATCCCCAGTTGGGGTTGTGCAGAAGGCAGCTGATCAATGATTCTCTGTCATCATTGATTTTTTTCTCCCTCTACCTCTTCCTTCCTCTCTAAATTCAATAAAAATATATTTAAAAAAATAAAATGATGTAGATTAATGCATATATCAGTCCTCTGCATCTGCAGACTCCAAACTGTAGATAGAAAACAGTACAGGTATTTAAAAAATCCACATATAAATGGATCTACACAGTTCAAACCATATTGTTCAAGGGTCAAATGTATATGGTAAATTCTAAATATTTAATATTTTCTCTAGATTTTTCTTCAAGTGAAAAATAAATTTATTATGTTTCTATACTTTGTCCCTGTATTATGCCTCTGTGCTCCAAAATATCTTTTGTTAGCCAATCATTCAAATGATGAGTCCTCAGACAACACTTCTTTCTTTCTTTTCCTTTTTCTCCCTTCCTTTCTTCTATCCTTTTTCTCTTTCTTCCTGTCCTTTGCTTTGGCTGAAATACTACCTGGAAACCCCTTTTCATTTGAGATTTTTGTCCTCAGGAACTCTTTATGTGGTTTTGTTTTCCAGTTTTCTTCTTGTAACTGTTTCTAGTTTCATACCTTTGCGGTTGGAAAAGATGCTTGATATGACTTAGATCTTCTTGAATTTATTGAGATTTGTGGCCTAACATGTGATCTATGCTGGAGAATGTTCCATGTGCACTTGAAAAGAATGTATTCTGCAACTTTTGGATGGAATGTTCTGGAAATATCTATTAAGTCCATCTGGTCTAATGTCTCATTTAAGGCCAATGTTTCCTTATTGATTTTCTGTCTGGATGATCTATCTATTGATGTAAGTGGGATATTAAAGTCCCTGACTGTTATTGTATGACTATCAATTTCTCTCTTTATGCCTGTTAATATTTGAGAAATATATTTAGGTGCTCCTGTGATGGGTGTGTAAATATTTATGACTGTTATATTCTCTTCTTGGATGAACACCTTTATCATTATAATGCCTTTATTTGTCTCTTTTTATAGTCTTAGTTTAAAGTCTATTATGTAAAGGGTGTCCCAAAATTCATGCAAGAAGTAATTTTGATAGAAAATACAGGCTTATAATTAAAAATTGTAAGTTTTTATTGATTCATAAAGTATACAGTAATAGGGTTATGTATGGAATAGCATATCAGGTAAATGGCCTCCACAGCTTTGCTGGCACATATGCACTCTTTTGTTGAAATTTTCCATGACCATTTTGCATAAATGTGGCTGAATTTTGATGAGGCTCATTTTCATCTTGATGGCTTAGTTAATCAACAAAATTGTTGCATTTGGGGTTCAGAAAATCCACGAGTGATTGTTGAGAAACAAATGCATCCACAACGTGTCACTGTTTAGTGCAGATTTGGGGCTGGAGGCATCATCGGACCATTCTTCTTCGAAAATGCGACTGCTCAGGCAATAACAAAAGAGTGCGTATGTGCCAGCAAAGCCGTGGAGGCCATTTACCCGATATGCCATTCCATACATAACCTCATATTGTGTACTTTATGAATCAATAAAAATTTACCATTTTTAATTACAAACCTGTGTTTTCTATCAAAATTACTTCTTGCGTGATTTTTGGGACACCCCTTATATGAGTATAGCTACTCCTGCTTTTTTTTGTTTCTATTTGCATGAAATGTCTTTTTCCATCTTTTCACTTCCAGTCTGTGTGTCTTTGACCAGCCACTTCATGTCTTTTGATTGAAGCGTTTAGTCCATTTACATTTAAAGTAACTATTGATAAGTATGTACTTCTTGCAATTTTTTTTCCATAAACATCTTGCTGCAAGAATTTTCGCCACATAACTAATTGTCCATCAGGCAGTTTTGCTGTTAAAGATAAAATAATGAAAAACAAAAGAGGGACATTATAAAGGACATAATAAAACATAAAAAATGAACAAAACTAAAAAAAACTTTGTTGTGAAAAATTAAAATACATTGTCTTTTGTTCATAGCATTATCAATTTTTTGTTTGTTTGTTAATTTGTCTCCTTGGCATTCCACTTTTTATTTTTTCCTTCAGTTTCTTCATTAAGAGAAGTATCAGATTCCAACTAAAGAATTTATAATTAATGCTCTTAAAGGCTACGAATTAGCAGTCACCTCTTTTATATTTGCCATAGCTTGGCAGATTTTTGGTTCTGAGTGGTGGGAGGGATGACTGTGCTCACCAAAGGATTTGCAAACTGGTATGTTGTCATTTTCTAGTACAGTACACAATCTGGCTTTCCATATAGCTTTGAAATCTGGTTTTATGCATAGTTGTTATCATCCACTATTTTAAGACCACCATGTCTACTCAGCACTGTATAGACCATTTTGGGGGATAAGATTTATATAATATAAGAATGGGAGTATTGTGAGAATTTCATCAATGGAAATATGAAACCAAACTGACAACTAGCTTAAATACTTTGTCTGCCAAGTGTAAACCAAATGTCAACCAGTTATTTTATCTTTCATGGCAAAATTGCCTTATGGAGATGTTTACAGCAAATATACTTACTGCAAAGATGCTTACTGAGAAAATATGAGGCATAAGTGGGGATAACCTTGGAACACCTGTACATTAAAAGAAAACTATGTGTAAATCTTGGTGTTTTAATGATTATCAGGTTGAACTACTTGTGACACATTGCCCAGTTGTTCCTGACATAACAGTGTGCATGACATTGGGGTTGCAGTGCACTAATAACAGGACTGGGGCTGGGCGGGAAGGCAATCAGTATATAGAGAGTGCATACTATACACCTGGTATTGTCCCAGACATTTTCTACACAATCTCCCAAGTTTTCACAACTCTTCAAGGTAGATGTTAATTTTTCCATTGCACAGAGGTGACGATAGATGTTCAGACAGTTGAACAACTTGTTTAATAACATACAGCAAATAAGTCACCCAGCAGGGTTTTAACACAGGTTTACTTCTCTTATTTTTCTGCTGTGCTTAAAACATGCCTTTTTTTTTAAAGCATGCTACCCTTTGCATAAGAGAAAAGGGGATATTTATTTTCCAAAAAGAAACACAGCAAACAGTGTTAAATGCTAATGTGGATTTGTCACCAGGATACAGGGGCCAGCTTGAATGAACTTTCATTCTGAGTGTTAAAATGAATTATGACAGGAATGGATTAAAACACATTTAACAACAACAGCAGCAACCACAACCAAAAATTCCTCTTAACTCCAGTTGTGTGCTGTAAACCACATTAAATTTTCTCTCCAATGAAAAGTGATTAAAAGGCAAATGTGTGTACTATTTTGGTATATTCAGGATATATTCATACACATACAGATTTATATTTGTCTCCATAATTGGTTACATATTTTGCTAATTATCTTAGAGCAAATAGCACTTTCCATGCACATTTGGGTCAACTATTGATAACAAATACTTGGACTGACCAATAATGGGGGGATGGGAGGGATGGGGGGTAATGTGGAGATAAGGACACATATATAATAACTTAATCAATAAAAAATTTAAAAAAAGAAATGTCAGCAAAATCACTGAAAAGGATTGATCACATTTCCAAACACACCTAGTTGACAATTGCTTTTTAAAAAATATTAGTTGAACTAAATTGTTAAATTTGGCAATATGCTGTATTGATATTGATTTAATCATTGAAAAACTGATTATTGAGATAATTTAGGTAAAACTGCCTTTAGTGAATGGCATGAGGTTTAAGTGGCACTTAAAAAAACCTAATACTTTACCTACATTGAGATAGTCCATCAGGTAATTACTTTACCACACACATTGTTTTGTGTATATAGACAGTGTATAATAAACATGAATTATAACTCAGTGATAAAAGATTGCTTTCTTTTATCATATTCCCCTGTAAACAGTCATTAACTAATTTATTTTGGAAGATGAATGGCAAGCTATGAATTTGTATCAAAGTTATGTTCAATTACATTGCTTTTACAATAACAAGAGTTATGGTCAGAGGTGTCAGAATAATTTTAAGTGTGCTTATTTCATTTATAAATCTTCTTTTGTGCTATTAGCACCCATTTTTTTAAAAACAAAAATGGCTTTATCATATTTTATAAAGGATTCATCTTTTATCTTGGAGTCTGAATTTGCATAGTTGCTTTTACCATCTGAATCCACCAATTGTTCCCCTCATTAATGTGTTATATCTGTTATCTATGTATTTATCTACCCATCTATCTCTTCTATAAATATATCTAAAAATAATAGTTGATTTGTTGCAATAATCTAGTTTTTACTCTTTAAAAATCACTTCCAAAAGTTTAGTGAATTTGAAATCTTACAAGACTTCAGTATACCTCAATATAACATGAAGAAGTTATATTTTAATAGAAAATTCAAATTTTCCTTAGGAATTAGGTTGATACTGTTAGGTTAACCTTAACTTTTTAAACTAAAATTCTGAGTCCAGCTGCCATAGTCCATGTCAATTATACATAAAAATACTATCAATGATCAAAACTAAATAGAACGTATATTATTTTTTCTTCAGAATAAAACTATAAGTCATTAAGGTGCACATTGTTGTAAGAAGGAAGAAGGATCTCTGTAACTACTGATATTTTCCTATATGGCAAACTGCAGCTGCCTCAAATCTGTCGTGAATTTGTCCAATTGGAAGGAAGGAAGGTGGGAAGGATAAAAGGAAGGGAAAAATGTATGAATGTGCTGTAGTAAAATTCTTCACTGGGTGACTTGATAAAACCACTGGAGTGCTTTTAAAGCATGACAGAGGCGTGAAGGAAACAGGATTAGGCGAAGAAGAAGTTGTGTTGGGATGCAGTTGCAACAGAAGTCTCAGTTCTCCTCTGGGGAGATCTGGAATGGTAATCCTTCAGAGAATTTCTAATTGAGTTAAAGGGCTGGGTCTTTATGCCACTGCACCATTCATTGGCTGCATGCTGCCCCTCGGGAAGGGGCATGATGCAGGGCTCAGTGGCTTCCTTTGGCCAAGGCAGTTCCTGTAAGCTGTCAGCAATCAGCACTCCCAGGAACCTCGGGAATAAGGAGGCGGTGAGAGTCAGATCTGGGAGGCACCCAACACTGTCTATTAGAATAGAACACTCCTGACGGAAGTGAGCCTTGGCCTTTTAAAAGAATCTTTAATATAAATATCCTGTTGGAGATAATTCAGTTATTTATTCCCTTAGCTGCCTCTACGGTGAAGGCCTTACCTACATTGCTGTTGGACCTAGTGGCTGGGGACCTGCTTATATATTCTGGGTCTCTGCCCCAAGCCAGTCCTTCCTACCTACCCTCATAGGATGCTGGCTGCTTAACATGGAACAATATCTAGCAATGACTGAAGCCTACCTGACTTCTAGTTATTGTCAGTGTCTGTCTCTGTACTCCTGCATTCCCTGCTACTGGGTCTCACACCGTGAATGGATACTTCAGTGGGGTATGAGAAGGGTATGATACTCCCAGGTTTTCAATACCCTGCTTGGCCTCTGAATGCCTGCTTCACTCACTGTCAGCTGGTCCTCCACCAGCCATCATCCTGCTATCCTGAGCTACTCCCCCAGACTGAAGCAGCATTTAGACTCACTGTGACTTAGCCCTAGATTTACTCCACGGTATTAAAATAATGGGAATATTCTGTGCAGTGATCATGCTACCCATGAGGAGTTTCAAGTTTGCAAGGGTTTTGCAAGGCAGATTTGAGCAGTGGAAAATTTGTGTCATATGAAACTGGATGAAATCTTGTGAGTTTTTTTTTTTTTACAGTTAAAATCTAGTATAGCTTTAGCTGAATTGAACTTAGTAGAGATTGAGAACTTTATTTCTGAATCCATAATGTACATTAATTTTGCATACATTGAGAGTTTACAGCTGTATTGAAAATGAATATTTTTTTTGGATTTAACATACTATGATTTTGAGCCAAAACCAGAGAACTATTTTAGTTCATTAAATCACTCTGCTTGTTACTATCTTGATTTCGGCTCAGCTATATCATTCACAGGCAAAGAGGGAGGAGATGTGGTTGTTGATTCTCTTCTCTATTTTATTCCCAGATGGGTTGTTTATATCTCTTTTATTTAAAAAATCTGAATTATGTCACCAACTCTTTCTTTGACGTTCTGTGGACTACTCAAAATCAAATACCTAAATCCACTAGAAGTTAAGCTGAATAGATTTTTATCAATTCAGTTTTCTATTTTGTTCTTTCATAAGAGTATCATCATTCTCATGTTGTTATCTGGAAGCCCTTTATTTCTGTTTTCTAATTTAATAGGTTGTCAAGAACTGTGAAGATCCTAAGATTTTACCCTGCTTGTGACGTAAGAAGTTAGCTGGCCACAATTTTGTGGGTTTTGTAAGAAGATACAGGACTCAAGCTTGGGTCAGAGTCAAAGTTTATTACTCACAGAAATAGCAGTAGCCAGAGTATCATCAACTTCCCATATCAGAATCATTTCTGTGAGACTAGGTCAAACTGGTTAGATGGGAAAGGGTGATTCTTATCTGAATCTTACAGGGAGAAGAATTTAATGGCTATTATTGACAGCCAGCCACTGGAAAGACCACTGGAATAATATGTTGATTAAGAAAAGCAAAGTTTATGACTCTCTAGTAAGAGAGACAACTTTCCTGTCAGAATCTTAGTAGTATCTTGGGAAAGGAGAGATCAAGGACAGATATTTATAAGAATTTGGGGTCTGGTTTTAGGGGGCTCATTGGGATTGAACAATCCTCATGATATCGTAGTTTAGGATTAGTGAACATAGCACTAATTTGAATTAAGTTTTGATAATTAAACAGTCATTTAATAAGCAACTAATTTGCCCTTATGAGTATGTATTGTACACAGGAGGAGCTATATACTCTGATGAGCAAGCTATTGTTTTGAAAGAAGACTAGTTGAATAATTGATTATTTGGGTAAATGGATTTTGCAGGATTTCGGCAGCTTTATCTTACTGGGGAAGCATTTCCTGCAATAGTAAAGTCATGCTATATACGTACTTCTTATCTTATTTTAGTTGTAGGCAGCTTGTTCTCTCAAAGCATTAATTTGTCAATCCAAGGAAATTAATTAATTAAATGGAAGAAAATTTGTGGGCAGGAGAAATTGGAAATATAATCTGGAAGAAATGGAGATATGGGTTGGCTGAAAGATGGAGGCAAGAATGTGATGATGAAATGACCAACCTTTTTGGTGAGTCACAAGTAGCAGTTGAAAAAATGAAGTGAGCAGCAAATCCAGAACAAGTGAATAGAATAATTCAAGGCAAAGAACCCTGGACAACAGGCAACATGGAGGTAGCTTGTATGGCTTCTCAAAGGCACTAGAATCAGCTAGGCATATGTATCATAATAAAAAGTTTTTCTGGCTTTGTCCTACGTTCTTGGCATGGAACTCCTAAAACCCCTTGGAACTCCTGAGTCATAGGAGTATCTTTCTATGCTAATGAGATGACTTATAGTAGGTTCCTAAATAGCTTCATGATTGGAGCTGGTCACTAAAGACCAAACACGTGATTGGAAGGTTGTAACTTTGAGCCAGCTTGACTTCAGAGGAAGAGAGGAGGGCTGGAGGTTGGTTTCAATCATGTGATGAATATTTAATCAATCATGCCCGTGTAGAGAAAACTCTGAACACTGAAGCCCAGTGGAGTTTCCTGGCTGGTGAACACATACCTATGCCAGGAGGGTGACATGCCCTGATTCCATGGGAGATGGCATGGAGGCTCTGCATTTCCTTCCTTGCTCCATGAGTCTTTTCATTTGTCTGGTCCTCATATGTGTATCCTATATACTAACAAAACTGTACTCCGAAGAATAGCACTTTCCTGAGTTTCATGAGAGGTTCTAGTGAAGTATTGAACCTAAAAGGGGTCACAGCGAACTTCTGGATTGGTAGCCAGTTGTGGTCAGAAGTGCAGGTGGCCTGGGGGACGCTCTGAGACTTGCAGTGGCCTCTACAGCGAGAGCAGTCTTGTGGAAGACTGAGCCCTTTAACTGTGGGGTTTGACACTAACTTAAGGTTTATAATTGAATTGCAGTACATCCAATTAGTGTTAGACCATGTGAGGTGTAAACAGAACAGTATACCACTGAATAAAGAAATCATTTCCATAGATTAAAGTGAGAGGAAATTTTCAGCTGCCTTGTGTAGACATGGGAAGCAGAAACTGAGAAATGCATTCCTACTAAAATAGAAAAAATAAAGAAAAGAGAAATATTTTTTAATAGTTTCCTTTAAAAAATCATTAAAGTCTATCTTATTTCCTTAGGAGTTATCACACTACTTTCAAATTCAGAAATATATAATATGATCCCTTTTTGGGGAGGTTTGTTTCTCTGATTGTTAGCCTTTTAATAATGGCTAACACAACTTTCTAATAGTGCAAAGCTTGAAAAAACTAAACTAAGGATGTAAGAGAACACTTCATAATTGACTTAATTTCCCCAGGTATTTTGATGCTTAAAAAGGAAGGGGGGGTGAGGGGGGAGGAAAAGATGTATATTAAAAATTCCTACCAAAATACTGGCAACAACTTTAATCACTGTAGAAATTTCATTCTATTTTATACCTGCAGCTATAAAAAAAACAGCAATGACCTAGTTAATTTAAATAAAATAACACTGAAATTGCTAGAGGTGAAATGTTCAAGTTGCATACTTTGCTGCTGAAAGCATATCAGTAGCATATGAGATTTTTTCTATTTTATTTTTGTTTCTATAAAAAAAATACCACCTACACAGATAGCAAGAATGGAAGATAAATATAACCAAGTCTCTTTGCTTGAATCTCTTCTCATAAAATGTATAGATTTTGAAGAACATTTTATAATTATTCTTGCCAATATCACAAAAAGCTCATTTGTATTTAAAAAAGACTTCCTTGGAGAATGCCGCTATGACTTTATAGTTCACCATATCTTTGTCAGGAATGCTGCCCATTACAGGAGAAGCTCACCAGGTTGAGTTTACACAAAGGAAATGGGTGAGAAATATCAGCAAACATGATTACTAGACTAAGAAGGCTAGTAGCTTTAATAAAATGTGAAATGTATAAAATGTACAGAAAAGTGCAAACCATGTCTTAATAGATAAAATTTCTATTTCTTCTTGAGCAGGGTGTTAGTGATTATATCTCTGATTGAATTTGTTCATTTCATCTAAGCTGTGGATTTATTCCCATAAATATGTTCACAATGTTCCCTTATTATCTTTTAAATATTCATGTAATCTATCATGATGTTACCTCTCATTTCTGATATTGGTAACTGGTGTCTTCTCCCCTTTTAATTCTCTTTTTTGGTCAGTCTGGCTAGAAGAATGTCAATTTTATTAATATTCTCAAAGAACCAGATTTTGGTTTCATTGATTTAATTTATTTTTTTATTTATTTTATTTTTTTTTATTTTTAGCCCTAGCCAGTTTGTATCAGTGGATAGAATCAGCCCATGGACTGAAGGGTCGGGTCCTGGATTTGATTCCAGTCAAGGGCACATACCTCAATTTAGGCTTGATCCTCAACCTTGGTTGGGGCATGTGCAGGAGGCAATCAATTAATGTATCTTTCTCACATAATGTTTCTCTCTCTGTCTCTTCCTCTCCCTTCTACTCTTTCTAAAAATCAATGGAAAAATTTCCTCAAGTGAGGATTAACAAAAAATTTTTTAAAAAATGTTTTTATTATTTATTTATTTATTTTTAGTTTTCAAATACTAGGGACTTTTAATTTTTTTATTAGTATGTTTATGATAAATTCATGTAGCTTTGGTATGTCTGAAAAAATCTTCACTTTTACTTCATTTTTTCAAAAATGTTTCTTTAGAAGATTGAAATCATACCAAGTATCTTCTCAGACCACGATGGCATAATATTAGAAATAAACAACAATAAAAACAACCCAAAATACTCAAAAATGTTTCTTTAGTGATAGGACTCTATGTTGACAGTTATTTTCCCCTCTGTAATTTAGACATATTGCTCCACTGTCTTCCCTCTTGCATTGCTTTCAACAGGAAATCAGCTGTCATTTTCATGTCTTTTTATCTTACGTTATCTCTCTCTCTCTCTCTCTCTCTCTCTCTCTCTCTCTCTCTCTCTCTCTCTCTTTTTCCTTTGGCACCTTTTAAAACTTTCTCTTTACCACTTGGCTTGAACAATTTTATTATGATGTATGCTGGTTTAGTTTTATTTATGTTTCTTGTGCTTAGGATTCATTGAACTTTTTGGGTGATAAACATAGTCAAATTTGGAAAGGTTTGGAAGTTATTTCTTCCTGTATTATGCTGCCCCTTCTCTTTCTCCTCTCCATGAAAGATTCTAAGTTGCTTGAAGTTGTCTCAGCTCACTGATGCTATATGCATTTTGGGTGGGGGGGTGAGTTAATTTCACTTTTCTCTCCATGTTTTATTTTGGATGGTTTCTATTAATATATCTTTAAGTTCACCATTCTTTTCTTCTGCAAAGTCTAATCACCATCAGTCTTACCCAGAGAATTTTCACCTTGGACAGTCCATGTTGTTTTTATTTCTAACAATTTGATTTAAAAATTCTTTTATGTCTTTATTTAACTTTTTGGGCATGTGGAATATAGTTATGATAATGCCTTAATGTATTTTTCTGCTTACTTCTAACACCTGTGTCAGTTCTGGGTCAGCTTATATTGATTGATCTATATGGGTATTGCTTGTCTCATTATGAGTCATATTTTTCTGCATTTTGCATGCCTGGTAGTTTTTTTCAGCTTTATTGAGGTGTTACTGACCTGTAACATTTTTATATATTTAAGGTATATAATATGATGTTTTTATATATGTATACACTGTGAAATGATTACCATAATTAATCTATTTAACATATCCATCATCTCATATAGTTACCTTTGTTTTCCAAGTGTGAGAACTTATAGCAAATTTCAAATATATAATATATTATTATTAACTATAGTCTCCATGGTGTACACTGGGTTCTCCTGAACTTATTCATTTTATAACTGAATGTTTGTACACTTTGACCAACATATCCGCCTTTCCTCCACACCCCCAGTCCCTCATTACCACAGTTCTACTCTCTGCTTCTATGAATTTGACTATTTTAGATCCCACATATAAGAGAGTTCATGAGTCTGGCTTATTTTACTTAGCAGAATGACCTCAGGTTTGTCCATATTGTCACGGGTGGCAGCAATTCTTTCTGTTCTAAGGTAGAATAATATTTCATTGTATAAATATATCAGGCTAGAGGCTCAGTGCATGAAATTCGTGCATGGGTGCGGTCCCTAGGCCTGGCAGGCGATCGAAGTGCGAGCATCTGGAGAAGGGCAGGTCCCAGATGACCTTTGGGCCCTGGGCAGTGCCTGGGCCCCTGGGTCCTGTGTATGCCCCTCTGCCTGAGTCATTGGGCCCCTGCCCAGCTCTCTCAACACCTGGGAGCCAGGCAGTGGCCCTGCCCCGCCATGCCCGGCTGCAGCTGGTCACTATCTGTGGGGTGATTGGCTGGGTGATTAGGCCTTGCTTGCACCCGCCTTGGCCTGGTGCCACCCACTCACCTGCTCCACCATCCTGCCGCAGTCCCACTCTCGTTGGGTCCCTTTGGGGCCAGCAGCGCCTTCACTGCCACCTGCTGCCAGCACCGCATCACTGACGCCCACCATGTTCCGCGCCACCCCCTGGTAGTTAGTGCACATCATAGCGAGCGGTGGAACTTCCGGTCCAGGGGACAATTTGCACATTAGGCTTTTATTATATAGGACTAGAAGCCCAGTGCACAAAAATTTGTGCTCTTGCGGGGGTGTCCCTGAGCCTGGCCTGTGCCTTCTCACAGTCTGGGACCCCTCAGGGGATGTCCACCTGCTGGCTTAGGCCCGCTCCCCAGGGGATCGGGCCTAAGCTGGTAGTCAGACATCCCTCTGGCAGCCTGGGAGCCCTTGGGGGATGTCCACTTGCCAGTGGGGACCAGGCCTAAGCTGCAGTAGGACATCCTTAGCGCTGCTGAGGAGGCGGGAGAGGCTCCCGCCAACACTGCTGTGCTGGCAGCTGTCAGCCTGGCTTGTGGCTGAGCAGAGCTCCCCCAGTGGGAGCACACTGACCACCAGGGGTTAGCTCCTGCATTGAGCGTCTGCTCCCTGGTGGTCAGTGTGTGTCATAGTGACCAGTCATTCCCAGTCGTTCTGCTCTTAAGGTCAATTTGCATATTACCCTTTTATTATATGCCTAGTGCATGGGTGGGGGCTGGCTGGTTTGTCCTGAAGGGTGTCCCGGATCAGGGTGGGGGTCCCACTGGGGTGCCTGGCCAGCCTGGGTGAGGGGCTGATGGCTGTTTGCAGGCTGGCCATAGCCCCATTCAGGGAGGGGGGTCCCTGCTGGGGTGCCTGGCTAGCCTGAGTGAGGGGCTGATGGCTGTTTGCAGGTTGGCCACAGCCCCCAGCCACTCAAGTTCCCAGTGGAGGCTGGCTGGAAGCAGGTATCTGGGATTTATTTATCTTCTATAATTGAAACTGTTGCTTTGAGCGGAGGTCACAGCCGGCCAGGGCAGGCGGGAAGCTTGGCTTCCTCCATCGCCGGGGCAACCAAGCCTCCTGCTTGCTCCAGCTCCCTGGCTGCCGGCTGCCATCTTGGTTGGGTTAATTTGCATATAGTTGCTCTGATTGGCTGGTGGGCATGGCTTGGGGCGTAGTGAAAGTACAGTCAATTTGCATGTTTCTCTTTTATTAGATTAGATTAAAAAAAATCTATTTAACCATTGGTAGATACTTAGGTTGCTTCCATATTTTGGCTACTATGAATAATGTAGCAGTGAACATGGAAGTGCAGGTGTTTTTTTGAGATAGTGATTTTATTTCCCTCAGATATATATATATACAGAAGTGAGATAATGAATCATATGGTGGCTTTATTTTTAAATTTTCTGAGGAAACTCCATATTGTTTTCCAGGAAGGCTGTATCTATTTACATTCCAAGTTACATCAACAGTGTACAAGAATCCCCCTTTTTCACATTTTCTTCAGTACTTGTTAACTTTTGTTATTTTGACAATAGCCATTCGAATGGACATGAGGTTATATCTTGTAGTGATTTCTATTTGCATTTTCCTGATGTTGTCTTCTTAACACACACACACACACACACACACACACACACACACACAGACACACACAAATGGGATGGGAGGAAGCTTTTGGAAGTGATGGATATATTTATGAGACTGATGATGATTTCATGGGTGTATCCTTATCTTCAAACTCATACAATTGAATACATTAAATATATGTAGCTTTTTGTATGTCAGTCACACCTCAATACATTGTTTGTTTTTTAAAATTACTTTATAGTTGTAGGGCTTCAGAAAATATTGTCATTAGACGCATGTGGTCAATCTACCACATTGAAACAGAGTCAACGTTAGTAACTATTAACTGTTAGCATTATTCCAAATCTTCTCAGGATAAAGAAATATCCTCAAAATATAGACGTATAAAACCTCAGACAGAAGGTTACATTTTTGCCCCTTTCTCAATGGAAAATACAGAGAAGTCATTATCATTGAAATTAAGTTTCTCACTTTCAGGGAGAAACCTCATTCTCGCATTCTTCTGGAAGAGAAGTGCATTCAAAGAAGAGGGATTACTTGGGGGCCTCCCCTGTACATTATCATTTTGAATATGGCTTGGCTTATGGACTTATTTAACTTATTAAAGAACTCAAAAAAACATAAGGGGAATGCTGAAAATAAATACCTGCAGTTCTTTAAAACATGAATCTGTGGTACCTGGACTTATTTCTTTGAAGGCTCAAGACCCTGCTCAACCAATCCCCATTTTGTTCCAGGACAGACACACGAAGTACTACGTCTTTGGCCCTGCCAGTGACCTTTGTAGAGTGAGTTTGAAATGCTCCCTCTCTTTGTGCATCCGTTTCTGTGGAATGTTTCCATTTGAACTAACCTGGATAAAATGTTCTTCATCACTATTCTGTAGTGTTGTTTACATTTTCCAGGACCAGTCTGATCAAGTTCAGAAAGTTTTGGCATTCTTCCGGGGAAAGCAACTTAAGAAAGGAAATGAGTGATGTATAACAAATTCTCCACTTTAAATATTCCTCCCCCCGCCCCCTCTTCTGACTCAACTTCAAATGAAATAAAATTGCTTTTAAGGCCTGGAGATTAGACTAGTGGAAATTTGTCACTCTTAAAAAGTTGTATCAATTGTGGTTTAGTTTTGATTGATTTTGTAGGGAAGTGCTCAAACCATCCTTTGATGCAAGGTTTTCATTTGGAAAGTCCAGAGAGGCACCAATGCAGCTAGGCAAATTTGCTACTTTGCCAACTGGCATCAGTTTGGCTATTTTCATTGAAATGATGGCTTTATTTATTTATTTATTTATTTATTTATTTATTTATTTATTTTTTTTAGCTTTGTGGATATTTTTACTATGTGTTTCCAGGTACCAACAAGATTGGCCCTTTTAAATTTCATGATAATGTATGCTCACTATACAGATAATTTTCCCTCTATCTCTACCCTAATTCAGGAAACTTAAATCTCTTTTGTGAATTCATTATTGGGAGAAATGACTTCTACATTCTTTGTGAGTCTGCTTTAATAAAAAAGATATTTTATTTCCCTTAATTAAAACAATACAACTGGCTTTTCAAAAACAAATCCAAGTCTAATATAATTTCATATTAAAGAGGAGATGCGGGGAGGCAAACTTTATGTGTGGCTTCTGAAACTACACTTAGCTACAAAAAGCAAATACTACCCCCTTTGCGCACTTATTTCTGAAACTGTGGCGTGTAAGAAAGAGTCAAGAATCAGAACAAATTAAAAAATAAACGTGGGGGTGGCGCTATTTGTTGAAGCACAGCCAAGAGTTTCCTGGCACAGCTGGTGGGAGATGTCAAACAATACACTGAGATAAATGAACACCGACACCAAACAAGAACCATAACCTACTCGCACAAGGATATGTTTTAAGTTCGGGAGAAACAGTTTCTGGTTTGGCTGACAAGGCCCTGTTGTTGTTCAGTTTTGCTTGTTAAATCAGAGCGCATGCACCCCGACATGCATATATAGCTTTTTCAGAGGGACTCTCCCTAATATTGGAAAGTCTTGGCTACTTTCCAGTCTAAGGAGAGGTTAGCCAGAGACTAAAGCTTTACTAAGACCACCCAAAAGATCAGACTCCATCCCTTCTCTGAATCTATGCCACTGTAACACAAATGGAGAAAACTTAAAGGGGAAGACGGTGGAGTGGAGGACAGATGGGGAGGGGATGGAAAAAGGAAACAAAGAAAATGCAACTTTTCATCAAATAAAATTGAATTCTCCTTGCATTTTGCCTTCTGGATAGATGAAGAGATGCAAAATAAGGACAATGCTTGCTTCTTAGCATGGCATTTTCTTGTGTTTGCTACTTTTAGCCAGAAATACATATTGTGATTTTTCTGTAATACTTATATGTTGCCAACTGTAATGGGTGTTTCTCAGATTTTAGTTTAAAGCAAACACAATATTTTGAGAACATCTGTCCTAGAAGATTAGTTTAGTGCCAGGATTAGCTCCAAATTTGTACCGTAATATTTTGCATGGCTGGGAACTATAGAAACTCATTCCATGACATCTTGAAGGCATCTTGGAAAATTCACTCATTTTAATGAATCTTTTCGTTTGGAGATTTTGGGGTCAGGAGGCTGGGTCCTGCTGAGATGTAGCTGAATTAAGATCCTTTAAAAGATTACTTCAAATATTTATTAGAATCAATCAAGTGATTATATGCTTATCAGCAAAACATTCTTCCCGAAGTTGTGTAAGTTCCTGTGTGTCTCTTAAAACTTTTTAAACAAGTTAAAATGTGAGCACAATGAACAGAGATGGTAAGCAGTTTCATGTGCTGTGTAGGAATGCACAGTTATTTTTTTTTTAACTAGCTATGAAGTGGATATGAAATGCAGAAATGCATAATTGTACTTCAGAGCATTAGAAAATATCTCAGAATATCAAGACAGATTAAATTTAAGAGAAAGATCAAAGGAAGCAATGAAATAAGTGACAATGTGATAAAAGTAAGAAAAGTAAGATGGGACATCAAAAAGAAAAGAATGGTGAAGAGAGGACAGGCACAAAATGGGAAGATTTGAAGAGAACTGATGCCTCTTTGCTCTTGAAGCCCACTGATAGGCTAAGGAGGGGTGGGTAGGAGTTGCAAGATTAAGACAAGAAGAAAGAGATGGAACATAACGATTGTGTCCCACACATGGTTCTCTTATACGTCTCCATGTGTGTACTCCCAGGATTTTACACTGCAACGTGCGTAGACTTGGTTTATTCACTTCTGTGACTCTTGCTCACTTCATATAAACATTTCCCTGGTGGTTTAAACATTTCTGGAAGCAATTATGTTTCTTAGAAGTAACTCTGAGCTTTCCAATTAACATGCTATGAAAAATGTTGCCAGTCTTAAAAGTCAGACATTTTCTGTTATTGTGAAGGATCCTTAAAATTCTCATGAAGAAATCTCTGTCAGTGACCTAGGATCTTGGAAAGTTCTACATGGATACATCTAAATATATATATATATATATATATATATATATACTTAGATGATTACATTCTCTTATAAATATATATATATATATATATATATATATATATATATACTCACAAAACTGGCTTATAATACTCTTCATAAATTCATGTTTCATCATCCTGAGCTTGGGGAAAAAAAATCAAGGAAAGTTTTATTCTTTTCAGGAAAACAGGCTTGTATTAGAATAGTCTACAAACAACAAACATTTCAAGTCTTTATTTCCAAAAATTAAAAGAAAGAAAAATCTGCTCTCAGAATCTATCACTTTAAATTGTGCATCTTACAACTACACAGATGAATTCAAAATTTTAATCCTCAATTCATTGACAATGCAAATTATTTGCCAGCATTTGGAAGTCAAACAGGGTGAGAGGGGAGAGCCTTTACATATTCCAGGTTTAATAGCTCTGCACCAGATGGAAACAATTCTACAATGAAAGAAATCTGTTAGGTTATTTTGGAGATCTGTTCAGTTCAGCGGCACGTCACCGGTTATGGAGGCCAACTTCTCAGAGGACTTATTTAAATTGCAGATACTGAAGTAGTGCACTACTTTAACCCAGAAAATGCTGAATTTTGGAGTTATCTAAATTTCAGTAGTTCTTTGATTGAAAAGTATCTTTTTTTCTTTCAATAATGCCTCATGTACCTGATACAAAGACTTTGGAGGCAATTAAACACGAAGGGAAGGAGTGAGAATATGTAAAATAGAAATAAAAATAATAAAAATATCACTGTTAATGTCTACAACTATGACTATTTTAAGGGAATTGTTAATCTATCTACACTTTTTTTTTTTTTTTTTGCTATTAAAGTCTTTTGTCCAGGACAGTTTATGGCATTTCATATCGAAGGATTTGAAACAATGGACATCAGTTAAAATGAATATATTAGCCTATGGACCTTTCAAAGGCTGATTTTTAAGTGAGTCTGAGCAGAAACAAAGGAAAACAAAATCTGCTTGGTAAATAACAGACGCCGAGAACTTTGATAATGAAAGACTGGGAGACTAGTAGGCCACTAAGCAATAACTTTCAGAGGGGCCTCTTTCATATTCAGACCTGTGTTTTCTGGCAAATAAGTGTTGAAATTTGCAGCTTTATGACAGCAAAATTATGCATTACATGGTGAGTTATAGATTTGGGATGAAATCCAATTCAAATCCTTTCATCAGAACTTGACATGATAAACAAAGTACATTGCTTTCCTGAATGCACTGGGTTTAAAATAAAGAGACAAAATACTGCTTTTATAATAGATGATCAGAATGTCAATCCTGCCCTCCCTCCATTGCTAGATTTTCATTTCATGAAGGATTATGAGGGGACTGGATCTATACACAATGTGCTGAGAGCCTAAGATAAACGGGGGTGGGACCAATGGAAAGCAGACGGTGAGTGAAGCTTGTCCATGTGTTATGGGTGGTGAGAATAGTGGGAGTCTTTGTGGTGAGCAAAGGGAGCAGAACATTCCGTCTTCCACCCTCTGACTTGGTCCTACCCTTTCTGCTAGATATTTGGACTTTTTGAGCACAGAGGTGGAACTAAGGCAAGGGGGAATGGAAAGGCATTTAAAAGCAGTAGAGAGAAATGGAGGGAATAATGGTGAAGAAACTATCTTTTTCTTGAGTCATCTATAAGGCTGAATTATTAGTTTCTAATAAAGGACATTACCCAGTGACCCTTGCTGTCTTCTAATGAGTCATGTCTTTGAGACTGTTAACCTAGCTTTGTAGTTTTCTTAGTATTAAATCAAGAGGATGATCTGAGACTATGCAGAAAACAGATCTCATGGTACTGAGATTGTCTCAGCAATTTAGGGGGTCAAGAGAAGTAATTCAAACTTCCTCATATGGTTTATCTAAAAAAAAAAAAATGAAACTGCCTTCTGACCCAGCAATTCCACTTCTGGGAATGTATCCAAAGAAAGCCAAAACATGTATTCGAAAGAATATATGCACCTCTATGTTCATTGTAGCATTATTTACAATAACCAGAATTTGAAAGCGGCCCAAGTGTCCATCAGTAGATGAGTGGATAAAAAAAGCTGTGGTACATTTACACAACGGAACACTACTTGGTTGTAAAAATTGAAGGGAATTGCCCTTGCTTGGTGGCTCAGTTTTGGAGCATCATCCTAGAACCCAAAGGTTGCAGGTTTGATTCCAGATGAGGGCTCATACCTAAATTTCTGGTTTGAATGGCATCTGGTATGAGAGGCACCTGATCGATGTTTCTCTCTCACATGGATGTTTTTCTCTCTCCTCCCCTCTCTCTCTGAAGTCAATAAACAAATCTTCGGGTGAGAATTTTAAAAAAAAGGAAATCTTACCCTTTGTGACAGCATGGATGGATCTGGAGAGCATTATGCTAAGTGAATCAGCCAGTCAGAGAAAGACAAGTACCATATGCTTTCACTCATATGTGGAATCTAATAAACAAAATGAACTAACAAGCAACATAGAGACAGACTCATAGATAGAGAGCAGGCTGACAGATGTTGGAAGGGGGTTGAGTGGGGTCAGTGGATTGAGCAAAAAAGAAAAAACGCATAGACATGAACAGCAGTGTGTGATTACTGGGGCCTGGTGGGGAAGGGATTTGGGGGGATAAATAGTGATAGATGGAGACTTGACTTGGGGTGATGAACACATATGATGTGTTGTAGAATTGTGCACCTGAAACCTGTATAATTTTGTTCACCAGTGTCACCCCAATAAATTCAATAAAAAGGAAACAATAAGTAAAATAAACTTCCTCATATAGACTTTCCTATAGGTTGCACACTTTTAGTTATTAGAAAAGACGGGGCAACTTTCCCAAACAATTTACGGTTACTCTGAAGAGGTGGAACTAAAACTTGCCAAAGGATGTCTGGTCCATGAACCAAGAAACCCACATTCAAGTCCCACATCTGCAGCTAACTATGAGCGAATCATATTGGTTTTCTTAACAGTGTAGCATCCTAGCCTGTAAAGTAAGGAAGTCGGTTTGAATTCTGTCTCTTCAACAGATGTTTCTAGGTTTGCTTTATCTAAGAACTGAAACATTTGTGCTTCCTTAATATACTGACTATAATAAATTGGTAATAAATATCTTGACAAAGACGTGTGAATATTTGAATGTTTCACCCCACTTACCACTATCTTTCTTATCTCTGTTTTCTGTTCTGTTGGGTTTTAGAAATCCATGCCTTACTAATTTAACATTTGAAAAACACTGATTGGGCGATTCAGTTTATATTGACTTGTTGATTGACCTGTTATTGAACATAATCAATTCTTCTGGAATCACAGAGGTACTTCTATGAGGCAAATTGTCTTTGATGATGGGGGACTTCGTTCACTAAGGCTGATAAGCAGAGTGTTGAGAAGTAGAGTACTGGTGATTAAGGTAGAGAGAGCGGAAATGGGTCAATAATGGACAATTCAACATACTGGAGGGGAAAAAATGTATGTTTTTAAAAGCTGAGAACTTCTTGCCTAGTGCTCTAGAATCATGATCCTCACACTATGAGTTCAGAGTTAGGTCTTAATTCTGATTTCACATTAAAGTCCCTGGAGTCTGTTTTTCCTCATATCCATTTTTTTTCTGTATTAATAAGGTATAAACCTATACAGCTTTCCTGCACTAAATCATTGAATTGAGAAATATTAGGGATTGAGTACATTTCATTGATGATCTTTTCAACTTACTACTTACAGATGGCCACACCATAGTAAAATGGTTATTAAACTGGGCTTAGAATAAGAAAAGTGTATTTCTTTGCCAGCTTCTTTGCCTTGTAGCTGATGACCTTGGGCATTTATTTTTTGGGAATCCAGCTGAATTTTATTTATTTATTAATACACTTTTATGGTACTTTATTTAGAGGCTCAGTGCAGGAATTTGAGCTTGGGTGAGGTCCAGCTGGCCTGCCCTGATTGGGGCTGATCAGGGCCGGGGGGTAGGGTAGGACAGGGACTGCGGGAGGTTTGCCAGCTGCAGTGCACGTCATAGCGACTGGTCATTCCGGTATTTTGGCTTTTATATGTATAGATAATTTACAGATAAAATACATCCCTTTAAAGTGTATATTCACAGAGTTGTGCAACTATCAGCACTACCTACTTTTAGAATATTTTGATCACCCCAAAGATAAAGCCCATGCCTATCAGACATTGTCTCCCTTTTCCCCTACCCCACAGTCCCTGGCAACCACTAACCTCCTCTCTGGATGCATGGATTTATGTATATTGTATATTTCATATAAATGAAATCTTACAATGTATGGCCTTTCATATCTGGCTTCTTCCACTTAGTATAAAGTTTTCAAAATCATCCATGTTGTAGCATGTGTTGATATTTCATCCCTTTTTGTGGCTGAATAATTTTTCATTGTGCTAATTTGAAACGTTTTACTTATCATTTCATTAACTGATGGACATTTGAATTGTTTGCACTTTCTGGCTATTATGAATAATGCTGCTATGATATTCCTATACAAGTTTTTTTTTTTTTTTTATAAAAATAAGCATATGTTTTCAGTTCTCTTGATTTATATACTTATGAGTGGAATTGCTGGGTTAAATGGTAACTTTCTGTTTAGCTCTTCGAGGAATTTTCTTAATTGTTTTCCAGAGTATCTTCATAATTTAAAATTTCTAAAAAACAAAAAAGACCTCAGAGAATATGTCCTGAAAATATGTCCTGAGAACCTTGATAGAAAATCATATGCAACACATCCATATAAAAATAAGACAGTATGTATTTCATTGAGTTGTAAATTTATTAGTCACTGACCCTGCAGAAATAACATTAATTCTGTTGAAAAGTTTATTATTTTTCTCTCTCATGATTTATTTAGACACAAAACATATCTCTACAATTTTCTGTTTAGCTATGGAAAACTACACTGAAGAGTTCCCTTTATAAGTAGGAAAGGTGTTTATGTTCAGTTACGCGTTAGGAGTAAAACTCATAAAGTTTCACCCAAAGGTGGAAATTCACACCCTACCCTCCACTTATATTCTCTCTATCACACATTTCCTATGGATTAAGAAAGTCATGAAATCCTAAAAATTCAACCAGTATTGATGAATTCCTCTATCTGGTCTCCGAACTCTGAAACTCTGAGGGACTCCAATGGTCTTATGGTTTTATAAAAACATAAGTAGATGCTCTTAATAATCACACACGTTCAGAAAAGAATGAAGAAAGCCCATATTTTAGCTTTACCAGGTAGTGTGTTTCTTTCTTCCTTTCTTTCTTTCTTTCTTTCTTTCTTTCTTTCTTTCTTTCTTTCTTTCTTTCTTTCAGGGAGGAAGGGAGAGGGATAGAAAGTTAGAAACATCGATGAGAGAGAAACATCGATCAGCTGCCTCCTGCACACCGCCCATTGGGTATGTGACTGCAACCAAGGTACATGCCCTTGACCAGAATCGAACCTGGGACCCTTCAGTCCACAGGCCAATGCTCTATCCACTGAGCCAAACCAGTTAGGGCAGGTAGTGTGATTTTTCTTCTTCTACCAGATTCTAATATCATCATGATCAAGGACCATTTTTGAGTTTCCAAAGGTTAAACAAGTGTCTGGGAGAAAAAGAATATTTTAAAAAATTGTTGTTGACTAAGCCAAGAATGAAAGGCTGTGAGTAAAAACTGAGGACACATACAAAAATCTGCAAGCAGTTAGATTTGGCTAAGAATAAGAGAAGGAAAATGAGAAAGAATCATTATAAGATTGTAAGACAGTCTTTTAATTACCCTTGTTTAATTAAATGGAAGTTGTGCAGTACAAAGAACACAAAAGGATTTTGTTGTTAAAATGTTTTTAAATTTCAGCCTTGCTATTTTCTAGTCATTTGAATGTGAATATAGCAAGGGGTAGCAATTATTATGTATAAAAAGGAATCATGACCATATTCTAGATCAGTACTGATTGTCTTTGATTTTTAAAATCCCAGATAACAGAATTCCAAATTCATTCTTAAGTTCACTGAAACAATTCTGTGTCATAATATACCATTGCTTTTTATTATTATCTGACAATACAGAGCTTCAAGGTTAGCAGACAGAATATAGTAACCAACATGGTATTAGACAATAGACCAAACTAAAGCAATTGTAAATTCTCTCTCTCTCTCTCTCTCTCTCTCTCTCTCTCTCTCTCTCTTTCATCTCCATCATCTCTATCTCTATCTATCTCTGTCTCTCTCTCTATCTCTATCTCTATCTCTATCTCTATCTCTATCTCTATCTCTATCTCTATCTATCTCTATCTCTATCTATCTCTATCTATTTCTATCGCTATTTCTATCTCTATATCTATCTATCTGTGAGATAAGACTCCTAATATATTTAGCTTCAGGAATGGTTCATTAGCAAGATCTAGATTCATTCTACTTAAAATTTGACAAGTACATAAGAGGCCATCTATTTTGTGAAATATACCACACAGACAGAAATAGGTACACACCACACTAAGTACCTGATACTGTTTTTCTGGTTTTCTTACTCTGGGTACCATAACTTGCGTTAGTCATTGGAAAGTATGTATATCCCTTCAAGGTAAATATCTGATACTATTTTTAGAAACTACAATGTTTCTTTAATTTATGACTTTTTAAAGATAGCAAAAGAAATCCTACATTATGTAATGGAATGAACTCTAACTGTAAACAATGACTATAATTAATAATCATTAGGGTTCTAATAAAATTTCTACTTTATGACAAGAAAGCCATTTTCTGAAATTTGATTCTGGTCTTGTTTGAATAGCCATTCTTTTTGTTCTCTTGGTTCACTTCTGCTTGCTGAAGTGGTCTTTTTTCACTCCCTTCTGTACTGTGGGTCACATTTGTGTATCTGGACTCTAATACTTAGTATATGCTAATGATCTTACTTAACGTACAGTCTTTATCACTTTTGTGAATTATTGGAGATGATTGCTTTTTCCTGTAAGGTTGCTAGAATTCTTGCTGTCTATTTTATATATTATCAAAGTGAATTTCCTCTCTTTGCTCACATGCACCTCTTTTCTCTGCCCTACTGAGTGGGTCATTTTATGTGCGCCCTTCTTTGCTGCACTGCACTTGGAACAGGTGTTCTGAACATTTGATAGGGAAAGTATCTTCATGACTGGGGCCCAAGCTACAGGTGCATTTCTTTCTTTTTCTCAGAATTAATTCCTTTGTCAACACCATTATACATCTCCTGTCCTAAATACAGAAAATCAGGGTATGCTTCTGTAAAAATGTTTGCTAATCAGTACTGTGAAAGCTGTACTCATATTAAGTAATCAAAGGCTAGATTACACTGCATCACAAACAGCCCCCAATGTTCCGTGGCTTAAAAATAATAAATGCCACATATTCATCCTTGTTGGCGAGGGCTCTGCTCATTCTGATCAGTGAGAGATAAAAGCTGACAGAGGTTCCATTTCAAATATATTGCCATGATTTTCAAGTTAGGGAGGAAATATGGCAAATCTGCACAATGACACCTAATATTTTTGCTCCCGAGTATTGCATGGCACTTCTACTCATGTTTCATTGGATAAAACCAGTCACCTGGCCATACCTGATATAAAGGGGCGAGGAAGTAGGACCTGCCATACGTTCAGCAAAAATTACAACTTTGATAGCAGGCAAGAGATCTAAAACCTAGTGAGGATAAGCAACATATTCGAGATCATCCAGTTATTAATTAACTCAGCAACAAAGACAAGACAGGCTCTAGAATGAAAACTCATCATGGCGCACCTCATGTGCTTGAAGGGTATGGACCAGATAGCATCGTGCTTCTTGCATGGTGAGCGGAAGGCCAGCAATAGCAACCTGGAACAATGGTTTCAGGATGCAGTGATACACATATTCATTTAACATGCTGTAACTGTGGCCCACTGGGAAACAAGCAGAGATATTGCAAAGATGAGTGGATCTTTTGGGCAAAACTTGAACTATATATATACAGTACTCAAAGGGAGAAGCCAAGTTACAACACACCCTGCAACAAAGGAGGCGGGGTGGACTATCACAGAATCATTCTTATATGAATATTTAGCATGAAGCACTCTTGGTTATGCCTCTTTTCTCCATGGCCCCCTCCAGTCCCTCCACAGTAATCATGAACAGTATTTTCCCTCAGGAAAAACAATCACAATTTAGAGAGATTCTCTTTAACATGTTGGGAGCACATATTCCTCATAACAATAAAGCATTAGAAAATATAATGTGAAAGGAGTGTAATCTTAATTAAAATGGTCTCCTGTTGCTAATTCTATAGTAAAAATGAAAAAATTAATAGCATTTTTCTCTGTCACTTTTAATGGTCTTTGGAATCTTTCCAAGCTATCCCGTCTCCCCCGTTTTTTTTGGTACTCACTGATGATGATGAATCAGATTAGACTTGCCAAAGTAGAAATGTTTACACTTCCTAAGAAGCCTCATGTTTCCCTTAGTATTAGATGTGACATGCTTGCTTTGTAGTATATTCAGGTGGAATTGAATTCAAACTTGAAATGTGTTTATTTTTACATTCATTACACAAGCTTTCAAGAAAACTTGGCATCCATGTGAGCGCATTTTCATATCATTAAGATGGAAAAAATAGTATTCCTAGAAAATGTTACCTCTTCTGTTTGATTTGAAATCACACCTTTCAATTTATGTTTATATGATCAGTGAACCTTTTTAAAAAAAATAGCCAGTTGACCCTGGTGTGTGTGGTTCAGTTGGTTAGGTGTCATCCTGTGCACCAACTCTCCCCAATAAAATTGTACTCTTAGTCAGATAGATGTCTAGGTGGATGATTATAAGACTTTCCTTGCTATAAGACTCCTCTCTACAATATATTAAAGGTTGCCGGTTCAATTCCTGATGTGCCCTGGTTGCAGGCTTGATCCCCAGTAGGAGCATATTGGAGGCAGCTGATCAATGTTTTGCTCTCACATTGATATGTCTTCCTCTCTCTCACCCTCTCCCTTCCCCTCTCTCTAAAAGTTAATAAAATATTTTAAAAATTAGCCAGTTAAATTTTGCTAGGAATTAAGTTTTTCTAATTTACTTGCCTACTGATTGCAATTTTTACATGAGTTTAAATGCTTAATTTATTTTATTTTATTTTATTTTTTTATTGTAAATGCTTAATTTTTAAGTGGTATAGAAACTGGAGATTTTTAAAAATAGTACAAAGATTATTTAGATGAATGTGGAGACCTTTAAAATTGTAATATACTCAAGCATATCAATATCATTTAGATCACACTTATTAATGTTTAAAATACTCTGACAGCTTGCTGATTTTTCTTAACAAAGTTAAACTGAACAATATTTATATCTATACATTCAAGTTTAGACAAGACAGTGGGAGGTCTGCTTTCCTTTTGTCTGAACATTTCTGTGCTTATTTTCTTTATATGTTAATACAAAATGTACTTTATTTCAGATGAAGCAATTTTGTAATAGTGATTTGTAAAATGATTCCAGCTGGTCTATTTCAGAGTCCGCAGCACCAGTTTTCTGTTCTGTTGAGGGCAGTTTTGAACCCTCTTTTAGTTATTATCTATTGCTGTGTTACAAACCATCCTAAAACTTAATGTCTTAAAAACTACAAGTTTATTACTCATGAGTCTGTGGGTCATGAATTCAGGCAGAGCTCTGTGGGGATGACTGGTCTGTGCATTATCTGGTGTTGCCAGGGTGGTTCCATCAGGGCAGGAGGGTCCGAGATGGCCTCAGTCATCTACGGGGACTTTGGTGACGAATGTTGGCAGGGCATCTTGGTTCTTTTCCATGCATCTTGTCTTTTTTTCATCTAGTCTTCCACCATTTAGTTGTCTTGCCTGAGTTTCTTTTATAAAAGGTGAATTCTGAAGGATAAAAAACAAACATTGTAAGATCTTTTAAGACAATTGCACATGATCAGGCCCACGGTATTCTACTTGATCTTGGTCACACAAGAGCTGAGGATATCCCAGATGCAAGGAGAGTGGAAGTAGACTCCATGCCTCCATGGGAGCAGTGGCATAGTCACATTGAAAAAGGGTGCATGAGAAAGGAGGGAAAACAGTAGACAGTGGGCCCTCTGTATCTGCTGGTTCTACACCCGCAGATTCCACCAACCACAAATTGAACATATTTTGGAAGAAAAAGAGTTATCTTGTTGCCGATGTGTACTATGTAGTTATGCCTATGATGGCATCTATACTGAACACGTAAAGGCGTTTTTTAAAAACTATGTTTTCATTGATTTATAGAGAGAGAGGAAGGGAGAGGAATATAGAGATAGAAACATTGATTGGATGCCTCCTGCACATCCCCTACTGGGATCAAACCTGCAATCCGGGCAAGTGCCCTGACTGAGAATTGAACCAGTGACCTCTTGGTTCATAGGTCAACCCTAACCATTGAGAAACACTGGCCGGGCTTATATATTCTCTTGAATTATTTATTTCTCCTCTATCACCATGAGTAGAAACTGGGCCTTAGAAATCATACACATATTGATCAAAATGAGAAGCTGGACCCACAGCTTAAAGCAGAATTGGCCAGGAGAGCCAGCCTAGATCAGCCAAGTCCCAGGTGATCCACAGATCTGTTAGAAACATGTTTATTGTTGTACCCATTTGCAATTTTGTGGTGGTTTTCTACATACAAAAGCTGCTTGAAACAAGTAATATGCTATCTTGTAGGGAAGAAAGACACAAAAACAGGTAATTGTACTATAATGAAGTATAAGCAGCAATAGAGCTCTCCATAGAAGGGCTCCTACCCAACTTTTTCTGAATATGTGTGGGTTTTGTTGGGGCATGAGGAAGATGTCTAGAAGGAGGTGACACTTTAAAGCTGAGTCTTAAAGAATGGAAGGGATATGGAAAAATTTACCAAGTGGGAAAATACTAGAAGCCAAAATTCAGTGTGAGCAAAGGCAGAGGGGCAATCTCCAACATGCTATTAGGAAAACTATGAAGGTAGTTAGTCCATGTTCCTAGAAGTTTAGTAAGTTAGTCCATCCTGATTTACCAAGAGACTCCAACCTTTACATTGGCTTCACAATGGGTTTCAAGTCCAAGAGATGTCTAAATTGACAATAACTAGGATTAACTCGAATTTTGTTATTCTGGCTACACATTTTAGAGCACATGCTCTACTGAAACTCATATGAGCACAGTTTTATTGTTTCTGCCTTTACAAATAATGAAATCTCAGTCAAAGGTTTCAATTGCCTGAGCCCCCCCCCCCCCCCACACACATCCCCTGCCCCTCCATAAAGATCAGATGGACATGACTTAAAAGTGGAAAAGGGACAATTGAAAATTAGCAAGAAGTAATATTACCTTGCCTGGTATTTTGTATAAAAATTAAAGGTAGTTCCTTCTTTCAAATAGTTGCTTTTTAAAAAAGTTTTAAGATACATTATATTAGATATTATTATAAAATTATTCCAACAGAGAATATTTTTTATAATTATGGGTAATATGTTTATTTTATAAATATAATTTTCATAGTATGCTTTTTTAAAAAAGTCAGTTTTCCCTTTTTGCATCCTGATAATCCAGCAGGTGATTCATATTTTAATCTGAACTTTAGAACTGAAGGAACCTTTCAATATATTTTATTGCTAATTTAGACCTTAGTTAGTATTCTGACCCTGCCCTTTATGAGAACTTGGGAATGTTTCCAACCCTCTGAATATCTCACTGTCTTTATCAGTAAAATGGGGTAATAATTCTTACTGTGTATGGAGCCCTTGTGATGATTAAATGAGATCTTACAGCATACTATGTGATGCGTGGCAAGCGCCTAATACATGTTAGCTACTGTTGTTTTTGTAACTACCGTTGTTACCTAATCTTATAGTTGAAGAAACAAGAAGCCAGGAGAGGTTAAAGGACTTGGGCAAGATGTGTAGTTAGCTGCTTCAGAAACCAAAAGAGATGATGGTCACTGGGTCCCACACCAGTGCTTTTCCCTGAGCAAGGCTGTCCCTCACACAGAGTTTTTAAGTTCATGATGAAAGAGAATAGTGATTCTGGAAACCACAGCACTGGTGATATTGCCTTAAATGAAAGGACATGAATGGCTAACTGTAAATATCAAACACACACACACACACACACACACACACACACACACATACACACTCACACACATACACCATATACACAATCAAACACAAACATATTAACTCAAACAATTGCATTAAGAGTAAACTTTTCTGTCAGGGAATTCTCCATTTATGATAGGTAATTTCACTTGCAATTTCAGAGCTTTTGGTCAAATTTCCATGAAAGAGGTAGAAAATGTCTACATAAAACGATTGGACCACTTACTAAAGTTAAACAAAGAGGGCTGCTATTTAGTATAAAGAACATAGCTGTGGGCACTTTCAGTTTTATCCAAAAGACCGCACAGTTTCATTAGAAAAGTAAAATTGGAGCAGCTAAATATGAAGTCTTATAAAGAAATATCATTTGCTTTGATGTCATTGGGAGCCAGTGCAAACTAGAGGCGAAGATGGAGCTGGCTTAACTGCTTCTGTGCTAAATAAAACATCAGCCCTTAAACCATTCACCTACATGCTCCCAGCTGTACCTGCTGAAGTTCACTTGACTCATCAGCTCAGTCATTTCATGGGATGCCCTTTTTGGGACACATATGTTTCCTATTAGCAATAATGAATTAATGGGACATGTGTGGTAATAGGATAGCAGAATTCAGTAAAAATTCTATTTGAACTTAATTCTGTGGGATATGAACATAACCCACAAAGGAGTACTCTGATCTATAGTGAAGAATAATTTGCCTACCGCTCTGGTTTGCAATTAATGAAAAGTCCTCAGGAAATCCCAATTTCTGATTAAAGAGAGTTGATTATGATTAATGTATCCAAATGAACTGCCAAAAAGGAAGCCACCTCATAATTATCTACATTATTCCTTCAAGTTTAAATTCCTAAGGCTACTCATATCGTGCCCTGCTCTCTAATCCTTAAAGATGTCTGTTTGGTTTTTAACATTTGATTAGCAGGACAACATGATCCTTTGTTTCTGCATGTAGAAAGTATTCAAGGTCTTAAGAATTTTCTTTTCACCCCCTCTATCTTTCTGTCAAAACAGTGTCATTGGCATTCCAGCAAGTTCCCATAAACCCAGGATGTCAACTTGAAAGCACTTGGCCCACTCTTGTAAGTGTGACCCCTCCTTGGAGTACTTATTCTTAGCCATTGCCCTGGGCTGCCTTCCATGGCACTTGGTTGAATTTTAGGGAACAAAAGACATTTTCAGGCAGATAAGGCATGGAGGGCTGGCTACTAATTTCATTTTTCAAGCTAGTTCCGTAAGTAACTAGATTCTTGCAGATCATTTTTTTGTCTCATTGTAAGTTTTTGCAGTTTTTAGGGTACGAACTTCTATCTGGGAGCAACATTCAGGTATAACTGCTGGGAAAGGAGAGGGATCTGGGGGGCTTGTCTTAAAGCTGCCTTTTCTTAAAATGTTATTTATGTTTTAAGATAGATGTAAAAAGTTAGAAATGTGTTTCAAAGAGGATTTTACTAAGAATTTACTAAAACATGTCAGTTGTTTATAGAAAAGATGATTACTATTAGTCATAGTAATACTGATAGTCACACAGAGAGTAGTAGTAGTAGGAGCTTTAGTTGAGTTGGGCAGTGGAAGTGAGGGGTTGATGGGAATCAGTTCCTCCTGGGTCTCATATGGCTGCCCAGCTTCCCCCATGTGCCGCCAAAGCCCCGCTGCCTAAGACCCACCCCCAGCTGGGACCCCGTGGCGATCCCATAGCAGGAAAGTGCGGAGGGCAGGCAGCCCCCAGGTGGGCCTGCTCCTGGATCGCCATGGCGATTCCAGAGCAGGACAGTGCAGCCTGCAGGCAGCACCCAGGAGGGCCTGTGCCCGGGTCTCCCCGGCGATCCGTGAGCAGGAAAGAGCGGCCTGCAGGCAGCACCCCACCCTGACCACAGCTCAAGGGAGAGAACAACACGCAGTGGAGGCCAGCGCCTGAGAGATCAATACAGAGGGGCGCCTGCTCCAAGCCTCCACGGTGTGGCTGAGGGCAGGCCTCCAGCAGACACACACACATACACCCCCCCCCGCCCCCCCCCCCCCACACACACACACAAGGAGCGACTGCTCTGAGCCTCCTATGCAGCTGGGGGCAGGCCCCCAGCAGAGGGACACACACTCACACACACACACACACACACACACACACACACACACACAGCGCCTGCTCTGAGCCTCCAATGCAGCTGGGGGCAGGCCCCCAGCGGGGACATACACACACGCACACACATGGCAACTGCTCTGAGCCTCTGCTGCCAGACTGTGGCCGCCAGTAGGACATCCACTGAGGGCTCCCGGACTGTGAGAAGGGCAGGCTGGGCTGAGGGAACCCCACCCCCCAGTGCACGAATTTCGTGCACCAGGCCTCTAGTGATGAAATAAGGTAAGATTATAGATAGTTAGGGTAAGTGTTTAGAAATCAATGAGGACAACATTAGGATTTTACAAAAGGGGAAACAACCCCACCCACTTTTCCAAAGTTAATGCCCTGTTGAAGTCATACTCAGATAGAAATAGTTCTAGAGTCTACGTTTTCTGGTTCCTAGTTTGACAGTCTTGAACCAGGGTCTGTATCAAGTTGTGCAATTTCAGTTCCCAGGATGAATGAAGTAGGACCCACAGTGGCTGGTTACTTCCTTCTTCAAATCACACACTGTGCAGAGCTAGAGGCTGAAGAATAACATGGCAGAAAACATGAGGACAGCAGTTTTTTATTTTTTTCAATTTCACATCAGAGACAATTTGCTTCAATACTGTTCTGCACCAGAGTTTTCTGGAGTGTCTCTAACTGAGAAACAAAAAAAGTAGATCTGCCAAAGTCAGGTTTCAAAACAGTGTATGAGCCACTAAAATATTTTCTTTTTGTTGTTAATATAAAGCACTAGCCTTTACTGTCACACTATTCCACTTCCTCAACCAACCAACCAACCAACCAACCTCCCTCTCTCTGCCAACTCCTTCCCTCTCTCCCTCCCCTGCTGCTTCTCTCTCTCTTTCTTGTTTTCTTTTCCATTTTCCTCATAGTAAGCTTTACTCATTTTAAGTAACAGTGAATTAGATTCGTGGGGCATTTTCTAGTTTTAAGATTGCTACTTAATATAGTTTTGGTTAAAAGACCTTGCTCTGTGGACTCTGTTATTCTAAGAGAGAATGTTACCTAATGTAAAATTTCTCTCATTGTCTCAATCTCTTCTGCTCCAAAATTTCTTTAAAAATATATTATTATTGATTTCAAAGAGGAAGGGAGAGGGTGAGAGAGATAGAAATGATGAGAGAGAATCATTGATCGGCTACCTCCTGCTCCACACTGGGGATTGAGTCCGCAATACGGGCATGTGTCCTTGACTGGACTCGAACCTGGGACCTTTTAGTCCACAGGCCAACGCTCTATCCACGGAGCCAAACTGGGTAGGGCCAAAATATTTGATTTGCATCTCGATTTATAAGAAATATTTGAGCAAACTAGCACTCTGCAATATATATTTACTTATAAGTAGTAATATGTAAACGCATAAGTCTATTAATAAAGCTTGATCACTGGCTTTGGGAGAGATGTTAGAAGTTCTAATATGTTCTTCGTATACCTCCATGTAGCCCCTCTAGCGTGTCTTTTGAGGTATGCATACCCCACTTTGGAGCAGGAAAACAGCTGCTCTAAACATTGGCAGGAAAACATCTGTAATGTACTTACAAACTGGCATACTTCCATCATTGACAGTTTAGAGGATACCATGCAGTGTCCTGTTTTCACTTCTTTACTGCCTATTGAAAAACTTGGTATAACTTATCACATGAGTCTCGCATTGAAATTAAATAGAGGGTTTGAGGAAAGCTTATCTGAGTTGCTTCAAAATAAACTAATGATTTTTCTTAAATATCCATTAACCTATTAGGAATGGAGAAGTTTTTAAACGTTTGTAACAATATTTTAGAATCCCTGCTTCTATTAATACCATTAGGGAGTTAGGGAGTTGCAGCAACATACAGTCTTGCTTGATAGACACATTTTTGTGGCTGGGAGGGCTGGAAATTTTCCAGTGTAA
The DNA here is from genome assembly GCF_014108235.1 of Myotis myotis. Lineage (NCBI taxonomy): Eukaryota > Metazoa > Chordata > Mammalia > Chiroptera > Vespertilionidae > Myotis > Myotis myotis. The sequence continues at coordinate 200,360,845 of NW_023416324.1, read as the reverse complement.
TGATTTTCAGATATGTAGCATCCATCACTCAAGAATTCTTAGAATAGAGAGAGAGAAAGAAAGAGAAGGGGGGCAGGGGAGAGATACAAAGACACAAAAGGATAATTACTACAACATGTGTTTCAGATTTTAAAGACAATTAGCTGGAGACCTCAAACTTTCCTTTCTCATTCAGTACACACAATAAAAAAAAATAGTGCTTCAGATTGGGTAAGCATTTTATGCTTTATGATTATTTTATTTGATGCTTTTACCAATTCTCTGAGGTATCCAGGAATGATTTTCTCATTTTTTTTTTCACTTGAAAGAATGGATAAAGAGGAGATAAATGGCTTAAAGGTCATCCAGCAAATCTGGGTGGAATGAACTAAATCTAGATCTCTAGTGCTCTAAGCTTGCCTTTCCTTAAGGAAATTTTTGCTTGGCGAACCTTTAATGATGTATGTGATGTATTTGCCTGTTGTATGTGTATAAGATTTTCATTATGTTAATTATAATCATAAAAACATTCTTAACATAAAACTACTCTGTGGGACTCGAGGGGGATAAATATTATTGTTAGTTTGGGGGCTCAGCTGATTCTCCAGTGTGAAGTTGAAAGAGTTGGAAGGAAACATACTATGGTTCCTTTGAGTTCTCTTAGGCTCTGCTTATACCTTTGTTCCTATCTTGTTCTTTAAAATCTCTGGTAATGAAAACATGCACCTTTGCTCAACAACTTTTTTTCATTTTATAACAATAGACTATAATTTATATGTGCCAGTTTGATCAAAGCCAATATCTAACAACAGAAACAATAAAATTTCCTAAAAGGTAATGAGTTTTTTAATTTACTAATTATCCATCAATGACAACCAATAGGCTGAATTAGTTTTGGGGGAAAATTTAAAAAATATATACAAAAAGATTTCCTTAAATTAAATTTTGCCAGGAAGAGTCTGTCCAAAAAAGGGCAAAACTAGAAATGCTTTTCTTCCTGATAAGTTAGCTATTCTTTATAATTTTTTTAATTAGCTTTTTAAAGTGATTGTAAAACCAATTTTGTGCACTTCTTGTTTTTCATACCTGATGTTCTAATATCTAATCAGGAGTAGGAAAATAAAGAGATGACTATTTATTGGTTAAAAAAAATGTACCATTTTGGCAAAATTTTTTCAATGGTACAATGGTGTTATAATGTATAATGAATAATATAGAGTGAGAAATTGAATAGGAAAGTCAAAACTCAAGATAGTATTCTAGCTGGGCACTCAACTTGACTGCTTTTGCAAAGGTAGAAACTTCTCCAAAATAAAACTTCTAATTCATGTTCCACCTCAAACACAGCTGCAGGTGCCATTGATCACTAGAAAAATTGTTATTTACTAGTCTCCATTTAGAATCGCTTTAATCCCTAAAAGTCTTCTCATCTTTAGTAGTAATCTCTTTGTTAGTTTCTCCATCATCATCTAGAATATTTATTTACCTTATATGTGCTATCCTTTATTAGGTAGATCAAATCATTTAAAGCCTTTTTTTTTCAGTACTTATAGGAATGGCAATGTCATTGAATTTTTGTCCAGGGTGTATAAAGTATGTCTGCAGACTCTTTGTGAGTTTTATCTGTTATCCAGTGATGGTGATTAGAATATACAGTAGGTGCTGGGCTAGTTCATAGACATGAGAATTATGTTGAAGGCAGAGTCTTCTGGTAGAATGATCTGGGAAGACTCAGAATCCTGAAAGAGTGTCAGCATTTTCTTAAGTTAAAATTTGATGAGCACCAACCAATACAGGTGAAAGTGTGACAATGAGAAAGAGGTGAGTCATGGGCAACAAGCAGTGTCTTCGTCTCTTCTAAATAATGTCTCAAGTCAAACTGTCCAACTCTAGTTTTCTGAGGGAAGGTTCACAGAGTTCCTTTGTGCTCCCTTTACAGACGACTTCTCTAAACTATCACCCTCAATCGTTAGGGGAAGAAAATATGAATTGTCCTTATTATTAGGGACGGTTGTGGAGCTGCTACAAAGCCCCATGAATCTGTGTTTCCATGCAAACCTGGGAGCTATTCCCAGTGAAAGAAAATGTTCATTTCTACTTAATCCATTCCAGCAGAATTGATGCCATGCTTCCTTGAACTGCCCTGTCATTTGGTTATAAATACTGACTTGAATATTTTCAGATATCATCTGTATGAGATAATACCCATGTTGCATTTTATAAGCTCTTTTTCTATACCATATTCTATTTTCTATTTACCATATCATTATATTAAATTCTGCAATTGTTTCTGTTGACGAGGAATCCTGAAACTGCTGAATAATATGTATTTATACTTCCTTAGGGAAGAAATGATTTTTTTTTTTTATCACAAACACATTTCCACCATTAAAAATATAAAAGGAACCAGATTTATTGTCTGGATTTTATTGGGGAAATGTGAAAACGACATTTTTACAGTGTGTTGGTTCATGGGGTAGATAGGACATTCCTGAGAGTTATTGCTACTTGGCCACAGTGGGGATCCTCAGGGTGCTACCAAATCACTGCTTGGTCATGGGGTGTCCTCAGCCAAGGGAATATGTGGTTAGGGAAGAGTTTGAGGCTTTTATTTTTGGGACTTGGGTACTATCAGGGGAGAGGAAGGTGGGAAAATGGCAGAAAGGTAGGAGGATAAGTCCTCACTATAGTTGAACAACTGCCACAAGAGTGCTCTGCACAAGGATGGATCGCCCAACGTTTTCCTCTTTACTCAATGTGTGGCCTACTCATAGGTCCCTGAGATGACAGGACTCATTTTATTGCTCATGAAATGAGCAATAACTCTTCCATGAGTGTGATGTTGTTGAGCAGAAAGAATATTTGCAATCTTTGGTAAACTGTGTACAGCACTGGTCTTCTACAAATGCAAAGCATCCTCATTTGGGCCCATCTGTGTTCATCTATTTTACTATTGTCCTATGACCACCTTGAGAATCCACGCCGGGAAAGGGGTGCAGTGAGGAGAAAATGAAGAGAGCCTTTGATTCTATTTTCCAGGCCTCAGTCTAAAGGGTGAGAAAGGTTGGGGTAACTTTGGTCCTCTTGCCTTTTAGTTTGAAGTCCAGATCTGAAGAACAATGTTTCCAGCGTTTTTTTGTGGTATTCATTTAGGGTCAGGGTGACCGTGTCCGCAGATGGTGTCTGACATATTTCATTTGACACTACTTCCTCCTCTTAGCAGCCTTTCACCTGCCAAAAAATCTCTGCCTCCACACCAAAGCGGGACCTTGGGTTTCAAACCAAGGGGATGACAGTCGGCAGCTGCTATCGAGATGAGCCAATGCTCGGCTTTGCAGAAGCTTGTCAATAGCCCCAATGACAAAGTTCTGGTCTGGAAACAGCAGGCATAGGACATAGGTTTATTGAGGAACTCATATCTTTGGAGGATTTCAATAACTTTGATGTTCCTCACAAGCATGGTTTTTCCTTCATCAGTGCAAAACAAGTCAATAGATACGAGCAAAGGGCAAGTGATTAACAGTCAGAAAGCAAGACAGGTTAATATGTTAAACATGCTTGGAAAAAAGAGCTCTTTATCTTTTATAGCACATAAAAGCTGTTTCCACTTGGCAAAATGTCTTTCTTTAAAAATAGCATAGAATCATGTGGTAGGAACTGAGGAAGGAGAAGGGAAAGTACTCTAGCATGCTTTCAGAAAGTTATGAATTGAAGTTTTCCTGTATGCTTAATCTGAAAACAGTTGCTTTTTACTAATGAAAAGTCATTATAATTGTTTGTCCTAACACTGTTTTTTTTTTTCCTTCAAATTAAAAAAATATATGATCCCTAAAAGAAATTCAAACAAAGTTTGACCACTCTGACCTTGGGAGTTTGACATATTCTAGATAATGTTAATTGTATCATTGCTGGGTCACATAAGTTCCCCTGTCTCTTATAATTCATGAAAATTTGTCATTGTAGCTAGAGGCTTGATTTTCCTCAGGTCTGATTTTCTGGCAAGGTTACTCCAGAGGTTATGTTATAGACTTACATTACACCTAGGAGGCACATAATTCTGATGGTTTCCCTTTGTGTTATTAGCAACCATTGATTATCATTTTTTTGGGACTCATTTTAGATGGATAATCTTCTAATTCTGTCAATTATTCTTTTTTTCTGGATGTGTACTGAAAGAAGACACAATAATATTTCCAATTGTTTGGATATATGAGGTCTGAGCAAAAGTAGAAATCAATGATGACTTTAAGGGTTGGGCCTTAGCAACTGGAAGAATTGGGTTGCCATCAACTGATATGGGAAAGGCTGCAGGTTGAGCAAGTTTTGGACTTGTTGACTTGAAGATGTTTGTTAACTATCTGTATCAGTTGAAGTTTAAGCAGAGAAGCAGAAACTGTACATTTTAAAATATTCTAATGTATTATATATAAATACTAGAGGCCTGGTGCACAAAATTCGTGCAGGGGGGTGGGGGGATGTCCCTCAGCCTGGCCTGTACCCTCTCGCAATCCGGCACATCCCCCTCTCAATCCGTAGCTCCTGTTGGGATGTGTGAGTGTGTGGGTTCAAGAGTGGTGGTATGAACCTATTTTTTTAAATATTAAAGGCTAAAGTATACTTACAAAATAAAATAAAAATTGTTATCTCTTTGCCTTAACCATGCATAACTAACATGGCTCACTCAGGTGATAATGTCTTTTAACAAAGAAAATCCTTTCCAGTATTCTGTATCTGCCTTAGCAGTGATCAGTTTACATTAGTAAAAAAAAAAAAAAAAAAAAGAAACAATAAAACATGCACAATGAGAACTGGCAAGGATATGGAGCTATAGATATCCTACTATAATACTGGTGTGAGTGCAAATAATATAAATATTTGGGTAGGTATTTATATTAAACAGTATACCATTTAGCTATTGTTGCATAATAGACTACCTTAAAATTTCATGGCTTAAAATAATAAGCACTTATTACTCCTTGCAAGTCTATAAGTTGGCTGGAAAGGACCTGTTAGTATTTGCTAGTCTTAGTCACATATCTGTGGTCAGCTAGGGGTCAGGTGGGTAGCTCTGTTGATCTTGGCTGGACTCTTTTACATGTCTGAAATCAGTTCACTACAGGCTTGTCTAGGATGGCTTTGCCTGGGGTAAATGGGCTCTCCCCTCTGTGTTAGCAGGCTGGAATAGGCTTGTTCACATGTGGTGGCAGGATTCTAAGACTGAGAAGAAGCATGCAAAACCTCTTGAGATCTGGGCTTGGGGATTTGCCAAATTATATCTTCTGCCAAATTATATTGACCAAACAAGTCATTAGTTCAACTCAAATTCAAGGGGTGGAGAAATAGATATCACTTTTCAATGAGCAGTGCTGCATAGCCACATTGTAAAAGCATGTGTAATAAGAGTCTGACTCATATTTTTATGTTCAGCTGCTGGCAGCGTTTAATCCTCACTCCTCCCTCTTTCCCCTCTCCCCACATCTGGGTAACTTGGTAAGAAAGCTTCGGTGCACCTTCTTTTGGAGCAAGTGGGAAGTTCAAACCACTCAAGCCCTTGCCCATGCAGGGACCTTTACCCCGGCAGCACCTCCTGACTATCATAAAACCCCAAGGCAGATCCTTTTCTTGCTCTCTCAAGCCATGTTTGAATCAACATGGGAGAATGCTCTCCTCTTCCCTAATATTCTTATTATCCAAGTGGTCCATCTTTTCATACCCTCTTGGTGTGTGTGTGGCATCATTCGTCTTGACATCAATTTGGGGTCCATCCTGAGTGATACAAGTGTGGATACAGGTTAAATGTGAAGAAATGCAGCCATTTGTATACTTTATCATAATTAACATTTGCTACAGTATATTAGTCACAAACAACCCTCCGATCTAAGTAGGTTGTAAAGAAAAAGGTATATTTCTTGCTGAGGTTATATGTCTTTTTTTTTTTTTTTTTTTTTGTGATGGGCTTCACTTTCTTCCTATTGGCTGTGGCTGTGTCTATGGCTACTGATAGCTGTGATCCACATAGCTCCTTTGTGGGTCATTTAAATGCTGGAACTCAAGATGATGGAACAACCCTCAGTTGGGACATGCAGTCAGAGGAAAAGGGGCAAGAAAGCTGAGGCAAAAATGCAGTGGCCCTTAAAACGACTACTTGGCGGTAGTATGGGTCACATCTTTTTATATGCACTTGGCCAAAGCAAAGCGTGTGTGTATTCATGATCAAAGGTAATGGGACAAGAATAAATATTCCTTCTACAAAAGGCATTTTAATCACATGGCAATGGGTGATGGATTTTCTTAAGGGAAAGGAAGTGGTTAGTTGTGAAAATTAATATAATATACCCAGAAATTTTAAACATGTTCTTTAGTTTTTGATCTGCTAATTTTCTATCTAGGAATTAAACCTAATCAAACAAATTGTTTGAAAAAATGGATTTATGAGAGTCATCACAGCCTTGTGCAAGATACACTCCCATCAAAGGGAATTTGTTAAAATGTTATGATACATTATTATTCTACACTACTATTTATTCATTAGAATAGTATAGAAGAACACTTAATGATATAGAAAAATGTTTATGATATTGTTATGGTAAAAGTTTATATAGAGAGTATATACCAAAAAGTCTTATTTCACTTTTTTTTGTGGTTAAAAAATACATATATAAATCATTTATTTTTAAGGAAAAATTATTTATACAGCTATGTATTGGGGAAAATACCAGAAGGAAACACATTTAAATATTTATAGAAATATCTCTTTTTATTTATTAAGTTCATAAAAAAACATGTAGCCTTTGCAGTATAAAAAGTGAGTGATGAAAACTTGGATATCTTTGATGTAAAGAAATATAGAAATGCAAGGTTTTCTTTATGAACACAAAGGGATGATAGAGTATGGAGCATCCAGGGTCTGCACAGGCTGTATTTGACACCCAGCTTATGATCTTCTGAGAAAGTGGTTCGTGGATTGGTGATTTTTTCTCTCAGTTCACACTGATTTGGGTAGCATGAATCAAAATGTCCCAAAGCATGCTACTGCAATGCCTCCAAATGAGAGTTCAGACACTCAGCATCCTGTGATATGGGAAGGAATTTATTGCTATTCTAGGTCCTCGATTTTCATAATCTAGACTGTTTTCCCAAAAAGTAGAAGAAGAAAGAAATGTGAAAATGATAAGTTTCCATTTCAGAAGAAAAGAGTATAAAATGCATAATTTCAGTTGGTCTGCCAGTGGCGAGCTTATAAAAATCATTGCTGAAAGAAGAAACTTCTTTTATTTAGAAAATTCTTCATGTTCTCTTTATCTCTGATTCATTTTGTCTTTTAAAGCAGGCGATTCTGTGAAATGATGGCGAGATTTTTGTTATTTGCTGTGTTTCCCTCTAGGCCTCGGAATGGTTTCTTCAAACAAAAGCTTGGCTGGGGGTGTAGTTTTATTCTTGGAGCTGCCATGCCTGGGGCAGCGGTGTAGGAAAGGGGTCCGGAGTCCACCTTGATCCTCTTCTCTTTGTTGGCCCTCATGCAGCTCCGCAGATCTGCGCCCCAGGAGAAGCCAGTTTAAACCCCTAATTTGAAGTATAAAGCAACACAGCTCTGCTCTTAGAAATAAATACACATATCGTCCCTCTTACCATCAACACTTTTAAAAATAGCTCCACTAAAACACTGTGAGTTTATAAACTCTGGTCAGCTTTGAGGAGTTTACAATTTCTACCAAGGAAATGTTTGAATTACAACATTGCCATTGAAATGATTGAGTTATCTCATTTTCATGGGGAACATCTGTAGGAGTTAAGTTTTACATGGTCTTACCTGTAATTAAGGCCATAAAAGATTTATTTAGACAGTTGCATGCAGGTTCAGCGTGCCACACACACCAGCCTTTATTTTAATATGAGAGAGGGTAATCTGCGGTGTGGTGCTGTGGAACCAAAGGTTACAGAGTCCAGGTAACATGAGGAAGAGAGGACATAACTTTTTATGTATGGAAAGAGGCACATTACCAAGGGTCTTAAGGCAGAACAAAGGAACCTTTGAGACTTACGTGATGCAGTTATTAAAGAAAGCAGTGAATGTTTAGAATTAAGCTATGTTCAAGAGAGGACAGCAGAAATGTGATTGCATTCTTTCGAGGTTTTGATCTTCATGCAACCCAACTCCATGTCAATTATCTTACTCTCAAACCAATAAGCTAGTGTCCAGCGCAAAATTAAAATGTGAGTAGCCTTGTTCAAAAAGCAGAAAAAAAGTTCTGCTAAAGGTACTAACATAGTTTTTTTTTTGTTCCTTTCATGATTTCTCTCTGACTTATTATGATAAATTTTATTTGTTATTTCATATTGTTCGAAGTAAAGAAAAATAAAAAATTTAAATTAGCACAAACTTCACTGTTCATCTTTATTTTATGCAATACCAGTTTTTTTTTAATTGAGTTTATTAGGGTGATATCAGTTAATAAAACCATACAAGTTTCAAGTGTACAACTCAATAAAACATCATCTGCATACTACATCATGCACTTACCACCAAAGTCAAGTTCCCATTTATCCCTCCTTTGCCATCATCTACCTCCCCACAATCCTCCTTCCCTCTGGCTATCACCATACTGTTGTCCCGGTCTATGTATCATATATATTTGCTTAATTCCTTTGTTGCTTGTGGAAGTGGGGTTCTTGCAGTGTTAGAAGGAAAAGCACTTTCGGGGACCCACAAGGGAGGGTGTGATCTGATGGTAATCCATAATAGCTTTTCTTCACCCAGCTGCCCAAGGCCCCTCCCCTCTGACAGCTTTCAGTGCAAATTTAGGAGCATTTCACTCTTATGAGGAATCACCCAAATTATACAATTCATATTTGTAGCTCATACATGCATATATATTTTATTCACACCAGAACAGTGGAAACACTACCCAAAACTAACTCAACTGTTTTTATATCACTTTGATATGCATACATTCTACCAATAGCCTCTACCTTCAGCTTTCTGAAAAGGAGTTAGAGAAAGAAAAAGGTATTATGGAGTATCCTCTCTTTCTCCTGCCTTTTACGTAATCATTTTCAGCATAAGTGATTGGTTAACACAGGGAAGTAACATAAGTAAAAAAGAACAGGATGGCATCCCTTTGGCTTTTTTATTTCTTAGAATACCTTCTTTCAGCAATTGAAGTAAGTGCTGGTTTAATGGGTAGCATGACTTCTCAGGGCTCCATATCCCCACTTAGCCATGAAGACAACATGCTTATCTTGGGCTCTCTTTGAGTCTTGAACTCCCACACATCTTGAGTCCACCAGAATTTTCTGGTCTGGGGTATCCTGAATGCTATTTGCAAATAGCAAAGTGTCTAAATAATAATTACCTAGCTAATTATTATTACTACTAGAGGCCCAGTGCATGAAATTCATGCACTTGGGGGGGGGTTGTCCCTCAGCCCAGCCGGTGCCCTCTTGCAGTCTGGGAGCCCTTGGGGGATGTCCGATGGATGGCTTAGGCCCACCAGTCAGACATCCTTAGCTAGGCTTCTGGCTGAGCAGCACTCCCCCTGTGGGAGTGCACTGACCACCAGGGGGAAGCTCCTCGATGAGTATCTGCCCCCTGGTGATCAGTGCGCGTCATAGCGACTGGTCATTCTGCTGTTCGGTCGATTTGCATATTAGCCTTTTATTATATAGGATTATTGTTATTGTTTGGTGGTTATCTTAGTCCATTTGGGTTTCTATAACAAAATACTATAGACTGGTGGCTTATAAATAGCAAGCATTTGTTTCTCACAGTTCTGGAGGCTTGGAAGTCCAAGATCAGGGCATCTACAGATTCAGTGTCTAGGGAGAGCCTGCCTTCTGGTTCATAGATGGCCATCTTTTCACTGAGTCCTCACGTGGTGGCAGGGGCAAGGGAATTTTCTTCAGCTTCTTTTAGAAAGACACTAATCCAGCCCTAGCTGGTTTGGCTCAGTGGATAGAGTGTTGGCCTGTGGATTGAAGGGTTTGATTCTGGTCAAGGACACATGCCCAGGTTGCAGACTTGATCCCCAGTAGGGGGTGTGTACGAGGCAGCCAATCAATGATTCTCTCTCATCATTGATATTTCTATCTTCCTCTCCTTCTCCCTTCCTCTCTGAAATCAATAAAAATATATTTAAAAAAAGAAAGACACTAATCTGGAGTTCTCATGACCTAATCACCTCCCAAAGTCCCCACCTCCTAATACCATCACCTTGAGGGTGAGGGTTTCACCCCCAAGATGAATTTAAGGGGGGCCACCACAGTGATAGAATTACCCTACCTTGGGTTAGCTATGTCCTCAAATACTTTTCATGTGGGCTTGTCCTTGCTTTCTGTTCATTCTCTGCTTAGCACTACTTTGTTCATGTCCAGCGTTGCTCATTCTGGCTGAATTATTGGTCAGAGAAGAGAGCAGAATCTGTACGAGGTGGTAGATATAGTTTGCCACTCCCCATCTTCGTCCTGCTTAGCATTCTTCTATCAACTAGAGAACATGATGTTCTAGAAATGTGGCTCTAACAGCTGTGTTTAAGCTTTTTGTTTTCTTAATATCTTCATGAGGAAAATAAATAAATAAGTGCTAGTCAGGATGTGGAGACGAGGGAGCCCTCGTACACTGTTAGTAGGATTGTAAATACTATGCTCATTGTGGTATTATTTACAGTAGGCAAGATATGGATGAGACCTAGGAGTCCATTATTAGATGAATAGATAATAGATACACAATGGAATGTTACTCAGCAATAAAAAAGAAATGAAACCTCCCCACTTGCAATAGTATGAATGCATCTGCAGCGGTTCTCAACCTGTGGGTCGCGACCCCTTTGGTGGTCGAACGACCCTTTCACAGGGGTCGCTAAGACCATCCTGTATATCAGATATTTACATTACGATTCATAACAGTAGCAACATTACAGTTATGAAGTAGCAACAAAAATAATTTTATGGTTGGGCCACGACATGAGGATCTGTATTTAAAGGGCCAGAAAGTTAGGGTATTAGGCTAAGTGAAATAAGTTAGACAGAGAAAGAAAAATACCGCATGATTTCACTCATATGTGGAATAGAAAAACACACAAATGAACCAACAAAACAGAAACAGAAACATAGATACTGACAAGTTGACAGCTTAACAATGGAGAGGGGCATGGAGGGATGGGTGTAAAGGAAAAAAATAAAAAGTAAATTTAAAAAAAGAATCTCACATGGGAAGAGTATCTTGGGTTATATGGGTAATGCAATTGTAAACATCCTTACAAGAGGGAGGTGGCAGTATCAGAGTGAGTGAGAGAGAAGATAAAAGATGGAGGCAGATGTTAGAGCAGCGGGAAAATACTCCACTGTTGACTGAAATGAACGAAGGAGCCATGAGCCTAGGAGTATAGGCTGCCTCCAAGTAGATGTGTATCATGTAACGAGAAATATTTGATCTCATGGAGTTTATAATCTACTAATGAAATAAAAAATGCACTAAATAACTGCAATACAAGTCAAAATATAAGTGCCTTGAGACAGGTATAATATGACATTGGAGATTAATCTAGGACACTTGGAGAGGTAGCCTGGGAAGGTAAAGATTTCAGGTTGAACAATTTCCATGTGCTTTATATGCTGAGGTCACTGAATTTGCTGAGAGGAAAAAAAATTCTTGAATGGTAGAGAGTTTGTTGAAAGAAGAGGAAAAGTGAATGATCACTGCTGTAAGTCCAAAAGTTAAAGCTATTTTTAATTAATACAAATAAAATAAAGTAATAAAATTTTAAAAAGTGTTTTGCAAAGAATAATAATGAGGGAAAATGTGCTTGGTGAGATATTAAAACATATAACAAAGTTGCAGTAATTAAAGCATCATGGATTTGCCACAGGACCAGGCTGGCTGATAGGTGGATCCAAATACATAGTCCAGAAATAAATAGATTTGAGTAAATATAACAAGTTAATATATCATGAGGAAGATATTAAGGCTCATCAGAGGAGGGTGGGTTTTTCAATATATTGTTGGATCAACCTTGTAAAATTGTTAGTATTTTTCAGTTGTTGAAAACCAGGCTAACCTTATAAAAATAATAAAGTCCAATCTTTTCCTTACTCTACATATCAAAATTTGCGAATGACCCAGAGATTTAAGTATAAAAACAAGGTTAAATAAATAAAAGTGGTGAATATTTGATAACTCTTGGGGTAGGTGGTTCTTTACCAACAAATTAAGAACTTACAAGAAAAGACTGATAGATTTGATCCTCTCCAAAATATTTTCTGAAAGGTGAATTGTGAGAGAGATGGAAGGATATTAACTAAAATGTTAATAGCCTCTGGAGACTGGGATTTTAAGTCATTTTTACTTTCATTTGTATTCCTTCCTGTATTTTTCGCAAGGAAAGGAATTCTTATGAATAAACTAATTTTAATTTTGATAAAAGGTAAATTAAAAGGTGTTCATTATTTGGAGGTGTTTGGAATGCAAGAATTTGAGGTCATTTGAGGTCATTAGTTGGCACTGCTTTGGCAGCCTCTGCGCTAAAGTGGGAAAATGAGTTGTGAAATATACTAAATATTATGGATGAATAAAGTGGGTAGGTGGTATATATGGGCTTTTAAGATGCTGGTGAGAACCTGGTTTAATGGACTATCTGTGAACTTCAGGGCAGCCTAGGAGACAAAGCAATGCTGAGAGACAATTGCCTGGGGACCCAGGGAGAGGAGGAAATAGAGTCTGTGAGGGCAAAAGAAACAGGATTATTAGGATGGACATGATGGCAGGACAGGGGAAATCCTGAGTTCTGGATTTCAGAAATTAAAAAATTCAGTGCGATGGTCATTTACAAGGCATAAATGTTTCTTATAAGGAGCGGAAGGAGGTTAGAAATGAATGTAATTTGAGTTGTCCTGGGTAAAAATTGTTACCCAATATTTTTATAGAAAGGGATCTTTGAGGAAAAAAACTAAGAATGCCTTTAAATGTGTAAAGAATTGGAGCACTATGATTTGCATATTATTTGTTAATACCAATGGTATAATTATCTTAAAGGGGTAATGATCTAAACCATTGCACAAAACCTATATTTAGACAATTTGTACAAATTAAATTCTGTTCTTTAATCTTGCCTTCTACTATCCCCTTCCTATTTTCTATTTCTTAAATAGCATTTAATATTACTTCTGGACTCATTGCAATATTGCTTTCTTTGCAGAAACATCTGTGCAGTTTAAAAAAACAGTTATGCAGTCTTGGCATGCGTTCAGTGTATTTTAAATTGATTAGTTTTAGTGTGATCAGCACTATTCCTCGTATTAGATGACCTCTATGATTTATATTAGTTGAAATACAGTTCTATGATATAATAAAAGATCCACTGAAATAAATCTGAATTGAATTATTGAATTTGTTTATACATCTACAGTAGAGAAGAGTATAAATGAATCTTACAAAAATTAACAACCTTTCTCTGTTGATGGTTCACCATGTCCGCCAACCCCTCATAAAACTCAGCTCTTATATTTTAGAGATCTTTATCTTCTAATGTTGGCTTTCATTACATTTTATATGATTGCCTATTTACAACCCACTTTCAACTATTATCCTCTGTTAAAGGTGAAAAGTCAGTCTTATTATCTTCTTTTGTGCATATAATGAAATTGAAGCTCAGTGAGGTTAACAGATTAGCAAAAGGATACATAAAAATAATAAATAATTATGGGCTTAGAGTTAAAAGTGCAAGACAAGTTTATTCCGCAGAACTACATTTTGAAAATGCATTGCGCGTAAATGTAAACATACTTTTCCCTGAGCCTGCTGAGTCAACATGTTTAATGAATGGTTAGATGAAGAACAAGCCACAGACCTCTAAAGGCAAATAGTTTTATTGACATAATTTCTTCAGTTTTATGAGGAGTAAATTCTAATTCTTAATATCAAAATAGTTTTTACTTGGAATTTTTTTCTTTTAAATTTAATGATAATTGAGACTTACAATATTCTGTGAAAACTTGAACCAGCTCGTTGGAACAATGTAGGCAATATTCTAAATTTTCTAGTCAAAGCTTTCTATTAATATCTCCTAATAAACTTGAATTAGAGAAGGGCTTTCTATTAGAAAACTTTCTCATACTTGAGGCTTTTAAAATGCCACATGTAGGCGTCACAGTATTGCTCCATCTCACTTTTGTTTGCAAATTATTTTCAACTTGTACATCTAAATTGCTGAGACACGCTGTGATGTTCACTGTTATTGGCTGAATTAAGTCTCCCCCAGATTCGTATGTTGAAGTTCCAACCCCCAGTACCTCAGAATGTAACTGCATTTGGAGAACGAAACTTGAAAGATGTAATGATATCAGTTGGGTCGGCCTTAATCTACGTGACTATATTTGGAGATTGGGCCTTCAAAGAAGTGATTGGGTTTAATGAGGCCAATAAAGTGGGTGGACCCTAATCTAATATAAGCAGTGTGTTTATAAGAAAGAAAAGAGACACTAGGGAAGCATGTGCACAGAGGTAAGGTCATGTGAGGACACAGTGAGAAGGTGAGCATCTGAAATCCAAGCAGAGAGGCTTCAGGAGAAACCAAACCTACCTACACCTTAATGTTGGACTGCCAGCCTTCAGAACTGTGAGAAAGGAATTTCTGTTGGTTAAGCCACCCAGTCTATGGAGTTTTGTTATGGAAGCTATAGTTGACTGATACATTCACTAACAGATGATATTTCCCCTCCCAATCCTATATAATAAAAGCCTAATATGCTAAGTGTTCAGTTGTCCGGTCGGCTGTTCAACCAATCAAAACGTAGTATGCTGATGATATGCTAAGGCTGCTCAACTGCTCACTATGAAATGCACTGACCACCAAGGGGCAGACTCTCCAACTGGTAGGTGAGCTTGCTGCTGGGGTCCATCCAATTGGGACTGAGTGAGATGGGCTGGACCTGCCCTGGAGCCCTCCTGTGGTCCCCCTCAGCTGGCGGCCAACCTCCCTCATCCCTCCCTAACCCTGATTGTGCACCAGTGCGGTCCCTCGGCCTGGCCTGTACCTTTTTGCAATCTGGGACCCCTCAGGGGATGTTGGAGAATCAGTTTCAGCCTGATCCCACAGGCCAGGCTGAGAGACCCCACTGGTGCACGAATTCGTGCACTGGGCCTCGAGTATGCCATAAGATTGAAACACCAGGTTCTGTTAATGAATCAGTGCTTTCACTGCTCTAATGCAAATGGAAGGCTGGATTTCCTGGACTCCTTGTTTATTGAGGGCCAATGTCACTAGTTCTGGAGCATTTAATTGTTGGTGCAAGAACCTCCAGAATTCCCTCTGCCCAGGTGATTGTGGAAACATGAGGTAGGGTTGCTCCCTGACTGACTATATGCTTTTGAATGTATACTTTCACTCTGTGAAGCCACTGAGTTTGGGAAGGAGGAGGTCATTGTTTGCCACCACACATTTACCATTTAACTTATCCTTTCTGATACCACTGTGCATTATATTAGTTAAAAATGAGTGACAGTTAATATTTTCCTGTAGTTAAAGAAGACATAAAAAAAATTCCAGTATCAGCTTGTGGATACATGACCTGCAAAATCATTCCAATATCTTGTTTATGCAAATCGTTGAAGCCACAGATAATTTAATCATCCCTATTCATCTTCGTGGAACAAAGTTAAAAGTATTTTATTTATATCAGGGGAAGAATATTTGGGTGATTAAAGGCCTAGAGCTGGCAAATGTGACTCTTCACTGTTTATAGAACAGCGTTGGCTAGGTTCCTAAACATCACCATTTATAAAATCATAAAAACCCCCGATTCAACATGAAACAAAGCCAAAGTTCATTTGCTCAGTTTTGCTGCTGTAATTGAAACCACTTAGGGTTGTTTATTGTTTTAAGACCAGAAACAATAAAGATAGCATAAACAAGAAACTGACCCAGTGTGATGCTATCGGATGAATCAAAGGAAAACAACGAAGTTTTTACATACACAGTTGAGCTCATTCTCTTCCTGACTGTGGTGAAGATGCCAGCATGAAGCTTTATATTATCTTTTTTTGAAACTGGGGATGAGGTAAAGGGCAAGTCCATGGTGATTATAAAAATAGCTCTTTCTCAGCATGTTTCTCTCCTCTTCTTTTTAATGTATACACTAAAACATGAATCTGATTAGGGAGAAAAGAAAGCTAATATTTTTGTACAGCCAGTCATTCTGTACTTTATGAAGAAAAGACAAACTTTTCCCCTTTATTAGAAAAAGTGTTGGTTAAGGAATTTGAATGTGCCTGACATAAAGACTATACATATTAAGCAAACATAACAAATACCAGAAGTTAAAATAAAGGGAACAGGGTCCCTAATGTTCAAAGTATTAGGAGACAACAATAGCAAACTGGTCCAAGGGCTCATAAACTGAGAAGGCAATAGAGAGCAACTGAATGGTTATTAGTTGTTCAACGAAGACATTGGGCCATTCCATTGGCTTTTTAAAAATTGATTATAATCTTTATTGTTGAAAGTATTATATTATTCCCCTCTTACCGTCCCATTGACCTCTTCCAGCCAGCCCCGCCCCACCCCAGACCCTTACCAACCCATTGTCTGTGTCCAAGGGTTATGTGTATATGCATACAAGTTCATTGGTTGATCTCTTCCCTCACCCTCCCCTGCCTTCCCTCATTCCATTGGTTTTGTTTTCAATATTTGTGCAGTTAGATTTTCAGACTCAGATCTCTTGATATATGCGAATGAGGCTCAGATGAGAGAAATAGGATGGTGGGAGGGAGAGTTGTCTTAGGGTCACCACCTCTAAAAGATTACAGAAGGTACTCACTTAGACACCCAGATGCTTTGAATACGCTACTTGGATAGAGCCATTAGCGGAATTCATGGAGAGCCAACCTTAGACAGGTGTGAGGACATCTGTAGTTAGATTCAGGAGAGAGGAGACCAGGGTTCCCCCAGCTATGACTTCAGGTGGGGAGGTAGCCAGCTGTGTGGGGTCCTGGCCAGAGGAGTCACACAGTTTTAGCCAACAGTGAAGGCCCTACCGACAGTGAAGTGACGACATGCTCCTCATCCATCTTGACACACTGTTTCTTTATTTTTGTTTCTTTTTGATGTACAAAGAGTAAGGTTGGGGAAATCACTGAAAGTCTGTAATTTAGAGACTGGGCTTACCGGAAAGAGATTGTTTGGTAACAGAAGAGAGTAAGATAATTATTTGCATGATGATGATGATGATGTAATTACCCTGTTACCTAGGAGTAGGTGGGCTCCTGGATGATAGATTCAGATCCATGATATAAAGGAAAGAAGCAACCAACTTTTGCACAGCTGGAGTTGTATTGTGTACATGAGAGCTCCTTCTAAAAATATTTATTAATATTTTCTATAAGTAAGGTATTAGGCTAGTCATTTTATTCATTAGTTATGCTATTTAAGAAAGTCTTATTGTTAACTTTTTCAGTACACAATTTATTATGGCAGTAGATTGATTGTTTCATGGCTTTAATTTTTCTAAGTACATATGTTTACTCAGATTTAATTTTAGGATAAGAGTTTAGTTTGCCATCTCTATTTGGGGATATGTCCTGTCTGTAGTGGTTTTATCAGTGTTAAATGTTTTCAATTCTTGTTTCATCTCCATTACCATGATCTAGGTCAGGACACCCGTTTATTTGACACCTTCCCCACTCTCAAATATATCACACTTATTTCAATGCCTATGACACCACAGGTACCCCACAAAGATTTGGTGAATGAATGAGTGAATATATAATTTTTTAGATTGTGTTAAATTAAAAAAATATTTTTATTGATTTCAGAGAGGAAGGGAGAGGGAGAGAGATAGAAACATCAATGATGAGAGATAATCATTGATTGGCTGCCTCTTGCACACCCCACACTGGGGATCTAGCCTACAACCAAGGCATGTGCCCTGACCAAGAATCAAACTGTGACCTCCTGGTTCACAGGTCAATGCTCAACCACCTAGTCACACTGGCCAGGCAGATGGTGTTAAACTTAAAAAATGATTGAAGTCCTGGTTGGTGTAGCTCTGTGGCTAGATCATCGGCCTGCACACCAAAGGGTCACGGGTTTGATTCCTGGTCGAGGGCATGTACATGTGTTGCAGGTTCTATCCCCCACCCAGTTGGGGTGTGTGTGGGAGACAACTAATTGATGTGTCTTTCCCACATCGATGTTTCTCTCTCTCTCTCTCTCTCTCTCTCTCTCTCTCTCTCTCTCTCTCTCTCTCCCTGCCTCCCTCTCCCTCCTTCCATCCCTTCCACTCTCTAAAAATCCTCAGGTCAAAATTAACAAAAAAAATAATTATTGCAGATATTGTATAACCCAGCATGCTCTACAATTCAGAGTAATCCATTTAAAAAGTGAATATTTTTTTTTTTTTACCTATTGATAAATGTTAATTGTAGAAAATCAGAGAGTAGAGGTGTCCACTTTCAGGCAAGCAAAATATATGCAAGTGTCCAATTTATGTTGTCACCTAACTTTCACTTATTTTTTTTATGGCAATAAGATATACATACAAGGTTAAATGATAATAGCTGAAACATAACTCTCTCTGGGAATACTTGCATTGTAAAAGGAGTAAAAATATCTCAAGGAGCCCATGAAATGACAGAAAATGGCAGATTAATTTGTATTTCGAGTTGGGATTAAGTAGTAAGAGAAGATAGGAAGTATACTGAATTGTATGTCACAGCATCAGAAAAAGTCAGTTACATATACTTTCTCCTCACTCTGATTTGACTTTTGCTTTTCTATAAATATGCTCATATGGTGACTAAAAAGAAATAATAATTCACATTTAACGTGAAAGGCCAGCAGTGACTGAGAGGCAATGTGGTATGGTGGTTAAGACATAGTCTAGTCCAGAGGCCTGAATTCCAATCTTAGTTTTGCTACTTCTGAGATGAGTGACTTAGGCACACTACTGAACCTTCCCATGGTCTTCAGCAAAATTGCTAAAATAGCCCTAACTGGTTTGGCTCAGTGGATAGAGAGTCGGCCTGCGGACTGAAAGGTCCCAGGTTCGATTCCGGTCAAGGGCATGTACCTTGGTTGCGGGCACATCCCCAGTAGGGGGTGTGCAGGAGGCAGCTGATCAATGTTTCTCTCTCATCCATGTTTCTAACTCTCAATCCCTCTCCTTTCCTTTCTGTAAAAAAATTGCTAAAATCCAAGGCTGAGTCGTGTAGAGCTGTTGTGAGGGTTAAATGGGCTGATAAATGGTAACAGTCCAGCATAGTGATGGTACAGGGTCAACTAGTATTGGGACATCTAATCACTTCAGATTTGCAAACAATCTTGGGGGAGAATTCAGAGAAGAGAAATTGAAATACTTTACACAATAGAAGAATTAATCCTACGAGGGAAAAGAAAGGGCATAGCATTTGTCTTGCCTGGCCAAAGGACAAGGAAGGGAACATAATAACCACCTACGGGTCTTAAAAAGATCCAAGGAGCAAAGAGACTTATTTAACCTGGCAAGACGGAGTACACTGTAATTAATAAGACTAAGTCTAGAAAGAAAAACATGTTGACTAAACATCAGGAAAGCGAGAAAGAGACACTTCTTCAAAAAGAGAATCATGTAATTGTGGGAAGCTTCCCACGGAAGGTGAGTAAAGCCTTTCTCATGAAAGCATTTCTCACGCTCCAGTGTGTAAGATCCCGTAAAAGGTCACTGTCCTGTTCCATTTGGAAGGCAAAGTAGAGAGCTTCCAGCATGCCAAATATAAACCCAGGCTTCTTTCTTTCTCCCCTGTCAGAGCGAAAATGGTTTATCAGCAGGAGTTTCAGACTTTTGTGGTATTATTTTTTTATATCTGCAGGATCCAAATATTCAGTCCATGGCAGGAACAGACATGCTTAACTAAAGTAAAAAACGAAAATGAAAAATGCATTCTCTTCCTAGACAATATTACAATAACTCCGGTTTCAGAGGCCACGAGAAAGCCGGATCGCCACCCTTTGTTCCCGAGTGTTGCTGTGGGTCTCATCCCTCGAGGCCGGCTGGCATCCTGACCTGCCTTCACACAGATAGGACATTTTGTTCGCCTGCCTAAGTTTATGTTAAACCTGTACAATAGGAGAGATCAAGCTTTCTTCTTGGGTACTTTACTATTCTTTTATATTGTTAGAAAAGGTGAAGCTGAACTTCCATGCCACGTGAGAAAATTCAATAAGCAAAAAGCAGGGACCCAAGTCAACTTATATGGTTCCTAGAAAATGAGAACAATGGGAAACATATTTTTCAATAAGCAAAATAAAAAGCAAACAGCACCAAATTGAAAATGAAATAGAACACACATTACTTGCTCTAATAATTTTTAAAGGTGATTTGATTATCTCTTTGGAATTATCCATAAAGATTTTCCTCTAATATGCAGGGAGGAAAATATTTTAGATTTGTTTGCTTTTCTTCCTAGAGTTGACTAGGCAGAGATTCTAACAAAGGCAGTGTAAGCCAATGGTTAGCTTGGCTAACCGAAAATAAAAAACTGATGGCAAATTATTGATCTTTATATGGTTTAGTTTAGTGCAGTTAAACAGTAAGTTATTATTAAACACACACAGAACTTTTTAATTTCCAAGTGATTTCATGTTTTTTCATTAGATGCATTTTGTTTTTTAAAATATATTTTTATTTTATTTATTTTTAAAAAATAGATTTTCATTGATTTCAGAGAGGAAGAGCATGGGAGAGAGAGATAGACACATCAATGATGAGACAGAATAATTGACTGGCTGCCTTCTGCACACCCTCCACTGGGGATATAGCTGAAACCCTGGCATGTACCCTGACGGGAATTGAACTGTGATCTCCTGGTTCATAGGTTGACGCTCAACCACTGAGCAATGCAGGCCGAGCTAGATCCATTTTGATTTATCACATTAAGAGCTCAGTCAGAGAAGGAGGTTCAATCCATGGTTAAGAAATATATAGACTGTTTTGTTTCCTCCTGGTTTTAATATATAGATATTTCTATGTTCAGAAAAATCACAAAAATTTCCAAAGAAGAAGGATATTAGCAATTTCATGAGTCATGTTTCTTTTAATGATTGTATTCCCAAAGCTAATTCATTTTCATTTCAAACTGGAGGTCAAGAGATACTATTTTATATTTATAAATCTTGACTTCACACTATACGCTGGAGTTCTCAAATATTTATGCATGCTAAAATCTGGTCAGAACCAAAGCCTTAATTATATATTATTATGAATAAAACAATCTGATGTCTACACTAAATAAAATTACTCTGTGTGTCCTGCCAGCATGGATAAGAGCATTCACAGAAGAAAAGCAACAGGAGTTGGTACAAAACCATCCCAATTTGGAGGAAATCAAATAACAAACACCTTATTTTGATGGCTAACTTATTTTGATGGTTAACTTTTCATGTGAAGAACGGCTCATTAGAGTTATGCACCTAATTAATAAATTATATTACAAAATTCCTTCAAGCCTGACTTGTGTCCATTCGTTTTTAATTCTTTTCCTGGAGCAGCTTTACTTGGGCCATCGTGGTTCTTGTCAAACACAATGCGGTAGAAGGGCAGTGTACCAGGTCTGATTCTAATTCTGTTACTTTCTAGACATCAGCATAGAAGGTCACTGAGTCTCATTTTCCCCATTGGTAAAATGGCTGATGTAAAGGGTTATGTGAGCTAGAAACCCCACCCCTCCCCCCGCCCGCCACATAGAAATAATGAATTATAGTGCAGCTCAGAGGTAGGGCATTTGCTGCAAAAAAGTGGTAGTTAACTACAGCCATCGCCTTCATTATGGTGGATAGATATTTAAAAACTGAGTCTTACTGTGACTTCTATAGTTCCATCGGGGCGCTGAAGAAACAGCTGGCACCGAATATAAAAATGTCCAGATTACGAAGAAATACTATGTGTTAATAAGTTATCTTTCTTCAAGTATTTAGATACCATTCTGAGGGCCTTCCATTTGATTAACCTTCTCAGCGGATGAAGAATTGAGAATTACATTCTGCGACTGTATGAGGAATTTCACTTTATCAACATCTGACCGGCCTTTAGAAAATGCTGATGGTTCTGAAACAGTTTGTTGCGCAGTATGTCTGCCATCATTGAAAGCATTAGAGACCCTTATCAAATAAGAATTGATTAAACTTAGAGCTTTCCAGAAAGCCTATTAATGCAGATTAATGAGTTTCTGAGAGATTAGAGTTCAGGAGTTTTGATATAAAACATGTACCAAAATTACTAGAATGCCATGCCAGGGCAGAAGGAAGGAAAAATGATATTCAAAACTTTCTATCTGATTATCTGGTCTTTATTTAGTGGGCAGCTATTAGCATGCATACTTTAAACAATGGGGATGCTAAAGGATCATTCATATTGTTTTTAAAACTAACGTTTTAGTGAGTGTAGACACATAATTTTATTCTTCATATGAAAAGCTTTGGCTATCTTCAAATAGATTAAACTCTCCCTATATATTAAGGATTGCTACAAATTACACTGGACTAAGAAACCAAGGCCTGTAGGTACCAGAGTTCAATTTGTTTCTACATCTGCCTCTTATTGCATTTGTTTCGGGGGAAAGAAGTTACCAATTATTCAAATAATGTAGGGTAAGATTAAAAGTTTAGAATCAGATTAACAACTTCCCCAAATACAGATGATTTTTAATATGGAATTATTTAAAATTTATTCATTACTTCAGGAAAAAAAAATCAATAATTCTTTTTTTTATTTTTTATTTTTATTTTTATTTTTTTTTTTTAGTTTTATTGCTTAAAGTATTACAAAGGGTATTACATGTCTCCTCCCCCCCCCCGCCCTTGACAATCCCCTGGCCTCCCCTACCCCCCAGTGTCTTATGTCCATTGGTTATGCTTATATGCATGCATAAATAATTCCTATAATATTAAGTACATATATCCATGCATATAAAATATCTTTCCATGAATTCAGGTTTTCTTTTAGGGCATTTAAGAGAATTTAACCTTATTTCCGTTAAGTTACTATCTTGTTAGGTTAATCCCAAAATACTTTGCAGTCTGCATTGCTGTTGTAAATGGCATCGTTTTAAAAAGCATCCTTTCTCACTGCTTATTTTGCTGGTGTGGAGGAGGATTTCTCAACAGCCTTTCTATGGACTTTTGGGCTGGGTGGTTCTTTTTTAAAAAAGAAAATATATATTTTATTGATTTCAGAGAGGAAAGGAGAGGGAGAGAGAGAGATAGAGACATCAATGATGAGAATCATTGATCAACTGCCTCCTGCATGCCCTTTACTGGGGATCAAGCCTGCAACCCAGGCATGTGCCCTGACCAGGAATCGAACCATAACCTCCTGGTTCATAGGTCAGTGCTCAACCACGGAACCACACTGGCTGGGCTGGTTTCAGTTTGCTAAAAGTTTTTTTTTTTTTTTTTTCCTCATAATCATAAATAGACATTGAATGTTATACCATTTTTTTGCGCTTATTCAGAAGATTGTATATTTTTCTTTCATTCTTATGATAAATTGCACATGTGGGACTAAATCATCCTTGCATTATTGGAAAAATTTCTACCTCAGTATCATTATATCTCTTTATGTATAACTATATCTTTGTATATTAAATTCTGTGGACTTGGATTAACTTTTATATTATGTCCTATTCCACATGCAGTTGAAATATTAAAATTATACCAACTTCATACACGAGTTGACAAATTTACTTTCCTATATTCTTGGAAAAAGTTTATTAAATAGGTATTATTTGTCTTATCTATTTATTTTTCCTTTAATGGCTTATTGTCTTTCTTGGTATTTGTATGGTCAGATATTTTCCCATCACTCCTCCCCTCAAGTTTCTTTGAATTACCCACACATTCCCCAGAGAAGGGTATCTGTTTGGAATGTGGGGGCTGGATAGCCAGGCCCCAGGTCGTGCTCTTTCAGGTAATCTTAGAGCAGTGGTTCTCAACCTTCCTAATGCCGCGACCCTTTAATACAGTTCCTCATGTTGTGGTGACCCCCAATTTCATTGTTACAAATTGAACGTAATTAAAGCATAGTGATAAATCACAAAACAATATGTAATTATATATGTGTTTTCCGATGGTCTTAGGCGACCCCTGTGAAAGGGTCGTTCGAGGGTCTTAGAGTGTTTGGGGCATTTGGAGGGAAAGAGCCTACAATATAGCAAGCTGGGCTCAGCTGGTCCTCTTCGTCCATCTAAGCACCTCTGGTGTGGAGAGCATAGTGGGGGTAACAGATCTGCTGACTTTTTCCCGGGTGATCACTTCTCGAGGTTCACGGCATAGAGATATTTCCCTTTCGTTATTTCATTTTGTAAACATTTTACTATTTTTGATTTATTTCTTCAAGTGACAGGCAGGGAGGTTCTATAATTTTGATTCATTTCATAATTTGCTCAAGAGGCTTGTTTATTTATTTGTATTGTTGTGAGGAGGGGCAGTTATCAGATACATTTTTAAAAAATGCCTATTGGTACTAATGTGGCTTTTCAGGCCATGGGGCTAGATCAAGGTCATGTCCAGACCCAGCTTCTGAGTTCCTTTCAATTTCTAAAAGTGATAAACTCTCCCTTAGCCATGATTTCCTGTTCTCTTGCCATACCCTGCCCAGCACCCTCTCCCGGTCATCTCTGCTCAGATATGGGGCTAACTAGAGTCCTTCACTGACTTTTAAAGGAGACTTACGTTCCACTTCCCATAACTCCAAAGGTCCAGGCAGAATACCTAACTCTCTACCTACTACATGGAAGACCCAGGCACAGTGTTATAGCCACTGTTGGTGGCATGAGCTAATAAAACTTCAGCACTAGGTTGATGGATTATTGTCAAATATTCAAAAGTAGGAAATAAATGCAAAGTAGATGATAGATAAACATTCAGTGACAGACATTACTATCAAATGGACAATTAGCTAAAATATGGCACTAATTTTCTTGACTTTTTCCAAAGCAAACAAATTGGGGAAGGGAGGACTTCTTATATCAATTAGTTTCCAGTTCAAGAGCATCTAAAAACGATATGTATGTTTTGTTTTTGCTTTTAAATTTGTATTTATTTATTTGAGTAGCTTGAGGGACATTGCTTTGGTTCAGTACATAGTACACAGTCTAAGCAAAAGTTCTAGAAGTCCATTTTGCTGGTTCTGACCTTTAGAGAAGTAGGATTAAAAGTGTGGAGCTTAGCCCAGCTGGCATGGCTCAGTGGTTGAATGTCCACCTATGAACCAGGAGGTCGTAGTTTGCTTCCTGGTCAAGGGCACATGCCCGGGTTGTGGGCTTGATCCCCAGTAAGGGGCGTGCGGGAGGCAGTTGATCAATGATTCTCTCTCATCATTGATCTCTCTCCTGTCTCTTCCTCTCTGAAATCAATAAAAATACATTTAAAAAAAGAAAAGAAAACCCACACCAAGTATGGAGCATGAAAATAATCCCTCCTGCTTCATCCTTGCACTTCATTTTGCAGAATATTTTTATGAAGCAGTGGCAGCAATGATTGTGGCTCTGGTTTGGAGAGCATTCCTCTCCCCGTAGCTGTGTCAAATGCTTATAAAATCTATGTAAAGACAGTGATCTACTAGTTATAGCAAAGCTGTTTCAAAAGCAGCTTAATTCCCACCCTCCAATTATCTTTCCCACCCCACTATTTCCTAGATTTATGTTCTAGAGCTGCCAACATTGTTTTACATAGGATGGTGAGATCTGATGGTCCCTAAATCTGTGGTGGGGTTTATTGAGTTTGTATTAATGCTGAAGCAGGAACAGTTTCAGAATTTAAGGAAAGTATGGTTTCTTCTATACAATACTTGAAATAGGTAACTGTACAAGTCTCAATGCGATTCATAGTGTTTAAGAAATTGCTAGACATTAAACATTTCCTCTGTCTCCTGGGTATTATTACCTTATTGAATAGCAACTATGAATTTTGCAGATGAGCCATGCATCTAGTAACTAGGTCACTGCTTCCTTTCCTACCTTAGTGGATACATGTGCACCATTTTTACTTGCTACATATTTATTATAATATTTGTATTAACTCCTGATTCCTCTAGTCTACATCTTCCAGTCTCTCATTTCTTCAGGTGATTTAGTCACACTTCTTCCTAAACCCTTGGGGCTTCCTGTGAATAGGAGAGGGGAGAAAGGTGTAAGTTTAAAGTAAAACTGACAATTACTTCTATTCAGCTACCAATAGTAGGAAAAGAGAGCAAAGAATATTTGAACACTCAGAGTGAGACTGAGAACAGAGAAGACACTGCATTTTTGTGTGTGTTCTGTCTGTGTCCTTCACAACCACCAAGTGATCTGAAACTTTCTGTTTAGAAAGAATGTGCTCTCTCAAGACCAGGACAGGGACACAAAGGCCCATAGTCTAGTAAAATACAGGAACAGATGGAAATTTCTTTTACTTAATTGGATTTACAGGCTCCGAGAGAAGGAGAAAAGTAATTTGAAGGAGGTCAGCTTGGGAGGATATCAGTTTCATGGTTAGGAGGAATGAATTTACCAGGTAAGATACATAATAAATATAAGAAATATACCCTGAGAAATACTATCTAGTGTCAGTAACATCGGTTATGTAATGTAGAATTCAAGAGGAACAAAAAAAAATCACTTGGATTCAGGAGTCTTTCTTGTTTGAGATTCTGTTCTTTAAATGTGTGAAGTTATGGTTCAGATGGGATTTGTGATAGCATAAAGTGTGTACCACTCAAGGAAGCATCTACTTAGGGTGATAGATTATGATTTAACTTGAAGATTATGAATTTTGCAATTCTATAGTGAATCTCTCTCTCTCTCTCATAGATCTGTTTGTGGAAACCAGGTTATAAAGCAAACAATCGCAATTGTCTTGGAATGGCAGATGTGCATATTATGACTTAGAGTCCCGTTCTTTACCAATAAATTGCTCTGTTCCTTTGGACAGGCTAATTGCTAATTCTGTTCAATTTCTCATTAATAAAATCTGAGATCCAAATTTATCTTACATACAAATCTTAGAAACCTAATGATGAAATGGTTCTTGCATTGGGCTCAAGATTTGGGATGAGAATTATCCACTCATTATCATGGAATCATTAAAAATTATACAGCAGGGTAAGAATTTAATTCTATCCTCTACATGTATTAGTACCTAACGCCTTTATAGGGTCATTTTAGGATTTACCTTGAGAACAATTTTGATTCTAGGTGGTAGTAAAGCATATTTCCCCAATTCATTCTTTTGGTATTTTAATTTTAAAAGTTGGATTTTCAAGTGAAAATACTTGACACAAAGTTTAAAAATTGAATGCCTGACATAATAGATATCTCACAAAAGGAAGTAGAATACTTGTTGATAATGCCAACTTAAGTTGAAAGTGCAGTAACCATCTTTAATCTATTATTGGTTAGAAATGAATTGAAGCTAGTTTTTAAGAAAATTGAAACTATCGTCTTTATATTTTTAAGTGCATCTTCTTTTAATCATTTTACATTTGAAATGGGTAGAACTTTCTACATTCTATTTGAGGCACCTTTGGCATTATTTAATTTCTTCTTGGGGACTTACAGCTATTACTGTGATCTTGATGCAGAGATGTTCTTCTGGAAGGTTTCTTGATCTTATTTAAATGCCAGGCTCCTAAGCTTATTGCCTTGTCTGTTCTTTGTCATTTTTTTTTTGTCTCTCCCCTTGCTGTCACTCTTCCTTAGATGTTACTTCTTATTTCTATAGTGTTCCTTCTTGTATTCTCTATTCTTTCTGATTTATCATTTCTAAACTTCTATAGACCAAGAATGCCAAAGTTAATGAAACTAGTTGAATAAGATCTACTTTTACAAAAATTTTAGACCTAAAATTCAAAATGAGAAGGATGAACTAGTAAGACATGGATTCTTATACCTAGAAATAAAGAATAATGTGAGGGCATAAATCAAGGGGTAAAATATCTTTCACAAATAACATTCCAATTTACCTGCACCAGGGGCAGCATATAAATAACTAACATGCAAAAGAGTTTATGTTTAAGAAATACAGCAGTTGCATACTCTCTGCAAATTGAGTTGTATAGTTATTTTTTTTATTTTCTTCTTTTTAAAAAATGTTTACCTGAGGATATTTTTCCATTGACTTTTTTGGGAGGGTGGAAGAGAGAGGGAAAGACACAGAGAAACATTGATGTGAGAGAAACACATTGATTGGTTGCCTCCTGTACATGCCCTGACCAAGGCCCGGCCGGGGAGGAGCCTGCAACCAAGGCACATGACCTTGACTGGAATCAAACCCAGGACCCTTTGGTCCGCAGGCTGACACTCTATCCACTCAGCCAAACCGGCGAGGGCGAGTTGTATAGTTCCTTATTTATCCCTTTTGGAAATGAAAAGGTTAACTAGTTCCTGTCCTGTGTAGGTAGCCTGGGGTCCTCTTCAAATAAAAATACAGAAGAAGTAATGAGGAGGGTCTGGGGTGAATTCACCATGAATTCATCAACAACTATTTGATGGGTGTCTGCTGTGGGTGAGGCATTACGCTAAACATTAGGAATATAGCAGTGAACGAGACAGACCTATTTCTTGCCCTCCTGAAACCTAGGGCCCTTCCTGGCACTTAGAACAATGTTTATGATTCCAACTATATGGCATCCTTAAAAAGGCAAAACTATGGAGAAAGTAAAAATATCAGTGATTTCTAGGAATTTAGAGAGAGGAAAGGCTAGCATAGGTGGAGCACAGAGGATTTTGAGGGCAGTGCAAATACTTTGTATTATAATATAACGTGGACAGATGTTATTATACATTTGTCCAAACCCACAGGATGTGCAACACCAAGAGTGAACCCTAATGTGAACTCTGGACTTTGGGTAATTATGATGTATCAGTGTAAGTTTATCAATTGTAACAAATGTATCACTCTGGTTGGGCTGTTAATGGAAGAGGCTATGCATGTGGAAATCTCTGTATTTTCCTCTTAAATAGGTTGTGAACATAAAACTGTTCTAAAAACAATAAAGTCTTTAAAAATAGAATTAAGTTAATTTTAGTGACACAATGAAATGGATAATTTATTTTATAGGGAGAATAAAAAAGTTAACATGAGGGGGAGCTAAGTGAGGAATACTACATGGAAAGTGTGTACTATTTTTTGAAATGTTCATGGAAGTCTACAATGTGTTCGAAAGACAAAATGAAAAAGCATAATGACATTCATGACATAACAAGTTCAGATGGGCAGGAACATTTGATGAATGAAGAAGAGCTGGTGGTCTAGGAGAGAAGAACTAGTGTATGGAATAGATCTGTGGGGGAGACAGCACCAGCGTGTGGGTGGAGATGAGTGACAGGTAGGGTGGCCGGAGCATTGGGAGGGAGAGGTGAAGGGATACCAGCCCACTTGGCCATCCCCATCATGGATCACTCCTCTGATGGCAACGATGCTGGTGACAAGGTTTTTGGAAACTAGAGCTGCTAATTCTTAACATGTGATTTTGGTCTGATCCTTTTTCCCTTTCATTGTATTGAGTTATGGATACCAAGCCATCAACCAGCCAAGGTTTACGTTATGTACTGGAAGAGTAAAAGGGTTTATTAATCTGACCTTATATCTTATATAATTTTTTAAAAAAGATAGTTGAGACAACAGTGAGATGACTAAAATGGGATCAAATGAACCAGTATTGAAATACCTCATTTAAAAATAAATTAATTTACCCTAAGTTTATACCAGTGTAAGCTTTAAATCTGAAATGCATGTTCTTTTTATTTCTAAGGTGTATATGTACACCTTACACCCTACTTTCTCCCCAACTATACTAGTTTTGGCAGGAATTATTTATTATTACCATTATTATTTGCCAAATGGCAAAACACGTGGATGAGGCCATCTGGGACCAGGCATCCATAACTGACTTTCCAAATGCCACCCATACAAGGTCAAGCCCAGGCCAGATGAGCGAAGCCCAGCCCAGCCCAGCAACTGCCCATGAGAATTGTGAACAAAGTAAGTGGTTGATGTTTAAACTACTAAGAGTTTGTGTAGATATCTGATACAGTCATCTTACTCCTTCTCTATTCTAAGACTTACCTAATTTTACCCAAGGGCAGAGCTTGTCTGTTCTTAGTTATCTCTATACAGTGCCTGTTGCAATGCTTTCCAATAGTAATTAAATTTAATCCTAATGTTATCAGAAAATGTTGGCTTTACCCCCAAACTTGAATTAAATCCAAGAGAAACAGTTGAAAAACCTGTGGTTAGTCGTGAGCTTTGCCCAGTCTTTGTCTAAATGTGACTGATTGTTGACAGACATTGACTGGTCCTTTTTGTCACCTAATTTAGGAAAAAATTCCCATTTGTCAGAATATGAGCTAATACATTTTTCCATCTCAGAATCAACTCCCAGTCCAATTTTGAACAGATTTACCTTTTGGCTCTCACGTAAAGTAAAAGTTTTCTAAAAGGCACAGCACTGTATTTAATAGCTAGTGTGAGGCAGCGGCAACCAGAGCATTACTGAAATCAAATTAATTGGCCAGAAGGGACTGAGCCTGGAAGCATTTTGGATTATAGCTGTTCTCTTTGCTGCCGTCTGGGACAATGTATTTCGAATAAAACTGCTTTACATAAAAGTTCCGTTGCAACCCAATCCTATAGAGGTTTTTCTCTTTTCAAAAAACATCTAGAGTGTTTTTACCAGTAAAAAAAAACAAAAAAAACAGTGAGATGGGATTCTGTTTTATCTTCTTTCACATTAACTTCACATATTTCCCTTGGTAAAATTAAACATAGCTCACCTGTTTAATGCATTGTGTTGGAGTGCCTTTATCTAAATACATTATAAGAATTTATAGTATAGAGTGCATATTAGTATATTTCATATATGAGTCTATAGCTAGTAAGGCATGTTGTGAGATGAGAGAGAGGCTTAAAGAGCAAAGGAAGAAAAATCTTGGAGGGATACATACTTGCTAAAATTTGCTTGATTTCTATTGAAGTGTTATTATTTCAGAAAATGCACTAGAGAAGGCAAATCTTTACTTTTGAAATAATTGAAAACCTGAAATTAAGAGAGGATGTTTCAAAGACTGCATACGTACCTAGGCAATTTAAGCTTTATCCATATGTGTATATTATCTTGACATATTTTGTCAGTAAGAATTACAGTGAAGCATAGATGTAGAAAATGAGAGATATTCCTTAAATGACTGATTCATAGCTCTTTAAAAAGGGATAGCACAGAGGGTTTACTGCTTCTTTTTGAACTAAGCAGTGTCAGTCACAAACAAAAGGTCGTCCAGGTATTCCTTCCACAAAAAGGATTTATTTGGGATAAAGAAAGGATTGCAATCCAGTCCGGAGAGCCATGGCAAGCACGTGCAAGAAGAGAGTGAAACAAAGAAGAGGAAGGTCTTTTATGGAGAGGAAGAGGGAGTGGTGGGGTGGGAAACTGTTACATAGAGTTCTTCCTGGAGGGCTTTTGTGTTGGCATGAGGTGTGAGAGCTCCTCCTATAGGCCCTCCTGATTCCCGTCAGGGTTAGGGTCTCTTGTCATAAATTTCTACAGCATTACAGAGTTTCTTCAGTACCTATTAGATGTGCTGTGAGACATGTTTGTCTTCTCAATGTACGTTTTCCCCTGAGCCCTCTGAAGATGCCTCATGTGTCATTAGATTGAAAAATATTGAAGAATAGAAGCACCCACTTTTAATAAGTATAAACTAATTCTAATACCAGAGAAGTCCAACTGTAAAGATGATATGGTTAATCTATATATATAAAAGCCTAAGCAACTGTTACAACCGGTGTTGACTGATCATTATGACACACACTGACCACCAGGGGGCAGATGATCAATGCAGGAGCTTCCCCCTGGTGGTCAGTGCGCTTCCACAGCCAACCTCCCACAGTCCCTCCTCCTGGCTGGCCGGCCACCCTGATCAGCCCCAATGGGAACTGGGTGAGATGGCCCTGATAGGCCCTGATTGCCGGCAAGGCCAAGGGACCCCACCTGTGCATGAATTCGTGCACCGGGCCTCTAGTAATAAAATAAAGAACATGAAGATATGTTTAACTCTTAGAAAGTCACTTTGATATGTATATAAGTCAGTCAGCATTATGAAGGGATTCTTTGATTTTCCTCTAGTTTCATTTAAGCGTTAAGTGTCAACTGATTATTTTCTGACTATCTGACTAAGTGATGAAGAACAAAATGCTAAGGCTAATTGAAAAATAATAAGAAATGAAAACAACACTGTTGTAATTAGCTAATTATTAATAGTAGGAAAGGAACAAAGGACGTGATAGCATGTCATTTGGGCAGCTTCACCGGAAGCTGTGATTTCACATTTCCTGCAGATTGCTGGAGGAAGGGACTGGACAAAGGGGAGGATGGATGCATGTGCAGTGAAGTTGAGATAACCCAGGAAAGGTGCTTGCTGTCAGTCAAACCTAGGAACAGAAATCATTGGCTATAATGGGTGTAGCCTATGCAACTCCATGAACATTTGATGATACATAATCCCCCAAACAAGGGATCCCACTCTCTTGCATGGCTCTCTCTTGGCTCTCTGATTCCTTTGGTTTTGATCCTGCCTGTATTCCCTCCATAGCTGCATGGCCGATGGCTATGTGGACCCCACATACAATGGACTGATGGACTCCAGGAGGAAACACAAACCAAGCTAACCCAAAGGCTGTGTTGGACTCTGCCCTAACATGGAACAGAACCAACTAATAACAATCTTGGCCCTTAATTATATAACTAGAAGCCTGGTGCACAAAATTCGTGCACTGGACACTGGCTTTGATGTTAGCCCTGCTGAAAGCAAAAATGGTGGGGCAGCAGGAGAGGGGCCCTTGAAACTCAGGGGTGTAAGCCACAGAAATAAAGCTGTGTGCAATATCTCCTCCTCCTGTGGGGTCTCTGGAAATTTTTATTCCAGCAGCACCCCCCAAAACCCCACTTCCACCAATACCAAAACCACTGATATTTTAAAGAAAGTGAGTTGGAAAAACAGACATGCTTTACCAAAATTATATCAATTCAAAACTGTTTAGCACTTCTTTTGGATGAGATCAGGAACAAACTGTATATTCATTTCATGTATCCATTGTGTAGACCCACTTTACTTTCTTGGTATGTGCATGTGAATGAGTCTTATTTTCATGGTGGGGATGGTGAGAAGAGGGATTTCTCTGTGGGATTTAGGGAAAGTTAGTTACCATTCTCAGTTCATCCATAACCTACTTAGTAGCTAGGAGCTCGCCCCTCTGGACAATTTCACCAGTAAACAACAGCAGGTTCTTGAATAATGTCCCTCAAATAATGTCCCTTAGTTATAGTGTTCATGAGATGCCATAGGAATTTCACTCTTGTTTATATCTCATTTTGCTTAAAGCCGCAGAACCTACTGGTGATGTTAAATGAGGACTTATCCTATATAATAAAAGGCTAATATGCAAATCAACCAAACAGTGGAACCACTGGTCAATATGATGTGCACTGACCACTAGGGGGCAGACACTTAATGCAGGAGCTGTCCCTTGGTGGTCAGTGTGCTCCCACAGGGAGAGCGCTGCTCAGCCAGAAGCCAGGCTCATGGCTGGCGAGCACAGTGGTAGTGGTGGGAGCCTCTCCCACCTCCATGGCAGTGCTAAGGATGTCCAACTGATGGCTTAGGCACACTCCCTGACCCTGGCAGTCAGATATCCCCTGAAGAGTCCCGGACTGCGAGAGGGCACAGGCCAGGCTAAGGCCCTTCCCCCCCGCCCCCCCGAGTGCACGAATTTTGTGCACCAGGCTTCTAGTTATATAATTAAGGGCCAAGAGTGTTATTAGTTGGTGCTTCACCAGTCACAGAGCTCCAGCTACTGTCACTTTGATGCCTACCACATCTTCCTTTCATCATATAACTTGGAGACCTTCAGTTATGTTCCCAAATAGTACTCCCCTGTGAAACTGTGCATGTGTCTTTAATTTCAGGAGTGGTTGGGGTTGGGCTTGCATTTGGCAAAGATAGTACCAGATTAGTACCCACTGAGCAACTACAAAAACCTGAAGCTATATGAGCTAATCATGAGGTTGTATGACGTTGATTTATTTTATGCCCTTTACATATTTTTCTTCTTTGTGCCCTAGGATTTTGTCTTGGCATTTTTATACATGATGTTCATGTTGAATATGATTTTCTTATCTGTGCATTTTTTTTCCATTTTGTACACCAGTCCTTATCCTTTGTTTCTGTCAAAATTCACCCCAAAATTAATTTCTTATAAGGAGTTATTCATGACTAGCTTAGCTTCACAGTCTTGATAACTTTATTGCTACAGTATTCAGAAATGCATTTTGAGGTATAGCAAGCTAAATTCACTCACATGTTATCTCCCCATGTGTACTTCAGCTATTGCTTTAGTGTAGGTTCCTGTGTGTATGAATAGTTTCATCAAGAGCCCCTGAATTCAGGGACTGTGCCATCGATTTACGTTACCTTCCTATGTCTCTCTAATGTTCTTTTCTCAATAAAGAAACATCGCTGGCTCTTGGCCCAGGACTAGAACACAGTGGCCTCTTTGTAGAAATGCCTTATAGTAGGGCAAAGGTGCTGTAGAGAACCCTGGGATTGGCTGGGATTTTCCTAGATGTCACCTCGGCCCTGCACCTGTTCCTCCTGAAGGCCTCACTGGATGCTCCCCGGTTGCGTCAGCTGCCAAGCACTGAAGACACCCCGGAAGTTCCCAGCTCCGTGGCTTTGCTTTTCCTGCCCCTGCTTCAGTGGCAGAGCTCACACTCTGCCAACGCTTCCATAATATGACAGTTGTGGATGTTAATATCACTCAAATTAAAATGCCTGTCTGTTTTCTTGTGCCTCATCCTCACCAATCCCCTGCAGAATCCTGGGATGGGGCTGTGAAAAGTCCTCCAGATCGGGCAGCTGTTGCATGGCTCTTACTTATTCAGGGCAGCACTCCTAAGTGACTGATCACAGAAAATCAGAAACTTAAATGTCAAAGCAGACATTGAAAATTCCATGAAAACCCAAAGGGCCAGAACCTTCCTGACTTTTGTTCTCTTAATGGAACCATTGAAGAGGCCACAGGATTTACACGGCCACCGTCACAATGCAAATGAGCATGAACTTGAAAATCCCCAGGAGAGCTTTTATCGTGAGCACGCATCAACTACTTCTTGATCATCTACGACTATGCACCAGGCACTGGACTAGGCACTTTCACAGAACTGCCCAGTTTCACTAAATCGACTCTCCCTGTATCTGAAAATTGTTGTTTCTACTTCTTATCTGGGCCATTTTTTTTCCCTGAGGGCACAACCAGAGCAGTGTGTTGAGAAGAAAAGTGTTAGGATCCTCAGATTGTCTCTCCCGATTTTTAATGTAGATTTTAGCATATTATTTTGACAATTTCTAATTATGTATTTGTCTCCCATCATTGACAGTCAGATGGTAAGTTTCAGGACTTAATTTTAGATACTTAATAACTTTTTGGTGAATTAAAAGCACAGAGCACATGTCTTATGCATGTTCTTCCTTTGACTGCTGGTCACCTATAGCCATTTTCCAAGTGGTTAGAAGGGACATGTACACAATATTCCAATTATAAAATTGGTACCTCCCATCTGCATAGGGCTTTAGAGTTTATAAGGAGCATCATGGTCACACAATTTTAGAAAAGAATCCTCTCTCTGTGCTCAGTTTCTGTATTGTCACTTGTCTCCCTCATTGCCCTCTATTAAATCTGTCCTTTCACTCCTTTTGTGCTGGCCTGTCTCCTTTCCGAGTCTTTGATTCTAATATTGACAAATGGTGCTGGAGCAATCACAAAACTGGGAGCACTCTTGAGATTTTTAATCTCAGTTGGGCTTTGAAAGAAAGTCATTTGGCAGTCTTTTATCTTGTCAGAAATCTCTTCCAGTGTTCTCGCTGCTGCTCTAATTCTTTACAGCAATTTTAGTCCTCTAACTCATGTCCTAACCCATTTTATTTTTTCCCAGTTGTTCATAGTTGCTTGGGGAAATAAAAAACCATTGTAGGAATTATCTATGCTGTCCTTATCAGAAGGATGTATGCAGTTGCTCAGGCATATCACTTTCATCTTTGCTTTGGCACTTTATCGCCCTTGTCCTTGAATCCCAACGTCCAGCCCCCCTCTCTGATGGCCTTTATCTACAATCAGTTACCCCTCTTTTACCCCTAAATATATACCTTTAAAACTCACATATTAATGAATTGCGATCACTTCTTCATATGTTACTCAAGAAATGAGCACGTGGGCATGAACATTTTAGTACCTGCAGTACCTGTTACATTATAACTTGATGTACGTCCCACAGCAGTGCTGTCCATGTGGCCCCAGCTAGGATGTGGTCGGGAAAGATCGAGTGATAACAATCCTTTCCTCAGCATAGAGCACACAGAAGAGGATGAGATAGACAGCAAGCGCAGAAATGGAGAAATACACCCATTCAGTCTTTGAAGGCAGAGCTGCCTGTGGCCAAGGAATCAATAGTTGCAAAAGACGGGTATGAAGCGTGGTAGAGCAGGATGCACTGGATTGTCAGGTGAGCTGTTGGTGAATATTTGTGGGATCTTAGGTTTCTTTCATCAGAGCTTATACAGGCATTGCACTCATCCATCACAAGCCAGGGCTCAGTACAACGGGTAGTGAGTGCATAATAAATAGTTGACTTACTGAATGAATGACTGAGAGAACTGGGTATGACAAGTATTATTTTCTTGTTTTTAACGAATAGAATTAGTACATTATTCAAAGACTCAAAATAAGGACATGGAAGGTCCCACACTCAAACCCAAGTCTTTATTCAAGCTAGTTCTTTTCATATAATTTTGAACTAAGTTTTTTTAAAAAATACAATTTTATTGATTTCAGAGAGTAAGGGAGAGGGAGAGAGAGATAGAAACATCAACGATGAGAGAGAATCATTGATTGGCTACCTCCTGCATGCCTACTGGGGATCAAGCCTACAACTTTGGAATGTGCCCTGACCAGGAATCGAACCGTGATCTCCTGGTTCCTAGGTTGACACTCAACCACTGGGCCACCCTGACCGGGCTTGAACTAAGTTTTAAATTTACTCCAGAGAAAACCCTGGATACAATTAGATATAATTCTTCACTACCCTCCCTTCCCATTTCATAGTCTTTCCACAAAAAATTTACGATCTTCTTAAATGTACCACAGCAGGCACATCCCAAGTATGGCAAGATGTGTTTCTGAAAATTCCCAGAGTCTCACAAAAATTTCACAATAGACACGCAAGTGTACAGCCACATCCCCTGACCTGGATCCATCTCTCTCTTGAGAATGAATTTTAGAACTTTTTCCCATTGGCAGATACAGCCATGCAATTTCAATGCAAAGGTGCCTTGGCTTTATCTATTTGATTTTTTCCAAAATCTGCTTGATTTTCTTTTCTGTCTACCTGACCTCCCTTTTGTTTTCCTGACTTCAACTCTTTTTTTCTTTCTAAAGATGTCCACTGTGAGTGATTTTTAACTCGCTCTACTAACTTTTCAGAAAAGATGTAGTGATGTAATTTGATTTGCATTAAATTTAAGAAGGGAAATTAAAATTCATGGTATTTGCTCAGTTTTCCTTTTGAATAAGATGCGATTTCAATCTGAGACCTTTGATGAAATTTTGATCTTTAAGGCCAATTTAAATGACTTCTCCTCTTTTCCTCTTCAAGTAATCTTGCTCCTTTTGTTCAACCATGAGGTCAGTATCTTTATATTGAATTTGACTAAATAATGTTTGTCCGTTTTCCATGTAGACTGTGCTCTCTTTTGGAATATCTTGCCATTGCTCTTGTAGCCAGCACTTATTACATTTTTGCTAAATTTATGGACGAGGGCTGAAGTCTCAGGGGATTATTAGAAAAGCAGGTGTCAGAGGGAGGAACATAGATGAAATCCAAGTAAAATTCATTGTGAGTTTGTTGGCCATAAATGATCACCAGCCATTGTTGTTAGGAGCCAGGAGGGGTGGTAGTGTTGAGGGGGGCAGGGGGGAACTGGAATGAAGACATTGGTTTTCTTCCTGAAGTGATCACCCGCTGATTGCTCCATTCTTGAAAAATGAGTGAAAAAAATCAATTTCGAGTTAATGTGTTGAGTGTCGGGGTGGAGAACAATGCTCATTTTAGTCTCTGAGGTTGACTGAGAGTGTGATAAGACTCAGGGCAGAAAAATCACCCCAAATTACCTAAAAATTTATTATTATTCAAGCTCAAACGAAGGCCGAGTTTAATGCCATAGGAAATACATTCCAAATAGATCAGTTTATCTATCCGTCTGCCTCAATCTAATTTACAATTTGCAATTATGAGCATTTCATTAATCAGTTAACAAGGCATATTTATAAGGCACATTAACTCATAAGTTACAACAGTAAACTGACTTAATTTAAAAGCAACCTTGTATTTTAGCATGACAAAACTAATGCTGTTTATTCCACTGCTTAGTTTTATATTATAATACATGAATTGGGAATTGGGTTTAAGATTTTATGTAAACCAACCTTTATGTTAATAACTGCGTTAGTTTATTATTAATAGTTTATCAAGGTGAATTGTTGATTGAGTCTGGATGATATATGATACATGCAACATGAATACCAATATTTAAAAATACACAGGCAATAGAGGAACATGATTAAAGAATTAATCTTTCATGTTAGCATATTGGCTTCCCGCCTTTGTCACCTCTGTGAAATGTGATCATAATATCTTGACTATTTCTTAGAGTCAAGTTTTAAAACATAAACAGTAGATGTCATTGAATTTTTAAATTTTTAGTGGCATTTACAGTAAACTATCCTATAATATTTAAGTTACCGAGTAAGCATTTTGCAGAAGACAGTGTAATCCTGGTTTCCTGCACCTGTGAATTATATGTCTAGTCTAGAGTATATGACTGAAGGTGATAATTATCCCAAGCAATGTATACTCTTAATTTAATCCGCTATAAGCTTTCTTTTCTTGGTCTGAAAGTCTGCTGATACCAGGATAGTTTTGAATCTCAGTAAGTGAGTTTCTTCACATTCTCATTCACTAAATTGAGCCAAAAGCCAGACCCTCTCTTGAATGGTTTCTGTTGTTACATTTCCCACTTTTTTCTGCATTTCTGAGCTAAAATATAGTTCTGAGTCACTCTTTTTCTAACCTGACATTGATCATCTCATTAAATGTGAAAATATTATCAGAAACATAGTCAATGTTTGTTGAAACTCCCATGTCTTAACAGCTAATCCAAAGCCTCATGATTCAATAGCAAATCTTATAACCCTATTACCATTTTAAAGGGGGTCAGAAACATGTAAATCTGATTTTATGTTTTCTATCCAGCAGTGTTGCCTATGGTTGGCGTCTAGTGCCCGGAGCTTTAGCAAGAAGTATTGATTAGCTCTCACATAATGCTACGAGTAGTAAAATGTTGAATTTTGCTGCAGGTAAAATGTGTCCTGTCGAATAATAATCAACACCCAATTCACATGTGTATTTGAGGAGAGAATTCACATTTGGCAGGTCATAAACCCACAAAGACATTAGTATTGATTCAGGTATTCGTACTAGTTTTGAACCCTCCTCACACACTTCCTTAGAAACTCCCTGGCTTTGGGTATTTATAATTAATGCCATATATTAATTAATACCATACATTAATAATACCATATATATGCCTTCAATTAAAAGCTCCCCTAAAAGTCATTATCCTGTTCATTCAGTTCAGTTTCCCTCCTCTGAAGGAAAATGGCCACGTTTTAAAACCATGCTGAACATGCATTACTAAGGTCTCGCTGTGTCTAGTGAGGAAGGTTGAGACATTACCTCAGAGGCCACAGCTCCAGAGCGAGGGAGCTGGGAAAATGACCCTCGCTTCAGTCCGGTTTTGGCCTTGCCTCTCTGCGTTTCAGTCAGTACGGAGTGAAGAGTCTGTACCAGCTTATCTCCAAGGCCATTCCCAGTTCCAGGGGGGAAAAAATCAAAACACATAAATCTAGTTTTCAAGCCATGAGACTCCTCCTCACTTTTTTCTTCTTCTTAAATTATTTGGTATGTTTTAGGAACTGCAATGTAATTAGTCATTAGAGTGACTGCCATTTTTCAGCTCTGGTTGACTTGAGGGTGACAAACCTATTTCTTTGTGACCTTTTCCCCTTAACTTAAGCAGCACATAGCAGGTCCCACGTGTTACATAAGGGAGTGAATATGTGAGTAAACTAAACAGAACATATCTAATACTCACAATTAGAAACCTCCTCTCAGAAAGGCAAATGTGTGCCTTAAGGCTCTGTTTTGATAATCAAGAAATGTGGAGTGATGGGTCAGGGCAAAGTATTCAGGTAACTACACAATTAATTCACATACCACAACCAGGTTGGGACCTTCAGTTTTCAAACGCTTTTGAGTCAATGTCTAAAGAGCTACCACTTTGCCTCTAGAGAACACAATGCTTTCTTACTGTTATAAGCCATTTCACTAAATAGCATTTAATACTTCCAATCAACTATATTGTAAATGGCTAAGCAAAGAATATAGCTTAAGGACAGCTTACGATCTTACCATTATCAGGTACAAAGGAAAAAAGTAATTTTTGTGCGTGTGTATACGTAATTGCATTTAAATTTTATGCCAGTTGAAATGAGAGTTGTTAGTCATTTAAAGAGGTGCCTTAAAGATAAATTTAATGACACATAACTGGGCTATTTAAAGAGGCCTAAAAATTATCAAAGGGAGTTTTAGTTTGAAAAAAATCCTTCCCTTCTTTGCAGCCCATATCAGAATCTATTACTGCAACTTTGTGCTGGATGACTAGGGTTGTGTGGGTGGCAAGGAGGAGTGAAGGGGGCTGACAAGTACCAAGAGGCCTTTTCATTTTCTAAAATTGAAAAACCTCGCAGTCACCATAAATTAAGTTTAATTTAAATCATTTGGTATGAAATATCTAAAAACAATAACGAAACTGAAAAGGAAACAAAAGGACAAAATGAGAGTAAGAAAAAATGTCTAAGAGCTGAAAATACCCTCTAAAACGAACAAAAAACCAAACTGAAACCATGACACTCTTTTTTACTTAATTTTTACTTAATTAATTTATTAAATAACTAAAAAT
The DNA here is from genome assembly GCF_014108235.1 of Myotis myotis. NCBI lineage: Eukaryota > Metazoa > Chordata > Mammalia > Chiroptera > Vespertilionidae > Myotis > Myotis myotis. Next base: position 200,319,738 of record NW_023416324.1, on the reverse strand, counting down.
ATCTGTATTGATTTTAGAGAGGAAGGGAGAGAGAGATAGAAACATCAATGATGAGAGAACATCATGGGTTGGCTGCCTCCTGCACACCCTCACTGGGGATCGACCCCGAAACCCAGGGCATGTGCCCTGACTGGGAATTTAACCATGACCTCTTGGTTCATAGGTTGACACTCAACCATTGAGCCACACCAGCTGGGCTTATTTATTTATTTTTTATTTAATTTATTGGGGTCGTGAAGCTCTTAAGACAGTGTGTTAGTAATTTAGGTTGTTACTCCTGTACCAGCCAAGCTCCAAATTATACGGTGCATCCTGACAGCACCCTGCCTCAGGGTTATGGAACCAGATCCCTTCCCCCTAGTTTTGCTGCTGACTTTCTGAGAGACCTGGGGACAACATAAGGAAATTGAAAAGGGAGACAGTTGGGAAGGTGGGAAGTGGCAGAAGGTTGAGAGTAACGGGGAATCTGCACAGTCCAGGGCAGACCTGAAAGGAGGGTGAGACAAATGGAGAAGTGTGGCATAATTGGGAAAAAGGAAAAATGATTCAGATGCTTGACATCTGTATATTCCAGAAAATTTAGAAAAGAAAGCAATGGTGGGAGCCTGTGAGTGAAGCAATTTCTCCTAGAGACAATTTACCAATCTTAGAAATCAAGAAATTAGGCTTCCTTGGAGTCACCATTATTATTTTGCTGGCAATGTGGGACCATACTATGTCTTTTTTATGGTCTGTAAGTACTATTTTCAACATCATAGATTTTGACAACTTCTATTTAGTTAAAACTACATTATTAGGACCTTGTAAACTATATGGGATTTGAAATGAAGGCATTTTTCATTTCAATGGGAGCTTTAGTACTGTTTGTGTGTTATTAAATACCCAACTCCAATATCGAAATTTACCATTCTGAATTAAGTATCATGCTTTGTTTTAAAGCAATGTAATGATAGAACATTCACATTATACTGGCTTTGAATTGGTAAAATATGAATAGTCAGGGCTTCAGTTTATCTTTGTAAAACAAATGTTTTTTTTTTTAAATGATTATTTCAATTTCAATGGTAAAATTTTACATACTAAGATTTTTTTCAAAAGCACCAAGCACTTCAAAAGTACCCACTCCACTGAGAACAACCATTATGTGAATTAAAGATCATTAAAATTTATTATTAAGTAGGTTTCTAAGGGTCTTACTTAATCCGCTGTTAGCCTTGTTGAGTTGGTGCATATGAGAACAGGGAATGCTTTTGCTACCCTTTAAATAGTACACAGTGGTAAATACTGTTATTTGCTTACTTCCTATCTATTTTCCTCTTCATACTGTTAACAAAACAAAACAACAATTTTGTGTGATGTGACAATAGCTTTAGGTGTATTAATATGTTCTCTTTCCCAACTTCCTTTTCAGCTAAGTTTGACCACATGACATAGTTCTAATAGTCTGAAGGGTTAAAATCAATGAGCTCAAAGTAAATGTCTTCAAGGGTTTCTGGGAAAGCTTCAGTTTTCTCAATAAAAGGGCAGTACTACTGTTTATATATTCTTTCTTTCATAGTGTAGATAAAGCATGTCCAACTCATGGCCCACGGGCCGTATGCGGCTGACAATGAATTTTTTTTTTTTTTTGTCTCAGCCAATATAACGGTATGTAAGAAATGTTTTAATAACATTTTCATAACTTAATTTTTATAATATCCTTTTATACATAATTATTAATAACGAGCTATAATGTTCGATAATGACTGATTACTGTAATCGTGTTGCATTCATTTCCCTTATGTGCCTTACCTGCAGGTGCACCATTTCTCTCCACTAATACCAGCAGCGAATATTTTAGCAGCTGATTGCCACGTTATTAGTCCTGCATTGAACTGTTTGATGTGAGCAACAGGAAATATTTCACTTTTGGAGAACAAAATAAAATAGGTTTATTTGTGTTACACTTATTAATTTGTGCAGTTATTCAGTATCTGGTAAGTTAATGTTCAAGAAAAAATATTAATTTTTATTAAAATGTTCTATTACTTTATGTTAACGATTACTCATTTACTTCAGCTCTTTGTATTCAGCATGTCGCTATAGAAATATACCTGTTTCTATGAAAATTGAAGCTTTTGCTTTTTTGCGGCCCACATAAATTTAAACCTTGTTTATTTGGCCCATGTTAGCCTTTGAGTTTGACATGCTTGGTGTAGATGTACTATCTGGGCAGCATGAGCTAGAGCTTGTCACCATGGGGTGACTAGCAAGACGATGATAGTCAATAGAGTGACCGTGGTGGAGGAGAAGGTGGAAGGAGCCTGGGTCCCTGGTATCTCAGAGCAGCTAAGCTCATGCTAGAAATATGTCCCTTTGGACTTCTTGTTATTTGAGAAAAATAAATTCCATTTGTTTAAGTCATTCTTAGGCATTTTGTCACTTGTAGTCAAATCTACTTTTAAGTGATGCATTAAATATTAAGAGGTGTGTGTTTGTAGATATGAATATATATATATTGGTCCTTATCCTTCACTTACTATGAATGATGAAGTGCATTTCAATAGATACACATGCAGATTTCTTTTCACACCCATATACCTTTAGAAGCTTTCAGGGAGAAAAGTAGGAAAAGAAAAAATGAAAAAGAAAGAGAAAATACAGAAGAGAAGAGGTTGTAGGAAAGGAAAGTTGGAGGGGTTATCATGAAAGAAAAATAAGGGATAAATTAAAAAAAGTAAAATATAATAGTGGACTTGAAAATGCAATATAATTTATGTGACTAATTACCTGCATTAGTCTCCGAATGCCTTAATTTATTAAAACATATTTTGAAATGCCTATGATGACATTGTTTTGCAAAGATGTGGACATTTGCTCTGAGGAAGAATGTGATGACTCTCAGCGGAACGAAGGCCCATCCAATGACCAGTGCCTGCCTGTTTCCTTATGTGGGTCTGCCCACTCTATGGAGGACCTCTTGAGAATTCTCAGGCAAAACATATATATATATATATAAAATCATCAATGTTAATTGTGCATATAAAAGAAAAATGGTCCTTGAGCTGAGCATGTTGGGTCTCAAAAGGGGCCTCAAAAACTCAGATGATGCCAGCATGAAAGATAGAGCCCTGTGGGGCGTGCTGCTCAGACTCTGAGCAATCTCTTACTTCCATGAAAGCAGAATGGAACAGGCTTGATGACCAATGTATAGCAACCTCTTAAAAGAAAAAACAACACAAAACTGAATTATGCATTTATTTGTTGGTGAAAATTAGTTTTTATTCTTACAACATTTATAACTCTAAAAAAGGATGGGATAAACTGTGTTTGAAAAGGCATTAACACAGTCAACCTTGTCATTCTTTTCCAGGAAAAATATGATTTCCCCTAATTTCATCCTTCCCATCCATGCCCACGCCTTCACATTTATTTCCAAAAATATAGAAGTTTAATGTAAAAATAAGGTACTCATCATCTTATTACCCAGAGGTATATACAGTGGAGACATTTTGCTCTATTTCCTTTCAATCATGTGTCTGTGTGTCTATTTATCTTTTCTCCTCCTCATAAAATTGTATCCTTCTGTATATATGGATTTGTACCAGGGCTTATCTTTTGTAACTTTGCATCATAATCATGTTCTAAGAGGGCATTTGCATAGGTTCAGAGGAAACAAAGTAACGAAGAGCCCATCTCACTCTAGTAAAACATAGAAGCGTGAAGCAGGCAGATAGAGGGATGTAGGTTCAATGTAGAATCCGCAAATAATTGAGTGAGTGATACTGGTAATCAACAAGGTCAGGAGTCACTAGCCTAAACCAGGGCTGGCAAACTGACGACTTGCCAGCCACATCTGGTCTGCATGTGTTTTTAGTTTTGTTCATAGAGTGTTGTTGTTTTTTTCAAAATCAAGTCAGTGACCAACATTTATAAATTGATCTATTTCACCTATAAAATCTGATGCTTATTTTTGAAAAGCTAGAAAAATTGGCACATCAAGGACCACAAGCCTACATGGCAAATATTGGCTGGAGCCAAGAGTGGCTAGTCAATGAGATGGAGCGTGTGTTTGCTAGTCTACTCATTGCCTTACAGGCCATTGCGTTTGCAAAACTAGGGATCAGTCTAGATTTAATTTCTTCAAAATTATTTACTAATTGTCATTATTATTTTTGTGTGAGCACAACCCTTCATGGGCCCAGCTAGATAGGGCAGAGCAGGGCGCATAGTCTTTCTTCTGTGTGGCCATCACCTCTTGTTGACATACATTAGAGATTTTCAGAAAACATTTGAAAATTGGCCAAACTCTTCTATGGACAGGAAATTTTGGCTTAAAATATTTTAGCAAAAGATGATAAGTTGAAAATGTAGTTTAAAATAGCATATTTCAAATGAACAACATAAGAACAGTATCAAGTTACAGCTTCCATCAAGTTTCCGTATGCATAATTGAACTAACGAGAGGCCTTGTTGAAAATGATTTCATTTAAACAGAAACTGTAGTGTTGTGCATTTAACCTGCTGGAAGAACAGGTCTTCTTTTCATGCCAGGCGTATAAAGAGGAAGGCAGAAGGGCTATTAAAATTCGTAATTCATAAGCAGTACAGCAGTGGAGACCTCTGTGTCAAAAGTTACATCTAGTCCTTCTGAGATAAAGATCATATTTCCGAGTAAATCAAGGTATCCATCAGAATGAACTATAGAGTTTCTGTACTACTTTATATCATCCGAACAAAGGAGGAATGCAGGATATAAAACCAGAGAATGCCCGCTGGAGCCTTAGAAATGAAAAGCAACCTCATAGGAGTAATGGTTCTTAAAACCCACATATGGATAATGATTTGGAGTAGCTGAAAAGTTTCTCATGTCTTATAGCCCTCTTGATTCCTTCTAAAGTTTCATGCCCTCATTGTGGAGGAAGAGTGAACTGAGGGAGAAAGGAATTTTCTTTATATTTAGATCATCCATTTTAAATGCATACAATATGTTTGCCATTTTTCATGAAGTCTATTCTCTCCCACCCCCCTTATACTTGGAAGGATAAAATTAAAGGGGCATTCTTTGGGACTGCTGACCTTGACTTATTGGTTATCTAGGTTTCTGCTGAGTACCATTTGTTTTTTACTGTTACCAGATGCAAACATTAGAATTTATTGGGAGCAGAAAGATGAGGGTTGAGAGGACAGGAGATGAGAGAATGAGAGAGCACTATTGAGGTGGCAGAATGAGGCCGGGGTTATGTCTTTTGAAGACAACCTGGGACTCATGAAGGAGCCCTTTCTTTTTCATTTGTGTGTTGATAAGAAGGGTTTGGGTCTGAAGTCCAGACCTTCAGGAGTTGATTTCCCCAAAGCATTTTGCCAGGTTAATGGCTTTCACGGAATCAGTAACCTTAGCCATTCTATACTTCTCAAGTGCATGGTATTGTGATGAGAAAAAACACAAAATACCCAGCATAATGGTCAGGTATTTTAGACACAATACAGAGAATTATTTATTAAAACTACAATGGAGTCCTTATTAACCTTAACTTATACGCAGTGACACAATTGTAAACAATGCTTTTAATTTTTAGTCCGGTAGTGCTCAGTCCTGCAGCCATAAATATCTGCTTTCTTTTTATACTTACAAACAGTTCCTTGGGACACGATGTTGCTTTAGGCCTAGTCCCAAGGTTATTTTGACCCTTTTTAACATTCCAAAGGTTTGAGACATAAGATAAGCAAGACCGTTTCTCTGGGATGGCAGTTCTGACTCCTCCATTTTAAAGTGGCTCATTTTATATTGGTTGTTACATGGGTAAGTGATTCAGTTTCTGATGTTTTGTTATGGCAAACTTAATAAACTAAGATAGATGGATTAGAAAGGGAGACATCAGGAAGAGAGATAAACTTGGGGTTTGGGACAGAGTAGAAAAGGAAAATATTTTTCTGACCTGAGGTGGGTGTATTCAACCTGATATCGATGAGATAGGCATAAAGACAGTAAGAAGAGAAACAAGGACACAGGACCTTGTTACAAAAATAAACTGGCTGGTGTGACTCAGTTGGTTGGGCATCAGCCTGTGCACCAAAAGTTTGCTGGTTCGATTCCCAGACGAGGCACATTACCGGGTTGTGGGCTCAATCCCTGGTAGGGGGTGTGCAGGAGGCAGCTGATCAATGTTTCTTTCTCTCTCCCTCCCTTCCTCTAAATAAATAAACAAACAAATATACATTCACACATAAATAAAATAAAAATAAACTTAGAATTGTTTAGAGAGAGAATATAGAAAATACCCTAAATATTTTGTAGGTGTCATGATTTTTTTCTCACTAACAAGAGTACCTCAATTTTTTTTTTTTTTTTTTTTAAATATATTTTATTGATTTTTTACAGAGAAGAAGGGACAGGGATAGAAAGTCAGAAACATCGATGAGAGAGATCCATCAGCTGCCTCCTGCACGCCCCCCAGTGGGGACGTGCCTGCAACCACGGTACATGCCCTTGACCGGAATCGAACCCGGGACCCTTGAGTCCGCAGGCCGACGCTCTATCCACTGAGCCAAACCGGTTCGGCGAGTACTTCAATTTAGATGAGAGTAATCATGTGCCTCCCTTGAAGCTAAAGGTGCTTATGTGAAACAGATCTAGAGAATGAGATAGAAATGGAACTACCTGCTGGTGCTTCTGTGCAATCTATTTAAAAAGCAGACAGATTAAGTTGGCACATGCCTTCTTCCTTTTATCTCTCTATTTTCCTGCCTGGGACATTGATGTAATGCTCTGGATGAGGCATTTATCTTGTGAATATGAGGTGACAAGCATGTGTTAAAGACATCGGAGTGGAATGAAGATTCCTGAATAGATTCAGACCTGCCATAGGAGCCTAACTCTGAACTCCATTCAGATGAGAAAAGCAAACACCCTGATTTAAGTCACCATTTTTTGTAGCGGAATGAAATTTCTTACTATGCAGTTATTTTCATAATGAAAATATGTATTGTCAATAAGGTCACTTAGTTATTATTTTGAAGATATTATAAACTTAAAAGTATGACATAGAGTAATAAAAATTATGATCTTAACTGATGATATTATTTTTTGTAGGAAAGGAATTGTTTGTGTAACAAAAATAATATAAACTGCTCAGGGCTTGAAAGTATGATTTCCAGGACATAGGCTAGTAAAAGACAGATTTAAAAAATATTGCTAAATTTCCCTGCACAAGAAATGAACTTGGAATTATGGAAAATGATGAGTGTGCACAGAAGAAGGAAGTGAGCTGAAATTACAGTGATAAATACTGTGGGGCAAATGGCTGAAATATTTTAAGAACAGAATTATGTAATATTTAATTTTAAGACGTTTGCATCACTCCGATATAGAACTCTCTCTGATACCAAAATCTCCAGTAAGGCCTACTATATGCTTTGTATGTGCATTTTTAATTTGTTTATTATTATAATTTTAGTGAAATTCAAGAAAAAAATAGGCCAAATTTCATATCTGAGTTGGCAGGGAGAAGAGAATGTGAACAATCATTGGATGGGAGCTGAAAGTCCCATCAATAATCCGGCAGAAAAACACACACACACTTATTATTTATTTATATATACTTTTTCTTCTATTGGTTCTATTTCTCTGGAGACACCTGATTAATACAAACTTGGAATTCATGATGAGAGTAGGAATCTGAAAAAGTAAACTCCCTTTCTGTGATTATTTCAAATAACCTATATGTAGTGATTGAGAAAGGCAATAAGTGCCCAGGCAGAGACAAACAGTCATGGGAACTTCGACTGCAGGCCTGAGCTGAAGATTGTGTACAATGTAGAACACAGAGCTAGGACACAAAATGTATTAAAAGTAAATGTTATGTATCGGTATTAAAGTTTATCCAAGGCATTCATTTCCTTACATGTTACTCAGAAAATATATCTTCTAAAAGAATGATTTTTAAATTGTTGTTCAAGTATGCCATAAAGAAAAGTTACAGTTTTGAACATTTATACTTAAACTAGAGGCCCAGTGCATGAATTCGTGCACCAGTGGGGTCCCTCAGCCTAGCCCAGGGGTGGGCAAACTTTTTGACTCGAGGGCCACAATGGGTTCTTAAACTGGACCGGAAGGCCGGAACAAAAGCATGGATGGAGTGTTTGTGTGAACTAATATAAATTCAAAGTAAACATCATTACATAAAAGGGTACAGTCTTTTTTTTTTTTAGTTTTATTCATTTCAAATGGGCCGTAGTTTGCCCACGGCTGGCCTAGCCTGTGGGATTGGGCCTAAACTGACTCTCCGACATCCCCCGAGGGGATTGTGAGAGGGCGCAGGCCAGGCCAAGGGACTACACCAGTGAACAATCAGGGCCGGGGCGGGATGCGGGAGGTTGGCCAGCCAGGGAGGGTCACAGGAGGGCTCCAGGTCATGTCCAACCTGTCTTGCTCAGTCCCGATTGGCTGGACCCCAGCAGCAAGCTCACCTACCGTTTGGAGCATCTTCCCCCTGGTGGTCAGTACACATCATAGCAACTGGCTGACTGGTCAACTGTCTGCCCCCTGGTGGTCAGTGCACATCATAGTGATTGGCCGACCAGTTGACTATCTGCCCCTTGGTGTCAGTACACATCATAGTCAGCGGTTGAGTGGCCTTAGCATATGATTAGCATATTACACTTTGATTGGTTGAACAGCTGACTGGATGACCAGGCACTTAGCATATTAGGCTTTTATTATATAGGGTGAGAAGCAGCCAGTCACCACCACATGGAATCTTAAGGAAAACAAATGTATAAATGAGGGTTTTTCTGTGGCTCTAGTGCAATCATAATACTTGTCACAGTATAAATTTAAGTAAGTATACTTAATGTGGGACATCTGATGTGCTGAAATTTAAAAAATTATGTTATGAACTGAAAGTGAATGTCACAACTGATATAAACAAAGCATAATTAAACAGATAAATGTATGTTAGAAAATTAGGTAATATATTCACAAACCAAGAATAAGTAGTTTTTTAAAACTTATCTACAGATTTTAAAAAAGATAATATTTCGTAAAAATCAAATTAAATTCACTAAAATCTTCTGTATTCCTACAATGGGTTCTTTTCAAATCTGTGTACATTGTTATTTTTACAAAGCAAATGGAAATATGGAAAGGAAATTAGATGGAGTGCATTTATATTGAGAAAAACAAAATCAAACAAGTAAACACATGCAAAAAAGAAAAAAATCCAAAAAAATAAAATCTAATTAAATGTAAGAGTTGAAAGAGTAAACAGAAAACACTTACGCAAATTCTCATTTTTACAATACATTTAAATAAACAGGTAGGCCTGTTTTCTAAAATTAGGAATGGTTAGTCTTAGGGGGATATACATCTAATTGTAGATTTTATTTTATGGTACTTAATGTTCTTTATTTAAGAGAAACATCTTGAGAAGTCAAATGTTTTTATCTTTGGCTACCTAATATAACTTTTTTCCTTAAAATTTTGCATTTGTGTTGTTTAGTTCAATGGGCACATTAGGCAAGGGAACAAGTAAGTTACTACAGACTTCTATGAAGTTACTATTTCCATAAATTTTGGAGTCCACCTTACCCAGTGAATGGGACTTTAGGTTTTACAGATGTCCAGATTGTTTTATGTAATTGGCACTTGACTCTGCATGAAAATTAAAATAAATATTCAACGTTGGAAGAAGAGCTCAACTCCAGTTCCTGAGGCAGAAATGAGTTTGCTCTAATTCCTTCCTATGTATTAACTGCCTATGTAAAGTCTGAGGACTAAAAATAAACAAATGAATTACATTTCTTGTATTTTATTTAAAGATAGGAGGTTACTAAATAATTTAATATCATTAATCTGTCAAGTATAGTCTTTATCGAAGAGAGAACTATTTGTAAGAAAACTTTATAGTTTAAAAGCAATCACATGCACAAATGGCTGCAGGATAAGAGAGGTAATGAGAAAATGTGACATTCCTAGAAGTAAATTAACAAAAGAATTTAAAAAAGAGATATATCAAGTTATCTCACACCTTTCAGAAATTAGCAGTTCAGTAGCATGATATTGTGGGTAGTGATAGGTGGTCAAATATGTCTAATTCATTCCTTTCATTTAGATATAATACCTGGCCCTAGGTGAGCAAAGGATTAGGGATTTATTTCTCTTACTGATGCCTTACTCATTTATCAAACAAGTATTTTTTGAGCACTTACTATGACAATTTCCTTTGGTTATTACTATGCTACCCAGGGGAGATAAAAAAGAAAAGCTGAATCATGCTCATGGACTCAAGAGGTTTTGAGTGACGCTGAAAAGGTGGTAGGTGAAATCTATCCAATAAAGGGCATTGGAGGATTTGCAACAACCCGTTAACTTGGATCTTTCTAGCTAGAATTTCTAAAACATTTGGGATAAAAACAAAGCCCAGCTGTTGCCTAACCAAACAATTTTGTAAATGATCTAAGTGGATATGACAATAGTGAAGAAAGATATAATGGTAGGAGATCAAAATTAATGAAATATTAATAACCATTTGGTTTTTGTCAGTGTCTTTACTTACTAACAGTTATAAGTAATATAATATATTTTAAAGTAGAAGGCAAAATAAACTATTTTATGATTGACTAGAGGCCCAGTGCACAAATTTGTGCATGGGTGGGGTCCAGCAGGCCTGTTGGGAGGAGGAAATGGCGGGAGGTTGGCTGGCTGGCTCGCCCTGATCGTGGCCTGATCAGGGCCGGGCTGGCCAGGGGAAGGGGCTGTGGGTGATTGGTGGTGGGCCCTGCCCTTGAATGGGGTGTGGGGGGTGCCATCAGGGGTCAGCAGCCAGGGGAGGGGCATGAGAGGTTGGCTGGCCAGCTCCGCCCCTGATTGGTGTGTGTGGGGCTGATTGGGGAAGGGGCCAGCTGGGGGGAGGGTCTGTGGGTGGTAGCCACTGGCCTTGCCCCTGATTGGAGTTGGGGGGCCAAATGGGGGCAGAGCTGGCTTGGGGAAGGGACCACGGGCTGATTGGGGTGCTGATCAGGGGTGAGGCCGGCCATGGAGAGGCGTTGTGAGTGGTGGGCTGACTAGCTCCACCCCCAAATGGGGTAGGGGGCTGATCGGGGTGCTAATCAGGGGTGGGGTCAGCTGGCCTTGCCCCTGATCAGAGTAGGGGGGCCAATCATGGGCGGGGCCAGTCAGGGGGAGGGGTTGTGGGAGGTTGGCCAGCTGGCCCCACCCCCTGATCAGGCCTGTTCGCTGGCCACAGTGGGTGTCATAGCGACCAGCCATTCTGGTCATTGTGGCATTATGGTTGCTGGCTTTTTATATATATAGGTTAGTTTTTTTATGTGGAATTTTTAAAAATTTTAAGTACACCCAAAATAAAAATAAAAATAAATAAATATAGAAAAAAAAAGAAAATAAAAATAAAACATTTTGAAGCTATCTGGCTGTTGTTGCTGAGTTGGAGAAAATAACGTATGTATCTTTGACTTTTCAAGTTTTTCACTCCATGTTTTTGTTTCTCAGTCTTCTCTTGCACATAAACATGGTAGCATATCTTTGCTATAACCTCTATTATTCTATATATTTTGCTGCTGCTAATATTAAAACTTTCCTAACCTACTTTAGGTCTGTTTTTGAGCTTTGAAATCTTCCTGGACTGTCCCACTGTCAAGTCTAAAGGCTGCCGGAGCCCTAGCTGGTTTGGCTCACTGGATAGAGCGTCGGCCTGCGGAGTGAAGAGTCCTGGGTTCAATTCCGGTCAAGGGCATGTACCTTGTTGCAGGCACATCCCCAGTAGGGAGTGTGTAGGAGGCAGCTGATCGATGCTTCTCTCTCATTGATGTTTCTAAGTATCCCTTTCCCTTCCTCTCTGTAAAAAATCAATAAAATATATATCAGTGATGGCGAACCTATGACACGTGTGTCAGAGATGACACGCAAACTCATTTTTTTGACTGATTTTTCTTTGTTAAATGGCATTTAAATATATAAAATAAAGATCAAAAATATAAATCTTTGTTTTACTATGGTTGCAAATATCAAAAAATTTCTATATGTGACACAGCACCAGAGTTAAGTTAGGGTTTTTCAAAATGCTGACACGCCGAGCTCAAAAGGTTCGCCATCACTGATACATATTAAAGGCTGCCTGAGCCAGGGTGCATTCTGGCTTCTCTAGCTATTTACATAGTCCATATTGAATTCGTGGTCATAGCCCCATGATAGATACTGGTTAATTCCTACTGTTATCCCTCAGTTGCTGACATTTCTTTCCTTAACCATTCTCTGGTTGCTTCCAATCTGTTATTATCAAGCTTGAATCCTTTGATGTCTTGGAATTTTGGTCCTGTACATTCATGTGCAGTTCAAACATGGTATTAGGTGATTAACATGACTATTGCAACCTAAAGCAATAATACTCTCTTGGAAAATCCTCACTTTAAACCTCAGATACAATGGGTATTCTTTATGATTTTTTCATACACACAGAAACCAAGGCTATTTCTGGGAGAATGTACTAGAATCAAAAGCACCAGACAAGCAGTAACTCAGCCCAGAGGTGTTTTTTTTTTTTTTCAAATGTCTAAGTTTAAATAGATTTTCCACCTTTCAAGTTCTTTCTGAGCTACTTCAACTATCCCTTTATGTTTCCATCAATCAACCCATATGTCTAATATTTTCTGAGTGTCAGTCATTGTCACAGGTATTTTGGACGAGATAATAATTAATAATATAGATATCCTCATTACTTTTAGAGAGCTTGGAGTTTGATTAGCAGTATGGATAAGTAATCAGGAAATTTAAAATTGTGTGTGTGTGTGTGTGTGTGTTTGTGTGTGTGTGTATTAAAGGTTTTGAGAGCAGAAGTAAAAGGCTCTGTGGTGATATATAGGAAAAGGAACTATCTGGGATTTAAGGATACATAGAAGGTCTCATGAAAGAAGGACTATTTAGACTGAACCCTGAAGTTAGAGTAAGAGACAATGAAAGTGGGGTAGAGAAATGACACATGCAGAGAAGCACCAGAGATATTTGAGGAACTGAAAGCAGTTTAGCATAGTGTGAGGCGGAAGTAGGAAAGTAGGAAAAGAAATTGGAAAGTTTACTGAAGTGTTAAGCAGAGTTCTAATTATGAAGGACCCTAAAGGCAACATCAAATCATCTGAAACTCAGCCATCAGCAAAGGGAACTCATTAAAGTGTCTTGAATTAGGGAATGATGAGATAGTGTGGAGAATGGATTAGAGCAGTGATGGCGAACCTTTTGAGCTCGGCATGTCAGTATTTTGAAAAACCCTAACTTAACTCTGGTGCTGTGTCACATATAGAAATTTTTTGATATTTGCAACCATAGTAAAACAAAGATTTATATTTTTGATCTTTATTTTATATATTTAAATGCCATTTAACAAAGAAAAATCAACCAAAAAAATGAGTTCACGTGTCACCTCTGACACACGTGTCATAGGTTCGCCATCACTGGCATTAGAGCAAAGAAACACAGAGATTTGGAGACCATTGTGAGGCTATTGTAGGAATCTATGTAAGATGAGAAACCAAGATGGTAGTTCTAGGGATGAATAGAAGTCAATGGATTTGCAAAAACTCTGGGAGGTATGCTGAGCAGAATTAAGGAACAATTAAATGTTGGAAGAGAGGATAAAGCTGATTATAATGATTACATTATTGTCTTGAGTGTACAGTGGTGATACTGTATGCTGAGATAAAAAATGTAATAAGACAAGGAGTTTTGGGAAAAGGAGATGATGGATTTTTCTGGGACATGTTGACTTTGAAATGTGAACGGAGCTGCAATATGGAAATACCAGTGTAAGTAGAATAATGTTTTTTCAAGCTCAAAAGAGAGCCTAGAAGTGGAGATTGAAATCAACATATAGTAATTACTAAAGCCATAGGAATTAAGGGAGAGCAATGTAGAATGAAAATAATTTGCTTAGCTGGACTTTAAGGACAATAACATTTAAGGACAGGATAGGAATCACACGCATACACACACACACACACACACACACACACACACACACACACACATCCCAAGAAGAAACAAGACAGGTGGAAAGAAAACCAGGAAAATGAAATGTGATGAATGCAAAGGGAGAAAATATTGTAAAAAGGAAAGAGTGGATAATATGTCAGATAATTCCAAAAAATTAAAGTGAGAGAATAGGTGAGTGCCCACTGATTTAGGTAGGCTGTTTTGGCCTTAACAAAGAAATTGGAACATAAGCCAGGTTACTGTGGATTAAAGAATGAGTGGAAAATAAGGAGATACTGTCTACAGAGAAATCTTCCAAAATGAGCTGTGAATGGGAAGAAAGAGTTAGGATAGTTGTTGGACTAGGTTGCAAGACTAGGGAGACTCGAGAGGTTAATATTCCAGTAAGAATTGGTTTTATAGAGAATTGTGGAATTATGAGTTTCATAATGAATGAGGAAGTGTGGCAAATTCCTTCAGACTGGATCTTCTTTTATTTTTGTTTAAATTCGTTATTATTTAAAGTATTACACGAGTCTCCTTTTCCTCCCATTGACCTCTCTCCAGCTGCTCCCAGCCCCCAGAACATGCCCTCACCCCAATACTGTCCGTGTCCATTGGTTATGCTTATATGCATGCATACAAGTCCTTTAGTTGATCTCTTACCCCACCCCTTCCCTACCTTCTCTCTTAGGTTGGACAGTCTGTTCCATGCTTCTACGTCTCTGGTTCTAGTTTTGTTCATTAGTTTATGTTGTTCATTATAGTCCACAAATGAGTGAGGTCATGTGATATTTATCTTTCTCCAACTGGCTTATTTCACTTAGCATAATGCTCTTCAGGTCCATCCATGCTGTTGTAAATGGTAAGAGTTCCTTCATTTTTAAAGCAGTGTAGTATTCCATTTTGTAGATGTACCACAAGTTTTATTTTTCATTATTTAAAGTATTATGAGGAGAAACCAAGATGGCGGCATAGGTAAACACCAAAATTGCTGCCTCCTACAACAACTTCAAAAATACAACAAAAAGACAAAATGGACATCATCCAGAACTACAAGAAGGCTGGCTGAGTGGAAATTCTACAACTAGAAGGAAAGAGAAAAGCACACTGAGAGTCAGGAGCTGTGGAAGTAAAGTGCAAAGGTATGGAGGCTCGCACACGTGGGGAAAGGGGCTGGTACCTGAGGATGTGGCTGTCTTTTTGAATCAGGAGGGAGTCACAAGCTCCCGACTGCTCTGAACTCCAGTTCTGGGAAGTCTCTGGGGACCCAGGACTCATACAGGGAGAAACTGGACTGTCTGGCAGCAGGCAGAACTCGGAACTCAAGGGCAGCTTTCCCTCAGAGGTGCTTGCAGCAATTAAATTACCGGGACACTGAGATGCGCGGCCCCTTAGGGCAGGGCTGAGGATCTGCCATAGATGCTTGCTCCACCCTGTTGATTCCTTGAGACCCCTCCCCACCCAGGCTGCAGCAGAGGCTTTTGCATATGAATGCCCTGGCCCTTTGCAACCTGAAAATTACCTAACAAATTACAGCTGGGCCAGACACACCCAGAACTTCCAAGAGAAGGCCCAAGGCCCCACAGCAGCTTGCATTGCTTCACAGCTGGGCCTCATCTGGGCACCTCCAAACTCCAAAAAAGGAAGGGGAATCTGCAGATCTTTTCATAGCTCCTGCTGGGTAACCTAAGGCAGAGACTAAATTAGCACCTCCTTAGATCCAAGAGCCAGTGTACCCAGTGGTCAGAGTGGGACCATCCAGATTACAACTCCTCAGATCCATAAGGGACACACTCAGGGGGCAGACTCAGTGAGCACCAAAGCCCCACTGAAGCAAGTCTTGCCCCAGAAGGGTGTCTTCAGCACAGAAGTTCTCCCACTGCAGACACAGCCAATTCTCACTGCCAATTGGCCTGGAGGTCAATTTCTCCCAGTGATCCTACAACAATCAAGGCATAGCTACAACAACACTGTGCACAAAGCCCACCATGGGGTGCACCAAGAGTGTCCACCTCAGGTAACGGGGGAGGCTGAGCCACTGGGCCCTATAGGACACCTAGCACACAAAACCACTCTACCAACACAGGGAAGCATAAAAAATGTGGAGACAAAGAAACAGGTCACAAATGACAGAAGTGGAGGAAAGCAAACAACTGGATATAGAGTTCAAAACCACATTTATAAGGTTTTTCAAGAATTTTCTGGAAACCACCGATAAATTTAGTGAGACCCTGGAGGATATGAAAAAAGACCAACTAGAAATTAAGCATACACTGACTGAAATAAAGAATAATATACAGAGATCCAATAGCAGACAAGAGGATCCCAAGAATCAAGTCAAAGATTTGAAATACAAAGAAACAAAAAATACCCAACCGAAGAAGCAAAAAGAAAAAAGAATCCAAAAATATGAAGATAGTGTAAGGAGCCTCTGGGACAACTTCAAGCGTACCAACAACAGAATTATAAGGGTGCCAGAAGAAGAGAGAGGGCAAGATATTGAAAACCTATTTGAAGAAAGAATGACAGAAAACTTCCCCTACCTGGTGAAAGAAATAGACTTACAAGTCCAGGAAGCGCAGAGAACCCCAAACAAAAGGAATCCAAAGAGGACCACATCAAGACACATCATAATTAAAATGCCAAGAGCAAAAGACAAAGAGAGAATATTAAAAGCAGCAAGAGAAAAAAGTCAGTTACCTACAAGGGAGTACCCATACGACTGTCAGCTGATTTCTCAACAGAAACCATGCAGGCCAGAAGAGAGTGGCAAGAAATATTCAAAGTGATGAATAGCAAGAACCTACAACCAAGATTACTTTATCCAGCAAAGCTATCATTCAGAATAGAAGGTCAGATAAAGAGCTTCACAGATAAGAAAAAGCTAAAGGAGTTCATCACCACCAAACCAGCATCATATGAAATGCTGAAAGGTATTCTTTAAGAAGAGGAAGAAGAAAAAGGAACTCTTACCATTTGCCACAGCAAGGATGGAACTGGAGAGCATTATGCTAAGTGAACTAAGCCAGTCAGAGAAGGATAAATACCACATGATCTCACTCATTTGTGGAATATAATGAACAACATAAACTGATGAACAGGGACTGATCCAGAGATGGAGAGGCATTGATTGGACTGTCGGTCCTTGGAGGGAAGGTAGGGGAGGATGGGGGTAAGGGGGAAAGATCAACCAAAGGACTCATATGCAAGCATATAGGCCTAACCAATGGACACGGACAACGGGGGGGGGGGGGGTGGGGGCATGAGCGGGGGTGGGGGGGGTAGGGGGTAACATGGGGATAAGGACACATATGTAATCTTAATAAAAATATATTTTAAAAAAATAAAGTATTACATATTTCTCCTCTCCCCCCTCTCAGCCACTCCCCCCCCTCCATGGAATGCTCCAACCACCACAGTGTCCATGTCCATTGGTTATGCTAATTAATATGCATGCATATAAGTCCATTGGTTGGTCTCTTACCTCCCTCACCACCTTCCCTCTGAGGTTTGACGGCCTGTTCGATGCTTCTATTTTTGTTTGTCAGTTTATGTTTTTCATTATATTCCACAAATGAGTGAGATCATGTGATATTTACTTTTCTCTGACTGGCTTATTTAGCTTAGCATAATGCTCTCCATGTCCATCCATTCTGTTGCAAATAGTAAGAGTTCTTTCTGTTTTACAGCAGTATAGTATTCCATTGTGTAGTATCAGTTTTCTAATCCACTCATCTGCTGATGGGCACTTAGACTGTTTCCAAATCTTAGCTATTGTAAATTGTCCTGCTATGAACATAGGGGTGCATATATCCTTTCTGATAGGTGTTTCTGGTTTCTTGGGATATATTCCTAGAAGTGGGATCACTGGGTCAAATGGGAGTTCCATTTTTAATTTTTTGAGGCAACTTTTCCACAGTGGCTGCACCAGTCTGCATTCCCACCAGCAGTGCATGAGGGTTCCTTTTTCTCCACATCCTCGCTAGCACTTGTTTGTAGATTTGTTGATGATCACCATTCTGACAGTGTGAGATGATACCTCATTGTTGTTTTGATTTGCCTCTCTCAGATGATTAATAACTTTGAGCATGTTTTCATGTGTCTCTAGGCTTTCTGAATGTCCTCTTTTGAAAAGTATCTATTTAGGTCCTTTGCCCAATTTTTGATTGGATTGTTTATCTTCCTTTTGTTATGTTGTATGTGCTCTCTGTAAATTTTGGAGATTAAACCCTTATCTGAAATAGCATTGGCAAATATGTTCTCCCATGCAGTGGGCTTTCTTGTTGTTTTGTTGATGGTTTCTTTTGCTGTGCAGAAGCTTTTTATGTTGATGTAGTCCCATTTGTTTATCTTTTCCTTAGTCTCCATTGCCTTAGGAGCTGTGTCTGTAAAGATATTGCTACGACATATGTCTGCTCTTTTTCTGCCTATGGAGTCTTGTAGGATTTTTATGGTTTCCTGTCTTACGTTTACAGTCCTTTAGTCATTTTGAGTTTGTTTTTGTGTATGGTGTCAGTTGGTGATCTAGTTTCATTTGCATGTATTTGTCTTTTTCCCATCACCATTTATTGAAGAGACTGTCTTGACTCCATTGTATGCTCTTGCCTCCTTTGTCAAATATTAATTGAGCATAATGGTTTGTGTCAATTTCTGGGTTCTCTATTCTGTTCCATTGGTGTATATGTCTGTTATTGTGCCAGTACCAGGCAGTTTTGAGAAAAGTGGCTTTGTAATATAGCTTGATATCTGGTATTGTGATCCCTCCAACTTTGTTCTCCTTTCTCAGGATTGCTGTGGCTATTTGGGGTCTTTTTTATTTCATATGAATTTTTTGAGAGTTTGTTCTAGGTCTGTGAAATATGTCATTGGTATTTTAATGGGGAGTGCATGGAATCTATAGATTGCTTTGGGTAGTATGGACATTTTAATGATATTGATTCTATCAATCCATGAACCTGATATATTCTTCCATTTGTTTACATCTTCCTCTAGCTCTTTTTTCAATGTCCTGTAGTTTTCCGAGTATAGGTCTTTTATATCCTTAGTTAAGTTTATTCCTAGGTATCTTAATTTTTTTGTTGCAGTGGTAAATGG
Source organism: Myotis myotis (assembly GCF_014108235.1). Lineage (NCBI taxonomy): Eukaryota > Metazoa > Chordata > Mammalia > Chiroptera > Vespertilionidae > Myotis > Myotis myotis. The sequence goes on along the minus strand of NW_023416324.1, from coordinate 200,300,681 downwards.
GATTGTTGTTTTTTTTTTTTTTTTTAGTTTCTCTTTCTGTGAGTTCATTATTGGTGTATAAAAAAGCCATAGATTTCTGGGTGTTAATTTTGTATCCTGCTACATTGCCGAATTCATTTATTAAGTTTAGTAGTTTTTTTGATGGAATCTTTAGGGTTTTCTATGTACAATATCATGTCATCTGCCAATAATGACAGTTTTACTTCTTTTCCAATTTGGATGCCTTTATTTCCTTTTCTTGTATGATCATTATGGCTAGCACTTCCAGTACTATGTCGAACAGGAGTGGTGAAAGTGGGCATTCCTGTCTTGTTTTTGTTCTTAGGGGAAATGGTTTTAGTTTTGCCCATTGAGTATGATGTTGGCTATATGTTTGTCATGTAAGACTTTTATTATGTTGAGGTATGATCCCTCTATTCCCACTTTGCTCAGAGTTTTTATCAGGAAAGGGTGTTGAATTTTGTCAAATACTTTTTCTGTATCAATTGCTATGATTATGTGATTTTTGTCTCTCAATTTGTTTATGTGATACATAACGTTTATTGATTTGCGGATATGGTACCAGCCTTGCATCCCCAGAATAAATCCCCAGACTGGATCTTCTTGGCACTTCATTTTAATGGTGTGGTTATCAGTTGTGTTGGTTCCAAAAATTAATATTACTTATATTAAAGTATGCATCAGTCAGAATATTCATTTTTTAATTAATAGACTATTTTTTAAAAAGTTCTAAATTCACAGAAATATTGAAATATGTTTCTTTTTACTTTTTTTTTTTTAAATGTAGCTACTCGGAAATTTAAAATTACATACGTCTCTCACATTATATTTCTATTAGAGAGTGTTGGAGACTGTTAAAGTGTATGTGAGATTTATTTATTTTTTATTGAAAATAAGCTGATTGTGATTTTTGAATTATTTAGCATGCATCTACTGATATTTTTACATATGCAGAAAAAAAGCACAGATAGTTTGGCACTCAAACATTAATGTTTCTGATAGACTTTTCCCATGGTAGGAAGAGTTGGTAATTAATTGGTTGAGTCCAACAATTTTGAAAGAATATGACCCGGATGAGTCAAATGACATGTGTAGAAAATGTAGAGGACTTGTTATTGGCTCCCTAGTTATGTGGTTTTATGTCTTTTAATATACTTCATGCTGTTAGAGTGTATTCCTAAATTCTCACCTGGTTTGGATTTCTAGACCACATTGAAATCAATGTCATTTCTCTGTTACCTTTTCAATCGGAGAAGCCGCTTCTGTTTTACTCTGAACATTCTCATGATCTGTACTAACACTTGAATCATACTCAGTTATTTCTTTAGCCTTGAGGTCCGTGCTTTTCACATCCTGTAGACCATCACGCGATTTTCCGAAATTGCTTTTTTCTCAGCAGACTTCTCAGGGATAGTTTATGCTTCGTTTATATTTCCACATGAATGAAACCATCTAACTCATTCATCATTTTGATTGCTATCCTTTGGAACATTTCCTATATTTAAACTATGCTGAATTAGATAAACCTCAGTACTTTTCTTGAAAATAAATGCAATCTTCATTTCATGAACAGGTTGTGTTTCAAAAGGGCAGGAATCATGTTACAACTAGTTTCAGCCCCAAAGCCAGCTCACCAGTCAAATTGTATACCCAAAGTCGAGCACTGTGTCAATAACGCTATGAAAATTAACACTGCACACTAGACTGTTTTCATGAAAAACCACACATTTTCAAGTTGGCATGGCAACAGTGCATCCTCTTTTACCGTGATGGCATAGCAGAAGCCTCCCCAACATGCCTATTTTTTTAAGCAAGAGCAGGGGCAATCTTCCTAGACTAATGGTTGTGGGTACTGCCAGGGTCAGCTTAGGGATTTAAGCAGCCGAAGTGTTGGGGGTAAACTCTCTTTTTGATACTGGGTCCTGTCCTTAATTTCCATTTGTTTATTTGTTATTTAATTATTTATTAAAATCATTATTTTTGAAAATATTACATATGTCCCCTTTCCCGCCCCATTGAATTCCCCCCCCCCCTTTTTTTATGAATCTTCTTTTTTCTTTCACAACATCATCAATGGCTTAGAAGTGAAGTATTTGTTCCTCATGGACCAATATAGAAAAAAAAGTGTTACTTTTTTCTTTATTTTCCATTTCTAAAACAAACAAAAATTCTCTTTGTCTCATTATTTATTTTCCACTTGCAGGAATAAAGCAATAGCCGTCTTTCCTATGTGGCATCAGCCTTGTCCTTTCACTTAGTGATTTTAAAGGTGCATATGGACGATGGAAGATAATCTCTGTACAAGAGGGGCTTAAAGACCTCGATCCTCATTTCCATGGAAATCAGTCTGAGGCCACACTGGAGCTTTCTCAGAGGCACTGGCTCTGGGATGAAGAGAAGCTCTTGTGGAAGCCAGGGCAACAGCTGATGAAGACACAGTGCCAGTAGGAATGACAAGGGCTAGGAGAGGAGCAGGGTAGAGTGGGGCAGCTACTGCGATTCCAGCATTTCCTCTTTCTTTAGATTCTTAAAAATGTATTTTTATTGATTTCAGAGAAGAAGGAAGAGGGAGAGAGAGAGATGGAAACATCAATGATGAGAGATAGTCATTGATCAGCTGCCTTTTGCATGCCCCCAACCCCTGGGGGTCAAGCCCGCAAACCAGGCATGCAACCCTGACTGGGCATTGAACCTCCTGGTTCAAAGGTTTATGCTCAACCACTGAGCCACAACGGCCAGGCTAGATTTTTTTCTTTTGACCTTGACTACAGGAAAGGCTGGCAAATGGAGAGAAGGAACAAAGGACAAAGTCTTAGATGGCTTGAAGCTAAGGAGAAAAGGGGAGACAGAAGACTTTTCAAAGTATTTTCCCTGTTGTGTATGTATAGTTATACCACTTCAGATTTTAAAAAAATATCCTTTGTGTCATCAACTTCACTTCCCTTTCAAAAGATACCTTACATATACCATGGTTTATGGTCAGTTAACTCTGTGCTTATGGAATTCAACTTGACATTCATGGAAATAACGTTCATTGAGTGGCCATTAAATAGTAGGTGTGAGTTCAGACTCTGTAAGCAGACCAAGATGTTTAAACTTATGTCCCTGGAGTTTGTGATCTTGTAATCACATTTAAAGGCATGCTTCTTGGAATATTCCCTTCAGGTGAAGAAAAAAAGTGAGCTGAGGTTGCTTGTGATACATGCGAATAAGCAAAGTGAAACTAGTTTATTTTCTTCAGAATCTCACCGAATTCTTAATATGTTACATATATTATTTCTCTCTAAAAGAGAGGTGCGGGGTTCATCATTCAATGATATTATTAACCAAATAATTCTTTTTAAAACACTACTTCCAAGAACGAGGCCTTTTTAGAATATAATACCAGTATGTGAAATGCTAAAATATATTTCATTTTAATGTCATTTTCCACTTGTTTTAAGGCTCCAATAAAACATAAATTTAAGAGCTCAAGGAAAAATATCTTTATTTTTTGGTATTTGTCATGCTGCCATTTTATCAGCATTACTATTTGAAATGAACTTAAGCATTTATTTGGAAAAAGGAATTCTACAAGAAAACAAAATATGATAACCACTGTTCTAGGCCAAGTGCCTCACTTGTGTAAGTGAGGAAACTGGGGTCCAGACATGCCTGGCAGTGATTTATTGTAGCCATTATAACAAGATAAGGATCAGAGGCCCAGCGTAGGGTTCTTTTGTACTTTCCAAACTACAGGGAATAAGTCCAGTAATGCTCAGATGTAATAAAAGCAGGCTATCATAAGATCCCACTACCTAGTGACAATGGAACTTAGTTCTTCCCAATCTGTTACTCAAAAGTATTTGCTGATTGATTTCATGCATATCACACTTTCTCATGTTAACTTAAGGGGTTTCACCAAAGTTTTACTCATCTACAACTTGTACTTCATTAGAATAATAAATATTCATACTGTAATATTTTATTAAATTTGGAAATATTTTCTCTTTTTTCAATTAAAGTAGCTGTACTAATGTATGTTAAGTAACTTTCTTGTTACATATTTCAGTTGTCCTCTATTTCTTATGGCTCCATTTTCTCACTATTGGTTTAAATTTCTCATCTGCCTGTCATTGTGATGAAGGAGCATGATTATGGGCCTTGGAGTAGATCACAGCTGTGCTTGAATTCCAACTCCATTATTTGCTAGGTGTTGACCTTGGACACAGCACAGATATCTTTGAGCTTAACTTTCCTCAACAGAAATAGGGTGTGATGTCTTTTTTGGGTTACTAAAAATGTTCATGGACCATTCAGACCTTGAGCAATGGCTTACACCATAGGTCCCTTTTTCTTTAAAAAAAATATAATTTTATTGATTTCAGAGAGGAGGGAGAGGAAGAGAGAGATAGAAACATCAATGATGAGAAAGAATGTCCCACACTGGGGAAAAGGTCCACATCTTGGGCATGTGCCCTGATTGGATATCAAACTGAACTGTGACCTCCTGGTTCATAGGTTGACACTCAACCACTGAGCCAGGCTGGCTGAGCCATAGGTCCATTCTTTTTGCTTCTTGTCATGGAAACCCCCTGCTACCACCCCTCTCTACTCTCTCTATTGCCTTTGGATGTCTTTTCCCAAACTGCAGGTTGCACTGAATTACATACAGGATCTCATCCCCACCATTCATTAGCATGAGTATCAATCATCACATGTCAATATAGCACTTTACCAGCCTCATAGTATGCTATTGGAAAATGTTAGTTTTCCCTTTCTCCTTAAAAGAATTATTCCAAGGAAGGAAGGAGAGCAGAAGATGTCACCAATTCCATGAACTAATTTATTATATTATAATTCAACCTAGCTTTCTTATCTCTTTCTAGTGTGCTTCTGACTGCTCTGACTTAGATTTTGGCTACTGATGCTCTCAGGAAGCTCAGTGCCAGCACCTTCCCCTTATTTGCAGTTTTTATTCATTTTTTTCTTCTTGATTTTTTTTTCTGCTTGAGCTTATCATATGGCCATGCCTTTTACTTTACAAAGAGGACAGAAGAAACATTACAATGCCAGTGAGCATGAGTCTATGTATTCTTCCAAGATGTCACTTTGCCTAAAAATTAAATCTTGTGGTTAGCCAGTCTGCAATCATTATATATATATATATATATATATATATATATATATATATATATATATATATATATATATACTAGAGGCCCAGTGCACAAAATTCGTGCATGAAGTGGGGGTCCCCTCAGCCTAGCCTGCACCCTCTTCCAACCTGGGACCCCTCAGGGGATGTCCAACTGCTGGTTTAGGCCCCTAACTCCCCCCCTCCACCAACCTGATCACCCCTAACCACCTCTGCCTGCTGGCCTGGTCGCCCCCAACTGCCCCCCCTGCTGGCCTGGTTGCCCCCAATTGACCCTCCTGCCAGCCTGGTTGCCCCTAACTGACCACCCCCTCCCCCCACCAGCCTGGTTGCCCCCAACTGACTTCCCCCCCGCTGGCATGGTCGCCCCACCAGCCTGCTGTTCAGTCGTTTGGTCATCCCTCACTAACCCCCCTGCTGGCCTTGTCGTCCCAGGCAGCCTGCTGATTGTTACTGTTACTGTGATGGCATCCTGGACAATTTGCATATTCCTCTATTATTAGTATAGATATATATGAGTTTTCTGTGACTTTCTACTCTCATCTTCTCATTTTAGTCTTGACCTGTGTTTTACCAGCCAGAAACAACTAAATTCTATTAGCCCACGTGAACATCAGGTGTTGTTTTATCCATGCTCCACCATAAAATCTTCCACGATTGGCCCAGATGCCAAGCAGGTAGAGTGACAGAGCCCTAACAAGAGTACTTACACCCACATCTTTCATTAGGAAATAGCTAAACAGCTTAGTTATATTCAAACTCTGTTACATATAAATGAGAAAACTTGCCCTTGGACACTTGCCTATGTTTTACTTCCAGGGAGTGTCCAGATATCCAACATTTTGCTCATTTATGAAGACATTCTGCCTTAAAAAAAATTCAGATAGGAAAATTTTACTGCAGCTATTACAAAAGTTAAAATCGAAGCCAAAATTCTCCAGCTAATGTTCATGCAAGTATAATCCTTTGCTGTACAACTTAGAATTTGGAATAGTTACATCGCTCATGAAAGATAGTTTAGTATGTCCCAAATGGCACTGTTTAAATGTTCATTTGTTATTGTGTTAAATCAGCTAAATGACATAGCTAAAATTGAGCAAGCAAATGAAGTTAAGGATAGGGTGATTATAACACTGTCAAAGTATTTAGGCATTTTAAATCCTAAATTTCTATGCTTGCCTCGAAGCAGAGGTCATTGGCATTATAACATTTTCTTCTGTCCCCTTTGGGTTACTGCTGTCAAAAGTATGTTATCTTTACAAGTCACATGTAGTTGAGAAAACCAACGAGTAACATGCCGCTCCTTCAACAGTTATTCCATGTTGAAGTATAAATCAGTTTTTTGTTTCAATTTTTTTAGTATGAGGAGAAGAAAAAAAATCTCTTGGTCAAAATAAAAAAAAATCACTAAAGATCTTACATAGCTTTAGTCTTACTAGGCATTCATTTTGTTATTTTTGTGAGGTTCAAAGAGAAAGTAACAAAATGTTAAAGAACATTAAAGAGAATTTTCATCCAAGGATATGTTTTTATTTTTATTTTATTGATTTTTAGAGTAACACAGATGAAGGCTGAGAGGAAAAAGAGAGAGAGAGAGAAACATTGATGTGAGAGAGACCCATTGATCAGTTGCCTCCTGTACATGCCTAAACAGGGATCAAACCTGCAACCTTTTGATGTATAGGACCATTCTCCAACCAACTCAGCAACTCAACCAGAGCTGTTAAGGACTACTTTATGTAGACTCTGGTCCCTTAGGGGGAGGATGGCACTTCATATTAGAAACAGAAGTCTGGCCATCATTTTCCATATACTTAGAAACTTAAAAAATGTGGGCTAGGACTACTGAAAGAAACAACATTTTATAAATTGGATAGTAACCAAGATTATAAATGAAAGTATATCTGTGAAGTATTTGGGACTTTTCCAAGTTCAAAAAGTGCCTTAAGGGCTGAAGAGAGAGCAATAAAGGATTCAGTGGAGTCTACAGCATTCTGGAAATTCTGTTCTTCAGGATGCATTTATCTATATTTCACACCTGTTGTTCCTCAGTGCTTCCATTACGATCAGAATTTTGTCCTATAGATAATGGCTATCTAGGAAAACAAAAAGCTCTCCTAGGTCATGTCTTGTATTTTCTCACAAATTTTCTTTGAGAATAAAACTAAGGTATTTTAGCTGAGCATGCTAACTGATCTTTATACTATAGATATAAAAAGCTTAGGACTATAACTAAATTTTATAAACCTGTTTTACTATCCTCTATTGCTTGCAGTTTGTCTTTAATGAATAATCCACACCTATCTAAAGCACAGAATATTTTCTTCTTGGAGTCATGAATATCACAAATTTACTACATATTTGGAAAAATGTTTCTTCCTTTTATTAAGTATTTTGTTAACTCTATTTCTTTCAAGTACGAGAGTGACATTTAAGTAAAATATTTTAAGACTTGGCTTTTACTCTGTCCATAATCTTCGCATATTTTTTTATTTTTATTTTTATTGTAGCTGCATTTTCCAAATGTAGTCACATTTTCAGGTAAAGATATCTAGATTTTTTAAAAGCTTTAAATAGATCTAAGCTTATAATTTATTCATTATGGATACTTTTCTAGCTTGGTTTCTTTTACCACCCCACCGATGTATAGATTTTAGAGCTGCTAACGTCAGGAACTCATGTTGATGTCACAAGCAGAATGACTTAAAAAGAACCCTTTCTTATTAGGATACTTTCTTCTAAGACCAGTCTATGTGATTCACATATAGTGATTTTTTTCTTCATAAATAGATTATCTTTTATTCTTCCAAGTGGAAGCTTGTCTATCATTTCTCTGCCCTATTATTGAGCTTAGTGAGAATTTTTGCAACTTCATTTACTTTTGTATAAGAAAGCTTAAGGTTGACTGAAGATTGTTAGATTTTCCAGTGTCTCCCCTTTTCTTAATCATCTAAAACTATATTTCTTAAGACCTTATCACCACTGATATCTGGAGTAAAATTCTATCATGATTCATCACTTTTAATTGTTTTAAAATATATTTTTATTGATTTCAGAGAGGACGGGAGAGGGAGAGAGAGAGAAACATCAATGATGAGAGAGACTCATTGATGGGCTGCCTCCTGCGTGGCCCCTACTGGGAGTTAAGCCCACAACCTGGACATGTGCCCTGACTGGGAATCGAACTGTGAACTCCTGGTTTATAGGTCAATGCTCAATCCCTGAGCCACTGAGGCTGGGCCATCCCTTTTTCTTGAGGCTATTTATGAAATAGAAAATAATGCAATTTTACATTTATACAAAACTTGTGATAGAAAATGTAAAAGCGTGACACCAACAATAAACTTTTCATGAACCTATTTTTAGCCCATGAATGTTAAAGTTAATATGCACCTCTCCAAAAATGCTTAATCATGGGAACTTTCTTATCGCAAAGACTTGGCAAAATGAATCTGTTCATGGATCACTTCCTGGTGTTGCTATCCAAACTATACCTGTAGGCCTTTTGAAGTTTAATTTTTTATTAAGTGGTTGTTTTGTAGTTTTGACAGTTGGTGTGAAAATTCCTGATGTACATGTCAATACTTGATAGATAATGACTATGTATGCTACAAGGACAGACATAAAGTACGATTCTATCTAAATCTGTCAACTTAAACCGTAATTAGTATAATTCTACATTGTTGTAGTTGCATTACATCATTTGGTTTTAAAGCAAACAAATATTTCATCAGAAGAAAAATGTGTAAATGTTGAGTCAGCAGAGCTTAAAGCAATTTCCTGTGCCTTATCAAGGAAATCTTGCAGAGACAAGCATTTTAGAAACTTCTGAAATGAAGCTAAAACCACAATGGCAAATGTCACATTGTTTCATGCAATTGAAATAAAAGTGAAGAGTTCTTGTTATAAACATTGCAGAAAAAAAAAAAAAAAAAAAAAAAAAAAAAAAAAAGCCACTCTGGTAAGATGTATGTATTTTAATGAATGTCTTTAGTACACACATTTGGAGCATGCAACATGCAGCATCACAGAGGACATTAGAAACTATAGGAATTTGACTTGTGAGTTTACTTTGCAGTGCTTTTTATTAAAAACAAAACAAACAAGCAAACAAAACAGTGTGTTTCCAGGGAATTCCTGCCTCTTTTGGGTGGTACTGGTGTGGATCCTCAAGTATGTCATCGCTATCCCTTGGTAGTGAAGTATCTCTTTAAGACGAAGGACCAATGATCATATATTTTTCTTTGAATACTGAGTTTGGAGTGGGTGCGAGATGGCTGCTTTATCCTCTGGGAATGGCTGTGTTTTGGATTCTCCCACACTCTGGGCATTTGCCCTTAGGCAACTTCAGGTGGATCCGTGCTGGGCTTTCGAGAGTTGAGCTTTAGCTCAGAAGAGGAGGTTAAAAGGATTTTTTTTTTTTTTTTTTAATCTCCAAATGAAAAAGCAAGGAGATTTTTTTGAGGAACAGAATATAATTAGCCAAAGTTGGAATTGGGCCAACTAAGATGCATTAACAGGCTAGACATGCCCCCAGTTCTTTGAGCATTCCAAAGATGGGCTCACTCTTGACTGTCGTGAAGAAAAGATGAAGTGCGTACCAAAGTCTAAAATGGGTGCATGGGAGACATGAAAAGAGAAACAGTACAATTTTCTCACGAATTAAAGATGACAACTGATGATAGCCACCCCCACCCAAGTTTAAAAATCCAGTGCCTAATTTTTCTAAGCAAGCACTAGAAGGTCCCTCCCTGCTGGGAGCAGGACACATAATATATGTAGCTGGCACTCTCACCCAACTGGAACTATTGTTTCGTTTAGGGAATGGAGGCCAACTCTCTTTAAGACGTAAAGAAAAGCTAATTTAGGACACATCTAACAACTGAATTGAGGAGAAGAAAAAAATCTCAAATTTCTGTGCCATGGCCAGCTGACCAAAAGTAAAACAAAACAACCCTCCCCCTCACCAACCCCAAACTCAAACAAAAGAAGAAGAAAAAGGAACATTTGTCTTTGTGCTTGTTCTGTGCTCATTTTGGCTTGCTTCAGATATTTTTCCAAGTTTAAGTTTGAAATTTGATGACTCTCAGAAGCAGAAATGTTCTTTTCTAGGTGTCGTTTTTTATCTATTCTGTCAAGCCCTTTAAGAAGAAATCAAGGAGAACCGTCATTTAAGGAAAAAAAAAAAGCATACAATAGATGGTTGACTCCAGGATAAAAGGTTGTAGAAATACAGTGAATTTACCTAAAGAGGGGAGATTTTCTTTGGTGAGTAGAAAGAAGTCTAAGAACTGTGCCTTTTAAAACATGACATCTGGAAATCACTAGAATTAACTACTTGATGGAAAAAAACCTCTCCAGATTGGAAAAAAAAATCTCAGAAGTTCTATATTTTTACCATAAAATTTAACCCTGACTGCTGTTTCATTTTAGGTGAAAAGACAATAGAACTTTTTGAAATAAAGATATGTTTATATGCTTTTTTAGCTCAAAGCCAATTTTGATTTTAACATCAAACTCAGATTTTTGGCTCAGCATGAGAGCAAATGCCTCAGGGTGTTTGTTTTGGTCTTTAACTGAACCTTTTATATGTGAACTTGAAAGAGATCTTCACAGTGTCTCTTGCAAGGACATTTCATACATGCAGTGTGGGCTGGTAGAGGGAACATTAAGGTGGAAATAGGACAACTGGATTAGAATCCCCAGCCTTGTGACCCTGGAAAAATTACTTAACTGCTTGGAAAATGGTGATAATAATATTTAATTTCTTATCTCATAGATTTGTAGAAATGATTAAATGAAATAACAAACATGCAAGCACAATAAAGTGGATAAAAAGTTGTATAAGGTAAGGAAATACTTTCCTTGGTGTATGTTCTTTTCTCAGTGCCCTTGTTTTCTATTATGATTTTCTCTTCAAATCATTATTTCTATCTTATCTCTGAGTTGTACTTATTTGACTGAAAGTTTACTTAAAAATAGTAAAATAGGTAGTTGTGTACATGGGGTGACATTGGCCAATAAGATCATATAGGTTTCAAGTGTACATTTTGATCATAAATGATCTGCATATTGCATTGTGTGCCCACCTGCCCAAAGTCAAATCATCTTCCATCACTGTATATTTGCCCTCCTTTACTCTTTCCTACTCCCTCATCCCCTTCCCTCTAGTAACCACCATACAGTTGTCTGGGTCTATGAGTTTCAGTTTATATCGCACATATGAATGAAATCATATGATTCTTAGCTTTTTCTGACTGACTTTTTTCGCTTAGCGTAATATTTTCAAGGTCCATCCATGTTGTTGCAAATGGCAGTATTTCATCTTATGGCTGAGTAGTAAATATTCCATTGTGCATATGTACCACATCTTCTTCATCTGGTCCTCTATTGAAGGACACTTTGGTTGTTTCCATCTCTTGATGACCATGAATAATGCTGCAAAGAACATAGGGGTCCATATATCTTTGCAAATAAGTGTTTTTGAATTTTCCAGGTAGATACCCAGAAGAGGGATTGCTGGGTCTTACGGTAACTCTCTTCTTAATTTTTTGAAGAACCAACATACAGTTTTCCATAGTGGTTGTACCAGTTTACATTCCCACCAGCAGTGAATGAGGGTCCCTTTTTCTCCACAACCTCTTCAACATTTGTTACAGGTGTGAGGTGGTATCTCGTTTTTGTTTTTTATTAATACTCGAGGATATTTTTCCATTGATTTTTAGGGAAAATAGAGGAGAGAGGGAAAGACAGAGAGAAACATCAATGTGAGAGAAACACATCGATTGGTTGACTCCTGCATGAGCCAGGGCCCAGCCAGATGGGAACCTGCAACCAAGGTACGTGCCCTTGACCGGAATCGAATCCAGGACCCTTTGGTCTGCAGGTTGATGCTCTATACACTGAGCCAAACAGGCTAGTGCTCTCATTGTAGTTTTGATTTGCACTTCCTTAATACCTAGTGAAGTTGAGCATCTTTGCATATATCTGTTGGCCATTTGTATGTCTTCTTGGAAGAAGTGTCTGTTCTCTGCCCATTTTTAAATTGGATTGTTTGTTTGATGTTGAGTTGTATGAGTTCTTTATATACTTTAGTTATTGGCCCCTGTTGGATCTGTTGTTTGCAAATATCATCTCTCATTCAATTGGTTGCCTTTTTGTTTTGTTGTCAGTTTCCTTGGCTCTGCAGAAACTTTTTAGTTTGCTATAGTCCCATTCTTTTACTTTTGCCTTTACTTCCCTTGCCTTAACACACGTTAAATCCATCTCTCCACATACTTAGTTGAAAGTCACTGGAGAAAATCACAAGGACAACGGTTCCCCCTTAAAATCCATCATCACTGACATATATGTGTTAAGTTAAAAGACTAATATCAAGGTTGTTAAATAAACTAAAACAGTTAACATAGAATGATTTGAAGACTCTTACATGATTTTTATCTTCATAACTAGACCTAGTAAACTTTTAGAAGTTTACATAGTGAATGTATAGAGTTGCTTAAACCTGTACATCTGGAAAGGAGCCTTAGAGTAGGAGGTGTTTTCCTATTTGTGGAAACTGGTTCAGGCACATGGAGCTGTGAAATATAGCTCATTTTGGCACATAGGCTGCTGAGGACATCAGAGCAATGAGTAGAGGTAAGGACTGAAAACTGGCAGACAACTTCAGATCTGTTGCCCACACTGGCCGATATTTGTTAGAAATGTGAGATCAGAACCTGAATATTGGCTCTGGGCAAAGTCCCATGGAACTATGAACTAATGGAAAGAAGTAGAAAATGGACCATGGCTAAAAAAAGGCTTTTATTGAATTCTGTTTTTAATGCTAAGATTTTACCAAGAATGGTAGATAGCATTTTATGTTAATATATTAATTGCATTTTATTTCAAGAGGAAATGAGTAACCATTAACTTACACAAAGTAAATGTGCACATAGACATCATGCTTTTTTACTCTCTTCTTTCCTAATTCTGACATCAACAGCTTGGGCATACAGTAATGCTAAGAAATATACTCCAAGGAAATGTATGAACTTTTAATATCTATTTAAACTGAAACAAAACAAATACTTTATTGAGGGTAAAATAGGCTCTAGATTCAGACTGAAACAACATAAATGGTGACTTTAAATGCTTGTTTTTTTTTGTTTTGTTTTTTAAGGTTACAGTGTTTCATGAAAGCCTAATTTAACTAACATTAGCGTTATATTCAGGGCAGAGAATAGAAAATAGATATATTGTAAATTCAAGGAATAGTATCATTGTCTTATGAAATGTACTTACTGAAAACTGAAAATGTTACCACCATTTTCTATACCAATTTCTGTTATTATCTATATATATGAAAGTCTAATATGCAAAGTGTCCCCTCGGGAGTTCAGCCGACCAGGAGTTCAGTTGCTTGCTATGACGTGCGCTGACCACCAAGGGGCGGCGCGGAATGAAGGAAGGCCCTGGATGGCAGCTGGCAGCCACTAGGGACTCTACCTATGCACGAATTTCATGCACTGGGCCTTTAGTATTAGATAAACTCTGATCATTGGTACCTCTACTCAGGCAATATTGTAAAATTCTTTTGAAGCAAGGATTTATTAGAGAATTCAAGGAATTTTCATGGGTCAAGTAACTTTAGGGTGGGACTAGTCTAAAACTGTGGCAGGAGGCCTCGTGTGCACTAAGGACGATATGAGCTATGATTTTCTATTTCTCACCATGTAAAGAATACAAATTTATGCTAATATGATCTCATTAGTCACTGCAATGTCTGGCAGTAAATGCTATTAAGACACAACTGACCAATAACATAACTTCTACTAAAATGTATTGCAGCTGCAAAGAATTTAGTGATGACTTACCCATGGTTAGTTACTGAGTCAGTGAAGGGCCAGGAATGGAGTTGGAAAATTCAATAACTTATATATCTTCAATATTTTTGCAGCACACAAAAAAACAGTCCACGAGATGAATGACACACAGCATGCTGAGTCCTCGTTCCTCCCACTAGATTGCATTAGCTTACCTTCATTGGTTTTTGCCCCAAGTTAATTTTACTTATTAGGTCTATGAAAACCATGGCCATGTCCTTAGGGCCTCTGGACATGCACACCAAAACAATCAATTATTTGAAATGCCACAGAATAAACACTATCAGAATAAGCTCCTTGGGAGAAGGAAGGTGTCATATAATTCAAAGCAATTTATAAATATCTACTTTCAGACACAGTGGGAGACCTGATTCAAACTTTTTTTGAAGTGTGTTTAAACAGAGCTGCTGATATTATGATTACATTTTCTTGTGTTTCATGCCTAGAGTAATGTTAAGGCAGCAGAGTTCAAATATTTTCTCTAATATCTGTCAAGCAGTGTAAAAATAATGTGATTAGTTATGAAGGGACACATATAGAAAATTACTTTGACTCAGCTCTAGCTTTTAAAGTAGAGATTTATTATCACCAGGATAGTAGAATCTTTGTTGAAATTTCAATGCTGTTCTTTGTGTATTGAAAAATATGTATAAAATAAGATTCCAAAGTAAATTCATTTTAGATGTATTTTGGAGACGATCAAAGTTTGTGTAATTGCTACCAAACATGATGAGGAATGTCAGAGAAAAGAATTTTGAAAGTCAACATAATAGCAATTGCAAAGAAGACTTCTAGGAAGAATACATATTAAGTAAGTGTATTGTAAAATTATTGATCAAAACAAGTTTACGTAAGTATTAAGGTCACTATAATTATGTAGTTCCTGAATTAAAGCACCCATCTATACAAACATAAGGAGAAAAAGAGAATAATTTAACTTCTAAGTGCCCTGGAAAGTAAAATAGTTTAGTATCAAGGTGACTATAGACTAGTCATTACAATGAGAAACTGAGTTTGATATCAAGTATCCAACTTTCAATGTTTACATTATGCAGTGTGCTAAATACATTAAGATCCCACATCTCCACCCTAAAAGAGGACAGCACTGTTGTGAATCAGACAGCCCTTATCAATTCTAAATGATAAGCAAACTTCCTGGAATTTGGATAACCCTTAGGTACAGGGTTATCTGAATGGATTGACTGTTTAAAGAATCTGTGGAAAACACAATGGAAATGTGACTGATTTTATCTTGAATTTTGAGAATTGTAGCTCAGAGTTGGTAAAATTCAGCTTTAGGGGGGAAAAGGTTGGATTTTTCCTAAATCGTATCTACGATTTAGTGATGTGAAACTCACATTCGATAGACACAGAACCCAAGACAACCAATGGTTATATTCTTGTCCTCATTTTATTCCAGCTGACAATAGCATTTGACATGGCTCACCAATTCCTCTTTCTTAACATCATTCTTTTGCAGGGTTCATCAGATATTTTCTGTGAAGGGCCAGATAATAAATATGTTAGGTTTGCCTCCTTATACAGTTTCTGTGGAACTATTCAATTTTTCTGTTGTCTCACACAACCATTCTTAGCTCAGGGTTGTACAAAAACAGGTGGGGTGGGAGTTTGGAGTCAGGGAGTGGAAAAAGACTCAGATTTGACTCCCAGGCTATCGTTTTGCTTTGTCCTGTTTTTTTAGGTGTCTCCATCACACACCCACAATTTCTTCCCCGCTTTGTGTTCATTTTGATTCAGACCCTTTTCTGGCTAGTCTTTCTCCACTCTACATTTCTCATTGTGATCAGCCCTGTCTTCTCCAGTTACCCATTTCTCTGTAGGTGATCTCATTCATTCTGATAGCCTTTACTTTATCTTATCTCATGACATTTTATTACACATTTTGACATTATTGGAGAGATCTTCATCACACTCTTAAGTTTGTAGCCATTTATTATTAATTTGTTCAAGGAACTGATTTTCTTTTTATTATTTATTTCTTGCTTTTTATTTTTTTTGTCCCTTATCTTCATCTCCCTTAAGCATTCCTTTTTTTTTTTTTATTGCTGTAAAAACACATATCATAAAAATTTACCATTTCACCCATTTTTAAGTATAGAGTTCAGTAGTGTTAAGTATATTCACACTGTTATGGAAAAGATCTCCAGGACTTTTTCATCTTGCAAATCTGAAACTTGTTAGGTTAAATAACATTAAACAACAACTCCCCTTTAAACTTCTTTCCAGCCCCTAGGAACTACCCGTCTACTTTGTTTCTATGAATTTGACTACTTTAGGTACTTCATTTGAGGGAAATCATGTAGTTTTTGTCTTTTGTGGCTGGCTTGTTTCACTTAGCATAATATCTTCAAGGTTCATCTATGTTGTAGCATGTAGTAGAAGTTCCTTCCTTTTTAAGGCTAATTAACACCCATTGTGTGTATATATACGGCATTTTGTTTACTCATTCATCCATTGTTGGATATTTTGGTGGTTTTCTCCTCTTGGCCATTGTGAATAGTGCTGCTGTGAACATGAGTGTGCAAATGTCTCTTTAAGACCTGGCTTTTAATTTTTTTTCCTCTAAAACTTTTTATTTTCCTTATTTTTTAGTGAGTTTTAGCATCTTGCAATATGCGTGGGTATCTTCCAAATTGCCTATTTATATCCTTTATTATTTCTATTGGGTTTTCTGTCATTTTGTTTGATTTTTCAGGAGCTCTTGGTATATTTCAGCTATTAACACATTATCAGTTACAGATATTGCAACTCTTTCCTCAGTCTGTATAATCTATGTGTGTAACTTGATCTATAATGGCCTTTTTATGAAAGAAAATTTAAATTGCAATGCAGTCCAATCATATTTTCTTTATCATTTGAGCTTGTTGAAGTCTTTCTCCAACTGAAGAAAGATATTCTACTACTTTTCTTCTCTTGTGACTATAAATTTACTTTTGATGTAGTTCAATAATTCTAAATTTTTCATTGTGCATAGTATAAGGCATGAGTTCTGTTTTATTTTCTCTTTAGAGTGCACCAGTTCTCCCAAAGTCATCTATATAACAATGTATTTTATTCACCTTGCTCTACAGTTTACTTTTACCATATATTAATTTTCTATAATACGTTGTTTTATTTTTTAAACATTATTTTTAATTTAAATCTAATTTTTAATAACAATTATTCAAATTTTTATTAATTTTCAAATTCTCTTAAAAATTTTTCAAGATTCTGAATGAAATTTGATTGAATTTAATTTGTGGTGAATTGACTTATTTACAATATTTATTAATTCTATTTATATATATTTCTTTGTATTTATTGGTCATATTTTATATCCTTTTTAAAATTTTATTTATTTATTTTTTATAATTTTAAAAAATATTTTTATTGATATTTTACAGAGAGAAAGGGAGAGGGATAGAGAGTTAGAAACATCGATGAGAGAGAAACATCTATCAGCTGCCTCCTGCACACCTCCCAGCGGGGATGTGCCCACAACCAAGGTACATGCCTTTGACTGGAATTGAACCAGGGACCCTTCAGGCCGATGCTCTATCCACTGAGCCAAACCGATTAGGGCTTTATATCCTTTCTTTAAAATTCTTCTATAATGATCTTATGCATTCTTTGTTAGCTTAATTCTTAGATTCTTTACAAATTTGTTGATGTAAGAATACGTTCCTATTTTTTCTTTTACGTTTTCTATGTTTATTGGGAACATAAAGAATACTATTTATTTGCATGAGATGGCCACTCTATAAAATACTCTTGTTAGTTCTATTAACTTTTCCGGTGGTTCTGTTGGGTTTTCCAGATAGATGATCTTATCCTCTGGAAAGAATGATAGTTTTACAGTTTCCTTTCCAACCTTTAGAGCACCTATGCAGTTTTCTTTCTTTTAGGAATATTTGAATAAAGAGCCTGCCACTTACTAGTTTTATCAGTTAGGGTATAACTAGAAGACAGAAACCACAAAGTAAATTGAAGAAGAAGCAATTAATATAAATAATTATTAACACGGGATTGAAGTAACAAAAGATTGATGAGTGAAGAGCAAAATACTCTAAAGAATAGAGGAACAGCAGATACAGGAAACAACCATTATTCAAGGAAGGAAAACATCAGGAACACTCCTCCTACCCTGGCCTGAGATCTAGACTTCATGGGAAAGGTTATAACCATGGCCCACTGGATGGCAGAGATGTTAACTGAGGCTGCAAGGCCATCCAAATGGGTCCTGGGTTGGATCCAGGGGAAGCCATCCATAGGGATTTGCCATGTTGGCAGTGTTAGTGGGAGGCCATTCTCTATGATGCTGGGATGCTGTCGTGGAGAAATCTCTGGGAAACTGCCTCTAGGGTGAGCCTGGTGAAGCCTTTTCCTTGAAAGTACTGGCTAGCAGCATTCTCTTGTATAGCCACTCAAGAGGATGCCTGAAGAAGCCATTCACAGCTGGAGTCATGCTGGTGACTCTTCACAAAAAAGCTCCTGAAGAGGCAGCTGGTAGAAGCTGCCCATGGGAATTGCCCCGTGCTGCCTCCGGGTGGTGCTGCTAGAACCACGTGCTGCAGAAGCCACAGTGCTGCTGGAGTCTGTCCATGAAGCACATCCGAACCAGGAAGAGAAACCCCCTCCTCCAGTGTGCCATCAGCACCTCCTACTGACAGAGCTTAGCACCCTGCAGGCTGCAAAGGAGAAACATTTGCATGGTCTTACGGATGGAATTCAAATTTCAGGTAGAGCCCCTACAGATTCATAAGTCGAAGCCCTAAATTCACGTCCCTCAGAATGAGACTTTATCTGGAGCTGTGGTCTCTAAAGAGGTTAAATGAAGTCATCAGAGTAGGTGTTGACTAGTGTCTTATAGGAAGAGACTGGGACACAGACACACACGGAGAAAAGATCAGGTGAGGATGCAGAGAGAGGATGTCCATCTGCTAGCCCAGGAGAAGGGCCTCAGAATGAAACCACCTCTGCCAACATCTTGATCTCAGACTTCCAGCCTCCAGGATCATCAGAAAATAAATTTCTGATGTGTAAGCCACCCAGTCTGTGGTACTTCGTTATAGCCGCCCTAGCAAACTAATACCCGGGGTCTGTTTATACATTGGGGCCTTGACTTACGAGTGTCCCGACTAACGAGTTTTTTGAGATACAAGCCGTCTCTCTTGGCCGATTTTTTGCTTTGAGTTGTGAGCTAAAATTCGGGTTACGAGCCAGCTTCAGATACCCACCGCTAGTTGGCGCAGTGAACGTCACAGTGAACGCCACAATATCAGACCAGTATCACGTGTCTCACTCGTTCACTTTATGATTTGACATACGAGTAATTTGAGTTACGAGCTCCATCACGGAACGAATTAAACTCGTAAGTCAAGGCCCCACTGTATTTACTGACTGGTAGACAGTGGAGAGTGCACTGGAAGCTGAAATAATACAAACTGATGACTCACACACCAAGTTCATAAACTTGGAGCATTAAAAAATTCCCTGAACCTGTTTTCTTATCTGTAAAGATGGAATCCTTGCCCGAATTGAAGGCTCTTTTCAAACTCTTAAAAGTTACTTCCATTTCCCCACTGACCAGCCACCATTTACACAGGGACACTCTTATTCATAGAAATAATTTCAGGTAGAGCCCAACCTTTGGAATCAGAAGAACCTGCTCATTTTGACACAGGCTCTGTGACCTCAGCTAAGTCACCTAACTCTCTGAACCTCACTTCTTTCATATAAAAATGAGGGATATAGTAGTACTCTCCTCATAGTGATGTTATAAGGATGAAGTGAGAAATATATATATATATATATGGATGAAGTAAGAATATATATATGACACTTTGTGCTTGGCACACAGATGGTGCAGGGTAAATTGCAGAATATTATTATTTTTTGCAACTTCAATAACTAACAGAATGGCTCTCACATAGGAAGTCTGTGAAATATGTATTTGTTGCTGAATAAACTGAACTGAACTGAACAGATTTTTAATGGGAGAACCTCAGATATAATAGCTGGCTCTGTGAGTGTGTACTGTAGTATGTTTACGCAGAGCAAGTACCTACTTAGTACCTTGCAAATCATAAAAATGTCTTTGATTACTTGTAGTGAATTAGGTGTGGGTGACCACATGGGAGCATGTTCCCATTCGGGTGTTATGGGGATAATAGATCTCACGGAATAGCTGGGGAGGAGGGGTGGGGGAACCAAATAAAAACAGCCTCTTAAAGCAAACACAGACATGATTTAAAGAGGTCACCTCCAAAGAGTGAAAAGTTTGAGAAAGTAATTATTTTAAATCCCCGAGAAAGAAACTAGTACCAAACCCAGGAAACCCATCAAGCTTCAACTTGTTTTCAGAAAGTCCCTAATTCAACCGTGACGATGACATCTGACAGGTAGAAAACAAAATCTGATTTTAATGACTATCACCTTCATAGCTTTTGTTGCGGGGCAACTTTAAAATGGGCTACCCCACTGTTTCCTATTTTAGAATCTTTCTCCTTAAGATAACATGGCAGGAATCAATACATTTATTTCAATCTTACATCTAAAAACAAGGTCAAGCAAGGTCTTATGTCTTCAATAAAGTCATTGTTTCAAGTTGAACTTGTGTATGAGTGCTGAGGCATGAACAAGCATGAGACTTTTCAACACCAGAGGAGGAAGAGAACACAGCGTGATGTTGAGAGGTCTGACGCTAAATGAGCAGAGCTGATATTTTTAAAATTAAAAAAATGTGGCTTCTAAGTTTTGCTCTCAAGGTACAGTCACAAACACACACAATTACAAGATTTACTGCTTAATATCCTCTTAACCACTGAAAGTAATTCTGTTTATGTTAGGAGAAAGAAGCCAAGTAGAAAGGTCACTATGTTGTGTCTGCAGCTCTCACTCCTAATATGTGAGTCTCATTTATAAGTAGAGGGAAAAAATCAATAATCCTTTTAAGTTGCCTTGGATTCCAAGTGGAAAATGCTTTAACCCACGGTGGTGACTTAGAGCCTCTGTAAGATATTATGCAGTGTTGTTTCATCAAGGGGCCCAGCTCACTTCAATAGCTCTTAATTGCATTGCTGAGTCTGTCTTGGCTGGTGAAGAAAATGAATTCTGTCCCTGCTCCCTGAAAGCTGAACTCTTTTATTCATCATTGTTCTTGATCATCTTCTCGAGAGTTAATTTTGCTTTTGTATGTTACCTGGAAGATTGAAGTCGTTTCAGAAACATGGTACCAGCAGCCCAGGGATGAAAACCTTCAAGCTTTTAATGTAATCATTAATATTTACTAAGTACCAACTGTGTATAAGGTTTTACTAGATGGAGCAGCTGACCAGAAATGAGTAAGACAGTTCTTTTAAAAAATATTTCATTGTATTGATTTCAGAGAGGAAGGGAGAGAGAGATAGAGACATCACCGAGGAGAGAGAATCATTGCTTGGCTGCCTCCTGCATGCCCTGCACTAGGATAGAGCTCAAAACCTGGACATATGCCCTGACCAGGAATCAAACATGACCTCTTGGTTCATAAGTCGACACTCAACCACTGAGCCACGCTGGCCAGTGACAGTTCTTGTTTTCAGGAAACTTTCATTAATAGAGGGAGAATGAGGTAAGAATATGAATATCTACAATTTGAAGTTCTATGTAAATTGTCATATAAAAAGAGGAACTTAAAACTTTGTCTTAAGTTCAAAGGTCAAAGGAGCTCTGTCCCACACACATCAAGTTAATGGGAAGACAAAAGCTTTATTGGCCACGAAGGCAGATGCAAATTTGAAAGGAAGAGGCAGAAAGGTTGCCATGAAGGGGCAAGGGAACTGGTGAACAACAGTGGAGGCAAGGTAAATACTAGACCTATCGCAAGCTGACGCCCAAACAATAGAAGCAGATGAATTTGGAATGTAGGTGGAGTCTAGGTTGTCAGGAGTTTTAAATATGGTGCTTCTCTTAGAAAATTAGTAACATGATCCAGGCCAAAGACCAGAAGAAAGATTACTCTGGTCAATAGGTTTTGGGAAGAGAGAACAGAACACATAAAGACACAAAACATGTTAGATCAGATGCTTCAGAAGTATATAGTAAGCATGGGTTCTAATGCCATTTATGAAATGTGTGAATTTAGTGAGAATGAATGAATGCCAATTATGTGTCAGACACTGTGCTGGACACTACATAGATCATCTCTAATATCCACAGTAATTCTTTATATAGGAATCAGTAACTTCATTCTACAGCTTAGGAATTAAGGCACAGAGAATGTAGGTAACTTGCTAAATGTCAGAGACTTGATAAGTAGCAGAGTTGAGATTTGAGCCAAATATTTCTGAGCAGAGCCTTTGCTCATCCAACTCTAGGTCTGGATGAATTCCTGCCTTGCCTTACCTCTATAACTTTTTCATATCACTCAATATCTTAGTTTCCTTATCAATACATCAGGGTAATAACTTTAAACTTTATGGGTTATCAAAATTAAATTAAAATGACTATATTATAGTTAGTGCTCCATAAACTTACTTTTTTTTTCTTTATTGATTAAGATTTTACATGTGTCCTTATCCCCCTTTGTCCAACCCACCCCCATTCATGCCCTAACCACCCTGCTTCCCCCTGCCCCCCAGTGTCTGTGTCCATTGGTTAGACCAGTGGTTGGCAAACTGAAGCCTGGCAAACCGTGGCTCACGATCCACATGAGGCTCTTTGGCCCCTTGAGTGTGGCTCTTCCACAAAATACCAGCTCTTCCACAAAATACCTACTTCTGCGCATGGGCCACGATGTTTCAATCACACTGTACGTGCGCACCCCCATGTGGTATTTTGTGAAAGAGCCACACTCAAGGGGCCAAAGAGCCGCATGTGGCTCATGAGCCACAGTTTGCCGACCACGGGGTTAGGCTTATATGCATGCATACAAGTCCTTTGGTTGATCTCTCCCCCTTACCCCCACCCTCCCCTACCTTCCCTCTGAGGTTTGGTGGTCTGATCAATGCTTCTCTGTCTCTGGATCTGTTTTTGTTCATCAGTTTATATTGTTCATTATATTCCACAAATGTGATATTTATCTTTCTCTGACTTTCAGGTGAGCGGTTAGGAGCCATTGGTTCCGGATTGCGAGAGGGATGTCCAATTGCCAGTTTAGGCCCGATTCCTGTGGGATCGGGCCTAAATCGACATTTGGACATCCCCCAAGTGGTCCCGGATTGGAGAGGGTGCAGGGCAGGCTGAAGGACCCCGCCCCCCCCCCCCCCGCATAAATTTTATGCACTGGGCCTCTAGTATTCTTTATAATTCTTCTACCTTATGTTATATGTTATATACAAAGAAATATCCCCATGAAATCCCTAAATATGAACAGGTGAATGTCTTGAACATGTGTTTTCTGAGCACACTCAATGTGCTTTATTAATAAACACATTATATATAGCTTATTTTAATCTATGTTGGTGAAAGATTAGGTGACACTGAATTTATTTCACTTCCCGTTTATCTGGTTTCCACCTGCTTTGACACATAGGACAGGTGAGGCAGGTAAGGGTGAGTACTTCCAGGTGATTCTGATAGAAAATTAGATGCACACTATGGAGCAATGTATTAAATGTATACACACCAACAAAGATGACCTTTTAACACAGTGATGGTGAATCTTTTGAGCTCGGAGTGTCAGCATTTTGAAAAACCCTAACTTAACTCTGGTGCCGTGTCACATATAGAAATTTTTTGATATTTGAAACTATAGTAAAACAAAGATTTATATTTTTGATATTTATTTTATATATTTAAATGCCATTTAACAAAGAAAAATCAATCAAAAAAATGAGTTTGCGTGTCTCCTCTGACACGCATGTCATAGGTTCGCCATCACTGTTTTAACATGTGGTGTTCATAACAATGTAAAAAAAGATAAGATATACAACAAAACGAATTTATCTAAATTAAAAATATGTGCGTACCAAAAACATGCATTTTGAAAGAACATATTAGCAAAAACCCTGTTAAACCTTTAGAATGCTTGCCTGTGGTAGGAGGGGAAAAGGCATGAGCTATGGGAATCAAGTGGAATATTTAATATTATTTAAAGCAACTGTGGGTTTGCATGGGCCAATGCTGATAATGTACCATGAAATGAGTGCCATGATGTCACCCCTCTGCATTTCAAAACTCATGAAACTTCAAAGGGGAGGAATCCAAGTTTGAGTCCAAGATATCATCCTACATCAAAAGGAGGGAAGTATTCAGAAAGCTAGTGTCTGATGATACAGGGGTAAACAAGAAACAAGAGCATGGAGGGTTAAGGATGTGAAGCTGTTTCTTGGCAGTCGGTATAGAACCTTGCTTTGTTTTTGGATTCTCTAATCTACTTCCTAAAGCTGATTCTACCTCTTGGAGGCTGGGCTCAGGAAGAGACAGTGATCGTTTGAACCAAGAACTGCTGGATTTAAATTCTGAACTCCATCACTTATTAGTTGTGAAGACGTGGGCATGGAACTCAATCCTTTTAAAACTTGAGCATCTTCACACATAAAACAGCCGCTCTACTGTGTTGATGGGGGAAATAAATGGGTAAAATATTTGTCTAGCATAGGGCTAGGTACTTGGTAAGTGCACTAGTTCTTGTACGCTTTGTCTTTTGCTGGCATTTGCAACTAAGCAATCATGCAACAAACATTGAATGAGACGCTACTTTGGTTAATGCACTGTATATACAACAATGGAGAAAACACACCTATGTTTTCAAAATGATTGTAGTCCAGTGGAGAAAACAGTGAAACCAAAAATTATAAGTTGAGAAATGCAATGAAGGCATATACTGGGTGGTAGAGGAACACAGGAGGGGACTCCAAATCAGACAACATTTCTTGGAAGAGAAGATAATTGAGTACTGTCATGTAGATTTAGTAAGAGACAATTAGGACGCAAAGTTCCAGAAGAATCCTTTGGTGTGAAGAAAATTGCTAAACTCCAGTACGTGGTCATTCCAAAGGTTAGAACTGGTAAATAACTATTTTAGTTATTTCTCCATTTTAAGATTTTATTTTGTAATAAATTTGTAGATTCTGATCATATATATATATATATATATATATATATATATATATATAGCATAATATGCTAATTTGACCAGACATCCTTCTGGACATCCTTCAGGATGAAGCCAGGGCTGCAGCCATGGGATTGAGGCAGCCGGCTGCAACTGTGAGGGAGGGATCCAGGCAGCCGTGGCTGCGAAGGCCTACTCTTACATGAATTTCATGCATCGGGCCTCTAATATGTATATATATCTCAATGGTGCCTACAGGGCTCCTCAAACTGACCCATTTGCACAGCACTTTTCTTTCTTTTTTTTTTTTAAATAAAGTTGTTTCATGATTGGATTCTGAATCTTTTTTTTTTTTTTTTAATATATTTTATTGATTTTTTACAGAGAGGAAGGGAGAGAGATAGTTAGAAACATCGATCAGCTGCCTCCTGCACATCTCCTACTAGGGATGTGCCCGCAACCCAGGTACATGCCCTTGACCGGAATCGAACCTGGGACCTTTCAGTCCGCAGGCCGACGCTCTATCCACTGAGCCAAACCGGTTTCGGCAGCACTTTTCTTTTATATGTTACTTTTTTCACTCTACTCTGCTAGGATATCCAGTTGTATAGAGTGGAGATAATCTTGTTTTCCATAAGTTTAAGAAGACTTCTTTTAGAGCTTTTAAATCTCTGGGAACTATTTTTCTAAACTCTGATTTAGTCCACATAGATTTGTTCAGTGTTTGTATTGCATACTTCTTTTGTTAAGTGAATATTATTTTAGACACACAGTTTTGCATAAATTTATATAACTTTTTTTTCCTTAAAAAGAAAAACTAAGAAAGGTGATGTTTGGACAGGACACTACATACCCAATGCATGTTAGTGATGTAAAAAATGTTTTTCCTTTACAACTTCTACTGAAATGGCAAGACTTTCCTGAAACAACACTTGGTGTTTGTTTTTAAAACAAACCCGTGGGTTTACTTTGCAAAAACTCATGAATGTTTTTTTTATTCATTCCATATCCTTTTCAGGGTTGCTCCATGCCAAAGGAAATATGATTAAGGCAGCTCAGGAAGAGTTTTGGTCGACAATAAGACACAATGGATATTTCTTGTGGGAGATTCAAAAGGGAGAACGGGGAAATCTGTATGGACCCTCTTGAGTGGCGGTGGGAGGCAAGTTATAACTCTTAAACTCTCGCCAAATGATAACTCAGATTTTAAAAAATACCTCCACCCTCTGATTGATCACAATATCTTAAATTTGGCTCAAAGCTTCTCTAAAAGAAAATAATAAAACTAAGTCCTAAAAATTTTATAAAGCCCATGGCAATACTAGAGCCGTTATTGACAAAACACTTAAATAGATCTATGCCCTGTGTGTTCACTTCTGTGGTTCATAGTTTAATCTGTAGTTTCCTCTGGGAATTCTTCTCTTCTTGCTGTAGTATTGACAGAGTTTGAAATAAAATATGTTTATGATGAAGACAATAGAATAGATTTCTATTGGGATCTGCCCTCCATCCCCAGCTTGCTGAATGCAGCAGGACTTAGAACTTGCTTTGATGTCAATAGAAATGTCTGTTGTAGAGCTCTGTGGGCATAAAGTAGACACAGTGAGGAAAGAACAGTGTTGGTTTCAAGAATGGGTATTTTATCTTCAAAAGTTTTAATGTGCATGAAAGACATAGGATAGATATCACTTCCAAAATATATTCAAAACCATTGAAATCACATAGATTCACATTCTCTCCCTTCTCTTTGGAAACCTAACAACTAAGAGTTTTGAATTTTCCCACGTGGCCAATGTAAATATAAACAGAGAACCAAATCTGAGTAGCATTCTGCAGGTATCTATTTCAACAGCTCAGTTATGCGAATTTTAATAACCAAATGAAATACAATGAAAAAGGCAGTGAATGGAAAAGTGGAAGAGATTAGATTGAAAAGTCGCTGTTGCAGTTTGAAGGTATTATTGTCCCTTGAATCTAGATGTGTAGGTGAAGGCAGATATTATTTGCAAATTTTTGTGGCTCTACAAGAAAATAAGTATTAATGTTGTTGGCTACATCAAGTAAAGAACATTAAGAATACCTCTCTGTGTTTATGTGTATTTGTTTCAGGCAAACTGTAAAGTTCGCACTTTCTCTGGAATGTCCCGGTGGCCTGTCCAAGACCTGGCAAATTTTCTAAGAATGTTGAGTGATGCGCAGCTGGTGTAATTCAGTGGTTGAGCATCGACCTATGAACCAGGAGATCAAGGCTCCATTCCTGGTCAGGGCACACGCCTGGGTTGTGGGCTCGATCTCCAGTGTGGGGCATGCAGGGGGCAGTTGATCAATGATTCTCTCTTATCAACGATGTTTCTGTCTCTCCCTCTCCCTTCCTCTGAAATCAATAAAAATATATTATAAAATACAAGAATATTGGATGACATGTTTTGCCTTGACTTTGTATGTTCCAACATTTAGCTTTGGTTTTTGTGGTTGATAAGATTTCATCAGGTTTTAGTATTTGTGATATCAAACAGTGAATGACTAACGCAGTGTCATTTTTTTCACATTTAATTAATATGTTATCAATGATCATTTGTGAACATAGCTTTTCATCATATCCAATCAACTTCAAGAACATAGCTATATCATTGAACTTTATTTTTGGCATCTGAATATGCATTATAGATGAATAGAACATACTAGATGTAAGTAGAAAATCCTCCTAAATATTATGTGTGGAAAATACATCAGTTAAAATGTATGGATATTATTTTAAAGTTAAAATACTTTACTAATTAAGTATCTATAATAATAAAAGCATAATATGCTAATTTGACCGGATGTCCCCCGGGGCTGTGAAGGAAGCCCGGGTCCTGGTGCCTGCCAGTGGCTGGAGGGAAGCCAGCCTGGGTCCCGGTGCCAGAGGGAAGCCGGTGCTGGCAGCTGGGGGAAGGAAGGCCTACTCTTGCACAAATTTTGTGTACTGGGCCTCTAGTGGTAACATAATTTTATATTCATTTATGATCAAGAACTTCAAGTAATTAAAGTAAGAAACTAGTATTCATAACATTAAACTAAAATATTTTTGAATTTTAGTTATTTACTTATAATTAGTATATTAATTAGGACACGAGTCTTTCAAGAAAAAAAAATCTCACTTGTCCCTTTCATATCTTGTGAAAATGAATTATGAGCAGAATGTCTAACCAAAAACATATTTAGTTCTCATTAATTAAACCTCAAAACAGTAGACTCTATACAAATTATTTAATAAGATAATTCCTTCTAGTTCTGAATCTATGGAGGCTAAGTATTTAATCAAGAGCTTGTCAAAATTATTGCTTTATGTTACTGATCAGATTTTCAGCAATGAGCATAAAATATTTCTGAGATTTTCCTAAGATGTGGATCTCAGCTACAAAGTTCTACAAGAAAACATAAGAGAAAAAATCTTCCAGGATTATATTGTTCTTTGTATAAGAACATTAGTAATGTTATTCAAATTATTATGTTTATACCTTATATATGGGACATGGAGAAGTGACCAGGGTTTTTTGCTGTAAAAAAAAAAAAATTCAACAGCACAATGAAATAGTGATGAATTCCACAGTTCTTCCTCACTCATTTATTGGGGATTACTGAGTTTTAAACAGCTGACATTACACTGAGCCTATTGAAAATAGAGTTCCAGAATGGAAAAGCTTTATAGAAAGTATCATGAAGTTGTCCCTGACAATGTGACAAGCATGGAGATATTTTGTGTTCACACTCATCAGTTATACATTCACAGGGTAATTACAACATACCATAATATAACCAGATAACTGGCCTTAAGCCAAAGACAAGCTATATGACATACAGGAGATGTTCAAATACTTTTCAAAAACTTTTTAAGATATAGTAAACTATAGAGTTAATGAAATCATTACTGACTTGGCACAGCCTGGGGAAACTGGAAGATATTTTTTAATCTCCAAGATCCTTAAAATATTTTAATATATAATTTCCAAACATCCAAAACATTTTAATATACAATTCCAAAAGGATAACTTTTTAAGTTGATGACAAATTTAAGAAATTCCATTATGATAAAAAAAAAACTGTAATGATAGATTTTCTTTTTTTGCAATAAACTCTACATTCACCAGTCTTTCTTTGCTCTTTAAAAATCACAATTCTAGACTGAGTTCCCAATCACTATCCTTTGACATCACCTTGAAAACGGCTCTATATTATGCACATCTCCTCTGCCTCTGTTAACATCAGGAACAGGCAGTGGACTGTGGAATCTATTTCTTGTCAGACAAGCTTCTCATTTGCTCTGCTTGTCACAGCAGGTTATCTTGGACTTCTTTTTGCTGACTCTGCCTGTTTCTTCTTGTTCTGCATAATACACGTGAAATATGTCCCAGACATTTCAGCAGTTACAGAATTTGAATCACAAAGCAACATGGAAAAGTATGTTCATATCCTATTGCTTTGACCTGACCTTGCAAATTGGTTCCCTGCCTCTAAGCGTCCACCTTTTCTCCTACAACCTCTTTTCTTTGCTCATGTAATGCCCTCGCCGGCTATGAACTTTGTGTGTTGTGTGTTTTTCTTTTAAATCTTTGCCCAAGGATATGTTTGTTGATTTTAGAGAAATAAGAAGAAGAAGGAGAGAGAGAGAGAGAGAGAGAGAGAGAGAGAGAGAGAGAGAGAGAGAGAGAGAGACATTGATGTGAAAGAGAAACATTGATTGGCTGCCTCCCGAATGAGCCCTGACCGGGGATTAAACCCACGATCCAGGTATGTGCCTGATGGGGAATCCAACCTGCAACCTTTTCAGTGTACCAGATGACGTCCCAACCAACTGAGCCACCCAGCCAGGGCAGCTCTGAAGTTCTGATTGTGAATGCCTCAAATGTTCTTCAAGGCCTTTCTTAAGCTGTATTTTCTGAGAGGACATTCCAGATTATTTCCATGTGAATTAGTTTTTTTCTTTCTTGGTTCTATCATTGCAATTTGTACCACAAATATAAGCACTTAACTCTTTCTTTGGATTATAATTACTTGTGTAACCACACATTCCAAAGCTACAGAGAAAAAGTAGGTATGGTTTCATGGTACAAGACTTCGGAAAGGAAGAATGAATTTTGTCTACTTTCACAAATGGCTTTGTATGTCCAGAAAGGACCTAGAGAAGCAAAAATGATAGCACAAAGTCAAGAATGCAGAGTAGGGGTCAGTAAGCTTTTTCTCTAAAGAACCAGATAGTAAATATTTTTGTCTTTGCAGTTCAAATGGTCTCTGTTGTAACAAATTCTACCACTGTAGTGTGAAAGCAGCTATGGATGATATATAAATGAAAGGGTGTGGCTGTGCTTTGATAAAACTTTAGTTTATATGGAGGAGTTGGTGGGCAGGATTTAACCTATGGGCCTAGTTTTCCTGATGGTTGGGCTAGAAGATCTTCCTAAAAAGGATAAGAAAGCTGCCCTAACTGATTTGGCTCAGTGGCTAGAGCGTCAGCCTGCAGACTGAAGGGACCCAGGTTTGATTACAGTCAAGGGCACATGTCTGGGTTGTGGGCTCGATCTCAGGTAGGGGGCGTACAAGAGGCAGCCAATAGATTCTTTCTCATCATTGTTGTTTCTCTCTCTCTCTTCCTCTCCTTTCCTCTCTGAAATAAATAAAAATATACTTTTAAAAAAGGATAAGAAAGCTTCTGTTTACTTTGCCATAAGAATGATTCTCATGTTGGTAATGTATTCTCATGTTGGTATAACCAGTATTTAATCTTTCTTGGATATCCTGACCAATTTCCAATTTCATGGTAGATAATCCATTTTATGTCCTATAGGCACTTCATCTTCACCATGCCTAAATTTAAACAATTCTGTTTTTACTTAGAAGTAAATGATTGTATAATCAATGATTGTATAATTTTCCTAGTAATTTAACTCCTGAGTCTGTGTGCTTCTTTATTACTTATACTTAGTAAGTACCCGAGTACTCTCGATTCTATCCATTAACAATTGTTGGGAGAGAATTCTTCACGGGTCTCTCCTTGCTGAACTTGCCAGCAGAGGCATTCACAGTTTTTTTAAGACCATTTTTTCCAGGAGGCAAGGATAGCAAACAGCCTTACAAGATAGAGAAAGGGTCTTTTCTCTAAAGCAGATGACAGGTTTCTTTGTTGTCAAGTATAATAATGATAATGCACCTCCCCTGGGCAAAGGTTGAGCAGGCTTCCTTGCAGCCCATTATAAAAAATTGGAGATTTCTAAAATCAATTTCGGGGCCATGACTGATTCAAGTATGGGTGATTCATCCTGAGGTAAAATTCTTCTCCAGCTGTGAATCAGTGAAATGACACAAGTTATGTGCTGATAAAATACAATAGTGTGGCAGGTATAGGATATTTTTATTGAAAAGGAGAGAAATTAGAAAGAAGAATTTAGGCATGGATCCCAAACAGGTTCTTTAGATTTTAGTGGTTGACATACTCCTTTTTGGCTCAATGCTCTCCTTCAGGCCCGTCGATGAGGTGGTCTCATTGTCTGAGCCAACTGGGGTGACAGTCCTATCCCTCTGAAACTGAAAAAGAGACAGCTCCGTCCTGTGGTCCTATGCCCTTTGCACCCATGGTAGCAACCCCGCTGATGTCTGCTTCACCTTCAGGGTTATTCTTCATTTATATTGAAGGACATTGATTATTTGCAGCCATCTGGCTCTATGGTCCTATTCCACACCTTGATATTTTGCTTAGAAATCTCACCTAAATACCCAATTTAATTGCTTACAAATTCTACTTTCTACAAAGCACTAGAACACAATTCAGTCAAGTTATTTATAACAAAGCATAACTATCTGTTTGTTTGTTAACCCTCACCTGAGGATATTTTTCCATTGAATTTTAGAGAAAGTGGAAGGGAAGGGGAGAAACAGAGAGAGAGAAAAACATTGATGTGAGAGAGACACATCAATTGGTTGCCTCTTGTACATGCCCTGACCAGGGCTGGTGATCAAACCTGCAACCAAGATACCTGCCCTTCACTGGAATCGAACCTAAGACCCTTTAGTCCGAGGGCCAATGCTCTATCCACTGAGCTAAACCAGTGAGGGCCAAAGAATACTTTTTTATCAGGGTCCAATAACATGTTCCTCATTTCCATTTGATGCTTCACCAGAGCTGCTTCTCTATTTCTTCAAAGCAATCTTGCCTTTTTCTGATATACACCTCCAAACTCTTTCAGCCTTGACCCATTACTGCCTTCCAAAGCTATTTCTACATTTTTAGATATTTATTCTTACAGTAACACCCCTCGTCTCAGTACCAAAATCTGTATTAGTTTGCTAGGGATGCCATAACAAAATATCACAGACTGAATACATCCATAACACTTAGTTATTGATCCTCAACGAATACACTCATTTCACAGAACAGAGTCATTGAGGCAGTCTGGTATCTATATATATAAAAGCCTAAGCAACTGTTTCAGCAGAGCAACCAGAATGACTGGAATGACTGGTCACTAGAATGCACACTGAGCAGGTAAGCAGTTGAGCAGTTGGAACAAGCAGGCAGGTAGGTGAGCATTTAGGGGCAAGGAGGCAGGCAGGCAGGTGAGAGGTTAGGGGCAAGCAGGTAGGCAGGCGAGTGGTTAGGGGTGAGCAGGCAGGTGAGCAGTTAGGGGCAAGCAGTCCCGGATTGCAAGAGAGATGTCCGACTGCAGAGATTGGGCCTAAACTGGCAGTCGGACATCCTCCAAGGGGTTCTGGAATGTGAGAGGGCACAGGCTGGGCTGAGGGACTCCCTGCCCTCGCATGGATTTTGTGCACCAGGCCTCTAGTTACTACATAAAAACACCAACCCCTGCAGTTAATCACTTTTGTTGTTGAAAAGGGAGAAAAAGCCTATGGCCTCATCAAGTGTAGTTTTCATTTTTGCCCCTGTGTTTGGATGATAGTACTAATGATTATCTTTAACATAAAAGACAATGATGTAGATAGTACTTGCATTTCTTAACTAATTTTTTTATATTATTCTATAAATCATTAATTTTATTTCCCAATGTAAGATCAGAGCTTAAAGTATTTGAAAGCTATGTTTCTTGTTGTTTTATAGAGAACAGCATTTATTTTCTTAATGTTGTTAAATTTTTCTCCTTAACTTTACACACTAATTCATTTATCTCCTTTTTCCAATTTTTCTTCCTGCTATTAAAGCTTGTTAGAGAAAATTAACCACAGGTTGAATGTATTCACTAATACATTATTCTATTTAATTTTAGCCAACCTCTTCACACTTGTTCAGTAATCTCCCTGTCATTAGGAATTACAAATTTTTATATTCCATGCATAATACATTTCTGGCCTCTGTATCTACTTAACTTCTATTATGCTGTTCACTATTCAAACAATAAGGCTATCTAGTGGTATTTCCAATCTTATTTCCAATTTTATTGATATAAAAAGTTTTTTCTATGAGAAATTCCTCTGTTCTACATTATAAATCCTGTGTCTTCACTTGCTTCTCTTTTTCCTTAAATTCTTAGAGGAAGATATATGAGCATTTTTTTTTTTTTTTTTGGTGCTGGTTTTTAAAAAAATGTTGGAAACCTGTTCCTTCATATATTCAATTCACTTTTTGTGTGTGTGATGGTCAATCTCAGCCTTCTAGAAATTTCTACTTGGATATGATCAAGCTCAATCTCTGTGCATTTCTGTGTCTATCCATCTATTTAATGTCTGCCTATAATGTGCATATTCACAATACTGATATTTCTTATGGTGCAATTTAATCAGAATATAAAATATTTCTTCTGTTCAGAGCTAAATTTCCTAAAAAGCTGATCTAGTGCTTTGAATTCATTCTCATTTAACTTTAAGCAAGACTTGGGAATGGCAGCAATCAAATCATAAGCCCAAAATATATTACTTTGGAATAAAATCTTTGAACCATCTACTTGGGATGACTGACAAAGGTAAACTGTCCAGAGGTGTTGACAGTTCCATTGTTACTAGACATGGGTTAATGCAGTGTCCCCTTGTGATTTCACTTTTTCAAAATATCCTAAGTAGAGTGTGCCTTACTGGGACCATACTGAGAATTAGATTTGCCATATTTGGTCTTGACTAATACAGTAATTGGTTCAGGAAATAGCTTTAGGAAACAGGTCCTCAGAATGAAATTCTAGAATAGAATCACTTATATATGCAAAGGATACAGGAATAATAACTCCTTGCTAAAGGGGATAAGGCCTGGCTAATCCATGGCATAGAGTGCCATTACAATTAATCAAATCAAGTCATTAGAGGAAGCACAGATGGAGGGAGATCAAGTGGCTGTGGTGCTTTGTAGTTATGGCAACAACAGTGATTATCCGATGGTTTGATTCCCTGGATTCAATTTATAGCCTTAGAGATGTACATATAAGAAAAGCAAAAATATCAGGTATGAACAGACAATTATGAATACCTGTGGAGATCCAGAAGACCTGTTGGCTGTTTTGAAAAAATCCTTCATGAATTTACAAGGAATGTAAAAACTGAAGACCAACAGGGTTTGATTGTAAACATTAATTTAATATGCAAACTTGCTAATTATCTCACAGTAAGATAAGGGCCATGGTGGGGAAGGAATAGAACCCTTATGTATGAAATAGGAATATTTACAAGGTAGGGACAAAAACGTACGTATCTGTTTTGCCTCAAGGTTGTGTCAAATCTGCTCTCCTACATGAAACAGTCTTGGGCAGTGCTTCTCAAATTTAAGTGTACATATGAATCACCTGGGAATCCTATTGAAATGCAGGTTAAGATTCAGTCTGGGGAATAAGCTGGGTGTGGTCTGAAAATTATCCTAATCTTTTACATCTAAGACATTATGCTAATTGAAAATGGTGAACAGGTAGTAACAGGCACCATAAATGTCCTAGTCAGGCATATGTGTGCTAGAGAACGGAAGTGAAATGTTGAAAAAGTTCAGTGGTATGCCAAATCAGTGAAATTTTTTGGTGTCTAGGTAAGATACCCCTTCTAAACTCTGAGACTAGTTATTCTACCTAACTCAGTGAAAGAGACACAGTTTGGCGGGCCTCTTTGGATGTTGGAGGCAGTATATACTACATCATCAGCCTTCTCCAACCCATTGAATTATCCAGACTTGTAAAGGCGCTACTATTGATTTGGGTCTTGAATACCAAAGAGCTCTGCAACAGGCTGGTTTGGTTCAAGCCTCTTACCATTTGGGTCTAATAACCTAACACACCCAGTGATTTTCTTTTGAAGTATTTGTGGCAGACACAGTGCTGTGTGAAATTCTTCCAAACTCAAATAAGAGAAATCACAGCTCAGGCATCTGCAGAGTAGGAGTGATGCAATGCTCTCCCTATTCTTTCAACTATTTCCATTTGAAAAGTTTCCAGCTTGCTATTGAATTCTGGTAGAAAGTAGATGGTTGGCCTTGTAACATCTTGTGATTATGTGAATCAAACTTTCCAAGATGGAATGTATGGTATATCAGATCAATCCATTATAAAATTAGATAAGCACAGCAGCATTACTTTATAAAAGAGAGATGGTATAGCGCAAATCTCACTGCGCTGGGAGACTCGTTAACATGGTACCTGTTTTACTGCTTTGCCACCACGAAGACGGAAAAAAAAAAAATGAACCTAGTTTTCTGGTAGATAGAAAACTTATGCCAACATGAGATAGAAGCAGACAGTAGCTTTTAAAGTGATCTTGAAAGACAGTGGTTGTAGTTGATGTCATGGTGTACTGTCCTGAGTCTGTCCTCTCGGGCTGACGTGCTCATTTCTCCTGAGTTGGGAGTCTTGGCAACCAACTGTTCTCAACTGAGTTCTTGTCCGAGACTCTCTTAGCTGAAGAGAGTCTACCCACCTAAAGTCAGGCCTCCTTCCTGGGGACAGCCCTATGTAAGAATTAGTCATGCAGAGTTATCAAGGCCTGACGCTATGGCACAGTTCAGAACAGCTTTGAAGAATAATTCCAACTCCAAAGTAAGCCATAGAATCAGCAGGTCTTTGTCCTGACTACGTTACTGTTCAAATTCTCTTTATTTCTTCACTTCATAGCTGTTGATCTTGAGCATGTCAAAATGAACTTCCTGCAAATCAATCACCATCTGTTTCCAAGAATCTGTGACAGTAGGTGTCAAGAGTGGTCTGAGCTGAGTGAGGTGCTAGCAGAATGTGAGGGGAACATGGAATAAGTTGTAAAGTACACAACTTTGTTTACTGACTAAAGCCTTTTAATCAGCAAAAGAAGCAGAGGGTTGCAGCTATTTTACAGTTAAAATACCCCTCTAAATATCTCTTTAAATTTTTAAGTGAAGAATATGAGTGGCAGCCCTGGCTGGTGTGGCTTAGTTGGTTGGGTGTTGTCTCACACTCACCAAAAGATTTCTGGTTCGATTCTTAGTCAAGGTGGGCTTGATCTCAGGTAGGGGCCATGAAAGAGGCAGCTGATTGATGATTTGCTCTCACATTAATGTTTCTCTCTCTCTCTCTTCTCTAGAAATCAATTAAAAAAATATTGAAAAAAAGAATCTGAATGGCAGGTGCTATTCAGTTTTAGGTAGGAGGATGGCCAAATTAATATCATCACAATTATATGGTACCTGGTGTTATTTGTATGTCTCCTGTGTGGGGATAAAATTCCAAGTGGTGAAGGTTGAGAGTATTCTAAGGGGAGGATGTAGTGCACCAGGTAACTTTTCTCCCTACTTGATCTACTCTCCATCCTTCTCTACCCTAATCTATGTCCCGAGAGGCTAAGCTGTCTAGCTTATATCAACGAATACTTATTAAATTTTTCTTTCTTAAAAAATTGTAATGCTGGTCTATGATAGAGAATCCTCAAAATAACAAAGTTGAGACTATACCTTGATGTATAATGGCCAGAAATTAGTCTCTATTAATAGTTTGGGAATTATTTATGTGTATTTTCTTCTTCACAGTCATGCAAAAATTCTCATTTTCTTATATTAATTGTCTTATAGTTCATTTATTTATGCATTCATTGGTTGATTCTTGTATATGCCCAGACAGGGGATCAAACCTGCAACTTTGGTATATCAGGATGATACTCTAACCAATGGAGCTGCTTGGCCAGGACTGGAATACCACTCATGTTATATATGTCAAATTTCTATTGATATGTAAGAGCATTTTCTCTAAAACTTTAATCATTTAAAAGTGAAATAGCCAAACTTACATACACTTATTTTTATAACTTTTATAAAAATATTAATAACTTTCAACAAGTTAATATCAAATAATTTTGAATTATGCTAATTCAATGTTATCTTTTTCACCAAAGACCAAAATTTGCTTTGGTTTGAGCTTCTTTGACTGTTTTGCTTATCTTTTCAAGTTCATTTTTCATTTTGGATATTTTTATCAGTATACAGTTAGCGTTCCTATTATGCTTCCAAGAATTTTGTAAAATTGATATCTTTCTTCAAGATACTACATCTTCTGGGCAGATGCAGAAAATATCACATCTAGTCTTCAAATTCTTTCAAAGTATTTCATCACTCCTTTGGGTCTGGCTGAGGTCTCCTGATAACAAATTCAAACTATGTGCTGCACTTGGAATGAGATGTTTCAGGATCATCCGCCAAAATTCTAACTTGTTAGCCTCCTTCTTAATCAGTCATTCTAATGACATCATGATAGCTTTGTCC
This sequence comes from Myotis myotis, assembly GCF_014108235.1. Classification (NCBI taxonomy): domain Eukaryota; kingdom Metazoa; phylum Chordata; class Mammalia; order Chiroptera; family Vespertilionidae; genus Myotis; species Myotis myotis. Next base: position 200,262,963 of record NW_023416324.1, on the reverse strand, counting down.
TCGATAATCTTTTTATCCAACACTTAAAAAAATGCCTGTTTTTTTTTCAGTTAAGTCAAAACATGTACTTTTAAAAATAATAAGTGAAATATTCATTACTTTCAACTCCCCTGTGTTGTGCCCCTGATAATTCAATATGTGCAGTCAATGTCATTTTCAGGTTAGGTTTTTTTTTCCACCCACGGTGCATTCTGGTTGAACTGGTAAATAATATTTGCTTCTTAATTTTGTGTAAAATTTCTTTCTCACTCTATTGTCTATTAAGTGAATCTGACTTTGACTTCTTCATCCTAAGTAGTGATAATTGTTTATTATAAATATATCATAGATTTGGCCATTTTTGAAATCAAATTTGAAATGATTTTTACTGAACTAGAAAATTTCATTTATTTTCTGGGATCACTGTGCTGTTTGTGCTTTGAAAAGCATTATTATGATCAGCTAATTATGGGCCAAATAACATTCTTTTTTTAATTTTTAAAAATTTAGGTATGGTTGGTATACAATATTATATTAGTTATATTATTTCCAGGTGTATAATTAGTGATTTGACATTTTTATACCTTACCCCTTCTAATTCTAGTAATCATTTGTTACTGTGCAAACTTACTACAATATTATTGACTATATTCTCATTCCTTTTTTTTTTAAAAATTCCTCCACTTTAGTAACCATCCCTTTGGTCTCTGTTTCTATGAGTCTGTTTTGTTTGTTTGTTTGTATATGTGTGTTTCTTTAGATTCCACATATAAGTGAAGCCATACGGTATATGTCTTTCTCTGCCTGACAATTTCACTCTTCATAATACTTTCTAGATGCATCCATATTGTCATAAATAGCAAGATTTCATTCTTTTTTATTGCTGCATAATGTTTCATTGTATATGTATATCTACACCACATCTTTATCCATTTATCTGACGATAGACACTTAGGTTGCTTTCATATCTTGACTATTGTAAAAAATGCTGCAGTAAACATAGGGGTAACATATCCTCTCAAATTAGTGTCAAATAACATTTTTCAAGAATATCATATTTTGTGTATTTGTTTATATCTAATACTACTGATAATTTGCTATTTATCCAGCCCCTTTTATTTCAGATCTAATAATTGAAAGTGTGCTTTTCAAAAATGTAAATGAAGTTTCATATTCTTTTAATTGAAAACCAAAGTATTTCAAATAGCAAATTTGACAAAGCTGTTCTTAAAAATTGATTTTGAAACATGCAACAACCTGATATATAACATTCAACTTTCTTAATTTGAAATAATTTTGATATCTAATAAATTATTAAATTTTCTACTATGGTCATCCAATGGAAAAATCTCAAAATTTAATTTGAGTCAGATTGTGTTTAGCTAGAAGCATTCTCATACCATGAGAGGAATGCAGTAGCCATTTTCCAGAATCATCCTATATAATAAAAGCCTAATATTCTAAGTGTCCAATCATTCGTTTGACCCTTCGACCAGTTGCTATGATGCACACTGATCACCAAGAGGCAGACACTCCGACTGGTAGGTTAGCTTGCTGCTAGAGTCTGGTCTATCGGGACTGGCGAGACGAACTGGGCACGCCCTGTAGCTAGCCAACCTCCTGCAGTCCCTAAAATATTTCTTCTAATTAATTTCCTTTCATTGTGTACAAATCCATGCATTGGGCCTCTAGTAATTTAATAAACATAATAAAACCAGAGGTTTTATTTTTCTTTTCTCAATTTCTTTTGTTATAAATTTAATTTTTGTTATCTTCTAAATAGCAGCCAGAGTTACATTTGTTGCAAATCTGATATGAAAATTCTCTTTATTAATTTCATTGTTTTGATCATTAATAAAATCTTTACTAAATAGTTAGAAGTTGCAGGGATTTCATTTTACCTGCTCCAGTTGTAAATCTGATGAGAGTTATATTGCTCATTCTCATTGTTTCAATCAGTAGTTACATTTTTAAAATAAAATGTTTAAAATGTTCTGTTTATAAGTTTTATGTAAGTCATGCTCTGCAGAAGTCAGCCCCCTTTATTTCCTGTTTTTAAAAGTGTAAGCAATCCTCCCCTTTGAAGATTTTCTTTCTTTATCTTTTCAGACTTTTATCTTTTTTGAGCCCTGCTTCTCTATGTTATATTTCTATCAAGTTATCAACTTATATTACTTCTCAATATCAAAGAGATTAAAAATTAAATGCAATTCTGTGCACAATTTATAAAATCTGAGCATATTTTAATAAAAATATTAAACACATAAGTGAAAAATCAAAATTATTTTTATGTATTAAATATTTTTTCTTTTAAAATAAAAAAAATCTGTTAAACTTAAAGAAAACATGTAATTAACTAGAGGCCCAATGCACGAATTTGTGCAAGAGTAGGCCTTCCTTCCCCTGGCTGCCGGCACTGGCTTCCCTCTGGCCCCCGGGACCTGGGCTTCCCTTGCAGCCCTGGCTTTGTCCAGAAGGTCATCCAGAAGGATGTCCTGTCTAATTAGCGTATTACCCTTTTATTATTATAGACTAGAGGCCCGGTGCACAAAAATTTGTGCACTCAGCGGGGGGGGGAGGGGGGGGTGTCCCCTCAGCCCGGCCTATGCCCTCTTGCAGTCTGGGACTCCTCAGAGGATGTCCACCTGCTGGCTTAGGCCTACTCCCTGGGGGATTGGGCACAAGCTGGCAGTCAGACATCCCTCTGGCAGCCCGGCAGGGATGTTCACTTGTCAGTGGGGAGCAGGCCAAAGCTGCAGTTGGACATCCTTAGCGCTGCTGAGGAGGCAGGAGAGGCTCCCACCACCACCGCTGTACTGGCAGTCATCAGCCTGGCTTGGAGAGCACTGACCACCAGGGGGCGGCTCCTGCATTGAGCGTCTGCACCCTGGTGGTCAGTGTGTGTCATAGTGACCAGTCATTCCCTTCTATAATTGAAACTTTATAGCCTTGAGAGGAGCTCAGAGCCGGCCAGCGTGGGCAAGAGGGAAGCCTCCTTCTTGCTCCAGCTCCATGGCCGTGGCCAGCTGAAAGCAGGTATCTGTGGTTTAGTTACCTTCTCTAATTGAAACTTTGTTGTTTGAGTGGAGCTCAGAGCTGCCCACAGCAGGCGGGAAGCTTGGCTTCCTCCATCATTGGGGCAACCAAGCCTCCTGCTTGTTCCAGCTCTGTGGCTGCTGGCTGCCATCTTGGTTGGGTTAATTTGCATATAGTCGCTCTGATTGGCTGGTGGGTGTGGCTTAAGGCATAGCGAAGGTATGGTCAATTTGCATGTTTGATTTTATTAGTGTAGACTAGAGGCCCGTTGCATGAAGAGACTCGTGCAATAGGCCTTCCCTTCTGCTGGCTGCCGGCACTGATTTTCCTCTGGTACCCGGGACCCAGTCCTTCACTCCGGCTGGAGCCTTCAGTCTTCACTGCTCCTGCTGGAGCCTTCAGTCTTCACTCCACCGCTTCGTGCCTACGTATTCAAATTAACCACCATCTTTGTTGGGTTAATTTGCATACTCTCCTGATTGGCTGGTGAGTGTAGTGGAGGGACGGTCAATTTACATGTTTGTCTATTATTAGGTAAGATAAGCATGAACATTTTAAGGAAAAATTTTGATTGTGTTTTTTTTGAAAATTGAAGTAAATCATATGTTTTTAAATGCAAAACTTTATAAAAATGCAACTATTAGCCAGACCAATGGTTGAGCATCAACCTATGAACCAGGAGGTCATGGTTCAATTCCTGCACCCTCTCACAGTCTGGGAGCCCTTGAGGGATATCCTTAGCACTGCTGCAAAGGTGAGAGAGGCTTCCGCCACTGCCTCTGCACTCACCAGCTGTAACCCTGGCTTCTGGCTGAGCGGTGTTCCTCCTGTGAGAGTGCACTGACCACCAGGGGGCAGCTCCTGCATTGAGCATCTGCATTGGTGGTCTGTGTGCTTCATAGCGACTGGTTGTTCCACTGTTCGGTCGATTTGCTTATTAGCCTTTATTATAAAGGATTGGCTCTATATGTAACTAAAATGTGTTTGAAATGAAAACATGGTGAGATGTTTTAATTTAATCTATACAGAACAACCACTTAGTCTCTACCCTACTTACCATATCTTATATCTATGGTGAAATAAACTCTCAGGTACAATTTAATTTCTAGTTTGTGGATCCATAGTTTTTTGAAATTTAGTAAAACAATTATAATTAAAATGGGTTGTGCATAAACTAAATATAAATGAATGAATAATCCTTTCCCACTTCCTTTTAGTACTGTGAATTTCCACCTTCCCTTTGTTATCTATCTACAACAATAAAAGTATAGTATGCTAATTAGACTGGAGAGCTGAATGACCTTCCAGATGTCATTCTGGACATCCTTCTGGACAAAGCTGTGGTGGCAGGGGCCGAGGCAGAGGTGGTTAGGGGCAATCAGGCAGACAGGCAGAGGTGTTAGGAGCAATCAGGCAGGCAGGTAGGCCAGTGGTTAGGAGCCAGCAGTCCCAGATTGTGAGAGGATGCAGGCCGGGCTGAGGGATTCCCCCCCACCCCCCATGCATGAATTTCGTGTACCAGGCCTCTAGTATTACATAAGCAAATTTGTGAATTCCCACCAAGTTAAGCAAACCAAAGACTTTGGAACAGTAATTCATGACCAGAGGGAAAAAAGAAATTGCAATGCAGAGTTTGAATGCCTCTTATTAATCTATGGCATTTTAGAATTACATGTTGTACTGTTTTAGAGTAGTTGTTTGACAAGGGCATTAGGAAGAAGTAACACTTCCTCTGATTTAAATAATATTGTCTCACATTTAAAGATTTATATGTCTTAAAAATTCTATTGAATAAAAATGGCAAACAAGTTCTTTGACATTTAATGATTGCTTGTCCATTATATACATTTTTGCAGTAGTGCTCAGATCACGAGAATTATGTAAATATCCTTCAAGTCAATTCTTTTTAATTCCTGAGGGCTAACAGCAAAATCTAAGAAAAGACTTAATATTTATATTTCATTTATCTCATACCAATAGGTTGTTTAACTTCACATTTTTGCTATCAACTAACAAAATCAATGTTTAAAAGAAAAGGGTAAGAGAATCCAAGGTAGAAAAGACCCCCCACTTACTTCTTTAAAACTTACTCTCTCTATTTTTATCGTAAGTTCTCTCCTTTTATGTTAAATTCTGCTTACCATTCATACGCAGAAGAGAAAGTGATTCCTACAAAATTGTTTTGAAAAGCAGCTGGTAATAGACAAGAAATTCAGTTGTCTGCAACCTGACCCCAATCCATCAAGAGCCATACAGTTAAGAAAGTAGATACAAAATGTACATAAGTGGCAACAGTGCAAATTAGTTCGTGCAATGACCCATTTGGCTAGTCTGATTATTTGATATCACCAAATAAAACCCTGAAGCTGAATTCTTGCCCCTTTATTTATTTTCTCATTAAAGCCCTGAATGGATTGTGTTGATACCTTCTAACAAATATACAGCATTTCATATAGAGACTCTTGGCAAAGGTTTACATGATGAGTGCACAGCTTATGGTTAACAGTCTTATTAAAACCTTGATTGCTGTATTTCAGCAAAGGGGAGCTTTAGTGATGTATCCATTTAGTCATAATTCTCAAGTACCTGTGTCCTTTATTTTTATTTTCAAAGCTGAACTTACATTATGTATTAAGAAATATGTGTGTCTGCAAAGTAAAATAATTGGAAATGGAAATAGATAATATTAGAATTCTCTTTAAAATGTTATAAAAATTCTTTACTGAGGTATTATGATATTCATGGCTATTGGAGGTATTTTTTGTTGAAGATATGATCTCAGTTTTAAGCTTAAATGCATTAATTAATGGATATAGTGAAAAACTTTTGTGCACCAGTCAATAAATGCTCTTCTAAAGTCTTAGAAGTAAACTTTTTTGATAATTTATTACCTTATTATTTATCATTGCTATACTTATATTGGTCACATTTATTAATTTGTGTTATGATTTATATTCTCTATATGTTTATAGTACTTTGGGGAGTTTTCTGTAATCAATATGGCTAGTGCACTTTATGTGGCATCAAACAATTTTAAAATTGCAAATGTTTAAAGCTTTTAGGGATTTTGAAAATATCCTTGCTGTATAAAATAATGTTCAATATGGATCAATACTGCAATCTAGCTCTAAAAACCTTCATTATTTAAAAATAAAAGAAGGAAAATAAAAAGCATTTAAGCCATGAATTTAGAGACTTAATACTTAGGAGGAAGTGAGTAATGAAGATGATACTAGATCAGGTTACATGAAGGGGTAGAATTTTAAACCTAAGTAAATTGTTAATTATAAGTGAGTAAGTTCAAGAGTTGGTTCTAAAGAAAGGTAAGTTAAATATACAGTTGCAATCAGGTGTAAAAGAACAGGAACAATTTATCACCATTCTTTCTCCCCTCATTTTTGAAAATGAGAGGGCAGGTATGAAAACTGACAAGGAAATTAAAAGTATATATTCGGCATTTCCTTGAATTGGATTTTAGATAAATATGTATTATTAAAATGAAGCCAAGAAAGAATAGATCACTAATTATAACAATAACCTTGGAAGAAGTTGTAAAAATGTGTCAAAAATTTACTGGCATAAAACGTTCTGGGCTCAGAAAGTATTGAAGAAAATTATATTTAAATTTTCATTGCATTGCTCTCTAAATTGTTTCACACACACACACACACACACACACACACACACACACGAGAGGCTTTCAAATTGCTTTTAAAAAGCTACTGTGACCTATTATCAAAAATCTGTCAAACACTATCCAAAGTAAGAAAAGTCAATAATCATACTTATAGAAAATAGAATAATCTTAAAATATGGCCGACTTAACATGAATTTCCCTCCCTCTGAAAGCATTCCCGAATATAACTAGTTGTTTCCATAAAAATCCTTTTTAAAAGCATTATCCCAGGTATTTAAAAATAAATGCAATAAATATGTAAAATAATATATAGTTATGTAAACATTTTAAAAGCATGCATAACATGTATTTAATATATATATATATATATATATATATATATATATATAAAATCAAAATGTTTGCCTTGCTTTATCTGTAAGGTGGGATTATAGGTGATTGCATTTTTAGTTCATGCTTAAAATTCTTTGTCAATTCTTATTTATTTCTGTTATAAAAATAACAGAGTTACATAAAATAACTCATATTCTAATTATGATGTTCATCTTACGGAAAAATATCATCCAGCATGTCCTATGATTTCTAGGGACTCACAGTGGTAAAAATTATGGCCCATGAGTTGGATTTTGTTTTGTTCCTGTTTTCTGCTTTGCCTCTCTGAGGAAGGCTCATGCTAACTGGGCCTTGCAGAAACTCTTTGTGCTACTGCTGTGCCTCAGGGTTCCTGCGAGGGAGATGGAAAGCCTACCAGGGGAAAATGAGATTACCAGTCACCCAAGGGGTGGATGCCAGCACAGCGCGTCCTGATCATGTCGCCCTCTGGCAGTTCATTGACAGTTACAACCAACAGTGGTGTTTTCAGCCTCCACTGGCTGTTTGGGAATGATTCACTGACAGCTCTTATGATTTCACCTTCCCGTGATCCTTGCTATTTCCATTTACTATGTTTTTTCCCCTCCAGTTTTCAGATATGTCTATTTTATTATTTAACTTGCTAACACATACACATAGTAAATACCAAAAATAATCAAAGTTATCCAGTGATAGGTTGTATAAAAGAAAGTTGTCCTCCTGTCCCTGTCTGTTAGTCCAGCATACTTCTCAGATTCAAACTTGCTTCCTGTTTTTTTTTTGTAAAAAAAAAATATTTTTATTGATTTCAGAGAAGAAAGGAGAGGTAGAGAAAGACAGAAACATCAATGATGAGAGAGAATCATTGATTGGCTGCCATCTGCAAGCCCCTACTGGGGATCGAGTCTGCAACCCAGGCATATGACCTTGATTGGAATCGAACCCGGAACCCTTCAGTCTGCAGGCCGATGTTCTAACCCCTGAGCCAAACTGGCTAGGGACTTCCTGGTTTTCTAAATATCGATGCACTCACAAGTAAAGATGTATATATGTTTCTGAGAAAATTAATTTAGCATGATATACTAAATTATCATGATATACTAAACGAGCATGATATACTATTTGACATCCTTTAAAAAATTAACTATATATTGGAGGTTTTCCCCTATTAGGTCATGTTGAAATGCCTGACTTCTAGTAATGGTTGCCTATTATTTTATTGAATATATTTGACTATTCCTTTAAATGAACATTTACAGAAATGGGCAAAGTATGTGAAAAAGAATCCAGTGTCTACCAGCTGCATGGCTCAGTGGTTGAGTATTGACCCATGAACAAGGAGTTCATGGTTCAATTCCCTGTCAGGGCACAAACCCAGTTTGCGGGCTTGGTGCCCTACACGTGCAGCTGATCAATGATACTGTCATCATTGATGCTTCTCTCTCTCTCTCCTCCCTTCCTCTCTGAAATAAATAAAAATATATGTATTTTTTAAAAAAGAATCCAATGTCATGGGAAGAAGCTCAAATACTTATGATGATAGAAAATATACTATGTTAACATGGATATGTGAATGTTTGGTGGGTTAACTGGCACTCTCCTGTACTATTTGTAGAAATATAAATAGCTGGAATTTTCACAGATGCTTTCACCATAATTAAAATTATCTTAACTTTTGACCCAGCACTTCCATATGTAACACGTAACATACGTAGAGAGAAACTTACACAAGGAAGCTTATAAATGGTTACTCAATTTGTAAGACAAAGGATTGAAACCATTTTTAATGGTTTTCAGATTAGATTTTTAGATCAAATGATAGAACAAGGGAAAGAAAAGCTAAAGGAGACAAAACAACATTTTAGTTAGTCACTTTTGCTGGTCAAAAACATTTTTGAAGAAGGTTTGGCAAAACAGAAAGTCAACAATGCAAAAGAAACTATTTGGATTAAATTGTAGGAGAAATTTATCTGTGCTTTCTCATTTCTGTAAAATCTACCAGCTGCCAAATATACCAACCTAGCTTGTTTGGGCTATGTGCATTCGACTTTATTTCCCACCCAGAGAAGTAGAAAATCTTCCCATTTGATAACTTTTCATATTGGACACAATATTTAAGAAAAAGAAATGAAGGTCATGAAAATAATAAGAAAGAAGCTACTTCTGAAAATAAACTCACTTTTGTCAATGATCTGGTCTTAGGCAAACCACCCAACTCCAAATGACTCCCATCAAGAGGTCTTTTTCCACCCAGCATGCGTGGATCAGTGGTTGAGTGTCGACCTATGAACCAGGAGGTCATGGTTCAATTCCTGGTCAGGGCACATGCCTGGGTTGTGGCTGGATCCCCAGTGTGGGGTGTGCAGGGGGCAGCCCATCAATCATTCTCTCTCATCACTAATGTTTCTCTCTCTCTCTCTCACCCTCCCTTCCTCTCTGAAATCAATAAAAAATATATAAAAAAAACTCCACAAAAAACAAAAGAGTTCTTCTTCCAAACCTGATTACTCCTATTCTAGGCAGAAAAATCACTCTCCTGGGATTTCCTAGGAATCTTATTCCTCCTTTACTTCTCAAGACTTGTATGCCATAGGGCAACCCTCTAACGTTCTTAGGGTCACAATTAGCTTACCCCTAAAATGAGCCTAGATGACCATTAACTTTTCTTTCAGATCTGACATTTCTTGCTTATGGTTTCTTACTCACTTTCAAGGGGATACCTGTCCTAAGGGTTTACTGAAAGTAGCCAGCATTCTAAAAGCAGGATCTGATAATTATATCAAGTATATTAGCAAAGGTGGCTGTAGTAAAACATACACCCTAATGGTATGTAAAGCTATCTGCCTCAAAGTGCTATTTTGGAAAAGTTGAGATTGCTTTTTGCATCTAGACAGGAGAGGAATCCTAAAATATCTGCCACATTTTAACTACAGTTTAAAGTCATTAACTAAGTGTTTACTATTTTCATTGGTAAATCAACCAACATCCAAAATAAATGACACTTTTTCAGGTATCATAGTTTGAGCAAAAAGGCTATTTTTGAGGGAAAGCTGTAAAATTTGGGCAGATTGCAAAGCAAATCCTCACCTACCTGGGGAGCCAGAGCCAGCTGAGGAGCCTCCTTTGATTCTATTTTATGTACAGCCCTGTATTTCTTTCCCGTGTTGGTTGTTTGCTGGCCAAACTTCAAATAGACGTCTAGGTTCAAACCAGGACTCATTTAATTTTGCTATGTCCCTAGGCAATCTAATTGTACTTTCACAGATTCAGGCTTTGTGTACTGAAATTTTAGGCAATTATTTATATCATAATAGACTGCTATTATGAAACACTCTACGTTATAGGAAGGACACCGTGTACAGAACACTATATTAGACAGACATTCTCCTCACTGCTCATGCTGATCACCGAAGAGTTCAGCATGGGAATTAAGTTGGCAGCAGCTATCTAGAAAGGAGATAAGAAAGGATAAACAAGCTTTTTTCTCTTTTTATTTTTCCATTGTTTTGAAATGATTTCAACTTGAGGAATAAATGAAAGATAACAGATGTTCCATAAATTAACCAAAGGACTTAGAGTTTTTGTAATATACACATCCATTTCACATAAATATCTTTTAATTTTTTCCAATCTGGATAATTTTCATTTTTAATTCTGGGGGGAAGGTGGGCTGGACCTTTATATCATCTGTAACCTGAGATTTGAATAAATTTGGCTGTGGGAGTAGACACAACGTGTTATTCCAGTGTGTCCTGCTGACTGTGTATCTGGCCCTTTGGGTGACTATGACACTCAGATGAAGACATACCTCCAGGAACTTTCTGCCTCTTCTTTTTGGCTTCAAATTCCTTCTTGAATCTTACTCTTAAATCTAGACTTAGGAATTTCTGCTGTCAGAATAAGATAATACATGCCACTCATTGTAATTATTATTGTAAATTTCTCATGATGAAATGTTGTATTTCAAACTTTTATATATTTTACTCACACACTGTTATGAAACTGAACATATGTGCTTTTGTGTGCATGTATGTATATGTGTGTAAGTATATGTGTCTAGGTACCTAAAAAGGTTGTAAGCTCACAGAGGGAAGCAAGTACAATTTCTATCTACAATTTTCTAACATGGTACCCAGTATTGAGGAGGAATAGGGCAGAAATTTGTAGCTGCATTCCCTTACCCCCAAAATATTCAATTATTGATGGCATGATCTTCCAATTCATGCCTCAAACATTACAAAACCCCACGTGTCATCACAACAGACATTTATTTAGTGCTTATTTTGGACAAGCACTCCCTTGGACACTAGGCATATTAATGTGAACAAAATTAAAGCATAAATGGGGCATATATTTTGGTGTAATATCACTAATACCAACATCATTTTCTCTGTCCCTATCTAAATATCCTTTTAATATTCCAAACAGTTAAAATATTTCAAATAAATCTAGGGTTAAATATGTACAGTTAGGAAAAGAAATTTTTAATTGGAAACCCAAAAGCTCTACAAGAAAAGGAAAGTAGACAAAGCTGTTTCCATTAAAGTGTAAAATTTTGATAACAATTTATTGAGAAAATTGATTAAAAAACATGTGAAATCAGAAGATATTTGTAAATAGATGACAAAGGATTAATACCTATAGCAGCGATTTTCAAATTTTTTTCACCTCATGTCACATATAAACTACTAAAATTATGTGGCACACCAAAAATATATTTTTTGCCTCTCTGACCAAAAAACAGGTATAATTTTGATTCGTTCACATCAGATGGGTATTGTTGTGTTGGCTGTTGTCATTTTTTTAATTTGACAATCGAAGAGAAAAAAGAGGTCAGTGCCCCTGATTGGTCAGAGGTATTGAATGCTTTAAAAATTCATGTGGCACATCAATTGAAAATCTATGATTTGTAATATGCAAATAATTTAAAAATTGACAAGAAAACAAGCATAATAATTAAACCCTGATCAAAGCACATGAGTAGATGATTCACTTAAAGCAAATCCAAATAGTTATTGAAAATTCATGATGATTTAACTAATCAGTATTCAAAGTTACATCAAACGGGCAAAAATACAAAAGCAACATAACACCTGATGCTGGAATGGATATAGGAAAAAAGGTTCTCACCCACAATCATGATAGAAATGTGAAATATTACAGTTATTTTGAAAAGTTTTTTTTTTGAAATAAGTATTTAAACTTAAAACAGTACATTATTATTATTACTTTATTTTTATTATTTATTTATTTATTTATTTATTTATTTATTTATTTTTAAAATATATTTTATTGATTTTTTACAAAGAGGAAGGGAGAGGGATAGAGAGTTAGAAACATCGATGAGAGAGAAACATTGATCAGCTGCCTCCTGCACACTCCCTACTGGGGATGTGCCCACAACCAAGGTACATGCCCTTGACCGGAATCGAACCTGGGACCCTTCAGTCTGCAGGCTGATGCTCTATCCACTGAGCCAAACCGGTTAGGGCTTACTTTATTTTTGTACTCATGTCACATATATACTACTATTACACATATATACTACTATTACAGATGTCTCTGATTCCTACCCCTTTGCCTACCTTCCCCTTCCCCACTCTTGCTCCCTTGCTGCTACCTTTGCGGTGGGGTTCAGGATCTGAAGGAGGGGCCGACACACAAATGAAAATGCTGTACAAGAAATAAGAATTTAGAAGGCACTGGGGGCCAGGTGTAGCCTCTTTCTTGAAGAGACACTCTGACTTCTGGGTCCTGTTTGCTTTTTATTCACTTGAATACATTTGCCCTTTAGCAATGCATACAGGCATATCAAAGGTAAAGTTTGGTAAACAGTAAAAGGATTATCAGGTTAGGGAATTGCCTTGAGCCATCACTATCTCAACAGGAACAATCAGTGCTTAAGTCAGCCCTGCTAACACCAAGGCCCATGGGCCTTCTGCATTCCTTGGTGCACTCTCATGACAGTATTGGCAAACTGTGGCTTCCTGCACTGCCTCTTCCCTCTGGTCACCACCACACCATTATCTGTGTCTATGGGTTATGCTAATCCCTTCACCTTCTTTCATTCAGTCCTCCTCCTTACTCCTCTGACAGCTGTTAGTCTGTTCCATGTATCCATGCCTCTGTTTCTATTTTGTTCATCAGTTTATTACCTAACAATCCTTCTCTTTTAAATCTATCTAGAAACAGAAGCACCATTCTGGACATATATTCAAGAACATTTATCTGAACAATGCTCATAGGGCAAAACTGAAAATAAAATGAATAGCTCTGAATAGAGAAATGAATGAATAAGGCATTGTATACCCAAATAATGAAACATAATAAAGCTCCTATAAAGAATAAAATGTAACTATGTCAAGAGTGTTAAGGGATTTCCACAAGATATTTTGGAGTGAGATAACCTTTTTGCAGTTTGCTTCAAGGCACAATTAAGTTGCAGGATCAAGTGGCCTGGATGCCCATATCCACTAATCCTGCCTCCCTCTTTCAATCCATAACTACAGCCTAATGGCGAGTTCCCTATGACCAAGAGACTGAGGAAAAACAATTTCAATCCTTTTTTCCAAGTGTCTTAGTCCATTTTGAGTTTCTATAACAAAGTACCATAGACTGGGAAAATTAAAAACAGCAAACATGTATTTATTAGAGTTCTGGAGGCTGGGAAGTACAAGATCAAGTCACTGGGAGATTCAGTGTATTCTGAAGGCCTTGTTCCTAGTCTAGACAGGACTGCATTTTCACTGTGTTCTCACATCATGGAAGGGGTGAGGGATCTCTGTGGGGCCTCTTTTTTGAAGGCACTAATTCCATTTCTCTGCCCTCATGAACTCTCAAAGACCCCATCTCCTTCTAGCATTACCTTGGGAATTAGGATTTCAACATATGACATTTTAAGGAACATAAGTATTGGGTCCATAACACCAATAGTTTTGCTTGACATGCTGGTATTATCCAATATTGTTGACTAAGCATTACAGCCCTGCTCTGGTGTGGCCTTGAGGAATAGTGGTGAAAGGAAACCTCTGAGCCCTAACTGGTTTGGCTCGGTAAGCAGAGTATCGGCCTGTAGACTGAAGGGTCCCGGGTTCAATTCCGGACAAGGGCATGTACTATGGTTTCAGGGTCCTCCCTGGCCTGGGCCCTGGTCAGGGTACATGTAGGAGGCAACCACTCAATGTGTCTCTCTCACATCGATGTTTCCCTCTGTCTTTCCCTCTCTCTTCCACTCTCTCTAAAAATTAATGGAAAAATATCATTGTGTAAAAATTAAAAAAAAAAAAAAAAGGAAACCTCCCAAAGGCAGAACTGTAAGTTGACCAACTATTATCATTTTAGCCCAGAAAGAGAGAAGCTTAGAGATGTGAAAAAAATATGATTGGAAAATTGGTAAAAACGATGTTTGAGGAAAAGTTAGGGGGATGGAAACAAGATATGAAGATATTGTCTCCCATGTGCATATTCACTGATGAGAATATTCATCTCAGTAGACAAGATGACCCATTCGGTGAATGCTGGTCAGGTTCTTTCCCTATGTGGCTTCCCAATGGCAGTGATTTTGGTCATAATAGTTGTAGGTTAAACAGGTCAAACACACAAGCAGGGCAACACTTTTCTCACCACCTATACTATCTAATAAAAGAGAAACATGGTAATTAGCCATACATCCACTACCCTTCCCAGTGGCTAATCAGGGCGATATGCAAATTAACTGCCAGCCAAGATGGTGGCCGGCAGCCAGGCAGCTTGAAGCGAACATGAGGCTTGCTTGCTTCAGTGACAGAGGACTCCAACATTCCCCGCCTGCCTTGCCGGCCTCTGAGCTTGCAGTTTGAAACATTGTTACAAATACAGAAGCTAAACAAAACCTCAGAAACCTGCTTTCAGCCAGCCGGGATCTCAAAGCTGGAATTGATACAGTGTTTCGATTATAGAACCCAAACAAACCAGATACCTGCTTTCAGCAGCCTCAGAGCTAAAGCTGGCCCAGAATAAAAAAGAAAAAAGAAAAAAAGGAGCAGTTGGGAGCTTCAGTCACCCGCCAGCCTGAAAACAGCCCTCAGCCCCTCACCCAGACTGGCCAGGCACCCCAGTGGGGACCCCCACCCTGAAGGGTGTGTGACCAGCTGCAAACAGCCATCATCCCCTCATCCAGGCTGGCCAGGAACTCCAGTGGGGACCCCCACCCTGATCCAGGACACCCTTTAGGGCAAACCAGCCGGCCACCACCCATGCACCAGGCCTCTATCCTATGTAGTAAAAAGGTAATATGCCTCCCAGCACTGGGATCAGCAGAGCCGCAAGGCCTCCCAGCACCGGGATCAGTGGAGCCTCGAGGCCTCCCTGCACCGAGATCAGCATGACAGGGGGCAGTGCCAAAACCCCCTGATCGCCCTGCGGCTCTGTGTGTGACAGGGGACGGGGCCACAACCTCCCTATCCACCCTGCTCTGTCGTGACAAGGGAAGGCGCCCCAACGCCCTGATCAGCCCTGCTCTGTGCATGATGGGGGGAGCTCCCCAACCCCCTGCTCAGCCCTGGTCTGTGTGTGACAGGGTGCAGCGCCCCAACCCCCCCCCCCCCCATGGGCCCTGCTCTGTATTTGATGGGGTAGAGCCATAACCTCCCCATCGGCCCTGCCCTGAGTGTGAGAGTGGTGGCACCACAACCCCCTGATCAGCCCTGCTCTGTGGGTGATAGAGGGCGGCACCCCAACCCCCTGATCCACCTTGCTCTGTGTGTGACAGGGGGCAGTGCCCCAACCCCCTGATTGACCCTGCTCTGTGTGTGACAGGGTACGGAGCCCCAACCCCCCGATGGGCCCTGCTCTATGCGTGACAGGGGGCAGTGCTCCAACCCCCTGATTGGCCCTGCTCTGTGCGTGACAGGGGGTGGCGCCGCAACCTCCCCATCGACCCTGCCTTGAGTGTGACAGGGGGCGGTGACCCAACCCCCCAATCGGCCCTACCTTGAGCATGACTGAGGGTGGCATCGCAACCTCCTGATCCACCCTGCTCTGTGCATGACTGGGGGCGGCACCCCAAGTCCCCAATCGGCCCTGCTCTGAGCCCGACCCGGGGCTGCACCTAGGGATTGGGCCTGCCCTCTGCCACCCGGGAGCAGGCCTAAGCCAGCAGGTCATTATCTCCTGAGGGGCCCCAGTCTCTGAAAGGGCACAGGCCGGGCTGAGGGACCCCTCCCTTCCCCCCCCCTTCCCCCCCAGTGCACAAATTTTTGTGCACTGGGCCTCTAGTATAGAATAATAAGTTAAAAAAAGAAAAGCAACAACCACTCTAGATTTAAAGAGAAGGAGTAACAAGAAGGAGATGGATGAGGAGAGTTAGAGTTAGACGAATAGGAAAAACACAGTCATGAGCAATAAGACTATTAGATCATCTTCATTTATTCATATATGTAAAATGCTTCATTCATCCTAAGTACTATCATGGATTGAGGCTACTAATCAAAATAAAATTCATGCAAATATATGTACATGATTTGCAGATGAGCCATGGCCTCCAGGTTTCTGGAAAGTTGCCAGTATTGTCCTTGGCTAAGCAAAGTTTAGGCCCTTTCAAAGCTCTGAAATTGTATTTCCTTTGTTAGAGATGCAGAGCTCATAGACAGTCATGAGGGGAGAGTGAATTAGGAGTGAGGAGTGTTAACCCAGATGCAATCTTTCTAAGACACAGGTCCTCTTTATACCACCTGAGATTTCTGTGCTCTGGACAAGGTAATTTCTCCAGATATAAAAAGCATCACATTTAGCACAAAATCAGTATGAAAGAACATGTTATTCTTTCACAGATTTTAATTTACATCTGTTTAGAGAATGTGATTTTTAACATTTCTAAGTATAAAACA
The DNA here is from genome assembly GCF_014108235.1 of Myotis myotis. NCBI lineage: Eukaryota > Metazoa > Chordata > Mammalia > Chiroptera > Vespertilionidae > Myotis > Myotis myotis. The sequence goes on along the minus strand of NW_023416324.1, from coordinate 200,246,094 downwards.
TTTTATAGTTTAAAAGTGGTCTCCTCAAATTTTCTATGGGATGATGTTAAATAGAAGTGGGTTATCTTTTGCTCAAATGAAGGACAGATACTGCATAGCAATAATTATATGTTATTGGTTTCATATTCTGGATTATGTAGAGATATTAAAAGTGGGAACGCTATCCTAAAGAAATATTAGTGTATTTGTCAGGAAAAGTATAAGGTAAGTAAATAGGATTTAAGAAGGAATTAGTAAAGTATATAAAATTCTCAGTAATAAATTTATGTATATAGTGTACATTTTTCACTCAAGCCATTTATTCATCCAACAAATATTATTAAATACTATACTGAGGCAAGGCACTAGGGACATAGGGATAAATGAAACTTGATTCCTACCTTTAAAGTAATAAAAGTCCAGTAACAAAGGTAGACAAATAATCAAATTGTAAGGGCACGCAGTGAAAGGCATAACAGAGGAGCACAGGTGCTATAGCTCTGCAAAAAATAGAGCAAACCATTTTTCATAGATGATGTTTATTTTAACTAATCTTCAAAGATGGCTGGTATCATATTCTCTTTCCCTATTCACACTTGTTGTGCCATCCTGCAATAGATAAAGTGTCTTTCCCCTTCTGCATTGTTAGGGTTCTCCAGAGAAACAGAACCAATATATAAAAATCTCTTAGTGATAGATATCCATGTCTCTTTATCTATTATCTATCTATCTATCTATCTATCTATCTATCTATCTATCTATCTATCTATCTATCTATCTATTATCTATCTATCTATCATCTATCTATCTATTATCTATCTATCTATCTATCTATCTATCTATCTATCTATCTATCTATCTATCTATCATCTATCTATCTATTATCTATCTATCTATCTATCTATCTATCTATCTATCTATCTATCTATCATCTATCATCTATCATCTATCATCTATCATCATCATCTACCTACCTACCTATCTATCATATAACCTAATATATTCATGGATTCTGAGGATCAGGACATGGACAGCTTTGGAGGAATTATTTTGCCTAAAACAAAGGGTAAATATGGCAAAGTTGGATTGATCATGGAAGAAATGTTGAACTATGTTGATTTCCATATAGTCAGAAGTTGTACCCTTGTCTCAATTTATGTATACAAACACAGGCAACTACAATTCTACTAAAATAAATTATTTTTGGGTATCAAAAAGAAGAAATCTTAGATAATTCTGATTGCTGAGTGAAGGCTTTTGTAATGAAGTCATGAAAGGGAATTTAGTTTTCAACTGGGCTCACAGAATAATCAGAGAAGCTGCATATATAGTTCATATTATTTGACCATCAAAAATACAGAGTGGATGACTTTGGGTCAATTTTGTTTAAAAAACCCCAGAAGTGTTTTTTTTTTTGTTTGTTTGTTTGTTTTTTAGCATAACAATACTCACTCTCCCTTGTTGGAAGCCTGTCTCAAAAAATGGATTTTGGGACAACTCTGAAACTCTTAGTTACTGTCATAGTGGAGGCTAATGACAGGAAGTTCCTGCTTGTCAAGGCCTAAATTATAAATCATAAACCATATCTTGTAAATGATTGAAAATTTTAAAGACTTCTTATAGAATACCTTTTATGAATCCTGAGGGGCCAATTTGAACAAGTTGCAATGAAAAAGCTGTTTTATTCCAGTTGGTACAAATTTATTTTACTAAAAAGAGGGTTAGCGATGGATGAAAAAGAAAGAAAAACATTTGTTGTATACAATCACCAGAATTTGGAACATTATAAATGCTAGATACCACTACCATTTTGATAAAAATATCAATTAGCCTCCTATTGTCAGTTTTAGTTAGTCACGCATAATTAATTCTTGTCCCATCAAAGCTTGAGTCAGCAGTCTGCTTGCAGGAAGTCATCAGCCCCTGGACCAGAAGTGTTTTGAAAATGCTGATGTAGTTCTTTGGCACAGTCTGACAGCTCTCTGCTTATGGTGGTAGTGACAGTTACTCTGGGAGTCTTGGAAACATCAACCCATTCCCTCCAGTACTGAGGGTCAACAATGGCTAAGATGCTCCTTTACTGAAACTATTAACCATTTGATGCTTCCTCCAAAAACATAATTTCTTTCTTTTTCTTTATATAGCATAGCTTTTTTGGCCAAGATGAACAGGGGGAAAAGCATGGACCACTCGTTGATAATAAGACTGGATGGTGTTGACTAATTTTATAATAGTCACAAAATATATGAAAACTCCTTTTTGAGAATAGTTCAAAATGCATTAGAGAGAATCAAGGTAATGATTACCCAGAGTATGCAGTCATGTTATGAACACTGAAGGCACTGAAAAGCCTGCACAGCCTCTGAGCCATCTAGTCAAATGTATGTAATATGTGCCACCAGATGGGAAGAGTATTACAAGTGTAAAAACAAAATACTTCACAGAATCTATTTATTCTAGCAACCTGTGCCAGGCTTTGCACATGAACGTTAGAATGCTTCTATTCGCCGTGAGTCCAGAGAGCATACATGATAGCATGTTCATATTACTAACATCTTACTAGAACATGATCCAGAGGAGGCTCAGCTTCTGTATTGATCTGACAGCTCTTCCTGTACTGTAGTTGTTAGTTTGACAGGTAGAGCGGCTCTCCCTCTCTCACACACAATAGTGTTGATCTAATTAACATATGGTTAATGCCAAACCTACCTAATTATTTCTAGCCACCCCTCTTTTAGAAAGTAAATGAGAAATGTTATTCCACAGGAGAGCAAGGGTATAAAAGGCATCTGAACAATTTGACAATTGTGAATTTAGTATTTGAACTTGGGAAAGTCAGTACCAAAAAGATTGATGAGAGGGATTCACCATTATGTCAACAGATGAGCATCAATCATAGGTAAATTATCACAGTCTCGATTACTATAAGAGTAAAAATATATTAAAATGACATAAAAAGAAAAAGAAAATGATACTGCAGAAGGTAACATAGTAATGTGACTTTAGTTCTTTCGGAATTGGTAAACTTTTATTGTTTATTGTCAAATAATTCATAAGCATGATGAACACTTAGCAGGATCTCAGGTGAAAGAATTCTGGTGAGTTAATGCAACTCTGCTACCTGGGCAGGATACAGAGAATAATTCGTTATCTCTTTTTAAGAAAAGATTTAATACTTCAAGGCCAGTTTTGCGTGATCAGTCCTCTATTCTTTATCATAAAAAAGCTTTATTAATCCAATGACTTGGATATAAGTTTACATAAACTAACATAAACATATGGTTCATGACAAATTAAAGCTTTTAACCTTAGCTTTAAAATACTAACTTCTCAGCATATGACAAGATGATGCATTTAACTTGTTGAGCTTTCCACTTTAATTAGAGGAATTACTCATTTATTAACTTAATTTAATACTAGCCTAAGGTCTTAAAGTCAATTAAGGATCTTGAAAATTATATTTAAATTGCTTCTACAGAGCAACACAATCAAAATTAATATCAAATATTTGTCAGAGAGATAACCTTTCACAATTTTATCAAGATAGGGTAGGTGGAGTAACTTAAGCTCACATGATTTACAACACTGCCTCCAGTTCACAAAGCAATATCTTTTAAAACATATTAATAATTCAATTAGTTTAACACATATGTTTATATTCTCATACACTTAAATAATTTATGAGAATAATAATAATCAATCTTTCCCATAAAACTAGCATAGGAAACTTAGCTAACTCTACATGATTAGACTAGCCATAAAAAATTATACCCAAACCTTACATGAAATATGTTTATTGTGATAAATTGCAAAAATGACCAGAAATTCTTCTACCCTTTTACTCTCCTGCCCTCGGTAATGTGACTTTGCAGCTTTATCTATCAAGAGGTGGAATCCGTTTTTCTACATCTTGAATCTGGGCTTGGTTATGAGATTTCTTTGGATAAAAGGATGTTATCAAAGGTGACATAAACCGAACCTGGAAAAAGACTGCACATTGAGTCTTTCCCTTGTTGCTCTTGGAAACCCTGTCACAACTGAACGAGTCCATGTTAATAAGCTGAATAATGAGAGACCTGTGGCAGGTGAACAAGCCCAGGCTCGTCTATTGGATGAGGGTAGTTCATCTCCATCACCCCAGGTGATATTGAGCTTACTGCTTGAGGCCATCCTACATCATCCAGCACAGCTGACACAGCGCAGACAAACTGCTCAGCTAATCCATTATTTCAGATGAAATAATAAAATTATTGTTGAAACCACTAACTTTTAAGAAACTATTATTTTTTAAATTTTATTTTTCAATTACAGTTTACATTCAATATTATTTTGTATCATTTTCAGGTATACAACATAGTGGTTAGACAATCATATGCTTTACCAGTGGCCCTGTGCACGGATTCATGCACATTGAAAGGAAAATAATGAGAAGAAATATTTTAATATTGATATTTGCCCTTTCTCCCTCAGCGCCTGCCCCACCCCCTGCTGCCACCGCTGGTCACCTTCGGTGGGGCGATTGCTCACCTGCTCTACCATTCTGCTGTGGTCCTGCTCTCATCAGGGCCCATCGGGCCAGCAGCACCTCCCCTGCTGCCCGCTGCCAGGGCCACGTCACCAATGCCCCTGGTGGTCAGTGCACATCATAGCAAGCAGTCGAACTCCCAGTTGAACAACTGCCCCAGGGGACAATTTGCATATTAGGCTTTTATTATATAGGATAAAGTGTCCCCTCCCAACATTTCCAATACGCATCTGGCACCATACATAATTATTACAATAGTGTTTACTCTATTCGCTAAGCTGTACTTTACATCCCACGGCTATTTAGCAATAACTACCAATTTGTATTTCTTCAGTCCGTAGGCCGATGCTCTATCCACTGAGCCAAGCCAGCTAGGGCCCAATTTGTATTTCTTATTCCCTTCACCTTTTTTACCCAATCCCCCAATGACCCTCTCCTCTGGCAACCATCAGTCTGTTCTCTGTATCTATGAGGCTGTTTTAATTGTGTGTATTCATTTATTTTGTTCTTTAGATTCCAGATGTAAGTGAAATCATGTGATATTTGCCTTTCTACTACTATGTCTGACTTATTTCACTTAGCAGAGTTCCTTCTAGGCCCATCTATGCTGTTGCAAATGGTAAGATTTCATTCTTTTTTATGGCCTAGTAATATTCCCTTGTATATATGTACCACTTCTTTTTATTTCCTTGTCTATTGATGGGCACATGGGTTTCTTCCATAGTTTGCCTATTGTAAATAATGCTTCAATGATCACAGGGGTGCATATGTTCTTTTGAATTAGTGTTTTGGTTTTATTTGAATATATACTCCTAGTGGAATTGCTGGATCATAAGGCTGTTCCATTTTCATTTTTTTGAGGAACCTCCATATTGTTTGTCATAGTGGCCGCACTAATCTTCATTCCCACCAATAGTGCGTGAGGGTTCCTTTTTCTCCACACCCTTGCCAATAACTGCTTATGAATTTATTGATGATAGTCATTCTGACAGGTGTGATGTAATATCTCATGGTGGTTTTAATTTACATTTCTCTGATTATTAGTGATGTTGAGCATCTTTTCATATGTCTATTGACCATCTACATGTCCTTTTCAGAGAAATATCTATTCAGGTTCTCTGCCCATTTTTTAACTGACTTTTTTGTTGTTGTTAAGCTCTATGACTTCTTTATAAATTTTGGATAATTACCCCTTATCAGATGTATCATTGGCGAATACGTTCTCTCATTCAGTAGGTTGTCTTTTCATTTTGCTGATGGTTTCCTTTGCTGTGCAAAAACTTTTTAGTTTGATGTAGTCTCATTTGTTAATTTTGTTGTTTGCTCCCCTTGATGTATCAGAAAAAATATTTCTAAGAGATATGTCAGTTTTACTGCCTATGTTTTCTTCCAGGAGTTTTAAGATTTTGAGTCTTAAATTTAAGCCTTTAATCCATTTTGATTTTATTCTTGCATCTGGTGTAAGAAGTGGTTTAGTTTCTTTTCTTTTTTTTTTTTTTTTTGGATGTATCTTTTCAATTTTCCCAACACTATTGATTGAAAAAACTTTCTTTACCTCATTGTATGTTCTTGCCTCCTTTGTCATAGATTTATTGAACATATAGATGTGGATTTACTTCTGGGTTCCTTTGATTTGTTTATTCTGTTCCTTTGATCTATGTGTCTGTTTTTATGCCAGTACCATGCTGTTTTGATTACTAAGGCCTTGTAGTATAGTTTAAGATAAATTAGTATGATTCCTCCAACCTTGTTCTCTTTCTCAAGATTGCTATGGCTATTTGGAGTCTTTTGTTGAAACCACTAACATTTGAGGTGACTGTGTGATGTGTTAACATCTAACTGATATACTGTATGTGTCATTGTAATAAGTTTGAAGGGAAGACACATAGTTCCTTTAAGCCAAAATTAGCAAGCCACTCTAATTCATTGAAATATTTACCTTAATTGAAATAAATATTACACAATGAGAATATATAATTATAATTTTTCTATATGTATTTATCAAGTCTTACATATTTTAAAGAAGTTTTCCCTATCCCATTTAATGACTATTAGTTATCAGCATAATGATAATTTTTAAATATTATTTCATGTCTTGAAATTACCCTTTAACATCATAGTTAGACTTTTTCTGAATATGCAGGAAGGATTCTTTTTTCATTGATGGATAGCACATTAAAAGCATACAAATTTAGTTTTTTTTAACTTATTTACTTATTTACTTAAAATTTAAGAAATCATATAAAATAGTTTATTCATCCTCTTCTGAAGAAAACAAAGGTATACCCATTAATTTTCACAGTCAGGAAATATTTAATATTAATATAATAAAAGAATTTTATCAAACTTTTGGTTAAGGTAGGGAACTTTTGTATTGTCTCTTACCTCCACAATATGTCATTTTTATTAACATTAAACATTGCATATTTAGACTGTATTAGAGTGTATAAGCTAGTGAACTAGGGGTATGAAGTTTCTGAAAAAGAATATTCCTATCTATTTTTCTACATAAAAGAGAGAAAATGATAGACTTTTACAGATTTCTTTTGCATAGTGATTAACACAAGATCATGAAGCCTCATTTAAGCCAATTAACATTCTCATGACATCAAGGCAGTACTCTTTGCTCTCTAAACCATACTAAATATGCTTTTATTTCTTTAATTATTTGTAAATATTTCCATCTTTTTTGACAATAGGCCTACCTATTATAATTAGTATCATTATAGTGCATGAAAATAAGATTCTTGTGATATATAAACTTTTAAGAATAGTTCCCGAGCAGAAAGTGCCTTCCCAGCAAGAGTACTAGGTCGTGGGCCCACAGCAGTGTTGAAAAATACACTATGGAAATACTATGAAAATCACCCGTGGCAACTCTGGAGGAAATAGAAAGATGTTCCAAGCTGTAGATTCCATGTGTCTGTTTGAGAAGATGAAGAAACAGTGCTAGAATAGATTTACTTTGTCCAAGGTTCATAAAGCAGGAAATGCTAATGTCCTTCATCCCAGAGCTAAGCACACACCTGGCCCTGAAGTGGGAGAAGCTATAGAAGGATCCAGGAAAAGGTGGAATAAGTGCAGGCCTGGCTGCTGCTTCTCACCGACAAGCACAATGCCGGAGGGGCAAAGATCTTGCAACAGATAAAGGAGAAATAGAAGATAAACTGACTGGAGAAAGTTTTCCAGAAACTCAAGATGATATTCCAGGGGAAAACCAAGATGGCGGCATAGGTTAACGCCGGAGTTTGCTGCTTTGAACAACTACTTCAAAAGTGAAACTAAAAGACGGAACAAACATCACCCAGAACCACAGGAACGCTGGCTGAGTGGAAGTCCTACAACTAGGAGGAAAGAGAAACGCATACGGACACTCAGAGGAGGCGCAGTGCTGAAGTCAAATTCTGAGGTGCGGAGTGCGCGGAGCGGGCTGGCGTTTTCAATCGGGAGGGAGTCGCAGACTCTGAGCTCCAGATACGGGCGAGTCTTTAGGAACCCAGACTCAAACGGGAGAAGCGGGACTGTCTGGCTTCGGTCAGAGCGAGTGCAGCTTTCTCTCCGAGCTTTGCAGCGGGTGCTGGGACTCAGAGAGGCAGAGCCCCTGGGGACAGGACTGAGAGCCGCCATAACTGCTCTCTCCGGCCCACCCTGTTGATCCTGTGCGACCCGCCCCGCCCAAGCCCTGCACAGAGGCATTTGCCGGATAGCCTCAGGCAAAGGCTAGATTAGCACCTCCCTAGAGGACAGAAGTTCTCTCACTGCTGACACAGCTGATTCTCATAGCCACTTGGCCTGGAGGTCAAACCCTCCCTGGTATTAGCTACAACAATCAAGGTTTAACTATAAGCTGTGCACAAAGACCACTAGGGGGTGCACCAAGGAAGCATAACAAAATGCGGAGACAAAGAAACAGGACAAAATTGTCAAAGGAAGATATAGAGTTCAGAACCACACTTTTAAGGTCTCTCAAGAACTGTTTAGAAGCTGCCGATAAACTTAATGAGATCTACAAGAAAACTAATGAGACCCTCGATGTTATATTGGGGAACCAACTAGAAATTAAGCATATACGGACTGAAATAACGAATATTATACAGACTCCCGACAGCAGACCAGAGGAGCTCAAGAATCAAGTCAATGATTTGAAATGCGAGGAAGCAAAAAACACCCAACCGGAAAAGCAAAATGAAAAAAGAATCCAAAAATGCGAGGATAGTGTAAGGAGCCTCTGGGACAGCTTCAAGCGTACCAACATCAGAATTATAGGGGTGCCAGAAGATGAGAGAGAGCAAGATATTGAAAACCTATTTGAAGAAATAATGACAGAAAACTTCCCCCACCTGGTGAAAGAAATGGACTTACAGGTCCAAGAAGCGCGGAGAACCCCAAACAAAAGGAATCCAAAGAGGACCACACCAAGACACATCATAATTAAAATGCCAAGAGCAAAAGATAAAGAGAGAATCTTAAAAACAGCAAGAGAAAGAAACTCAGTTACCTACAAGGGAATACCCATACGACTGTCAGCTGATTTCTCAACAGAAACTTTGCAGGCCAGAAGGGAGTGGCAAGAAATATTCAAAGTGATGAATACCAAGAACCTACAACCAAGATTACTTTATCCAGCAAAGCTATCATTCAGAATTGAAGGTCAGATAAAGAGCTTCACAGACAAGGAAAAGCTAAAGGAGTTCATCACCTCCAAACCAGGATTATATGAAATGCTGAAAGGTATCCTTTAAGAAGAGGAAGAGGAAGAAAAAGGTAAAGATACAAATTATGAACAACAAATATGCATCTATCAACAAGTGAATCTAATAATCAAGTGAATAAATAATCTGATGAACAGAATGAACTGGTGATTATAATAGAATCAGGGACATAGAAAGGGAATGGACTGACTATTCTTGGGGGGGAAAGGGGTGTGGGAGATGCGGGAAGAGACTGGACAAAAATCGTGCACCTATGGATGAGGACAGTGGGTGGGGAGTGAGGGCGGAGGGTGGGCGGGAACTGGGAGGAGGGGAGTTTTGGGGGGGAAAAAAGAGGAACAAATGTAATAATCTGAACAATAAAGATTTAATTAAAAAAAAATAAATAAAAAGAATAGTTCCCAAAGAAAATGACATTAAATGAAAGGAAGTACAATTATAGACCTTAGATTGTACAAAGCTACTTCCCCTCCTTCTGACAGGGAAACTGTTCTTAGTAACAAGCAATGATGTACAGACAATAGTTAGCATTAGACAATTTAAGATGGATTGATTACAGGAAGGGAAAGGTAGGAACTAAAAACGATTTCCATGCTCTTAACTTTAGCAACCTAGAGGAAAATTTTGCTTTTATGTGTGGGAAGGAAAAACAGAGGGGAAAAAAGACTTAAGGGAAGAGGAAAATGAAGAGTCAGTTTTGGACATGTCACATTTAAAATGTCACTTTTAAAATGGCTGTGGTACATCCAAATAGAGACATCAAGTAGGAAGATGGCTATATGAGTTGGGTCTCAGAGGAAAGTTCAGGGCTATATAAAGTTGGAAGACGAATGGAATGAATGAGATAACTCATGGAAAGAGTTTAGGAAGAGGCCACAATGAGGCTTTAAACTGAGCCCTAAGAAACAATTTGACATTAACTCACAGAGGCCAAGTGTTTGTACTTAAGACACTGACATACTCAAAGGAATTCTATAAGAGATGAGAAATATGTGCTAGGATCAGCCAAGAATAATATGTTTATTACAAGAGTAAAAAGCCAGGAACAATTTACTTGTCTAAGCTGGAAAATAATTGAGTAAATTATGAACATCCTTATGATATATTTTAATAGAGTGCAAAAATCTCATATTAGTAGATTTTTTTGGCATAGGAAAATGTTGGTAACATTAGTAAGAGGGATAAGCAGACTATAAAACCTTTATTTATAATAAAATACTATAAAAATAAATAAAAACGTATAATAAAAGAGAACAATACATAAGAATGGTTGTTCCTTGGCAGTTTGAATACAGATATTTCTGTGCTACTTTTTCTTTGTGTTTTTTGGTAAAGGTTTACTACACTGAGCATAACCATGCTTGGGGAAAAAAATTATCTGAAGAGTTAATTTTTTTCCAGTTTTAATTCCTAGTATAGTAAATATCAATAGGTATAATCCATATAATGTTACTTTGGGGTTCTCAATAATTTTTAATAATTTAAAGGGCTCTTAAGGTCAAAAATCTATATTAAAATATTTACTTAAGATACTTGTAAGCTCTGTGACTATTAAGAAAACAGTATTAATTTAAAAAGTATCAATCTTTATATAGGTTAACATTTTCTTCCTTAATGTTTTTATAACTGTGACCAAGAAAAGACCCCATATTGCAAGGAAATTTATCTTATCTACAGATCCTGTGTTTCAATATTTAATTATGCTTTCCAAGAATTAATTTAAATCTTACGTAAACGTATCCTTATTTTTCCTACAGAATATTTCAGCACAGACAGCAATTTTCTAATATAAGTTAGAATACTCCTCATCTTTATTACTAATTTAAATCATATTTTTCAAAGTTAAAGAAGCATATTGTTTCAGGAGAATTAGATGCTTTCCCATTGCTATTATGGCACGCTTAAAATATATGCTAATATTACAGTGAGAATCATTAGTGGGTTTCTCTGTATAGTGCTGAAAGGAAAAACAATTAAAACTGCTTTAGAGAATCAATAATTCATGAGGGAAAAGTTCTACCCCTACTAGACTATGTCTTAAAAAATCCTAGTGAGACAAGAGGGAGCCTCCTGAATCTTTCCCAAGAGAGAAGCCCTTCCCTCCACTTTATGAGGGAGTTCATTTCAAGCTGCCCTGGGGCTTCTAACATAGCTCTCTGTCTTTCTATTCTTAATCCGTCTTCTCCAGTTTAAAAGTAGAAACGAAGCTTTCACCAGAAGCTACTTGTAAAAGCAAGCAAGTAAATGAATAAATACCCAGGGTATACCTTCTGCATCTTTCCCGATTAACCAGCACAGCACCTAGCATGGTGCCCTCCACACTGAAAGAGCCAGTAGACAGCTGGTTAGACATTCCATCCCCACCTTCCATGGGAAATATTCCATCCCGCCAGCTCTGCTTCTTAAATCTCCCACATGCTTGAAACCTGGGGTCACCTAAATGATTTCCAGGCCGGCTGCCACATCCTATTTTTAATAGGAATCTCTAAAGTGAACTATAATTTGAAACTACGTAATCAAGGACACTGTGGGATTCTCAGCTTTAGGCAATATGTTCGGTCGGGTAAAAGGAAGCTCTGGCAAACAGCAGACCCAGATCCTTTCACCAGCTGTGCACCCGACTTGTTCTATAATTTCAATCAAATCCCTCTCGCAGTCATTGTCTGTCTGTTTCACTAGTGGAATCTACAGAAGTCTTGGCCTGCCTGCCTCCCTCACCATGATCTGGCAAGGATTAAGGAGGTAAAGGCTGCAGAAATATTTTGTTCCCTTGGGGAAAGACACTCGAAAAATAAAGGTATTAAAGAAAAATCTCTGGAGATGGCTTTCAAGAACTCAGATTTCCACGCCTCATGCCGTATGCGTGTTTTCTGGCAATTAGATCATTATTGCGTTTCTCCTCCAATGAAAAAATATTCCCCCGCCCCCATACCCCCCAAAATCTCCTTTGAAATAGAACAAAGAAAGTACCTTTTTTTTCCTTTAATTTCTTTTGTGTACACTGTATTTCCTGAGTATAAGCATATTGCATTATATGAGTTGGCAGCTTTACCCTCAAACACACTCACATCTGTTGACTGGAAACTCAGTTTTACACACCCAATTGCACATTGTTTAATTGCCCGTCGCTGCCAGTAGCATAAATGTATTATATCTTTATATTATTAAGCTTCTGTATATGTTTGTATATATATATATATATATATATATATATATATATATATATATATATATATATATCGACTCTGATTTTATTGAGTTCTTGTGCTGCAAATGAAACACACACACACACACACACACACACACACACACAAAAAAAAAAAAAAAAAAAAAAAACTTGATCCTGTCTGTGCATTTTAACAGACATAAACCCCCTCAGGTTTCTGTTTAAAATCATGCCCACAGGCATAGACTGCAGGGCATGCCTGCCACGATTTCACCTTCAAATACTTCAAAAGGATGTGTGCATGTTTGTGTTTGGGGAATGGATAATGCAGGCAAAGCAGGGTTAGGAAGGAAATCCTTTGTGAATGTAAACTATTCCCTGTGTATTCTTCAGCATCCACATTTCAGAATTCTATCCTTTCATATGGTTCTTCAGTTTAAAATGCTCAGCTTCGACTATATTTTATCATGGCCTAATTTGATATTATTCAATCACCAAAGCCTAGGAACACTTTCTCTCAGGCATGAATCTCTTGAAAAATGGATCAATTGCTCCTAACTCCACACCAAGGCTAAGGAAAGCTTTTGGGAAAGTTGCAAAGTATTAAAAAAATGGGATTTAGCATAAAAGTGCCTTTCCTATAAACCACAAAAATGCCTTCTGTGATAGTCTGTGTTGTACTGACTTGTAGAATTCCAACAACTCCTTCTGAATTGGGGAGATAATTGCTCCAATAGAGTCCATACACTTGCAATCCATCCGGTAAAAAAAATCCTAAATGAACGTCACTGGAAAATGAAGTCTCTATATATGGAGGTCTGCTGCTTTGTAACATGGAAAACTTCTAGTCTGAAAACCATCAATTTCTAAATCTAAAGTAATGTGTTACCCGGCAGGGCCCCCTCCATGCCAGCTAAAACAGATGTAGCATATTTGTTTCTGGAGTGTGCTCTGCTGGGGAAAAATAGCTCCTTTTCTCCCTTTCTCATTTAAAGATTGAAGGTTAAGAAAAATAAAACTTGCTTTTGGATCGATGTTGAATAAATGTGCATGCTTTCTTTATAGGTGCTTGGAAACAAGGTAGAGTATTAGCACAGGAAAGCTGCCATGACTCATACCACACTACTAGCATGTTCTACTATTGCAAAGAGGCATTATTTTAATAGGAGAGGATATAACAAAACTCAAATAGGATAGAATGAACTATATAGGGCAAATATTCAACTTAACACTAATGTCCCAGACATAAACCAAACCCTAAACATTAAAGTAACTATGAAATAACATTTATTCATCAATTATTAAATGAAATCCATCACTAATATTCTAAACCTTTTAGTTTTAAATACATTTCAAAACTGAATAATGGTTGCATCCCTATATTAAACTTGAAATGGTTGTAAATTCATATCTCCTCCCCAAAGAAAAACCTATACAAGTCTAGAAATACGTCAATTAAATTAAACCTATCCCTCACCCCAAATTAGGACTAAATCATATGTATTTTGATAGAATTTAAATTCTCTAAACATTTCCTCTTATTTCTATTAACAGGAAACATTAGATATAAAAGGTGACATAAGTTTGAGACTAATTTCCTCTTCTTGTTAGAAAAACTTTCAATAACTCATTTTCCATGTAAAACTTCTTAACTTTTGTGATCTATTCTTACTTGCCATGATTATGGAAGTAAAAATCGGTGCTGAGAGGGAGGCATTCTGGTGGAAACAATGCAAGAGTGTCCAAAAATAATGTGATTTATCTCAAAGGAAGTGAAAACCAGGGATATTCTATTCTATAAGCTTAAAAGGAAAATGATTCATATTCTCCCAGGGTTTATATTGGGCCATGGTGGCTAGACAGGCAACCTGGAAGTTAGTGGCCACTGTAGCACCACATAATCTCTTACTAGATAATATGTTACAGCAAAACAAATAGTAATCCTAGAATAAAAAAGGTTATTTCTTTTTACTTTCAAAGATGGATATCTACTTCTCCACTTTTCTTATATACTAGGGGCCTGGTGCATGAAATTCGTTCATGGGGGTGCAGGGCTGGGGGATGTCCCTCAGCCTGGCCTGCACCCTCTTGCAATCCAGAACCCCTTGGGGGATGTCCAACTGCAGGGATCGGGCCTAAACCGGCAGTTGGACATCCCTCTCGCAATCCGGGACCACTGGCTCCTAACTGCTGGCCTATTTGCCTGCCTGATCGCCCCTAACCACTTGCCTGCCTGCCTGATAGCCTCTGCCTCGGCCCCTGCCGCCGCAGCTTCGTTCAGAAGGACGTCTGGAAGGTCGTTTGGCTGCCTGGTCTAATTAGCATATTATGCTTTTATTATTATAGATATTTTTTAAACTTGAAGTTGTTCTCTGGGTTTCCTATTTTCTTATGAAAGGTACTTTCTTAGCATAATATATACTACTGATAAAGTTGACTCTTTTAAAAAATATATTTTTATTAATTTCAGAGAAGGAAGAGGGAGAGAGAGAGAGACAGAAACATCAATGATGAGAGAGAATCATTGATTGGCTGCCTCCTGCATGCTCCCCACTGGGGATCGAGCCAACAACCCGGGCATGTGCCCTTGATCAGAATTGAACCTGGGACCCTTTAGTCTGCAGGTTGATGCTCTATCCATTGAGCCAAACCAGCTAGGGCATAAAGTTGACTCTTGCTGCATTAAAAGAAAACAGTATTTCAGAATTTATAAGAATTGCATTTCAGGGAGAAAAAAGGGAAGTACTCAACAATTGGTATCTAAGGCTCTTTCCACCTTATTTTGGTTTTAATGCTTATATTTTTTATAAGACAAGAGTACATCCTAAGCATATATCCTAAGACCATGCCCCTAGATTGCCTTGAGATCCGTAGGTGCCATAAAGGCTTATAACCCTCAGAAAATAGAGGGGAAGGTGAACTTTGTAATCATTAGTTACCAAAGATCAAGCAGACAATTTTAGAAGATTCCTAGCATTTGTCCAGTAAAACATGAAGTGGCAGAACTTAAAGTTCTGTACAGCGGTGTCGTCTTATGGAGAGGCTGCTATAGGGAAAACTCATTCTTAAGCTCAAGTGCTTGAAATATTCAGTACATCAAAACATGATGAGCTGTTGGGGCTTCTTCTGGATCTCTATGAATTTAGCCCTCTAGTAATTCAGTTAGATGCATTACATGTTATGTTGGGAATAGCCTAACGAGGTAGGTGCTAATATAATCCCCATTTAGCGATAAGGAAATCAAGGCTCAGAGATGAAAATAGATATGCAGCTATTTTGCACTAAAGGGGGAGTCAAGGCCAGATCTGACTTACTCTTACTTGACTTCATAACTTCCAGACTGCACTGCTGCTGATGTTGAAGCAGAGGAGTCTTGGTGACCCACTAGATCACTTCCTTTTGCCTTCTGTCATCAAAATGGTAACTGTGATGAGATTAATCAAAGAAAGCATGGCAAGCAAAAATGGAAATAAAGGGTCTTTATTTGGATGAATTTGGATGAAAAGATTTAACAGAACAATTTGTACCTTCTTAAAGATAAAACTACTGTCCATTAGTAATTTATTCTTACTAATTTATTATTCTCTGTCGTAAATGTTTCCTTCCACGTCCTGCGTGGTTCAGGGTTCAATATCTGGAAGAGGAGCCGCACACAAATGAAATAGAAAAGACAAGAGATAATTTGGAAATATTGGGGGACCAAGCGGGTAAGTCCAACTCAAGAGGAAGGACTTCCACCCGTGCTCAGTCCGCACCGACCGTTTATAGTCTGAGGTAAACAAGGCAGTGGTTACCATAGTTACAGTTCTTGTGAGTTTCACCTGTTTTGATCATGTTTACACTCCCTGCACTTCCCTCAGCCCGTTAGCTTCCCAGGTAAGATCTGGGGAGTGTTATAAGGTCAAGCCTAATTATACTAAGAGGACTGAGCCCTCTAAGCTGGGACTTGTTTGTGACTTTGCCAGCAGGTCAGTCCGAGGCTCAACCCTATATCAGTTTCCCACAATTCTCTCTATCAGATACATAATCAATTGAATATTTCAGAACTATACTACATTACACTGCAACAGGCTAAAGTGTCAGCCCTTATCTTGTGATGTCCATGGATTTTAGCCAGTTTTCATTTGGAGTTATGCATGATGTTGTAATTAGATCTGACTGACAATGCAAACATAATTCCCTACTATATAATATGACATTATCTGAGTAATCCATGGGGGGTCTATTGGTTGTCAATACGGTCATTTATCATGGTTCCACCATAAGGGACTTGTCTCAGAGTGACACTACTCTTGACAGTGAAATAGTTTGATCAGTGGATTGGATTTGCTTTAGTTGGAATATCAATACATGTTTTGTGACCCTTTCATAAAAGGGATTCATTTCATGGCCAGAATGGCAAGGTACACATTGATTCTTTTATATTTTAAATTAACAATTAATAAATGCAATAAAATTAGCATTTATAAATTATGTAAAAATAAACCATAGATTTTAAAACTCTGATAGAAAATTAAAAATTAAAAACTTATACTCCAGTGATTACATTTTTGTCCCACTTTTGACTCAGTAGGTTATGATCCACCTCAATCTATTAATATTTGCATTTATTTTTCCCCAAGTGAGTCTTAATAGTTTATATCTCATAACCATCCAATCATTTTAACACCTTTTCTCTAGAGGAAAAGAACCCAAAACACCTTTTACTGTTATTTTAAAAAACTAGCCACAGAAACTCCATCCTGCTATGAATCGTAACAGTTGACTGACATTTGGTCTGTTCTTTGCAGAGTGGCCTGTCTGGAGCCAGTAGGTGATTTCCATGCTCTTCCCCAACAACCCAGCACAATTAGACTCACTTCTGGGCAGCTGGCCTGACCCTGGGGAAGGGGAGGGCATGGAACCCCAACCGGAGAATCCCTACGATGATAGTCTAGCAGAAGTAAATATAACAAATACTTTTGCTAGTTTCTTGAGGATTAGAAAAATGACAAGATAAGTAAAAGTAACATTATCATTCCCTAAGATTACCAATAGTTCATTCATGGTAGGTAGTGTAGAAAGAAAAATTGGGAGAGTGAATTCTGAGGGAAACTATATCTAATACATAACCCATGTGGTATCTCTACTGACCACTGAGAATCAGTTCTCTAGAGCAACTATTATAAGATGGCTAAAGATAATTTTTTATTCCACAATAAATTCACCTGCACTGAATTCCAATGTCATTTAAACATTTACTATTAGAATAAACATTTACTATTAGAATATCAACATCCTGTCACATGTACCTCCATATGTACTATTCAACTTTGACTTAGGTCTCTAATTTACCCGCATTCTTTGTTATATAATTAGTTGGAATATTGCCAAATCTCCACCTCCAATCTATCTAATTGTAGACCTTTTAAGACATCTTCACTCAGGAAGCTTTAATGGTAGCACGCTAGCAAAGACATTCTTACCTGGCAATTAAGCGACCGACCTGGATTTTATTCCTCATTTTGACACAGCCATCATTTTGGGGACAAATCACTTAAACTCTTTAAGCTCCTCATCTATAAAATAGGTGAACTGAAAGGATTACATTTTAAGGTCTTCCATTCTGTGATGATGGGTATTTGAGAGGAATAGGAAGGAATTCAAGGAACGCTAGAAAAAAGTTACTGAGCTAAAATGTAAAGGGCTTTCTACCCTAAGCACAGTGTTAGCTTTCTTGGTCCCCTGGGCATATTCTTGTTGGCTTTATCAATTTACGAGTATTTATTTAGCAGTTTATGGGCATTTCCCTGACTTTCTGATACTTTCATTCCGTAGTCTTCTTTAAACATTAACTCCTGCCCCTTAAAATGTACAGATATTATAATGCTAATGAAAATGTCCTTGAAAGAGGATTAAGAAAAGCTAATTCATTAGATACTGTTAGCTATTGATTGTTATTGAAATTAGATCATCATTTCTAATGTCAAATTAAATGTCTATCAAGAGAAAAAAATATTCCTGAAATACTGTGCTCTTATTTGACTTAGACCTAATTGTTTTATCTTTGGTAGCATATTGCTTGTATTTGAGACAGAGTTGCCCTCATTATGCCCAATCACTTTTTTACTACATTGGTTAAGGATCCCGCTAGAAAAATGTAATTCTAATGTTATCTGCGTGCATGTGGTTCCTTCAGGAGGGATTCAAAGGATATATTTCTTGTGTTTATACAAAAGACAAAATCCTCTCTTTCCCCCAAGCTTAAATGTGTTTTTTCTAAATGCACCCTCCAAATCCTTGCTTGCTTCTACACAAAGTATAGGTCTGCCTTTCTCAACCTAATATTATTTTGGAAGAGGAGGCATTGTTTAAACACATACTCATGCTACTACTGGCTGTTGCTATAAAAATAAAGTTTAATCTCTACACAATTTCCATTGCTTTTCCTTTGAAATCTGGTGTTTATTGCAACAGAATTTCAGATTTTGCAACATGAGAGTCTGAAAGACAGGCCAACACAGGCGGCTTTTTGGAAACAAGAGACCTGGAACTTCCCACAGCCAAAAATCTGGCCAAACACCAAAGAGAGAGGAAAGACACCTCAGGCAGGGTGTGTTGGTTCCTCAGACCTCTTTTGATTCTTACCTAGAGGACTTCTTTTGACAATGAGTGTGACTGTGTTTTTTTTTTTCTTTTTTTGTTGTTTTTTTTTGTGTGTCTGTGTTTCTGTTAACCATACTCTCCTGGAAGAGATCTTGACCATCTGGATGTGGTTTTTGTTTTTGTGAGAAGGAACTTGTGTGTCCTTGACATGCCACTAGTATAAATAAATGCTGGATGAGAAGAACATGGGTCAAGATGTTATAGATTTCCAGGTCAGGTTAGGACAACTACTACAAGTTATTGGGTGTATAACAATTAAGCATGTGAGCTTAATGTACATATATGCATGAAAAAACATACTTATTACACATATATTTATGGAACATTCCAGAATAATTTGTCAGCAAGTTTGGAATAGTCACAATAAATATGACCTTCTGCATACAATATGGTCCTCAGTAGGATAAAGGTACTGAACATAGTTTACAAACTGGTGAGGATTTAAGCTTTATTTCAAGAGATCTTGATATGCTTATTTTATTGAAAAAACAATTAATGATTAAGATATGGATTTAAAATTTGCAGCAAACTGTAGCACAAACACAAGTTAAAAGGATAAGTCAAATCAAAGAATAATGTTTGAGGGGCATATAATTCTTCTATTCTTCACCCTTGGCTCCATTGACAGTCCCTTTGCCATAACTCATCTCCAAATATTGCTAAGTGTCTTAACTGGGCAGTGAAAGTTTTTGTTATTGTTTCTGAATTTGAAAATTGAACAACCAGCGAAGGAGATTTCTCAGTTAAATCAAATTATTAATCCTGATGTTGACACTAAAAAGTATAAATTTGCTTACTTTATACTTGAATGAAAGACAAAAATCTTATTTCGAAGTTGGGTGTTATTTTTAGTTGGTACTTATTTTTCATACCTTCATTCTAAGGAGCTAAAAGCCCAACAGGGTAGGATGAAGTTCTATGTCTGTTAAGTCTGTGCATATAATGTTTGAGCTTTCTGAAGGTATGACTTTGGAGATAATGGCCACCAGTCACCTCTGTCATTAATGTTTACATTTTCCCTCTTGGGACTGTGATATATTATTGGGATCCTTAACTCTGTTCTTGAGCTAGATCTTGCCTTTCTTTACTCTTGGGTCTTAGGAAGCATGGAGATGGCATTAAAGCAAGCTGTGTTTATCATATTCCATGAATTAGAGTCTTTTTAAAAAATGTATTTTTACTGATTTCAGAGGAGAAGGGAGGAAAGAGAGAGATAGAAACATCAATGATAAGAGAGAATCATTGATCAGCTGCCTTCTATACATCCCACACTGAGGATCGAGCCCACAACCAGGGTATGTGCCCTAACCAGGAATTGAACCGTGAGCTCTTAGTTCATAAGTTGATGCTCAACCACTGAGCCATACCAGCTGGGCTAGAGTCTTTTTTTTTTTTCTTAAAGATTAATATCTAAAGCCATAAGAACCTTTTCTAAATTTCACCAAAGTAACTGGAAATTACGATTTAATTTGCGTAGTTCATACAGAATATTATTTAAGTGATTTTTCTATTATGTTGTTGAGTTATTCTGGATCAAATGACATTATATAAAATCTGACAAGTATGTACTAACAAACTCCTATAAAGGAGTTATTATACTTTCAGCATTCTGTATATTTAGTTTGTTTATAATCCTGCACTTCTTAATCACCAACACCATAGTTTTGTCCTCAAATACCAGACCTTTGTAAACATAGCAACAGACTATTGAAATCAGTATGAAAACAGAGTGTACTGCACTTGAAGCAAATTCTGGTCTAGTCAATGTGTTTGATCACCTGGTTTGGATAAACAGTCAAGGTATATCTCATGGTAGAAAGGTTTTGGGAATGAGGACAGAAGCTATAATTAGGTTTTACCTGAATGCCATACACTGTGCAATTATAAAACAATGAGTTAGATAAATGGGATTACAGGCCTCGTTTTATTATAAATATCAATATTAGGCATTTGCCCTCAGACTTTCTAAAAGCCACTACTTTTAAAATAGACATAGTGATGGATGACTTAAACCCAGGTAATAGCACATCCTAAAAGCAAGATAAACCACAAGGAATTACTTCCTTTCAGTTTAAAAAAAGCTTGGACCTCTTAACAAATCAGTAGGTGATATATTATAATGAACTTTATATTTATATGCTACTTCTACCATTTGAACTGGTTGCATCATCCATAAACTAAACAAATAAATAGATTTATCTGAAGACAGATTGCTCAATAGCTTCTTGTTAATGGAGAGTGAGCCAACCTCATTGTTATTTGGAACTTCAATTAGGAATTGTTCAAGAATTAGTGTAGCTTTGACTAGCCATGTTGCACATCAACTGTATAATTCATGGCAAGACAATAAAATTAGGCTGAGTCTAAATTTAGGTCTTTATTACTCATAACCTGTCACTGTGAATGTTTTTCCTCTTCTTTAGTAAGCTCTGCTACAAATCAAGAGTGATTATTATATAACAAAATCCTCTCTGATATTCTCATACTTTCCTCTCCACATGAGAGCTGAGGAAATTGTACATGGTTAAAACCAACAAAAAACAAAATCCCCAAAGCAACAAATAGAGAAAATAAAACTCTGAATATAGGGATGCTAAACCTTTAAGAACAGTGAAACAGATTATTACATTTGATGTGGAGATATTTTTACGTCAGTACTGATGTATGCAGAGAAGCTGCAACTCACTCAGCAGGTACTTAAAAAACACACATATATATTTTAATTAATTTCAGAGCGGAAGGGAGCTAGAAACATCAAGGATGAGAGAGAATCATTGATTGGCTGCCTCCTACACACCCCCTACTGGGGACCCAGCCTGCAACCTGGACATGTGCCCTTGACTGGAATCAAACCCAGGACCCTTCAGTCCACAGGCCGACACTCTATCCATGGAGCCAAACTGGCTAGGGCAATAATTTTTTATCCTATTTCACAGAAGGCCATTTAAAAAGAATATTCCTGTTATATTACTTTATTTCTGGATTCTACAACCTTTATTAGTAATCATAAAATACTTTTAGCCTAATTTTAGAAAATATTTCTCCAACTGTACCCAACCTGTTCATTTTTTCTTCATCAAATGTCTGACCGCTGTGTTGAGACCCAGGCAGCTGTGTTGATTTTCTTATTTCTCCCTTAACTCTTCTGCTTACTATCTGAAGCCTAGAAGTAAAAAAGAAGGGAATTTGAGGAGTTACAACATAACTCTAATTTGGGCTTTTAAACACTGAAACTTTAATTATAGTCTCTCAAGTATGGGAGAAAAGACAGACTCAAATTAGAAAACAGAATGAGAGTAGATAGTATACATATTAGGCATATTTTAAGCAGAGGACAATGGGATTGCTGAGCTACCTTCCAAATGATAAATTATCAGTTTGCAATGTGATGAATTCTCAGAGTGTCTTCAAACATAAACGTAGAAAGAAACCCATACTTCAAAGCTAAATGCAAGTCATTGTTATTATACACTTTAATTGTCAATAGATAAACTACGGCAAACTATATATTATGAAATAATAGGCATATGAGCTGGTGTTTCTGAAAGCTTTTGTTAAGCTCTAATGTGATCTACAAGTGCTAATTATGTTTTTATCCTAATAATTAAAATACTGTTACAACAGTCAGTGGTGCGGCAACATTTACGAGCCTTTGTTTGTATTGGAGCCTTGTTATAGGAGGTGTGGGGGGTAGGGGAGAAATAGGCCTCTGAGTTCTCTGGATAATGCTGATGTGAAGGCATGCACATGCATGCGCACACCCGGAGAAACTTACTGACAATCATCTGTAAAAAGAATAAATCGCAGAGTGAGATGCAAAGTGAAAGGGTGTTAAATGTCAGAAGAGAGCACGGAGACTGTTCTTCTCTGAGGTGTTATGTTTGGAGCCACACTTTGAGGAAAGAAGACCTGAATCTGGGTCTGATGCTTGCTCATCGTTTTTAAATTGTGTTTTTCGCCTTTTTAGCATGCCTTGTAATTTTTTGTTGAAAGCAGGACATGATGTACTTGGTAAAAGGTCTTCCGTGACATGGTGATAAGGTGTGGGGGAGGGGAAACATTTTCTAGTCCCATGCGTAAGTAGGTCTCTGTCTTTTGGTGAGCATGTGTTTCTGGGCAGTGGACTTAAATGCTTCTCAGTCCCCACCCACCCCTCCCCAAACCTTCCAATTCCCACCTCTTAGGTGGGACAGGATGGCTAGAGGGAGTTGAGGTTGGGTATTTCCCTTCTCCCATTTGATTCCGATAAACCTCCAATAGGTTGGTCTCATGAAATAGTCTTACTTGAGAGCAGTCCTTGTTGAAAAGAAAAGAATGCTCTGGATTATTTCAAAATGTTTACTTTCTCCCGCCCCTGTCTGAAATATGAGGGATTTTTTTCTCTCTGATATTTGATGTGAGAACCTGGTAGATCTTCTGCAGGTTAAGGTCACAAACGTATGCTGGCTGCCCAAGATTGACCTCCCAGGGAATGTTTAACTTTCAGACTTGTCCACGTTGAGTCTCTGGCAATGCAATCAAGTTCAGGTTTTCCTACTCCAGTTCCCATGGAGGTTTCTGCTGGTGGGTCTGTCCTGGTAAGTTGTGATTCCCTATATATGCCTGTCTAACTTTTCATTCTGGGACAGCAGTTTGCCCTGTGACCTCACATCTCTGATCGATCTAAGAAGAGTTGTTGATTTTTCAGTTTGTTCGGCTACTTTCTATTAGGATGGAGTACTGACTTTCAAGCTTCGGACATGTCAGACTGGAAACCCAAATTTATTTTATTCCTTAAATTTAATCATGACTCAATTTCCATATTAGGCCTATTTAGAAATCTTCTAAACAGACTTTTTGCATTGTTAAATGAGTGAGTTTCCACTGGGTTCTGTTGTTAAGTCAAATATCTAACCCCATCGGAGAAAAATCAGGCCTAATCCTAAATGGCAATATACTTGTTTCATCAAAAAGGGTAAAAATCACATTTTATCTTTTTGGTTTGACTGCTTACTTTAAAATATTTAGGAGCAGTCTAGAAAAGGAAAGAAGGACTCTAAGTGTTTTGCTAAAAATCAGTTTTATTTATTTATTTGTTTTTTGCAAAAGTAATTGTTGTCTTTCTTGGATGATGAACATTTTGAGACTAAAGCTATAGACTCTTTCCCTAGAACAAAGGTATGTAAACACAGACTTATAATAAAATTTTAGCATCATTACAAATGTGACAAAGTTGATGGAATCCTGGTTAAATGCCTTGATTTAAAACTTCTTTCTTCCTGGATCTTACAGATAATCACTATCCTATATAATAAAAGGCTAATACTCAAATTGTCCCCTCAACTGGGAGTTTGACCGAGAGTTCAACCAGAGAGTGGGGCTGGCCAGCCAACTGCCCACAGCCCTCCCCCCGGCCATTCCTGCCCCCGATCGCCCCTCCCCCTGCAAACCACCCATGGCCCACCAACCTGGCCGGCCCAGTCTGATTGGCCCTGATTGGGGTGGGCCGGTCGGACCCCACCTGTGCATGAATTTGTGCACCAGGCCTCTAGTTTGTAATATTTACAGTCGGTATTTTCTTCATAACCTTTATTCAATTAAGTGTTGCTAAGTGGTTATTAGAACTTTTTCACATATGGTTTTCAAAGTGACTATTTTGTTCTAACTTTTGTGATACCTTAAAAATAATTTTTCAGTTGGATTATCTCTAAATTCCTATTTTTAATGGTAAGTATGCAATTTATAAAATTCAGTTCTATACAGGGGTGGGCAAAAGAAGGTTTACTGTGCCATTGTGACATTCTTTTGAGGTAATAAAGCCATTGTGTAATCATAACCTGCATGTCCTTTTTCATATGAACAACTGTAAACCTACTTTTACCTACTCCTATATATCTACATATACCAATTTAGATACATTTTATTAAGAGACATTTGCACATAGGTTTAAATCTTCCCTTTCCTCTTCACTATCTTTAAAAATTATTTCTCCTTTCCTAGTCTCAGTTTTACCTTTTAGTAATATGGAGTTTAGAATGCCTATATTATAAAGTAGCTGTAAGAAGTAAGTACTTCGCTTAAGGACTTCATTTAGCAGTTTTGAGCTTTTTATTCCATGTCCTTTACTTATGGTTGGCTCATAACTCCGGGTTATATTATGTGATATAAATATCTGGTGCCAGCATGTAGCAGTGAGTAGAGTTGTAATCTTGTAGCACCTAATTGCAAGTGATCCCACAGTGCCAAATAATGTCAAATTATCCTCTTCGCTGATCCGTCCAAAATGCCCCTCAAACTGAAGTTGACATTTGTGAATGGTCCCAGGCTTAGAGCCATAAAAAGGTTGAGCTCTACAACCTCCCTAAAGACCTTTAGAATACCTGAAACTAAATGCTTTGTGAAGTAGCAGAAAAATTATTTCCACCGAATAGGTGAGTAGGGAGCCATGGCTACCTTATAAATGTAGGATCTTTATTTTTCAAATCAAGTCTGAGGAAGATGGTAAGACAGGGAAAAGCACAAAGAATTTGTGTCTTACATTATATTTAACAGAGGAAGGGGTGAATGTGCAAAGAGTTTGAAAACAATATCAATATTTATTAAGTACTTTCACACAGTATTTCTTTTGAACCTCATAGTAAAACAGTAGAGATCTGTATCTTCCTCTACAGATGAAGAAAGAATTTCAGAGTCACTAGTGACTCACTGAATACATATGACTCACTGGTGGAGCTTTCTGTTATTCCATTCTTCCTTGTACCATTCTGAAATTTCTATGATAACAACGTAATTTCTTTTTTTTTTAAAAATATATTTCTTTATTGATTTCAGAGAGGAAGGGAGAAGGAGAGAGAGATAGAAACATCGGCTGCCTCCTGCACACCCCCCACCAGGGATGGAGCCCGCAACCCAGGCATGTGCCCCCCGCCGGAATCGAACCTGGGACCTATTGGTCCGCAGGCTGACGCTCTATCCACTGAGCCAAGTCGGCTAGGGCAACAACATAATTTCTTTATCCAATTTGTTTTTTGCTTGTGCTCACTTACTAACTCCCAATTTTTTTTATTGGTGCTTTTCTGAGAGATTTAAAAAATTGTTCTAGGTAATTTCTCTGTTTCCTTACTGAAGACTTTTCATCCTCCAAGGAAAATTACAATCAAAGAGGTCACACAGCTGGTAGTGGCCTTTTCATCCTCCAAGGAAAATTACAATCAAAGAGGTCACACAGCTGGTAGTGGCCAGATATAACCTAGAAGAGTCCAGATTTTTCTTACGGTTTCTGAATCAAATAATTATCTTCCCTAGAAATCCTAGTGTAAAATTTTTACATTTCAATGGTAATAATTGCAATATTTTTCTTTTCCCTCCCCTCCCCTCCTCTCCCCTCCCCTCCTCTCCCCTCCCCTCCCTTCCCCTCCCTCCCTCCTTTCCTTCCTTCCTTCCTTCCTTCCTTCCTTCCTTCCTTCCTTCCTTCCTTCCTTCCTTCCTTCCTTCCTTCCTCCTCCTATCTCTAAGGAATCAGCTGAACATTTCTCATTGCCTAATTTATAGTTGTACTTCAGAGTCCAGTTTCCATTACAAATTTATTCTTCACCAACCTCAGCTTGCCATGCTACCTTTAATAACTGTCTGTCCTTTTAGGTATGGTTGGCTTAGTCCTTCACTTGGTTCGACAGCTGGGACAATGATGGAATTAGAAGATGAGTACCAATTGAAAAGAAACCTAACCCACTCTTGTTCTCATGCGTAGGCCTATTAGTAATGTAACACAAAGGGCACAACAGGAGAATTTGAACTTGAAATAGGGTTTGAATAGGGTCAGGGTCACTCTGGCAATTTATGTGGCTATGTAAAAATAGAAAGGAAATAAGCAAACCAAAGGAATAGAGACTGTCTCTTTGCATTATGGAACCTAAAAATTCTATATTTTGATCAGATATTTCATTTGCATCTGCTGTTTTATATGGGGATTGGAGTTCTACTTTCTCATATTTTAGAAAAGTGACAGCATTTTGCTCATATGCTACCTTGGTTTGACATTAAATTCTAGTATAAATGAGTCTATGTATTTACGTGTTTATTTCTATGTTTGTTTATTTCCAGCTAATTACTCCAAAATAATCTGCAGTAATTTAAGTAGGATATTATTTTTATAGATCAAGTGGTCGTTTAAACTGGTGTCTGGTTCTAATCCTGATATTATTCTTGCAGGGGTCATTGAAACTGAGCCCTGACCATTATTGTAGAGGTTGACTCCGTCAATTCTAAGACTCATACATTTTTCCTTATATTTTAATTCTGCTGTTATTCCCACTTGCTTTGGAAAATGATCTTATGATTTAAAATTATTGAATTTATTGGGGTAGCATTGGCTAATAAAATTATTACACACTTTTAATAGTTATTATTAAAAAGGTAATACGTTACAACATAAACTGATAAACAAAAATAGAACCAGAGACAGAGAAGCATCGAACAGCCCATCAATTTTCAGAGGGAAGGCAGGGGAGGTGGGGGGTGAGGAGGTAAGAGATCAACCAAAAGACTTGTATGCATGCATGTAAACATAACCAATGGACACAGACACTAGGGAGTTGAGGGCATGTGCTGGGGGGTGGGGCTGGCCAATGGGGAAAAAAGGAGACATATGTAAATACTATATGTAATACTTTAAACAATAAAAAACTTAAAAAATTAAAGAAGAGAAAAGGTAATATGTACTCAATGTAAAATGAATCAAGCTATACACACACACACAAAGAAATGTAAAGTCTCCAACTTACATCCCAATTTAAATTTGGGTATCATCTCATGCATTTTAATTCCATCCAACATGAATCTATCTTTTTCTTTCATTTACCATGTCTTCTATGCTGCAGGCTAGTCTACAAAATTCATAATATTAAACTGTTTGTCTGTAGTTTCTACCAGAAATATACAGTGAAACTAAATTACTCTGAGCTCGTATACTCAGAGAATTCTATGCATTGCCCTTTAAATGTCCTTGTTGAGGCTATAGAGCTCACTTTCAATCTTCACAAATGATCTCCAGCTTCTCAATTTTAAGGCATTATCCCTTGGGAAAAATTGTTGCTCGCAATTTGGATCAGCTATTCTGTATTTTCTAGCCACTCATAGGTTTTCCATGATTCATATCTCCTAAACAAATCCACAGGGCCTATGAAATTAATCCTTCCCGAGACAGGTTCTTCAAGCTCACCTCACATTCCAAGCCCAATTCATGTGATCCTTTGCAATTGAACCCCTCTTAAGATCAGGTAGTTTTAGAATAAGCATAGTGCACAATGGCCTCAATTCTTCTTTTTATCACTTGGTGGGGCTGGAGGAGAATAGGGAGGAAAACAAAAGACACTATAACTTCTATGAGTTCTTACTTTGGGTCTGATGTTCCTTGATTCTCTGATGAGTAAGCAGGCAACACTGAGAAATATCAACCCTAAGTACCTTTATACGGGTGTATATATTTTATGCACCCATAAGTATATGTAGTGTGTTAATATGTAATATATTTTATAAATATTTATAATCATGTTACAAGGGCCTTGAAAATGGGTATAGGAAATTCATGGTCATAAGCTCCCCAGCTTCACTCTTCTTATGCTCCCTGACCTAGGGCTGCACTGGCAGGTGTGTATAGGAAGAGCAAACATATTCAAGATGCTTATTCTTGCATTGTCCCTAAAGATGGATGTTGGGGGTACTATCCAGCAATATTCAGATAAGGCTTTATTGTGAGGGAGCAAGTCATACTACTAGTGTTTGGGGTTGGGCTAAGATTTTCTATCTCTTTTTTTCCCCTCTCTTTGCTATTAATGGGCACTGTTTTAAACAATTTAATAATTTTAGTGCCACACTAAGATAGGTGTTACCATTGTATCCATTATAAAGATGATGAAATTATGAAACTAATTTGCTCAAGATCACATACCTAATAGATAGTAGAGCCAGGATTCAAACACAGGCAGCATGATTCCACAAGCAGGGCTCCTAAACGTTATATTTATCCCCTTCAATAATAGATATTGATACACTGTATTTGCAGTGTATGACCTTTTTACACTTTGGAGGGCCTTATTAGCCTTAGGAAAATCTATGAACTGAAAGTTGTGCTATTGTGTTTTCCAAGTTGACAGATCCACCATGTTGTAGAGAAAACAGAATAGATTGTGATTGCTAATGCAAATATCAGTGAGGGGACAAATAACAAATAAGTTGGGGGTCTCTGACCCATTGCATAAGCAAGGAACAAGACAAAGAAGGATGCTATATTCTGATAATATGGAAAATAGCTTTACTTTATAGAAAAATCATATTAGAGATCTACTTTCGCCATATTTCCACCTTCACTTGGAATACTTCTCTGGAGAAAAAACATTGTACCTATAGTTAACAATACTGTATTGTGCACTTAAAATTTTGTCACAAGGGCAGATTTCATGTTGTGTTCTTATCATAATTAAAGAATAAAGAAAATAAATGGGAAGTATCAGCATACAGAGGGTGAAAGTTGAAGTCAGCATCCTGATTAAAACAGGCTTTGATACAATTGGGGAAGCTTTCTACAGAGCAGTGTTAAAGGAACCAACAATAGGTGTTGAGTAGCCAGGGACTAACAGTGGAAGCCACCACTGCTTTTAGGCCTGAAAAGGCAAGCAGATGAAACAATGAGATTGAAGTGGCATAAGCATTCAAGAAAGGGAGGAGCACTGCCCAGCAAGATGGCAAGGACATGACCAATGACCAAACCATGGAAATGAAGCATGAGAGGTATGAGGAGTAAATATTCTGGGTGCTCTCTGCTGGTGTCCCCATAATCTCACCTTCTGGCCTATCCAGAAACCAGAGAGCAATGAAGCCTGGGTTATACAATTTATGGTGTTAGTTTCTAAGGCAAAGCATAGGGCAGAGAGGGGCTGACAATGAATCTGAAATGGAGAAAAGTCAGTACAGACAGTGAAGATGGAAAGATAGTATATTGAAAAATATTTCTTACATTTACATGTTGTAGTCAATGGTCTCCCAAACTTCATAAGGAACATAGGCCTAAGAAATGTTTTCTTTTTCCTATTTATACTAATCTCTGTGTGGTAACTACACTTTAGTTTTAGTGAATGCAACTATTTTAAAGACATCTGTGTTGTCATAACACATTTCCAATGTTCTTCATTATTCTTGGATGAAAAGAAAAAATGTAGATGAATCCTTGAAAAATGTTCAACCTGTGATGCCATCAGTATTCAGTCACTGAGAAAGTTTTCAAAGGCTGTAAGCTCTTGAAAGCACTTTCATAAAGGTATGTCCTCAACCAAATAGCTATGCAGGGTATTTAATTCCACGAATTCTACTGCTTGCAACCGACTCATGCAGAAAATTATTTGGAAACATGATTCTCCTTAGGCATTCTCCCTTTAAAGTTTGAGAGCAATTTTGTAGAGTCATTAATATGATATGAAGGATAAAGGGAGCGAGTCATTCATCTCTCTTGAGAAAGAATATTTTATGTTTGATTTTTATGAAGAGACAGGTGGAATGTAGATGAGATATTTTTGAGAAAGCAAAACTTCAGGTGTCAAATGTTATTCTACTCTTAGTTTTAAAGTTACTAATAGAGAAATGCTTCAGCAACTTTATAGCAATTATGAAATGCTTTATTGCTTTCACATAATTTTAACTATGTATGCAGGGGCATTTTAAATAGCTACCATGGAAAAAAGTATAACACTTGATTATTTAAAAGAGTATAAGTGTAAAACATTCATGCTTATTCTACTTTTTAGGGGAGAATCAAACTCTACTAGTTTTAGACTGAAATAAGAGGGCACAACATTGAAAGATTCTTAGTAGAGTCTCATAAAGAAGAAATGATAATTACAGGTCTTGTGGCTTAGGTTGGGTGATTTAAAAAAAATTGTAGTTAGCTCTAGCTGGTTTGGCTCAGTGGCTAGAGTGTCAGCCTGTGGACTGAAGGGTCCTGAGTTCGATTCCGATCAAGGGCATGTACCTTGGTTGCAGGCTCCATCCTGGCCCTGGTAGGGGAGCCTTTGGGAGGGAACCAATTGATGTGTCTCTTTCAAATAGATGTTTCTTTCTGTCTTTCCCCCTCCCTTCTGCTCTCTCGAAACAAAACAAAACAAAACAAAACAAAACAAAAAACAAACAAAAAAACCGATGGAGACAATATCCTACGATGAGGATTAACAAAAGAAAATTGCAGTTATTCTTACTATTTTAAAATTTTATTGTTTTATGATTTCTACTTAGTTTCATAAATGTTACTGAATTAGGCCCATGAGATAGATGTTGAGTATTTTAAGGTAAAGAAACAAGTATCGATCAGTGTTCCAGAAGGAAACACATTCAAAATAGGGTAATGGAAATGAGTTGGACAGATTTTGTTACAGTGGCACGGAGAAAGAACATCAAGGGTACCTGATAAAGTATGGTGAAATACACCTAATGACTAGCAAATGGAAGACTTGATCATCACTCCTGAGACTAAAGGGGTGAGGAAAGGGAGCAGTGACCGAAAACCTATGAGAGCAGTAACTACAGGAAAGGCACATCTGCCAAGAATTGCCTTTTATTTTTCAACTAGAGGCCTGGTGCACAAAAATTTGTGCACTCGGGGGGGGGGGGGGGGAAAGGGAGGTCCCTCAGCCCAGCCTGTGCCCTCTCGCAGTCTGGGACCCCTCGGGAGATATCGCCCTGCTGGCTTAGGCCTGCTCCCGGGTGGCAGAAGGCAGGCCCAATCCCTAGGTGCAGCCCCGGGTCGGGCTCAGAGCAGGGCCGATTGGGGAGTTGGGGTGCCGCCCCCTGTCATGCACAGAGCAGTGCAGATTGGGAGGTTGTGATGCCACCCTCAGTCATGCTCAGGGTAGGGCTGATTGGGGGGTTGGGTCACCGCCCCCTGTCACACTCAAGGCAGGGTCGATAGGGAGGTTGTGGCGCCACTCCCTGTCACGCACAGAGCAGGGCCCATCAGGGGGTTGGGGAGCTCCCCCCTGTCACTCACTGAGTAGGGGCGATAGGGGATTTGGGGCACCGCCCCCTCTCACACACAGAGCAGGGCGGATCAGGGGGTTGGGGCACTGCCACTGTCACACTCAGGGCAGGGCCGATGGGGAGGTTATGGCTCTACCTCCTCACACACAGAGTAGGGCCCGTGGGGGAGGGGGGAGTTGGGGCGCCACCCTCTATCACCCACAGAGCAGGGCCGATCAGGGGGTTGGGGCGCCGCCACTGTCACACTCAGGGCAGGGCCGATGGGGAGGTTATAGCTCTACCCCGTCACACACAGAGCAGGGCCCGTGGGGGGGGTGGGTTGGGGCGCCTTCCCCTGTCAGGACCAGAGCAGGGTGGATAGGAAGGTTGTGGCCCCGCCCCCTGTCACACACAGAGCCGCAGGGTGATCAGGGGGTTTGGGCGCTGCCCCCTGTCACGCTGATCCAGGTGCCGGGAGGCCTCGAGGCTCTGCTGATCCCGGTGCTGGGAGGCATATTACCCTTTTACTATATAGGATAGAGGCCTGGTGCACATGTGGGGGCTGGCTGGTTTGCCCTGAAGGGTGTCCTGGATCAGGGTGGGGGTCCCCACTGGGGTGCCTGGCCAGCCTGGGTGAGGGGATGATGGCTGTTTGCAGCTGGTCACACACCCTTCAGGGTGGGGGTCCCCACTGGGGTGCCTGGCCAGTCTGGGTGAGGGGCTGAGGGCTGTTTTCAGGCTGGCGGGTGACTGAAGCTCCCAACCGCTCCTTTTTTTCTTTTTTCTTTTTATTCTGGGCCAGCTTTAGCTCTGAGGCTCCAGCTCTGAGGCCTCTGCTCCTGAAAGCAGGTATCTGGTTTGTTTGGGTTCTATAATCGAAACTCTGTATCAACTCCAGCTCTGAGATCCCGGCTCGCTGAAAGCAGGTTTCTGGGGTTTTGTTTAGCTTCTATATTTGTTACAATATTTCTTAAACTGCAAGCTCAGAGGCCGGCAAGGCACGCGGGGAACGTGCAGTCCTCCGTCACTGAAGCAAGCAAGCTCATGTTAGTTTCAAGCTGCCTGGCTGCCGGCCGCCATCTTGGCTGGCAGTTAATTTGCATATCTCGTTGATTAGCCAATGGGAAGGGTAGCAGTCATACGCCAATTACCATGTTTCTCTTTTATTAGATAGGATTACAGTTGACATACTATAGTACATTAGTTTCAGATGGACAATGTAGTGATTAGGCATTTATATAACCTCCCTTCCTCTTTTTCATCCATCCTGCTAACTCCCCTCCCATCTGGCAATCATCAAAATGTTCTCTGTGTCTATGTATCCATCACTAGATGAATGGATAAAGATGTGGCACATTTATACAATAGAATATTACTCAGCCATAAAAAATAATAAAATCTTGCCATTTGTGACAACATGGATGGACCTAGAGGGTATTGTGCTAAGTGAAATAAGTCAGAAAGAGAAATTCCATATGATTTCACTTATATATGGATTCCTGCTAGGAGTCCCTAAACTCCATGGAGAGGAAAATGATGATTGGCTTCATTCCTTGGAAAGGCTCCAAAGTTAATAAAGGAACTCAATCTATGATTTGGAATTTACACAATTCCTGCTGACTTTCATATACATGGTTGGGCAAATGTAGGTTTACAGTGTGTGGTATGGAACATAATACAATAATTAGTAAATAATAATACAAGAATAAACTCTGTCTTCTTGCATACTCACAACTGTAAATCTACTTTGGACCACCCCTGTATATCCTACAGAAGTCTGGCTTTCCTTGCTTATTCTCTGGGAAGGTGCCACAGAAGAATCCAGAAGCTGAGAACTGGCATTTTATTTAGCATTTGGCATATCATTGTCACAACCCAGGACTTCTTTCATCTCTTGTATCAATGGTTGGCGATAGTTTGATTTATGTGTAAACCAAAAGAAACAGTCTGTTGCAGCTGTTTTATCCCGACTGTTGGCTATACCAGCTAAAAGAAAACAGAAAAAAGGATGGTTTTGGTGACAAAATCATGTGGAGCTATACAAACTGAGGGAGAAGATGGGAAAGACCCAGTTTAGGTAAGGGTTGTTTGCACTGACACATAAGAAAAGCCACCCTGAAGTGACTAAAATAAGCAAGTGGAATCTTCTGGGTGCCTACCCTCAGACATGCAATGTTGTTTCATTTTGTTCTCCCATAAGGCCTGCGGTTGTGTAAGTGAACAGCTGGTATAGTGCTTGCTGGTAAATTCTGTCAGACTATCAACTTTGGTTTTTGCTTTTCTGCTCTCACAAACTTTTCATTGCTTTTATTTCCTTCCTTTGCCTAAAGTTCCTCTCAGGTAGAAGACCCTTTTATAACCTTCTTGCAGCCTGTTCTTTTCTGTTCTTCTTTACTCTCCTGTCCTTTCTTTCTTATTCTGTAATCTCTCTTTCCTTCTGATTGTCAATGGATCATCTGCTAACCTGGAAAATACCTATGTTCAATCGGTCATCAGCCCTCATGAATAAGTCTCAATGAATTCTCTTTCATTTTTTCTCCCCTAAAAATCATTCTGATCTTTTTGTTATCATTCATGTTTCACCCAGTCACTAAGACTATGTCTGAATATGTATGTATATAGGTATTCTCTGAAGGAAAATATTGTTTTCAATCATTTTAAATAAAATTTATTGTTTTTCCTTAAGATATTAATCTTAAGCAGATTACTTTAATATCTACATGTATTGGCTCATTCTTGTGCGGATATTAAATTCTTATTACAGCATTGTATATAGAATGAAAGATATATGTAACTGTTAAACTATGAGATTTCCCTAAGTTAAAGTGCTAGTTGATTTAAATGAATCATCCTTTTTATTTTACTATTGTTGCTTAAAAATAATTCGCTTTCTTTATAAAGTGATAAAAGAATCCAAGATATGTCCTTAGAAGGAACGATGAATACTAGAGAGAGCAATGTGGATTCTTATTCTGGATTGGTCATTGTCCAAATAATTTAACTTGCATTTATATTTCTGTAAAATGGGTATGATAATGCTGTCTCCTTATTTGTTACAATATTTAATTAATGATTATGAGCTTTTGCATAATGTGTGTTCATATATTAATAGGTTAATAATGTGTATTCTCAATGCACTTTATTAAAGTACTTTGGGAGCTAATTAAAAGGAATGTAATTTGTGCTTTTGGGAGGAAAAGTGTTATCTAAGTGTAAATTAGGGAGGGAAGTGGCAGTTAAATCTATACAACGTATCTATTACCGCACATTTGAGGCTTAACTCTAATTACAGATTGGACATGTGAGCAAACAGCATCTGGGCGACTTCCACTCATTTCAGAAGGCCCTCCTTCACATCTACACAAGAAGGCTATTCATTTAATAACGAGGATTATTAATAAGCCATTTTCTGCTCAGAACAAAAGGTTAGAGGGAAAAGACCTCTTTAAAAGTCAGCATATTGACAGTGTTTACTGTTCTCTTTTGTAGACAATGCCTCCCCAACAAGCTCCTGAGAAAGGGGTGCATTAATCGGTCCTTTAGACAGAGGAAAGATTTTTTTTTTTTTTTTTTTTTGTGTGTGTGTGTGTGTGTGTGTGTGTGTGTGGATCGCTAACTTCATCCAGAAAGGGCATTTACACCTGATGGGAGAAGAACATTCTGTAGACAGATTTGTGCCTGTCTTCAAACCTTTTACCATCTGAATAACCCCCGAGGTTAAATAGCTGGTAGACATCTGTAGGCAGAAGTAAGAGAAATGAGATCATCAAGGAGCGGGTATCGTGCTTACAACATGTGGCGAAATGAGTGGCTCTTCACCATCTGTTATTTGTGTGTGTATTTTATTATGTAAATGTTCGTACACACTGCATTCTAAACAAAGGAACATTACTTCCACTTTGTTGGTGCTGCCAAGCTTGCGTATGTGTCCTGGAAAAAGAAAGTGGCAGACAGCAAATTCAGGGTTCGCGTAGCCTCTTGTGTCCCCACTCCTTTCACCAAGAGGGTGAGAGACTCTAAGTAGGTTTGACTCCCTTTCTACATTCTCTTAACAAATACAGAGCTTGCCTGTGAATGGGAAACAATGACTTAAATAGTACAGTTATGGTCTAAAGCTTCTTTTTGCTGGCTTCCACGGGAGGGAAAAATAAAAGGACACTGCAAGCTAGGATGCCCTGGGATGGTTCCAGTGCACACGAGTGATAAATCCAAGCTGGAAAATACATTTGGACAGAGAAAACGGGCTCTGTTCAATTTTCTCTCATCTGTTTAATTCCTGGCACATATCTTTGGGTCATGGGAAGGTTCTGGTGGGCCGCTGTCATTGTCTCTCCCCAAACAGGAGGGGTGTGTGTGTGTGTGTGTGTGTATGTGTGTGTGTGTGTATGTTTGGTTGGAATGAAAGTGAGGGGATTTGGGCGACACCTATTCTGGTTTAAATTTTCATAAAATTACCAATTTAAATTGAAATGTAATTATCCTAACTGGCATCTTTTTGGCAGCAGCTTAAAAAAAATCCCTCGGCTTTACTGTACCAAGCAAAAGCCCAGAGGAGTCCTGACACTGGCCTTTAATCAAAAGCTGAAAAGACACAAAAGCTTTCAGATAATCTATGCCAAGCTATCTTGGACAGCATGGAATTGCCTGCAGCACCCTTCTGGTGGCATTTAAAACACCTGGTGCCCTTAGAAAAAAATACGTCTGTGTCTGCAATTTCTCCTTCTGTAATTCCCTTAAATCTCTCTATCTCAACCCATTCTCCTCTCTTTAAAAGTAGGGATACATCAGTGACAGTAAAATAAAGCAGTTTTATTTACCAAGAGAATGATAACTTGTCATTGGCTTTGCCTGGAGGTGACAGACTCAGGTGCCCATCTGCACAGCCACTTCCTCACTGTTTATTTCATGGGGTTTAATATAATTAAACTATCATTGTGCTCATTGATTCAGCTCAAATTTTAATTTGATAATTGGGGGAAAGGTGTGCATTTGCAATGGAGGCAATTAATTGACACTTAAATGCGCTTGAACAGAAATAATATAAGTTACGCCATACTTAGTGGTGACTTATACTGCTGTGTGCATGCAGATTCTTTTCTTTAGCGCCTGTCATTAATGGAGGGAGGTAAATAATGTTACTCAGCCTACGTCCTTTCGATACTGGCAGTCTAATTCTGCCATTTGGAACTATTTTCACGGCCACAGACAATCCCATTCACTTACTCGTCATAGGCTTTTCTAAAATAAAGACATTCTAACTTTGAACTGCAATCTAATCATTCATAACTAGTCTCACATATATGCAGCATAATTATGCAGACTGTCACATAATTTTGTCACTAGACAGCCTGATTCTTACAAACATCTTGCACAAAGAAATAATGAGAATAACAAAGACAGAATTTCTCCACCTCTAATACCCATCTTTTCTATGATTTGAATAAAAGGAAGAAAAATAACTAGTTCTTATTTATTTAATTTTTCTCCAAAACCAGTTTTACTTTAATTTGTTGTAAGGGAATTTACATATTTCGGTGACCTTACTGAAACTTAAGAAGGAACCATGTTTATGGATAAAGCAATTTTTTGGTGTTAATTATCTTCCATCTGGAAACAAATATGCTTTCATATTTTTTTTTAAGAATTTAAGAACAAAGCTAGTTTGTTTTAGCAATCTAGAAAACCTTCATCATTTTGACTGAAGCTCTTGTACTCACAGAGCCTGAAATAAATACTTTTAATCAAAACCTAAGCAAATTCAATTTTGAAAAATGTTAAGGACCATGAATTATACCTGCAGAAAATATTGTTACTTAATAAGAATTATTAGTTGTTTCTACATATGCCCTGAGAGGACTTGTTCTTAAAATAAAGGACAGGAGCACCCACTCTGCCTTTTAGACCAAGGTTTATGCCCTTGCTTCAATCTATTATTCGATATTTTTAATATTCACTGTAACCACGGATGAACCTAAGAGAGTTTTGGCAGGTCATTTCACTTAAGCAACCACACTCTTTTTATTAAAGCTGGAAACCTCATTAAAATAGGCTCTGTGAAGATTTTCTAAACTCCAGCTTCGAATTAAGGTTGGCAATAATGTTTCAAAAAATCTTTTCATATAAATGTGTTTCTTTTGGCATTTTCAAGTGTTTGAAAGTAAGTAATGCTATAAAGCAGAAAAAGGCAAGAAACAAAGAATACAAGCAAATGAAGGAACACAAAATGCACACAACCACGTAACATACATACTCATATGCATAAGCGTGGGTGAACCAAAAGCCAATCGATTTCTGATATCTTCTCTTTCCTTTATCTACTTTCAGACAAAATTCCCCCAAACCATCATTGGATATAATAGTTTTGAAGAAAGAAACATGTAATCATAAACACAATCTTTAGCCATACTTAAAACAAGCCTTTGGTTACTGAGCAGAATTAAAGTCTTCTGAGAGATCAGAGAATTTTAAGTCTAGAAGGGAACTGATAGACCATATAGCTCAGTAACTGCAAAAAAGATTATGGGCCAGAGATGAAAGACTATCAAACTCAACAACTAGTGAGAGGCGGGACCAGGGTTATTAAACCGATCTTGGGATTCCCATATAAATGCTTATTCTCTATGACAGTGTTTGTAATTTCATATTTGTGGTGGAAATAGCAATTTGACACAATCTGACATCTAGATTAGTAAACCCATTCAAGATGAGGACAATTGCTATTTCTTCCTTCCTTTTTTTTTCTCTCTCTCTTTTTTTTTCAGAAAAGCCAAATTTCACAAATCTAGGTCCTTACTGTCCAAAATAGCCTCATTTTTTTATATCAACTCCGTAAACATAAAGGCCATTGGTACATTGCTGTTAATAGTCTTTAATATTTGAATTCATTCATAATCTATTTTCTTAACCTATGTTGTGAATTAATTCACAGAAGAACTTTCTATTTTTCTCCAGTATTTTCTCCCCAGTATTAAGAAAATGTTTTGAAAGCTGATTAATCACATAGAGGTATTATTTAGGTAGGTATTAAAAGCGGATATCATGTCAAGTGATTGACGTATTCTGTTGATGCTTATTTAAATGGCAAAGGCCATGTCTCATGAAGGAAACCTAAATTCCTCAATTTGATTTCAGTTAAGCTCCACAGAATTAATATCTACCTCAG
Source organism: Myotis myotis (assembly GCF_014108235.1). Lineage (NCBI taxonomy): Eukaryota > Metazoa > Chordata > Mammalia > Chiroptera > Vespertilionidae > Myotis > Myotis myotis. The sequence continues at coordinate 200,206,924 of NW_023416324.1, read as the reverse complement.
GTCTGGGTTTCCAGGGGGGAGAAAAAGAAAACATATATGATAAGGTTAGTCATCTTAGTTGAGCAATTCAAGTGTGTAAAACCTGCCACAACATTCAAGAAAGATACAAGATAGAAATAAAGGTCCTTAAATGTGCTGTACGACTAGTACCAACAGCTGTGAGATGAATGATATTTTGTTATTTGTGGAATAATGAAATATTTTTAATTTGTAATGCTTTCCCAGACTAACTATTAAAGTAAATTGTGTGAGGATGTAGTTTTTGATTCTGCTAAATGAGCACCTTTTGTAACCAGATAACAGTGACTTTATGTGAGGACCCACTACCTACATCTGTAAGTGTGATAGGAACCAGCCGAGAACTGGTTCTCTCAAGTTGTATGGATAGAATTAAGATGTTTTTGAGCTATGAAGGAGTATATTTGAAACTGAGTGAGGAGTAGATAAAAATAATGTGGTCTAAATTCAGTGCCTGGAACAAGACACAATGACATGGAACAGTTCACACATTACTTGATATCAGTCCTGGTTGCATGCTATCTACTCCATTACATGTAGATACGATATTTTTCAGTTTGGGGGAGTATTTGGAATGGAATTTTAATACAACTGGAACACATGGCAGTTCCTCAGAAAATTTTAACTTTATTTACCAAATTATTTCTTCAACTTAGGAAAAAAAAACACAGTAAAATTGATACATTCAGGACATTGCAATCTTAATTCTCAATGTTAAAAATAACCTGAAGGTAAGTTGAGACACTGTGGCCACTGGAGATAATTGGCATTTCCCTACCTAATTTCAAAACCTTGACATTTAAACAGCAGCTTCTACTTAGTTCTACTCCCTTCTCCTCTCTGCGTATTAATGTTGGCCTGCTGTTTTACAGGCTTTCCAAGTGTGTAGGAAATTTGGCCGCGTTAGCAGTTTTGTTTTAATATATTCTTGGAAATTTTATCTCCAGCAGTTCTGTGTGCTTTCAACAAGCGGCTGAAATGGATGCAGGTTTTCTAAGTCTGTCGAGGTCATGACCAAGAGCACCATCGGCTGCGGGAAAAATCGTGTAGCGCCGTGGCCCACGAGAAATGGCCCATGTGTCAACTTGCCACCTTCCCCCCACTTTTACTCCTTAGTTTCATTGCAACGAAATCGGGGGAAAGATCTCCGGGCACTGCTGCTCCTCATGCCACTTCTGAAAGCCCTAACAACTGCATTGGCAGCTCAGAGGCCTTAGTAAACCACGAGATGCCATGCGTGCCGGGCACCCTTTCTGAAGGATTGCCCACGGCAAGGACAGCTACTCTGGAAAGCATCCCCCAGTGGACTCTAACCCAGTGTCTGTCCACTTGCCCGCATTGCATTTCTGTTGTAACCAGAATACGTTTACATGCAGTCTCAAGGATGGCTTATCGGAATGACTGCAAGGGTAGCATCCCTCTGCAGGCTGCAAACTGCACTGGGGTATCGTGCGTGCTTCGCCCTAATTTCAGTGTTTGGTATCCAGTTCAGAGCTGTTGTTACCTTCCACCGCACCCCATGCACCGAGAGTCAGTGTAGACCTCAAAGGAAGAACTAGGAGAGTTTCCAGATTGGCGAGGTCAGGCCTCACTGAGGAATCAGCCTTCCTCTCAGCTCTTTTCCCAGCCCAGGCCCACCTAGGGAAGAGCATGGGGCGGCTTGAAGAGCCACTTTTGTTTTCCAGGTGGGAAAAATATTGCCGGGGCCATGTCATTAGAGGGAAGGCACCCGAAATTTCCACTTGAGTTAAAAGTTTGAAAAGCTGAAACTGACCTGCAGTTTACATTTTGTGGGGAAAGAGTTTAGATGTAGTGTGTTGTAGACTGAGAGGCAAAGGACTTTGAGATGAAAGCTATTGTTTTATGTGTTAACAAGGAGAAGAATTGGTTTCTCTGTGGCCAACAGCGCTCCCTTGAATCCCTGCCTTATTTACAGTGGAGGAATGTCGTAGATATCATATTTCATCAGCAGTGATGGCTTGAATATGTTCTGTGAATAATTACAGTATCTTTTCATCTCCCTTTTGTTATAGGAAACCTTTATAGTAAAGGCTTTTAAATATGCAGTGGGAGTGTGTAATTCAAGTATCACGTCTAACGAGAAATTGTTTTGGCAAGTTCAGAATCCTCTCAGAATTCATGGGTTTGGAGTTACATATCTAATTGGAACCTTTTCATGTTGGAATAGGGTGCTCTTAGGAAAACAGTGTAAAGCTTTTAAGCAAATGGGAAAGAAACCTTTAAGAAACACTCAGCAGGATTCCGTGACGTTAAAATTATGTTTATTTAAAAACAGAAACCCCCGTGTTCTGGCATCTTAACATAAAGAGAGTGAAAAATGGGAATTATATACACATCTACAAGAATGACACGGCTTTGAAAAATTACTTGTGCAAAAGCTTTGCGAGTTGGTGTTGAGCCAAAGAATGGAAAAATACCTTGAGAGTGTCAGGGACGTAATGAGGGGTTCTCTTGAGCATGTTGTCATTTGCTAGAAATCATCTCTCCAAGAGTACAACCAGCTGTATTAAAACCTAATTTAGGTTTTCCCCCTCCTGATATTAATTTAGATCATCTTGAGGTTATTTACTGCTACGTTCAGAGAATAGCCATCTCCCTTCCTTTGAAAACGGTTTGAATTTTCAGCTATACTACAAGGTCATGCTAAGTGGTCAAATAGAAGGAACCAGAAAGTCTATTCTTCCTGGTCTCCTCCTAGTTTCTGTATGTTCTGTACAAATGACTGCCATATGGTTTAACCTTAGTGAGGATGTTATGTATATTGACAAGAAATAATCATTCCTGACTTAAGCTTAGAAAGAAGTTGTCAATTTAAAACGTACAATGCGCAGGTAAACCTAGCTCCAGGAACATCGCTTTTTGTCAGTAGGAAGAAGAAATTGCTCTGGCGGTATCTATCAAATTGGGCATTTGGCAAACAAGGCCTCAAAGATGGAAAAAAATTATGAAGCAAGTCTGGGGTGGGTGGCTTCCTGGTTGTATAAACATATACTTGCTGCTCATTTTGGAATTTCATGTTTATTTTTTAAAAATATGTATTTATTGATTTCAGAGCGAGGAAGAGAGAGGGAGAGAGAGATGGAAACACCAATGATGAGAGAAGAATCATTGATCTGCTGCCTCCTGCATGCTCCACACTGGGAATAAAGCCTACAACCTGGGCATGTGCCCTGCCAGAATAGAACCGTGACCTCCTGGTTCATAGGTCAATGCTCAACCACTGAGTCATGCCGGCTTGGCATCATGTTTTAATTTTAATAAAGTTTAATTGGTAATTTTAAAGAAATTATTGAAGCATTTGGGTTCTTTCCAACATGTTTATCACTCGCAAGGACAAAAAGACTTTCTTCCCTTACATCCATGAGGATTTTTCTAGTTTTGATACTTAGGTATAGCAATCCTTCTTTTGTTAAGTGTTTTGTATAGTATCAGGTAAGAATCAATGTTCACTTTTTTCCTCCATATAAATATCCAGTTATAACATTGTTTTGGAGAAAACATTTCTTTCCCTCATTAAAAGGCCTTAATACATTTTTTGAAAATTATTTGGCCAATTATGTTCAGATCTATTTCTGAATTCTATTTTTTTCCATTTATCTTTAGATCCATTTTTTTTCTGTAATACTACCTTCTCAAAATTATGGTATATTTATAGCAAGTCATGAAATCAGAACATTTAAATTCTTTAATTTTGTCTCTTTTAAAAATGCTTTGGTTTATTCTTGTTTATTTGCATTTCCATAAAAAATTTTAGATTCATCATGTCAACTTCTGCAAAAATATGCTGGAATTTTGATTGGGATTGCATTGATATTACAAATATGGAGTAGACATTTCTTACACATATAACTATATAATATCACAATATTAACTAATTTACAGATCTTATTCAAATTTCATCAATTGCTCTGCTAATGTCCTCTTTTTGGACCATAATGCCATCTAGGGTCACACATTGCAGATAGCTGTAATCTCTTTTAGTCTCTTATTTTGGAAGAATTCTCAGTCTTTCTTTGTCATTCATATTCTTGATACTTCTGAAAAGTACTGTCCAGTTATTTTGTAGCTACCTCCCAATTTTTGTTTGTCTGATATTTCTTATGATTAAATTCAGCTTATTCATTTTTAGAAGGAAAACCATAAGAGCGATATGAAACTATTCTCAGTGTATTATATTAGGATGTAGAAGTTGTCACTGTGTCTCATTACTACAGATATTAACTCTATTACTTGGTTAAAGTGGTATCTGCCATTTTATCCAATATGTAATTACTCGTTTTTTTCTCTTTTAGAAATTAATAAATCTGTTGTGGGGGATATATTTCTTCAGATGAGATGTATTCTACTAATATGTTTTCAAATTTACTGACCCTTTTATCTTTATTTCTCTTAAGCCTATCCAGTGGATTTTATTTTTATTTTTATTTTTTTACTTTGGGTATTGAAATTTCCAGTTACAAAATTTCCAGTTTTCAATATTTTTATTTTTTACAAGTCTAATTGTCTTTATGTCACTGAGCATAATGATAACTGCTTTTTAAAAAATACTGTCTAAAAATTCCAACATGTGCTAACCTTGGGGTTGGCATTTGGATATAGTCTCTTCCCTGGAGACTGGATCCCATTTCTCTGGCTATTTATATGTGAATAATGTTGGGCTGCATCCTGGACAATCTGAGTATTACGTTGTGGACAATCTGGATTCTGTTATATTGCTGCACGAAGTGTTGATGCCCTTGTTTTAACAGGCAATTACCTCAGTTAGACTCAGAGTGCAAGCAGGCATGTCTGCGGTGGGGGGCGGCTTAGATCTCAGATCACTTCCTTAAACCACAGCTGTAACCTGCTTTCCATTTGTCCCATTCGATGTGGTTTAGTGGTCAGGCAGAGACTTGGACTGAGTTTAAGCACAGAAATTGGTATCTTTCTCTGGCTTTCTCCTTTCTATTTTCCTCTCTTCTCTGGAAACGCCAGTTGCCCTGTGCTTTTAGCCCTATTTCCTTTAGCTAGTAAGTCACCGGGCTTTCCATCAGCCTTTGAATCATCGCTATACCACTGTCACTGTGACAAAAAACAAAATGAAGAATTTAGTCCGTTTTGATGACTTTGACCAACTTTGGCTCTGCTCCAAAATCTGCCTATTGTACATCAGTCTCTAGTTATGTCTGTAATTTTATCAGTTTATAGGTATTATTTCTAGGAGGGTTGCTTTGTTTGATGATCATTTTTCAATTAAGATGACGTCTTAAGAGATGAGTTGGAAACATGTCGTCCTGAAATTTATAGTGAATATGAAGGGTAAAGTACTTGAGAAAGAGACTTTTAGGTAAAACCTTACTTACATCATAAAGCAGATTTCTTTGGAGATCTCCCTATTCATAAAGAACCACTTAATTACTCATACTTCAAACCATTCATATCCATAATATAAGTACATAGCTGCCATATTCATATAATGATACCCGAGTCCTTGAGTAGAGATAATTTAGAAATGATTGGACACCCCACCTGGTCTGGGCCCAAGTTACTTCCTTGAGAATTAGGAATTAGAATCATGGGAGCTCATCTCTCCACTATGGCTTGAATTCTACTGTGTACTGTATAATTGTGTTTCTGTTTTTCGCTATCATGTAGTAGAAATTGAATGGAAGAAAAGAAAACAAAACAGAATACTGAAAAACAGAGAGATAGAGTTAGTACACAGAGATAAAAAAGCAGAATCAAGAAGTGGTAAGAGGATGGGCCCAGCGTCCCATAATCTCTACCTGACATCTGATTACATTACTTCCCTTCACTACTCTTAGCAGTCCCTGTATCTTAAAGAGAAATCTCCTTTTCCTTAAGCTGGCTTTTGTAATTTGCAACTTTAAAGATTCTGACTAATCCATACGCTTTCCATATTACAAGCACTGCAAGAAGGTTTTCATAACTCTGGTGATGGGCATACACAGAACAAATGTGTCAAGAGATGTTAAAATGGCAGGAAGTGGACAAAAACTTTTTGGTATTTATACTGAGATAATATTGAAATCATTATGCTAAAATCACCCTCAAGGTTTTAGGCACAGATCTGAACTGTTAATTTGAATATAACTAGACAAAAATAGTGGTCAAATATTTTTTATAAATTGTGAATTTTATCCCTTATTTAAGTAAATGCTAAATAAGATAATGTTCTTAGTTATAATAATATAAATGCGACATTTGGGTCTTGTTCTGGTGCTCATTCCCTAGATCTCTGTCGATCCCATTACCATAATGAAGTTTTGGCTTAATTAATTTTATTTCTGTACTTAATAAAAAGAGTCCATTTTTCTAGATGGTCTGTTTTTTCCAATTATATAATCACTAAGAAGTTCAATTGCCTCACAAAAGTTAAAGTAATATGATTTGGACATAAATTACTCTGTAACAGAAGGACATAATGAGCCAGATGAAAAATCAGAGCCAGTCTCCCAGCCCCCCAAATAAATAAATAAATCTCAGCAAAAGCAAACCTTGGGATTCTTTGGATTTGTCAAACATTTCACGGATCTTCCAAAACATTTTGGCAGGATAATTCCCTAAAGTGATTCATTATCCATCAATTCATATTTCAATGTCACTTAATATTTGTTGAATATTCACAACATGCTAGCATCGCACAGCTGCTGAGAACATGCTTCTCTGTCTCTCAGCCTCACACTGCATGTTTTTTTAAAGATGAAAAAATAACATGTATTTTAACATTTGTTGAGAGGATAGGAGAAAATTGGTCCTAAAACAAATCAGCACACACACCCTGGAATAGTTAATCATTGTTTCTGAAAGCACAAAAATGTGTTCTTTATTTCTACTTCTACATATGATATATATTCCTATATTTTATTTATGTATAAACATTTGGACATATATTTATATATATCTAGAAAGTGAATTTTTATTTAATTTAAATATGACTTTTATGTATCTATGTCTACTGTAATTCTACTATTGCTTCTATAAAAATTTGTTTTATCACAATTTAATTGTTATCCACAACCTGACTTTTAAATCTCTATTTAGATAATGGGTATTTCCATTTCTTAACAAATACTGAAATTTCCTCTAAACGTTCCTGAGTTGTATCTGGATTCTAATTTAAAAACTCTTACCTGTATACTTCTATATACATTTTTTGGTTTTCATAAGAGAAATCTCTTCATCTCCATTTGCCCCATAAATCAACAAGTTTCACTCCCTCACTTCACTCAAGTATCTGCTTAGAAAATCCTTCTCTGATCACACTATCAAACATAACATATTTACAACTTGTAGTCACATTCTTGATTCTTAGATTTCGCTTTATTTTTCTTCCTGCTGCAGAGATTGTTTTGAATTTGTTTGTTGTCCCTTTCTACCCACTATAAGATAAAAGCCCATAAAACAGGGGTCTTTTGTTATTTTTTCCTATGCTAACATAAATTAGAACAGCGCAGGGCACCTGTAGGTGCTTCACAAATATTGTCGAATTAATTAATTCTCCAAGAAAAAGTATCATTTTCCTCTTTATTTAAATCTTAATTTCAAAACAGAACTCAATTTGCAAATCAGCCTAGTGCTGTCTTCCACCCTCTCACTTTTTCCCCCACTTGAATTTAAGATTTATGCTTTTTGCCCAATCTTCCCCTCATCCTGATTTTACAAGGTTGAGAGCAGTGTCCATTTTTTTGAGAATATCTCTTGGCTGTGTGTGTGTGTGTGTGTGTGTGTGTGTGTGTGTGGTGTATGTAAATCCTCTTTAATCAAATTTTTCTTCATAGTTATTTCCTTCACCAAGATGTTTTATAAAATATACACATTGAGTGTTGAGAGTATAAGATAAATGCCATGAAATTTTTTTGCAAAATTATTTAGATATATGCTGATTTTGGTGTATTTTCTCTAATATTTTGATGGATTCTAAAAGGCTTCAATTATAATAAAATACAAAAAACCAAAAGTGTTTTAAATACTCATATCAATTATCTTTTAGTTGAATGAATATAAATATTTTGTTATATTCATTGACCTAAAAGATAATAAGGGGATATAACATTATTATTATTAGTTATTATATGAAGTCTTATTTTTTTCATAACTGTTATTTGTCATAATAACTGTTATATTTTTTTCATAATAAAAATAGAGACTCACAAAGAGCATGAAACACTACAAAACGGCTAATGTTGGCTCAGGAAAAATAATTAAATTTGTTTATTAAATTGATTTAATGAGATATAACTCAGTATGGCTTCAGAACATCTCATTCACTCCTTTGTCTCCTCTGGAATAATGGACTGCTTCTTCCAACCAAGACAAGAGGAAATTGTGCGATGGCATCTGGCTGCTTTCCTTGTGTTTCTTTCAAATAAAATATTATGTATTTATGCCCAAAGTTTCCTTAGAATGCTGCATTTACCAGTGCACTTTACAGGGCCCAGTGTATTTTAAATTATCATGAAAAGAAAACAATGATGAGCATCATAACTATTCAGTAATAGTCCAAACAGCTGCCTGACTTTCTCTTTTGTTCTTGGTTAGAATTTCTTTTCATATTTTGAGAAAGAGAAAGTGTGGAAAATAACATTTTTATTATAGTTGGGTGTGTTTTCTGAAGATAGGAATATAAATTACATTAGCTGTAGGTTTAGAGAATAGTCTCATTCTGTTTTCCCAAAGGAGTATAGATGAATAATGAAATGTTGTGGTAATAATATCAGCACATTTTTGTTTTTCTGAGAACAGAGTACTACTTCCCAACAGCGTTTTTTTTCCCCCTGATAGAAACAAATTTAAGGTGATGGTACTTCTATTGTTATCTACATAGACATATGGCTATTTTTTTTCTATTAATTTCCTGACCTGAAAGTCTATGTGATAAGTAATAATTTGACCACAGGTAAATATTGATGCTTTATATTCTCAGACACCTTGCAGGCACCCATATCTCAGCACCTTCTTTGATGCATGCATCCATCTATCTATGTATGGGTTTCCTTATTAGAACACGTCCTCTTAGAGGTTCATGGTCACATAGCTTTTCCCACTAACTACCAAAACAGTCTGTATTATGGAGACACTATGTTTACTGAAACAGCATGCTGGATGAGGCTGACATGTCTCCTCCCTGGTACCTAACTATGTGGGTGCAGTTAAGTAAAGTTTTCCCCCAGAAATTTAACCAACATTTAAGTTTCTCTAAGATGTTGGAAAGCATAGCCAACTGTTTATATCCCTGAGATGATGTTTCCAAAATAATCTAGATATTTTCTGTCCAAAACACTCAGAACGTAAAATAAGAAGATAACTTGGGGATTAATTTTCTCTTCATTTGCATGATGCAGCATTAGAAAGAGCACTGGGATGGAGGTTTAAAATATCTATTTTCTACTTTTGCTTCTGCTAGTCTGCTCTGTGTGAAATCAGTAAATTTCTCAAGTCTCGGTCCTTAGAGATTGGAAGATGAGAAGGATGGTTTATGTTGTCTCTATGGTCCTATTCAATTTTAAGATCTCAGATGCAGATTTCATGTATCAGTGATATGCCATAAACTGTTGCATTTGAACTTTCCCTACTTCATTGCAATGGGTTAGAATTCATGTCCTATCACCTCATTCTGATAAAACAACCTTAGTGTGACCCTAGAAACCACTGTCTCCTGTAGATAACAATATAATCACCTCAATCTGTATTTCATTTTGTTCCTATAAATCATGCTTAGTTGGCTTTGCAAAGTTTAACAGAGTAATTTTACTCGTGATTGTATTCAAAGGCTAAAAAACAAAACACAAACGCTTAGTATTAATGGCATTAGGAGCTACTGTTTATTGAGTGCCTGAGTTATAAGGACTGAGAGGTGACTTTGATATGTTTACCCCCACAATAACCAGTTTGAGGTAGGTGTTAGCATTCCTATTGTTCCAATTACATAGTAGAAAGCCAAGTACAATACATTGTTTAGATTTCCAAGGTTGAACATTCAAAAAATGTTGAAGCAGGCCTTAAATCTAGCTCTTGTTTTTCTTAAATAAAAAAAAATCAACCTTAAATCTAAAAATATGTGTCATCTGGGCAGCTGGAAAGCATAGAATAAGTAATATATTTACCAAAGCATCACACTAATCACAATGGAAAAGGAGTCATTCAAATTTAAAGTAGAAAAACGGAAAGCCTCTAAAAAGTGTATTTGGACAGGGTCATAATAAATACTTTTTCTGGCCTCTATTGCCATTATTATTACACGCACCAAAATGTTGTCACACGTGCCACTCATATTTTCAGCTTCCACATTGGGATTCTTTAGAGATAATTGTGTCTGTAATTTCATGTGCATCTTTGACCAAACTCCTCTCATGAGGTATTTATTTTATAGCCTATATTGATGGAAAGATATTTGAGATAGCTGCGATAGCCTCTATAAAAATAGTTTTATATCTATATAAATATACATAGAAACATAAACATTTTTAAAAGATAAAAACATCAAAGGTCAGTCCCATTTTTTTCTACTTTTTCTGTAATCATCTTTTAAACCATAATTCAAATAAAAAATTTCAACAAGGAATCACATGTCCTATTTCAAAAAATGGTTACTTTGTTCATGCAATATAGTTTATTTTCATCCCAAAATGAGTGGCTGTTCCAAATTATTCTGGGAAGTATTTCCAAAGAAGCTTGAAAAGTGCTCATGTTTAATTTTATGATATAACAATTCATCGATACTACTGCAGCCAGTACCGGCAACACTGCCATTTGAGGACTTCGAAGAAAATACAGCATGGGGAGAGATGGCAGGTGTTCCAGAGAGACAAGAATGTTTAATTAAAAAAAATTAAAGGATTAGATATAAAAGGTGAGAAAAAGAGAAAATTCAAGGGTGAATATTGGGTTTCTCATCTGTGTAGGCGGATGCATGGTGGTGTCATTGCAGAAATTAAGGATATGGAAGAGGACCAGATTGAGGACAGGGGAGAGAGAAACCATGAATACAGAACATTGCTATATTTTTTCTTATATCGGATTTTTTCCCAATTTTCTTATTCTGGTAACATATAAAACATAAAATTCACTATCTTAACCATTTTTTAGGTGCCTGCTTTAGTGGTTTTTAAATATATTCATAATGTACAATCATCACCACCATCCATATCTATAGCTCTTTTTATTGTGCAAGAATGAAACTTTGTGTCCATTAAACAATAACTCCACATTTCTCCCCCTCCTTAGCCCCTGGCAACCATCCTTCTAGATTCTGTCTCCATTATTTTGACTACTTTAAGTATCTCATGTAAGATCAATCATAGGTATGATGTGGTATCTCACTGTAGTTTTGATTTGTATTTCTCTAATGATTAGTGTTAAGCATCCTTCTATGTGCTTATTGACCATTTGTTGTATATATTCTTTGGAGAGATGTCTACTCAAGTTCTTTGCCCATATTTTTTTTTTAGTTTTAGAAGTTATTTATTTTTTCTTGGTATTAATACTTGATCAGATATGTGATTTGTAAAAATCTTGCTAACTTGAGCTACGTAAATAGAGATGTTGAGGGAAAAATTGTATATGTGGTTCTTGAACTAGAGATAAAAGTTATGTCTTTGATATATAGAGAGTAATGGAAACTTTGTGTATTAATAAAAGGGTATAGGAATATTTTGAGCAGCACTAAAGACCTCCAAAGACGGACTGTTTCTCTCTAATACTTTTAAGTAAAACACAGATATCATTGATCTTTCAGGAGTGGGAAAGTAACTAAAGTGCAGATTTTAAATGAAAGCTACAAATAAAAATACTTGCTGTTTACAAACTGCATTTTTAAACACCTAACTCAGTTCTTTAAAATTGCTTTACCGTAAATTTTATATTTTCTTCTCAAGAATACAAGTTCTGCTGTATTCTTACTTATCCATTTACTCACATACACTTACTATCAGCTGTCAATCAATGCAATAAAATAGCATCAAAGAAATACATTTCCACACAGGATCAGTGATTTCCCCATGTAATCCAGTCAGCAAATATAAAGCTTGTTTTTTGTTTGTTTTTTTTTTAAAAGAGTCAGTTATGACAAATAAACCATAAACATTGTGAATGACAGTAAGTCATCTTAAGCGATGAAAGAGAGGCTAAACTTTTGACTCACTGGTTGCTGTTGTGATGTGTACATTCTGTCACCATGAGTTCTAGTTTAGTTTGCCTAAAGAGTTACCTAACTCATTGGTTAAGTAAATGATGCTATCATAATTTATATATACAATAAGAAAATATGCAGGGATTTTAATGAGACAGATATTCATCTACTGGCATAGAAAGATACTCATAATATGATGTCTTAGGTTAGGTTCACAGGAAACATTCTGAGAAGAAGCAAATGCAGAATATTTACTGGGGAGTGAGGAAATGAGAAAGGCAGGATTAGGGAGAGGAAAAATATGGCCTGCAATGTAATTATAACTGCATTCTTTGGCCAGGAGGAGGGATCTGGGCAGTGTGCTATACACTGTAGTCCTCCCCTTATGTTGGAGAGAGAGAGAGAAAGAGAGAGAGAGAGAGAGAGAGAGAGAGAGAGAGAGAGAGAGAGAGAGAGAGAAGCATTGATGTGAGAGAGAAACACCCATTGGTTGTCATCCAGATGTGCCTAGATTAGGGATCAAACCCACAACCCAGGTGTGTGCCCTGACCAGGAATCAAACTGGCAACCTTTCAGTGTATGGGATGACTCAATCAACTGAGCCACTCAATCAAGGCTGTGAGCAGCATATCTTAAGGTCGCACAGGCATTATGCATTGGAGCTGGCATCTAACCCCAGGAAGTGGGACTATATTGAATGAAAAAAAATGTGCATAAAGGTATAAAATATGAACCCATTTTTTCAAAAGCATGTGGTATGTATAGATAAAATACATCTATGTCAGTAACTATATGTGTGAAATATAAATATAAACATATTTTAAATATGTGTGTCTACATATACATATATATTTGGACTACCAATTTGTAACTGTGGTTACTATTAGAGATTAGGACTTGGGGGGAAGCTAAAATAAAGGTTTATTTTTTTGCTTATTCATCTTTAAACTTTATAATAATTACTCTATTTTATCTTTATATGGAGTCAATCAAACAGAATTATTGAACTCCCCAAACTTAGGTTCTATCCATCACGTGGCTACTGATGCAACCTCCCTCACTTAGTTAACCCACAGTGAAGATATATTTTAGATATTGAAAAAAATTTTTTACGTCAGTTCCCCCAAAGGTTTATATTTTGATTCTAATCTAACCTTTCTGTTTTTCATTATATCAGATATTCTTATTTCAACACTGAGTTTTCTACCCGCAGGAACATTTTTTATTTATGAGCTCCTGGATTCACTGCGTGATTCACTGTCACTAGTTTTCAGTTTTCCATCTGAGCTAATCTGTGTGTGGATATAGGTCAGGTGGATTTAACTTTAGCAGCGAGGAGATCAATTGCAATGCTGTCAGGAAGTCTTTTTCTCTGTGGAATTGGTGTGTATTTTGAATGACTGCACCTGCCCACTGTGGGGGTGAGAGATGTCTTTGCAGGGGTTTGGGGGTTATTACTCATGACTCTGCAGGAGAAGGGCTAAGGGGAGTTGTCAAAGGCACAGTGGAGCATGAGGCATCTTTCTGTGGTGGGGGGGAGGGGGGCGTAGGCTGGCAGAGAGCACGTAGTCCGTTTACAGTCTCAAGTGCCCATGTGATCTCTCAGTTCAGTACTCATCTATCTGACCTTTCTGACACCTCATTATTGCTGGTTTCCATCTTTAAAAGTTATGGGCATTAGGTGTGTATGACCTCACTTCCTCCTCTTTCTTCTTTTGTTAAGTAGTTATTTCCTACCCTCTGGGCTTCACACTAAGCTCATTAATTTCCCTGGATAGAATAATCTATTGCCCTAACTGTCTTAGAAAAGAAAATGGCAACACCAAAACAGAGCTGGAAGTAGAGAAGGAGAATATGAAGGTCCATGATCCACTTCGAAGGTGGAGAAATATCTAAAATCTTTTAATTTAACTTGAATCAAGGTACTTAATGAATGTCATTGGGGTTTCAAGGGTTGTCACAATAATTAATGACTTCTTGCAAAAAAGGAATGCAAATTATTGGTGTAGAAATAGATTTTGGTAGTTATCTAGTCTATTTATTTTATAGATTAAAAAAGGGATGTAGAAATATTGACCAAATATCTTATGACCATACAATCCTACCAGGAAGGAATTTTGTGAGCTGGAGCATACATACATGATGGTAAGGTTTGACTCTCAGTGTGAACTTCAGTGTCTAGGATACATCGACCACCGAGGCAGAAAGAGTCCAGTGTCTTGTAAGACCTGTGGGCCAGAAAACTCCAAATTCATCCCCAGGGCCACAGGCTTGTCTGTTTCCCTCATTTCTTTTTTTGTTTTGTTTTTTGTTAATCCTCACCCAAGGGTATTTTTCCGTTGATTTTTAGAGAGAGTGGAAGAGAGAGGGAAGGACAGAGAGAAACATTGATATGAGAGAAACACATCTATTGCTTACCTCCTGCAGGAGCCCTGACCAGGCCCTGGGCCGGGGAGGAGCCTGCAACCAAGGTACATGTGTCCTTGAATGGAATCAAACCCAGGACCCTTTGGTCCGAAGGCCGACGCTCTATCCATTGAGCCAAATGGCTAGGGCTGCCCACACTCTTTTTGAAAATGTATGGTTGATGATGACAGTAGGCTCCATTTTTTCAGATTTAGTCCTAATGTTAAAAAAAGCATGCTATGCCACACAAAAGTTTTCTAACCCTGAAGCAGAAAGTGCCTTTTCATATGGGGGCTTCACTTTTGGGAGAGGAGAGGAGATGAGAGAAGAGGAGAGGAGAGGACATGGGAGGGGAGGGGAGGGGAGGGGAGGGGAGAAGAGAGGAGAGGAAGGGAGGGGAGGGGAGGGGAGGGGAGGGGAGGGGAGGGGAGGGGAGGGGAGGGGAGGAGAGAGAGAAACCTTATTTGGAATTAGGGTCTTTGCAGATATAACCTAGTTAAGACGAGATCATTAGGGCTGGCCCTTAATACAATATGTCTGGTGTCCCTATAAGAAGAGGAAGATTTGGACAGAAACACAAACATGCAGGGGAATAGATCATGTGCAGAGGGAGGCAGGGAGGGAAATCATGCTGGCACAGGCTGGGGAACACCCGGGGTTGCCAGCAAACACCAGAAGCTAGAAGAAGCAGGAAGGATGCTCTCCTACAGGTTTGAGAGCATCTAACCCTGCTGATTCCCTGATCTTGGACTTCCAGTTGTATCTCTGTCAGGGGTCTCTGGCTGGTGGCCGAACCTGAGTGAATTTCTGAGTCCCTCAGTGAGTTGGTCTCATTCCAAAATCATTTATTTAAGAATTTATTTCTTTTCTTTATTGTTTATCACATCTTTTATATTTAGCACTTACTACGTACTCTCTTCTTTTACTCAAATTACTTGTAAATTGGTTACCAATTTAATATTCCATTTTCTGTACTTTGTTCTTATCTATGCTTTTTGTTTATGACATTATCAGAACAACTATTCTCTTGTTAATGTTCTTTAAAAAATTTTCTCAATTAAAACAAAATCAAATCATCCGTGCTGCTTACTTAGGCGTTGATTTATTTCTTTATTCTAAGAAACATTACAGTAGTCACTCAATTAATTTATCTCATCTAATTTGTTTTGTCATTTTCCTACAACTATCATTTTATTTTTTCACTCCCATAGCACTTTGTCAATACATTTTAACTGTTAAAATAACATGTTTTATGATAGTTGTTCATGCTACTAAAAACAGCCATGGAATGCTTATAAAGAAATCTCCTACAAAACTCATGTGGTTAAAATATATGAACAGAAATGATGGATGTGTTAATTAGTTTGATTGTGGTAATCATTTCACAATGTGTACATATTTCAAAACTTCACTTAGTATACTGTAAATAGAGACAACATTTATTTGTCAATTATATATCATATAAAGCCAGAAAGAGAAGAAATACTGGTTTAGTTGCTTTGAAATTTTTACTAATTTGGCAATTACAATCATTTTGAAATGCAGCTATGTTCTTTTTACACAGCAATAAATTGCTTGTTTAAGAAAATCTATGTCTTTTCCCTATGAAATAATCTCACAATTATGATACATTAAATGGGTATTCAGTTTACCAAAAAATGTGAAATGGATTTTTGTGAACTTTTCAATACACCCATTCAAAATATTTAGTGGAATTATTTGCTTACCAATTTATCATTTAAATAGAAGTTTATGTCTATGATACTCTATATGATCAGGTGCTCTTCTCCATTCTATTAAAGACAGACAAGCCATAAGTGAATACCAGTATAAGATCAACAGAGGAAAATCCTGGTTTGCTACCTCTCTGAAGAACCTTTCTTGGATTGATGAGGAACAATTAACAGGACTAACAAAATTATTATTTCTTTTCCCTTTCAAAAAATCACTTTATTGTGGGAAGTGTTAAGCATCTGCAGAAGAGAAGAGCATATGAACCACTATCTTCCCATCATCTAGATTCAATAGTTAGCAACTCATAGCTAAGTTTTTCTTTATAATTATTTCTCCTCCCCCTGGATTATTTTGAATGAAACCAGATATATGCAAAATTGCAACCAGATATGTAACTGCATCATCTATAAACATTTCAGTTTGTAAGAGAGAATATTTCTTTTCCATCCTATATAATAAAAGGCCAGGGACCATAGGCATAACAACTGGAATGACCACTGGACCAGTCACCATTGAGGTGCATTGACCACTTCTCGATCCCTCCCCTCCCCTCCCCTCCCCGCAGGCTCCGATAGCAGCATGGCGAACAGGGAACCATGGGGAACCGGGTGGGTGGCAATGGTGGCTGGAGTGAAGCAGCCTGGGTCCCGGTGGGTGGCAGCGGCTGGAGTGAAGCAGCCTGAGTGGCTAGAACAAAGCAGCCCAGGTCCGGGGTGCCAGAGGGAAGCCGGTGCTGGCAGCCGGGGGAAGGAAGGCCTAATCTTGCATGAATTTTCATGCATCGGGCCTCTAGTTGAAATATAATTGACATACAATAATATATTAGTTTCATGTGTAGACTCCACTTTGCAATGGGAGGACCTTCAAAGTCACAGTGCTAAGAAGTGTCAAGACAGAGAGAGGTATGATTTTTGCAAAACATCTGTCACAGTGACTACCAAAGGCATATATTTGACAATGTCGTTTGGAGGGGGATGTGCTCTGCATGGCTGGAACTGTTTTCTCTTTGTAACAGAGAAGTGCTTCTTCCCTGCACTCACAAATAGCTCCATGCCAAAGGCTAGGAGAGAGAAAGATGCCCAGCTTCCGCCTCTTCCAGGTTCTTGTCCAGGGACTCCTTAGTTTCCATTTCAGTCCCCAGCTTTGTAAAAAATAGACAGCTTCTCTGAGATTTTCTTACCAGAGGGCCGCCTGGAGGGCTCATATGCCTGGCTCATCAATGAGCTCCTGCAACGGTGAAGGGCGATCTCCACCCAGTGGCTCCTGGTGCTGTTCCATGGGCACCAGCGGGTGGATCTTCTTAGAATCACAGCCTGCAAACAGGATCTTCCCAGTGACCATTTCCCAGAGGACAATTCCAAAGCTGTATATTTCAGCTTTTATGTTATATTTATCAGACCCATTTTCCAGTATTTTAGGTGAGATATATGCTGTGGAACTCCCTGTGCTTTCTTTTCTTTTTCTTTTTTCTTAGTTGTCCTGCTGATGGAAGTCTGTGTTTTGCTCAACTCAAATCCTGAAAGCTTCACTTGGTAGCCATTGGTTACCAGGAAGCTCGTGCTGCTGAGGTTTCTGTGGAGTTTGGGGGTTTCTGAATGGTGCAGCCTGTATGAGCCATTGGCTGCCCCGCACGGTCAGGACGATGTGCTCGGCCAATGTGAAGTCATCTTACTGATCCAGCAGTTCCCTCAGGGTCCCGAGCTCACAGTACTCCATGACAATGTGCCGGGGTCCAACCCCAGCGGGTCCAGGGGTCCCCAAAGGTGTGGATGGAGTCGGCAAAGAAGGAATGACACGGAGACAGCGTTCAGTTGATCAGCAGCCTAGCCAGGATCTCTAGCCAGGATCTCCAGCCAAGTTCTGGTCTGGATCTCCAGAGAAGTTCTGCTTAGGATCTCCAGCCAGGTTCTGTGTCCATGTTCTCTTGCTAGGTTCTCCAGCCAGGTTCAGTTCAGGTTCTCCAGCCAGGTTCAGTCACCAGGTTCTAGTCAGGTTCTCTTGCCCATTTCTGTAGTCAGGTTCAGTCCAGGATCTTTTGCCATGTTCTCTCGCTAGGTTCTGTCTCTAGGTTCTGAGGCCAGTTTCTGTCCAGGATCTTTTGCCATGTTCTCTCCAGCAAAGTTCTTCTGTCTCTAGAGAACGTTCTGTGTAGGTTCTGTGCCTAGGTTCTGTCTCTCTTGGTTCTGTATTCTAAGTTCTGTCTTCTTACATCTGTATTTATACCAGTTGATTCCAATCCTATCAATCTCTATTTCAAAGGTTAGGGCGTTTCTTATCTCCATTCCAGGGAGTAAAGATTATGTAGCTTAAGCATGATTGTTCGTAGTTAAAGTGATTAATTACCCACCTGGCACTTAGTTAAGAGGTTTTATTCCCTCCCTAACTTCAGGGGAAAATCCCTACCTGGGGAAACAACCTTTCTCAGAGACCTTGGTTAAAACACATAGTGCCAAGAAGGTGAGCAAACATATTAAGAACAGTATGCCATATATGCCAGGTCCCTTGAAACAGCAAGCATGGACCGGCTCCCGGCAACAATGGAGGATTGAGGTGGCGTCACTGTTTCATCAATACAAATCCCAAACATATGCAGGAGATTAGGAGAATCAAATTTCTTCATGGTTCTGATCTCATGGTTGAAAATATGCCTCCCTGTGCCAGTGTTTCTAGCCTGGACGTTGTTGAGTACTTTTATAGCCACTGGAGATTGGTGGTATTTTCCTTTAAAAACTTTGCTGAATTATTTTTCCTTAGCCGGATCCAATCAGGTTCTAAAAGCCCCCTCCTTCTTAAACCCCTTGATTTTTTTTTATTCATTTCGCTAAGTGGTGCTTCCTAATATTTTCCATATCATTTTTTAAGTGCTCCTTTGACATTTCGATAATTTCACTTCCACTGAGACTTTGGAAGGCTCGCCAGTCCTCCTCTGCATCCTGCCGATCCTCTTGTCCCCATGCGTCTTGGCTGATGCTTGAACTAGGCACCCACTGATGCACCCGAAGCAGCAGTGAGAGCTCCTGATGGACATCGCTCAGGCTTTTGTTCACATCTCCAAAGGGGCCTTTGTCCTTCCTTGATGTTAGAAATGTGTGGAAATATGATTTATTGCTGAAGTTATCTCTCTGCTTCTTAGCTTCCTCTAGGGCAGCCTGGAAACTGTTCAGGGCGGTGATGGCCCCAGGGAGCAGGTTCCCCTCTCCTCGGGCCTGGAGCTCTTGCAGAGGCTGCAGCAGGCTCCTTAGATGCTTGCTCACACTGTTTCTTGCAGTCGTGCATCATTTCACATTGTTCGCACACATACAAACAATGATGGTGTTCCCCAATTTATCCTTACCCGGGAGAAACTGATGAAATTGGTTAAAGTCCCAGAATCTCCTGCGTATTTACTACTGGCCTACAGGAACCTCAGGCGTGTCTGTGATTTAAATGGCTAAAGAGGTTTCCCCGAAATTTCATGTAAGGTAGAGATGGCTTGCTGCCCAGGACTAACAAAATTATTAAAAACATTTATGATTATTTCCTTATATATATTTTTATTGATTTTTAGAGAGAGAGAGGAAGGGATATAGAAAGAGAAACGTTGATGTGAGAGCAAAACATTGATCAGCTGCCTCCTGCATGCCCCCTACTAGCCATCGAGCACGAAACCCCAGGCACATGCCCTGACTGGGTCTCAAACTGGCAACCTTTTGGTGCATGGGACAATGCCTAACCAGGTGAGCCACACCGGTCAGGGCTATTATCGTTCCCTTTTAACCAGTGATTTTCATACTTGGAAATCTTGTTAAAAGATACAATTGCCTAGCCATACAAATAGTACGTGAGAATATTCTCCTTTTAAAAAATTAGAATAAAGTGAATGCCCCTTTGACCATTACCTCCCAGCTTGGTTTTCTTTTCCTCATTTCACATCTCCATCTGATGAAACTACCTTCTTGAGTTTGCAGTGTATTTTCCCTATAGAGTACTATGGGGATTTTGTTTTCATTCTAAAAGATGTGTTAATGAAATAGATCTAACAAGTTTTAATCTGTATTCCATAGTCTGTGTTTCATACTTTCCTACTGAGGACTTTCAGGTTATTTTTTCCTTTAATTTATTGTTTTTATAAACGCCATGAAATAGACATCTTTGTATATGTCTCCTGGTGCAAGTAGGCAAGTTTTCCTTTACAGCGTAAGATGACATGGTATCTGGTTCACTGGTACCTGGGTAATTATAAGGGATAGCATCCAATTGTTCCCAAAGTGGCTCTGCCAATTTGTTCTCTCATCACCAAAGCATGGAGGCCTATTTTCCCTGCAAGTCCCCTTAAGACTCGATGTTAGCAAACTTTTTAAAAGGTCTTGTTAATTTACTTTACATCTTGATTACCAGGGCCTATTAGCATATTTTCATGTGTTGAATATTTGTGCTTTTTTGTGACTTCCATGTTAATACACTTGATTCATTTTTGTGTTTGGCCTTTTACCATGTTCATACTGATTTGTAGGACATTTTAAGATCTGTTCAGTTTAAAGAGTGATCTCTGAGCTGTGTTGCTCTACTGATGGTTTATTTTTAGTCCACCAATAGGTACGTAGAAAAACTGAAAGTAAGTGGACTGAGTGAATTTATGGCTATTCTATATTACTTATGAAAAATATATTTTATCTGTCATTAATTTCATTTTCCTGGTAATTTGTTTTTATTGCATTCTAAATTGTGGCTTTTTTCATTTGTAAGATCATTGTATTTTATCTTTATTTGCTTTAATAGTGAATATATCTTGTATGCATGAAGTAATTTCAATTTTTATTTTTCAAGCCTTCCTTTGTGACTTTGTATGTAGTCATCCTTTGTAAATGTTGTATGTCTGTTTCAACTGAGTGTGCATTGCTTTTCAAATGCAATAAACATTTATGTTATTAAAATCCTCCCTTGTTTTATGATTTTAAAAAATGTTTATTTTCCCTTTTGTTAAGTTTTAAAAGTTTCATAATTGTTAAATCTTTTCTTGTGTGGGTTTCATTTCTTTTTCAACATGAAATATCCCACTTTGTATTTTCCAATGATCTTAACCCTAAATTTTAGTTTTCTGACATAAGTGATGCCACTGACCATAACTATATAGGCTTACAAAGCAAACTCAATAAATAATTCTATGAGGTGTTACCAGTGTAGTACTCTGACCTCAGAAAATGCTAGTTTTGGTGACTGATTATACATGAAGGGATGTAAGAAAGAGATAAAAATATGACAAAATGTTGGGTTATAACATAAAACAACCTTTTCAGGGACAATTGAAGAGGGGCTAATGAGTTTAGCTTTATTGATGTTAAGATATGGCAAAGATATTTCTATTATGCCTTTGCAAACGGAGTTTTAGAACTCAAGTTCATGAGAGGGGAGGGGGGAGAGGGTGACTCAGATTCAGTGTCTTGAATTCTTTTCAAGAATTCATCAATTATCCAAGAATTAAACAACCAATCTCTTTTCTCCCTCCTTTATTTCTCCAGCATTTACAGAAGTATCTGAGATATAGTAGGACCATGTTAATGCCAGGAAAGAGGCAGCTTTTCAATTTTTTATCTAGTTTTTCTACTACCACTTTCCTTCTTAATCTACCCCTGCCCTACTGGGTTTAAGTAACACAGGAAGGAGTGTAGTTTACTACGAGCTTTTCCACAGTCTCTCATGAAGCAGCCTTCATAGCTTTTTAATGCAGCAAAGGTCTAAGAGAGAATGTAGATGGAGATAAAGCAGGAACAGAAACCAGATGACAGTATGTAAGACACTGGAAAACAGAAAACAGATGCTTTGGATATAAAGTCTTTCAAATAAATTTGTCAGCAAATAATTCTATCAGCAAGAGGAATGTGGCTATTGGAAGCCACCGGTCAAGTGACATTTGTTTGCAAGGAGAACAGTGAGTAGGAGGAATACTGCTGAACAAACACAACCGAGTTAGACATCAAAAGCATAGAGACAGAGTTGGAAAATGTGTAAATGGAAGAATGATTTAAATAGAGCGAAGAGAGCCCAGCCGGTGTGGCTCAATGGTTAACTGTGGACCCTTGAACCAGGAGGTCATGGTTCCATTCCCTGTCAGGGCAAATGCCCAGGTTGCTGGCTCGATTCCCAGTAGGAGGCCTACAGGAAGCAGCCGATCAATGATTCTCTCTCATCATTGATGTTTCTACCTCTCTCTCCTTCTCCCTTCTTCTTTCTGAAATCCATAAAAACATATTAAAATTATTTAAATAGAGCAAAGCGAGGGAAGAGCAGAAAGCCAAGGATTAGATCTTGCGAGTAGGAAAAAAATTCATTCGAGGTGAGAGAGGAAAAACAGAGAGGTGTGTGGGGAACCAAAATAACTTAAATAGCCCTGAGGTCAGAAACCTCTGGCATTCACGACATCAGACAAAACAAATGATTTGATATGTGATGTGGGTAGATGTAATTCCCAGGGCCTGACAAAATTCTAACTGTCTCCATTTCACTTTCTTTATTTCTTTCTAACTTAGAATCCCCAGACACAACCCATACTCACACACTCAGTGCCCTGCTAGCGTTTCTGCTTATCCAGATCTGCATTTCATCTCATGCATCTGAGTCAACTTCCAGACAAGGAGGAGCCCCTTTAGCACTGACTAAGCTGTAGTGCAGTGTCTTGGGAGTCTAGGCCAAGATGAGGGGAAAGGCCAGACTGTAGAGCTTGAAGCCAATGAATTGAGAGGAACTGTATGGGGGAGTCATTTACAACCAGGTCACAGACTGGCCAACTCTGTCACTGTTCAGAAGAGGCCAGGAAAAGACAATTAAAAATGCCTGGAGAAGCGAGAGAATCTTTAAGTGTGGGGGGCTGAAGAAAGATTCTGAGTGGAAGAAGAGAAGGACTAGTTGTTTTGTAAAGGGCGCTTGGGGCCTGCAGCATGGGCATCTAAGAAGTTGCTAAAAGTTGCCCTAGCCGGTACGGCTCAGTGGATGGAGCATTGGCCTGCGGACTGTTAGGTCCCAGCTTTGATTCCTGTCAAGGGCATGTACCTGGGTTGCGGGCACATCCCCAGCAGGAGGTGTGCAGGAGGCAGCTGATCGATGTTTCTCTCTCATCGATGTTTCTAGCTCTCTATCCTTCTCCCTTCCTCTCTGTAAAAAAGCAATAAAATATATATTAAAAAAAGAAGAAGTTGCTAAAAGCTTAGACTCTGACCTGTGTTTCTTGGTCCAAACATGTTTTTCCAACATTGCTCCTCCCCAGTTATCTCAGCTTTGTACCAAGAAAAAAGCAAAAAAGAAAAACATAGGGTTAGCTAAGTGAAATTTATGATAGAGTTAACCTCCCTAAAGAGTAATTTGCAAATTTAAAAGGAGTGTTTTTTTTTATTTTCCTCTCAAACCTAAATGAATCTCTAATCAGTAGGATGTATTGGAGGAAGTGAGCAAAACCCTGGCCTGAATCTCGGTAAGTTAGATCAGTTAACTTGTGGCTTCAATTCAACTATATTTGGATCAGAAATCTGTATTTTATTAGGAGAATCCTTTTCTACATTGCTATTCTTCCCTATTTGCATCTTCTCTATTTTCTTTTACTTTCTCCTTAATGCTTATGAAAGTTATTTTCAAATTTTAGCTTTCCTTTGTTAAGCAAGGAGCTAGACGGGAAAGGAATTTTTGTCCACTTCTGGGTCTTGAAGCAAGGAGACAACTCAGTGCCCCTGGAGACTGAAGCAAAGACAAGAGAACCAAGAGGGAGTGTGAATCCTGGAAAAAGAAGTAATTCGGACAGCCATGTTTTCTTTTTCCTTTTTTTTTTACCTATGATGATCTCTGTCTTAATCACTTGCACTGCCATAACTAGACTGGGTGCCTTATAAACAATAGAAATTAATTTCTCACAGTTCTGGAGGCTGAGACATCCAAGATGGAAGTGCTAGCATATTCACTGTCTGGTGAGGGCCCACTTCCTGCTTCATAGATTGTTGTCTTTCACCCCACATGGTAGAAAAAGTCATCAAGGGGTCTCTTTTATAAGGACATTAATCTAAAAGAGGATCTCTACCTTCATGACCTAATCACCTCCCAAAGGTGCCACCTCCAAATACCCTTCATTTGAGGGTTAGATTTCAACACACTAAGTTTGGTGGGGGTTGAGGGGCCAGACACAAACTCTCAATCTATAGCAGTTTTACATATAGACTTTCCCCTTTCTTCACAGAGGGTTTTTTTATTTTTAAAACCTAGCTCTCTGTAATGCTATGGTAAGAACACGGCTGCATAGTCTTGTTAAAACAGAATTTTCAAGATTAGGATTCAAAATTTGCATGTTTATCAGACTCTTCCCAGGATGCTTAAACTGCCAGCAAGGCAGGCTCTGTGAAGTAACATTCTACTCTCAATGAGGTTTTATTTTTATTTTATTTTATTACTAGAGGCCCGGTGTATTAAATTTGTGCACTGGGGGGGGGGGGGGCGTGGAGATCCCTCAGCCCGGATTGTGAGAGGGTGCAGGCCAGGCTGAGGTACCCCACCGGTGCACGATCAGGTCCAGGGAGGAACACAAGAGGTTGGCTAGCTGGGGAGGGGCCACGGGAGGGCTCTAGGGCATGTCCAGCCCATTTTGCTCAGTCCCAATCAGCCAAACCCCAGCAGCAAGCTAACCTACCAGTCTGAGGTCTGCCCCCTGGTTGTCAGTGCACATCATAGCGAGTGGTTGAGCGGCTTTAGCATATCATTAGCATATTACGCTTTGATTGGTTGAATGGCCGAACGGCTGGCTGGGCACTTAGCATATTAGGCTTTTATTATATAGGATTTTATTTTTGTGTTTTCATAAAGCTCTTTGGGAGTTGAAAAGAATTCAACATGAAGATTGTAAGAGTTCAGTTATTTCATGTGGGCTAGGAATTGCTCAAACAAAAATGATCTCTCCCCAACTGTCTTATCACTGACAGAAAAATTTATGAACAGTTGATTTTTTTCTTTCAATTAATTTTTCTAGTGTTCTTACATATCATCAAGAAAAGGAAACATACTAAGTTCAAACACTTTGTAATCTAGTTAACTAGCTATCTATCTGCCGTAACATATTAGACTTAGGAAACCTGAGATTACAGGGCCTAGTATACAATGAATGCTCATCAAATATTTATCTGCTGACTGACAGGAAGAAGAGGAACTTTTTACATGGAGGAAGAGTGGACAAAATTGAGTAATGTGGTCACTAAAAAGAATAAACATAATTTGATTCTGTCCTTCCCAGAAATTTTGCAATATGTTGCCTTTTAGTAGTTTCCTAACATAATTCTACCTCCTATTTAAAAATAAAATTTATACCCTCACTGAGGACGTGCTTAGAGATAGGAAAGAGAAAGAGAGAGAGAGAGAGAGAGAGAGAGAGAGAAACATTCATAGGTTGCCTTTTGTATGCTCCCTTCCGTATGCTCCCTAACCTACAATGAAGGTATGTTCCCTGACTTGGAATTGAACCAGCAACCTTTTAGTGCCCTGGACAACACTCAACCAACTGAGCCATTCCTGCTGGACTCTACCTCCTATTTTTACATTTTTTGAGGTATAACTTTTATATAAAGGATTACACTAATTTTAGGTGTAGAGTGTGTGACAGATGCATATGCCTGTGTTATCCAGGCATATGACAGAATACTTTCATCACCCTAGGAACTTTCTTCCTTTTCCCTCTCAGTCCATTCATCCCTCACAGGCAATTATTGCCTGATTTCTATCATGAATCCATTAGTTTTATATTCACATAAATTGATTTTTTAAATCATCCAAGTTCTTGAGTGTATCAATAGTTCTTTTTATTACTGAGTAGTATTCCATTGTATGAGTACATTATTATTTGTTTACCCATTTTACTGTTGATGTATATTTGTATTGTGTCCAGCTAAGAGCTATCTATACTAATAAAAGGGTAATATGCTAATTTGGGCAGACATCTTCTGGACATTCATCTGGACAAAGACACAGCAGCTGCAAGGCTCAGGGTTCAGGCAGCCTTGGGCTCAGGGCAGCCATGGGCTCAGGCAGCCATGAGCCCTAGCAGCTGCGAGGCCCGGGGCTCATGGCAACTGTGAGCCCTGGTGGCTGCGAGGCCCCGGGCTCAGGCTTCGCAGTCAACATGGTCAGCAGTGGAAGCAGCAGCAGGGTGATGGGTGTGGTGCCTTCCCCTGATCAGCCAGTTGCCTCCCACAGAGGGAGGCCAGACTGCAGCTTAGGCCCGCTCCCAGTGGAGAGTGGGCCTAAGCCGTCAGTAGGACATCCCCTGAGGGCTCCTGGATTGTGAGAGGGGGCAGGCTGGGCTGAGGGACCCTTAACCCCAGTGCACAAATTTTTGTGCACTGGACCTCTAGTTATGAATAAAGCTTCTGTGGACATTCTTCTAGAAATCTTTTGCTTGTCATGTTTTTATTTACTGGGGTAAATAAAGGAGTAGAATTGCTCAATCAAAGAGTAGATATGTGTTCAACTTTATAAAAATAGTCAAACGTTTCCCACCAGCAATATATGAGAATTTTGGCTGCTCCAAAAGGCCAATATTTTATCAAGCATTTTTATTATAACCATTCTAGTTTGTGAAGTGATATATTATTGTGGCTTGAATTTGCAGTTCCTTGATGACTAGTGATGCAGAGCACTTTTTGTTAACGTACTTACTTATCTTTTGTACATCATCTTTGTCTTCCTTTGTGAGGTGTTTACTCAAGTCTTATGCCCATTTAAAGACTTTTGGTGGTTGTTTTTGTTTTGTTTTGTTTTTACTGTTGTTACTGAATTGTAACAGGTCTTTGTATCTCTTAGATACAATTCTCATGCCAGATACAAGTATTCTGAATATTTTCTCCAGCCTGTGGCTTGCTTTTTCACTTTAACAGCTTTTTTTGAGATGCCCAACTGTTTTAACATTGATAGAATCTAATTTATCTTTAGTATAAAAGCATATTTTATATTTAACTATGTATTAATTATTCCTACTCTCATTCCTTCAAGTAAATTAGGATTTCTGTATGGTATCTGTTCCTTCAAAAGAATTTTCTTTAGTAATGATTGAATTTTAAGTCTGCCAGTTACAAATTCTTTCAACATTTATCCGAAATATTTTTATTTCCTCTTTACTTTTGAAGGACTTTTTGTGCAATTTATTGAATTCTAGATTGACTTTTATATTTCAGTGTTTAAAATGTTGTTCCATTGTCTTTTGGAATGTATAGTGTCCTATTTAAAAAGTTAGTGATTTCTATTATATTTTTCTTATACATAATATGTTTTTTTATTTGGCTGCTTTTAGAATTTTCTATTTGTCTTTGAGTTTTAGTTTTTTGATAATGACATATCTAAGTGTACTCTTTGTGTTTATCTGAACAGTGGTTCTTTGATGTTGTTGGATATGAGGGCTGATATTTTAAAAAACATTTTTACACATATTCATCTGCATTTGGTATTGACTTATATATAGATCACAGACCTTTATTGGCTTTCATTTTTTTTTAAAGTTTGTGCTTCAATTTGCATAGTTTTTTGAAACCTGTCTTCAATTCACTGATATTTTTTTTAGCATGTTGCCTAATTAGTGATTTTTTTTCCTTTTAGATATTGTATTTTTAGAACATCTTTTTTTATAGTTATTATTTATCTACTAAGATTTTTTTACATATTTTTTATTTGTTATATTTTTGTCTCTAAATTATTGACTATACTTATTATAGCTCTATTGATGCACCTGTCTCATAATTCTACTATCTGTGACATCTCTGTGTTTGTGTCTATTGACTGTCTATTCTTTAGTTTTCTCTTTTTATTCACATGTCTAGTATTTTTGTTTGTATACTGAAAGTGGATGTTACATTACTGAAATCCAAAATATGAGGACTCTTTTAAACAATATTTAAGTTTTGTACTGGCAGGTTATTAATTTACTCCCAGATCAACGTGATCTTGTCAAGGCTTGGGAATATCTAGAATAGCCCTATTCCTAAAACTTGGGCTTTTGGAAGTTGGACATGGAAGTCTGGTTTTTCAACGAAGTTTATCTACTCTGCCTGGTTAGAACTCTAGTACTGTTAGCACAGAGAAACCTCTAGAATTTTCGTTTGACTTCTGTTCAGATCTCTTTCAGATCCCATGGTGCCATACCCTGTGCAGATGCAGCTTAATATTTCACAAAAGAATCAATAGCGACTCCATGCAGATTTCTGGATTTCCTTCTCTGCTCTGGTCTCTCGTTCCCAATCGTCTGGCTCATAAATTTCAAACACCTCAGCAGCTCCAGACCCTCCTGGTGCCTGCCTGTTTGCCCAGCATACTATTGCTCTGTACTTTTCTCCACTTCTCTGTGGCTCAGTTTGGAAAGTGACCTCAATAAGAAGCTGACATAGATATGAAGTTCACCTGGCGTGTGTCTCCTTTTCTAAGGACTATAGCCCCCAGTACCTGTTCATGACAACACCACTTCATAGCTGTTTATGGTGGCAAAGTCAATCAACACCTATTCTTCAATATAGGCTCTAATCACAATTTCTCTTTACTCCGTGAAAACAAATAGTTACCTTTGCATTGTGGCTTATTCTTTTTAAAGCACTTTCACACATTCTCTAATGTTATTCTCAAAACATTATCGGATGAATTAACCCTTATGATGATAATCAGGGAAGAAGGGAATGTTTTTATTCTGTTTTTGCCTCTGTCACGTATTCTGAGAAATTCAATAGCAGGTGTGTCTATATTTATGACTGACCTTGTTAGCAAATTATATGAAAACATGAATGACCACTATTTTATTTTTTATTGTATTATTTTTTTGTTAATCCTCACCTGAGGGTATTTTTCCATTGATTTTTAGAGAGAGTGGAAGGGAAGGGGAGGAAACAGAGAGGAACATTGATGTGAGAGAGACACATCAATTGGTTGTTTCCTGAATGAGCTGCTGCTAGGGCTGGGGCTCAAGCTTGCAAACGAGTTATGTGTCCTTGACTGGAATCCAACCCAAGACCCATCTGTCTGCAGGCTAATGCTTTATCCACCGAGGCAAACCAGCTACTACAGTTTATTTTAATTAAAATTTTGTTGTGGATGTTACAAATACCAGCATAATTTTAGATTTTTTGGAGTATTATTATAATGTCCAGAGAAAGACATTTCATTCCCTTTGTTCTTATTGTAAATTTATCATAGTTGTGATTTAGTATTAATAGGGTTATCTCTACTGCAGTTCCAGCACTATTCTAAGACAGGTAAAGACTCCATGTCTTGTTTAACCACTAGTCCTTACTATAATAGCTGGTTTATCCCAGGTGCTCATTAAATATTTATTGAAAGAGTAAACCATGAATACTGATTAGTTGATATCTAAAACTTTGCATTTAATTCAAAGCATCACAATTTAACCATGTCATGACAAATTGGATGAAATAAAGGGAAGAATGGCATGGGTGGTGAAGGGTACAGAAAATAAAGTTAACATTAGAAACATTAAACTGAAGAGACCCCTAATAGGGCATATAATGACTACTTTAAAATATTGAAGTTATTTTATATAGGTTGAGTGGTAGACTTTCTCTGTGATGCTTCATAGAAAAACAGTAGGCTTAATGGATGTTTCAGAGATACAAAATTTCAACTCATAATAAA